>NC_059669.1:11250000-12500000 GCF_905147105.1 Pieris brassicae | reverse complement strand
TATGTTTTCCGATTTTGGCGCCTGAAATATATTAAATTATTTTTGTAATACTATGTTATTTTAATCTTTATATATCCGATCCTACTGTATGTCACTGAACTCATCTTAAACGGCTGGACCGATTTGAATTAATTTTTTGTATGCGTTTGGGTGGCACCCTGGATGGTTTAGATACACATATCAGCCCGGCAGATGGCACTGCAGTCGGTATCTAGGTTATTTATATATATATATATATATGTATAAATCTTCTGTGCATTTGTTCGTAACACACTAAAACGGTCGGACAGATTTTGTGTGTTGAAGTTTAGTCGAGAATGATTTACATTATTAGATATTTTCGAAGTGAAACTTCTTTATCGGCGTTGAAAAAAAAATTGCCGTCATGTTTTTGGGTTACGCGTCACATTTTCCGTTGCGCGCCATCTTTTTCTTGTCCCTACCACGTTTGATTCGAAGCCATTAAAAACAAAGGTATGTAATAACGATAACAATGATAGTAATAATTAAAATTAATGAAATTATGTAATAATCTTAGTAGTAATAAGGTCAAATGAAATAATTGTATTATTTGTATACATGTGTCTATGATAATAAAAGTCTTTTCTTAAACTTTATCTAATTTAACTTTATTTAAACAATTTCCGTAAAGTTGCATATAATAGATATTTTTTTTCGAAAAATAAGGTTTCACTTCTTACGTGTGTACACTAATACACGCACACATTTTATTTTTGCATGTAACATGCGTGTACAGGACGTCTGTAGGATCCGCTAGTACATTTATAAATATGTCAGGGAATGTAAGGAAACGTTTTGACCGTGGATTTTATTGTTACATTTGTTAGTCATTGAGATTAATATTTATAACATAATTTAATTTGATTTCTATATGTTGTTGTTACATAGTTTGGACTCATTACTTAACGAATTAAAATACGAATACTGTTGGACAGGAGGACAGGAGTTCTGATTGAGAACTCAGTGATGCATTGTAATGATGAGAGGTTGGACCGAGTTGGGTCTAGTAGATTAAGGGCCTGATAGCCTAGCGGTCTTCTTAAGTGTCCGCTAGGTTCGGGTTCGATTTCCGGTCGTAAAAAATTATTTATTTAAATTTGTCCTCTGCCTAAATAAGTATGCTACCTATAAAATAGTCTCTGAAGTCTAGGATATATGTACCAGTATATCCTGATCCGAGGATAGTATTGGAAGAGGTTGGCAATTCAACACTCTAGACGAGTGTATGGGGAGCTCAATACTACAATATGGGGGCTTTTTTTTCTTTTTGCTAGTGTTATTTGTAGTGTTAAAATTTATATTGTAAAATTAGATATCGTACGATAATTCGTGTCATTTGTGTTCGCACTTTGCCCACAGACGCTTAACTCGCTAATGACGCTGTCAATATCCATGGAGTAACGATATTTCTACGACATATATGTAAGTAAAGGGGCTATTGGCCTAGTCGCCTTAACATATGACTCACATTGGTGAGGTTCAAACCCCATCTGTGTAACAATGGACTTTCTATGTGCGCGTGCGCATTTAACATTCGCTCGAATGGTGAAGGAAAACATCGCGAGGAAACCGGCTTGCCTTGGACCCAAAACGTTACCGGCGTGTGTCAGACACGGGAGGCTGATCATTCGCCTATTAGATTAACAAATGATCATGAAACAGATACAGAAATCTGATTCCCAGACCTAAAACTTCTTCTACTAGGCTGTCTTCCACTGATTTTCTCATTTTGCTGTGTGGTGTTTTAGATGTTAAATAAAAATAATTATTACGATTAAAACGAGCAGTTCTTCTTTTCTGTTCTATCCTATATTCTATGTAATATAATTTTGAGAACTAAATTGTAGAAGCATTTCATTTAAAAATTGGTGCACAGGATCGAACCTACGAATTCAGATATAATGATAGCTGAAGTTACATGGTCAAGGCCAACACTGCATTTCTTTTTGACGTAAAATTTACGGTAAAAATACCTCATCACCCTCGATAGCCTTCAGATCGTCAACAGCACCCTTATCGGTGACTCCACTCAGTTTAGGCTTATCACATTCCTCGGGAGAACAATCGTTGTTGAGACAAATCTTATGTTTTGTATTTGGTTCATCTTCTTCGGATTCCGATTCGGAGGGCAACCTATTTTTAAGCACTGAAATCATTTTTAATAAGTAAAAAATACGTTTACTCAAAATATACAATAATAATATTAGTCGACATTGGATAATTAAGCGTAAAATAATAATATTAGTCGACGTTAGATAATTTAGCGTAAAATAATAATATTAGTCCACGGTGGATAATTAAGCGTAAAATAATAAAAAAAAATAACAAACCTTTGCGACATCGCACATGCTCCCTCCGCGAAGGCAACAAGGGCGGGGGACGTCTGTAGTGAGCGCGCACGCAGCGGGGCACGACTACGCGACCGCGGACGCCCATGGGCACGCTAAACACATTTACTGGATGAAGCTCATACGCACCGACCGACTTGAGGATTATATTCAAGATAAGAATGCTTGGAAATATGCTGGTCTTACTCCATAGACAATATTTTTTTTTATTCCACATCAGCGTTGACAAAATAAAATTGGTTGCTGATCTAATTTTATATATTTTTTTTATTTTATACTGTATATAATACTATAAACTGTAATTATTTTATTTTTACACACACTGTTGTTTTATTTTTTATTACTCTTTAATGTATATATAGGTTTCGAGGAACGTGTATATTAACATTTCAATAAATTGACCTGTATAGTAGTTTTATTCTAGGAGTACATTGTCATCACATAATTATTGTCTTTTGTTAACATAGATTTTACACATTTAAAGAAAATACTTTTTTACCAGATTGAAGCTATGTATTATAATTATTTTAAATTTATCCCGACGTTTCGCGTGCTTTACAGCGCGCGTGGTCACGGTGAGTGAAGACAAAAGGTGTTGAATGTCAAAAAATTTCACAGGTGTAGAGAAAGTTAAATTATCTGTATTTAGATATAGACATAACATTTATTACTAACAAAACACACACACAGAAACACATAAAATAACAATAATCAAAAATAAAAAAGAATGAGATAAAAAACAATTTAAAGAAAAAGGCTTAATTGTGTAATGTAATGTGTACTGTGGTTGTAATTGGCCCTGGCTCAGCATTATGCTGAGGAGCAGAGTTGTTCCATAGCGCTGGTCATTCTGCCAGAGACCACAGCAGATAGTTTGCGCCTCAGTCGCAAAACAACAAATAAGAATCTAATATTCAGTAGGAACAAATAATAATAATAGTAGTATTTATTTCCCCGGAGTTGGTATCGACTAAAAGATGACGGGTTTTTGCAGAAAAGACTCACGGTGTACTTTATTTTCGCGGATTGTTTTCTTTAAATGTATAAAAGCTACAAAAGACAACACTATGTATCCTAACATTTCAATAATTGACCTGTATAGTAGTTCTATTCTTAAAGTACATTGTCAACACATGTAATTATCTAACTAACTTATACAGATTTTATAAATCATATTTTAAAAGAGTAAGGCTCATTCTTCTCCACACGAAGCCTACCTTTTGGAAGGGGCAACTAGAATCAACTATATATCTTATTTAACGTTCAAATGCCATTTTAGGAGGTCTAATTGGAATAAATTATTTGACTTTGACTTCGAAGGTTACCAATGAAGTAAATAATAATAAAAACTTTATCCATGACAAAAAGGTTGAGACAAGTTCGTCTATCGCAGTGGTACTTGGTACATGTTTCAATGTTTTTTGAGTAGCTAGGTTTAGTTACAACAATGGCCAAATAAAATAAATATAAATCAGTGGCACAACCTTTTTAGATCGGGGCCTCAGATTTCTGTGTCTATTTCATGATCATCAGTCAATCTAATAGGCAAGTAGGTGATCAGCCATAGTGCCTGAAACATGCCGTCGAATTATTGGGTCTGCCGGAGATCGAACCTAAGACCTCAGAAATGAGAGTCGCACCCTGAAGCAACTAGACCAACACAGTACAAACACAGACAAATACTAATATGATAATGATCTGATCGTATATAATGATAGCCCATTATAAATAATATAATTTCGTACCGATGTCTCTGGAGCCTCGCCCGTCTTATAAAGTCCACCTTGACGGCGTGCTGGTCGACGGGAGCTCCGAATCTGTCCCAAAGAGCCGCTCGTTCCACTGCCGATATTGACGATACCAGCTTCCAATCCTGGAAAAATAATATTCATAGCTATTTAACGATCTTTTTTTATAGAATAGGGGGGAAATGAGCTCACCCTGATGTTAAGTGATACCACCGCTTATGGACACTCAATTTCGAAGGGCTCGGAAGTGCGTTGCCGGCCTCTTAAGAATCGGTACGTTCTTTTAAGGACCGTAAGTCTAATAGGTTCGGAAATACTTCACTGGGCCGGTGGTTCCACATAGTGCTGGTGCGCGGCAAAAACTGCCTTGAAAAACGCTTAGTAAAGATCAAGCCGCTCGGAGAGGGATTGGTCGTCGACGATTCGAACCGCCCTTCGTTGAATACGGTCAAGTGGAAGGAGCTGGTACTGGGGAGCTCCCGCCCAGAGATGAGAACAGTATTCCATGTTGGGCCGAATTTGCGATTTATAGAGTTGCAAGGTGGCCCGGAGTGAAGTACCGTCTCGCCTTGCCGAGCACACCAAGCTTTTTGGAGGCCAATTTAGCCTTTCCCCTAAAATGACTGCGAAACTGAACGTCGTTTGATAAGTCAACGCCAAGTATTCTGATGCTGGCTGTGGCTTTAAGAAGAGTCTTCAAATATTACATCTATCTTCTTTGAAAAAAAAATACTTACAATAAAGTTTTCCACATGATTAGGGCACATCCATCGGCCAGTTGGCAACGCAGTTAAAGGTGGGTCCAGGCAATCCTACAAAGTTAAACAAAACCAATACAAGTAATTACATAGTTATCTAGTATACACATATACAGCTAATGTGTTCATATAGGTAAATCTAAATCAGATTAAAAATAAATCAGGCGCTACAACCTTTTTAGGTCTGGGCCTCAGATCTTTGTATCTGTTTCATGATCATTTCTCAATTTAATAGGCAAGTAGGTGTTTTGGAGATTCTGGACGAATGAAACGCACCATAACGTTTTCTGTATCCAATAGTAAAACGTTTCGTGACCACCCCCAGTGACTCTCCTAAAACTTACCATTATGTGGTGTAAAGTAATGGAAAGTCGAAAATAACATTATCAATAACGCGTAATTGAATCCCCGCCCCGCATCGTAACGTTTTACAAATGTTATAATTATATTTACCAAGTGAAATAACGCAGGGCAATAATCACACTGTAGCAATGGTGCAAGCTTGCAAGTCCACTGGCACACGTAACAAGTCTTGGCGGGAAGAGGGACACAACCAGAGGAATCGACTGTCAGAAGTGACGCATTACCATTCTTGCTACCCTCTGAAAAAGCATTTGTAATAAAATAATGCCTTTGGTCTATGGAAACATAAAAATTTGAAATGTAACTGTAAAATACTAATCAAGCAGTCCAAATTAAACTGAAGTGTAATAAAGCTTAAATGTCTGAAACATTAACTTAAAAATTTAACTATTTTACATGTTTTATTAGGACTTCCGAGTCTGGAAAATATGAAATGGTAATAGGAAAACATGTTTTATTCCTTACTAACAAAATATCTAAGAATTGGTGCTGCATGGTACACAAAAAATTTGACATAGACATAACATTAATTACTAACAAAACATAACACATAAACACATAAAATAACAATTATCAAAAATAAAAAAGAATGAGATAAAAATTTTTTTAAAGAAAAAGGTTTAATTGTGTAATGCGTGTGTGCTGTGGTTGTAATTGGCCCTGGCTCAGCATTATGCTGAGGAGCAGAGTTGTTCCACAGTGCTGGTTATTCGGCCAGAGGCCACAGCAGCTAGTTTGCGCCTCAGTCGCAAAAAAGAATAAGAATCTAATAATACTAATACTCAGTAGAAACAAATAATGTAGTAGTAAAAGTTAGCAGTGTAAATAATGAAAAGAAAGAAATTTCTTTGCTGTTCATCATATCCATGCAGAATATTTCCCATTTATAACTTCTAAACAAAGGACATAATCATAACTCTAGCCATATTATTATGTTACACAAAAATGCTTTGTTTTTGTCACTATGTATTGTAATACTAAGAATTTTTATAGCAACATACCCTTATCAGTTCCAGGGAATGGAAATGGCTGCTTCATTTCTGGAGGTAAATCAAACTGACGTGGATTCATAACGCGAGCAGCCTTGACTAAGATCTCCATTGGAGTGAGCTCTTTTTCTGGTTCTTTCTTTTCTTCTTCAACCTCCTCTCTCTCATCTTTACTCTTTTTGGAGTTTGTGCGGTTATTACGTAGATTCCTAGAAAATACATAATAGATAAAGCTTAGAAAATGATTATTTTTGAACCATAAGTTTAAAATTAAAAACAATGAACCAAATCTTATACAAGTCATATATTCACCTAGTTTTTTTCTCAGATTCATTCTTAACATCAACAGGGGATTGTGGCCTGCTTGACCGGGTGCTGCCAGGCTTTTCATCATTTGCTGTGCACTGCTTACACAGCCATGAGCCTGATGGAATGTCAGTCTCATCCAATGGTGGGTCACTAGAATCGTTTTATATTTAGTACATATATTTTAATACTTTAAAAATTTCTTCTGTTTTAGTGGTCTAAATCAAGTTTATTTAAGAACTTATAAGATTTATTTATTTTTTGTTTTGTATTACATTATTCACACTATTAAACTTCTTTACATTTCCTATACATATATAAATTTTCTTTTAATAGGTTACCTAGAATAGATCACTCACTAGCTATAAGGCTGCTCACTACAGCATTTAATAATATGTCAGTGACTATTAATTTTTCAACCTCATCTTCATTCATATACCTCAAGATCTGCAGTTGAACATGATATCTAGTGGTTTGTACTGAGGTAGTTAAATTACAATTACTACCAACATTTTTCTATAGCATTCTAAAGCTGTTAGTTGAACTAGATATTATATTTATTATAATACATACTAGCAACCAAGATGAAAACTAGCTGGACAGCGGTCACAGCATATAAGGTCACCTCCCTCTCCACAAGCATCACAAGAATCGTGGTTGTGACCTTTTCCAGGACGCTTATAATATGGGTGCGATTTCTTAGGCTTTTGAACATTCACATCTTCGTCTGGTGGCTTTATTAGCGCCCGAATGAGCTGAAATATATATAGATATCACAAATTTGAACTAGGGCTGATGTCTAATAAACTTTGGTTACGATCTCTGCAAAAACGTAAAACGATGCATATGAACCGTCAAGTTTTTTAAAGTCATCTAAACTAACCGGCATAAGTCCACCAGACGTATCTAAATCATATCCCACGTTAGTCATTTCGCTGGAAAATGGTTTAAAAATCTAAAGTTGTATAGAAATACAATAATTAGAACGTTTCTTGAGGTGATATTAAACCAAAATAGTTTTGACTGATAATACAATAATAATGGCCTTTAGTTATAATTTAATAATTATAAGCAGACTACTCATATAGTAAAATAATTAAATTAATATGTATGTTCTTGTAAAGATTTTTAGTTTACCACACCAAGCCGAAAAGTAAAAAATAAAGTCAAGTTAGAAGTCAAAACTGAAGAAAAACCGTTATTGTCATTTGTGACTTATGACAAATTGACGGTAGGCTCAAGACTGCTTCAACAGAGTTGTTAAAAGCGAATATTTGCGAAGTGCTTGCTTGGTTTGAACGAGTAGTAACTACAGTATAGTTCGAATGAAATTCTTTTTGAGTCGGTTATCATGTTAATTGGAGGAAGTCAAACATATTTTAAAAAAAACATTGTCTAATGATTCTGAATTCGTTTCGTGATCATTTGTTTTTCTTATAATCAAGTAGGTAATCAGCCTACTTTGCCTGGGACACGCCGTCGAATTTTGGGTATAACACCGGTGTCTGTTTCAACTCATGATGTTTTCCATCACCGTAAGTGTTAAGTACGCACATAGTCAAAAAAGTCGATCGGTGCACAACCGGGATTCAGTCTCATGGATGAGAGTCGCACAATCAAGCTACTAGACCAAGACTTTTCGTTAGAGCATAATGCAAAGATGTTCTAAGCCTAAGGTGTTTGACTTAATATTATATAATATATAAAATATTATTTTATCCTTATAAAATAAATACGGTTAAATTTTCAATAAAAATTATCTTTGAATTAAAAGAAACGCATTTTATTAAGGAGACATTTTATTTTTTTAATGAGTTATCTACTTTTTGAAATGATTCTGCAACGAAATATTAAGAAATGTAAACTGGAGGAAACCGCGAAAATAAATTGGCTATAAAAACCTTGACATTCGAATTCTAAGCGATGTATTAGTTTGGCTGTGTGAAATGCTATTCATATTTCACACTTCACTACTCTGTGTAATTTGGATTTTGCCTTGATAATTCGTATAACTAAAGTTTTATAAAGTGTAATAATATTAATATAACAAAATTATATTAATTTTAAATTTAAAGTATCTCTGCTTAAGAAAAGAAGCAAGTGGTTAAAAAAATGTTTCTTTCTTTTAAATAAGCATGTTAGGTGATATTCAACTTACTAAACGCTTGATTGTTATTGCGATTGTACTAGGCATTATTTTAGTTTTAAAAGAATACGTGTTTGTATTTTCACAATGACTCAACACAGAGTAGCTTATTTTTATAACCCAGACGTAGGAAATTTTCATTATGGTCCTGGACATCCGATGAAACCTCATAGGCTATCCGTAACGCATAGTTTGGTGCTTAATTATGGGCTGCACAAGAAAATGCAGATTTATAGACCATACAGAGCAAGTGCACATGACATGTGCCGTTTCCACAGCGAGGATTACATTGAATTTCTGCAGAATGTAACTCCACAAAATATTCAGAGTAAGATTTTATATGTACATTGTATTGTTGTATTAAAGAATATTTTTTTTAAACCTTTACTACTTTCATCAAGTCCTGATGTAACAACTAGCACCCATATCCTGCAATTAGCAGTAATTTCATTGTAAATAAAACTATTTACAGGTTATTCGAAAGATTTGCTTCACTACAATGTTGGTGATGATTGTCCTGTGTTTGAGGGTTTATTCGACTTCTGTTCTATGTACACAGGAGCCTCCCTTGAAGGGGCAATGAAACTTAACAATAATGCTTGTGACATTGCTATAAATTGGTCTGGTGGATTACATCACGCAAAAAAGTTTGAACCTTCAGGTATGTTGTTATTCTGCTATTCATATATTTTATTTCGTTCATGTAAATCTGAAGTAAAGTTCACATAATATATATGCACTGATCTCACAGTGAAATTTAACAGCAGCAGGGCTATTTAATGATGTGAGCATAGCTTACCAATTTGTTTGGTTGGTTAAACAAATTTTTTCTAATAACGTGGATATGACATACAATTTTGTTAATAAAATGCAAATATTTTTTTACAGGTTTTTGTTATGTAAATGATATAGTGATAGCTATATTAGAATTACTTAAATATCACCCAAGAGTGCTATACATAGACATTGATGTTCACCATGGTGATGGTGTTCAAGAAGCATTCTATTTAACTGATAGAGTAATGACAGTGAGCTTCCATAAGTATGGAAATTATTTCTTTCCGGGAACTGGAGATATGTATGAAACTGGAGCTGAAAGTGGAAGGTACTTCTCAGTAAATGTGCCACTGAAAGAAGGAATTGATGATCACAGCTATGTCCAGGTTAGACACAATACTTGCATAAAATATTAAAAAGAAAACAAAACTTTATTATTCAAGTTATTAGAATTATATTGTAGCAAACATAACAATATTCAAATATTAGGTATGTAAACTATAATTTGTATATTGTATAAGCATAAAAACTTTAATATGAAAATATACTCCATTTCTACTGTAATATGTATGCATGCATGTGTGTATTATGCTAAAATGTACAGTTAATTGGTAAAACTGATTAATTTAAAAATTCTTACAGGTGTTTAAACCAGTTATATCAAGTGTGATGGAGTTCTATCGGCCAACTGCAATTGTTCTTCAATGTGGTGCTGATTCCTTAGCTGGGGATCGACTCGGATGTTTCTCACTTTCAACTAGAGGTCACGGGGAATGTGTGCAATTTGTCAAGAATCTGAATCTCCCCACACTTGTTGTGGGAGGAGGAGGGTAGGTATCTTGGTGACTATTTATTTAACTTACATAAATTTCTTAATAGTCTCCCGATATGATTGAACTTGAATGTTAAATTTTTTAGTATGGTGGTGTTGGTCCTAGGAAATAAGGAACATCCGTACTTCTTTTGTTTTTTGTTTCTTTTTTTAGGTAAACAGAAGAAGTTTAAATAATTTTAAATTTACATTTACCACCAGTTCGCATTTCAAGGGTATAGAGCAGGCAAGAAGAAGTGCTTTGAATTTATTTAGTGACATTTCTCCAATTTCGCTTGGCAGTTTGTTGTAAGAACTAATTCAATGATATATTACTTAAATGTATAGCAAAGTCTTGACTTCAATTCTTAGAGTAACACATCTATTAGTAATACACTTATTGACTGCCCTGCATCTAATGCTAATGTCTATATTCTAGAATATTTAACTAAAATCTAGTTATAAGAATTGTTGACCCATTTTTATTAAGTTTGATTTGACAATGCTCAGAACTTAATTGGACTTAATGTACATATATGTATTAATAATATAAGTATTGCCACTGAGAGAAGGAAATATGTATTAATAAGATAATCATTGTTTTAAACTAGGAAAAGCATCACCTATATAGTGTATTAAGGATTAATGGACTTTATACAATTTTATAGAAGCTTTAACCTTTACATTAATTAAATTGTTAAAAATTAAATAATATTTCAGATATACCCTCCGTAACGTGGCGCGTTGTTGGACATATGAGACGTCACTTCTAATTGACGAAGATATTTCGAATGAGCTTCCATACACTGAGTATCTTGAGTTTTTTGCACCGGACTTCCAGTTGCATCCTGAAGTATCTGGGTAAGCAAACATTTTCCTCATAATTGAAGAAAGAAAATAGAAAAGCACATTAATTTAATCATTAAGGCAACAGAAATACACTTCAATTTCTATGCAATTGTGATCTATTCTATGTTGATAGATTAATTTTTTTTTCTGCAATGGTTTTGATATATATTTTATAACTTATAATATGACTAAAATATCATCTCGTTTCAACATGTAACTTGGAAATAATTTGTGAGTTATTGAACCCGCTGATGTACTTTTAATCAACTTCAGAAAATCCTATAGCAGGTTAAATTCGACATGTTTGTTTGGTTTTGTACAAAATGTTCTATTTTACATCTTAGACATAGTAATAAGATATATATATATATATATATATATATATATATATATATATATATTATGAAGTAATGGTTTTGGTGATATTGTATATTAAAATATCTTCTTTTATTTTATATGAATTGTATTTTTTATATTGTACTTAATATTTATTTATGAATATTTAATTTGTAGGACAACAAATGCAAACAGTAAGCAGTACTTGGAAGCGATAAGCAAATATGTATATGACAATTTGAAGATGTGTCAGCATTCACCTGCAGTACAGATGTCACACATACCAGGTATGATGACTTTGACAGTTATTATTGTATGCTCTTTAGCTTTGATTTAAGAACAGGTAATAAATGTAAATTTATTTCCATAAAAAGTACAGGAAACTTGCGTATTATGCCCTGAGACAATAGTAAATGAATTCATTAACATTATAAGTGTATATTATGTAGCTAATATGAATAAATTATATATTGAAAAATTGCATTAACATTGATTACATAGTTGACGTTAAGAGTTATCAATATTCTGTAAAGAACTATTTTTATATAGTTTTGTCAATACTCATATACTATGAGTGTATCATGCAAAAATTTAACATACAATAACAGCCAGAAGCGTAACTATACCATCTGGGGCCCGTGGCAATTTCTTTTGATGGGGCCCTATCAGTAAAAATCGTACTACATTACTAATTTTCACGTTGTATATGTAATACATTACCCACTAATACCACAATAATAAGGGCGAGAGGAAATGGTTCACGCAAGCCTAATGCGTATTTTTTATTTCATCCATAGATCATAACATCTCAATGCATTCAACATTTCAGCTTTTCGGTGAAGGAAATGTGAGGAAACCTGCATACATTTACAATGAAATAAAAATAACAATTTTTTGAGCTTGCTGCCTCTTGGGTTGGGAGACCGTGGCATTTTACCAGCTCTGCCACCCTATTGCTATGCCACTGATAACATCCTATATCTTTGTGTCAATCAAATAATAATTAAGCAATCATGCTAAGAGCTCATCAATTAGCTTATGTTTTGTTTATTATTTTATGTATTGAGTATTTTTTTTTTAATTTTGCAGGTGACTTCTTTCCCGAAGAAGAAAGGATAAAAGAGGAACTGGATCCGGATATCCGTATCAGTCAAGAGGAAGCGGATAAAATGGTGGAGCCTAAGAACGAGTTTTATGACGATGAGAAAGACAATGACAAGGTAAATATCTATCTCTTTTTTATAAACACAATTACATTACCTTATTTACCAATTTGTATGTACACAGTAATGCGTTAAACCCGTAATAATATGTTATTTTTTATAAAACAGGTAACAGATGTTACTAGTATATAAATTAATTTCATAAAAAAAAAACATTTTACTAGACCACGAATCTAGACCTCTAACACTAGTGTTAGAACGTATCTAAGTACCTATAGTCTTGACTGCTATCAGATATCAATTCAATCAAGTCAATTTAAATATATTATATCTCTTTACCTATACATAATTATAGGCCAATAAATTTCTCCGATGTCTTTCTCGGTTTCTCAAAAACTACATTGTTTTATAATTGGGTAAGGTAAAGTGTTTTAAATATGTAAAAGCGTATTTTTATATTTCTAGGTTTTAAATAAATTACGTAAACAAAATTGACTTTATTTTAATTTCAGGAATCAGTACCAGAGACCAAGGAATCCTAGCGATCACCTTCGGCCGGGACGGCCACACCCACTTGACACGGCAAATTCAGAAAGTACTGGCTTTTACTTGGCCAGACTGACAGTGATAGTGCAAGTGAGCCTAAAAGTGCTGAAAGTGATGAACTAAAATGACTTATGTAAACTAAAGTGTGATGTACACAGGATAATAAAATTCAATAGTAGTGTTTAATTTAACATCAGATTAAAGTTGTCCATTTAATTATCGGTAATGGTAGGTGAATATTTTAATTACATATATTAAAATAATGATTCATCTCAAAACACATGGAGCAATGAAAGACATTTTTAAGCTTGTGAATATAATTAAATATATACTAAATAGCTTAATTAATTGTTAATCATAGACTCCGAGTATGACTAATCTCGTCATGAGCACTGTCAAATGGTTTGATAACTGACTGACTAAGTTAAATATTCTAAAATTTGGACTAAATGTATGGGAAAATATTCATTATAATATTTGTAAGTTTTAATAGTACTTAACCATATTAATGCATTTTATAATAAGGTTTGTTGGTATAAAATTTATTAATATCAATGAGATTTTGTTAAATCAAATTGTTGTCAATCAAACAATTTATGTCTTGATTCTTTCCTATTTCTGTAATATATTTTATAAACTGACAACTTAACACTGAAAAGGATGATTCTCTATTAAATAATTATAAGCTAGTTTAAGAAATAAAGTTTGTAGTTACAATATTTGCATTTGCTTAAGGATGAAAAATACTAGATAACCCAGTATCTAGGTCACTTATGTCTGTTTCATAGAATTTTTTTTCTATATAGGCAAATATGTTTCAAATATTATACAACTTTTGTTTATTCTTTTATCATTGTAACTTAAAAATGGTATTGTGGAAAGACTAACTAGACAAAGTAATGTGATATCCTAGAAGAATTATGATAGTTGGTAAGAGATGCTAGTTTATTATTATTTAACTTTTATACACATCTGTTGCCACTAATGCACATTCAGTGAAGTTAGACCAATAGTGGTTGATGACTTTTTGATAAATTAAAAGTTAAAAAACAAACACATGTATACATTTCTTAAGCGAGCCTTCCTGTGATGTCTATTAATATACAACTTTATCCTATATAGAAAATAGAAATATGTATCTGTAATTTTATGTAATTATGTTAATTTTAAAATGGGCTTTCATTATATTTCTATAATACTGCTTGAAAAAATTTCGATTGTTTTTTTTTTACAACATTCTCTTATTTCAAAGAATTTGCATAATTTCTGAAGGAATCTTATATTTTATTATATAATATTTATTTGTGCAAGAATTTTGATATTGGACTTCTATCAGATTGTATATTGGGGTGAAACATACATGGGGCTTAGTCAAGATGTTTAAACAGTAGTGTATGTGGAATGCCAAAAACGAAATTTGTATGAAAATACACAAACACAAATGTGTTGACAAATTTAGTTTCCGGCTTTCTACACTTCCATTAAGGCATCTTGTCGAAGCACTCTAATCAGATATAAATTGTATATTTAGAATATTGTATTAAGATAAGGTATATGTTTGATTTTCATCCAATGCAAAGTTGTTTTAAGGAGTTTAGACAAATGTAAATAAATATTACACACATCACCTTCTTTTTATGTATTCAAATCCTTTATTGGTAATGTAATAAAATGTCATTAAAATAAAAAGCTTTATTTTAAAGATAAAATATAATTTTAACCTAAATTATAATATATTAATAGCCACCCAGTTTTAAGTCTAGGTTATTATCGGCTATGTATTTGTGTACATCACTCATGTCTTCTGTAAAGTCTACAGTGAATAGTTGCAACATCTCACAACCCTGTATAACTTGTTTTACTACATCCTTTGATACTTCCAATGTACAATCCAACCATAAACTACGTACATTTTTAAAATATCCTTTTTGTAAGATATATATCAGTGTATTATCTATTGATAATTTTGTTTGAAATTTTAAAGTTAACTTCCGTAAGCACAGTGTACATTCTAGAAAAAAAACTAAAATATCTTCAATACTAAAGCGTTCATTTCCCAATGTCAATACTTCAAGTTGACGAAATATGTTTTTTGGTTGACGAAAAAATCTTGGAATTGAAAGGTAGTTGGACTGAGTTATTAGACAAAGAGATGTGAGATTTGGACAACTTGTACCTAAGTTAATGACTTCATCTAAACTTAATGAGTGATCAATCTCCCATAGAGAAAAATGTGTTAGATAACTTCCTTTTACCTCCAAAAGGTGATGCAATGAATCACTGTGAGAAAAAAATGACATGTCTAACTTACTTAACCTTAAGTCACTTAATGCTATTTCTTCCAGTATTGCATCCTTGTTGTTTGCAGATAAATGTGTAATGGACAATTCTTTTAAATGTGGACAAATTTTTACAAGTTTCCGCATACCCTCAGCTGATGCAAAATGACAGTTGATTTTCCTTAAGCTGAGTGGTCCAATGCTGACATCTGTATTTATTAATGTTGAACCTATATCACATGACTCTATTCTCAATTCCTCAAGATAGGGAAGTTCACTTATTAGCATAATAATACCAGCTTGGGAGACACATCTACCTACTCGACTAGCTCTTTCATTACGAGGAGGATCCATTGCTAATATGCGCAAATTTTTAAGATTTGATATATAAGACAAACCAGAATCTGACACATTCCGAATGAGGACAGATGCATTAATTAGAGATTTACATATATCTACTCGGGAAACTATGTTTAGCTCTTCGAGTAGAAGACATTTTGAGCCAATCAATTCAAGGATTTCATCTGTACAGATGAATTTTAAATCAAGGACAACTAAATGTGTGAACCGTGGCATAACATGAACCCAGAAAGTTTGGGGAATACCATTGTCAAGATCACTTTTGCGGAAGATTGACATACTAGGATGAATAAGAACATTGAGTTGTATTCTAGGGTCACCGCGATATCGATAACATCCTCTTTCCAAACATAGTACATCGAACAATCTGAAACAAAACAAAAAGATAGTTTTTTTTTTTTGTTTTCAAAGCAAAACCTCATAACTCAAATAATACTCTACTCTACTCATAGTGATAAAACATTATAACATAATTAAAGTAAATTTTGTGTAACAGAATGAACAGGTATACTTTGTATTTGGTACACTTGTAAATGAGATACAAACCTTGTAGGTAGTAATGACACTAGATATCCCTTCAGTAAAATAATTTGCTTTTCGGATTCTTTACATTCTATATCAGCATAATTTTTTTCGATTATAAAACAACATTCGTTAATTAAATTTAGGGAGGTTCTTACACATAATTTGAATAAGCTACTCGGTTGTTTACGCGGTGACATACTTAAAAATCCAACATAAATTTAATTAAAAATTGTTTGTTAATTTATAGTGCACAACATTATACTTTTATCTGACAGTAAAAAAATTGTTATAAAATTTGCCAAAGCCCAAAACGAAAACACAAAACTCCGAAAGTGATAATTTAAAACATAATTATATCAAATATATTGAAGTAGAGATTATGTATTGTTTTTGATTATATTGAACGATTGAATACAACAGACATAAGAGAACTTGATTCGACCACAGAATGTCATCTATTTATGGTATAGAACGAATGTGACGTTCCATGTAATTTTAATTTTTTGACATTTATATTTAAGAATGAAATGACGACTATCATTCGTCAATTTATATATTATTAGTAACAACAGAAATTTTTAAATAATTTTTAATTGTACTTTGCATTATTTTTGTACATACCACCGTGTTGAGAGGTAAGGTATTTTATGATACTTTTAATCAATCCCGCTGCCTAAAACAGACTAGTGTCTTAACAGACTAATATCAATTTCGATTTCATTATCATTTCAAGTTGTGTATCAAGATTCTAGAAATTGTTTAGCTAATAAAAAATTGATAAGAGTTGGCAAAACAGGAGAAAGTAAAAAAAATACATTACAATTACGTAATGCTATTAACATACAGATTCCGGATTGATAATAGAGCTTTAGATTATTATTAGCTAAAAACATTCATCAACCGCATACCGGTATCGCGGTCGTCTAAAAGGTTAAGTTTAATGGATATGACAGATAATTTACCGTAATATTATTATATGCAAAGTGATATATTATTTCTATAGTTTAGATTAATTACACATCGGTTTTATACTATTTTTTCTCAGTATAATTATAATGTTATAGTTGTCACTAAGAACTAATTAATTTATTGGCACAGAATGTGAATACCTGCCTATAGGCTAAATTTTGTAAATGTAAAAATGAAGGTCTATATGTAAAAAAAAATTAACTTTATGTACAATAAAGTTAGTGTGACAAAAACATTTCTATATTAAAATTGTTTTTTTTTACTAAATAATAAATTTATATTGATTTTAGTTTAGGGTTATGTGTTATATATCAGGACAGGAAATGGTAATTATTGTAATTCTGTACTCAAACTTGGTCTTAAAGTGTAAGTAAAATTATTGTAATCTCTAAAGTAATATTGATAAAATTTTAAGAATGGTCTAGAACAGCGGAAGCATGTCATTCTTATCAGTAGCTAAATAGTCTTTTTTAATTTTTGTTTGGATCTATGGTAAATCTATATTACTTTAAATATTCTAAATGCTAGTAGTATTAAAATGTTTACTAAATCACTTATTTACTAATCACTTAACTCTTAGTGTTCTAATTTATTCATTGCTTTCCTCAAGTAGTTGGTCTTTACAAATGAAAACTTAATTATCTATATTGTTTGATAAAAAGTCTTATAGTTTAAATATGAAGTGAGATTAATAAAACCTTTGTGTTTAATAACCTTTCATTATACTGTTGGCCCAGAAGAAGAACAAGAAATAACTAAGTTTAGCATAATGGGCTTATGGCGAGATCTATAGAGTGCACTTAGACTTTGCTCAGTCTTAACTTTCGAGTTAAGTGGCAGTCGGTATTTATAGAGCAAACTGTGAGAATCTCTGAGTGTGTGCTTAGCTTGATCTTATGTCCACAAAATCGACAACTTACCAAAAACTTTGACTAAACCAAAAGCCTCACCAAAAATAATAGCCCACAATTACATAATACTTTACCATTATATCTTTTACTTGACTTTTTTTTTGTCGTAATAAAAAATGAATGGTGATGCCATGTTATACTGGAGTTCCATAGACTTTGGGAAAAATAGGATTTGAATTCAAAGAAATGATAAATGATCTTCATAAATACCTATGCAATACATGAAATAAAATAATTACACATTATTATGGTATTTATTATTTATATAAGTGTTCAAACCCCATTTTTGAATTGTTGATACAAGTTCTCTGTTGCTGTTTTCAAAACAATGCAATCCATTCTACATAACAAAATTATTGTCATCTTTAAAATCCATTTTCTAAAGGTTACTCATAAATTTCTAGTTATTGTAATAATAACAATAAATAGAACATAGATGTGTACCGTTTCATGCGTTTAAATATTTGATATTGTTCTACTTTTTTAAAATGATAATGAAGTTATTACATGAAATAAAACATCAATTCGTATTTTGACATTGTCTGTCTTAGCTTGTGCTTAGTATAATGTTACCGTTAAAATGTCTATAAATACTAAATCATGCTTAGTGTACACTAAGCAAAGTTTTTCGTAAGTAAAGTTTGAGCTAAGTCTTAGTGCGCTCTGTAGATCTTGCCCTTAGTCTAAGTACTCACTAAATATTTAGGCTAAGACAACTGTAAGACTTTGCAAAATAAACGCCAAAATCCTATAGATATAATGACTATTTCCTTGTCTGCCAACTGTATATAACCTGTAGTTAAACTGGTAATACAACCTTGTTTCACATTTGGCGGTCTCCGGTCGACTGTGCATGTCGTGTACGATGGCTCGAGTATTCAAACTGGCGATTCTTTTGTTAATAGCAGACGGCACTATGGTAAATTTTAGGGTGTTTGCGAGAGCCATGTCCACTGTTGCAAAGAACTTTGAAGCCAACGGCGTGGTGCCTGACGTCGTTCCGAAGGCCCCAAATGCTTTGGTCACTGTGAGTATAAATTTTGTAATAATTTTCATTAACTTGTAAATTTTTGATGTGTCCCGTCCCTAATTTCCCTAAAAACGTTCTCAAAGGTCATCAAAATTCAGTAGATTTTTTTCATACGAAACGGAAAGACTAAAATTCGATTGATAGGTTTCAAAAACTATATCTGTGTTTCGTAGATTTTAAAATTTAATTCTGTTATTTAATTTATAATCATAATTGTGTCACGTCGTCATTATTCAAAATGTTATTGTAATAATTGTATATTTTTCAAAATGGTTTCCGATTTTCTAAATAAAAATCGATATTTAGCATTTAATGGCAATTTTGCCGCGCACCACCACTATGTGGAACCGGCTGCCCAATGAAGTATTTTCGAACCAATTCAAGATAATTCCTTCACGAAAACAGTGTACCAATTCTTTAAAGGCCGGCGACGCACTTGCGAGTGTCCATGGGTATCACTATCATCTGTTATATAAAAAATAACATATCGCAAAATGTAACAAATAATTCAGCATATTGGCATGACTGCCAACTAATTTTCAAAAAATGCTTATAAGCCTCGGGGTGTTTTATTTACCTGTTACGTTATCAACTTTCCAAATCAATATCTTTTATTCACAAAGGCTGTTTTCAAATCTAAAAATACATATGAATTATCAATTCTTACGTTACGCACATATTATGTGCGTTCTTTAACTTATCTTTATTTTTAACACATTAACATATGTTAATTAAAAGAACAATTGCCTCAAATAATCTTTTAGTAAAATAGTCTATATTCAAAATTGAATAAGAATCATGAATTATGTACGGTCACAGTTTTGTGGGTCTATCGGAATGATTAGCAGAGTTTTAGTAGTGAAATAGTTATTAAATGAAAAGAAAATTCCGTATTATAAACATGAAGGATATTTAGGTAAAAAAAAGAACGTTAGCTCCAACACTAGCTAATCTCTTCCTTTTGACATGTTAATAATTTGAACATAACACAATTAATAATTAAACTTCTTTTTCAGCATAGGTTGAGAAATCATTTTTAATTAATTATTACTAAGTTATAAACCCGCAAATCCGTTAAAGTCATTTGTAATTAAATATAATTTTCTTTATCATCGTCAAGGTCAAACGAGAGTAGTATCTGCTAATCAAAATTAATTATTTCATCTTATATAAACGTTACTTTTAAATCTTCAAATGCATGTCAGATACTGAGTTTTGATTCAAATTGCCATAGTGACAGATTTGACTTAACTTTAGGCCATATGTCTAATCAGGCTAGGAAACCATATCGAAATTGTTCACATAAACGTCGTGTATCGCTATCGTTATTGGAATTTACAAATACCAGCGCTAATTAGACAAAAACAAGCCAAGAAACGGGTTTCATTTTCCGAACTTGTTTACAAAACATACATTTTGTGAGAAGTTGTTCAGTTAGTAGGGGAGAGATTCAGAGACGTATAGCCTTCCAAGTTTATACATCTTAATATATATAAATCTCCTGTCACGATGTTTGTCCGCGATGGTCTCCTAAACTACTTAACCGATTTTAAATTAAATTGCCACACCGTGAGCAGTCTGGTCCAACTTAAGAGATAGGATAGCTTAGATCTTTAATTATAGTCGTAATTTTATTTTATTGCAAATCATTTGTCTATAATTAATTGTCAGTCACAATTATCTGTTAACTCTAAAATATTCTAACAGATTTCGATACTATTCGACTGGATTGAGTAAGTAATCAATAGATGGCACTGCTATGGTAAAACGACAAACATGTCATATAAGCTACAATTCAATATCATCATGATATTGAATTGTAGCCTATATGACATGATATTGAATTGTAGCTTATACCACGTGTTATTGAGGCTAAAGTATAAATTAAATATATTTTGTAGTAAACGAAATACCGTGAAATTCAATTATTTCTACTTTTTTAATTTTTGGTGTTAGCATCGCCAACCACGTGTTATTTAGACCGAAGTGTAAATCAAATTTAAATTATAGTGACGATAATACAGTGAAATTATTCTTTCGTGTCACGGTATTAAGGCTAACTAAAACCATATTTAGGAGAAACGAAGTTCGCGGGGGCAGCTAGTTATGTATATTTTTTTTCAAAAGCTAAGTTCTTTTAAAGGACTCAGGAAAATCTTTAAAAATCATGTACAGTGGCGTTTATTGTCCCATCATCTTCTATTTTATGACACCTGATATGTTCCTTTAACCGCAGAAATAGGTGGAAAAGACTTAAATTAAAATATTAAAAATCATATAATAAATAACAATTGATGTTATTTATCACGGATATCCGATTCATGTTTTCGCTATAAACTCGAAAATTTCCTATCCTATATCATTATATAATGTTTCTTCGTTAAATATATGTAATCGTTTCCTGTCGTGTATAAGCCTGAGTCTTTTACACTAAGCAAGTCCAGGCCCGTGCTCTTAGTGTGTTGCGTGTCGTTTAATTCCCTCAAATATGGTTGTCAG
Organism: Pieris brassicae; assembly: GCF_905147105.1. Lineage (NCBI taxonomy): Eukaryota > Metazoa > Arthropoda > Insecta > Lepidoptera > Pieridae > Pieris > Pieris brassicae. Next base: position 12,478,266 of record NC_059669.1, on the reverse strand, counting down.
GTGCCGCTTCCGGAAACTGGACTTTCCGACGTTTCCGTTCAGTTTTGAAATTTAATACAATTTAAAAACGGACCGTATCTCCCTCCTTTATGGTTTCTTCTATCTTTGTTGGCCATAGTCATTTTGTATGATGATTTGATATTTTAAAAGAGTACCGAGAGTTTTTCCCGCTTCTCGCGACTTACACCCTCTGTCTTTGCCGATGAGTAGGGATGTCTGCGAAACAAATTTATTGTAGTGGAATAAGAGATACCTGTATCTTATATTCCATAATAAACGTCTTTTATGTAGGTATGTATGTTAATTTTTTGAGATAATTTAAAACACTTCGCTTCCTCCCAATTGTGCGTTATAGGTTCAGAATGGAACGTAAACTCCCGTTTGGCGAAAGATTAATTCATATTTTTTCTGTATGATTTGTGCATATTTTTAAACGTACGAATAAATTAACAGTAGTTTCGTCTAATACCATGACGGTTCTTACAAATGCAAACACACATTGGTAAAAACTTCGTGTGCAGTCGAAAAATCAAATAAAACTTCTTTGACGTATAGAAATTCGAATTCGGTACTTTTGAAGACTGCATTTCGTTTTTCGAATGCATTTCAGCAATAAAACGTTAGCGAACGACATGTTTTTGTAGTACTCACGTTAACCAAATACAATTTATTGAACGTTATCTATAACGACACATATAAAGAACAGATTACAACGAAATTCTAAATTCAAAAAACATGACAAACTGTATTCGTTAAAAGATCCTTGTAGAAATAGTAAATCCAGAATCAACAGGTTTCAATCGGATCGAGAGAACGTTTCTATTACTAAATTTACGCAGTCATATCTATTAATACAATAATGTCATCCTGTGTCTTAAGGCCATAAGGACACTAACCTTACCTAACTCCTAGAACAGAAATAGTGATTCGGGGACAAATAAATCGTTTAAAAATATTTAATTACTACTAAAATAATTTTTATATGTGTCCAATATGTACGCGAATTTGTTAAAATACAGCTCGAAAGTTTTGTGTGCATTCTGCAGCTCTGATCAGAGATATACAAGTTGCAAATAGAGAATGATATAAAGGTATCAATCAATATGTATTATGTCAGTCGATTATTTTGTATCAATAAAAATTACGTATTTATATTGTGTTGTGTTTTATTTAGCCGCGTGTATGCACGGTGGTGACAATGAAACGAAAGTCAAAACTTTAATTGTGATTGGACAAAACACATGACGTGTTTACCAAGATATTTATTAAATGATTCCAGGTTAAGTATCCGAGTGGTGTAGAAGTGAAAGAAGGCAACGAGCTGACGCCAAGACAGGTGAAGGATGTGCCGAGTGTCAGTTATGACGCCAGCCCTGATAGCTTCTACACCTTGGCTATGACCGGTATGTTTAGTACTTACAGCTTTCAGCTTTGTGTTGCTATGTATCAATTTTAAAAGAACTACCCATATGGGCATATCATTTAACATGAGATGAGCGTCCTGCCCTTATATCAAATTCTATAAAAAGTAAGGATTGTCCTATATATTATATTATTGGGTAAGCTTCAAAGTAAATTAATTAAATAACGATTTAACGTGATAAACTTATTGTTAAGTTAAGTTTTTTTCTTTTAGACCCAGACGCACCTTCCCGCAAAGAGCCAAAATTCCGTGAATGGCACCACTGGTTGGTTGGAAACATTCCCGGGCAAAACGTCGCCTCGGGTGAGACATTGTCCGCCTACGTCGGCTCTGGGCCTCCAGAGGGCACTGGTCTCCACCGATACGTGTTTTTGGTGTACAAGCAACCATCAAAGTTGACATTTGATGAGCCCAGACTACCTAACACGTAAGTTTGTTATTACCTTAACGAATACTTTGCATGACCGCAGCAAATGGCCAGGTGACTCGACATTCAAACTGCCACAGGATTGCGAGTGCGTCGGCATTTTTATTGGTAGACTCTCTCCTTGAAAGATTGTCATTTGTATAGGTTTGGACGTTCTAACTTCGGTTTTTAATTATAAGTCATAAATTTACGAATTCATGCCAAAAAAAAACCTGATTTAGTCATTTATGCCGTACGCCTAGATAATATGAAATTTCTTGCGATCAAAAAATTACTTAACTTTCTGTTATTTTATTTTGCATTTTAAGGCAAACCCCTATTTTAAAAGTGTAAATTTTTGCATATTTTTTTTTAATAATTTGGAATTAAAAAAATATATAAATGTCATTGTAAGTAACTGTACTGTTGCGTTGATCTTTGTTTTCCTTTATAAGTGTCTGTCACAACGATTTTCGAAGACGAAGGTTTTTCATGATTGTTTGGCTTCACACATAGAAAGAAATATCCGTTACACAGCTGGGATTTGGAAGCACGCTTCAGCAAGTCTGCACTATAATTAACACGAGGCAAACCTCTGCTGGAAGAAATTAATGTATATTGTGTGATAGGATAATAGGATAATACAATTTTTCAATGTAAAGAAAAATGAAGCAAATTGCTGAAGCTATTATTTAAGTAAATTTATTTGCAGGTATAGATTACATTTCTGGTTTGAATTTCAGATCCGGTGACAAACGAGCAATGTTCTCTATTGCCAAGTTTGCGGAGAAATACAAATTGGGCGATCCCATTGCGGGTAACTTCTACGAAGCCCAATACGACGATTACGTTCCTGAGCTATACAAGCAGCTCGGTGCCTAAATATTTGAAAACCTGGTGTTAATAAATCAAGACATTTCACGATATTTTTTAAAAGTACGAGAACAATCAATAAAATTTAATGAAAGCTTTTGCTATTCAAATGTAATACGTGAATCAGAATGTATTTTCTGTATTATTTGCTGAACTCGTACTTTTAATGTCGTGAAACCGGGTTGTTAGTGCATTTGTATCAGTATCGAAAAGCCTTGTATCCGCCGATAAAATTGGCGGTTAGATTTAAGAAATCCAGTAAAGAATTATCTAGTTATTATGTTGTTTTTTTGCATTGTAATCGTCGATTGTAGAGTGGCAGGTAATGAAATGTTTCTAAATTGTTGTACTTAGATGATTAATCTTAAATAAATTGATCTTATCGTAACCGGGATTCAAACACTTAGTGGTACAAATAAGAACTTACTTATTCGAACCTTATGCTAGGAATAGTGATCCTTAGAATAAGCTAAGAATATGGAGATCATACTAATAACCTCGTTACTGCGTTGGTAAAAATATTCCCCCGTCATGCTATGGCATGTGCCTATGGGCACAAGACGGCAATGTCGCAATTTATTGATAAACTTAGAAGAAAAAAAACTTGTCAATGATAACCGTGTTTCTGTCAGGACTAAAGTCCTTTGACGTGTCCTTTGAGTTTGACGTTTCCATTCGCGTTGACTTTGATCCGTGGTTGTTTATTTTGATTATTAACTACCATCCATTTTTTAAAGTGCCATATAAGAAATGAGAACGCTGAATTAATTGGGAGAAAAAGAAACGTTCTGTAAAATTCTGAATGTCGAGTAAAACTGAAACATGAATTGTGTTCGACTACCGCAACTTTTTAGAAATATATTACGATCCTGTACAAATTTGAAAACAAAGATTTAAGTATGAACACAAATAAAGAGAAAATGAAGGCTTGGAGCGAAATAACAGAGAAGTAAACCAAAAAAAAACACATTTTAACATTAAAACATAGAATTTAGATGTGCATGGACAGAGCTTAAATTAATATTTTCTTATTTGTTACAGAAATCAAGTAACGACAGTTTTAGTTTCGGGGAAGCCTTATATGCAAATATGCATAGTTTTCGAGCTCTGGAAAATGAGCACCTTGGAAGAGACCACTAATTTAATATAAATTTAAAATTACAGACAGACACTCTAGTGAAGACTTTATCAGTTGCTTAAAAATAATTAGAATAATGTTTTATTTGTTTAAATAACTTTATTCTTAAAAAACCTAAAACTTGAAAACTAGGGCCTTCAAAATGAACACAAACAAAGAATTAAGAATATGGCCGACATACACAGCTAAGTATAGATGAATTTAAAATTATTACATATACATATACATTCTAGTGAAGACTTTAGTAGTCACTAAAATATATGGAAAAATGTATTAAAAATGTTTTATTTGTTAAAATAACTTAATTGTTAAAGCACTATAAAAAAGTTTTCTTTAATAAATATGGCTCTCACTGCTGCTCCACACAGCAAGAAAAAACTAGACACAGTAGACTTAGTCTAAGTACACTAAATATTCAGTTAAAAAAAAATTTTGTATCCTTGTCATGAATAATATGAAAATACATTTTAAGCTGATAAGCCATAGGGTATATTATACGATCGTTCTGCATCCAAATAATCACAAATGAAACCGTAGGCTAAAGATAGTTAAAAAAAGGATGTAAAAATTTTGTGATCACAATTAGACCAGCATCTAATTCAGGAAAGCGATCAATCAATCAGTTTCACCAGATTATGCAAAAAAACTGAAATCCTATAGAAATAATGACTATTTCCTTGTCTGTCAACTGTATATAACCTGTAGTTAAACTGGTAATGCAACCTCGTTTCACATTTCGCGATCTCCGGTCACCTGTGCATGTCGTGTACGATGGCTCGAGTAATCAAACTGGCGATTCTTTTGTTAATAGCAGACGGCACTATGGTAAATTTTAGGGCGTTTGCGAGAGCCATGTCCACTGTTGCCAAGAACTTTGAAGCCAACGGCGTGGTGCCTGACGTCGTCCCGAAGGCCCCAAATGCTCTGATCACTGTGAGTATAAATTTTGTAATAATTTTTATCAACTTGATTTTTTTTAATTTGTGGGATACTAATTTCCCTAATAACTTTCTCAAAGGTCATTAAAAATTCAATAGATTTTTTCATACGAAACGGAAAGAGTGAAATTAGATTGATAGGTTTAAAAAACTATATCTGCGTTTCGTAGATTTTAAAATTTAATTATGTTATTTAATTTATAATCATAATTGTGTCACGGCGTCATTATTCAAAATGTTATTGTAATAATTGTATATTTTTCAAAATGGTTTCCTATTTTCTAAATTAAAATCGATATTTAGCATTTAAAGGCAATTTTGCAGCGCACCACCACTATGTGGAACCGGAATGAAGTATTTTCGAACCAATTCAAGACAATTCCTTCACGAAAAGAGTGTACCAATTCTTTAAAGGCTGGCGACGCACTTGCGAGTGTCCATGGGCGGCGGTATCACTTAACATCAGGTGAGCCTACTGCCCGTTTGCCCTATGTTCTATAAAAAAAAAGAACTGAACCTTCTTTATGACCTTTACTACGTTACTTTTAAATCTTCAAACGCATGTCAGATATTGAGTTTAGATTCAAATTGCCATAGTGAAAGATTTGACTTGACTTTAGGTTCTATGTCTCCCAGGTGAGTCAGAGGGCATCCAGAGTAGAAAACCAGTCTAGGGTAGCTCTCTCAATTTCACTCGACATTGACAGAACCATATCGAAATAGTTCGATATGGGAATCTATCGCTATCGCTATTGGAATTTACAAATACCAGCGCTAATCAGAGAAAAATAAGCCAAGAAACGGGTTTCATTTTCCGAACATGTTTAAAAACATACAACATTTTGTGAGTAGCTGTTCAGTTAGTAGGGGCGAGATTCAGAGACGTATAACCTGCCAAGTTTATACATTAAGTATATATTTTTTCAAAAGCTAGGTTCTTTTAAAGGAATCAGGAAAATCTTTAAAAATCATGTACCAAGGCGACTATTGTCCCATCATCTTTTATTTTATGGCACTTGATAAGTTTCCTTAACCACGGAAATAGGTAGATAAGACAAATATAACATTTTTATTAAAGTACTGTGCCTGTACTTCAGATAGCATATATTAAAATAACACTATCGAATGATATAATAAATACAATAGTTGTTATTTATCACGGATATCCAATTCATGTTTTCGCTATTAACTCGAAAATTTCCCATAAATGCATATCATTATATAAATATTATAGTATAATATGTCTGCGTTAAATATAATCGTTTCCTGTCATCTATAGGCGTGAGTCTTTTACACTAAACAAGGCCAGGCCCGTGCTCTTAGTGTGTGGCCTTTTTTTTTATAGAACAGGAAAACGGGCAGGATGCTCACCTGATGTTAAGTGATTCTTGCCTATCTCAGAACGGGGTAATGTTTGAAAGACCTTGGCTACCTGAGAAAATATACGCAGGGTACAATTCTAAAAATGGCCATTGGCCATGGCCAAAAAATAAAATTCAAGAGGAAGAGAGGATGTGTATGAGCACTAGGTTTAGTTTTGTTTACTGGGAAGCCGTAGAAGTCTTGCTTACTCAAATGTGACTGGGGCGGTGGTGTTGTGTGACGGCTCGTTTTATGCCCTCAAATTTGATTGAGTAAAACGATGGCTGTGAACAGGTTCCGCTTCCGGAAACTGGACTTCGAGGTTTACGTTCAGTTTTGAAATTTAATACAATTTAAAAGCGGACCGTATCTCCCTCCTTTGTGGTTTCTTCTATCTTTGTTGGCCATAGTCATTTTGTATGATGATTTGATAATTTAAAAGAGTACCGACAGACAGTTTTTTATGTCGGCTTATTCTCTCGGCCTACCCTCTGTCTTCTTTGCCGATGAGTAGCGATGTCTGCGATACAAATTTAATGACGTTTAATAACTGATACAAGTATCTTATATTCCTTAATAAACATATTTTATTTTATGTATTATACTTTTTTGGATAATTCAAAACATTTCGCTTTCTCCCAATTGTGCGTTATGGATTCAGAAACGAACGTAAACTCCCGTTTGGCGAAAGATTAATTCATATTTTTGTTGTATGAATTGTTCATATTTTTAAACGTACGAATAAATTAATAATTGTTTCGTCTAATATCGTGACGGTTCTTACTAATCAATGGAAACACATAATCATTGACATGATGTAAAAACTTCGTGTGCATTCGATAATTCAAATAAAACTTCTTTGACGTATAGAAATTGTAATTCAGTATTTTGAAGACTGCATTTTGTTTTTCGAATGCATTTCAGCAATAAAACGTTAGCGAACGACATGTTTTTGTAGTACTCACGTTAACCAAATACAATTTACTGAACGTTATCTATAACGACACATATAAAGAACAGATTACATCGAAATTCTAAATTAAAAAAGAAACACGACAAAGTGTATTCGTTAAAAGATCCTTGTAGAAAATTTGTAAATCCAAGATCAACAGGTTTTAATCAGAACGAGAGGACGTTTCTATTACTCAATTTACGCTGTCATAACTTACAATAATGCCATCTTGTGTCTAATGGCCATATGGACACATATCTAACTCATAGCCATCAACAGAAATAGTGATTCGGGACAAATAAAACTTTTAAACATTTTTTATTACTACTAAAATATTTTTTATATGCGTCCAATATATACGCGAATTTGTAAAATTATATTATATGATTTGAAAGTTTTGTGTGCTATTCTGCAGTTGTGATCAGAGATATACAAGTTGCAAATAGAGAATGATATAAAGGTATCAATCAATATGTATTATGTCAGTGGATTATATTATAACAATAAAATTTAAAAAAATTGTAGTTTTTACGATTGGAAAAATGACAGTTTTTTTTAATACAGACACTTATTTTTGTTTTCTTATAATATAATTTTAATAAAATGTATGATAAATAGACGAACTTTGAAACCAACTTAAAAAAATTTGAACGTTTTAACGATGCTAAGAAGACTTGTTCAAGAAAATAGCGTACCAATTCTTAAAAGACCGGCAACCGCAACAAATGCGGCGCGGCATTCAATGTGTATGGGTGTGTATATGCCCCCTGTATTTATAAAAATAATTCTAGTTGTGATTTAGTTAGCTGCGTCTGTGACCACGGCGCGGTGGTGAGAATGAAACGAAACTTTAATTGAGATTGGACAAAACACATGACGTGTTTACCAAGATATTTATTAAACGATTCCAGGTTAAGTATCCGAGTGGTGTGGAAGTGAAAGAAGGCAACGAGCTGACGCCAACACAGGTGAAGGATGTGCCAAGTGTCAGTTATGACGCTAACCCTGATAGCTTCTACACCTTGGTTATAACCGGTATGTTTAGTACTTACAGCTTTGTGTTGCTATGCATCAATTTTAAAAGAACTACCCATATGGGCATATCATTTAACATGAGATGAGCGTCCTGCCCTTATATCAAGTTCTATAAAAAAGGTAAGGATTGTCCTATATATTATATTATTGGGTGAGCTTCAAAGTAAATTAATTAAATAACGATTTAACGTGATAAACTTATTGTTAAAGTTTTTTTCTTTTAGACCCAGACGCACCTTCCCGCAAAGAGCCAAAAGTCCGGGAATGGCACCACTGGTTGGTTGGAAACATTCCCGGGCAAAACGTCGCCTCGGGTGAGACATTGTCCGCCTACGTCGGCTCTGGGCCTCCAGAGGGCACTGGTCTCCACCGATACGTGTTTTTGGTGTACAAGCAACCATCAAAGTTGACATTTGATGAGCCAAGACTAACTAACACGTAAGTTTGTTATCACTTCAATATTTTGCAAGAACGCAGCAAAGGCGAGCCACCTTGGGCAGGTGACATTCACATCGCCACAAGGCTGGCGAGTGTGTCAGCATTTTTATTGGTATCCTCTCTCCTTGAAAGATTGTCATTGGAATATGTTTGGACGTTTTAACTTCGGCTTTTAATTATAAGTTATAAATTTAGGAATTCATGCCAAAATAAAACCTGATTTAGTCATTTATGCCGTACGCCTAGATAATATGAAATTTGTTGCGATCACAAAATTACACGCAGCAAACTACCCGTTTTTATGACAGATGACAGCTTCATTGACGTTTTTTTAAATTTCTGTAATCAAATAAAAATGCAGTGGCGTTACAACCCTATGGGTTGGCCTCAGTTTGCATCTGTTACGTTGATCTTTGTTTTCCTTTATAAGTGCCTGACACATAGATTTTCGAAGACAAGGTTTTTTGATGATTGTTTGGCTTCACACGTACGTATAAAGAAATATCCGTTGCACTGCTGGGATTTAAACGCAAGAAACTGAACTATAATTAATATAAGGAAAACCTCTGCTGGCAGAAATTAATGTTTATCGTGTGATAGGATAAAACAACTTTTCGATGTAAAAAAGAATTAAGCAAATTGCTAAACCTATTATTTTCTTAAGTAAAATAATTCACAAGTATAGATTATTACATTTCCGGTTTGAATTTCAGATCCAGGGATAAGCGAGGAATGTTTTCTATTACCAAGTTTGCTGAGAAATACAAATTGGGCGATCCCATTGCTGGTAACTTCTACGAAGCCCAATACGACGATTACGTTCCTGAGCTATACAAGCAGCTCAATGGCTAAATATTTAAAAACCTGGTGCTAAATAATCAAGACATTTCACGACATTTTTTAAAAGTACGAGAACAATCAATAAAAAATAATGAAAATTATTACTATTCAAATGTAATGCGTGAATCGGAATATTATTTGCAGAATTAGTATTTTTAATGTCGTGAAACCGGGTTGTTAGTGCATTTGTAGGTATCAGTATCGAAAAGCCGTATCGATAAAATTGGCGGTTAGATTTAAGAAATCCTATAAAGAATTATCAAGTTATATGTTGTTTTTTTTCCATTGTAATCGGTGATTTTAAAGTGGAAGGTAAAGATATGTTTCTAAATTGTTGCACTTAGATGATTAATACTATAAATAAATTGATCTCATTTGGATCGACTAATGATCGCATTTTCATGAGGTTATATACGGGTGTCGAAAAGCCTTGTCTCCGTTAAAAAGATGTATCACAGACTATTTAATTTTTCAACAAAAATGAGCAAAACGCAAATTAACTTGGTTACTAAAACCACGATAAGTTTTCGACCGGTATCTAATATAACTAGTTATTACTCCGCCTATATTATGAATTCATTCCTAATATGTACGTATGTAAACTTCTGATGTGGGGGAAACATTTGTTTTGTTGGTATTTTTTTTAAATTAAATATATCAGCTTTCATTGCCACATGTTAAGTTTCGGGCAAGTATTCGATTTGACATAAAGAGATCATACTTGGCGCTATATCTACAAAGGCGTCATTTTTCACGATGTTGAATGTATGAGCTATCGTCTCTATATGCGTTATAAAAAAGAAGCACAACCGGGATTAAAACACATGATGCCTGGGTTAGGATTCCCATGAATTTACATAGGCTTCTAGTAAAATTGTTAATATTTGAAAATTCTAGAAATTCGTTTCATCTACAAATTTCTTTAACTTTAGAGTTTATAACTCATACTCATCTATTGGTAAATCAGTCACGACACATAATTTTATGTATTTATTCAATTCCATTTGTCAATGTCGATAGTTGTTTAGAGGTGCAGTTCAAATACTTTCGCTGTGGCGTATTCGTGCATAAAACTTATTGTATTGTATCACGTCTATTACAATGCTAAAAAGGCGGAGTATAGTTTAGACAGGTTAAATATTATTGTAACATAACCAGCATAGTAGCTGTGCCACTTAGTACCTGGTAACAAAAACATTGTGTATTATTCAGTGCCAATCCAATAACAATTAAACCCATTGAAATCGGTATTGTGTCAGCTTTCTCGGCATGTTCCAAAGGAAATAAACTTATAATACTCGTTAATATTGTAAAATTACTAAACTTTAAAGTTGTTCTATAAACTTATCTATCGTATCATATCATTGTCAGAACTTGCAGTAGTTTTTTTTTGTAATTTAGTTATTTCCTATACTTAGTAAATATTACTATTATATATTTTAGCTCATCACAAACAGAATTGAAACCAGTGAAAGTTGTTGCTAACAACTGGAGAGTGAGTGTGAGTTTTTTTTATGTAACAGGAGGCAAAAGTAAAGTAATACGAATGTGATTATTTAGCTAATACATCGACTGTAGGACTATTGGACACAAACTATATTCTTACAGCTGTCACGAGTGGTCTTCCTATATTGAAGACTCCAAAAGCGGAGTATACGGGCCGGTTAAGATGCAGCATTTTCAATAGATGTCGGAGCTCATTTAGCTGATCCAAATCGTTCCTTTCCAGTGCTTGGTTTAGTGCTCTGCTAACTAGTAATGTCGTCTTTCTTAACTGGAAAATAAGTGATAAAAATTAGACATTATACTACATTTTTACAAAGTTATCGTTTCTCTACAAATTAATTTAAAACTATATTTTATCAATGTTGTCCTATTTACTGTTTTCATAGATTTTAATTGCTTTGTTTTGTCCATCGTTTTGTCTTAATAACTTTATGTCTTAGGTATTTTTCTTTAGTTTTTTCTTACATTGGTTGCCCAGAAGAGATCGCTCGAGAGCGATACGGCCATAGTTGCCTTTTCATTTAATTATGTCAACTGTATTATATTTCTGTATGCAACGAAGTGTGAATAAATTAAAAGATATATAAAATGAACAAACCTCGACTTGAGCTCTGTATGAAGGTTCAACAAAAAGCATTAGCTGAGTACCCGTCGTAAGAGCAATAATAATGTTATGCAATGTAAACGAAACACGAACCATGTTGACACCTACGATGTATTTTACGCTAATTAAGCCGGTATTAAGAGTAAAATGGATGATTATTCATTGTATACCTAAATTCAGTTATAATAATTATAAGTGAGTGTCTTTCTTATTTCTCACTAAAGGGATTACGTATTTTGTTTTATTTGTAAACATCACACATGACGACAATCAAAATCTTACAAAATTATGCATTATATTGGCATAATTCTGCTTCACTTTAACTGTGACAATTGCGATGACTCTTAGTGCCTCTAGTGTCTCTTAGTCTCTCTCCTCTGGGTGTTTTGTTTGTTGTATTTGCATTTGGAGGATAGATTTGTGCTGGAGAATTCAGTTGGTCCTCATTGCTAAGTAACAACAAGTAACAAAATACTAAAGGATCGAAAAGTTACAAAAGAAGTTTCTTAGAAGGTTATATTAAAGAAAGTTCAACTTCTTTCCTTTACCATACGAAGTTCTTGATAGAGTATGAATCACTAAATGTTCGTCGGGATTTAAGCCATGGACAGAGACAGAGAGACACAATATTACTTTTTTCTGTATGCGGTGAAAATGCGCTTGCGCAGGCCCGGGACTGTGGGACGGGAGTGTAGACCCAACACTCAAATTCCTCTGCTATTCAGAGGGGTAATAAGTAAGTAAAGAGGGGTAAGTAATCAATACAGACCCGACCCACTAAAAACACCTCAGCCCTTCACACGCCCTTAAGATGGGCCCTCGGGGTTCGCCAGGCATTCTACCCAAGGTGGCACAATATTACTTGACGAAGACTCCTTAACTGGACACAACCGGTGTATAACAACGACTTATTACATTACTGCATTAGAAGATCATACACTCTTTCTTGTTCCATAAAATAATTCTGTGTAATAAAGTGATCTTTTGTGTCTTTCCGACGAATTGTATTAATGCTGTGGTGGATGTGTAGGTCGCTTTGTGTTAACGGTTCAATGATAAACATTTAGTTTTTATTAATAAGAGAACAGTATAGTAGTAATAGGTATGATATTAAAAAATAGGTTGAAAAAAGTAGAGGCCTTCTCCCGGAAAGGGGAAAAAAGAATAAATTTTTTTTTAAAAGAAATCTCTGTAAATTTATTTTCGTATAATATTATATATGTCAATAAGATGTGGATGAATACAGGCATATTATTATTTATTAGTATTAACTATAATATTGAAATGTCTCGTACACTTACCAGAAGTAATGTAGTCATCGTACTTTAAGACATTAAACAGACTCACAGCTATATTGATACCCAGTTTGAACACATAGATAAGCAGCACAATGTCTTCACTATCATTAAGTTTTCTTGCTAAATAACAATAGTTAACATAAGAGCGAGAAATTGACCGAATTCTCCCATCAGTCTTTGTGTTTTCCGTCGCGGTTTTAGCTGCACCTGTGATAAAAACTAAGTTAAAATGGTGTTCCTCACACAACCTCACACAGTCACTGTTCATTCTTTTTGATACTAATTAAATGGCAACAATATTAGGAAGAATATTCAACTAAATTAAATAAACACTACATAAAACGAACGATAATAATTATGCATCATAATAAATACATGTTTACAATGGCCAGCGGCCGGTTGGGTTGTCGACGATTCCTAGGCATATGTGACGGGCTTTGGTATGGGATGCTACTTGTGTGGACACGTTTGCCCCGTCTCCCAACCCCCAGACGAGTAAAATAGGGCGGCCGCAGTACAGGCGGAAAATAATAAACGACTCAAATATAAGAGTATTTCCTCCATCTTGGATTTTGTTGCCTTTGGAGTAGAGACTCTTGGGCCGTGAGGTTCAAGGGCACAGGCGCTAATTAAAGGTTTAAGTTGGCGCCTGGTAGATAGTATCGGTGACCCCAGAGCTGGTGCTTTCCTCGCTCAACGTATAAGTATCGCAATACAGTGCGGAAGTGCTCCCAGAGTTAAAGGTGTTCAATTTTCATTTTATTATTTTTATTATTATCTACTATAGGTTAAGAAAATTGTTAATTCTGTTTATTTGATTGTTATAATAATATATAAATAATATTAATCATTATAGATATTCTGCAGTCGAATAAGAATTCTTCCAGAAATCAAGTTTCTTGCACCTATGGCGGCGTCGATGTTTTAATGGAGCAATATAATAATTATTACTTTATCATTGGTACATACGTTTTAAGTCTGTTCGACTTCCTGGTAGACAAGTGTGTCCAGTTTATGTTTCCACCACGCCATTGCAAACTTTTTTCTTCTGATTATGTATCATGAGGAGTGTTCCGTAGAACTTTTTGGATTAATACCTGCGGATCCATTTCATCATCGGACGTCAAGACAGAACGCAAGACCTTGACGTCTGCCGTCCCTTGACAAAAGCCTTTTAAAGACTTTGACGTTCTGGTACTACATATTACTATTGCAAACTTTTTTTTCTGGTTATGTATACAATAAATAAGTAAATAAATGCTCTTTCCCTGTCTATCTTTTCGTTTAATGTAGAATAAAGATTATAAGGACTATTCTTACCAAAATTGCCAGCAGGTGTCAGGCCAATGCTGTCGATAGTTGGGCTAATATTACGGTTCACAAGGACAGACACTGGTTTCTTATATAAAATGACGTTAGAAGGTGGTACATTATCTGAAATGTTGTTTATTTAAACTATCTGTTCAGTGAGTGAGACACAAAACAAAGGGTACACGAGAAACACAGCGAGGCAATTTAGGATAAGATTCAGAAATGTTCGTGTTAAATCTAGATTATGAAAAATTACCTATTTTCTCAAAGATAAATACTTAAAGAACACCCATATATGTCTTTATGCCCGCTACTTTTAACACAAATTCACCTCGTGCACTTTATGTTTCGTCGTTTCTCATAAATGTAGTATTCCTACAGCTTCTTATTATATACACATTCAAATATAAACATAAAACACAGTTAGCAATTATTACCTACGTATACCACCAAATAAAAATGGAAATATATAATAAATTGTAAGACGCATTGATCATTATAATATATTTAATATAAAAGAGGATTAACAAAGCCCTTATATCTAAATCTAATGTTTTCTTTTATGTTTTCCATTATTTAAATGTATTTCAAGTAAATTGGGTACCAAACATTGCATGTGTAGAGTATGCTTCTAACAAAAGCAAAGTACAGACATTTTATGCAATATATATTTTTAATAGATTTTTTCGAATAATCAGCATTTAGGGAACACAAATATCATATATATAAGTGTACAAGTGATATATGACCACCACAAAAATTAACTTGTACAAAAGAAATAAAAAGAAAATGTTTTGTTTAAAGCCTTGGGGAATTTTTTTTATCATGTACACTCCTTCCTTACCTTTGAAAATTTCCTCTAGATCCTCATTGATGCTGGCGAGGAGAGCGTGTATGAGGAGAGCGACGAGAACAAAATGAAATCCTGATATAGCACACGCATATCGAATACAAAACGTCAACATGAACAGTTTAACATTCTCTGAAAACATTTATAGATATATTGAAGGAAGGTTTTAACATTTGTTGATGTTGATTTTAAAGGTTCTCTTCAAGCAAAGAAAAAAGAAATCTCTCTGTAACGTTTTTTTCACATACTATCAATACCAGAAATAGTTTAAGAGTGCCTATACGGATTTAATGAGCAAATTTGTTAAATCTGTACCGTATATTACACTACGAAGTGAAAAACGCTTTTACCTAATATAGGTTCCTTTCCATCATATAGATCGAAAATATATTTGTTGATGTATACGATAACCAGCAATATCGTGAGAGAAACAAAAAAATAGTAAAATTTCCTCCCCTTTTTCTCCGGTGTACATCCGTCCTTTTTTTCCGTTACCTGTAATTAATTCATTTATAGCCGCGCCAATAAATGTAATCAAAATGTGTCCAGCCATTTAGGAGTTTAACAACGAACACAAGCACAAAAGATATGTATACATATATACCAGATTTAAATTTTTCCAACGTTACGCGTGCTTTACAGCGTGTGTGGTCACAGTCAAGTTTATAATAATACAAATAGCTTTAATCCGGGTAATTTTTTTTTCTTTTAATGTTTAAAAGCTATGTTTACCAAAGACAATACAAATGAGTTGAAGTTTGAATTTGTACAGTAGAAATATATAAAAAGATGTGTAGCCTCGACAATAGGTGCGGTATGTGTACACAAATATAATACTTACAATTATTAATATGTCTACAAAGATATATAAAGCAGAGCGAAAAAGGTACGAAAGATAAGAGAATGTCCTTCCTGTTATTGGATGGGCAATGAAGAGTGAAATTTATTTATTAAATAGAATGAAATCTATCCCAATATGTGGAAGTCAACAACAGGAACAGTAACAAATAGGAAAGTAAAATCCTTGTGTACCTTTTCCAGCTGATCAAGAACTTCAATCATGATAGCCATACGTCTTGGACCTTTGAATACCATATACCCAAATAGAATGAGTTCCTTGAGAATTAATTTCATTAACGTGAGTTCAATACGATTGTTCTCAACGTCTATTTCCTTAGCTCGAATTATAGCAAGAATAACAGAAAACGTCTCGTTTGTCATTAGCATCGCTGGAAAATAGGTTAAAATGTTGATCATTGTGTCTAGTTTAGATAAATGTTTATTTCAAAACTTAATAATTAGTACCTATCCGATATATGTTCTATGTAAAACCAAATCAAACATAATTAGATCAGATACATTTGCTCGTAAAAAGGTGAATACGTCTTTAGAAGCAAATTTATGGACGAAATATATTTTGTAATATAAAGTTATGTCAAAATACGAATAATAACTAAAATTTTGGTGTATGACATTTGCATATGACGCATACATATATGACAACATTCACATTACCTCATACGAAAATTATATAATACTTAACGGACACAAACGCGAAATTATTATAAGATATATTTCTTAATCGCCAATATGTAGTATTCCCGAACCACGATAGATTTTGATTTTTATACTAACTGATGTATCAGTTACCTATAAAGCAAAACAGTAGGGCTCCATAAATAGCAAAATCCTTAGATACACGAAGCTGTAGCGATTCCCATTTCACTGGGGTTATTCCGAACCATCGCGACACCAGCAAAATTGTTATCAGAGATTGTTTAATTACAGAGGTCATGTTTGTCCTGAAGAAGAAAAAACAAGATAAAATGTTTGATATAACGTAAGGTTCTTTATAGACCAATCTTGCCTTGTATATATTAACTGTATATGTATTTGCTACGGATAGGATGACCATTTGCCCAAATAATATCAGTGAAACTGATTACCACGTAAACTAATTATGATTTCCGTGTAAATTAAAAATAAATGAGTGCTTATTCATGATAAACAATGCATAAGATTAGGGAACCCTGTTAAGTAATAAAAACGAGTCAGGGTTTCCAGCTCTTCCACAACAAACATAATAATAAATACCATTACATTAAAAAAAAATTATACTGTGTACAACACGCGTGCATGAGTGAGTGTGTGCATGACGTCTAAATCCAATATTAAGCTACGGAGTCTCTAAACTCCAGTTTAGTTGTCTAAAAATAGTAAATAAAATTGAAATGACTTGAATTTATTAATGAACAGTTGAAATATGTAATTATTGTTTTAAATGTAAAATATATCATACGTCGTACCTCACTCCTCACAGGAATTAACTCTGACCGAGCATGAAGTTTGACGATATGAAGTCTAATTATATTTACTTTGTACTTTAATGATGTGTACTCAATCGGACATGGTACTACACATTTGTTACTTCTTTTTTCATCTTTCTTGGACTGTTATTGCTTAGAGAAATTCATATCTTTCACCTTAATAGTATTAGTATATATATCTAGATAGATACCTTGTGCCCCAGACCTGAACTACATTTTATAATGTACCATTGACAAAATTTAAAATTCCTTAAACTCGATTATTTACTATTTGATTAATACTTTTTATATGAAATTCAGTATGATATTTATTTGAATTTTGTGTTGAACAATGAAAATTTAATAAGCTCGGGCTGGCTATTTACACTGTACTGTAGAGAAGCAAAAATTTGTTTGTTTTCGGACCGTAATACAACATTTCGACAACAGCCCTTGTTCTTTTCACTCAGTCGTTCGACTGGTCAAGAACATCTTTCTCTCTTCCCAATTTCAACTTACTTTACACAGTTATGTGTGTAGTAGCATTGTAAAATCTGATATAAAAACGCTTTTAATGGACAGCAACATTTATTTAAACTACACAAAGATTTAATCTAAGTAGTTATTGCATCAATATCTAATTGTTCCATAAGTAAGAATGACTTCCAGGCAAAACATGAAATTATTTAATGCATTACATTAATCATAGTTTACTGTTATTTATCTTGTCCGAAAATAGTTCGTAATCTTTATATCAGCTCTGAATTTGATTAGTGTCAAAGTCCAGTCTATACTAATCTTCTATTTACATCAGAAATATCTTCCTTTGGGTTTCCAGATGATCCAGATTTCATAAAACTAACTAACACTGCTGATATGTTTCGTTTGCGAGATAAAGATTTTTAGAATTAGCGCTATAAGTGACTTAACAAAAGTGAATATATCAACTGTATATATGTAAACATACACTATACGTTTAAACATCTGATCACACTTAAATAATTATTAAATAAAGCATTTGTGTAATTCTCGGTTGTTTATTATTACCAAACAAATTCGAAATGCTTAGCCTTCAAAACAAACCTAGTAGACATTTTCTTTCGCTAACTAGCGTACGGTGGAATCGAGTACAAGTGGGGGTCCTTCCTGGGAAATATGATTCCAATTGTTTAAAGAGAGATTCCTCCCTTAAAGACCGGCAACGTACCCACTAAAACGTGTCTATGGGCTGCAATGTCCTTTTTGGGCGTCCCGCAGGCTCGTTTGCCCCTATCTTATAAACAATTTATAGTAAATGTAATTGCATACTACATTAGACATTAAGTCCATGTCATGTTTAACATTGCGCGACCTCCGACGGCGACGACGACGACGTGAAGGCCTCCTCCAAATTCTTCCACTTGTCTTTCATCCTCGCCACCATTTTCGAATCCTTCCTCGCTATCACTTTTAATGCATCTTCCCAGGTTTTTGGTGGTTGTCCTTTCTTTTTTCTTCCTACTGAGCCATTCCAAATAGATGTTTATTTCTATATCTATTCTGAAAAGGTTCCACTTATACTTTACACAGATGATTTGTTAACTACATTTATTGTAAAATATGAATCAGTGTAATTACACCGTTTTAACTGAAAAACTCACCAATTCCTTTTTATCATACCGTAAACACAGTTTCATAGAAAGAGACAAAACAGAACTTTAGTTATGAGAAAATCTTTAGTGTGTTTGAATTAAAATAATATATGTCTAGAGTTAAATTCGGTGGCGGTTGTTGTGGATATATTTGACAATAACTGATTCTAATGGTTTAAAATATGAGCTTATAACTAATATAAAATAAGGGGTACCATGTGGGGTTGCGACGCTAACAAAAACTAACTTGGCTTCTCTGAGAGTTCATAGAACTATCAATACAATTGCACAACCTTTTTGAACATAATTGGAAAGAAAAATGTTCTATTACAATTTATGAGTGTAGAAAGTACTAAAAGGCTCATTTCGGCTTTAAGAGTGCAATGTTACTCTAGCTACATAACTCTTGTATAGAATATATTTGAAAGTTCAAATACATTGTAACTATCAAATTATTATCTTAATTACCGTTATCAATTACATTATTATAAAATGTTACTGGGTATTTCTTATCGAAATTTAAAAATTTGAGATATTATTGTAATTTATTTTCTGTAAACTACAGATATTTCTTTTGTATGGATCAATATAGTTGCCCAAAGAGATTTATTTAGGAGCATTAGTCATCCATTTGTTTGTATATAATCTCTAAAAATGAAAAAAAATTATAAATACGGTAATGATTTATTGTTATATTATAATAAAAATGTACATATACAAAATTATGTAAGTTTTATTATAATTAAACAATGAAATATTATATTCTAAGAAAAATTAATCTGCCCAGCAATATAATTTGCCGTGCCCCATTTAATTAGAACATAATCTCAAATAGTAATCTTATCACTATCTGAGATTACAGTAGATTCTTCATCTAGTAAATCAATTGTATCATATTCTTTTAACATTTCTGACAGTTAAGACAGAGTAATTCACAACGTGTTCATGTTTTTTTTATTTCGAAACAAATATGTTAACTTACAAATTAATAACTTCTATTTTCAGATAGTGACAAATTGTTCCTACTAATACTAAATATAATTTAGCATATCGATCGTACCTATCTGGTTATCGATATGTACCTCTACAATTCTTACGCAAATCACTACATCTCTCCATAAGACCTGTAAGTGCGAGCGAAACTGACAGATAAATATGATTTATGACCCGAAGCCTCTGTTCATAATGCATCGACTATAGTTAAGATTGTTAATGCAGGTTCTTTTTGTCCAAAACCTAAATCTGTTGATTTACTTGTGTCAGTATTGGCATCGTAATCGTTATCTAACAAGGTGACTGATAATAATACACTACAGTACAAACAATTTGGTAAAACGATGTGTCCTCGAAATGGGGAGATCAAAAACAAATTTGGCAATTTGATGTCATTACATTTTACGCAAAATTAGTAGCGTCGGAAAAAATTTAAATTCTATCTAACAATAGATAAAATTATAGTAAACCATTCAACAATGTGTTTAGTCTGTGTGGTAAGAGAACCGTCCGGTTTTAGCAGTGATATATTATCTTTTTGTTGACAGCATATTACGATAGTTCGACCGTAATCTTAATGCTAATCATGACAAAATTAACTATAATTTTGGTGAAGTGTAAACGAATCTCTTCTTTCAATCTCTTTCCGCATAACTTAAAAAATAAACAAATATAAATTCATTGATACGTGGAGAAACATTGTTATCAAACATAATTTTTATCCACATTTTAGTCCTTTCCTTTTAATTATAGTGTAATTAGTTAACTATATCAATATGTATTATTTTGCAATGAAACATTGACGACTTTGAGATATGTAAATTCATTTTTCGTGTCCGCTATTGTACCTTTTTACATTGTAACGTTATTGATTAAGCAAAGCAGTCTCTCGAGATTGGTGATAAGTGTTGTTCGACATTTACATTTCACATTTCATTTTTTAATTAATTACAATATTTAATTTTATTTTGTGTGTTTTTTTTAATAAACACAGAAAATAAACGAAAACATTTTTTAGAATAAATATGGTACTAAAGGAAATACCAATTCAGGAGGAGTATGAAAAGGGAAATGTCTCGCCCCAAGATGTGGAAAAGCTTCGACAGTGGCTGAAAACCCAGCCCCATTTACCGGAAAAGCATATTACAGGTTAATTTTTGACTGCTGTATATTCATATTTTCCATTATATGGGTCACATTGTAGCTCCAGTGGGCTATTATTATTCAATATTAATTATCATTATTAAAAACTAAATCTACTTTACGACTTTAGAAACTCCTTTCAAGTGGAACTCATTCTTAACAGGTGTGCCAAAATTATTTCTTTTTGGCGCAGAATTTACAAAACCATTTGCGGTACTAATTTCTGGATAACACTTTGTGAGCTTCCTTCATAACAGAGGATGCTTCCGAGACCTAAAGTTACCTCTAATGTCAAGGATACATTTATGCGTCCTTGGTCTTGATACTCTGATCGCTTGTAGAGTTCAGGGTTATGCAAAATTATTGTCCGGGATGACTGTTTAAATCCAGAATAATTATTCATCTTCCATCTGAAAGTTACCACATTCAGTACGTCCGTATGTCGGTAAACCATTTCTGAGGATATGTACTATGTGAACCGATATTTCGAGTGCTTTTCAGCAATCACGGTCCGTGAGAGACTGCCTTGTAAGTTGACATAACTATTTGACTATTATTATTTAAATTGATGCAATAATAAGTTGCTATATTTTGCATTATTTTATAAAATTAAAAAATGTGTTTATTGGTTACAACAATGCATTATAATGTAAGATTTGGGAACCCTTTAAAGTAAAAAATACATGTGTCAGGGTTCCCAGCTCTTCCATAACAAACTTTATAGTTCCATAAAATATTTTTTGTTTTTTCAACTGTTATCTTTATTATCTTCCGATTCTTTTAACTGTCTCCCACTCTAGAATAGCTGATAAGCACTCGAAACATGTAACAATTTCGCCTAAATTATATTTAAACGCCAAAGACAACAGTTAAATGTGTCAATACATGTACAATGAGTCCACTCTGCTAGTGCACCACTGAGCTGAAGAAATGGAAGTTTCCATTCTTGGTTTAAAAATGTTTAAGGTTAAAGGATCAAAAAAGTGGCCCAAAAAAAAAATTCCTGGTTAAATAAGTTACTGTTCTAACAGTCCAGCAGCTGCATTTTCATATTAAATAATTTTCTTTTATAGACCTGGACATAATATTAGCATACCACAGCAGTAACAGAAGTATCGAGGTGGCTAAGCAGCTTATGGATCTGAACTATTCGCTAAGGACCCTCTTCATGGCTTATTTTCAAGAAAGATCTTTTGATACTACAATAAAAAGAACGTTTAGGAACACGTATGAGTTTTTTTAATAAATGTAACTTTAAAGGGAGCATGATGGCGGACGTTTATGTTTGCCAAATCTACATACTTATATAGTTAAGTACTCTCTTCTCGTACCCGCCTGCTTGCTGATTTCTTATATAAAGAAATAAATATGTAACTATTTTACCAATATGTGATATATTAGGACTGTTGGTATGCGACCACCATCCCTGAGATCATAGATTCGATACCCGGTTTTGCACCAATGGATGTCTATGACTTTAACATTCGCTGCAACGGTGAAGGAAAACATCGTGAGGAAACCGGCTGGTCTGAGACCCCCATTGAGTTAGTTCTTCTCTATATGACATATTCTGAAATGGCCATATTTAGATTTAAGATATCTATAATGATTAGTTATCGTCAGCCAGTCATTCATTTCAGGGTTTACGTATTTCTGTTACGAAGTAGTATACGACGGGGAGCGGCAAAAGTTTTCTCGTTTCGGAGACCAGGTCCTTGAGACAAAATCAATAACGCTAAAGGAATTTCTTTGGTACTGCTCTTAAACGTTTTATCTCGTGATATCATTTTCATACAAATTGGCGTTAGTAGGTCTCGTCTGTCGAAAAGGGAGTTTGTCTCAAGCCCCAGATTTCTGTAACTTCCCGACGTTCCATGCAAGGTAGTTCTCTCAGTATGCTATGATGTCGGTAACCTTAGAATAGCGTGGAACAAAATAGCTGATAGCTGTCGCTCGCTTTTGGAAGTTACAGGGTTCATTCAATTGTAAATTTTACGATCATGACATTTGCTCAATCTGACTTGTTTATTTTTGTCTTTTTAAGATTATTTGTTCCTCTGCCCGAGCGAACAAAAGACGGTTGCGTGGTTATGTATTGCCACTGTGTAAACGGTGACCCTAATGAATTTGACGTTGCACATAGTATCAAGTAAGTGTAATTAATAATATTTGAAAGTGAAGATTCTTATTTCAAATATGCGGGACATACTGCGCTTAGTTAAATAAGAATGTGATTTTTTAATTAAAAACAATAAATATGTATTGATCCTTCACTATAATTTCACGAATTTGATCATGTTGCGGGGCGGGAAATGCGCGGATCGTACATTTTGCTAGCATAAGGCCCGCTCTTAAGGCAGCATAATATATAGCAACGTTATTATATTTTATTTAAGTTAATAGAGAGAGAGAGATAAACTAAACTCTTAAGCTACTGGTTTGAAAAGTGTTTGAATAGTTCATTTATCGAATTAACGTCGAAACTGATAGTATTTCCTTAATATCTTTTTAATTGTATCTAAACAATTTTATGATTAAAATGTTACAAAATTATTTTGTATTTTAATATAAGATACTAAAATAAGGTTAAAAATATGTATTAGATCAATTTGTGGAGCAAACTATCTTGATAGTTGCGTATCTTTGTTTAAGAAATGTCCTTATTCGTTCACAAAATATAAATATTTTTAAGTCAACGGAAATGGACAACTGTCGAAGTAGACAAGGGGAGAAATTGGCTGGCCAAAAGTTAATTTGGAATTGTATAGGAAAACACCTTTTGTATGGCAATCAAGGTTTATTAACGAAAAACTTTCAAATATCTTCCTACTCCTTTAAAATCTGAATGTACTTTTGAAACATTATTATTTATAGCTATTAATAGAAGGGCTATTTGCATAATACTTTGTAATTAATATTAATTTGATAACGTAAAAATATGATAATATAGTGATAAAATAATTGACTATAATTATATGAATGAGTCATTATGTCAATATGATTGTAGCTTCTATTCTACCTTTTAAGCCAAATTGCACGCCAATAATATGTGGCAGAATATGGAAACTTTAGATTGAACCATATTCTTGCAAATAAATTATTAGTACTGTCTTTAAAAAATTTTTTGAAGACCAATAACTTGGAACTTGCTTTTGTTCCAGAGCGTTTTTAATGAGTATCGATGTCTTGCAGTACGAGACTGGAACCTGGCCAGGTCTTGAAGTAGTAATCAATTTTGATGGATACACAACAGGACATATGGCCAAAATAGATCTGCGTAATGTCCAGCAGATATTATATTATTTACAGGTATTTGCTTGCTTATCTTTCTTTAAGTATACGATCAGTACCCTGTTTGTACCCTGTATTCTCAATAATAAAACTAATTGAATTTTGCGCCATCTATGATTGGTATTAACAAACTTGACAGGTGTGGGCGTCGTTTGCAATTATAATTTACTATTAAATTCGATCGGCAATAATAAATTCTACCAACTATTTATTTGTCGGAGGTGCGCGGAAAGAAGCTTTACCAGACTTTGATATAGTACTTAAGTAGAAATCCTATAGCAGCACTAGTCGTTACTTTAAGAGTTATTATACAAATGTTTGAAGCAGTACTTACGTCTAATACTTTGTTAAATTCATGCTAAAGCTATTGTATCAATTCTTATTTGTGCATTGTTACTACCGTAGATAGTATAAGGAGTCCATTTGAAATTCTCTAATAGGTCTTAGGGAGCGTTCAAGTATTACGTCACGCAATTTTTGAAGATCCTTGACAAACCCCCCCGCCTCCATGAAAGGCGCCGTAACTTTTCTGACTATTTACCATAATATGGTGTAAAGTACTGGAAAGTCGAAAATAATTTGTAACTTCCAATAATGACAGCAATGCCGGTGTTCTTGTATGCAAGTTGGATTTAGTTCTCTCATAGATATCGCTTATGTCGCCATTGGTTGGTTTTGTGCGACACAAATGCTTATTATTGTGGTCGAAATCTCTTGAAACTTACAGAGTAAGGGATCTGGTACGATAATATTAGATCTTGATTGATTAAAGAGACATCTTCAAAGTCCATAGAGAAGTTCGCGAAATAAATGTTGGGAAAAATTCTTGGCGATTAAAAAAGTCAATAGAGATTATAGACGGTTCTTTGCCACTGATTTGAGAACTGGAAGTAAATGTATAAGAACAAAAATTTGGCGTTTAAAATACAATGTACAAATTTAAAATACAAAAATGATATTTTGATAACATTTTTCAAGTGAACTATTATTTATAATTTCTTCCAGGAGGCAATACCTTTGAAGTTAAAAAAACTTCATTTATTAAATGCGCCATCGTATTTTGACCGTTTAATGACTATCATGAAGCCGTTTGTTAAAAATGAAATGATAAGCTTATTGGAGTTTTACACTGATGGTTTTAAGAACATTGGCAAGTTGCTGCCTCTGGAAGCATTTCCCAAAGATGTTGGTGGAAATTACAAAACGGTGGCAGAGTTGAATGGTAATCACTTTTGTACAATGTATTAAACTATTGCATTTATTCTGTAAACTAAGTAACTGGGCTTTATGAAACTGAAAAGTCATATTGCTATAATATTTTGACAGCCGCTAAATGACTTAATTGTTTATTTTGCTCGCTATTGTCTTTAATGACCCCAATATACACTATATTCATATCACCTCAGCAAATCAGATCTTCGTCACGTCTCTCTCAAAAGAACACTCTGATTGGCCAATACGTTGTTCATATTACCTTTTTTCGAACGGTGAAGATCGTGAGGAAACCGGCTTGCCTTAGACCCAAAAAGTCGACAGTATCCGTTAGGCACAGAAGGCTGATCATCTACTTACCTATTCGATTAAAAAATGATCATGAAACAGATACAGAAATCTGAGGATCAGACCTAAAAAGGTAGTAGCGTCATTGATTCTTTTTTGTAGTCACTATTCGTATTGTATATATTCTAAAGACTAGACCTATTCTTTTCTATAAGACATTATTCGGATAACAACATATATTCTTATGTCTTTTGTTTTTGTGAATAATGTAGTATTCACAATAAATACCTATCAAAACAAAGAGAATATCACAAAAACACGCACTTTAGAAGACAAATAAAATTCAAATTTAAATCAAAAGGGAATAATTACATTACACATTTGTTTTTAACAATTTGAAGTGTTTTTTTTAAAGATTTATTTATTCGTTAACTTTTTCTTTGATTATAGAAGAGGTTTTCAAGAAACTAGAAACAGCACAAACGTTCTTTGCAGAGGAAAATAAGAAACGCGTAGTGGAATCACTGAGGCCTGGAAAAGTGAAGAGTTACGCAGATATTTTTGGTGGTGTAGAGGGTTCTTTTAAAAAGCTGGAAATTGATTAAAAATATTTGTTGAAATTATTTTTTATTTATCTGTGATGTGAATTTAGGTAATATAATCAAATTTTGATGCTGCAATCTTTAAACAGTCGGCCCCGTTGAATTTTTATTGATAGTTTTTCTGTATTATGAAGTCAGTGTTATCCAATTTATTGATATGCAGGCGAGCCTTCTAGAAACATGTAAGTGACCATGGGCGGCGATTACCACTGGGAGTGAGAGCCGGACATGGCAGTAACTACTCCCGTATGTTAAAAACTTATTTGATTTGACATAAGACATACTTAGGACTAGGCCTCGACTCGGAATCTTACGATGAGATTTCTTAATTATAACCAAGTGAGTCAGCCGGCATACATTTCAATAA
The DNA here is from genome assembly GCF_905147105.1 of Pieris brassicae. NCBI lineage: Eukaryota > Metazoa > Arthropoda > Insecta > Lepidoptera > Pieridae > Pieris > Pieris brassicae. Next base: position 12,451,459 of record NC_059669.1, on the reverse strand, counting down.
GAACTAGTTGGCCACGTCGCCATGGCGTCTCGGTGAGGTATGGCTCTTATTCTTTCCAAACCTTTTTTGGAAATACAAAATTTATTCGTGCAAGACCCAAACAATGAATTTAACATCTTTACAACTACGTAAAATATTCAAATGTATCTGTCGTCAGACAGCGTTCTAGTAGTACGTAACGAATTTGGGGGGGGGGGGGGGGTGTTCCTCTTGTAAAACCTTACGATGCGGGACGGGGATTGAATTACGCGTTATTCTTAATATTATTTACAGTACTTTACAGTTTGGTAAGTTTTTAGGTATAAAGAGTCACTGCCGTTGGTCAAGAAACGTTACGGCGCGTTTCATTTTTTACACAAACTCACTTTGACGAAAATTAGGATTACATAGAGGTGATAGTACAAAATACATTTATAAGTATGCCAAACTAAACGATGTCTCAACCAAACATGAAATGCCTATAAACGAATCGGAATTTTAAGCGATTCTATTTCCGGATGTAGTAAATTTATTTCTTGATTTTTGTACTTACATTTGAATATAATTTTCCTTAAGAAATCCAGTTCGTTATTAATAACGAAAGATAAGAACGAACTAAGTTGTCACGACAACATCTTGAATACATAATAATGTAATAAAAGGCGAATAAACTTTGAATTGTTTTTATAGTCAGATTTCAAATGTGATTGCGCGGTATATACTACATAATAAAAGGGAATTGTGGCTCAATATAACAAATAATTTTACTACTTTGAGGGTTACTAGTTTTTAGCCCTAAATTGTTTTTTTGCGCAATGATCCTGAGTGGGAATTCTCCTCTTGAAACATCCAACATTCATCCGTTATACCTCCACGTGCGTCGTTCTACAACTGAGCGTTGTTACCAGTTTTTGCCGCGCACTATGGGGAGCCAGCTGTACACTGAAGTAGTTCTAAACCATTTTGAAACTTAGGGTCACACAAGAAAAGAACGTACCATATCTTAAAAGGTCGGCAACACAAATGCGGGTCTTCTGGCAATGTAGTGTCCATGGGCGGCGGTATCACTTAACATAAGAAACGACAAGCATCCTGCCCGTTTGATTCCTAATGGAGCGTTCAAGTATAACGTAACGAATTTTGGAAGGGGGAGGTCCTTTTGTAAAACGTTACGATTTGGGGCGGGGATTGAATTACGCGTTATTGTTAATATTGTTTTTACACCACATAATGGTAAGTTTTAGGTTTTAAGAGTCACTGGAATTAGTCACGAAGCGTTTTACTATTGGAAACAGAAACGTTACGGCGCGTTTCATGGGGGGGGGGGGGGGTCAAGAATCACCAAAAATTGCGTGACGTAATAATTGATACATAAAAAAACACCTACTTTTTGTTTGTCAGTTCAGAGAGTAAATCCCACTTACCCCACCACAAGATTCCTTAAACGTTCTTATTATTAAACGTACTAATTCAGAGTTAAGGTCTAAAATGTTAAAGATTTGAAAGCCACGATTTAAAACTGAATATTTGGGATATGGACTTTTCCTCTTTTAAATTAAACTTATACGGAAATAGCAGAACGTATATGAATAATTTGTTTGTATTATGAGTACGGAAGAGATAATGAGTGATGTAGCATACATTTTAACATTATAAGTACCTTTAGGGTAACCGGACTTCGGACTTTGACACACAGTGAGCGTTGAGTCTCCTCTCTGAATCGTTTTAATATCATTAAAAACATTGGCGCTACAACACTTGGTCTTAGCCAGATTTCTTTTGTCAGTATTACGTTTTATATAAGGCAAGTACGTGATAAGCCTTCTGTGCCATCCGACGAGTTCTGGGTGGGTTTTCCTCCACCGTACGACTAGTGTTAAATGCTCACATAGAAAGAAAAGTCCTTTCATTCAGAGCCTAGATGTAAATTCTGGCCCATGTTATGATAGGCAATGATATAACTGTATGAATAATATAAAAGCATTTATAATTAAAAATAGCCGTTCTCTCTTAAACGCAATAGACAAATTGTGCATGTCCTGTTGTATAATGGCATATAATAGATGTAAACACACACTACAGGTACGTTTTGTTGAATAGTCACTGCAAATAATTACTGTAATAATTTCCAGCAGTCATGTAATATTTATCTATTAAACCAATTTATATTTTGTTCCTTTTGGAGCAGAGACTCTTGGGCCATGGGGTTCAAGTGACTTGGTAGATAATACTGGTTCTTTCGCTCAAAGAATAATTATCCACCCCAGAGACTGTTCGGTTTTTCTGTGAATTTTACTCTATATAAACCTCAGAGTTCAAGTCATAAGTTTTTAATTAAGAAATAAAAATAGTGGTTGATTGAAGAGGGGTGAAACTTAAGGGTGTATATATTTTTGTATGCTGTATCTTAAAAAAATAAAAACTTAAATTTGTCTAAAGTAAACTTTAAGGGGATAAAAAATAGATGTTGTCCGAATGACAGACCTAGCCGGCACACGATATTTCACGAAAATCGGTCGAGCCATTTCGGAAGAGCTTAATTACAAACTCCAAGACACGAGAATTTCATATATTAGATTATATTACCAACGCAAAATTACCGGTTTTACAAAAACATATATTTTATATCACAAACTTTAAATTTATATTTCGTCACCAAGACCTGGTGGAACTTAAAGAATAAACTATAATATAACTTAAAGAATAATATTAAAATGTACGAGCTTGCAAAGGCTAATTCGAAAAAACAAAACCACTTTCACTGCTGGTTCTCGAAAACTTGTACAGGTTTAACATATATACATGTATTCATAAAGATTTAAAAAAGGTTACCAAGTCTATAGACCTTCAGTGCTGTTTGCCAGTCTTTAATTAAGATAGATATACATTCTATAAACATTACATAGTACAATAAGGATTGTAAAAATCTGGTCAAAAGCTTATTTTGCTTTCGAATTGTAATATAACTATATTTATTGATCCAAATTAAAGTAAATTTTTAAATAAATAAATAAACACTAAAACAGTGTAAAAACGGTCTTTAAAAGTCTACATCTTTTGTTTCTTTTCTACCACATATAAACTTAATAATCAGTTCAACGTTTTTTTAATGGCAAAAGTTTTAACTTAACAGTTTTAAGTAAAAGGAAAGTACAGGGAGTAGGGAAACTACACGCGAGAATAAAAAAAAATACATCAAAAGGAAACCAAAGGGACAGTTCAACGTTTAGTATTTTTTTTGCAATCATGACAAACATATCTAAAAATATGAGTACAGTTGGTGAGCGGTAATTTAAAATCCAGTTTCATTCGACCGCATGGTATCAGCCAGAGTGGAGTGCTTCAAAAGTGATTTGTTTTACGAGAAAAACAACAGTAAGTTTTACTTTAAATCAAATCATAATAGAATCGTAACGATATATTTTTTTGGAGAACTTTAGATGCGCACCGCGGTCGTGTTTGGAATGCATCCTTTGAATGAAATATGTGTAGTAACTATAAAACTTAAATGGAAAATCGACTTTCCGTCAAAAAGTCCATGTTATGACATAATGCATAATATTTGTCCCATGCAATTGGCATTTATTAAAACAAAAACGTAAAATAAGGCTTTATATGTGTTAATGTAAATGAACTTTTTGTAAATTGTGTGATGATTGTGCATTACATTACAATAATTTAAAATTATGAGAACTATTCCGTGTCTATGTAAACGTCACGTTCTAGGTTACGCTTTGTAGCTAATTAATGAGGCTGCGCTAATCTCAATAAATTTCAAGTATTTTTATGTAGTATAAAAAATGTGAAGTGTGTAAAGAAAAAATATATTAATGAAATATTTTGAAATAACTATATATAATATATATATAATATTTTATTGTGTACATTAAAGCATAAATAAATACATTTATTCGCAATAGTTGTACAACAAAAAATAGTTTTGATTTGTTTTGACGACTCTACGGAATATGATGGGTTGAAGGACTTTTCGCGTTAATTGTACGGAAAGACAAGTGAATTAATTACGAAATTAAGATATGAATATTAAACACACATAAACACAAATTATAATTTTTGTTATGATTCACTTTAAAAATACACAATTAATTTTGAATTAAGTATACTTTAGTAAAGTTGATTTAATTCTTAATGTTAGCTAATAGAGATGTAGTAATAAGCCAAAAAAAACAGACAGTGTTTGATTTATTATTATTAAAAGGTATTTTGTATCTCATTACAGTATCTTTAGACAATGGTATTAGGAGAGGTCCAACAGCTTCCCCTGGAAGAGGAGTACAACAAGAAGACAGGAATCAGCCCCAGCGATGTCCAAGAGCTGAGACAATGGTTGAAAACACAACCACATTTGCCTGAGAAATACATAACAGGTAAACGGCATTATTACATTGGTATAATCTTAGTAAAATTCTTTTTCGCGGCGAGGGAAAATCGAATAATTCAATATTCTAACATCACAAACAACTGTTAAATGACAATTCAATATATAATTATTCATATTAAAGAAAATGATATGCATAAATATCTACAGCAAATAGTGTAATAATTACTTATTTTTATTAAAATAACTGTAAAAATAATATGTATAAAAACAGATGACAACCAATGGCACTACAACATAGGTCTGAGCCTCTGATTCCTGTATCTGTTTCATGATCATTTGCCAATTTTAATTGGTAGGTAGGTGACCAGCCTGACGCAAGCCGGTGTTCTCATAATGTTTTCGTTCACCGTTAGAACAAATGTTTTTTGCGCACCTAGACAGAAAGCACATTGGTGTTCCATTGGTGCACAGCAGGGGATCGAACCGACGATCTCAGGGATTAGAATCGCGCGCTGAAGCCACTAGGCTCTCACTGCTCTGTTATTCTATAGACAAGATACTTTTATTTCTATTACCACTCATATAATAAATAATGCGACCCATCATCCTTATGTTAGACTCTTAGACAGAAAGCACATTAGTGTAAAATTCAGCGAAGTGTGACTCCCATCCGTCAAAATACAATACGTGTTCGATCTACGAGAATCGCAGTTAGAGTTAAAACCTATGTTTAAAGTTCGGAGAGAATTCCTTAAGTCTGTAATCTTTGTTTAAGTTCCGATTGTGATACTCATTTAGCAAAGGCGTTTATTCTCGAATAACATTTATCTAGTCAATTGTATAAAAGATTTACCTCACTGTGCACAGTGAAGTACTGTCTGTGTTTTCTGTGTAGAATAACCATACATTTATGTATTTATACAAGCTTGCCAACGGCGCACTTATACATTGGTACATACAAAATAAAATACAATACAGTCAAAAGTCAAAAGTCTAAAATAATTTATTCACACAATGTACACTTATGAACGTCAAAAAAATAAAATACATTAAATGCTTCTAATTTTACATTTACTACCAGTTCTCAAATCAAGGGCGTAGAACGGAAGATAAGAATTGGCAATAAACTCTCCGCCACTCTTTTTAATTGCAAAATTATTATTTTTTATATTACACAACGTTTATTAGGAGCTGTAATCATTACACCATGTTCCACATGACATCTTAAGTAATAAATAATAAAAAAATGAATTAAAAACAAAGATTTGTCTCAGATTGTGAAAGAACCTCTATCAGCAGGAGGCATGGTGAAATAGGAGCACGCAAATACATAGTCGAAATAACATCACCGCATACACGAATTCAAGTACGACCAAGTACAAACTGTACGAACAAGTAGCACCCGTTCACGAGTATCATACATGGCCAGCCATCGGCCCCCTCGCAATATTTTAGGAAGAGAGACAACCCCACGCATGGAAGCCGCCACAAGCAATGACATTTAAGCGAGCATGACGATCCTTGAAATGTGAACTTGGCTACATAATAATAATACTAATTATACAGAAATAATTTAATACCACATGGATCACGGTTTCTTCCCACTTTACATTAAAACAGTCGTGATGATCGCCCCAGATTCTGAAAGTGCAGCCGAGAGATTCAGTCGCGTTACCTCTTTATACAGGAGTAATTCATATCCAAGCACTAGGATCGTTTAAATAAAATAAATCAGTGGCAACCTAAAAGCTTTTTAGGTCTGGGCCTCAGATTCTGTATCTGTTTCATGATCGTTTGTTAATCGTATAGGCAAGTAGGTGATCAGCCTTCTGTGCCTGTAGCACGCCGTCGACTTTTTGGGTCTAAGACAAGCCGGTTTCCTCACGATGTTTTACTTCACCCTTCGAGCCATGTGCACCAATAGATTTTCTTTACATTCTCAAGTGATGGATTACGTCATTTCACTTTGAATAAAAGCGAAGTATCATCAGTACCTTTTGAATTCTATCACTCAGGTATGATGCCATAAGACTTAGCGTTTTTTTGCCAATGCCATAGTGTTGAAGTTTTTTGATTAGGATTTCGTGATGGACGCAAAAAACTCCAATGGCATCGTGAGAATTATCTCAAGCATCTAAATCTCGGAAATTAATTTAATGCCAGCATCGGCTGTGGACCGACCTCTTGTAAAACCATCCTGCTGGCTATGCATAAGTTTATTATTATTAAAGTGTACCAATAATTGATCAAGAATAATTTTCTCGAACGACGCTGGCAGCACAGATATGGTTCTAAAATTTGTGGGGTCAAAAATGCTGCCTATTTTGAATAACGGTGTGATTTTACTTAGCTTCATCTGGTCTAGAACGACTCCATAATCTATACAATAAATAATGTATTAAGCACTTATAGTCCAACAACAAACACCGAGAGATATAAAAAAATAACCTAATAACTAAACGAAAATCGATTTTAAATTGTGGATGCAACTATGCATATCCAGAATGAGCTAGTCATTTTAATTCCTTTTTTTAATTTCGAATACCAAATTTTATGTTTTTTGCGTACCATTTGCCAAATAAGTCAAAGTTTAAAATAGGAAATTTATAAAGTAGTGATTAGTAAACTTATATATTTTTCCAGATTTAGATCTTATTTGTGCCTATCATTCTTGCGAGAGAAGTAGTGGGGTCACCAAGCAAGTGCTAGATCTACATTACACTCTACGCACACTCTTCACGAATTTCTTCAAGAACAGAAGAGTGGAAGACGTGGAACAAATTTGTAATACAGCGTAAGTTATTTTTCTTTTCTAAAATTTCTAAAAAAGGCGAAAAGCATTATCGTAATGACTTATTTAATTGTTTTAATTTAAAGATTAGTTATATAGAAACTTTAAAGAATACAAGAGAGAAGAATATAAGAACTATAAACGAATATGAAAACTACTATATGATGTATAAAGCTCTAGTTCAATACAAAATTTAATGATTTAAGTTGTCAACAGCTCGAATACATAGATATTCCATTAATAAAAATTAAAGTTACAATACAAACCGGTTAGTTCGAAATACGACCACGGAGCGCTGCTTAAGTATTTCGTACAAACGAAACATTGTTATAGGTACCTACAGTGTGTGTGTGAAGTTAGTAGAGCACTTACCAGCAAAGCACAAAAGCACACACAATAGTTCTATAGTTCCTGATAGTTTTTAACAAGAGTTCTGGACACGTTACCTACTATTCTGTTCAATTACGTTTTGGTAATTTTCAAAGAAAGATGCCTTGTTATTACAATATAATGAGGACAATACCACACAGATAATGGCGACTTTAAACTTTAAACAAACCTTATTTTAATATTAGCTATCGTAGATTTTCATATATTAATTAGATGATTAAATATTAAATATGTTGCAATTAAGAACAGAATACACAAATAAAATAAATCCTATACAACCTGTTACTCTAATTTAGTTTTGTTTGTGTTATTTGTTAATGACGCGATCATCATCAAATTCATAAAGTGTAACAGGCTCAAGTGGTTGGGAGACGTGCAACAAATAGCGGACGACAGAACCCCAAGGTGCTTACAGAACTACCTTGTCGCAAGAGAAAAGCAGTAGACCGAGGCTGCGTTGGTAGAATGGAATTGTCAAGGACCTCGAAACGTAGAGGTTCGAAGTTGGACGTAAGAAGCACGAAATAGATTGCGATGGCAAAACATACTTGAGGAGGTGCTGTATAGCCATTGATGATGATGATGCTTTGCTATACCTCCATTTTCGTTTTCAGATTGCTCTGCCCTCTACCGGCACGCACAAAAGAAGGCAACGCTATTTTTTACTCACATTTGATAAACTATGTGCCGAAGTTATTTGTGTTCAGTGCAGCTGTAAAGTAAGTTTCTATTTTATTTATATTTTAAAAAGTGCGAACGCAGGTGTTGGAATCACTTGCACAGTACATTTTAAATAACAAAAGTATAAGGTAATCATTTTTTTAAAGGCAGGTTGCCTTTGTACCGTGGGCGACTATTTGGATCATAGTTTGACAGCCATTAATTATAAATAGCTTGACTTATTATTATGACAGATGTTCTTTTTATATGACTTAATGAACTATTTTAGAGTGGCTGATTTTGCGGATTTTTGTAAGTGATCGATATAAATGGAATACTTTCTTGCAAATAAATGATTTATTACTATTTACGTGTGTAGGAAGGCAATGCCTGCTCTTATTTATACCTAGAAGGATTCTCGAACTGTCTAACTTCGGATTGACTCGGCCTCAGGAGGCCGAGAAGTTGTATACATATATTATGTATCCTTGGCGGTCGGAATAACTTCGTTATCGTGTTTTAGGGTATGTAGTCAATGCTGATATGAAATAGATTTATATTCATGTAAAGAATTGTCTGAATTATCGATAAAAACTTGTCCAATGTAATATCTATTACGTGGAACGATTTTAATTATTATATGATAATAAAACTTAATGTTTCATAATACAACCTTTGTCCTTCTAGATTTAATTAGAATGTGAATTTAAATTCTTTAATTATGATTAGGACATAGTATTATTGCAGCTTTTTTGGCTGGCGATCATGAGTTTTTTATCATATTAGGAATATTTTATAATCTACAATATTTGATAGTGCTGCGGAAGACATGGCCGCTCCACTTATTCGACATTATTATTATTATTACAGGCAGCAGGATAGCTTTTTCCTAATAATACGTTTGCTAACTGCTCCAGAGTCATCCTTGTATAAATGTGTTGCTCCAAGTCGCACCCGGCAGTTGCGAACACTGGACCGACACCCACACTCGCCGCGTCACTTTAAGTAGTTGTCCTGGCGCTAGTTGGTGTCTGTAAATTGACATCCCGTAAATACAAAATGAAAATTACATAAAATAAACAAAAATTATAATTAAATATGTAATTAGTTTTTCGGTTCTGATGGGGTAAGGACCTACGATGATCAATACTCTGACCTTATGAAACCTCACGATAGCAGTACCTATATGTCGGAGACCAAGATGGCCATCGAGTGCGATGGTTCGTATGCGTGCGTAACCCTGGTTATCTGATAAGCGGCTAGGGCACATATCACAACTTGAAAACTCTGTCATAGAGTTGTCAAATATGTCAGTGAGATAATTAGGACAAGGGGTGACGCGGGCACCAAAACGCCATTAAGTATAATTATATTGTATTATATATTTCGGATATTTCCTCGTATCATTATATTATATTATATATTTCGGATATTTCCTCGCATCATTATATTATATTATATATTTCGGATATTTCCGGAGTAGTGGTATTCCCGGACCGGCGAGATACGTTAAACCTACCAGACCTAGTTTAAGCAAATTAATTCCCTTTTTAGGAAAGGAGAGATTTGGCACTCGCGTGCAGCCTGGCTTCTCGCTCACATCTTCCTGATAGGCTATTAGGGGTCTTATATAAAAAGAACCGTAAGGGTTTAACAGAGTTTTGAGCAAAGAAACTTTTTCAGGGCTACATTGATGGTGATAGATCTCTGGCAGTATGAGGAAGGGACTTGGCCAGGATTTTTTATGGTGATAGATTTCGAAGGAATGTCTCTGGGGCACCTGGCGAGGATTGACTTGCAGAGTCTACAACAGTTTTTATATTATTTGCAGGTAATTTACATATTTTTATATCTGAGCATTCTAGTGTGATATCCTTGGTTCTGGGTCTTGCAAAATTATTGAGTGCGTAATGATAATGTAATTTTGTGTTTCAAAATTAATACAAATTTATAGTTATAAAATGTGTCTCAGTTGTTAGTGTTAATTTCTCGGTAACTCGCGGGTCTAGCGGGAGGGGAGTAACCTTCGGTAGACCATAGGTGATAGTGTGCGGATTTTTTAATCACTATGTCGTAGTGGTCCGGCCCGCATCGCGCGTACGCAGTAGAGTACTTTTTCAATGAGTTTTCGTTGAGTGACTATCCATTAGCATTCGATGAAAATATGCTGCCTCTTAGAGCCTCCACCGTTCAAGTCTTCAATGAATTTTGTCCTTAGACTTAAGATTAAATCCTTATAAAATCCAAATAGTCAAAAAAATCCAATCAGAAGACGAAAACCATAAAAAAATTACTGTTAGAAGATGTTAGAGATTTTTTAAGAGGAATATGGTACGGACAATGTTTATTTTAGTGATGAGTCACACTTTCACCTCGAAGGGTCAATCCCAAACGCCAATCGTTCAAAATTGCCGTTACTGGTCATCAAGTAATCCAAAACAAAAACATCAGAAAGAAAGAAAGAAAAGTTACTGTATGGTGTGCAATATCGATCGGTGCAGAAAATCGTTTCCATTTTTCTTCGAGAATGACCGAGATGCAACGGTTGGCAGGTGACGAGATTAAGTGACATGTTTCATAACTTTTTTGCCAGATCTCTCGACTTAACCCCAGCTGACTTTTTTATGGGGTTATCTCAAAGCAAGAGTTTATGATACCCCTCTTACGAATTTTGAGCAATTGAGCACGTCCTGCGTCTTTGCAAATTCGCTAGTCAGCTTTGAAGAGTAAATAATCCCTAAATGAAATCTGCACTAATACATTATAATTTACTTCTTAATTACAAATACAACACTAATAATTTTAAACGAAGAGTTTATAATTCTTAAATTCTCTTCGTAATTTTCAAAATATAATTTAAATTATTACCTTTTGGAAATAAAGTATTTATATATACAGTATATATCAGAAAAGCCTTGGTTACGTTCTGGTTATGGTAACCATTGTATTGACAGCCTCAGAGTGCTAATGAAGTACTTACAAGTAGGTTACTTTAATGTTTTCTCCTTTCAGGAAACAATGTTAGTACGATTAAAAGGCATGCACTTTGTTAATGCTCCATCCTGGGTGGATAAACTCTTAATAATGATGAAGCCGTTTATGAAGAAGGAATTAATGGAAACGCTTCGAGTCCATACTACTGGATCAAATACTTTACAGGAGTGGATCCCCATTGAAGCTCTCCCGAAAGATTCCGGTGGAAACTTCAAAACGATTTTGGAATGCAAAGGTAATTGTTTATTTAGTTCTAACATATATAAAAGATAACTGGCTCAAATACCAGAAGAGTCTTTCCTTCCTTTCCTTGGTTTTGTTTCCCTTGGAGTAGAGACTCTTGGGAGACCGTGGGGTTCAAGTGTACAGGCACTAATTAAAGATTTAAGTTGGCGCCTGGTACATAGTACCTGTGAAGCCAGAGATAGTGCATTCCTTGCTCAACGAATAAGTATCGCAATACAGCGACGAAATGCTGCCAGCATTAAAGCTACACACCATACACTGCCACAGGGTCCAGACTTTTAAAACCAGCTTTTAGTATTATTATTACTATGTAGGTAAATAATATTATGTCCTTACATATGAAATTTGCGTTTTGTCGTACTGGCCACTTTGACCTTAAATACCTCCTCTTTGGTTAGGAATTTCAAATTCAAATTTGTACAGCTATTTACTCATGTATTTTTGCTTCGATGACCTTCATTTATTTGTTTTTTTTCTGTTTGCGTCACTCATTTTACAAAATGGAAAACTAAAAGTATCGCATTATTTACGAGTACGAGTTCCGCCGTGGCACTAGTGCTGCGGAAACGACTCGAAGGGTGAATGATGTGTATGGCGGTTATGTTGCAAAAGAAAAGACAGTTCGTTTTTGGTTTCAACGTTTTCGATCTGGAAATTTCGACCTGCAGAACAAGCCCCGTGGACGGCCTGAGACCCAAGTTGATAATGAAGTATTGAAGGCTATTGTAGAAGCGGATCCATCGCAAACCACGTCCGAATTAGCTGCAGGCTGTGCTGTTAGTGATAAAACTGTTTTAATTCACTTGAAGCAAATTGGGAAGATTAAAAAGCTTGAAAGGTGGGTACTTCACGAATTGACTGAAGCAAACCGGCAAACCCGCGTCGACTGCTGCGTTACATTACTGAACCGGCACAATAATGAAGGTATTTTAAACCGAATCATTACCTGTGATGAAAAATGGATTCTTTACGATAATCGGAAGCACTCAGCGCAATGTTTGGATCCTGGCCAGCCAGCCAAATCCAGCCCCAAGCGAAAATTTACCCCAAAAAGTTACTTGTAAGCGTTTGGTGGACTATTGCCGGTATTGTTCATTGCAGTTTTTTCAAATCTGGCCAGACTATTACGGCTGATGTCTATGTTCAGCAATTGCAAACCTTACCAGCTAAGCTAGCGGCTAAACAACCTAGGCTGGTCAATCGCTCCACGCCACTGCTACTTCACAACAACGCTAGACCACACACTGCACAACAGACGGCTACCAAATTAGAAGAGCTTCAGTTGGAATGTCTAAGACATCCTCCGTACTACCCAGACCTTGCTCCAACAGATTACCATTTTTTCGAAATTTGGACAACTTCTTGCAAGGGAAAAAATTTAACTCTGATGGGGCAGTCCAAATCGCCTTCACAGATTTTATTGATTCCCGTCCGACTGGTTTTTTTAGTAAAGGGAACAATGAACTACCTATGAGATGGCAAAAGTGCATAGAAAACAATGGTTCATACTTTGATTAATTAAATATATTATATTTAAAAATATTCGACTTTTGTTCCTCCCATACAAAACGCCAATTTCATATGTAAGGACCTAATATAAGTTATTTGATTGTTACCGTAAAATGACATTTTCATAGGGCAAACGATAATAATACATTTATCCAATAGATTATTAATCTAACTATAAAAATATCGATAGTAATCTAAATTTGTCTGCAGATAAAAATGCATTGAATGCATGACTCAAAAGCGTTAATTCTCATCCATTTACGATTTATATTCACAGAACTAAGAATATTTCTTTTCAGATGACGTATTAAACAAGTTACTGGCTAATAAAGCGTTTTTTGAAAATGAAAACAATAAACGAGTGACAGAAGCGCTGAGAAAAGGAAAGCCAAAAACTATTTCAGACATATTTGGCGGCATGGAAGGGTCATTTAAAAAGCTTGAAATTGACTGAAAACGCATGAAAAATAACAGTACAGTAATTTTTTTATGATAAAGGCAAAGTTAACAGGTTTAAAGTTAAATATACCTTATAAAATCAACCAAATAATGTTTGGTACTGTGTATATTTTTAAAAACAGGAGATTTTGAGTAATAAATCACATTAAAAACTATTGTCTTTTTCTAAATGATTTTCTAGTAACAATCCCACGACTTGGTAAAAAGTCTAGGTAAGTAATCCCGGTAAAAAATAAATACATTAAGTTGAAGGAAAGAATGATAGTCATCAGTATAGTTGGTAGATATATATATCTGTAATGATCGATCAGCACCAAATATATGCGATAATGTGCATTAATACATATAATAATTTCAAATGAAATATTTCCAACACACTTATCATTTATCGATTTTAGCGATTTACGCTGTGATAAGATAGGTTTACCTTAAAAAAATTATAAAACTATCATTAAGTACCTTTGTATTTTTGTAATTGATGTACCTACTCAGTTTTGGTTTTCAATTTTTTTTAATATTAGTTATTATTTTACGAATATATTTCAGGATCTAATCTTCCTTCACGATAATATACCGTACGAGTCTATCAGTAGTTACGTAACAATTTATTTTTGGAAGCGTCAAATATTTCGTTCAATACTAAACAAATACTGCATAGTAGTTACATGTAGTACTTGTTTGCGAATGGTTTCGGAGCAAGTGTCTAGATTAATTTCTTGTTTAGTAAACTACACGTATTTCAAGGCGAATCCCCGCGTTCGTTGATATAATTGATTCACCGTTCAGTGTCCCGTAGAAGATTGTCGAAGTAACACGTATTGATAACTTTTAGTGCAATGAGTTTCAACGAGAAAGTCGTGATAGTGACGGGCGCGAGCTCTGGTATAGGAGCCGCAATCGCTGAGAAATTTAGCAGTGAAGGAGCTCAAGTAGTAATGGTCGGTCGGAATGAAACCAAATTAAATGCCGTGGCAGCCAGGTGCAAAAATCCTCTTATTGTCAAAGCAGAACTAGGCAAGGAGGAAGACATAGTACGAATTGTCGACGAAACCATCAAGGAATTTGGTAAAATTGATATTTTAGTTAACAATGCTGGAACGTCTGTCATGGGTAGCATTTTACTGGGCGATATATTAAAGTCATACGACGAAGTAATGAACGTTAATTTCAAAGCTATTGTGCATTTGACTAAATTGGCCGCTCCACATTTAATTGCGACAAAAGGAAATATTATTAATATATCCAGTATTGGCGCTGAGAGGACAACCTCCGTACCATCTTTGATGATGTATTCGTGTTCTAAAGCTGCTTTAAACCATTTCTCAAAGGATGTTGCCCTCGAGCTATCGCCTCATAAAGTGAGGGTCAATGTAATAAGCCCTGGGCCAGTTCGCACTGATATTCTGGAAAATACTGGCACACCCATTCCGTGGGATGCTTTTAAGCAGAAGACAGCGCTGGATAGAATATCTGAGCCAGAAGAAATAGCCGATCTTGCTTTATTCCTAGCTAGTGAGAAGGCTAAGGGAATAACTGGTTCGATATATGTAACAGACAATGGAATGTCGTTAAAGAACTAGTTGATACATTGTATTATGTAAACAACAGTCCATACTTGCTTTTAAAGATTTAATATATATTATTTATCAATGTTACTCATACAAACCATTTTTTTAATTATGATACAGCCTATCTTTTTATTATATCCTATGAGTTATCTTTAATAAATAGCGAGATTACTCCATTATGATGTATACAAACTTGAATATGATTTATATTGAATAAAGTAGAAAACTAAAATATTTAGTGTGGTTTTCTTTATAATCCAGCAAAGCTACATTCGTTTGGGCCTAAGAACTGATTTTTAGACTTCACGTTAGCTGTCACCGTAAGTCTTGTTTTTTTAGTATAATTTGTAGGATGATATTTGATAAATTACTTGGAAAACTATTCTGCCAACAATGGGCTATGTATTAGCAAAAAAAAAAAAACGGCGATTTCTATATTCTACGGACACTATGTGCACAAAATAGTCTGTTATGTAATGTGTCCCCTGAAATCGATAGCAACAACCATAAATAGTTTTAAATTATATTGTAATACTATCAAATAGGGTAATCATAAAAGTTAATGCGACAGTTTAAAAACGAAGAGTGGTAATTAATTCCTGTTTCACCGAGATCAAATTTTTCAAAAAATAATGGTAATAGATTATTACGTTCTAAACATTCGTCAAAATATGCCGTCGTTATGTGGGGTACGTACTATGTCGTCCACAATTCTGTGTAAATAGTGAACAATCGTAAACGTAACAAAAAAGCTCTTCAGTATAATTAGATGAATAACTTTAATATGTAAATTTAGTTATTTTTCACTATTTATATTTTAGTTTAAAAAAAATGAAATATATATTGAATATGTAATGCACTAGTATCCTAGTAATAAAAGAACCTTTTATTTATCCTGAAAAAAATAATAATAATTCTGCTTTTATGACGCCGGGGCAAGGGATAAATTCTATACTATGGGTTTAATAAAACATCAGGAATATGTTAGCAAGATATATTTCATAGAAACATTCTCACTGTTACTCTTATACCAAAAATTGGAATAAAAACCGCGTACTCCGCGTCAGCTGAAACAAAAAGAGTATTTTAAATAATATATACGGACTGATCAAATTAAATGTAACAGTTTAGATGCGACTTTGAAATAATGTTAATCAAGATGTACGAAGTCTACAAATTTGCTCAACCATGCATAGAACCTTCATGGTATTTTTGGTATGATTGGTTTTTGAAATTTTTACCCTAAAAGAAGTTGGCCACATCAACAAGTCAGGTTTTTTTTATGAATGATATTATAGCCAAATCATACTGTTCTCAGTAAAATTGTTTCTTTTTAGATTAGCCATGCTTCACAATGATACGTTAATAATATCTTAAAAAGTATAACAACATATTATTTTTGTAAATAAAAACAATTATACCTGTTGGTTGTATCTAGTCAAAGAGACCGAAGCCCATGTCCTCATCCTCAGATTCAGATTCTTCCTTCTTTGCCTCTTTCTCTTCTGCAAATTTTGGGAATATTAAATATTGTTCATTGAAAGTAAATTACAAATTAAATTTAAGCATCATCAGCAACATGTAAATAACAGCACTGTTTCTCAGTCGAAAGATGGTGATAAAGTTAATCATCATGTAAAATAATAATTTACTTTAAAAATTTTGTTTAGAAGTGAACAAGTTATAAGATATCCTCCACATTTTGCCATAAATATGTATACCCCCCTTCGTTTCAACAATGTGAAAAAATAAGTCTATGCCTGAAGCATAAATTAACCACATATCGTACATAAATAAGGTAACCTCGCTAGGTTAGTTGTTACTAACCTTTCTTGTCCTCAGCAGCAGCAGCAGGGGCAGCAGCTGCAGCAGCGGCCGGCGCTGCACCACCAGCCGGCATCGAAGAGAGCTTCTCACGCCCTAAATTTTTTTATTTATTTGTTACTGTGTTTAATTTATTATGAAAAAGGACATTTAAATATTAAGATCAGATATGAAATTAACATCAATGCTATTCAGCCGAAAGATGGTGTTTATTGAATATCATCATAAGGTGGGTGGATTTAGCTAAGCTTTAACCCTAATACAACATAAAAAGGAACGGTTGGCGAGTGTTTTACTAAACAAGGATACAAAAATTACTGCTTTAGTTATAAAGCAGTCTTCTGTATCTCACCACACCATGCTACCTCATGGTAATTTTTAGTGATATACCATGAAAACTGACATTTTAATAAATGTTATCGCACAAGTATTAGGTTAGACCTGTATGTTTCAAATTACAAGCATGTAAACACATGGTATGAATTAGATCTAAAAAAACTAACCTTCAGCGATCAAGTCATCGACTGTCTTGCCTTCCAACTTCGAGATAACATTCTTCAGTTTCTCGGAGTCAGCTTCGATACCGACTGAGCTGAGGATCTTTTCGATATCAGCTGCGGCTGGTGACGCCTTACCGCCCAAAACGGCTAACAAATACGCGGCCACGTAACGCATTCTGAAATTTAAGTAACGGATTAACTATTGAATCTTACAAGATTCGTGAAATCCACTAAATAATACTATCCATAGATACATAAAATAAGGTTATATTTTAACGCGCAGTTTTCATCCAAGTTAATCTTGGTAATTTATTCACTTTAAACATATTTCAACTTTATTAAATGCACGGAAAGACACTAAAATAGCAATTTAATATTTATTTTAATTAGTTTTAACTTACTTTAAGTCTTATGACACGAAACGTGTAGTGCCGTAAAATAAACGTTTACTTGAACGAAATGTCAAAGCAAAAGAGAGATGGTGGCGGTATATCGCGAAGTTGGCAACTTGTTAATTTAAGTAGATTGACAATTGTCATTTATCATTTCTCAGTTTTCAAAGTTATGTCGTAGCTTAACTGTTAAGATTCGCTTATTGCATTAATAATGTAAATTAGTACTATGAAATTCCTTACTTAATAGCAATAAAGTGAAATAATTGTGTTTAAATAACAAAGTGTAACAAAATCTTTTCATTAGCATTAATCAACTTTGTAGTAGTTTCAAAAATATAATCTAGGTGGCGCTATAATACATTAAGATGTTAGAGGTGAATTGATAAATATATTACAGAGTTATAAGTTTGATACCAAGATTTCTTCGTAAATACTTTATTTGTATTTCAAATTTCATTGTATTTAAATCTAAATTTGGTATGTTCTTGATATAATGCAGATCTTGATTTAAGCACTGTTACATTCATAAAAGATTTTTTTGAATGTTTAATAGTATTATTTATTAGAATGTCAAGAAATTGTTTGGAAGTAGGGATGGTTCATTATTTGTGTTCGAAACGAACGAAGTATGTTCCGTTTAATTTCTTTGAAAAATTTGAAACTATTATTTGATCATTTTAACTATTCGAATGTACTGTAGATTTTTTCATGGATATGGTTTACGAGAATCCGTGCCAAATTTTAATTCATAATTCAAATTTCAAATTTACCTAAATAATTATCAGATCGAGAAATAAAAGTCCGTAGCGACCAATGATAAGTTTAAAAATAAGTATTACGAAATAGAAGCAATAAACAGTGTTTCATTTGGATTTCCCAAAAGATAAATCGCCGAACATTAGCTCCGCGATAATCTCGACAAACGAATAATTCAACTCTGACAATAAATTAATTTGTGCACAAAAGAAACGTTTTGTTATATTTCTTCTTGTTGGTCTTGTCTTTATATCGATTAGTTTTGATTTGTACTTATAAATAGAGTGAGTTGGGGGAAGATTGAACGGTTTTATTATGAGATGAGCTGAGTTCGTATCGTGTCGTATCGAGAATCGTATTTCGAGGTTTTGGGCCAGTTGCTATCAGTGCAGTGCATGAGAGTATTTTAACTATATCTGCTCTTCTAAGACAAGAATTAATTAAACGAAAACGGAAACGGAAGACAAGATGTTGGGTTAATTTTCATTTTCCGTGTTCCACAAACACTCGTAACTTCTATAAAGTAGTAGACACAAATATAACTTAATATTATCTGCAGCGCCAAATTTAAAGGATTTTTGTGTCATTTTTTAAATCGATACCCTAGTAATCACTAAACTCGAATGAAACATCTCGCACTCAAAACGGTTCAAACCGATTTGTACGATACTCGTATGAACATACAAAAATGTCAAACGAGATCGTGTTTAGACTAGTCGAGATTCTCGTAAGTAAGAATCTTCTTACTAAAATGTCGATGTGTAAACAGACGCAGGAAATTATCGCCTAGCGATAAATCATCGGCGATTCTTGTATGACATAGTCGTAGGTGAGAATTTAGTTCTTGCCTGTATGTAAACATTTTGATACGATAATGCTATGGCGATTATTGCTGGTGATACTCGCGTACGATTGAATATTTAAGATCCATTTGCTTTAAATATTAACCTGTAGTAATTAATAGCTTTGTAACGAGCAAAAACTAAAGGTACTTTTTATCATATCAAAAACATATTAATTAATCTGTTCTAAAGCAGAGAAAATAAGTTAAAAAAATAAAGATGCGACTAGAAAATAGGGTAAAGATGAAAACGTGACAGGGAAAGATTTTCAATCTTTTCTCTAAATTTCTTTCCAATTCTTTTCTTCTTTAATCTCGTCGTAAATTAATGTCAACGATTTTAAGTCCTTCAAAACTAGCTTGGCTTGGCTTTTAGTGACTTAAAAACTCACATCTGACTAGTGAAAAAATTCCTTTATTAAACAAAGATACAGCTAACTGTTTTATTTTTATATACATCAATCTTAACCCAACGGGGAAAGATTGAAACAAACGTTCTCAAACTTTCGCCATCTCAGTTTTAACCCATCCACGAATCCCACGCAAATTTTCCATTAAATAAAATTTAGGGGATATGTTTTTGACTAACGGCCGTTAAGGGCCTATATGGTCGCCAACCTCCAAAAAAGCACATTGTTTCTTCCCATTTTTGTCATCGTTTCTTGAAGTTTGGCGAATGGAAAAAATATAATATGGCGGAGTTGAGTAGTTTATGTATCCATTTTGAATGGTCGATACACGATTTAAATAAGAATTCATTTTATGACGAAAATGTATATGGACCATGATTTTGAAATTAACACGATTATTTTGTCGCAAGCCAAGTAATAAATTAAAAAAAAAATTATGATAAAATTATATTAATTAATGTTTTACATAACCAATTGTTATTACGGGCCGGCTCAGTGCTGTCTATTGCGTACCGCAATCCACCCCGAGAGACTTATACAGAAATTCGTGCTGGGATATAGGGCCTTAAAACAGTGATATTTTCTTTGTCTGTGCCATGTTCGACAGATTGGCACGACGGGGATTCTTTTGGGATAATATTCGTGTCAGTATGTTTATTTTTACAATGTTCAAGCGATTGAGATTTTTTTTAGAGAAAGACCATGACTTTTTCAGAATTTAACCAAGCTAGTCCTGGAACACTGAGGTAACATAGCGTTCAACGAAAAAAAATACTTCTTTTCTACATAGCTAGCATAGCAAAACTCAATTTTTCCAAAACTTTAAAGGTATATGCTACTCTCATTTCGTTTTCATGAGCAAATACTGGATGGCCACCTAATGTAATACTTTTAACGCCGGATTTTTGTTCAAACTGTTGGAAACCGTAGCGATTACTAAGTTTAAGCTGCTCCAAATGTCTGTCTAAAACTTTTTCTATGACTTTGGCCACATCGTCTTGAGTGTAGGTGTTACATAATTAACATTACTTAGGTATTAATAGTGCCGTCTGATATTGATAAATTGTGGATACCTTTTTATTTAATTTCAAAACGAAAATTTTATTTTAAGTAAAAATTTAAATAGATTAGATAGTTAAAAATTAATTCACTTATCTTTGCACATTCGGTAATGTATACATAATCCCTTGGAGATAGTAATGTACCTAACGTTGCCAATTTACTTCCTATGTTACCAGTTAAGGTATTTAACTACTATTATTCTCAATAACTGAATTTTTATATGACACGGAATGTTGAGATATTTCTTAAACGACTAAAAGTAGCCGCATTTTAACATGATTTCGTAACTAAGAATAAAAATGTGTTAATAAATATTCCTATGAAATAGTCACATCTACCTTGTAATTAAAGTTACAGTACATGGGGTATGAATAAATCACTTGAAGAAATCACGACGCAGAAATTATGCAAATTCACGCACTCCGAGTACTCTGGGCGGCTAACTTTGACTGTGATTTGGAACGCTAGAATCTGGCGGTCTTAACAAAAATGCCAGCACTCAAAAAATAATTTAAAATTTACCACCTTACAACGTGCGCCGGTTCTTGAATATAAGCGAGAATTATTTCAAATATAGTCTATATTTTAAAATAATTAGGTAATTGGTAACATAATACATGTCCTGTTGCTTACCTGTCAAATTTTATTAAGGAAAAAAAATAATTAGACGTTTCATTTGATATTTATAACTTATAAATATTTTAGTAAAAAGATAATTATTTATACTAAAATTTACTGCTTTACTAGTGTAAAGTAAAGTAATTCTCGTCTAAGTTCAAGAGCGGACGAACGTTAAAGTCAAACTCAAAAATCATTTATTCATATAGGTAACACATATGAACGTCAATAAAAAAGAAATATACACTTCTTCTTTACATTTACTGCCAGTTCTCAAATCAAGGCCGTATAACGGAAGAGAAGAACTGGCAATAAACTCTCCGCCACTCTCTCTCACACTTTTTCATCACCCAGTTTTTTTTTGTACTCATACCTACATATTGTCGTATTACAGATTAAAACTAAGCGATATAGGGACAAGACCAACCAGAACACATATAACAAAATGTTTCTTTTGTACCCTTAATTATATGGAACTGTAGTATCATTTAAATTAATGTTTTTTTTAAATAGAACTTAATTCAATACTGTTTATGTTCTGAAAACATCATTGCATCTGTTTATTTATGAACGTTTACGAACTGCTATTAACATTTTTTATTTACTTAACAATGTAAAAATAGGTTATGTTTTTTTAATCGTGCAATCTGTTAACTTTTTTTCTAGATTATCCTGAATTGAAATAGGCATTTGAACTGTATAGGTGGAACGTCTGTCTCTCAACCCTGAAATCCAGAACCAACGAACCTTTCTTTTTATACAGCATACGATGAAGTATATCGTGAGAAAACCAGCTCTAGACCTAAACTCGACGGCGAGCGTCACAGAATCCTGATCAACTACTATGTAAAAGATCACGAAACTTTTGAGGCCTAGAGATTATTGTTGTTTTTGGTAATTAGGCGTTCAAGTCCAGTAAATAATTTTGCTAAATCATGGGATATGGGATATTTAATCTACATAAGCGAAGTGGCATGTCGAGGTTGTTATAAAAAATGAATTTTAAATTTTTCGGTTGATTGTGGCTTTCATCGCGGATTCGGTATAAATATTTATTAATTCAAATAAGTGTTGATAAATATTTGCTTTCGGCAATTTCAATCAAAATGATAATAAAGATTACCCAATACAATCTAAAGATACTTTATTATTATTAGAGCTTTATAAATGAATCCATACAAAAATTGGTTAGTTATCATTTCTTAATATATATTGTATATTATCCATACAAAAACCGCCACCGAACCTAATATTAGGTCCTTACATATGAAATTGGCGTTTTGTATGGGAGGAACAAAAAGTCGAATATTTTTAAATATAATATATTTAATTAATCAAAGTATGAACCATTGTTTTCTATGCACATTTGCCATCTCCATCATCCGAACCTAAGGTAGTTCATTGATCCCTTTACTAAAAAAGTCAGTCGGACGGGAATCAATAAAATCTGTGAAGGCAATTTGGACTGCCCCATCAGAGTTAAATTTTTTCCCTTGCAAGAAGTTGTCCAAATTTCGAAAAAAATGGTAATCTGTTGGAGCAAGGTCTGGGTAGTACGGAGGATGTCTTAGACATTCCAATTGAAGCTCTTCTAATTTGGTAGCCGTCTGTTGTGCAGTGTGTGGTCTAGCGTTGTTGTGAAGTAGCAGTGGCGTGGAGCGATTGACCAGCCTAGGTTGTTTAGCCGCTAGCTTTTCTATCAAGGTTTGCAATTGCTGACAATAGACATGAGCCGTAATAGTCTGGCCAGATTTGAAAAAACTGCAATGAACAATACCGGCACTAGTCCACCAAACGCTTACAAGTAACTTTTTGGGGTTAATTTTCGCTTGGGGCAGGATTTGGCTGGCTGGCCAGGATCCAACCATTGCGCTGAGTGCTTCCGATTATCGTAAAGAATCCATTTTTCATCACAGGTAATGATTCGGTTTAAAATACCTTCATTATTGTGCCGGTTCAGTAATGTAACGCAGCAGTCGACGCGGGTTTGCCGGTTTGCTTCAGTCAATTCGTGAGGTACCCACCTTTCAAGCTTTTTAATCTTCCCAATTTGCTTCAAGTGAATTAAAACAGTTTTATCACTAACACCGCAGCCTGCAGCTAACTCGGACGTGGTTTGCGATGGATCCGCTTCTACAATAGCCTTCAATACTTCACTATCAACTTGGGTCTCAGGCCGTCCACGGGGCTTGTTCTGCAGGTCGAAATTTCCAGAACGAAAACCTTGGAACCAAAAACGAACTGTCTTTTCTTTTGAAACATGACCGCCATACACATCATTCACCCTTCGAGTCGTTTCCGCAGCACTAGTGCCACGGCGGAACTCGTACTCGTAAATAATGCGATACTTTAAGTTTTCCATTTTGTAAAATGAGTGACGCAAACAGGAAAAACAGAAGAATAAAACAAATGAATGACGGTCATCGAAGCACAAATACATGAGTAAATAGCTGTACGATTTGAATTTGGATTTCCTTACCAAAGAGGAGAACATCGTGATTAAAGTGGCCAGGTCGAAATACGCCAATTTCATATGTAAGGACCTAATATATATAATATATAATTAGGTTGGAAACTATATAAAGGTGGAAATATACTTTATTTAGATTTATAATGATCCGCATTATGCGAGTCATATGTTGCCACTAAAAAAATACTAATGTGTCATCTACTTTCTCCAATGGCATCTCATACAAACCCAGGCTCGCGCACTTTAAGATGTTGTTTGATCGGAGAATCGTAGAAAATTGATACATATATCGTTTGCATTTAATAATTTCAACAATCAAACTGAATGCTTTAACTAAATTTAAATTAGTTCCTCGGTCAAGCAAAAAATCTAGGGCGGCCGCAGAGAAGGCGGAAAATAATAAATGGCTCAAATATAAGACTCTTTTCTCCAACTTCCATTTTGTACTCTTAGGCCGTGGAGTTCATGGGCAAAAGCCCTACTCATATATTTAAGTTGCCTGGTAGGTAGTAGCGGTGATTCCAGAGCTGGAGATTATCTCGCTCAACTAATAAGTTGAGATCGCCATACAGCAAGGAAATACTGCCAGCTTTTAAGGGACGACCCAACAGACAGGGACCCAACTTTTTAAAATTTGTTTTAACGTAACGTTTTTCATTATTTTTTTATTATTATATTGTAGTTTAAGAAAATTGTATATACTGTATATTTTATTGTTATGTTTAGGTTTTAATAAAAGTTTTGATGTCAGATAAAATTTATTGATATTGACGTGTAATAATTATTATTAATAAGTAGTATTCTTTGGTTGATCCACGAAAGCTAAGTATGTAATTAACATTTCGTGTATCTAATTACCTCAGGCATCATCCCATTTGTTGCCTTCAAAAGGACGCGTTTTGACATCCTGATTGAGCATATATAATAACATATCCATAGTTGCTTTCACACTTTAAAATCCATTTCTGTATAGATTTTCATATTTTTTAAAAACCTTTTCGTGTAAGTTACGTTTGCCATAAATATTGTATTCTGTTTATAGTACCAATGTATCAGTGTGCCGAACGTTGGCTAGCTGTTATTAAATAAATAATTATTGTACAAAGCATTGGATTCAAGTATGTTAGTGTAACTCGTCTTTGGCTTCGCCATAAACTAAATACTATCTTATGTTGAAGCGCTTACAGAATAACTTTACTCGTTTTATTTCTTACATACTGTATAACATCTATCCCAAACTGTTTAACATTTGTTTTGGGAATAATAGGGTACAATAAATTAGAAACAAAACGCGACATACAGTTGGCCTACTCTAATTGAAGTCTTGCGGGGAGAGCAACCCAAGTGTTCTCCAAGAACTCTGGTTCTTTGTACCTTGGGGATACTTGCGACGGCGAAAGCCAAAATTGTTTCAAAACCCCACATTCTTATCATACATCCCCATTAACAAAGATGATGCCTACTGAATGCTATCGACACTATCGTGATCATTACATGTTCACACTGTGAGTTCACAGTAGCGATATTGTGTATCTTGTATATTTTATTATAATTTGTTTCTATTGGACATTATAGAATCGGCTATGGATAGTGTATGTATTTTTTGTGAATACAATATATATGTACTCACCAAGAAAGCGCTTGTTGAAGGTGAGTCTCTGAGTTGGAATTTCAGCTAAAACAGTCTGGCGAAAATGAATCAAAGTAACTTGGTACCCGGTAGTATTAGTAGTATCCTGCGCCATATTAAAAGTAAACGTTATTAACTCGTATAAAATTGAATTAAGCCCGAATATATTAAATACTCTTCACTTTTAAATGATTATATTTTCATTATATTTGTTAGTTGAAGTTAAGAAATAAATGTGAACTTTCAACAAGGACAAGCACATTGTTAACAATTGGAGCTAGTTAGGACTATTCCTAAAATAAGCCGGACGGTGGTACAATAAAAACTATAACTGATACGGGAACGCAGGCCGTCGCACGCGCAACTAATATTAGACTGGAACGCCAAAGACTAGAATTATGATACAGAGGTATCAAACCGAGCTCCAAAGCTCAGGCGATGTGTGTACTGTTCTTCAAAACTATAGAAGGTTGGCTTAATCGTAACTAAGGTCGAGAGAAAACAATAAATTAAGCGTAAATCATCTAGTACATAATTATTAAATTAGTACATAACATTCTTATGTCTTAAGAATACAAGCTTCCTGTCTTACTGGGTTATTTCGCTCATATGAATTAAATCTTATTATGAATGGATATCTCGGATACGTCTCGCGTCATCACCGATACGACTTCTT
Organism: Pieris brassicae; assembly: GCF_905147105.1. NCBI lineage: Eukaryota > Metazoa > Arthropoda > Insecta > Lepidoptera > Pieridae > Pieris > Pieris brassicae. The sequence continues at coordinate 12,425,339 of NC_059669.1, read as the reverse complement.
ACAGCTTATAATGGTGAGCAAGACAAGTCAAAGCAAGACAGTCTGTTGGAAAGGAGAAGTCGTGGTTGCGGGTCGAACGGAAGTGGACCGGCATTACATTCACTGAGGAAATTTTTAGACTACCGTAGGATACTCGGCAATTTAATTTGTTAACAGTCAACTTTTAACTATGGCACCAGAAGATACGTTTTTAAAATCCTGTGACTTACAACAGGAGATAATTAGACATATATCTGCGTATCTAGGTTATCATTGACCTCAAATATATCTCTCTAGCACTAACTACTATAAAGTTGTAAAAAACACATTCCTGTCCTAACAGGTGACCCTAATTCGATAGCAATTTACACATGACACTAAAATACCTCAGAAATTGATTGGGAAAAATACTATGGGCACTGACAAATAATAGAACAGTTGTCGGTTTACTCAACTCAATTAAAAACGGTCCGTTAATCTATGTAATTCGTAAACTAAGGCGAATCATATGTGTCTTCTACAGAAGGTTAGTGCTAGATGTGAGCACATGAAGTAACCTATGTTTGTTAAAATACAATAAAAGCTATGTACGCGGATGAAATTACACAAGCTCAAACGAGTGGCATTATGAAACATCTGCGTTCGTTCATCTTTGTTACTTTTAACCGTCGGCTAGTTAGTCCTCGAATGTAGGTCTAAAGAATCACCTGTTTTCCGATTCGATTACACTATTTTATGTACAATATTGTGCGTGATATAGTTATGTGTATGAGTGTTTGTGTTTGGCATTTATTTGTGTTTACGTGAGTATTGATTTATTTAAATCATAAGTCCAGAAATTTTTAGAAGATTGTTTTATATGGAATTGTAATATTTGAGCTTTAGTTCAGTTCTACATACAAGTGACAAGGTCACCCATACCATCTAAATTATTAGGAATGTGGTTACTTTTATAGCAAGAACTAGAACTAAGCAAAATATATATAATGATACTAATTAAAATATGATAAGATTAATTATTATAATTATACGGTGATAATAAACAATATAGTTTAAGATTTAGATATATATTTATTTCTTCGTCTGCGCAAATTGAAATTTAAAATTACTGAGGCCCGTTAAATGGTAACCAATAAACTGAATTTAAGATTATATTATTGCAATTGCTATATTTCTAAATCTTAAATAAATGTTAACAATTTTAAGTAGAGCTTAAATTTTTTCTAAGTTATTAAAGCACCAGTGTTTTCTAAATTTTAATTAACAAATACTTTATAGATATGGTTTTTGTGGGCCTTTAAGAGTTTAAAAAAAGTAATATATATGTCGGAGCAATGTCGTTATTTTTATCATATATTTAAAATATATCATATAGTAGTAGTAGTCTTCAAGCTGTAGTCTTTGCGTCCTATTTCTGTGTCTGTTTCGTGGTGTAGATGACACCTTCTGTGTCTGACACACGCCGTCGATTTTTGGGTCTAAGTACCGGTTTCCTAACGATGTTTAGCAAACAAGTGAGACTTAAATGCGCACATAGACAGAAAGGTTGCCAGACAGCAAGTTCCAAATCTACCTCAGTGATATTTATCCAGGCGGATTAGCATATTTATATATCAAGGTATAGGCTGTGAAGTTTTTGCCACCTTTGCCTCAACAATTGTCATGTCTTAGTTTATTTTTACAATACAACAATTTCGTTGAAATTCAATAAAATAATTTTGGATCTGATTTTTGAGCACAAAATTATATACAAACCTAGTTCGTAGCCTTCAACCAGTAGTAGGAATGATATGTATGGGTTGATATAGGGAAGACATTACATTTTCACCCTTTTCACTCGTACAAAGTGTCCTGTGTGCAGAGGTCTATTAATGGTGGATGGGTGGCGAACAAGCTGTTTACTGTAGAATATTGTAGCTTGTTACACCGAATTTACAATTGCAAGTTAGAGGGGAAAGTCATCGATATTTTCTTTTGCGAACTGGCCAAGATACGACCTCCAACTATTCACTTATAATGTACTTCTCCTTAAAAGGCCGGCAACCCACCCACAAAAATGGGTGTCTATGAGCTGCAATTACTGCTATATAAAAAAATGTTGCAGACTTCTATCTGTAAAACATTAGAATACCGTCATGCAAAAATCTTTTTCATTTCTATGAGGTAGCAAAAAAGATTCGGTTCCCAAATTTGCCGCCCCAGGTTCCAGCTTACTCAGCCTGCTGGTAAATCTACCAGGATTAAACAACTATGTAGTGGTGGATAATAGTGATTCCATAGTTATTATTATTAAAAGTAATTAATACACAGCACGCTACATTTAAACACGTGTAAATTCGTAGAGCACATTTAATGTAATCGAATATTTTAAAAAATCAGCGGCGCTTCCACCTTTTTAGATCTGGGCCTCAGATTTCCGTATCTGTTTCATGATCATTTGTCAAACTAATACGCAAATAGGTGATCAGCCTTCTGTGAACACACGCCGTCGACTTTTAGATCTAAGGCAAGCCGATTTCCTCTCGATGTTTTCCTGCACTGCTCGAGCGAATGTTAAATGCGCATATAGAAAGTCCATTGGTGTACAGCCGGGCATCATACTTACGATCTCAACGATGAGAATTGCACGCTGAAGCCACTAGGCCAACAGTGATATTCATGGTATTAGGAATAGAAAATAAAAAAAAGGAAAAATATTAATTGAACTTTAAAGTTCACCGCTTTTCTCAAGATCCGCTAGTTCTATTTTTGATGTAATAAATTTGCCAAAAAAACGTATATTCCGACGGAAGTTATATGACATAATAGTGTGAAGCCAGAACGGTAATAGTTTCTTATCTTTGCTGTATATCACACTTTTATAGAAATGTGTCTATCACACTTACAGTTGGCCTAGCGGCTTTAGCGTGCGACTCTCATCCTTGAGATCGTAGGTTGGATCCCCGGCTGTGCACCAATGGACTTCCTTTCTATATGCGCATTTAACATTCAGTCGAACGGTGAAGGAAAACAGCATGAGGAAACCGGCTTGCCTTAGACCCTAGAAGTCGACGGCGTGTGTCAGGCATAGGCTGATAACCTATAAGTAGATCAGATTCTTGTAGATCAGACAAACGATCATGGAACAGATACAGATATCTGAGACCCAGACCTAAAAAGGTTCTATAGCCGCTGATTTATTTTAGTTTTCGTCCATCACAAAATATCACACTATTTTGATGTGTGAAACTTTATGTTTTATTTTAAAAACAATGTCTTCCATTATCCATTGTAGTTGTCGTAAAATATCAATAAAATTGTGACATATTGTCTGTGTTGCCAGGTCGCGTTATAAATTCCCTACCGGAGATGTTTTACAATAAAAATGATTTGCGGCCCAAAATATACATGTGTTAGGCTCGTTATATACTACTAAAATTGGTTCAAAATTTTGTTTAAATCGTTTAACGTCTATTACACATACACATGGATATATTTTAACATGTAACCGACTTAGTATGAAAACGTTTGTTCCGTATAAATGCTCTAAATTATTACAAAAAAGAATAAAATGTGAATAATGTGTTCCGTACTTTATACGGCGCCGGACGTTATAAATATAGAGTGAAATATTATGAATTTCATATTGTCTATGAAAAATTTAGTCTCTAATGCGATAAAGATGTCAGAATTTATATTCCGCCTTTGATTGTTTTAATGGTGTTGTAGATTACTAATCACGCGATGACGTCACACCTTAAAACGCGCTAGCGAAGTTATTCCGTCGAATGATATATAACTTCTGGACCTTAGACACTGGTGTTATCTAGGAGCCACTCAATAGCGGCATCTCTTTCCGTAAGCATATAGCCGCCGTTCGCAAAAAGGCCTCTTTTGTCCTCTCTCGCCTCCATTTCCTCCTACACATTGTACAAGGCCTGCATCCGACCGTGCATGACTTACGCTACCGTAGTCTTTGTGCATTGTGACCCTCCTATATCCACTAGCTACAGGTGCTTCAGTCGCGATTCTCATAAATGCGCCCTTCTACATGAGAAACGTCAAGCTCCCTACAATAGCCCAATGGATGAAGTTGGCGTCCACACTACTTCGACAAGGCTAAACATCATCTCAACCCATTGGTGGGTAAAAGCATCAATTACTACTCCTTCCCGACAAAAAAGGCTCGTAGGAGGCCTCGACATACACTAATGGATCCGGACGATCCAATTACCGTAGCTATCAATAAATTAAAAGCCGCCCGCGCGGCCAATAATAATAAAAATAGCCACAAACAAATTAGGGTAAAAAACCGCCTACACCGGGGAAGGCGCGGACCTTTACTTCGCACTTCGCTCACTCCAGTGAGCTTCTGTTCTGCCCTTCAGGTGAATGACCACCCCGCGACGGCCCAAGTCGAGGTTCGAGTCTCACAGGAGACGCCTTTGCGCTAGCCTCGGGATAAAACGCCATTCAGGCGGAGCTACGCTCGCCAAAACAGCCCGAGCTGAGCTGTAAAGGCCCTTAAGGCTAACAGCGAGATTCCATAACAAAGAAAAAGCCACTGGTGTCCTTGTCACGCGGGAAAACACACATCCTGGCTGAGCTGTAAGCTCAATGCCACCAATGGAAAAAATTGCCACTGGGGCATTTCGGGGAACACTACAGCATCCATCCTCCACAGTATACCAAGTTTTGTACTCAATGTTATATGGGGCAAAAGGGCAGGTCAGTCATCTGATATTAAGTGAAGCCCTTAGACACATAGCCAGAGGGCTCGCAAGTGCGTTGCCGTCCTTTTAATCTACCAACAATAAGTTATAATTAGAATTTGTAACAGTAATTATAACTCAGCTTTTCGTACATTTTCAGAGCGTATGATGATATAATTGCCCTGAATTGCCAAATTTTCATAATTACTGACTCAAATTTCTGTATCAATTTTAATGGATACATTTAGTACCTCTAACGAAGACTTTTTAAATATATTTAAAAAGGTTTATTCATAAAGGTAAAAGCCATATATCTCATTTAAAAAATAAAATAAATCAATGGCGCCTTTATCGGTCTGGGCCTCAGATTTCTGTATCTGTTTCATGATCATTTGTTAATCGAATAGGCAAGTAGGTGATCAGCCTTCTGTGCCTGACGCACGCCGTCGACGTTTTGGGCTAAGGCAAGCCGGTTTCCTCACGATTTTCCTTCACCGTTCGAGCTAATGTTAAGTGCGCACATAGAAATAAAATCCATTGGTGCACAGCCGGGATCGAACCTACGACCTCAGGGATGAGAGACGCACGCTGAAGCCACTAGGCCAACATCTTATTTTCTTATGATCTTTATTTTCTCCTTTCTTCCGTGGGTACAACAACATAGTACAATGAATGAAGGCAGAAAATAATTGACATACACTAATTCCGTCCGACCTTAATCTGAGTATAAAAAGAACTATCATGGACACATGCACACTTCCATGTCTATCAAATGGATGACAAACGATTCTTAAAAAGGCGCTGATAAAGGAGATTGCAGTACGCCAAAAAGATATTTTATTCTTCTTCAAAACTAAAGATAAAGTAAAAAAAGTGTTACACTAAGCCATAACAGAAGTTGTAACACATGTGTTAATGGACCGGTCACATTGCCCGTGTTTGTGATGACAGATGGGCCAAATATTACCCTTACTTGGAATGGTCAAGTGGGACGAAAATAGAGAGGACACACACCAAAAACCTAGGAGGATGAAATAAAAGCGATATGGAAGGATTGAAAAATGGTGGCGAGGATGAGAGACTAGTGTAAGAATTTGGAGGAGGCCTTCATTCCGTAGGAGGTCTTGTGCTAATATTATATTAAATATAACAACAAAAACAATGTTCTTATAGTGCTGAACAATAAATATAAAAAATAAATTAGTGGCGCTACAAGCTTTTTAGGTCTGGGCCTCAGATTTATGTATCTCTTACATGATGATCATTTGTTAATCTAATAGGGCGATCAGCCTTCTGTGCCTGACGTACCCCGTCGACTTTTTTGGGTCTAAGGCAAGCCGGTTTCCTAACGATGTTTACCTTTACCGTTCGAGCCAATGTGAAATGCGCACATAGAAAGAAATTCCATAGGTGCATAGCCGGGGATCGAACCTACGACCTCAGTGACGAGAGTCGCACGATAAAGCTACTAGGCCAACACTGCTCACTCATAGACTATTTTTAATTCATTATTTCAAGTCCGTAGCGTAGCGTGAGGGACAAATGTAAACATTTGGAGGTGGACGCCACTTCGACGGAGGTCGTGTACTTATATTAAATACTTTGACACTCTTCCCTTATAGTAGTATAGTAAATTTTTTATTTTTTTATTCAAGTACCAACAAGGAGTACGATCTTAATATGGGTCATACGTTTTTATTATTTCTAATTACGATTTCAAACTGAGAATGCACGTACGCTAGACGTTTGTTTAAATTTAAACTGCCTGCACAATATCGAACGAAGCACTGTATACAAATGGAAACTTATACTATTGTTTATGGCTTGATAAATTGAAGGAAATTGGTTTATGTTGAATTGAAAGCATCTGTGGAGCTATAAGCTTTCTATGTCAGAATTCTGTGTAAATTCGTTAGAAGAATTCGGTGAAATAAAATTCATAAGCGGAGTTTCAACTATAATGAAATCTTTTAATAAGTACTTTATAAACTTATTTTTGTTAAACTTTACCACATCGTATATACTGCATATTTAGAGTATATGCTACAAGCTATCAATTAAAATACATGACAATACAACACACTTTAACTTTAGATTTCATTAGTGAGTTTTTGTTTAACAATTAAATGTTAGTTCAATGTTTCGACCACTAAAAATAAAGGGATACGGTAATAACTCTAAATAATAATACAAAATAACTCTATTCATATAGGTAAGTAACCAATAACACTTATGAACGTCAACAGAAAAGATGTTAAATTGATTCTAAATATACATTTACTAACTGTTCGTCACGTCTGAAGAACTGGAAAGAAAGAGGTCGTTCGAAAGCGATAGGCCTGCCAGTTGCCGAGGGCAACTTTATTTAACAGGTTTCGGTCTTACACGAATTTCCCTAGTACCTAATAGTCTCTTATAATAACATTAAAGCGAACAGGGCTGAAAATCTTGTCTCGTATTGTTTAAAAATATTTTATCGTTGGACTTCAGTGAATGAGATGAGTTGTTAAAATAAATAATAATATTATTAAAAACATGTAGTAAACGTTTTTTATTTCAGCAGATGTCGCCTGAGGTAGTCATCATGTGCGGTGGGTGATGGCGCGTCGCAGGCGCAGGTTGGCCTCGCGCGTGCGTGGCTACGTGCGCGGCTTCCTCGCCTTCCTCTTCAGCAATGTTGGCGTTGTTGTTTTAGTCATCGCCTATACTATAGGTGGTAAGTTCATACATTTACGTTTAGTTCTAAATACCAACTGAAATTATTTCTTATTATTATAAAACAATTGGCCAAATTATTGCTTATCAAGCGAACTGTGGAATCTACTCCCAGGGGGGGGGGTCCTTACCTAAAAGATACGACCTCCAACTGTTCAAAGTAACAGTTTTCCTTCCTCAAAGGCCGGCAACGCACTAAAAATGGGTCTATGGGCTGCAATGACTGCCTTTTTTGGGCATCCCATACTACGGGACGTACAAACGAGCCTTCGTTTGACCCCCCCCCCCCCCCTATTCTATAATAAAACAAATTATATTTCGTATCGGTGAGGCATAATAGTTTAAAATATTGTATGCAATACAGTAAGTTGTGATATTATAGTAAGTATTCTAATGTTCTTAATTATAAACGTATAACTATCCTATTAATTGACGCACTGTGAATAAAACACTAATAAGATGTGACGCGAAAACCAACACTAAAACAGAAAGCTATATTAAAATAAAAAGCAAATACTTTTTACAAGATTGCAAACTATTATTTAATTTTGTAAATCTTTATACATTTATTGACTATCTACCTTTCATCGAAGGGTGGTGAGCAACCCAAGTGTTCTCCAAGAACTCCGTTTCTTTGTACTTATGTGCAAAGGCCAAGGTTGGTTGCGATGCCAAAGAATAGAAGGATTTGCGCAACCGACTGGTTCAAAAATCCTCAGTGTACAAATCCCCGTTAACAAAGACGTTGCCTGCAGAATGTTCTCTTCGACACTATCGACATCTTTATATGTTGGCAGAGTTTACAGTAGCGATGTTGTGGCTATATAAATTATATTTTATTCGATATTCATTTATTCATCTAGGTACAATTTGAACACTTATGCATGTCAATTTACGCCATCTCACTATCTTATAGCGGCATAAGTGCCCACACATTGTTATCATGTATTTTTAAACTCTATTATATCCATTTTTATTAGGGTTTCCTTGATGTTAGGTTTGAACTTATGGAGCGGAAGTTTGGTTACATGATCTGGAATTTTGTTATAAGTATATCTGTATATATTTCCCCATAAATGAGTGAGCAGTTTTATGAAGTCTGAAAGCTGGAAAAGCAAGTATATTCTTACTTCTTGTATTTAAATTCTGACAATCACTGAGCTTTAACAATGTATTTATGTTATACGGACGTACATAATATTATCATACACATACCGTAATCGTTTAGTACTGTAAGGATAGTGTATGTATTTTTTGTGAAATCAATAAATAAATAATAGATAATTCCGACGGTTTTAAACTCGAGATCTTTTTAGTTTTATGTTTGACTGAATTATATAAGATATAGGCTGAATTTCTGGCCTCGCAATTAATATATGTTCATGCTATGATACCGGTATGACGATACGAAAATCGACGCTTGTCAGGCCTGTCTACTAATTACGTGGCTTGTTAAAATTATTTATCTATAAGATAATTACGCACAAACCCTCTATTGAAATAAACATTGGCTTAAACTTTGAGCGCCTAAAGGCATTTGTTGAACTTTATTAATAGATTCAAAGCTATTAACAATGGAAATCCTTTCTAGATACCTAATAAGGCGTCAACGCTTTAAAACAAATAACAAACTCTGTTGTTTTTGCTTTTATAATATAAACGTAATTGTAATCTCAAGTCCCGGCTTTGTAATGGTAGACTTTTTTTATATTTAACGGTAGTATTTTAAGGAAGTAAAGCCTATGTTACGCATGAATAATGTAGTAATCAAATGTTAAAAGAGTTTTGATATCGGTCCAGTACTTTTTGCACTTATGTTACAGTAAGACAAATCTTTTCTCTTTATACTACTATACTATAAATAAACATATTATAATATATAACTCTTTTTAACATTGAGTATACCATGAGTGTATAATTTTTTCGTGTTTAAATATCTCCGGCATGTATGCTGTGTGGACTCAGTTTCCGCACTTAGACGCTCAATAGTTCCATTGTGCGTAAAGTCCAGGCTAACTAAGCCGGCCTAACTCCTTCCAAAAGCACAGAAGCCTGGGCACTTCGCAGGCTTCACGGAGCGACCTCACTGTTCCGAGGATTTCTGCACGTTGTTTAGTCACAGCCTCGCATTTCAGGACTACGTGGGTGACTGATTCCTCTGCGCTGAAACAGCCTCTATATCTCCGGCATATTTTACTACCATATATAATACAAATTTTATTAATCTACATTACAATATTACACTTATAAAGAGAAGACATATACATTTGCGTTTTCTTTGTATGCCCACAGCTAAATTTATTTATTCAACACACAAATATAGAATATTAACAATAAACTTAACCAACATAGACGTTACAACATAAATACATTTAAAAACTTTTGGTCCCTGCGGCAGTGTACCTTCAACGCTGGCAGCATTTCCTCGCTGTATTGCGATACTTATTCGTTGAGCGAGGAAAGCACCAGCTCTGGTAACACCGGCACTATCTACCAGGCGCCAGCTTAAATCTTTAATGAGCGCTTGAGCCCCACGATCCAAGAGTTTCTACTAATGTAACTAAGCATTTTGTGTGTGTGTAATGTTATAAAATAGCAGCCATTAAATCCTGGATTTCTGTGGACCTCAACTTTTGCAGAATTTGGTATAATTGCTGCACATATGTTTAGGTGGTGCAGTTATATATAGACACAGTATGAGGGTGGTAGAAAAATATAATAAATAGTACAAATAGACGAATTAAGGGTATAATAAATATTGAATGTTCTGAACCTGTATTTTAAAATTTGTTACTGAATTGGCTTTCATTAGGGTAATGGAATATTTAACTTCGGTCGGCTTTTGTTAGATTAATAGGTTTAACGTGGGGACTGCGGTGAACGGAAATTAAAATAAATCTAATATGAAATTGGTTATAGGTTTTAGTTATACATTTGAAAAGGTATGATTCACTGTGCACTGGACAGACATTTGATAATTCCACTTGATATAGAGATTGTATGTGCCTATATATCCTTACCTCTGGGGAAGACAGAAGGGATATGGAGTGCCCAAATCTCTTTTTACAAGAAACAACGATTTTCATCATGCAGAGTTTATATGGTAAAGGTAAACTCGGTTAGCCCGCCTCTTAATAGCTGATGAACTGATTTTTAAACTAGTAAATTTCATTAAATTTAATCTATAATATTGGGAATTTCTGGTGGATTCATGTTTGCTGCCTTTCCTTATATATGAAGCACACAATTTGTTTATCTAAAACCTATCGAAAGCCAGCATACGTTCGTGCCAGCGTGAAACAGAAAGGGAAACATAAATAATTGTGCTGAGCAATATGCCCTTCAAGTTCAATGGAGATGGGCAGGTTTCGTAGCCCGAATGGACCAATTGGACTGGCCCACAAGGAAAAACAAAGGCAGACCAATAGAGCGATGGGCCGACGATATCGAAAGGGTAGCTGGAAAAAATTGTGACGGCAAGAAAGTTGGAGAAGTTAGAGTAGTAAAATTCGAAATATATCTATTTTTGTATAATGTATGTCAATAATAATTTTTATTGGAAAATGGGATTGAACTAAATATCAATTTAATGAAAACGTCAATGTCTAAGTAAAAGAGTAGCCATCAGTAAGCATTAGTCTGTCAGACAATAATAAAACTCTTTGGTGACTCAACTCTTTCTCTTTTTCTCTTTCTTCTTTGTGTAAAGAATATGATGTACTTGCTCTTTATAATATTTATTATTATAACAAACGTAATAGTAAATTCCGTAATACGTATATATATATTTTATAAAACTTCATATTTTCCATGGTTTCAATTCATTCCATATAAATTTCAGGTAACATTTTACAAGTTATTGAGTACTTTCAGGTGCATTTATGTTTCAAGCAATTGAGGGTGCGAGCGAGATGGAGAGAGTTAGTAATATGACTAGGGAAAGGGACAACACTGCTCAATACTTGTGGCAAAATGTTACGTTAACGCTCAATTTGTTCAACGAAACTGCTCTCAAGGAGAGGTGAGCTTTTTGTACTGATTTTAAAAATAAATTGAGCTCAGTATGAAATTTTTTATTGCCGAAGACATAAAAATAAACCACTGCCACTTTTAGGTTTGGGCCTCAGATTTTTATATCTGTTTCATGATCATTTGTCAATCTATTAGACAAGGAAGGTGATCAGCCTCCTGTTACACACGCCGTTGACTTTTTGGATCATGGCAAGTCAGTTTCCTCACGATGTTTACCTTCACCGTTCGAGCGAATGTTAAATGCGCACAAAGAAAGTTGATTGGTGCACAGCCAGGAATCGAACCACCAACCTCAGGAATGAGAATCCATTGCTGAAGCTACTAGGCCAATACTGCTTTCTAAGGTCTATAGAAGACATTCAAATATAGAAAATCATACCGTACAGCTTATAGTTATTTATTTTTTAAAGCCAGTCCAAAACCAAGTAAAGGGTGATCATAGTAACTATCAAGTTAGTGAAGCAATAGCCAGTTAAATAGTACTTAATATAAAGCTGTTAAATAACTAATTATGTATTAAAAAATAAAAGTCGTCAAACGAGTTTTACTTGTGTTTTAGAATAAGCATAGAACTATTAAATTATCAAAGGAAAATTGTATTTGCGGTGCGGCGCGGATGGGATGGCGGCATATCTTCGCGACAGTGGAGTTTCTCATCAGCTTTCCTATACTCTATGACAGTAATTACCACTATAGGTACACTTTAATTGCATTATTAATAGTTAATACAACCTAATACATTATTAAAACTTTATATAACCTAATTCATTATACCATATTCATTCAATTGTGATGCCGCAACGCTTGGTAATGCCCTCTGCGCTAATACTCTGTAATAGCTGAAAGCGACACCAAACCCGACCTTTTTTTATGTGTCGATTCTGCTTTCTTAATGTTTCAAGTTACAAAGTTCACCAGCGCCTCAACCTTCTGTGCCTGATACATGTCTTCAATTGTCTCTAAATAGGTTTCCTCTACATGTTTATGAAACAATCTAATTGAAGAGAAAATAATTAGTATTATAGTATTGTCTTTTTTAACATAGCTTTTACACATTAAGAAAATACTTTTTAAACGGATTGAAGCTATGTGTATGTATGTATTTAAAACTTATAATTATTTACATCATTTTAAATTTTTATTCCGACGTTTCGCGTGCTTTACAGCGAGCGTGGTCACGGTGACTGAAGACAAAAGGTGTTGAATGATCAAAAGTATGCCCATGGCGATAAGCGCATTTTAAATGCGGCTCATTTGACCCATAAAAACTGCAAAAACACCAAATGTTTAATTCAAGCATTTGTATTTATTATATTTGACACGACGCCAACAAAATAATTTACGCTCAACTCGTTATCTCGAACATAAATCTATTTAGAATTGGTTTAATTAATCAATCTAAATTCCTTTGTAACACAAGGATTATTGTACCACATTTTTTCATGTAGCATGTTCGACTAGATACGAATCCCGACCTTCAATCTTTTCAATGGCTTTAAGCTGTTGATGGCTCTTATTAGTGCATGCACATTAAACTCCTGCTTAGAAGTCGAGATGTGACAGGCACAGAAGGCTCACCTACTTGTCTATTAAGTAAAAGAACTTAACAGATTTTTTCTAACTCTATCGGTAGCTCATGTCGTGGTCAGCAAGGAAACATCTGGACAATCTGTATCCACCAGTTTCTGTCCAGCTGCGAGCAGTCTGTTAATACAGTCTACAGTTTTGAGGTCGATGATCACTAAGTTCTCGCCTTCGCCTCGTTCTTTGCCTTTGCGCATTGCACGGCTGAAATATGTTATAATTCGTTATTGGCATATGGTAGCCAGGTCGTAAGCGGTGTTGGGTCACGATCGATGATTTGGTATCTCCTGCGTAAACGCCTAGTGTAAATATAGGTAAGTTATGGCCGAGTCGTCATGGAGTTAATTTTTTTAATTTTTGCAGGGTATGGCCACCTCAGTCCACGAACAAGTTGGGGAAAGATAGTAACTATATTCTATGCTCTACTGGGCATGCCGCTGTTCCTGCTATATCTGAGTAATGTTGGTAAGTAATATCAACATATTTCTGTTTTGTTATAAACACCAGTTTACGCCAAATTTATAGAAAGCAACAATTAAAATGAATCTCCATTTGCACTGTTAAAGTACCTACTGTCTTTTTTTTTATGACAACATAAACTCAATTTAACAGAAAGAGACGAAAAAGTACTTTAGTCAAAAATGCAATCAAACTTGGTTTTAGTCGGTTCTAGTTATTAATGAACGTTACATATAAACTGAACATAATTTATGATTTCATGAAAGTAATTCAATAAATATTTCAAGACATAAAAACAAATATCCAAAAATCCTTTTTTTATTTATTGCTGACTTCAAAATAAGTCTTTCAAGTCTTCAAGTCCATCCATTATCCAAAAATTGTGGACCTTATCGATTCGAAACTTTTAAATACATTAATTTGAGGATAGAGTTAGACGTATTGACGGGATGAAAATGAAATGTTTGATAGTTACGAAACCCATGGTCATTTAGTATTGGATTTTTTAAGGTTTTCAATATTTTTATAGTTATTCTGTCAACGAAATTGACAAATACAATCAATCTAATTACATGAAAATCGGTCCAGCCATTCTCGAGTTATATTTAAATTCGTACACATTATTGCATAGAAAAATCTTCACGATTACCCTTTACAAATAAGTCACCAGTGACTCAGGTCAATTAAAACCTCACTTATGGTTGAATATACAGTAAAATACTTCATTAAACTCTCTACTAATAATTCTTTGTATTTTATAGGTGACTTACTCGCGAACTGGTTCAAATGCATATACGCACTGGTCTGCATGTGCAGAGGCTGTCCTGGGTTCACAAGGCGACGAGTTGTTCACTTTAGATCACAGGTATAAACCAAAAAGTTATTTAAACCAATCACGAGGTTTTTATTACCTGCCATTCCCACGCAAACGCACTATAACCGTTATGTTTCACGATCATGAAACAGATACTGAAATCTGAGGCCCAGATTAGGTCTGTGATAATAATAAGGCTGTAGTGCCAGTGGTTTTTTTTATAAGTATCTTGTTTTTGTTTTCCTTTCCTCTTAAAAGAGTAAAACAATACCAAGAAACTAAGATCCTGAGCAACATGCACTATAACCCAAATCGAGATGTTTATGTTTAGTTTATAGGATTTCGTTGTTTTTTTCAGTTAGAACTAAGTGATGTAGAGAGTATAGAACGACCAGCGGGATGGAGGCAAGAGTACTCAGGGTCGGAGATCACTCCTGAACCGATCCCTTATGTTCCTCAACATAGGTGAGTTTCAATACATATAGCGATATGATATAACAAAAATATTAACAATATTAAAATGTATAACTACGAATGCCACAAAGTAAATAAATGTAAATTATAATAAAAAGAGATTTTCTCTAAATTTACATTATTTGCCAAATTTTCTTACGTGTACTATTTGTTTATATTCGCCACATCATACATAATGCTATATCTACAGTATATGTTAAAAGGTTTTCTGAAATATTTGTCAATTATGGTAAACATAATTTTAACAAAAAATAAAATTACTAGCAAAACAGCAGATTAGTCTAATTTGAAGCTTCTTAAGGCTATTAACATTGCTTTTTTTTAAATTGATAAACCCACTACCGAATATGTCAAGCTGTACAGCTAGTACTGTTTATTCTGTTATATTACCGGAATTTGCTGATTGCTGATTCTATAATTTTCCATATTAACTTTGTAAAATTATTATATAAAGCCAATTCAAAAGATAATTAAGTATTAATTTTTCAAATTATATTTTTACGAGACAAATTATCTTTTCCCAGAAAGCTACATGAGTTTATATAAGACTTCCGAGATCCAGAAATCATTATTACATTTTGATTAAGTTTCAGTTTGATTAAAGTTTAATTTGAACGTTGATTACAGATGCTTCAATATTTCGTTGTTTCTGCTAATTAAACTACAGGAATTTATCAAACGGGTTTCGTTCGTAGATAAATTTATACTATGCAAATATGTTGATTAAATCTTAAGGTAAAATGTGAGTTTTAATTTACTTTGTGATGCTGGGAGTTAAATGATTAAATTTATTTCACGAAAATCATTTGTGGTAGTTATTATAAAAATCTTATGTATACATATATGTAATGTATCACAGTTATTTAAATACATTACACAATTATTTAAGTTGCATTAAAAATAGTGCCAAACTTAAGCGGCCTAGACGGCAAAGTTAGTGTTGCAAGCTCAACCTCTTTCCCCGGCGATAGTAAATATTATGTAAAAAGACGATTTTATTATAGTTAAAACTGTTTATTTTAGATAAAATTCCTTGATAATATTTTTCTAATGAGCCAGCAAGTGATCAGCCTTCTATGCCCAACACTCGACATTATTTTTTTATCCATGAACTGCAAGTTTCCTCACAATGTCTTTACAGTACAAGAGCGCTTGTATATCCTTCAGTTAATGTTATTAGTCGCGCGTTTAAGCCATTAGGCCATCACTACTCTCACAAATACTAACAACTTTTGTTCATAGACCAGATCCAAGAAGAGATTACTTCCGAAGCATATCTCTCCCTCAACCATCACGAAACCCTCGTCCAGACCCAATCAGGGGTTGGTCTGAACCCCTTCCACGTCCAGGGAGTGTTTCCAGCGATTTCACCTATGTCACCTTCGACGTGCAGACCATCACTGTACCGATAAGTGCCTGTGTGGCATTTATGGTTGGGTAAGTTCAGGGAAAAATAAAGATTTTTTTTTAGTTTTTGGGTTTTTCGTATAAACAGTTTTGTTTTTCAGGTATTTAATTTTCGGATCAATGTTGTTTGGGATGTGGGAGAAATGGGACAAACTGGACGGAGCGTATTTCTGTTTTATATCACTTAGCAGGTACATATTTTAGTTTTTTTATAGAACAGGGGCAAACGTGTAGGAGCCTCCGCTGTCACTGTCAAAGCCACGCTTATTCCTTGAAGGACCCCAAGTTGAGTTGCAGTGGTTCGGAAATATTTCAGTGGATAGCTCGGTCTCTCATAGTGGTGCGGTAGATATATTAAAAATGTATATTTAACTAATGTTATATCTTAGTGCTTAACATACATAGCGTAATTACGAATTAGTTCATGTTGGAACTATGGTACTGTGGATTCAGTTTCCGCACTAAGGCGACCATTTGTTCCGTTGTGCATATCTCCGACTAAACTATATGTTGTTGGTACAACCATTTTAGTATATTTTCTAAATTTAAAATGTTATGCCAATTTTGATGTTATAGCGGATAGTCAGCGGTCTCTCATTCCTAAGGTCGCCAATAAAGTTAACCGATAAAGGCATTTTACAGAAAATTATGACATGACCAAGGGTACTAGCGTCACTTGTTGTTTTGGTCTCATTAACATTTCCATACCGAGACCAAGGTCATATTTTTCGCAAAATATTTCTTCCTTTGTATCCTGATTGCCGCTGGGCAAAGCGCCAACCCGCTGGTTTGACCTAGTCCCAGTTCTCACGGGTCTTCCTATAACAGATGTGATAAGGGGAGCTATAGACCGATCAAAGTGGAGAGACAGTAGCAGGGCAACAGTCAGTCTCGTGACCTTCAGCAATGAAGAATACGACTGAGATCTTGATGGTATTTTCAAATTACAGCATTGGATTCGGTGACTTCGTTCCAGGCGAGCGAGTGTACACTCCGCGGATAGAGACGTCCTTCATTGTCTGCTCTCTCTATCTCATGCTGGGCATGGCGTTGGTGGCCATGTGCTTTAATTTAATGCAAGTAAGTGAAAAAATTGAACGATTAATGGGTTATGTTAGGTTAGAACATTCTCTTTTTATTATCATACAATATTGTTTTGTTTTGCCGCGAATCGAATCCAAAACTTCCAGTATATAATATACATATTTATTTATTTATATTCAGCACGCCTTTTTTGCGAAGGAGTAGGCAGAGACGGATATCCGCTTTGCTACGGTCCTGACGTACCTCTCGAGTCTTCTTTTGGTAACTCTGTGAACACATGTCCGTAGTATTTTAGAGTACACTACTGTGATCTGAACACCACATTTTAAAATGCATATGCGTACGTTTCTTATCCCTGAGGTCGTAGGTTCAATCCCCGGCTATGCACATTTAAAGTTCGCTCGAACGGTGAAGAAAAACATTGTGAGGAAACCGACATGTCTTAGTCCCAAAAAGTCGACGGCGTGTGTCACAGAAGGCTGATCACCTTGTTAATAGATTGAAAAACGATCATGAAACAGTTTCAGAAATCTGAGGCCCAGACCTAAAAAGGTTGTAACGCCTCTGATTTATTTATTTTTTATTAAATGTTATATAAATAATTGTATGAAATATGTTACAGCACCACCCATTACTCGCAGAACTAAAATACAAAATCTTCTTAGATCTAAATTAGTACAAATGAAAAAACATTAGATAAAAGAGTTATCTAATGTTTTTTTATCTCTCATTTCATCTCTTACTGACAAATTGCCTTTAAGCTGCCATGAAAAGTGTTAAGACTCTTTATATTCTATGTAAAAGATTAATATTTATATCATAAACAAAACTAATTTGACGTAAAACGTTTTTCAGGAACAAGTACTACATTACTACGCATGTCTCAAGCGCGTCATTAAGAGGATTTATCGGTGCAAAAGATGACATTAATAAAACTATAAAACAAATCTTGTTTCATTGTAAACACTAACTTTTAGAATGTATTAAATGAAATGAATTTATACTTATATCTATACCCTTGACTTTGACATGTCTGACAATAGAATATTAATTACCTTAAAAAGAAGAACAAAAGCAGATAGCGTCTGTCACAGGGTTTCATGAAACGTAGATGATTTAGTTCTTAATCTGACTAGTGAAGGGTCTTTCTTCTAACTTTGATTTCGTTACCTTTCGTATACTTTTTGGATTTGGTTTTAAGGGGTCTAATTAAAGATTAAAATTAACGCCTGATAGAAAATACCGATCACCTCACAGCTGATGCTTTTCCCGTTTAAGAAATAAGTATCGAAATACTGCGAGGAAAGCATTACGGATACACTGCCACAGGGACGAAACTTTAAATGACTGCTGGGATGTTATAAATGGGCTCTGGAAATCTAATTATAAAGTGGGAGTGCCATGCTGTTGCTTTCGGGCTTCAGCCAATCGGGCAGGCACGACCGGGGCAGTACCACTGTCTCACAGAAAACCGGCGTGAAGTGATGCAATAGGTTCATCTTATTGTACTCGCGTTTCGTGCGGTGAGTGAGACTCCCGGAGCCCATCAATTCCCCCCTCCCCCAGAATATGAAGATGCAGTTTAAACAGAGATTACCCCAGGGGGGTACCACACGTTTCCGCTGTGGAGAATCCCCCTCTGAGCGTCCATCATCGGAACAATCAGTATTCGGTGGTGGATGCACAGGCTGCCCTTCGTATTCTGGGGTGGGCAAAAACTGCTCAAAAAACTATAAGTTTCGATCTCGGGGCAAACGGAAGAATTTACCGAAGGCATCCCCTTCCACGCTCTCAGTGGACTTTACCAATGTTAGGGGGCTCAACTCTAATCTTAACGCGGTTCACTTTCACCTCGAAACTGCGAAGCCGGCCTTATTCTTCCTTACTGAGACTCAGATATCCTTCCCGGCTGATACTTCCTACCTCTCCTACCCGGGGTACAAATTGGAACATTCATTTGTGCCGCGGGCGGGAGTTTGCGTGTACGTCAGAGAGGATATCTGTTCTCGTCGCCTCGGGTCGCTTGAAGGAAGGGACCTATCTAGCCTCTGGCTGCGCGTAGACTGCGATGACCATCCGCGATTCTACGCATGCCTGTATAGGTCCCATAGCGGAAATACCGAAACTGAGCGACTCATTGAGCACATCCAAATGGCTACAGATTCCCTGCTCGAAGGGGTTCCTACCGCTGAAATCGTGATACTTGGCGATTTTAACGCTCACCATGCCGATTGGCTCGGTTCGGAAACCACCGATCACGCGGGAAGATCCTTTCACGACTTTGCTTTAGCTTACGACCTGTCACAAATGGTCCCTGCGATTACGCGAATACCAGATGTGGATGGTCATAAACCCTCTTTGTTGGACCTTCTGCTGACCTCACATCCGGAGACCTATCAAGTCTCTGTTGACCCGCCATTGGGTTCATCGGATCATTGTGTGGTCCGGAGTACTGTGCCTACTACGCGCCCTCCTCGGCCCCGTTTTTCGGGTTGTCGTCGTATTTGGCACTATCGGTCAGCAGATTGGGATGGGATGCGGTCTTTCTTTGCGTCCTACCCTTGGGGGCCTATGTGCTTTTCGTCGGAAGCTCCAGATTCCGTCGCTGCCTCTGTCGCCGAAGTGGTTCTGCAGGGCATGGAACTTTTTATTCCATTCTCTGCGGTGCCGATCGGTAGCAGGTCACAGCCCTGGTTTAAGCGTTCTTGCAAGGCGGCATCGCGTCGAAAGCGAGAATGCTTTAATGCATGGGCGGAGGCGGCGATATCTCGTGATGCCAATACCAGCGAACATAAAAAAGCATATAACTCAGCCTCCAGGTCCTTCAAACGGGAAATCGCTAAGGCAAAGTCAGAGCACATCGCCAGATTTGGCGAGAGATTGGCCCAACTCCCTTCTGGGACTCGAGCCTTCTGGTCTCTCGCCAAAGCTGTACAAGGGAATTTTTGTCAGCCATCGATACCACCGCTGCACAGAGAGGATGACTCGCTCGCCCACACTGCGAAGGAGAAGGCCGACCTCTTGGGCTGTCTCTTTGCGTCCAACTCGACTTTGGATGACCGGGGGAGATCACCACCGGCGATTTCGCGGTGTGATAACTCAATGCCGGAAATCACATTCCAGCAACGTGCTGTTCGGAGAGCACTATCTTCCTTGGACATTCATAAGTCGAGCGGGCCGGATGGTATCCCTCCAATTGTGCTGCGTACATGTGCTCCTGAGTTGGCTCCGGTCCTGACGCGCCTTTTCCGGTACCTGTACTCGCTCGGCACTGTCCCGAAGTGCTGGAAGACCGCTTCGATACATCCGATCCCTAAAAAAGGCGATCGCACTGATCCATCCAACTATCGCCCAATCGCAATAACCTCCTTGTTCTCCAAAATAATGGAATCCATTATTAATGGCCAGCTCTTGAGTTATCTAGAGGGCCACCAGCTGATTAGCGATTATCAGTACGGCTTTCGTCGTGGTCGTTCAGCTGGCGACCTTCTAGTATACCTTACTCATAGATGGGCAGAGGCAATTGAGTCCAAGGGGGAGGCACTAGCGGTTAGTTTGGACATAGCGAAAGCCTTCGATCGGGTGTGGCACAAAGCACTGCTCTCGAAGCTACCAGCCTACGGGCTTCCTGAGAAATTATGCGACTGGATCTCCAGCTTTCTAGCCGATCGGAGCATCAAGGTCGTCGTCGACGGAGCATGTTCCGACCTTAAACCCGTGAATGCTGGGGTCCCACAAGGCTGTGTTCTGTCCCCGACCCTGTTTCTTCTGCATATCAATGACATGTTGCAACTTAGCAACATTCATTGCTATGCGGACGACAGCACTGGGGATACTCTTTACACTGGCCGGGCAGGTATTTCTCGGGCAGTTGTCGATGAGTACCGGAACAAACTTGTGTCTGAAGTCGAAACTCTTTTACGTGGAGTCTCGGACTGGGGTAGACTAAACCTAGTCCAATTTAACCCCAAGAAGACACAAGTTTGCGCGTTTTCCGCGAAAAAAATACCCTTTGTCGCTACTCCTCTTTTCGAAAACACTCTTCTTGAAGCCACAGCCAGCATCGGAATACTTGGCGTTGACATATCGAACGACGTTCAGTTTCGCGGTCATTTGGAGGGAAAGGCTAAATTAGCCTCCAAAAAGCTTGGTGTGCTCAGCAAGGCGAGACGGTACTTCACTCCGGGCCACCGCCTGCAACTCTATAAAGCGCAAATACGGCCCCACATGGAATACTGTTCTCACCTCTGGGCGGGGGCTCCCCAGTACCAGCTCCTTCCACTTGACCGTATCCAACGAAGAGCGGTTCGAATCGTCGATGACCAATCCCTCTCCGAGCGGCTCGATCCTTTGGCGTTGCGTAGAGATGTGGGGTCACTCTGCATCTTCTACCGCATTTACCATGGAGAGTGTTCAGAGGAGTTGTTCGGATTAATACCTGCAGCTGAGTTTCAGCATCGGACGTCGAGGCAAAATACAAAATTCCACCCGTATCACCTCGACGTCCGACGTTCCACGACTGAGCGTTTCTCAAGGCAATTTTTGCCGCGCACCACCGCTATGTGGAACCAGCTGCCCACTGAAGTATTTCCGAACCAATTCGACTTAGGGTCCTTCAAGAAAAGAGCGTACAAATTCTTAAAAGGCCGGCAACGCACTCGCGAGCCCTCTGGCATTGAGAGTGTCCATGGGCGGCGGTATCACTTAACATCAGGTGAGCCTCCTGCCCGTTTGCCCCCTATTTTATAAAAAAAAAAAAAAAAAAAAAAAATGTGATAAATAATAAAAAAAATAATAAGCCTTTATTCAACCACTTTGTAAAAGCCTCCTCCAACTTTTTTATTTTGTGCCATTATCTTCCAATTTTTTCCTGCTATCCTTCCGATCCGGCCCAATAAGTATAAGATCGCTCTATTGATCAACCTTTGTTCCTTTTCCCTTTTGGACCAGGCCATTCGGTTACTGTTTTAGACTGCCATCTGTCTGTAATAAAAAATAAACGATAAATATCTGTTTTTACATTTCATACATGTTGAATGAAATTCTTTCAAAATACATCGCGCTAATTTCGCTACTTTCGGATTGCGCGAAACAAAAACTCATTATTGTGTTGTCGGAACCAGAAATAAAAGAAATCAAAAAAAAATTTATTACACATAAATAAGGATGTATAGCGAAAAAAGAAAGTGTACTAGTCCCCACTATCTGCCATAAACCATAGAACATCTAGATAGCTAGATTCTAGAATTTTACGGAAAACATAAATATGCGCTTGATCTAAATGAATACTCAAATATATAAAAAAAACATAACGGAATAACTGCAAAAGTATGTTACATCCCATTGGTATACGGTTCCTTAAACAAAAAAATAACTGTCTAAGCTTCGTTTATAATCAAGGTTAAAAGAAAAATAAACACGATATAAATATAAGGAAACACAACATTACTCAATACATCCGTTTCGCTTTGTCTTCCCGGCGGTTAGAACGTGGCTCACAGATAAGATTGTACGTGCAACAACAGGGACGGAACAATTAGTTTTTTGCAGGGGCCTCAAAAAACCAGGGGCTCTGAGCTAAAATAAATTTGCGGGTAAAGGCAATAAGGTTATATTTTTATAAATAACGCATGCAGCATTATGTTGATATTCATAGCATCTTAAATAATAAATAAGTCAACTGTATTTGTGAGTGTCAGTATTGGATATACGACTTTACCCTGATATTTAACCACAAATTAATTATTTTACGTTTTAAGATCAACTAAACACAGATCATATGTCAGGAGTCTATATTATAAAACCGTCGTTTGTTTTTTAATTCTTGTGTTTTTTTGGTGACATGCCTTTAAACTTAATACCTGTAAATATATCACCTCTAAATCCATCGTTCCACAAGTGAGCGTTATTTAAGACAGTTTCTCCGTCACCACGCTCCATCACTATGTGGAACCAGCTGTCCACTAAGCTATTTCAGAACCAATTTGATTTAGGGTCCTTCAAGAAAAGAGCGTACCATTTCTTAAACGGTATGCCAGCCTTTAGGAATTTTCGCTTCCACGAGCCTTGAGCACTTAGCATCAGATTTAGCCTTTGTTCCATAAATAAAATCTTAAGGTGAAAATTATATCACCTGAAGTTTTAAATTTAGATGGCTAAAAATGACCACTAGGTGTAAGTCCAGCCCTGTGCGCATTCATTTCTTGCAGAAAATGGATGTGCTGTAGTACTCAAGGAGTAGCTAATCCCGAGAAAGAGTGAGCACTCCGCAAAAAGAGTTTGCAACCCGCAAGCCACTCACATTATGTGTTAAGGAATGCACTCAGGCCTTGTTAGGGCAGTATTGCATTATCCTTCTGATTTTAATTTAGATTAAAAACTCTTTTAAACTTTAAAGTAATACGATACTTTACGATTTTACTTAAAATATGTAATAATTACCCAGTTTACGAGCAGGTTTAATTGCGTATATTAGAAAGAAATTTACATTGACCCAGATGAGTTTTTTTATGGAGACAAATGAGCAGCCGAGTCACTTTTATTATAGTGATAACTGCCCATGGACTGAAATGCCGGGCCCAGCGGGTTAGCGACCTTTCAAGGAATAGTACGGTCTTTTCTTGAAGTCTTCTAGGTCGTATGGGTTCGGAAATACTTTTCGTAGCCGGTTCCACATAAAGGTAGTGCGCATGTGCTTTGTAATCGAGAATCATCTATTGGAAAACTACACTACATATATGTATAATAATTGTATAATAACAAATGAACAAAATGTGGTTCTTTCTTGAGCATTAATAAATAAACTGCGTTGCTTGCTTGATTGGTTGTTTATTATTGGTTGATAGCGTCAGTTCTTTGTAGGAACCGTCAGTCTAATCTTATATCACATTGTCTTATACTTCATTTTCGACTCCACTTGAACACAAAAAAACATCAAATTCTATCCAGCCGTTTAGGAGTTTAATTACGAACACATGCACAGAAGATATAAATATATACCAGTTGTTTATTTGCTTTATAGAAAAATAGCCTAGATGAACCTGCAGCGCCATCTGCTGGACTGATTTGTGAATCTAAACCATCCAGCGTGTCACCTAAACTAAAAACTAAAAAAAAGAAGTCAACTTTGACGTAGCTCACACCCTGTTAAACTGTATGTCAATTATTTCTTTTTTTATAAAGAAAATCTATAGTTGCAATATTTGTGAATATGTGTCTACATAATAAATTAGTTATCTGCTGCATTGTTATTTATAACACCAGGTGCCTATTTTATTTTATAATAGTAGCTTTTTTGTTCTAGGTCTTCACATGTAATTATCAAATCAATGTATACAAAATATTGTAAAAACTGTATTTCTTGAGTTACGTAAGAGTTTCTTGCTCATTCGTCTCCATACGAAACTACTTTTTGGAAGGGACAACGAAAATCATTTCTTTGAATGTTATACAGCTTGCTAGCTAGTGGACTGTGAAATGTGTGTTTAATCTGTATATGTGTTGTATGTCAGGAGTATCTGTATGTATGAGCAAGCTGCACTAGATAACTAAATATATGAGAAGGTGAGATGTAAGAACCTAATAACCCTACGGATCCCTAAGCCCTACAGATGTACCTTAACACATAAATAGTAAATTTATAAATAAGTACGGGATATCTGCACCAAGAGACCTAAGGTAACAGGAGCCCTACGGATAGGATCAAAGGTTCGAGGTGGTGGGATTATCTCAAAGCTATCGGGTAGGCTCACCACGATAATTAAGGCCTTGAAGTAGTCTTCGCCACTTTGAGAGGAAGCGAGAAATGAATACGACAGAACAATATTCAAATCTCATTTATTGTTCAAAGACAATATCTTAAATACTACTTACACCTATTCACACATACATAATATTATTTAAGTGAGCTGTTGGTGTATAGCGCACCTTCAGCTATTAACATTTTAGAACAAACGTGAGTTGATGTGTCAGCAATTGATCAATATTTGAATAAAATATAACAAAATTACTCTTCAGCTAATAATATTTGGCACACGTGAGCCGTGTCAGCAGTTGGTCAATGTTCAAATGAAATCGGAACAAATGCTTTTATGTTGTAATTTTGGCTTTCAGAAGCTACAATTTTGATAGTTATCTTCATACCCCGTATATATAATATATAATAAATGCATTTCTATTGGTAACACACGATTGGTTATTTAAGATACAACAAGCTTATGGGCTACAAAATCAGCAGGCATTTATGTAAAAAAGCCATTTTCATTTTCTAAACATTCCCGAATACCCTTTGGAAATTTATGTAGGAAAGGAAAGAACCGTATTTTATATGTAATAGCTGCAATGAACAGGTGACCCTTATCTGAGTGACACATGTGTTATCACCTTATAAAGATTACCGCCATATCTCTGTAGGGTGACAACGCTGTCTGCCTCATGTCATGTAAGAAATATTTACTTTTAATTTATTTTTCTTAACACTTTGTTGCATTATAATATTAAAATTCAACATTATTAAATTAAAAGGAAGGCAAGTGGCGGCCTTATCGCTTTCGAGTGATCTCCTCCAGGCAACCACTGAAGAGAAAAAAACTGTAATTAGTCTATCTTGTAAATATTTTATGTAAATGTTTGGAGGTTGCATTGGAGTAATCTGTAATGGTACCCTATTTTGTTAAATAAATAAATAAAACATTATAATCTATAAACAATTTGAAAAAAGTTTATGTTGTCTTAGGATTTCATTTTAAACAAAAAAAATGGAATTGTATTGATAACCTCCTCTTTTGGTTTTTTAAGTCGGTTAAAAAGTAAAGGTATTGTTTATTATCTACTTATTACCGTATTATGTAATTCATTTAATTAAGTGGAAAATATGAAATCTAAATAATCAAACTAATGAACTGTTGAATCGACTCCCGGTCTTCCCAGGGATATACGACCTCTAATTGTTTAAAACGGGTGTCCATGGGCTCTGACGACTGTTCCTTATAGGGATCCCGTAAGCTATAATATTGTACTATATTATTACTTGTAAAAAAATATAATTTAGATTTAGTTTATTTTAAGAAGGCACTTCAATGGATATCTGAAAAAAAAAAAAACTTTTGCGTCAAGGCTCAATGTCCGTCGATCCACTACTGAGCGGTTTTAAGACAGTTTTTGCCGCGTACTACCACTATACAGCCATCACATGCCCACAGAAACGAGCGCACGAATTCTTAAAAGGCTGAAAACGCTTTCGCGAGTTTTCTAGTATTGGAACTTAGCTTAGCATAAGGTGAGCCTTCTGCCCCTATGTCCCCGCTTTGTAAAAAAATATACAAACACTGTCGCTACATATTTTTATTAGTAACAA
Organism: Pieris brassicae; assembly: GCF_905147105.1. Taxonomy (NCBI): domain Eukaryota; kingdom Metazoa; phylum Arthropoda; class Insecta; order Lepidoptera; family Pieridae; genus Pieris; species Pieris brassicae. The sequence continues at coordinate 12,398,785 of NC_059669.1, read as the reverse complement.
AACAAAAAAAGGCTACGTCAGTTTTCCATTAGAATGCAATTGACACGTGTCACAAAAGTTCCAATTTCGAATTTTACGAGGGCAGCTGTAAAACGAGGCGTGTCCGCGCGATACCAATTCTATACTTACCCTATTCGGGAGCATGTGGCGAATAAATCTTTTATATGAATGCCATTGAACCACTGGAAGTGGTCATCCATTTTATGAATGTCGATCGGTTTTGAATTTCGGTTATGACCTATGGGAATTGTGAACTTTGGGTCATAAATGTATTGTCTTGTTAGAAGTAACAACGTTATTTTCTTCTATGAAAAATGCGCAAACAAAAGAGCGTACCAGTTCCTAAAAGGCTGGCAACGCATTTGCGAGCCCTATGGCATTGCGAGTGTCCATGGTGATCACACGTAACATCAGGTGAGCCTCTTATTCGCTTGCAAGAGTAGCTTAACGATGACCCACTCAAACAGGTGCTAAAATATAAGTAATTGGGTCATTGGGTTTCAGAGGATTTAACTGATGGCGCTAATCTGGAGTGAGAAGGAAGAGTGTTAGCCGTAAGGGGTAACATGCTTGCCCAGGGATCTGTTCAAGGCGTATTGTTATTTAACTCTGTCATCCTGTGATGCACAAAGAGCAACCCATGATTATTTACACCACCAGGAGATTTAAAAGTGGATTGCCAGTCTCAGTTTAGCTCTTCTCTTGATAGACCTGAGTCCTTACGGTGCGGAAATACTTGGAATTGCAGCAGGTATATAAAATGGTGGTCGCGTTTGTCTTACACTAGTTATAAAAACTCAAGAACGGCTAAACCGATTTGGCTGAAAATTGTTGAGATGGGAGCTTAGAACCAGGAGACGGATATAGGATAGGACTTTCTATCCTGTTTTCGTGGGACGTGACATAAAACGAGGTATAACAAAACTCAATAAACAAAGAACCTAAAAAATTATCAACCAAAGAAAACATCAGGATAGCTACTCATGTATTCAAATGTATAGCTAAACGCAACTGACAGATAAACGTAATGTTATCTATGGTTAAGTATGATTGAAAATTTGTCAATTAGAAGTTTTGAAGTTGATTGGTTGATGTGTTTATTTCGATACTATCAATAACAATGCCATGACCAAGATGGTCGAAGCGTTCCCGACAAAGCCGTCTTGCTATAAATGGGTAGACCTATTTCGATGTGTGTTAAAGTGGATTCGAGATGTAGTTCAGATTATTTACGATTAGAGTGTTTTGTTTGTTTTCTTAAGTTAAAAATTTTGTTGAGATGGACAGGACAACGTCTGTCGGGTCCGCTTGTATTCTATATACTGAGTTAGTAGTTATTTTATAACTTTAATATCAATATATAAATGCACTAAACACATATCACATACACAGTTACGTAATTTCAAATGCATCCTCGTCGCATTTCGTATTCATACTAATTAGAGCATAAAATATGTTAAATTCAAATTATATTTCTGATTTTCCAGTCTTACACCTCTAAAGCTGTCCAGAGTTGGTAACAAAAGCCATTGTCCTAAAATCCTACCGCAATTCGGGACAAATTTAAAACTGCAGCTTACGGGAATAAGATGCATTCATAGCATTAGTGCCAGAGAAGTGAACAGGAAAGAATTACGTGCATTTATAACAGACAGGGTCACCACAAATATACCTGTTAGGCCCGGCATTACCTACCTTTTATTGACCTCCTGTCCGTAACTATTAAAGATCTATGGGGCTCTATACACTGTTGAAAGATTTTGAAGTCTGTGCTTACAATTCAATGGAATTATGTTATTACAATTTTCGTAAAAAAAATAATAATCTGGGATTCAGATTTCTGTATATGTTTCATGATCGATTGTCTGATACACGAAGTTGACAATTTAGGTCTAAGGCAACCCGGTTTCCTCTCGATATGGTGCATGGCCAGGGATCAAACTTACGGCCTCAGGGATGAGAGTCGCACGCTGCAGCCTTTAGGCCAACACTGCTACGATTATGATATAGATACTACGATGTCGTATCATGACATACGACGCAATGCATTTGATGGAATGTAATTTGTTGGAACGACATAACAGGGTGAAGACTTTTCTTACACATGCCAGATTGCGGGCAAATCGTTGACACTGATTAGTTTACATTACCTGTTAGATTACCCAATCAATAAAATTATAGGAAGTAGCCCAGGAATAATGAAATCATTTTGTAAATTAATATAGCGCTTTCTTATGCATGATATAGCATTCTAATGGTGAAAGAATTCTTGAAATTGGCCTAGTATTTTCTAAGATTATTCGTTACAAACATGCAAATTTTTCCTCTTCTTAATATTAGTAAATATTTAGAAAGAACACGCGTGATATTTATTAATTAAATATTCAGAATCAAAATGTCCAAGATATTTTTATTAGACCTTTACTTATATTTTCGATCTCATCTTCACTTATTAAAGTATTGTGGCAACCCTAGCAGCTGCCATTTGTTAGAAAACTTCCTTCTAATGAACGGCGCGATTGAGATATGGGGCAGTTTTGAGATGAAATGCAGACCTGCTAATGCTAATTTTCAGGTTTGAATTTAGAACGAATATACAGATAAAGAATAGAACGCTTCAACTGTATCTCTTAAATTTAGACTCTTATGTTATATGTTATCCTGGTACCTGTTTTCGACTTTCTAGTAATTATTTTATTACTGTCTATACAAAAAATATATTTGTTGACCATACATACATACATACATACACAAATACTCAATGCCAGAGGGTTTTCGAGTGCGTTGCCGACTTTTTAGGAATTGGTATGCTCTTCTCTTGAAGAACCCTAAGTCGATTTGATTTGAAAACAGTGACCAGCTAGTTGCGCATAGAGATGGTGCGCGGCAATAAGTGCCTTAAAAAAACGCACAGTTGTACGAACTCCGAACGGATACGAACAATTCCTCCCAACACTTTCCATGTTAAAAGTGTTAGAAGATGCAGCGAGACCCTATACTCGTATATCTACGCATCGCCAAGGGATCAAGCCGCTCGGTAATCTCTCTTCGTTGAATACAGTGTAATATATAAAAACACATGCATACTATACGTGAGAAAGAAAATTACTTTTTGTTAACTATTTCAATCATTTCTATGCCTCAACCCTTCTGGTTACAATAAATCAAGATTAAACTAGATCCCTTTGAACAAAAATACTCCCGCATTAATAATATCGGATGTTTTCTTGTTTATTTTCATGTAAATAAATCTATGTCACAGATTCACAACGCAGAAAGTGCCCCCACAGCGCACGTTATCTTGTTTACTACAACATGTAATCAAATCTCTATTATAGAGAATTTATTTTGTTTACAATCAGTTTTCCATGAAATAGGAAAACTGTACGTTGTTTTTCATGAATGAACGAAAACAAAAGAGTCTTGTCCGTATTGCATCCACCATAACTCATGGTGGATGCCGCGAACTTAATGTATTTTTGAATAGGTTTTTGATGACGCCTACTGAAGGAGCTAATAGAACTAAACCATACATCTGGGATTCAACATTTCTCGATCTTATACACTTGGTTGCCATTAACTCCCATTAATATCCTTCTTAATTAATTATTCCGTTCAGTGCTTCAGAATAGAGTAGAAATTCAAACACTATTGTTCCTTACCCCGAACAAGCTCTTCGTTAAGCCTACAAATTGTCTCGAACAAACATCAATTTATGTGCGTTAATAATGTGTCCAGCCTAACCCACGAAGAATAGCCTCCCGCCCGCCCTTGCCGCCCAAGCCATTGTCTTTAGACCTGCGTTAAGCCTTAGTCCGTCCGTTTGCTATAGAGTCAGATTCTTTGAATAAGACGTTATATAAATGGTACATAGTACAGTTTGAAAATATAATATAAGGAATTTATAATTCAGAAAAAATAATGGCTTAAAAGTGTTAAAATATCAGTGCGCTACAAGTTTTTTGGGTGTGACTTATATTTCTGTATCTGTTTCATGATCATTTGTCAATATAATAGGCAAGTGGTTGATCAGTATCCTGAGCCTTACTTACGCCGTCGACTTTTTGGGACTAAGGTAAGTCTGTTTCCTCATGATGTTTACCTTCACCGTTCGAGGAAACGTAATATGCGTACGTCAAAAGTACATTGGTGCACACACGGGGTTCGAACCTACGACCTCAGGAATGAGAGTCGCACGCTGAAGCCACTAAGCCAACACTGCTCGTGCAGAGCTTTGTATAGAAGTATAAAATTAATTTAAAAAATATATATAAGATTATTAGATACGTAGTTGGGAATTTAAAGAGCCGAAAAAAGAAGCTGCTTCTCGAACTTCACGATATTACATTAAATTAATAAAAACAAATAATTTGTATAACCACAAAGAACTAAAAAAATGTTTTCGTATTTTAAAGTCTTTACTTGTATCCAAATCATATTATTTGTTATGAGAGTTTTGAATAGATTGTAATGATTAAATAAAAATTGCGTTTGCTCATAAAAAGATACACGACTGGTCGAACAACTTACCGGCCCTAAGCGTAAGGTTTAATAGCACGATTAAGCGCGAAGACTCCTGCTTCTAAAATGTGTAAGATTTTGATAATCTATTACGATTTATTCAGAAAAATACATATACTATCCTTACAGTACTGAACCAATACGATAGCGTCGATAAAAATAAATTTAATAAAGTATGTATTTTGAAATACATAATATACAAAATATCGCTATTGTGAACTCACTCTGCGAATACACCTAATCTAGCCATAAATACTGAAACAAAGTAAAAAAAAATGTTTCTTCGAAATCTTTCCCTTACTGCTTAGACCACCTTTTTCATACAAACACTACGTAGACGGCGAGATATTTCTATGTCACAAATAGAGGTCGTTGTACATATTAATAGAGGTTCTGTTAACAGGGACCTGTGTAACAGACTGGTTCTGGACTTGCAAATAATATTCCTGGTCCTCTTGGTATTGCTCACGACCCCCCGCTACATATAACACTTAAATATCGTTTACGAATTTGTATAATACACTTTGAGAACTTCTGATTCTCATATACACAATGGAAAATATTTCCAAGCTTGAAGGTCATTTATTATTGGCCATATTCACAACAAAACATAAAGGTGACTTTATCTAAGAATATTATGTATTATGCTTTAATGGGGGATCGTAATACAAATTTGAATTGTATTGTAAACAGTTAGGGTTAGATTACCGAAATAACTGTGAAAGGAATTTCAGATCTCAAATATGTATTGAAATTTTTCGGTTCTAAGGTTACGCGACTCTGACTTTTATCTGAGTTCGGATTTGATTGACACATAGGTGTGAATTATATATCAATCTGAAAATCAAATATTGTTTCAAAAACGATTTATCTATTTAAGCATTAAGTCAAACTGCAATAAAAATGATTTTGTAAGGCTAGTTTATTATTATCAAACCTATATTTTTTTTATTTCATAAGAATTTACTCACCTGCCTATGTTTCTATCTCTTACTTACTTTTACTTAAAAGATGCAATATATTAATTACAATAAAATAGTTCACGAATTACGAGTGATATTTTTTTCTTTACAATATTCATGGGCAAGCCGAGGCGCAATTCCTCGCGAGCCCCGCTCTATCAGTTTCATTGCCGCCTTTATATATTGTTTCGGACCGTTCCAGGTACGGTCTGTGCCTTATTATCTCCTGTAGGCAGTTACGGTCTACAGTCATCTGTATTTGTTGCTCCGGGTCGTGCCTGGACGGTGCAAGGTATAAGCACATGTTCTACAGTTTGGTCGCCATTACTGCTACCGCATGTTGGGCTTGTCCTAAGCATTTATTACTGACACCCTGTATAATATATTGACTTATTTAAGTTACATAATAAAACTTAATCTAATACATCATATGACTTGTTTTAGGTAATCAACGTGTTCTGTGGCACATAGGCCTTTTCCAGCTGCTTTCATTCAATTCATTAATTTTACAAACAAAACAAAACAAAAAAGTACTCATTAATCTAGTTTTGCTAAATGCATAATCTCAGCTTGGAATATTAGAAATAATATGATACAAAGTCTTTTTTGTAAATTGTCTCTACACAAAAACAAAATGTAACATTACGATCTAGCCTAATTTAGTAAAACCGATTTTTAACATAAGGTTTATACAGTCTGCTCTTGTATACTATTTTCCCACTTACCACTGACTAACTAACGTGAACTAACGTGAACTCACACTAATAATTAACTAATTCGAATGGTTTCTACCTTTTAAATCTTCTCACTAGGCCCATGGTGTCAACATGTCGAATTCGACATTTACGTGACGTTGGAGCCTGTGTTCGTGGGCTCCAGCGATATTTTTGATTATTGTGGTGACGTACATTTTTCCGATGGATGTCGTATTGCGAATGTACCAGGGAGCTTTGACTATTTCTCTCAACATCTGTTTTAGAATCGTTGGAAGTAGTTTATTGTTACATCCCCACAGCTGGCAACCATAATCATATGTATATATGTGTAACGTAAGTAAAGTGGATAAAAATGATATATTAACTATTTTAATCATAACCTATCCTGCTAAATCGTGACTTTGTAATTCCTGTATTCCTTATTCTTTTGTATTGCATTGTAATTCACGAATCTGTGGTATGAGCGTTTAGATTTTAGTTTATTTTAACATTATTATTTTTTTGTATTAACTTAGATTAAGATTGGTAATTCTATAATTGTTTAGTGTTACTTGTAATGTTGTTTTTGTTGATTTTGCACTTCTTGCACTCTACCGTTTATATATTTCCTTTACTAGGGTTGCCTAAAAATATCGCTTGTTATGAGGTTGTTGTTTTTCTTTTAATAAGCGACTAAATAAACAAAAATGTAATAAATCAATATTTTTTAAGAAAATGATTCCAAAAGGTCACTGTATATTCAGTATTCTAGAAACTCCCAGACGTAATATCCTTAACACAAATAACATTGCCACTGCATCTATTTGTTTTCAAGTTCAAATAAAGTGACCGCTTCACAGCTAAGATTATTTAAATTTACTTTACAATGTTTGTCATGTAAATAAGACTCGAGCTGTCCACAAGACAGTGACAGAGACGTAACGACATTTGAAGGGCCTTAGTCAAGTGTTAAAGTCCGATAAGAAGCCACAAAAGTCTGATAGTTACATTTATGAATATATCATATCCATATTATAAAAGCAAACACTTAGGCAATATACAAGTCAAAACAGATTCAATCAAAGAAATCATAAGTAAGTTCATAGAAACGACAACTTAAAATTTAAAAAAAAATGTGTGCGCGTAGTATTGTATACAGGTAAGAAGTGAAACTTCTTTATGACCTTATTTTTCGAAAAATGATCTACTATATACAACGTTACAGAAATTGGTTAAATAAAGTTAAATAATGAAGTTTAACAAAAGGCTTTTATTATAATAGACATGAATACATATAATACAATTATTTAATTTTACCTTATTACTACTATAATTATTACAGAATTTCATTAATTGTAATAGAATTATTACTATCACTTTTATCGTAATTATATATTTTTGTCATGAATGGCTTCGAATCACTTCGAATCAACCGTGGTAAGGACAAGACAAAGACGGCGCGTAACGGAATAATGTGACGGTAATTTTTTACAACGATAAAGAAAATTCATTTTAAAAAAAACTAAATTGCTAAAACTGGTAGATAATGTCAAAGATAATAAAATCTTAACGACGTTACGACTAACGTAACGTTAAGGCTGTCGTAACGTAACGTAACGTCGTTACCTCTGCTTTTTAAAGATAAAAATGTATCTAACACGCTGTGCTTCGCTGTTTAATATGAAACTAAATAGAATAAATGGGAAATTGAATAAGATTGGGACAACATTAGATCTAAATAAAAAACAATTTATTACGAGCCCCATTTCGTTGCCTCAAATTAACCCTTAGAATCATTTAACCTCCGGCTCGCTGCTTCAAAGACCCTAAATCTTGTAGCCATAAATAATTCATGAGCCGCTTTTCTGTTTCCGATCATTGTGGATTTCGTTTGATAGAAGGGTTGGGCTTACATAGATTAATGATAATTAAGGAGAAAATTGCGTTTTCTGCTATCTATGTTTTGGGACTGGCAAGATTCTTAATAAGAGTTACATTATATGTTACCACTGACAAAATTATTATTATATATATATATATATAATATAAATTCACAAATAAACCAATAGTATATATTTTGTACTTGTTGTTGGAATTTGTTCTTTTGGCGAAACCTTTTTTCGCTGAAGTTTAAGAAACTTTATCAACCTCAAGTGTATTCGTTTGTGGAGTACTACAAAACGACTATTCATTCGTCGAATCTCAACTCTTAAATCTTGACCATCGCCGTTCAGTTGCCTGACTTTCAGTCTTCTATATATTGAACTCCGGATAATGCTCCATGCAACACGCTGGAATTTCTCCCCTTCGTTGTTGACATCCCCAGGTACTGCACTGCACGATTTGGTACGAGTGGAATTCCTACTAACATTTTTAATTAATTTGACTTGAAGAAATCAATATTGAAGACTAAAGTAAATGGATACAACAAGCAAGCTTTACCGGTAATCAGCGATTCAGGGCAACCTGTAAAAAAATTGTATTTTAGTTAATATAAAAATATTGAATGAAATATTTTCAATATGTTCAAGTGAAAACAAATTTCTGTGAAATCCATTCATGATTGAGATTTGACACTGATTGAGATATTATGCAAATAAATGCATGCATTTTATAGAAATTACTTAATTAAACGAACAAGAATTAACTAAACATTACGTACAGGTTCTAGATAATAGGCTGAACTTTGCCTCGAGGTGTGAGGTCTAAAACTTTGAAGCCAGAACTTCTGTTCTCCAACAAAGACAACTTCCTTTATTCCACAGTTTCAGCTAGTTAATTGTGTCTGCATGTGTCTTTTATTTTATATAAGGAAATATATAGAAAACTTATATATTTTATTTTGTTGTGTAAGTTGTTAGTTTTAAACATCAGAAAATAAGATTTTTCAAAACATTATTTGATACTGAATTATTAATAATTGTCATTATTAAATTAACAACAAAGTTTGTATTATTAGAACTTTTCTAAATTAACCTTAGATTATAACACTTAGTTTGTGAACCGATACCAGGTTCGATTCTCGACGACATAAACATCGTTTCGTCGAGGCAGGCAAATCTGGTCACTTGTAAAAAAATATACATCCAAGAGGTACAGAAATTTGTTTACTCGATACACTGGCTTTGCACACACGACCGAACATTCTTTACGAAACTAAACTCTAGAAATCTGAATTATCTACCACTTTTTCTTAACATATGCCGATTTCCTCTTGATGTTTTCCTTCACCGCGAGCAAGAGATTTAAATGAGCATACATTGTTGTACAGGGTTCAAACCCACGACCTCAGGGATGAGAATGGCATGATAAAGCCACTAGACCAACTCTTTTTGCACTCTCGTGTACAAAAATACACAAAATTTTCCTTAAACCTAAGCTTAATGCAAGAATTTTGCAAACAAATGGGTGAAATCTCAATGGCGGGTCGTCATTAAGAATGTTCAATATACAACGGTAAAAGTCACAGAATGTCGGCAAATTTATGTGGTCTTAGCGAGACACGGGGCGTTTATTGCGGCATACATTTACAACGTGAATCTAATTAAACTGGCCGTCACCTACACCGACACCTTATTTACGAGTACGTGCTAATTCCGAACGAAAATTGCTTAAAAAAGCGGCGACGCGAGTTGAAGTCAAACGTAGCTAAGATTAGAAAGAGAACAATTAAACTAAAAAAAAGGTTTTTTTAAGTAATGAAATGTATTCTACATTATTTTTGGGTTAAAGTTTAATATGTCGATGTGTTTGTGAACATACGCCCGAAGTGGGATGGTCGAGTCGGAGTAGAGACTAGAATGCAAAACTAGTTGTGGCAAATGCGCACGGGCATTCTTCTGACATTGAAGTGACATAGTTTGTGTCAAAAAAAATACAGTGTGTAGTTAAAAGAGTGCTTAATTTTTCCGTTACCAAATGAAATAACTAAACAGAATCGAAAGCATTTCATCTCAACCCTGCTGTTTGCGCTAAATCGGTGTCAGTCAAAGAAGGATGACATTTGGCGATTTTGACTTTGACACACGAACCGCAACTTGCAGACACACAGAAATGTAGTTGCATTTTCAACCGCTGCTGCGTCCGCACTCACTTTTAACCATAATACCGTACTGCATTTGTTCATTATTTAAGGATCCAGTGCTTGGAGCGGGACATTTTATCGAGGTAAGGGAGCATCCTGGATGTAGCTTTCGGATTCCCGGGTCCACAGAAAAGATGCAACGAGATTTTTTCTAAGTAACTTAACTTTTAAATAATAAATATACAGAGAGATTTTTTTCTAAGAAATAATTAAATACGAATCTTTTAAATAATAAATATAAAAATGTTACGTAATGGTGTAATATACGGAATTTAATGTACCCATTTACTCTACTCGTTTGTTTTCATTTTTAGGGTGCCCGGACACTTTGTCGTTATAAGCAAGGATTCTTAGAGACTCTGTGCATTAGAGTGTAATGGTCTAAATTGCAAAAGGGGTAGTTTATAAAATTCGCCTGACACGGCCAACTTCGTATTAGTATTTTAAGAACAATTTACTATATTAGTCGTGTCTGATTACTCTTTTATTAAAGGAAAGAAAATGGAATTAAGGAAAATTTGGGTTAAGGAGCCGTGATGACTTTTTTTTTCGGTTCTGTGAAAGCATTCAATTAACAAATTTGATTACAAAAAAATACGTTCTTACGTTTCCGCCTCCGGTTGCGTAGTTCTTTAGTTAATTTTCGTAGTTACGAACAATACACCGTAGAAGGTAATGTTTAGGAGAAAACATTTTATTATATAATAAAAGTACATTTTCAGATTGAAACAAAATATGTACTGCCAAAATTGTTTATTCTTCTATTAATTGAATCTATTCAGTAAATACTTTTTGTGAAAAAAACTTACACATAGATAAGGACAATTTATATAGTATATAGATAGTCTTCAGTAAAAATAATCCAGGATTTCATTTTTGGGTCGTTCGTCGTTGGGTTTCACATTGCATTAGCGACTTTGTTTGATTACGTAATTAATATTTTTAAAAATGGTAATTTATTCCAATCCAACACACATATATTCAATATTTACTATTTTCTTAAACTACATAGTAATAATAAAAAAATATAATAAATAGAAAATTAAAACAAATTTAAAAAGTTTGGTCCCTGTGACAGTGTGCCTATATTGCTGGCAGCATTTTCCCGCTGTATAACGTTGCTTATTCGTTAAGCGTGGAAACACCACCCTACTACGTACCAACGTACCAACTCAAATCTTTAATCCGCGTACTTGAACCCCATGTCAAAAGTGTCTCTACTACAAAGAAAACCAAAATCATATCAAATATTTTTAATGTACATACACTCTTTAATTAATTAATATTGTAATGAATATAGCGATCTTACGCTAGACAGTTTCATATCCTAAATGGTTCAAATACACACACTCATATAAATGAGGGTTTATTATGCAGTTCTATAAATAAAGGATTACTCGGCTTTATAAGTAACAAAACACATTGTATAATCGTCTTACTAAAGTAGAATTTCGTCCGGCTATTTTAGCTTTGACTTTGCTTTTAATTAGCAACAATAATCAGTCTCTGCTGAAATTCATAAACGGCTTAACGTGAAAAGTTAAATTGTGAGTGATGAGTAAACAATATTTCGAAACAAAATTATACGCTTAAGTATAATATTAGAACCCTTTTTTAATTAATATCATAATAATTATGATCAATAATAAGATCTTAAGAGTATTACAAGTTATGTAAATAGTTACTTTTACTTTTAAGATTATTGTATGCACGGCTATCGTTTTATTGTCATTATTTTAAGAACAACTTCTACGTAATATTAATCTAAAGTATTATGCTCATGTAAGTGTCATTTTTGTCTTTTTTGAGAAATAGTCTTTAAACCTAAACCTAAATTATCAAAGGCTCGATGTTTAAACTGTAATATAGCATTGAAATAATTAATAACTAAAAAATCTATAAACTGCTCAAATATAAATGTCTTTTGATTTTGTTCCCTTTGGAGTAACGACCTTGGGCCGTGTTCAGTGCACAGGCGCTAATTAAAGATTTACGTTGGCGTCTGGTAGATATTACGATGCTACGAGCATCAAAGGTGCACTGCCACAGGGATTCAAGGTTTTTTTATATTATTATAATTGAAGTGAAACTTCTATATCGGCGTTGAAAATAATTGCGTTGCGGTTTGGAGAAAGTTATACTAGTGTGGAGAGAATTTTTTATAATTTTTTTTGACAACTGTAATATAAATATAAAGTTGTTTTAAATTCATTAAGTTTGTTTCTCAATATTTAGGTAAGGTGAAAGTTAATTATACTGGAACAGTATTTTGATTATTTTAATTTGCAATACTTGAATGTTCGTTAATTTGGTTTTGGCGGCGCTGCTCATACTTCAAATATAAAAGTAAATGCGGCTTGACCAACGAGTTATAGATGGTGTAACGTATCTGTCGTGGGATACACTGAGCAATGTTTAGAAGTGATCCCATAAGTGAATAGAGCTTAGATCTGATGTGCTCAATTTGTGTATTTACAATATAACATTCTTTTTTAATTTTTCTAAGATAAATTTCTAGTTCGTAAAGAATCTAATAAAAATATAAATATCAATATAAAATAAAATAAAACTAAGTGTAGCTAAAATGTGAGAAAGAAATAATTCACAAAAACAAGGTATCTTTACATCAATAGCACCAAAGCCCTCTGAACCAGAAACTCTGCTAACCACAATTGACTCGTCTTCACTAAATTTACGTTCCTGAGCGACCTCACGGCATACACTTCACTAATTGGTCGGTAAATTGCCGAATCTCCAGCCAAAGTTCACCATGGAATTTATATTCATGCTCTATCTAGAAATCGAGTACTAGATCAGAAGTGATTTCTGAGAATTCGAAATATTTATTGATTGAGTGTTTATTTATATTAAGCAAAATAAGTGCTAAGTTTGGGATAGCGGAATAGATGCTGAATAATAAGATAAAGAAAATATTGCGAGGAAACCAGCACTTAGGGTAAATTTAGTACGTTTTTGACATTTCTTTACTCAGCCGATTTCATTGTTTCGCTTGGGTTACGCTAGACACATTTTGAATTTGATTATATTTTTATTCTCATTATATTGAATTATTTCTGAGTGAGTGTTTGTGCGCATTTTGAACTAGTTCAAGCCAAAGTATTTGTTACTATATTATTAGTCTAACCCCCCTTATTCTTTCTATACTAAATTGCTCCCTGGGAAAACGTCCCACCAGAATTCAATGCCGCTAGCGGAAGTTTCTTTGCTACAAACAAATTGTATAATACAAATTCTTGCACTTTTTTACTAACATATATTTGTTTAATAATATAGTCTCTATTTTATGTACACTTTTTGTATAGTAGTTAATTTTCATAAACTTGGATTAGTTTGAGCACGAGTCATGTAAATAATTACATAAAAACTACACAATAAAATACTCATATATTATATTTGGTTTTTATCTAAAATATTTGTATAAATTTGAAAACAAATAAAAGACAGCGAAGATCGCGAATGTAGTTCAATTCAACGTCTTATAGAACTGTCGCAATTTTTCAACGACTGTCAAATGTCAAGAGACGTCATTTGTCAAATTGTCACCGGCGACGCGGACACTATCTACTTCCTGTCACATGGCAAATGGAAATGGACGTTAATGTTTGTTAAGAAAATAGAACGGAAACACTTGGCAATATTCACGATGTGATGTGATAAATTATCAGAATGTTATACAAAGAAAACTATCTATTTTACATATAAATGTTTATATTAAAATACTACACAAGGAGTGTTTTCCCTTTAACAGAAACTGTAAGTAGTTTTATTAGACACTTTCTTATGTTAAATATCCTTTTTAGTAAATTAGGTTAGTTTCTAATTATTAATTTGTCTTAAGTTAGGCTAGATCGTAATGTCAAATTGTGTTTTTTTGCAGAGGTAATTTATAAAAAATAATAATAATGAACACGATGCACAGCCGGGGATCGAACCTACGACCGCAGGGATGAAGGTTCGAAGGCCAACACTGCCCTAAATTAATAAACTAATTTTATTCAAGATATGAATAAATTTTCCCACACTTCTAAGAATCCTTCACTAAACTAGGTCGAGATCTATATAAATTGTTTTAGGCCCTTGTTTACTTCATTAGCCTGCAGCATTTTTCTTAAACTAAAACGTCCTATTCAAACAGTTTGTTGGGAGACTGCAACTGGCACTTTTCATGCATTCATGAGAGTAGCAAAGGAAAATGGGTGAAGCTTAATAGGAAATAGGCCATGTCTGACACAACAGAACTGTGTCAGTTTTGGTTGGTAACACGTGAATGATTAATACTGGCTTTAATCAAAGCTCAGCTACTTACAGCTGAATACTGATGCGAAACCTTGAATAGACAAACGGTGTTTGGATTTCTGTTTTAGTGGTCAAGTAGGCTTTCTAGGAAATTGTGCTTGTTTCTATGATTTAAGTGTGTGTTGTGTACTCATATTTATCACCTCCTTGGATATGTGATCAATGCAGTTCTGGGTTTTATTTTCGACGAAATATTAAATGTTAAGGTAGCTCTTCCGTATCTTAAACAGCCTTACATTAAATCAATTAAAGCACATGATTAATAAACACTTATTTATACGTTTTTGAGTATTAATAGTTATATAATAAATAACATGCGGTAGCTATACTGATAAAGAGTAAGAAAATACGTCGTAGTTGCTGAGGGGCTACATAGTTGTATAACATATAATTAATTTCTAAAGTGCTGAGCGAAAACTGTATGAAAATTCTTCTAATCCAAAAAAGGGGAACATATCATATGTCATTGAAAGAAAACACTTTAGTACACTAAGCACTTTACGCGTGCTTTACAGTCACGGTGACAAGAAACGTTGGATAAAAGTAGAATTTTGTACAATAATTATAAGTTTATAATAATTCATAGCTTCAATCCGGTAAAAAAAAGAGTTTTCTTTCAATGTGAAAAAGTTATGTTAACAAAAAACAATACTATCATATGTCATTGCAATACCTCGCAATTGTTTGCACTTTCGTAGTGCAAACAGTTGCGAAACCTACATATGTTTATTATTTTATTAGATGGAAAAGACCTTGTTGGTTCCCTGTAAAGACACTAAGTTTTTAACCCGTATTTAGATTTATTTAGTCATTTAAAGTTAATCGTATTATCACCATTCGATCACAAACAAATCATGAAAATGGTTCTTGCTGTCATAAACTAAATCACGCTAATCAATACCTTCTCTCGGATATAATACGAGTATATTAAAAAGAAAAATTCAAAACATACAGTTTATTGGACGTAGTTTTTACTTCTGTGGTTCGATGGATTTTAAGAAAAAGTAGCTACGTGTTTCTACTTCTAACTCAAAGTATACTTTAGTAAGTTGAGATTGAACGTTACTTAAAGGATTGAAGTGTAAGTCGATGCGGACTTCAAAACTCGTAACTTTTAAGTACGTTTCTTATCTTAAAGTCAAGTTAGCTTAGAATTATAAATACAGGGTGTTAGGAACAAAATTAAATTTTGGATTAAGTAAATATATAATAGCCGATATTAAATTTTTGTTCTCGCAATACTCGCAATAAAATAGTCTAGAAGTTATTCAAAAAAGTATGATTTACAGTTCAAATTATTTGTTTTATTTGATAGAAGTGTATTTTTTTAATTTGTAAGTAAATGTATTTAATATAAAACAGTCAAAAACGTAATAAAGGAAAGGGTGGGAGAAAGGGAAGTGTTTAGGTATTAGATGCCTCGTGATATCGTATTATCAATGTGATGATTACCAATTAGGTCTTAAATAATATAAGTAACAGTATATATAAATGGCTAAAATATTAGAGTCTTTCCTCCAATATTTATTTTTTTCCCTTGAGTAGAGACCATGGGCCATGTTGTGTAGTGTACCTTCAATATTGGCAGCATTTCCAGCAACAACGACCAAACTTTTAGAACTCGTTTAAGAGTATTATTATTACTACGTAGGTTATCATAACATGACATTATATAACATTTTCAAATGTAAAACGATAATAAGGAATTATATCTAATTATAACTCATAAATTATTAATCTAACTATAAAAATGTCGATAGTAATCTATATTTGTCTGCAGATAAAAATGCATTAGTGGTTGTGTTATTATAAAAAATGGGTGTAAAAATATTGTCATTTTTATTTCTGAATTTTAGCCTAGTCTGGTGCGGGAAACACGATATTTACAAAGGGTATATTTTGTTATTTCCAAATTTATATCTTATCTAGTAATTGCAAAAGTGGCGTAACAATTACATTCTTCTTAGATGAGACCTTTGATTTCGTTACATATGTCATTTAACAGTTTATTGTACCTAAAAATAACGAATCTAGAAACAAATTTCCAACAAACAAACGGCCGGGCTACATTAGCCTCTAAATAAATTTAACATTTTCAGATGTTCCGTGTACAGTGTTTTATTGCGTAATACAGATGATCTACATACACTGTATAAGCTGGAGGTGGAAAGCAATCTGGATATATGGCAGCATGGCCTTCCAGGAGTCAGAGAGGCGGTCGTGATGCCCACACCCGAGAACAGAGATGTCTTCTTTGAAGGGATGGAGAGGAATGGCATCGGATTTTATGAAAAGATACATGATGTCGCTCAGTAAGTTTTAGATTCTCTCTTAGGCAAAGAGTTCTTTATATAACTTCTATTATAGATAATGGACGGAAGTGGTCAGCGTAGAACAGCTGCTGCGCTTGGTGAAGAATAAGAAGAAGTATGAGGAGCTGACCGCCAACCTCCAGTACTGGAGAGGCACTACAAGAAGAAGATAACTTTTTATATGTAATGCAGCATTACATATATCACCTTTACTTATACTGGGGCTAAAGGATTATATATATATATTAAAGGAAATCTTATTAAAATATTTTATAGTACAAGAAACATTTGTGCCCATAATATATATACACCTCATTCATTAATATTAACTTTTTATAGACACAATAAAATTCACGTCTCTGTCCATCTATAAAGGTCCAGTTGCTAACGGCAATGAAACCTACGCGTTTCAATCCCGGTGATGAATCTGTTGATATTTGTTTCTATTTGCGCAATTTACACTCGCTCATACTGTTAGTAAATATCATGCGAAATTCAATGTTGTCAGGCACAGCAAGCTGGTAAAGAAAAGTGAATGCAACTTATGCAATCTGACGTTATTATTCATGTTGTAAGTGGGGACAACATTGAGAACAGTGGCACCTTGTAGGTCTAGTCGTGATCGTTTGGTTCTGTAATTCACAAGCCAACTGCCCGACACACGTTGCTTCCTCACGATATTTTCCATCAAATAAAACGACCCAGGGATTAGATTCACACATTAAAGCCACCAGACCAACACTGTATTCATTAAATTACAGCATCTTAATACATATGCGGAGGCTTATTGAATATATTTTCAGAGCACTGAAGAAAAACGAAAATGACCAGTTGGAAAGAAAGATGAAGAGAAATAATGCTGTACCGTTTAGTAAATACCCCAGATATGCAGAGGTAGATGTTTACACATGTAATAAGTACTGTATGTAAAAGAACTCTATCCAAGTATATTTTTTTTTAATTCCTAAAATATATTCATTTCATTAGAATGAACCACATGTAACGAATTTAGTTAACATACAAGTTAAATTACAAATCTTATATTACCTTATTTATTTACAAAAATTTATGTAACGGTTTAACACAAATTGGTTACTACTTCTACGTCCACCGAAGCCGACACATGCAATGCAATAATATTATAATAATTTAGTAAAATGGAGTTAACTAATGAATCAAAGATAAAGAGATGGAAATAAACAAAACATAATCGGTTTACAATGTTCAGTTGGCTGGTTAGAGAGATACATTTCATGAATGTAAATGTAGATGGAATCAAATAGAGAGTGATACGCTAGATATATCATACGTGTATTTTAATGTATATTTTTGTAAATTGATGTTTAGGTTGACGAGTACTTAGAGAGAATAGCCAGAGAATATCCCGATATCGTTACATTGGTAAATGCTGGTCCCAGTTTTGAAGGTCGGGCCGTTAAATATTTGAAGGTAATGTTTGAAATACATGTGTAATTTCAAAGCTATATATATTCAGGCATGTAATTTAATTTATTTATAGACTCACCAAACCAAATATATAAATATTAGCACACGCGAGCCCGTCTGCCTCCTTGAACCTACCTCCATGGATACTCTCAATGCCAGAGGGCGTGCCGGTTAAGAACTGGTACGCTCTTTACCCAAATGGTTTGGAAATACTTCACTGATTAGCTGGTTCTCAGTTGTGGAACGGCGGACTTTGAGGTGATACAAGTGAAATTTTCAAAGTTAAATCCGCGCATAGAAAAAAAATCTTGTGATGCACACCCAGTGTTTGACGCAAGGCATTGATAATTAAAGTATGGCATTCATAAGTTCTTGTATTTATCTGATAAAATTTTCATTTTCAGATATCAACATCTAACTTTACTGACCCGAAAAAACCTATTTACTTCATGGACGCGACAATACATGCTCGTGAGTGGGTGACAACTCCGGTCGCTCTCTATTCCATACATAGATTGGTAGAAGATCTACAGAACGATGAAAGAGATCTCTTACAGGATATTGACTGGATCATACTCCCAATTGTTAACCCTGATGGCTACGAGTATTCACATACTGACGTTCGTATCCTTTAGTTTAACTTAGTAGATTTCCTACTCAGAAGATGGAAAAAAATATTATCAAAAATATTCTCTGGCGCATATGGGGTTAATTACCCCAAATAAAACATAACATAATTTAATAAAAAAAGATTAATACGAAATAAATTTACGGTTTTTTTACGTAAAAGTGGGCAACGGACAGGAAGCTCATCATATGTTAAGTTGTACCGCCCATGGACATTTAAAGGCTCACAAGTGCGTTGCCAGCCTTTTAACAATTGGTACGCTCAGAGTATTGGAATCAAACTTGCCATATACCAGTGCTTGGTAGTGGGAATGTAAAATGAAAGAATCTGTTGAATTGTGATTAGTCAACAGCATCTTTAGTCCAAAATGCGTTGACACGTGATGAGATATTATGTTATTGTCCAATAAAAAACGCTTCGTTTTGTCTTCCGTTTTTTGTATAACATTCTCACCCCTGTAAATTCTCTTAATACCAATATATATGTAACACATAAAAAGGGGCTAAGTTAGCTTTTTGTAGAAATTTACGAAATTGCCACTCGTTGCAGGATCGTCTTTGGCGCCGCACGCGTTCTTATCGTCCAGAAATTAGCGAGACATGCTACGGCGTAGACGGAAACAGAAATTTCGATATCAACTTTAACACCTTGGGTATATCCTCTGATCCTTGCTCCAACGTCTACCCAGGCCCTGAACCCTTCTCGGAACCTGAGACCCAGTACGTAAGAGATATTCTACAAGATGACAGGATCCAGTTATATTTGAATATACACAGCCATGGGAATTATATTCTTTACGGTTTTGGTAATGCAACTCTGCCACATAATGTTTTATCATTACATCAAGTCGGTGCTTCTATGGGAGCAAGTATAGACACAAAGAAGTTGGATAAAGCTGGATTTTACGCTGTGGGCAACAGCAATTTAGTTTTATATGGAAGTTCGGGAAGCGCACAGGATTATGGACAGGTGACATTTAATTCAATGACAATCTCTTTCTTTCTTTCCAACTTGTCTGAAATTCCGACTGCATAGATTTGCAGAGAAAATTATTTATTTATTGTAAAATATAACAGTTATATCGTCCCGTGGCGGGTGGATATTTTCTACGTTTCTTAATTTTCTCTTGGTTCTTGTATTTATGAAAGTTGTTTAGTCTCTTTTATGTTGACAAATATTTCATTTTTAGGATAGTATTAATTGTATATAATTAGTAGTATCTTTAAATTGAAAATGCAATGTACGTAAGTTTTTATCTTGAAAGTCTTAGTAAGAAATTCACGATTTACCTTCTGTCGTACACATTTTTAACGTAAAAAAAATTATATATTGAAATGGAATTAAGAAATGGTTTGTTTTCGTCTTTCGAATTTAACAATTAAAAATTGATATTAATAACTTCATTTCTGTAATTCCTGTAAAACAAGATATTATACTTAAAATTTATTTGCAGCTCGTGGTTCCATTCTCGTACACTCTAGAACTACCAGGTTACGAGTATAGTTTCGAAGTTCCTGACGACTACATTGACCAGATAAACGTGGAGACCTGGGCTGGTATTGTAGACTCAGCTCGTCTTGTAAAGCTGTTTTACGCAGAAAGAATCAATTCTGAGAGTTAATAAAATTTTATAAATATTGTAAGTCGAATTATTCCAATAAGTAAAAATAAAAATGCTGTTGTTAAAAAGGTATTTTAATTTTTTCTAAAACAAATTTATTAAATTCAAAGTCAATTCGATTTTGAGCATACTCTTAGGCTGTGAATTTTTCGCATTAAATAGTTTGCGTGTAGTAGAAATGCGTAGTAGTTCAACGAAGAAATATAAAACTTATATGACAAATTATTGCCAAAATTATTTTCGAATTTGAACAAAAACACTAATACAGAATGTCTTTCTACGAATAACAGATGTTACTGTGACCCTTTTCCAAGATAATCCTTTCCATTGCAAAGTGTCGGAGCTAAACCCGAATTGGATAGACCAAGCCCTTCACAAATAACCTTTTAAAGTATATTAAAATAAGTTATCTTCCTTTCTTTATTATCTCGGAATAATTACAGTTCTCATATTTTTTAAACTATTCATATTTATATAATACATTGTTGTGATGATGTGACAAAATCATCACATACTTTATTGGTTTATTAATTAATCTATTTAAAAAACACACAAATTCACATGACGGTGGTAAAAAAATTGGCCATAATTCAAACTCTTACACTTCTTAAACAAGTACACTTATGAACGTCAAAAACAAGTTAAATTCATTGTAAATTTACATTTACTACCAGTTCGCAAGTCAAGGACGTAGAGCGGGCAAAAAGAACTGGCAAGAAGCTTTCCGCCACTCTTTTTAATCATTAGATTAGGATCATTTAAGTAAGTATTCGTCAAATTTATAAAAAGCTTTATTGATTAATTTATGTTTAACGAGGGCTTTGAATTCATTTAGTGATAATTTCTCCGTGCACCAAAGCGTCGACATTCATTACATTAATAATAATTGCTTTACAATGTTAAGGTGATAGGTATACAAGTGTACAAGTAAATATTCAATAATGAAGAAACAAACAAAGAAAAGATAATTACCAATACTTTTTTATAGTTTCATCAATGTTAGCCAGGACTTTCGCACAACGGACGTCTATGAGCGTCTTAGTACGGAATTTGAGTCCACAATACATACATACTCGTAATTTGATCAATGTAGTAGTTTTTAAGATAAATAATGATCTATTCATGAAAGCTTTAGTTAGAATAAATAACACACTATTGGTAATGACTTGCAAAGCCTTGGTGCATACAGACGCATTGTGGTGTTGATGGGAGTCAGTGACCTTATTCAACATACGGGTTTAGAGATTCGGTCGGTGCCGGGATCCGCGGAAAGGCTTAATTTAGCTTATTAAGCATAAGCTGTTTCAGCATGTAATGACCTATTTACTATTGCGCAAAGGCTGTTATAAAATTAATAACCTATATCTATTCTCAGGGTCATCTTTATACCAAATGGAATTTTTTTTTTGAATATAAATGACGCGACATAAATAAGGAATAAAATAATATTTTTTGTAACAGTGCAGGGGTTTCTTATTTATTTATAAACACGTTTATAACGTATTAAATTACGTCTGTTGTGGTGATTAATCACTTGAGAATAAAACGAAGATGGGACGTATTATTAGTCTTTTTGGTGTCTTTGTAGATTTCTTTCTAAATTCTCATATTATAATTCAACAGAAATGTAATAAGGGATAGTAAAAATGTTATTGGCAGATTGGGATCCCTGCCAGTTTCGCTACTGGAAGTTTACAAATCAAAGGCGTAGAACGGGCAGGGACTGCCAAGAAAATGTCTACTACACTCTCACTGATGTTTTGTGGTCAGGTTGCACTGATTTTACTTGTCTATTCAGAATATCCCAGACATGCTCAAGATTGCCGATAGGACTTCGAGCTGACCATCTCGAGTAGAAGTTAGCTTGTAAGCAGGAGCACACATTTGGCTGCCAATATTCGGAGGCACGAAGTCCTAAATTACACTTATCACCTTTACCACATCGCAAAAGAATTTATAAAAATTAATACAATTTGACAGAATGCACTTCGCAATTTACACGAAATATACAGACTACGTCAGACCCTTAAATTTAATTTTAACTGAAAGCGACAATTTCCTTACGTGGCCATTTCTTTTGCAAAAGAGTTTATTTGAATTGATATATATAGAATCAATGAGTTAAAATAATCAAAGAACAAATACATCAGCAGCCAAGTATGCAGGTTAACTAAAACTGTTTATAACAATAAATACATTTATTTTTATAAATTTGTTAAAATAACTGTTGTATATTTACACATTCTTACGGCACGTGCCTTCTTGATCCAAGTTGCCCATTTTTAGGTGCACAGCCGAGTCTTGAACTTGCGAGATAATCGAACACAAGCTGTAGCCTGTTACTGCTTGATACAAATTCAGGGAAATGCTCCAATTATCAGGAAATGTTCTGATCGATTCAATTACCGTTAATTTTTATTGTTGGTTTGGTTGAAATTCCTTCTATTTGTTTTAATAAGAATAATTTAATTTGATTCGAGTTGTTTTGTTTTTATTCACCGTTGCTATATACTTGCTTCTATATATCGAGAGATCCAACACGGCTGAGGGTCTCGTGCTCCATGACGATGTATGCAAAAAGTTGTTATGCCATGGCTATAAAACTACTAGATCACCTTCTTAGAAGTTATAGATCACTGCCATCTAATACTTTCAAGGGGAAGGTGATAAAATTTGTGAATGCAAGGTGCCTTTATAGCTTAGGCGAGTATTTGGACCATAACTTTGACACCAATTGTACATAACTTAACTTTGACATTATTTTTTGTTCTTATTATAAGACATAGTATCAATTGATATGACATTTGCATGCCTATTTATATATGGCTGATTGTGTGGATATTTGTAGTTGATCGATCTAATTGTCTATCTTGGCAAATAAACGATTTATTATTATTATTCTTATAAAATTGTCTCTTAATTTAGAATCATTATTTAACGAATAAAAGTACAAGCCGAGGAGACATCTTGACTTTGCACAGTTCGTTCAGGGAATGCAGGGCAATACCGACTGAGTATTCAGTGGATCATTGTGGTGTTGGGTCTATGTGATATGTGGTCGAGTAGATTGTGATTAAAAGTCAGATTGGTGCCTCGAACCCGCTGCTTGTTATAATTTCATCTAAAATTTTTATTTGTAATGATAAAATAAATCACTGTACGATAATTATTTCTGTCTTATGTGCTTCCACTTTACCCACATGACGCCCACTAACCCCGCTAATGACGATGTCTATATCGATAGAGTGATGATATATCTCCATATATCTAGAATTTCACAGCGTCAAAGTTTTATATCTCAGCCAATACAGATTGCATAATATTTTTACATCTGTTTTCCAATTATGCTGGGAAAAGTTCTATGAATATCTGCAAATCAGTGCGATTTATCAGTAAAACTTTTTGCTAACTTGGCTAAAGCTTCGAAGTTTAATAGAATTCAATAGAACCTCCTTGCTGAGTACCATAAATAACCATAGACAGTAAACTTTGTACAGATAACACGAGTATTTGTCGTACAAGCAGAGACATATTTTTCCGCGCGAAAAAGAACGTTGCATTGGGTAAAATAAATTTACAATTGTATTTGGTGCAGTGCCATCTTTTGATATTTTTGAAAATTTATCAATTATTTAAAATTAAAACGGATGTAAATGGAAGTTTCTTACCTAAAACTAAGCGGTCGAGTTGGAAATTCAAGTTATTACTAATCTAAACTAATCACTAACTAATTGGTAAATATCATAAGTTAGGATTAGTAATATGTATATTCTATATAAATAAGAATAAATAATAGTTAGAGCTGGTGCATTCCTCGCTCAACCAATAAGTATCGCTATACAGCGAGAAATGCTGAACGCGGTAAATTCGTAAAATTGATTGTTATGTTTATTCTTTTATTACCACTTCGTGCATTACAATATCAACATTGAACATAATTAAATGAAAGGAGGAGAACTTATCGATTTCAAACAATCTCTTCTAGGCAACCACTGCGAGAAAAATGTATAAAATTAGATAAGGTATTATTTAGGGTGCATTAATACATATTACATCTGACATATAAAACTAAACAGGAACAAAAAACCGAATTAAACTAAAAAAGGATACATGAAAAATAAAAAGTCAATCTTTCTCGCGTCAGTTAGTAGTTATTACGAAAGTTAGGGATACGATGTGGACAGGTAATGTTTGTACGGAAGAAATTTAAACGAAGACAGAGAAGGAGCTAAGCGAATAGGGACGAGCAGTGAATTCCAAAGCCTTTTAGTTTTTATACTGGACAAACTCAGAAACATTCTAAACACAAAATATTTAAAGAGTCTTCGTTTAAAATGTTCGTGTAAATGCTTATATCCCGTTCAATATATATCTTCGCCAGAGAAAAAGGCTCTTATTAACTTTGATGTATCGCATTTCCCGATTTTCTTTATGGCTCAACCTAAGTGCGTTGTGTGTGGGTGTGTAGTATGAGTTGGTTAATAGGCTTAGCAATCAGTTATAAGGCTGTGTACTCACAATTCATTTTACGCCTTAAACATTTCACCTTATAAGGATAATATTAGGTCCTTACATATGAAATTGGAGTTTTGTATGGGAGGAACAAAAAGTCGAATATTTTAAAATATAATTTATTTAATTAATCAAAGTATGAACCATTGTTTTCTATGCACTTTTACCATCTCATAGGTAGTTCATTGACCCCTTTACTAAAAAAACCAGTCGGACGGGAATCAATAAAATCTGTGAAGGCGATTTGGACTGCCCCATCAGAGTTAAATTTTTTCCCTTGCAAGAAGTTTTCCAAATTTCGAAAAAAAATGGTAATCTGTTGGAGCAAGGTCCGGGAAGTACGGAGGATGTCTTAGACATTCCAATTGAAGCTCTTCTAATTTGGTAGCCGTCTGTTGTGCAGTCTGTGGTCTAGCGTTGTCGTGAAGTAGCAGTGGCGTGGAGCGATTGACCAGCCTAGGTTGTTTAGCCGCTAGCTTTTCCATCATGGTTTGCAATTGCTGACAATAGACATCAGCCGTAATAGTCTGGCCAGATTTGAGAAAACTGCAATGAACTTAACTTATGAGTAACTTTTTTGGGATTAATTTTCGCTTGATCCAGCCATTGCGCTGAGCGCTTCCGATTATTGTAAAGAATCCATTTTTCATCACAGGTAATGATTCTAGATTCTAGTACTGTCGAATTACTGGCCTTGCTATGTAACTATTTTATGAAATATATCACTAGCGCGAATATTGGCGTACTCTAAGCTCGTTGTAGCCAACAGACCAAGAACAAATAAGGTTGGATAAAAGCTTTAAGGAGAGGAAAGAGAAGATGGTACCCCAAAAAAAGGTGGATAGAAGAAATAGAAGCGTCCAGAGTCAGTTGGAAAAAGCTGGAGAAGGCCTTTACCCGTGAACTATCGAACGATCGACGGTACCTAAAGTAGCCAGGATATTGAATATAAATAATGTATAAAATTTAAAAAAAAACCAAGCTGTATATTTGTCATGTTTGGAAATTAAACGGGCTTTATTATTATTATTATTAAAGTCAAAACCATTTACAACGACATCGTCTAGAAAGACATACCTGTTATATTGATCAGAATCAAAGGTCCGGCTGAATTCTATTGTATTACTGTAATTTAGGTACTTAATAACAACGTCTTCAGCTCTTACGAATGTCAATTTTTACGACTAAAATATGAGTAGTCCCTGCGATGTCCTTATAGATGTTGACTGTATTATTATGACATGAGTTGGTAAAAATTTGAGGCCAAGAGGGTTGTGGCGTACTGAATTATTATTTAATAAAATATTAACAATAATTTCATAGAAAACCAATACATGTGAAATTGTATTTGAGGTATGAAGCTGGCATGTAGTGACGTACGATGCATACGTTATGCATACAGTTTGCTCTCAGGCTCTTCTGAATTGCTAAGAAAATCTGCGTGGTTTACAAATGTATACAAATAACAACGTAACTCTAAGCTAAGCCGATCTCTTATTGAATTTGTCTAAAGATTCAGTTTAATATTATAATACATACAAATAATTTTTTTAACTTTTTTATAACTTAATAAAATAAGCAGCTCGCTATTTTTTTAAAGTTTTTCTTTCCACTCGTTGGTTGAGAGAAGGAAATGTCTTGTAAAGCGAATTGTGGAAGATTTCCAACCAGAAAGGTGGTGCGGACGGATTGGCTTATTTTGGCTCGTGCAGTGACGGATGTGGGAGCGGGGATCAACCTAAATTTACCAGAGCATTCTACGTGGTAAACTTATTTCCAAACGAGTACGTATCGTAATTTTTTTTTGTTGGTACTGTAACTTTGAGTCGGGCGTGTACAACATACATAGTGTATGCAAAATGTTGTCTTAATTTTAATGTTTATTCTATAAATAGTTAACTTAGTAATACATTTACTTGTTTTTATTTATTTATATCAGGCAGAGATCATGGATCTCCACTTGGTACGGTACTGACATACCTCTCTCGCTTCATCCGCTTTCATTATATTCACCATACTCATCAGTTATAGTACTTTTAGTTTGTCCCTTCTCTAGTACCTCCTGGATTTGGTTCAGGAATGTAAGACAAGGCCTACCGAACCCGACTTCACCAACCACGGTTGCTTTGTGTATTCTACTTGATTACCGCTTTAATTATATATAATCTTTAAATATTTATAAAATCTTAAATTTGTTAGTGGTAATATTTTCAACGCCAACAATAGATCCCAACAAACAACTTCTCTTCTATAATTTATTATAGAAGATTCTTAAAGTTTGATTATGTAAACCTAATTTCCCTGCTAATTTTGCATATGTTACTTATATATTAAGTCACTATCAAATACATACAATTCGTAGGAAGAACTTCTAATAAATGTTACGTATGTGTTAAATGAAAATTAATCTGACATACATTTTTAAATATCGTATCGAATATTGATTACTAACATTGATTAAAACAAAATAGATATGACTGGTTAGAGATTAAAACTACAATTTATTATTATCTAAATTATATGGTAAATGAATTTTTGTTTATATATTTCTTTAAGTTCAAAATATTTGTTTTAACTTCTCAAAATATGTTACAATCCGTCCCCTGGGACACTCGCAGTATGAGACTATTACGAGTTGGTTATTTATTTTTTAAGAATTGCTATATACTTGTTTATAGAAGGTATAGGAACGATAACAACGACGACAGGGAGGCCAGGTGGACGAAGACGAAATTGCGTTGAGGGCGGGAAAAAGATCGCTGGAGATAGCAAAATATAGAAAACTTTGTAATGCCTTACTGTTCATGTTAAGACATAAGACGATATAAGTATCGTATTCGTGTTTGCATTTTTACGCAATAAAATAAAGCTATATTATTATTATGTAAATAAGAAAATTCCCAGGAGCTTCCATTCAGATTGATAAACTTGTATTCTAAAGATTAACACGACGGTGCGCCCAGGTGTGGATAATCAGCATTTACAAAGTAATGTAGGTTAAATTAATGATTTTGAAACGTAAACTTACGTTTGTATAACTAAACATACAGAAATAAAAAATAAGAATAACCAATATGAGTTACGACAAGTACAGCCGCAATTTGGACCGGAAACTGGACAATGAGTCGTGGCAATTGCAAGCTCTTTCATCTTGGACGACAAGTTTTAGAACGTTTACGTTTCACTCGATTACAAAGGTTGACCCAGTATTGCACAATTTATTGACCAGTGTATTGTGCCAGTAAAACCAAACAAGCTGCTTATCAGGCCTGGTCGTGCCAGTAAAGCCTCCGACTTTCGAATCAAAGAGAAATTTAATCTTTTAAAATTTAATAAGAGAAATAAATTTAATTTAATCTTTTTAATGAAGTCGTAAGGGTAGCCCAATTTAATAACATCAGGCGTGTTGGGAACTAACTTGCTTCGTATCCTTCTAGAAGTAAAGTTGGTCCCTGGCCAAAGCCATCGAGTTGAGCTTCTGTAACCCATCATTGCCACTATTACTAAGAACTGATCACTTGCTCATGCCGCAAAATGTAAGGCTGACATGTTTGCTATGATGTTTGGAGTCAAATGAATTATTGCCATCCATACTTCAATATTGTGGTAACATTCAAGGGAAGTTACCCTGAGTCTGGTATCAAAGGTCGGTCAGAAGTAAGTGACTTGAAAGCAGTAATGAGAGCGCCACCTGAAAAAGGTTAATGACTTTGTAAGAAACAGATTTTGTGGTCGCTTCTGTTTACAATTTATCTAAATGGTGGAAGATTTTATAGTCGAACACACTGCCTTAATCCACGCCTTAGCTATTGCGATAACATAAATTAAAAATTTTGCAAATTACAATTGAGGTCTCTGACATTTTGATACAATCTCATTTTCTTTGTTCTCCAAACCCTGACCCCTAAAAGTCTGCTGATTAGTGTAAAAGATGAAGAGTGCCTATATTAAAGTCATACTTATTCCAATAATATGTGTGTAGATTTATTTTTAGTCGCAAGCTTTACCCTCATTTTCATGCGGTGCAAAAGTTATCTAACGCACAAGTCTACGTTAAAAAGTCTTGAGTAAATATAGTTTCTTTGGAGGGTTCCAGTATCAAGCATAATTTCTTCCTTTTCTACCACATTCTGCGTATTTTTTTCAATTTTCTACGTGTACATAGCCTTATCTTAATATGTAAAGTCGTTGACCTCGATCGAGTTAGGAATGTTAACGTTCGACCAAATTAACTTTTGCCAATACTTGTACGCCTTTATTAACCACAGGGGCAAGCATGTTATTGAAACTATATTGATTTTATCGTAGATGTAACATACTTTTGAAACAGAATTCATGAAAATTCATAGTTTGTCATTCAGATCAAACCTGTAAAATGAGGTTTAGAAAAGTTTATAAAGCAACAAACGTGCAAAGGTGATTGTGAATTTTCTTTTGTCATAAAAATCATAGCTTCAACATAAGTATACAGTGTTCTTATAGTAGTAACACTTATTCTTATTTTTTTATTTATCATATACTTTTACACACAAATCTTCCAAGAGTTCTTTACTTACACGTTAATATTTAGTGTTAATATTTATTTTTTGATTATTATTTTGTGTTTATGTGTTTGTTTCGTTAGTAATAAATGTTATGTCGGTGTTTATTTACAATATTCTTAACCTTGACTTAATAATAATGGTTAAAAACTGATTGTTAGAAAATTTAAACAAATTTTAAAGTTTCGTCCCTGTGGCAGTGAAACATTTACATTGTACATTTCCTCGCTGTATTGTGATACTTATTCGTAAGTAATGTAAAATTCTAATCTTAAATGAGCGGAGATAATATCAAGTTCGTATACGTATACTCATTTCAGAGATTACTGTTTGATAACATATGTTTATCAACTCATTGATAGAGAATGGGGTCGGTTAGAATGGACGGCAGGTTTTTTTTAATATTGTTTCTCATCAATTGTGTGTTTGCCAAACATGAACAATATATTGGGTAAGTGTCTTATACATGTAAACCCATGAAAATAAATGTTTTAGGTACGTTCCATGACAAGTAACAAACGTCGGCTCATTTCAAGTATTTTTCATTCTCGAATACGTTCAAAGCAATTGTAATTACTTTACATTAAGTGTAACAGAGAAGAAAGGGACAAAATTTGATTATAGCTGTATAAAAAACGAAATACATAATACAATCGCTTAACCCAGCAACATTAATTTTTAATACATTTGCATAACTGTAATCTTATTCTAAAACCTGTTTTGTAACTCATAAAAAATCAGTGGCGCTACAACCTTCTTAGGTCGGGGCCTCAGTGAGATTTCTATTTCATGATAATTTTTCAATGTAGGAGGCAAGTAGGTGATTAGCATCCTGTGCCTGACACACGCTGTCGACTTAAACCTCAAACATTTAGTTTATGATCTAATTCAGTCAATTTTCAGTTACACAGTTCACGGTGTGGGACTTCGAAACCAAGATGATATAGTCTTCCTCACTCAGCTCCAGGTGGAGTTGGACCTGGATGTTTGGAGTGTTGGTATGGTTGGAGGTAGAGACGCCAGTATAATGGTCAAACCAGCGTTGAGAGACCAGTTCTTGAATGCGCTGGACAAACGTGGTCTGCGGCATTATGTTGAACGGGATAATGTATATAGGTATGTAAAATATATGTTTCCGATTAAAAATCCCCTTTGATGGGAAAAATTAACCGTAAATCAATGGTATATAAAGCGTTATATGGGGTCTCACAAGTGCGTTATGCAATAATGCTCCTACAAGGAGGGACTGTATTTCGTACTATTGCATTATAGATTATTTAAACAAAGTATGTATTCAAAGCTATATGTAATATTCGCTTGCTTGCATTGTATTCTAGAATCAGACTAAAATGTTGTTTCAAGAAGTTAGGCATATGTGTCCGTACTCGAAATTCGTCGCTTGAGATATGAATTGGAGTTTTGAGTTGACGATAAATGATTAATAACTAAATGATTCAATTAAGAATTTGTTTGTTTTTGCAATTTTTTAGGTTATAATATCTTGGTTTTGATGTAAGCAAAAATTTCACGTTATATTTTTTTTAAAGGTACACGTACATTTGTTTCCAGCCCACAAATATACAGTATTTACAATATTCTTAACCTTTTATAGGTTAAGAATAGGCTAATAATGAAAATTAAAACAAATTTAAAAAGTTTGGTCCAGTGTGGTATGGCAATGTAAGTACCTAGTATAGCCATAAATACTGAAACAGAGTAAAAAAAAATCTATTGCAATTAACATTTGTTAGTTTAATACATTAATATAAAACAATTTAAAACGTAAAAAGCTTATTCGAAGTTGTCTCCATTGGCTGCAATATAGTCCTTTAAACGTTGAGGCCAGATATCAATAGGAGCACGCACTCTTTCCATGGGATTGTGTTATGGACTCCAAATTATCATGGTGTTTAGAGCAAGCCGTACTTTGATATCTTTTTCATAAAAGTATGTCTCAGTTACTTCTTCATATATCCCACTAAACTATCACTGAAGTCAAATAGTGCCCACGTTGGACTCTGTCGACTAATTGGAAAGCTTCATCTTCATCTCCCGAGATAAAATCTTTAGCTTTCGGACAGGATAAAATCTTTAGCTACGAATTCTTTCCCTTACTGCTTTGACCACCTTTTTCGTACGAACACTACATGGACGGCCAGATCTTTTCTGTCACAAACAGAGGATGTCTCGTTGTACCTATTAATAGCCCGGTACACAAACATTTCAATACTAAGCGTATAAAGAGTTTTCAACATTGCATTTGGTTCTATACTTACTTTGTGTAATGTAATCACAGCGTATAATGTATTGGCGCCAAAATGAGAAAACCCAATGAAAAATGACAGATTCTAAATTCAAATGTAATATTTTTTTAGTTTTGCAACAGTATTTATGGACAGACTAAGTATATTTATTAATTGAAAACATTGCTGTATTTCTCGTAAGAGCCATAAACAAGAGTTAACTCTCTTTATGACCCTTTCATGGTTGACTTTGACTTTACGAGATCATACAGTTTACGACTCTCAAATTGATGTTCAGATTCTCGCACCGACAATATAGCGTTCTCTAGCTTGCAAAAAGGAAGAACTAAAAATATATCACTTGTAAATGCTACTAGCTAAGTCTAGTGCTTGGAAATGAGTCGTCCGGAATGTCACTTGAAATAAAACAATTAAGAACTGTATTAATGATATAAATAAGTTTTGATTTTATTTCATTATTTATTTACTTTTATCATCGGACGGTAGAATGCAAACAACCATCGGTATCACCTCGACGTCCGTCGTTCCACGACTGAGCGTTTCCTAAGGCAGTTTTTGCCGCGCAACCATACTTTGTGGAACTTGCTGTCTACTGAAGCATTGCCGAACCAATTCGGTTTAGTGTTTAATTCGTTTTCTTTCATGAAAAGAGATCTTGCAAGCCTTTTGTCATTGTCTTTGAGCGGCGGTATGAATTAACATCAATAATTCGTTTATTTGGTACATATACAGATATACCGTGGTGTACTAAGATGTATGTATGTACTATGTTGATACTATAAAAGGTTCTATAATCACTACACTCGAGTTATGTAACCTAACATTAGTTAAGTTACAAATATATTTTAGTTAATAATTAGAAGCGTAAACCAAATGTTAGTAATCATCGCATAATTGAAGCCAAAATGAGCCCTTTAGTTATTCCCACACTCGTAATATAACATTCTTGTATCCGATAATGTCCAAAAAGATTCAATACACTCTGTTGCAAGTTATAAGTATTGGTAGCCCTTATTTCACGGCGAGAATTGATTGGGCCAGGCTACCTCCTTTATATATCGACGTCGTGTCTCTAAATATTAGCCGTAAAGTAAAGAATTGGGGTGGGGTTTTAGAACAAAATGTATCCTGGAAACAGCATGTTAAAGAAGTTAGTCGCAAATTGTACGCTGCCTCCAGTATTCTTCGATGTAATTTACCTCCCTTTAACACTAAAACCTCACTGGCTCAATCTATCCTTTGCCATTACTGGACTACGCCAGTTCTTGCTACTCCGATCTAAACAAGGAATTGCTAAATCATCTAGATCGTCTAAAAAAGTTTATCCGTATCTATTTTATATTCGGTCTAAGAAAGTACGATCATATCTCTGCGTTCAGTAAGCGGCTGGGCTGGTTACCCATTCGTCAGCGTGTCTGTGAAGTTAGCAGAGAACTAACCAGCAGAGCAAATTTTTCAAATTTCAGAGAAAATTCAAATTTTTGGGCAAGCATAGTATACGCTCTTCCGAAAACTACATCCTTGAAATCCCATCACATAACTCTTCCTTTCTTGGCGACTCTGCAGTGAGCTTATGGAATCAGCTTCTCGTCCCCATTCGCTTAGTTTCTTCTTTATCTTCCTTTAAATTTCTTCTGTTCTACAAACATTACCTGTCCACATCGTATCCCTAACTTTCGTACTAACTACTAACTGACGTGAGACTTATCTTAAATTGTCGTGGTTCATATGCACTTTTTACCTTTTGTTTTTCATGTATCCTTTTTATAGTCTAGTTTGTTTTTTTTGTTCCGTTGAGTTTTATCTTATTAACTATGTGTAAGATGCATTTTTTGCACTTCTTGCCTACCTTATTTATTTCTTTTTTCACGGTGGTTGCCTGGAAGAGATTACACGAAAGCGATAATGCCGCCAGTTGCCCTTCTCTTCATTTAATTATGTCAATTGTATTATATTTCGGCAAGGAAGTATTAATAAATAAAAAAGGCAGGCATCAGTCTCATACAAACAAGCATTTCCTTCTATTATACATAACTGTTGCTTTTTTTTGTGAGTGCACAAACGTAATTACGTATGTAAGTTTTTGCGAGAAAAATATGGATTATTATTATTAATATTATTAAAGTACCACTTATAAACTCATATTATTAAAGATTAAAGCTAGTAGAGCTTCAAACAAAGTTTTCGTTTAACATAAATGTGAACATACAACAACCGCCAACGTACTCTCGTAAAAATTGTTCTGCAAAAGTCCGAAATATCAGTGCCAGTACACTGGGAGCTCACGCACAGAGTTTCAGAGCCGTTATTCAGCTAGGAACAGTTAGCAACACGGCCCAAATTTAGTTCTTAGTTTTCATTTAAATACAACGTGCCGAGATACATAACAAACGTTAAGTCCACATTTTAGGCAGACGAGTTTTTAATTTTCGTAATTACGCAAAAATCGATTTGCATAATTACGTATTATTAATTTAACTTTCTTTGTTTTAGAGCGCTTGAAGAGTTTGAAGAAGACTTTAAACAGTGGAGAATGATGAGAAGTAATGCCGCTGCAGCACCATATGATAACTATGCACGATATGCAGATGTAAGTTTCTTTAAAAAAAGGTTACAAACCGTGGTCAAAGAAACAGAAACAAACGGAGGCCAGTTTGGTTCTGTTTCTTTATGTAGCTCTGGCAAGTATGTGATCAGTCTTCTTTGTCTGACGTCTATTTTTACAACTAAGGCGTTGTGAGGTAGGTTCCTTTGTACAAGCGTGTGTTATTATTATAAATAAATGTCTATTGGTACACATATTCGTCATTAGAATGCACAACCTGTGTTATGAATCGCACGCTGATAAAAAAAAATTACAAAACAATTTCCACAAAAAATAAACTTTTAAATTGATTCGATTGTATGAAATTCGAAGTCAATAAAAACTTTACGCTTTACACCAAAAAATCACTGGAACTTACTAAGAATATAGAATATATCTTAATAATACAGTTTTAACCTAATTTTGTAAAAAAATACTATTTCTATAAAATTTTCAATAAGAATGCAATATTATCCCTAGGCTATATTTATTTCAGAAATATTTTACAGAAATGGAGCGGAAATCACACGATCTTAAGAAATTAAGCGACTGAAAAAGTTATATTTTAGATAACAAATGCTGTGCATTGCTGAGACAAAGTTCTGGTTTTTATAAGAGCAAAAATATAATTCATTATAAACAATGCATTATAATATTTAAGATTTGGGAACACTTGAAAGTAACTGAGTCAGAGGCTATGTATGTGTGTTACATTTATTCATTTCTTAATTCCAGATCGAGGCGTACCTAGACCGATTGGGGCAAGAGTATCCAAATATTGTGACTGTAGTGAATGCTGGCAATAGTTTTGAGGGACGACCTATTAAATACGTGAAGGTATTATCATTTAGCTTTCAAATTCCAATATAATTGGGACCTTCTTACGAATATAACAAGAAACAATATTAAATTTAAATTAAAAAAATACTACATAAGTCAAACAATTATAAATTATGCATAACATAAATTATGCCATATACGTCATTAAAATATATATATATATATATATATATATATATATATTCGAATATAGGAACTCATCCTGTATGTGAATGAGAATTCTCGACAAGAACAGGTTTCTTGCATCGGCTATCTATGGCGCGTCAGTGTTTAGATTTGTTTATGACGTTTTACGTGCAATTTTAAATCGTTTGAATGGTTTGATTGTTATAAATTTACAGTTTATATGTCACTGGCCTTAGTATATATATATATGTGTGTTAATGATTTAATTATGTTCGACGTCCTGGTGGATAGAAAAACTGTGCACAGTTTGTGTTTCCACCACATCAACTACCTTTATATTAAGAACACTTATACAACAATAAATAAATAAAAAAAAAAAAAACATAGATTAGATGTTGAAAACCCAAAACCTAATATTCTGCCAGAAATCGGACCTAAGTCAACCATAATCTTGCATATAAAGGCTGGCAAAATCGTTGGAGTTACATTAGAAAGTTTGATAAGACGACCGTAATTTTAAATACTACATAATCGGTAACGAATTAACTTTTAATACCTTCCTAAAAAAGGGACATATTTATTCGTTTGATTATTTGAATATTGATATGGGTAGTTGTAATAATAATATACAAATATAATTGACTATAGCCAAAAACATATACAAACATGAAATACTGTAAACGGGTACTAAAAAAAGATAATAATTAAAAAGACAACTTTAGACTATGATTATTTTAATAAATCCTACCCTATATTATATTTTTTAGTTATACATAGTTAATGTTACATGTTATTTTTGTTAATTACTTATGCACTTCTTGAACTTTAGCCTCTGTAGGTGATTTGGTTTTTCCATACAAGGGTTGTCTGGAAGACATCGTAATCGCAATATATAAATATATATTGCGATGAAATACTGTAAACGGGTACTAAAAAAAGATAATAATTAAAAAGACAACTTTAGACTATGATTATTTTAATAAATCCTACCCTATATTATATTTTTTAGTTATACATAGTTAATGTTACATGTTATTTTTGTTAATTACTTATGCACTTCTTGAACTTTAGCCTCTGTAGGTGATTTGGTTTTTCCATACAAGGGTTGTCTGGAAGACATCGTAATCGCAATATATAAATATATATTGCGATTACTTATTATATAAGGATTTATATATATATAAATCCTAGAAATATCAGTTTTATCTTTCAAAGTTTTATCTGAATAATTTTCTGTAAACCATGTAATCAACTTTAAAATGTTGTTATTTGACTGGCTCTTGTCTTCTAAAGCAGGGCATGGATATCCTGTCAGGCTGAAAATACAACAGTAATGACTGAAATTGTTTAATTTCAGGTATAATTAAATACTCAAGACCAAGAATACTTGAATAATTTCAAAATATATAGTCAGAAACAGTTGTAATTCTAGTTTCGTAGAATTCTTATTAAAACAACGAAAATAATTTGTTGAGTTTTTGAACAAAAATTTAATTGAAATAGCAAATTAAAACGTAGGAATTGGTATCTCTATCAGAAGTAAAAGTACTGTCAAGAAGCGTTCTTGGAAATGCTTACAATCTCTCTTATCCATAGAAAACTAAATCTTTTTACACCATTACAAAGTATCCTCGTCTCTATCTATAAATTAGTGTTTAGGTTCTGATAAAAAGTTTAGAGAACACTTTAGTCAAAATATTCCTCATAGTCTGCTTCAGTGTTGATGAATTATAGACATAGTTAATATTTGACCTCTAGAGTTCTATAGAAAAAAATACTTGGACTTTTCTCGTGACTGCAAGGATACATATTCCAGATATCAACAACGAACTTCGAAGATATAAACAAGCCAATATACTTCTTGGACGCAGCGATGCATTCCAGGGAGTGGTCGACTACTCCAGTGGCCCTCTACACTATACACAGGCTGGTGGAAGATTTAAGGGTTGAAGATAGAGATTTATTAGAGAACATAGACTGGGTCATTTTGCCAGTTTATAATCCAGATGGTTATGAATATTCTCATACAGATGTAAGTGTTTACGTTCTCCTATTTTTCGTTTCGTAAGTCTGTCATCTGCATGACAATCATAGATAGAAATAAATAAAATTAAGATGAAAGGGTACATGATCGCTATAGTAAAAAAAATGTCCGTTAACCGTTTTTATTATGCAAGGTTTTTTTATTTTTTATTATTAAGGACGTACTAGCCTATCGGGCACGCAGTCAGTCAGATATGCGCTAGGTAGCAGGGGAGTGTCGAAGTCTCCCCTTTCTTAAAAAGGGACATTATTAACTAAGATGGTTGGCGTCCCACGCCGGGCCCGGGTGACAACTACTCCAGAAATATCGTCATGATATTTATGGGCGAGTTGGAGCCCGCTGACCGGCGCCACCCGCGTTACCTCTCGTGCTATTAATTTCAGTGACATGTTTGACAATCTTGCCGCAAAAATTTTCCAGCTGCGATCTGTGCCTAAGCAACATGTCGGATAGCCCATCCCGGGATATCCTCATGCCAGTCTCGAGCTCCAGATCGCACCTGGCCCTTCCGAATATTGCAAAGTCAACAAGTAAATGAACCACCATTTGGTCGGTTCTGTCGTCACAGACACACACGGGGCTCGTCTTCAGTTTAAGTATGTGTAAATAGTATCCAAAAGCCCCGTGGCCAGTCAGGATCTGCGCCATGTGAGGTTGTCGTCTTAATTTGTTTGTATGCTGTTTTTGCATCTTTAAAAAACATTTTGTGACTGAGGCTGTTTTACCCTCCATAGCGCTCGTTCCAGGTGTCTATAGTCTGGAGTCTTGTCAGTCATCGCAAGTAGGAAAGCGGATACGCATCGTACCCTATTCGCAGCCCCGTGTCCCCGACGGCTTCCCCAGCGAGAGCGTCTGCCCTCTCGTTTCCCGGAGTGCCAATGTCTCGCCTTCACCCAAAAGAGTTCAATTTTAATGCCATTTTCATGTCACTATTCCAGGTTTTGGCAAATCTCGGCAACTTGGGGATGGAGAGAGCGTCCACCCGCGATAGCATCCAGTGAAGAGCGAGAGTCGCTGAGCACAGCCGCATTCCGTCTCCCCCTTTGTCAAACATGTCACTGCTTCCCTCAGTGCGGCTAGCTCCGCTTGGTACACTGTACGGAGCCAGCCTCACCTTTTTATTTCTAGTCTCGGTCCCGTTTTGCCACTCAGTCCATGCCGCTCCCACTTCCGCGGATGTTTTGCTCCCGTCTGTATATAATTTTATCACAGTGATGTGTTCGATTTCTTCCAGTCTTTTGTAAGTTATTTTAAGTCTTTTGACTGGGTGTGGGAGCTCAGTGTATGGCAGTCGCGTCTCTATTGTCTTGTCACATGTTACATGCGGTGACACCCCCTTCCGCGCAAGATATGCGGCCGCAGCCTCCTTAACGCGAAGGTCCAGGGGTAGTATCCCTGCAAACAAGGCCGCTGAGTTGAGTGCTGTAGTCTTGTATGTCTTTGCAATTTTTTGTGCGAAAGCCCTTGTTATGGGTCTAGTTTCTTTCTAATAAAAACTTTTTCTACTGCTTGCGCCCACACAACCGCAGCGTACAGGACTATAGGCTCAATCACTGCAGTGTATAGGGCTGCAATGACGTCTGGCTGCAAGCCCCATCCTATCTTTTCTACTTTCGAAACTTGTCTATATATTGATATAGTCTTAGTGTACAAGTTGTCTATGTGCCCTTTAAAAGTTAATGCAGCGTTGATTTTACGCCCAGGACCCTTATTTTGTTTAATAATATTATTGGCACTTTATTCATCGTGAGGCGAGGAGCATATGCAATTGGAGTGTTTTTCCTAATTAATTTATTGTTTGTTTTTTGTTTCGTGTGTGATTTTTTTATTGGTTATACATTCTTGTACATTTAGGTTCACTCGTTAGGATATGATAGTGTTTTGTAAATTAATAAAATATAAAGATAATATTTATTTTCACTATTTGCACGTCAAATTAAAAATAAGAAATATATTACAGAATCGCATGTGGCGACGCAGCCGGTCGTACAATGCATCCATCAGCGCAGAATGTTATGGTGTCGATCTGAATAGAAACTTCGATATTTTCTTCGGTCAAATCAGCGTTTCATCAAACCCATGTTCCGATATCTATCCTGGACCGTATGCCAACTCCGAAATCGAAACACAGCACGTCAGAGACATGTTCTATCAGTATCTTGATAGAACTCAAATTTACATGAACATACACACATATGGAAGCTATGTTCTTTATGGTTTTGATAATGAAACGCTGCCGTCTAATGCTGCACAGCTGCACCACGTTGCATCAGCTATGGGTGCCCATATAGATGCAAAGAAGTTGCCAGAAGCAGTGTACTACAGTGTTGGCAACAGTGCATTCGTATTGTATGCAGCCTCTGGTACTGCGCAGGATTATGCTCAGGTAATCTGATGTTTTAATTCGAGCTGTGTCTGGCGTGCAATCCTGCTGGAGTTGCGTGTTTAAATTGCAGTAATGTATTTTCTTTGCGCTATCAATGCTTGTTTGAAGGAGCATATGACGAAAACCGTCATGTATAAAACTTAAATTATTCGCGACGTGTGGATTACCATCAAAATTATTCAAGGAATCTAGCTACATGAACTACGTAATCAAAATGTTTGAGCGCTGTCAATAATTATGTGCAGTAATGTTATTGTAATGTAACTATTTGTTTGATACTAACAATTCAAAGTACCTTTTATTCAAACAAAACAAAAAACTAATTAGTGTTATTCAAAAGCGGATCATTATTCATGAAATTGTTTATTAAAACCTAAACATAATGAAATGTACAGTATTTATACTTTTACTAACCTACATAGTAATAATAAAATAATTAAAAAGAAAATTTAAAAGTTTGGTATCTGTGGCGATGTATTGCGATACTAATTCGTTGAGCGAGGAAAGCACCAGCTCTGTGGTCACCGGCACTATCTACCAGGCGCCAACTTAAATTTATAATTAGTGCCTGTGCAAATCCCCACGGCCCAAGAGTCTATACTCCTAATGAAACAAAATTGAAGTTGGAGGAAAGACTTGAATATTTGAGTTTATTAATTTCCGCCTGCTCTACGGCCGGCCCAGATTTTTTGCTTGTCCGAGGGATGTGAGACGGGGCAAACGTGTTCATGAATATATTTTAATGTTTTTATTTTCAGAGCATTGGAATACCTTTCTCGTACACTTTGGAATTGCCAGATTTTAATAAATATCATTTTCTGGTACCAGCGGAATACATTCCACAAATAAACGGGGAGACATACGCTGGAATCGCTGAGTCAGCTAGAATGAGTTATCAGTTCTATCGCCATAGATTAAATTAATTTATATTTAATAAATTTTAATAATTTATTATTTTTATATATTTTTATTAACCCTATACATTGTTTGTAAGTTTTATAACCTACGTTCTTGTAACAAACGTTGACAGATTGTTTTATGTAAAAGGAAGCAAACGGGTAGAAGTCTCACCTGATATTAAGTGATACCGTCCATGGACACTCACATTGCCAGGAGGCTCGGAAGTGCGTAGCCGGACTCTTAAGAATTGGTACGCTCTTTTCATGAAGGACTCTATGTCGAATTGGTTCGGAATTACATACGTGGGCAGCTGGTTCCACATAGTGGAGGTGTGTGGAAAAAACTGCCTTAAAAAACCTTCAGTTGTGCAACAGGTGGAATTTCGTATTCCGCCTCGACGGCTGATGATGAAACCCAGCTGTAATCCGAATAACGCCTCTGAACATGGTGATTAATGTCAAAGACTTCCGGGTTTTTATATATTTTTTGCGATGCATTTAGAGGATTTTTTCTTATTTAATTTGTATTGTTAATAATTGTTTTTGTGGCCTCAATAATAGTTTATCTTAATTATGTTAATTACAAGCAAAATCTATCTTCTCAAGATTATGATAAGATACGATATTAATTATACCTGCAGTGATTTTTTTAAGTGCAAGGGGCATGGACTTGAAGATATTGGTCTCATTTCTTTTAATTGCCTATTCTTTGGCAAAACATGAAAAATATAATGGGTGAGTTATATTATCATTAAAGCTGCTTGATTGCTTGCTTGCTAAGCTTGTTTGACTTAGATCCTAGCGCTTCGATTCAGGAATATATTATTTGTAAAAACAGTCGAAAAAAAATTTACCTTTTCACGAGACATTTTCATGAACAAGTCTATAAAGATAGCTTTTTTTTTAATTAGTATGTTTTTAGCCTCTAAAGTGCCGGCGGCGGTTTTCTATATGTAATATTGAGTTCTATTTGTTAAACCCGGCTTGATTTGTCCTTAAATTAAACGTACGTTTATTACATAGTTTTTATTTTAATAAATCTTTGGCAAAATTAATTATTTAAATCAAATTACCTCAGTGTTATGAGTGTTATGAATGAAACATTTATTAGTGCATATCTTATACTCGATATATGTGACTCAGAAATAATACAATATATATCTTTAACAATTTAAAAGTGTGACACTTTAAATTCATTATAAAATCTAGTTAAACTAACGTATGTGTGTAAACTTTCAAATATTTTTCTTTATTTTACTCACAAAAATACATACATTATCCTTAAAGTACTAAACTAATACGATACTATCGAAATATGGGTCATAAACAAATACAGTAGGAAAAAAATAAGAAGTTCGTTTTTTGTTTAAATCAGTATTTATTAAGAAAAAAAATATAAAATAATCATGGCAAAAATAGTATCAGCGATCAAAGCCTTATTTTGTACTAATAGCTAGATATTTTAATTATTAACTAAAATCCACAGATAACATAAAATGTGTATTTTTTTTATTAAAACTAAACTAAAAAACGATGTATTTCTTAGAATTAAACAATCTGGTTGTATTATACTACTTCACATTAAAAACGACAGAAAAGTAAAACCTCTAGTTTAAAAAAGTATTATTTTATATTGCATTCAAATTATTGACTTATCAGCATCAAATTTATTTGGACCACATTGGCAGTGGCGGTACAGATAACAACTTGTTTATGTATCATAATTCGAAGGAATTTAGTTTAAATATTATGTAAC
Source organism: Pieris brassicae (assembly GCF_905147105.1). Taxonomy (NCBI): domain Eukaryota; kingdom Metazoa; phylum Arthropoda; class Insecta; order Lepidoptera; family Pieridae; genus Pieris; species Pieris brassicae. The sequence goes on along the minus strand of NC_059669.1, from coordinate 12,356,247 downwards.
AGTGGAAAACAATATTTTGATTCCATGAATGACAAATACAATTATTATAATTAATTTTGTTCTTAAAGTTCGAAACCTAGGCTGGAAACGGTCCACGGAAAGGTACCAAAAGGATTTTTTTATTTTAATATTTTTAAAAGTAATAATACGAATGTAAGTATTGCCATGCAGGTCAGTTATAGGAGTATAGTACTAATGGTAAATAATTGAAGTTAATAATATGGCTGGTTTTCATTGATTTAGTTAATTTTTACACAACGCATTATTATTACGTATTATAATTGTTAAAAATACTGATTTAGAGTTTGTTTTAAGGAAATAAATTTACAGAAATGTTCCAGAACTTGCCTTGGTCTAGTATGACCAAGGAACTTAGCGAGGTTATTTTCGAATCATTACATTTATTTTTAATCATACAACCCAAGAAACATAATATAGTACACATAGTTCCTAATTATTGATAATTTAACTAGATACACGGTATATAACGTTGTTATTCGTGATCGGAACGACAACGCCTTACTTGATGCTGTTAGAGACGACTTCCATTTGGACATCTGGAAATTTGGCAATCCAACACGCGATGCAGCAGTAATGGTCCCACCGGAATATCAGGCTCCATTTACAAAAGCTTTGAATAACAAGGGAATACAGTATAGAAATAAAGAGGACATCTTAAGGTAAACATATATGTTTTTGTCGCCGATTTGTAAATGAAGACATTCCTTGAAAGGTCGGCCACACACCTGCTAGCCCGTGCGTTGCAAGTGTCTTAACATCAGGTAAGCCTACTGCCAGTTTGCCTACTTACATTACTAAGATACCTACTTCGAATGTCAGGAGGGTGATGGGTAAAGAAAAAAGTAATACTTAAATTTCGTAAACACTTTCACGTGTTTTTAAAGATTAAAAAATATTGTTCTAGCGCATTAGGTGAATTCGAAAAGGAATGTAATCTTTGGAATCAACGACGCGACTTAGCACAGCCATTTACGTATTACGCGCGGATGGCCGAGGTAAGCCAGGAATTTAGTACTGTATTTATAAGCTATTTCGATGAAGTTCTCTGAATATCTGTAGCGCTGTCGCCGTCTTAGTGAAGTGAAGAAAGTGGTACATTTTCAATATCCGATAGTAAAACGTTTCCTTACGTAATACTTGAACACTCTCTTAGATCATGTCATAAAATTTAAAAAAATCCAGCCGGTTTCTTCACGATGATTTCCTTCACCGTTCAAACGAATGTTAAATGCGGATATAGAAAGTCCACTGGTGCACAGTAAGGATCGAACCTAAGGTCTCAGGGATGAGAATCGCATGCTGAAGCCGCCAACACGCCACTTTTACACTTATACACATTTTCATTTTTATCTTATTCTTTGAATTCATAGTAACGGCACTATAATGCTATTGAGTTCCATTTCAATCAATCTTTCTGCTTATAATTAGTTCATTTAATAACGGTTACTATTTGGTGAGACTTGGCGCTGAGTGTTCGTCAATTCAAAAATTCTCTAAATATGCAGAAGATAAAGTATACCTAACCAATATTTTGGCTTCTCAAATTAAAGAAGAAAGATTATCACGGGAATATCCTGATATTGTGACATTAGTAACAGCTGGTCAGACTTTCGAAGGCCGATCCATTAATTATGTCAAGGTACGTTTTTCAACAAAATAAGCCTTAAGATATACTTTATATTATGTGTATTTTATGTGAGTAGCGGAGAGTTTATTGCCAGTTCTTCTCTTCCGTTCTACGCCCTTGGTTTGAGAACTGGCAATAAATGTAAAATTAGAAACATTTAATGTATATTTCTTTTTTTTGACGTTCATAAGTGTACATTGTGTTACCTATATGAATAAATGATTTTTGACTTTTGACTTTGACTATAATATCTCTCTATCCATATCAAGTATTCCCCGATATATATATATATATAAATTTATACAAAATGAAATCTAGTCTCGTTCTACATAAACACCTTTTAACCTCCTTTCCATTCCATTCCATTTTTATGTTAAAAAGTAAAAGTCAAATCATTCATTTCAGTTAGGCTTATTAAAAAGGCACTTTTGAAGTGCCTGGAAGAGATCGCTTGTAAGAAGCAATAAGGCCGCCCGTTGCCTTCTCAATTTACATGAATTCTCAATGTATGTATCAAATATGTAATGAAACTAAGTGTTAAAAAATAAAACGTTTCAGACTGTTTTAAAACTACTGACTATGTTTTGCGGCGTGTATTTGCGCTACAATCTACAATCTTAAGGTTGTGCGTCTGTTTTCTTCATACATTTTTCTTAATAGATAATCAAATGACTTATGCCTGACATACCGTAAATGTGCTGATTGCAAGTGTTTATTGCGTACATAGATAGAATAAGTCTCTGGTGCACAGCCAGGGTTTGAATACACGACCCTCCACCTCAGTTTCGCGTGTAGAATAACAATCGTATGCCTAAGTCAAACATGTTTTAAAGATATCAACAACGAACTTTGAAGACAGAAACAAGCCAATATACTTCATTGACGCAGCGATGCACTCCAGAGAGTGGTCGACTCCTCCAGTCGCTCTCTACACCGTGCACAGGCTGGTGGAAGATTTACGGAATGAAGACAGGGATCTTGTACAGGATGTTGACTGGATTATACTACCAGTTCAAAATCCAGACGGCTATGAGTTCACACATACAGATGTAAGTAGACAGCTGTGTATAAAACTATATAAAATAAAATAGTCAGTGGTGCTACAACCTTTTAGATATGGGTCTCAGATATCTGTTTTATGATTATTACTTAATGTAATACGTAGGGGATCAGCCTCCTGTGTCCAACGTACGTCGTCGACATTTTTAGTCTATATTAGTAATTATTCATTACTCAGTGTTCATCAGCATTCCCTTATGGTTAAAGTCCTTCGCCTGAACTTTTCATTTGTATTCTTCATCCATCCATTTCTCCCCAGAAACCTTTACAATGTCGTCAGCCCATCGCCTTCATTATATTCCCACGTTTCCTTTTTCAGAAGGTCCCTTCCATCGAGTGGCTTCTTACTACATAATAATACACATAACTTAATATACCTCTAATTTTAATCCAATAATACATAACATAATCTTAGCTCTCATCTAATTTTATCACAATCGTCCTATTTCCTGAGGCATATAACGAACCTTTCAAGTACGTCATAATATTTTTAAGTCTCTCTATGTATTTAACGTGCAATTAAGTGTTAATAAATACATTCATTGAACTTAGCCATGAATTATATAAATATGCGCTTATTCTTTAAATACAGGAACGGATGTGGCGCAAAAACCGATCACTCAAAGCGAGCGTCTCAAATTGCAGCGGTGTCGATCTCAACAGAAACTACGACATATTCTTCGGCGAGTCCAACGCCTCTCAGGATCCATGCGCCGAGTCGTTTAGCGGCCGTTATCCGTTTTCGGAAATAGAAACCCAGAACGTTAGAGATATACTCCATGCATATCTGGACCGTATTCAAATTTACATGAATATTCATAGTTATGGAAGCTACGTGCTTTATGGCTTCGATAACGCCACTTTGCCGGCTAATGTTGCGCGCATACATCAGGTCGGTGCAAGCATAGGTGCTCAAATTGATACCAAGAAACTACCTGAAGCGTATCATTACCATGTTGGTAACAGTTATTTTGTTTTGTATCCGGCTTCGGGGACATCGCAGGATTATGCGCAGGTTAGATCGGTGTTTGGGTAATAACAATTTTTAATAGAAAATACTCGTTACTTAATAAGGTGGTGAAGGAATTATCTCTAAAAGTAATTTATATTTTTTCAGCATAAGTACGTGATGTGTACATCAATGCGAAGTAATTATTGATTTGATTTTCTTATATGACAAATACACATAGCCAGCAATTTAAAATAATATATATTGCATAGTATTTTATCATGATATTAAATATAATTGTACATATAATAATATTTAGCGTTTCTATTGAAAGTAAATTTCATATACTTTCGTTTGTAGTAAATGTATGACTACAAGTACTATTAGAAGATACAGGTAGCACATAATTGGGCCGGGTTAGAATAGTTATTCATACGCCGTTTTTCATACTTTATAACGATTTCAGAGCATATATACTTTTTGTCTGGAAAGGCTTTTGCGTCATAGATATATGGAATATATTTATACTTTAAAATATATGTATGTGCCGTATCAAATTTAATTAGCAATATCCAAAGGCTATATCTTCAAGGGATAACGCCACAACCATTTTGCTTATGCATTTGTTTTTTTAGGTACAAGCATTAGGTTAGATAACGTTATTTGTAGGTATTTGAAGACGATACAATTTAGAAAAAGGCGTATTAAAATACATATATTGTTAAATAATAGGTATTTGAAGACGAGACAATTTAAAAAAGGCGCATTAAAATACATATATTGTTAAATAATAATACGATACAACATGTACCAGTAATGATACAAGTTATTTTCAGGACATCGGTGTACCATTTTCGTTAACACTGGAATTGCCTGATTTCCAAAATTATGGGTTCCTAGTTCCACCAAAATACATTCCTCAAATAAATGAAGAGACTTGGATGGGTATTGCAACTGCAGCGAGGCTTTCCGTATTGTTTTATAAAGAAAGAATAAATTAATGGTTTGAGTTTTGATACATTACTACTTTTAATCTACTAGCAGTTAATATTGTAATAAAATTATACTACGGAGAACCGAATAAAAGAGACAAGCCATAGAGCAGTTCAGACGTTTTTTGTTTCTTCTATTTTGTGACCTATAAAATCCATGTCATATCTAATACACATTATATACTAGCAGTTTTATACAATAATTTGTTTTCTGCGTATTGTATTAATTATAATAACATAATATGAACCAACATAATAATCCAAATCGTTTGTGAAAAAGGTTCACTGGGCAGTCAGAAATATCTAACAATTATACTATGCTATTTTGGAAGAAATAAGAAATGAACTTAAATGACAGCCGTGGGCGATATTATCTTTTAGGGAATATATCCTAAGGGCCTGCTCACCGAAATTTTTTGTCTTACCGTGGGTCAACTACGTACTTACTTTAAATTAAGTTTAGAAAGCGCTAAGATCTGCGACTATAATATGTTTACATATTGGGAAAAAATACTCAGTTTCTAATACAAAGTATATGATTTTTCTGTTTTTAATTTTATATAAATCACTTGCTAAAGATCAAAAATAGAATTTATAACGCCTGCCGCTTTTGATTAGCAATGTATATTTTTTAGTTAAACGAATAATATCGCGTGTTCTCTAGCTATTATTATATTTGCAAAATATCATAATTGAAAAACTATCAAACAAGGTCAAATTTCAATCGCCAATTGATAAAACTCTATGCCACCCAACTCTTTAGTTTATGGGTTCATTGGCTATGGTATCTACCTGTGCCGTTCGCGACATATTTTACCTGTTACTTTGTTGACCGTGCGCGGTGCGCGACGTTGCCGCACTTCGCATGTGACATTGAGCTCGCAGCTGTCGTAACGCAGGACAAAGTTTTTAGTTTTCGTCTCCGTGGTTTACATCATAAGTAATTTTTTATTTTAAACGTGAAACTAATCTCTATTTTAATTACCAACTTAGTAAAACAGTTTTTTTTTGTAAATCGGTTTATTGTATTGAAGTGTAAATAGAACGCATAGTGATTTTTGTTTATTTTGTTTCTACACAATGTTTTTATCGTACGAAGTTTTAGCGACATTTGGTGTGTCTACGGTAAATATGTTTTAATAAATGAATATTTGAATATCAACAGGATAAAATCGTTGTAAACAGTTAAATTTAAAATTGCTAGCAACAGTACAAAATAATATACCTAATAGCAATACAATGGAATAAATACTTAACAGGTTATTATGACCTAATAATTGCACCTACGTACTTTTATTGTATGCGCGTGAGTTTTAAATCATGTCAAGCTAAGTAAACTCTGATTACTCTTAGTAAATATTGTTTTAAATTCGTAATTGCATCATTATAATTAGATTGTAATACATTTGGCAATTTAAACAATTAAATGTATTTAGAAATAAGTGGTTATAATTTTTTGCAGCTGGTATCGTTCTCCATATCAGCAGTATTGTTGCTGATGGTAGCCTCTAAGAAGGGCCTATTGGAGCCCAGGAAATTCCAACCTCTGTCAACCTCAGAAACCGTCACTCCTGTACCATCAGCCCCTGAAATGGCACCTTTGAAAACATAACAGCGAAATATGCTACATTGTTTATATCTTGGTATATATGTATATAATACATATAACAAGAGCTTCACATATAATAATTACGCATTTAGTAACCTGGTAATCTACAATTCTAAAATTAACAATATTTAGGTATATTATTCGAAAATGTCGATAATAAAAAAATTAAGTACCAATAATAATTCTATAAACAATCGATATGTAGGTATGGTGACCAACATGATTTAAATTTATAAATATTTAAATAGCATAGCTCACCTACGTTTATAAACTAAATTAAATGTATTTATAAAATGTGTGCCATTCGCAAACTCAGTTATAGTGATTATCGGAAAGATTGATGTAAAATTTTACTTTAGAAAATGTGATTGTGTAGCTTTTGATTATTGTTACTGATTCTATAATTTCAGTATTTAACTAACAATTAATTTGTTTTTTAGATAAGCTATTAAATTTAAAACTAACAAATTTAGTGTACACAGTTTAAAGTATGCATTCTTTTTCTCTCATGTTGTGTTTATGCTGTGTTGGAAAGATATGTGTGCTTTATAACAACTAGACGGATTTTTTTGGCGTGAAGAAGAGGGTGAAGGTTTAAGTCACAAACAGAATCTAAAGTATTAATCTGTTACCTTAACACATTTATATAATATGTACTTAAGGATAATTATTTTTGTTTTACATTAAACATTTGATGTAATGTACATGTTTCATTCGTATGTACCACGAAATACTAAGTTAATGTTTGCCTTTGCAACGGCTCATAAGGCGTCTGAGATCAATCTGAGAAGCATGATTTAATGTTCAGATGTCACCTAGGAATTGGAGAAGACCAGGAAACGTGGGAATGTATATCTAAAGACAAAGAATGTGATTGAAAATTGTCGTAATACCATCAAGTATTACGACGCATGTTGACTAGAGATGGTGTAGAGGTAGTCGAGAGACGCCGTTTCTCGTTTTACATTGTCACCTCCCAATAGCGGTTCTAACAAGAGCAAAGCAAATATCCTCCCAATATTGTCAACTCGCCAACGTTAGTTCTCGGACTGGCAATTATATGGATTGAACAGTTCCTGAGGTAGATTTAGGACAGTTAGTGGTTCGACTTGTCGAAGGTTAGAGAAACAGTACAACATCCTCCCTTATTTTGTTTAATTTATAATGTTCAGCGTTACTCACAGTATTTTCGAAACAATTCGACCTATTCTTCGAAAAAAACGTACCAATTGTTAAAAGGTCGGCAACGCTCTCGCGAGCCCTCTGGCCTTAAATGTCCATGTATCATGATATCACTTAATATCAGGTGAGCGTTCTGCCCGTTTTCTTCCGTTTCTATAAAAAAACAGTGTTGATTTACGTTGGTAGGTATAAGTGCAACTCACAATTGCCTTAATCAATAAGACAACATATTAAATAAATTAAAAGAACAACATAGGGTCTTAAAATGTACACACTTACACATGAATTATATGAGAACATAAAAATTTAAGACTAGCCAGACAAATATTAAACAAGCCACCGCAAAATATCTTATGTTATTTATTCAATAAAAAATCTTTCTACTAGAGATTTTAAAAATCGACACAATGTACAACTATTTAAAAATGGTATTATTCTATTAATGATTATTTGCGTGAAACATTATAATTATATCAATTTGATAACGTAATAATATATTTTAATTATGTAATATTTTATAACCGTAAAAATAATATAAGAACTGACTAATGATACTCAAACTAAAATTCAACATCATTTATTCATATAGGTAACAACACAATGTAGTGTACATGTGAACGTCAAAAAATAAATATATATGAAATGCCTCTAATTTTACATTTACTAGCAGTTCTCAAATCAAGGGCGTAGAATGGAAGAGAAGAACTGGCAATAAACTCTGCACCATTCTTTTTAATCGCCAAGTTTTTTTGTTTTACACAACGTTTTGTAAGGAGCTGCAACCGTTACACCATGCTCAACATAATATCTTAAGTAATTGATAGTAATAAAATAAATTAAAGACAATGATTTGTCCTCTATCAGGAGGAGGCATGGTGAAATGCTCCTGGCACGCACTTACATTCTCGTGGGAACAACACGCAAATTCATAGTCGATATTAATCATCATGTATGTTACTTCTACGTAAAATTCATTTTAAAACAAATTTCCACGCCATTATGTTTGGCAGAATATGCGAACTTTAAATTGTACCACCATAACATTTTTGTGCCATATTTTAATAAATTATTATTGTTATAAAAATAACTAAAACTGAATGGAATCTGATACCTCATTAAGAGCATGATACACAAACCACGGTAAGTAGGAAACTGATAGTTGCATCTAAAACAATGTTAAATTCGATGGTAAATAAAACCATATATTTTTCCAAATAAAAGAAAAATAAATATATTACAGCGTATATATAAAGGAAAAATATTATGAGAGCAGCAATGAGCCCTTAATGGCCCTCAGTAATTATCTGATTCATTGGACTCAAATGCCACTTCAACCTCTGTATATCCGCTTTGAATGGAGATCAAAAGCTTATGCATAATTGCTATCACAGAACTACAATTATTACTAATAAAAATTAACCACTAAACTGTAGCTATATAACTTACAATATTTCTGTGAATAAAAACCAGGGGAATTAGTAAATAGTTATATTTATTTCCAACACACAAATATATAGTATTTAAAATATGCTTAAATAGTCAGAGTAAAACAACTTAAAAAAGTTTGTTCCCTGTGGTAACTTGCGTGTTGTTCCCTCGAGAATGTAAGTGCGTGCTCCTATTTCACCATGCCTCCTGCTGATGTCATGTGGAACATGGTGTAATTGTTGCAGCTTCTTACAAACTTGGCGATTTAAAAGAGTGGTGGAGAGTTTATTGCTACTTCTTTTCTTCCGTTTTACGCCCTAGATTTGAGAACTGGCAGTAAATGTGAAATTAGAAGCATTATTTCTTCTTTTTTTAACGTTCATAAGTTTACATTGCGTTACCTATATGAATAAATTATTTTTGACTTTGAACTTTAATGCTGGCAGCATTTCCTCGTTGTATTTCGACACTTATTCGTTGAGCGAGGTAAGCACCAGCTCTGGGTTCACCGAAGAATTATTATCAAAACAAAATTTGTGTAGGATCTGATGTTAAGTGACATTTGTCTAAATACTGCATTCGGTAATAAATGAGACAGACACCTATATAATTCTGTAAATAATGAAATTGGATAATTTATACTTACATTATGAAACGGAAAGATTCTAAAAATTGGAAGTCTTCCACGCTTCGGTTCTCAAGACATTTTCTTTTGCGAACTAGCGAACTGTGGAATCGACTGGGGTAGTCCCTGGGAGAGGAGAGAAAAGACCATAGGTACTCCTCCCTTAAACAGCGGTAACCCACTCAATAAAATGGGTGTCCATGGACTGCGTTGATGGCCCTTTTTGGGTGTGATGTATAAATGTATTTGTACCTACTATACTGAGCGTTTGCTGTAAAAAATAGATTTTTTGTTTGGAAAAATAATTTTCAATTTTTATATCGAACGATTACAAATGTTTACCCATAGAATGCTAGATAATATTTAAACCGCGCAACGTTTAATAGTCCAAAACTTCATTGAATGAAGTGTGTGTTTACATTCATATAAATTCATCAAGTATTTGTATACGCTGATAGCATATATATATATAATAATTGTTCGCGTATATATATATATATATATACGCGAACAATTATTGTGTATAGTTCTTCATATAAACGTACGTACTGAAATAAAGCCATCTAAGGTTTATAACCAGCCACCGAACAGTTATTGCTTTGATTATATTCCATTCAACGCGATGATTTCTTTTTTCGTTTGATCGAATTTTAAATGCGCGCATAGAAAGAAAGTCCAGTTTACAAACATAGCCGGTTAACAAACCTACCACTTCATGAATGAGAGTCGCACGCAGAAGCTACTAGGTCATAACTGCTTTAAAACACTTTCTTTACTGATACCTTGAAACGCAATTCAAAAACATATTTGTACAAGAAATGTCGTGTAAACTATGAAATTGCATACCAACGTAAGTTTGCAATTGGCTAGAACATACACGTGCTGAATACTAATGCAGGATGCACTTTGATATTCCACATAACTTCTTGCATAGATAGTACATTATAAGTTCTTCTATACTCTTGGAAAAGTTATTTGTTTGTTTATTTTTAAATATATTTATGAACCTATTTATTGTAAGCAGGTAGCCTATAAAACGTATGAACTAATATTTAGTAGTTTAACCTTAAAATAAGAACCAAACTAGTAGCATTCCAGAAAGCAATGGAAAGAAGCGTAATAAAAATAAAGAAAATACAGAAAATACAGAAAATGAAAAACGAAGAAATAAGACGACAAACGTGATGGATGCCTTACATAATGCCCTAAAACAGAAGTGGCAATGGCGGGCATAGTGGCGGGGATAAAAGGTGGACTATAAAGACTATATGGAAGACCAGAGGGAAGAAGGAGAAGAGTGCGCCCCAAAAAAAAGGTCGATAGAAGATAAAGAAGCATATATTTCGCCTACTGTTCTCAGCTCTGGGGGGAGCTCTACAGTACCAGCTTCTTCCACTTGACCGTATTCGATGAAGAGCGGTTCGAATCGTCTACGACCAATCCATCTTCGAGCGCCATGATCCCTTGCCGTTGCGTAGAGATATGGGTCACTCTGCGTTTTATACCGCATTTATAGAAAAACTAGTGTTCAGAAAAAAAGCGAAATAAATCCATGAGCTTTACCCGTGAAGGGGTTCAGATCGACAGCACTGAAGGTGGCTAGGATGACATGAAAAAAAAGCATAAAATGTAAAATCTAAGCAGTAAAATATTTATTACTATAAACCTAAAACAATTAAGAACAAAGTATGATTAACGTTTGAAATTAATATAAACCAAATTACTTAAGGTTCTTAATTCGTCATGTTATAATTAAGAATTCGTTTGCAGAAAAGCTTCATGTTGAAAAGAAAACACCTTTTTACCCGATTGAAGCTATGTATTATTATAAACTTATAATTATTTTACAAAATTTTAATTTTTTCCTGACGTTTTGCATGCTTTACAGCGTGCGTGGTCACTGTGACCGGTAAAAAAGTGTTTTCTTTAAATGTGTCAAAGCTATGTTAACAAAAGACAATACTATGAACTTCATGTTGTAATCAATATGCGACTCATGCCAATTAAAATTACATTTATTGTATTAAAAATATCGAAAGTAACATGTTATTACTGTCACAAAATACTACTCCAAACTCTTAATGTATCTTATATAAAGTTATTGGAAAATTTATAGATTCTTTGAAATCAAACCTAGACATCTAATCCCATAAATTCATTAACAAATGAGCGATTAGTTAATTGTAACAATTAGGTAGAAACTTGTCTAATTAAGATAATGTTTTCGGGCTTTATCTTATCCATTATTCTGGATTGACTCAATCCGGGCCGTGATTGATGTTAAGGAAAAATGTCTGTTTTTAATCAAGATGTATATGGTCGGTACTATTTTAGTGGCCAGTTAACGTAAAACCAATATATATGTAGTAAGGTAAAGATATTCCAGCATATGTCGGATGGATTTTTAGACTTAATTCCATAATTTAGACTGAAGGATACGTCTAATACGTAATCATAAGTTAGGTTACAACCCAAAATGGGTCATGCTCTCAGAATGCATCATGTTTTATCCTCTTTATAGACGAAATGTTGATTAGCCTTCTGCGTCTACACTTTAATACCTACTATATTATTAAAAAAACGATACAATTATCTTAAGTCTACATTCTTGCGCTATTAAATTCAGAAAATGTAACAGAAAGTAAAATTATTAAGAAATTTAAATTAATTATGGTATGTACTTAATCATATTGAATGATTAAAAAATTAAATCATAATGACCAATTTAAGTGACTAAATATTCCGACTAAAAGCTAATTTTCTAATCTTTCATTCCCTAATTTCTATGCTTTCTGCCTCTAAATGATTAATGGAAGTGACTAAGTAAGCAACAAGCTACAAAGTACGAGTCGTTTAAAAGAGTTCACTGTTACTTTAACCTTTTATGTAACATACTGAGTCTTTCTTATTTTAAGGGTACAATGTTCAAGTGCACAGAAGCTAATTAGAGATTTAAGTTGGCGCCTGGTAGATATTACCAATAACCCCAGAGCTGGTGCTTTCCTCGCTCCACAAATATGTATCGCAATACAGCAAGGAAATGCGGTCAGCATTAAAAACACCTCCACAGGGACCAAACTTAAGTTAAAAAGTTTTTATTATTACTATGTAGGTTAAAAATATTATAAATACTGTACATTTGTTTGTTCGAAATAAATTGATATTTAAATTTTATACAATTTATTTATCTAATTGTTACCTAATTCTGATCATTAACAGCTGTAAACATTCTCAAATCAGATATCAACTATTCGGGCATAAAATTTAGTAACTTAGTTGCAACCTTGATAAGGTAATAGCGATATTAGGACGATTACGGCCGAAAGTGGAAGCAGATTTAAGTCCAGTCAGGTTCTGAAACAATGAGTGGCCGAAACAAATGATTACAGTGAGGTCAGAGTAAACATGGGGTCACAAAGGCAGCACAAATTTTGGCCAAGCCATTTGCATAACAATACAGTGCGGTTTGGAATTGCAGTTTGCCAATACCCAATATAATAATAATTGTTTTTGCTATTATGAATAATACAAGGTGAAAACTGCCTTATATTCTATTGAATATTTAAAGGATTATATCGTACACGAAATTTGGGCTGACATTTATATATTTTCGTCTCTATTCTCAAGTTCGTAAGCAAAGTTGAAAAAAAAAGCTCTATAAGGAATGCTTACCGCAATTGGTGAAACAATTCTTTATTCACGGGAGTGTTTTTAGGATTTTTTTGGATTTAATCTGAAAGGCCTGTTATATTTCATAAAAAAGGTACACTGCCACAGGAACCAAACTTTTTAAATTTGTTTTAATTTTCTTTTTATTAATTTTAATTGTCAAAATATAAATTTAGAACAAACAATTAATTTATACAATAATAATTATTGTTATTACTATATAGGTTAAGAATATTGTAAATACTGTAAATTTGTGTGTTAGATATAAATATTGTTTCATATTTTTGTTTCATCTCTCCTATTGACATTATAACTATATATAAATTAGTAATATGCCATAGTCAATGCTCCCTGATACATTCGCAATAACGTCCATAACGTAGAGGACGTCGCCACAATAACAAAAAGGACAGCTGGAGCCCACGAACATAGGCTCCACCATCTCGTGAATGTCGAGGCTATTCAACTCCTTGACACCATGGGCCTAGTGAGAAGAATGAAGACTGTTAATGCACGTTAGTGTTTAGGGCTAAACAGTGACTGAAACAAAAGAACACAAGAACAGAGTGTCTTCCCTTTGATACATATTGTAAGTAGTGTTATTGGACACATTCTTACGTTAAACATCCTTATTAGTAAATTAGGTTAGACTTAAATTACTTATTAGTCTTAATATAGGCTAGATCGTAATGTTCCATGATGTCTTAGTAAAGACACAAGTATAAAAAATGTTATAATGATTTAAAGACGAGGCTAAGCGTGAACTATTTAAGATGCTGCCCTCTCCGGAAGAACAACCTACAAATTGTTTGCACCCTAATTTGTTTTGTTAAATTCATTTTTTCCATCTACCATTTTGATTCCGTTGGCCCATCGCTTTGTTGGTTTGCCCTTATTCCTTTTTCTGGACCAGTCCATTCGGTTACTGTTTTAGACCAGCCGTCATTAGTATAACGGGCTACGTGGCCTGTCCATGTCTTTTCGACATACACAAGTCGTAGTCTCGTTACTGTGAGCCATAGAGTAAAAACATTATGGAACACCCATAAATCATATGTGACATTGATCTTGCATGGAAGATCTATTGACAAATTTCAGTTCTATGAATAAAACTTAATAGATTGAATAACACCCAAAAACAGGGGATCACAAATTCCAATGTCGTCCGGTAAGGCAAACGGCAGCGACTCGGTATGAATAATTCATTTTGAGTGTTTGTCTTCTATGAGCTGGAATAGTGCATTGATAAAGGATTGAATACACGATCGAATTTCTTTGCTTAGTCATAAAACGCATATGTTGCAGTCTGTAGCTTTTTCGTTAGCTACTTACAAGATAAGAAAAGGTTTGGTTTTACAGCTGGACTCTATTTATTTTAAATTGGTTTACCAAAACGGCAACAGTTCTGAATTTATACCAATAATCCGTGATAATAAATATATAATTAAAAAATTACAGCCTGGCGTTTTTTTCATAGCAAAGTGATGTAAATACTTCGGACATAAGGTACCTAAACATCCAATATAACATTTTAAGAAATGGTTTTAGCGACATCTACAATATACGCCAAGAAATCAGTCGCCAAAGAAGTTATTGTGGCTACTAAGGATTGCACCGTCCTCCACATAATATGATCTTAAATAAAACAAGGAACGATGTAGTCTCACCTCAATTGGAGATTCACCCATGGTTTGAAGAAAAGTTAAATTTCTGTAAAACTTAATGGTTTACTTAGTTACTGGACATGATATTTAATTATTATTGGCTTAGAAGCTTAGAAAGCAATAATAACAACAGCTTGCCAGCCAGCGGACTGTGAAATGTAACACACACCGTCACAATTTATATGTAACTAGCTGCCCCCGCGAACTTCGTTTCTCCCTACTGTGATTTTACTTAGCATACCTCGTTAATATATATGGAACATTTTACACTACTACTTTACTTACTAAACATTTTTTTTTGAAAACTTTGTCTTGTTATTTTGTTTTTATAAAATATAGGAGATAATATTAGTGAGGTAAATATTAAGGAATGTATGTTGTATCATAAAAAAAAATTTTTTTTATAAGAATCGGTCGAGCCGTTTCCGAGGAGTATGGGAACGAACATTCTGACACGAGAATTATATATATATATATATAAATATCAGGAGTATCTGTATGGTATATGTAGTGTATGTATTAGCAAACTGCACTTAATATATATGAGAGTGATACCTAACAACCTAGCAATATATCTGATTTATTATTCTGAAACAGAATTTTATTATATACATCATCATGATTTAGAATCTAACAGAACATAATCTTAAAGAAATAACTCTACAACTTATATTAAACATACCGAATGTGGAGATCACATATCGAAATTTCTGGAGCTCTAGAAGATGCCATTATTTATAATTACGTAAATTAATTTGATGGCAATTGGCGGGATTAAAAAAAATTTCAAAATTCTTTATTTGTAGCTATATGTACAATAGAATTCAGATTGAGGCCTCCCTGGTAAGTCAGACACCTGTGACAGGGAAGCTACGCTCTTCTTTAAATTTACAGTTTCAACAAGGGTAACCAACACAATTTGTTTTAAAAAACGAGGGTACTGTAAAAATAATAAATATATGAATATATTGTGATGACTATGTAATTGTGTGAGTTTGTGAAAGACTAAATAAATATGTGTGCGTGTTGCATGAAAATATGGATTAAGGAAAAATTATATTAGAGGATTTAACAAGGCTTCTGTTTTGTTGTAGTTGAGTGTACCGAGCCAATGGTTTAAAGTTGTTTTACATTTGTGGTATGTAAGATTATGCAAGCTAATGGTTTTATTTAAACTATTATAGAGATAAGCTGAGGGATTGTTGAATTGATTACGTGCAAAGATAGTGTTGAAAATTGTGTAGCTAATTATATTATGTTGGGTCCTTTTTTGAGGTATGTCTGTTCTATGTGGAGAGGTTGCGTGTCTCCTAAGGACACAACGGAGAATATAGAGCTGGCGTATGGTCAGTAGTTTGCAAGACTTGTACAACTCTTCAGTTGGAAAACTTTTATTTTTTAGTAACATTATTTTTAAAATAAATCTTAAATACTAATTACTTATATTCATACATTAATAATATTGTTCTTGTGAGCTGTTGGTGTATCGAGCATTAGCAGCTGTTAATATCAGAACCACCACGTGACGTCAGAAGTTGGTCAATGTGCAAATGAAATCTGACTATAATATAATCATGTATTTTTTTCATTCCAATCAATAATTATTACAATAATATATTCTCTATAGGGAAATAATAATTTTAAAGTCATTTGTGTGGAAACAATTATGATAATGCCGTCATCCACCGTGACAAGAGCACTATTAATCTGATTTATTTGTATAATTAACTGTTTAAAATCCTTTGCTCTTTGTTTCAGTTTTACGTTCATTATTATTTTATTTACTGATAATTTATTGAAATTAAGAGATGCGGATTTTCCATTAATACTGGTTGAAGATTGTAACGTGATTGCCTTTTTGGGATTTCAGTGGTCACAAATACTTTCTTATTGTGTGTGACATTTTTAATGGAAATTTCTGAATTGTTCAAAGGACGGTAATGTGGTTTACATGTAAGTAACACAATACACAAACACACAATTTGTTATCTATTATTTTATTACGAACACTATAACTACTGGCAATAAAAAATATACCATAAAAGAAAACAATAAACAAATATTTCTTTATTTATTCATACAAAATACATACACTGTCCTAGCAGTACTACAAGAAATCTCACAGAGAGAATTTCACACTAGACGAACTATTTTGCATCAGGGCTCGATACGATAATAAATAAGATTAAAAAATAACTATAATATTAAATACATAACATACATACATAAAATCGCTAGTGTAACTCATTCTGGAAACTTTATACGTTCCTTTATTATGTCAATAATGTCAGAGATAGCATTCAGTAAGCGCAACGTTTTGTTAACGAGAAAGATGTAACCAATCTTTGAGATGACATGTATCAATGACAATGTAATAAATAAATAAAAATATGAAGGTCAGTCATAAAATCAAATTTTATATTAACTACCCATTTAAAAGGTATAGAAAAGAATATTTTTTTTAGTTATATAATTGTAATTATAATTTGTCGCGTTAAATCGGTGTCAATCAAAGAAGGATGACAATTGTCGATTTGACTTTGACACACGAACCGGAGATGGTAGGTCCCGGTGTAATGGCGCAAGGGAGTTAAATTTTAACCACTGTTGCATGCGCACTAAATATATACTGCATACAGTATAGCATTTACTTTTTTTTATTCATCATTGAAGGATTCAGTGTTTGGAGTGAGATACGCCACCGTTGATGGTAAGTGCTAGTTTTAGTCTTATCGATTATTGCATTCTTTTTTTATTATACTGACACACGACAGCTGAACCACCTCATATTATTTCACCAAGGGAAGGAAGCATCCTGAATATAGCTTCCGGATACCCAGGCCCAAACAATAATTGTTAACCAATACGATTTTTTATATAAGGAAGCATTTTGGTTTATCTAATTATAAAACTGCTTGTATAATTCTATAAAATTTAATTGATTTTTTTTAAATTTTATAATTTAATTTTTCGGCAATTGTTGAAACAAATGTCACGAATTGAGCGCTTACAAAAAAGATTTCTGTGGCAGTTTTTCTCCAGTGGCATCTCGAATAAAAAAAAGTTGCCCACATACGAAACCAGGCTAGTACACATTAATATTTTGTCATTGGAGAATCGTAGAAAATTTATTGATACATCTTTTGCGTTTAAGATATTTAAGAATCGTGTTGATTGCACCAACCTTTTAATTAAATTTTAATTTCGTCTACCGTTTAAGGTATCTAGACATGCCATCATCGTATTTTTCTCCCTATCAGAAGAACGCGTTTTGGTCAAAGCTCACCGATTTCCAGATTTAGCATTCTGATAGACGACGCAGGTCTATCATATATCCATATGTCCATAGATGCTCCCCTAACACTTCACATCAATTTTCCTTTAGTTTTTTATATTTCTGAAGAGCCAATGTATGAGTGTTATACTCAGAACTCACTAAGGCACTAAACAACAAATCCATAAGAATGAATTGTAATCTTAAAATAATATAACTTTATCGTTTGTCTTTTAAAACTCTAGAGGAGTGCAAAGTTAATATCAAGATTTGCAATTCTAATAAAAAGAAGCTGAAGTGGAAAGGAGGAAAATATAATTTGTGGGGTTGCCATCTTTTCAAATAATAATTGCGTCTGAGTCTGAAAAATGAACTCTTGAACGGGTGACGGAAGTTGGGACAAACGGGCGTAAAAAACGTAGCGATTAATTACCTCCCAACACATTTATAAACATAGAAGTGGTGTGTTCACCTCATTTCCCCTGAGGAGGGGGTCATATAGTCAGGGTTCCAAACAGTTGGGTTCAAAACTGCATGTCACGACAAAATTGGGGCTTGTGAATTGGTCACTCTGCTTTTGTCACTCAGAATAAAGTAAGTGTTTGTCTACGATTGATTTGTAAGAAATTCTAGACTTATCTGGAATCTCCCGAAATCTGTATGGACATAAAGCCTGATCATGTACTTGGCTAATACACATTGGTAATATTTTGAAAGTTTTTATGACTCAGATGGGATTCACTGTAAGCAATAAATATTATTTACGTAGAGTAAGAGTATGAAGAGATATATCTCCTCTATCTAGTATGGAGCCGGAGTAAAACTTCACAAGTCTTAAATAATACAAAATTAATCTTGTGTAGTAGTAGTTATTATATCTTTAGGGGCTGTCTGCGCCCTAAGGCTCGTATCAAATAACATTGAGCAGGTTTTTACTCACTATATGCGATAGAATATGCAATGAGTTTTATCAGTATAATTGTGTTGTGGAATAAGCTCGAAAGGTTTTATGTAATAGGAGGTAAAAGGGCAGGAGACTCATCTGATGTTAAGTGATAGACGCCAATGGACACTCACATTGCCAGAAGGCTCGCAAGTGCGTTGCCGGCATTTCAGGAATTGGTAAAATGTTGTAAGGAATGCTGTATTCAGACAAACGAACGAATTGTATAACCATTTGAATTTATTAAAACTTAACCGCTCGTTTAAATTAAAGGGGGAAGAGCTAATTACGCTATCCTTAATATAATCACGGGAGCAGTTACCCTTTCTTTAAGCAGATTTTTGTCCAAATTGAGAAAACTCTTCTAAAAAGGATGTTTTATCAAACAATTATTTCTAAAGATGTTTCTTGGAGCATTTTTATCACTTAGCATTGTTTTTATCTTGCTTTTTTATGGTTTGACCTTTGAATTTCAAAGAATAATTTCTGTATGTTAATTTATTTATAAAGAAACAAACCACTGGCGCTACAACCTTTTTACGTCTGGGTCTCAGATGTCTGTATCTGTTTCATGATCATTTGTTAATCTATTAGGCAAGTGGGTGATCAGCCTGACGCAGGCCGGTTTCCTTTTGGGTTCGCAAGCCGGTTTCTTCGCGATGTTTTCTATTACCGTTCGAGCGAATGTTAAAGGCGCACATAGAAAGAAAATTCAATGAAGCACAGCAGGGGATCGAACTTACGACCTCTGAGATGACAATCGTACGCTGAAGCCACTAGGCCAACACTGCTTTTTGAATAATTATGTTATGTACGATTGTTCACTAGGAGTTTCTTATAACAATGTAACTAATTGAAAGCGGGTGACGCGTAACCCACCAGTGGGAAATAGACACATTACTGCATCTATTTATTGTCAATTTTATGGGATCTGTTTGGGGTGATACGTCTTCTATGCTTGATACATATTGACTTTTGATTCTTTGAACTGAATTGTGAGCACAGCTAGAGAAATATATTGGCCAAACCGGTGTTGGGTCGATTGTCATGCATTTCTGAAAGTGCCGGTTCTCCGTAACTCCGAATATCGATAGCAACGGTGTTTTTGTATCACACAATTTCAAATTTGCAACATCAGCGTAACATATATGAAAGAATATCGAAATTGAGTCATAAAAGTTCCTTGTATCGCTCGCTGTTGGAAGATCGGCGCTGAACACTTCATTTCTGTAAATAAAAATATTTTATTTAACTTTTCTTTCAATTTCCTTCTTTAATTGAATAATTGGAATAATTTATTATTATTATTACTAACTAAATATATATATAGAATATATATATAGATCTGTATTACATAATACAGATACTGTCTAACAATTTGGCACTGAGTACAGTCATTTATTGTAGTGTTCCTACTGCCTCGAAATCTGCGCAAAAGTGATACCGTTATTTTACGATATATCGCCCAGAAGTCATCAGTATGAGCATGGGCAAACATGCCCGAGGCACGAAAAAAAAAGTCCCAAACAAGGTATAACTAGTTAATTAAACGCACCACATTATATATAATGCATTTTATATAGTATAAGGTAAAATTCATAAATATATGACTATTACGGTGAATCTGAATTTATACGCTTTCAATTTCAGTTTACTCACCTGATACATATTCGCTTAACAAGGCTGATTAGTTACCAGATTAGCGTTTATCAAAGCTTTTTTTTTCAGAAAAAATCTGCTGATTGAACCGTGGAAATAATTAAGGATAACAATGTTAATATTCTGTAAGAGGTTGTTCTGACCATTTAACACTTTGTATAAGACCGTAACACCAGCTAGAGATCTCCGATCGCACAAAGACGGTGGAGAATAATGAACTGCTGAAATATGAGTCTTTTCTCCAACTTCTATTGTGTTTCCTTTGGAGTATAGACTCATGGGCCGTGGAATTCAAGTACATAGGCGTTAATTAGAGATTTAAGTTGGCTCCTAGTAGATAGTTCCGGTGACCCCAGAGCTCAACGAATTAGTATCGCAATACAGCGAGGAAATGCTGCCCGCTTCAAAGGTACACTGCCACAGGGACCAAACTTTTTATAATTGTTTTAATTTTATATATATTAATTTTTAATTATTAATGTATGTAGTTTGTCCCAAAGTTCTGTCACTGGCACATTATTTTTAAATTTCGAACATGATTTTATAAAAAAATTATTGCATTCTATTTTTGAATGTTTGACTATTGTTTTAAAACAAAAAAAATGGAGAGTCTGAAGTCATCTTTAAAAAGAGCAGTCACTGAAATCGACATGAATATGGTCCATGCTGCGATAGACCACTGGCCGCGGCGCTTAAGGGCTTGTATTGAAATTACTGGGAGGTCATTTCTAATAATTGTAAGCTATGTCTATTTCTTGATTAACGTACTATATATTGATATATCCCTCATTAAAAACTGATCAATACTTTTGTTTTTATCATTATTTCCATTTATGACAAAACTTTGGGACCAACTTGTAAGAAACTTGTAAATACCGTAGATCTGTGTGTTTGGACTCTTGATTTTTATAAATTTGAAATTTCATAATACCATAAAATTAATAAGGTTCTATGGAATCCCTGGTTCCATTAGCCTAATAATAACGTAGGGTAGACCGACGTCGATCAATATCGGTTAACAAGTTATGAGTTGATTGCATTCATGGTTAACTTGTACGAGACACAGTTAATTAAACGCTCTACGTACTGTGCGAATAATCGTTACTGTTAGCATACTGTTAGGCAAAATTAATTAGTTTGACGCGCGATAAAGATATGTATATTAAAACTTCTATCTTTTATCGCATTTACCATGGATAGTGGTCTGAGGAGTTGTTCGGATACCTGCAGGTAGTTGCATCATCGGACGTGGATGTAGAATACGAAATTCCACTCGTATCACCACATCTATCCACAACTAAGCGGTTTTTAAGACTATTTTTACCGCGCCCCACCACTATGTGGACCCAATTGGCCACTGAAGTATTTCCGAACCATTGCGAATTAGGATTCGTCTCTTCCATTCTCTCTAGATAAACATAAATGTTTGTTTGTTTAATTTTAAAAACCATGAAATAACGTCGCGTTCCTTAGTACAGTGTTTAAGCAACGGCCAACGTCTAAACTATTTACTTAAGACTAGTTACCCGACTGTAAGCGGGTTGGAACTTCGATAACGCTTATATTACTCTAGCTTCTATTGTTTTACGAGTTTCTTATATATTAGTGTAGACTGTAGTGTAAGTTCTGTACCCCCATTAGACGTACTGTCAAACCAACAAAAATAATTATTTTTTGCGGGTAATCAAACCTAAAACGTCCATAGTGTACCAATAATATTTAGTATAGAAATCTATAATGCATTACTTAGTTTAAAAAAATTACAAATTGTTGACTATGTTCTTCAAGAATTACGTAAGCAGATTTACTGCAATTTTCTGGATTCATTATGTATCTGGAAATCCATTTCTGGATCTATTGGATTAGATAGATCCTGTATTTAGGATGCACTTAGGCTATACTAATAATCACTTTACGTTAAGTATATGTAAAGAGGCAGAAAAAAGTCATTATACAATTGATATTCCTGCTAACAATGTGATTTTTTTATTTTATTAAGGCTTAGGCTCACCTGATGTGAAGCGATACCGCCGCCCATGGACACTCACATTGCCAGAAGGCTCGCAAGTGCGTTGCCGGCCTTTCATGAATTGGTACGCTCTCTTCTTGAAGGACCCTAAGTCGAATTGGTTCGGAAATACTTCAGTGGGCAGCTGGTTCCACATAGTGGTGGTGCGCGGCAAAAACTGCCTTATAAATACTTTTTAGTTTATACAGTGATACCCTTCACTGTATAAACTAAAAAGTACTGTAGAGTATTTTATACTAACGCTTCGATGCACAAACAAAACAGTAAACATAAAACACGGCAATAATATGGCAGAACGCAATATGCCCTACTGCTAAGTGATCTCTTCTAGGCTAACTGTATCTAAAAAAATTGTATCGCTGTGCTGAAAGAGAAACAAATATATATTTATGTATATGATATACACCAAACGTGTGATAGCGTAATTTACCTACTCCGCTGGCGCAATGACACAAAGTCTTAACCTTAGAGGTTAAGACTAAGAACGCTACCGTCAACTATTTAACAATGCTGCATGCGAAACGGCCACTTGAAGCTCTTTTGGGCCACTCACATTCTCTCCCATTCTCTCTAGAGACAACATGAAGAAGATTCTCTAGGGAGAACAAGAAGAAAGATTGGGCACTCTTTGGTTTGGTGTTGTTGGGTACATTTCCTCAATATCCTTATTTATTAAAACCCTGCAACCTTGAATAGGAAAAAAGAAAAAAACATAACAAAAAAGTAAATAATAATCTCAATTACAAAACATTACACTTAAAGGGTTGTCAGTTGTCAAGCTTCACGGCTCAAAATGAAGTTAAAATGAGACATTTAATTTAAACGCTAGACATTCCCAGTTTAATTTTCTTCAAATATAATTATAAAACACTTCCACGATGAGCACACAACTTCATAAACATAATGTTACTTTTATATTTGCACTTGGAATTGTATAATAATTTTTAAAAACAGGTGACCGCTGTTTGCAGGATTGGTTTTCAGTATTACTTTGAATTCTTTTTGGGGCGAGGCTGTACAAACATGTGCGATCAGCTGTAGACTTTCGCCGATGCACTTATGAAGATTATTATTATCATAATCTTTTCTTTTTGTGTGGCTTTAATGAACGTAAATTTTCCCTAATTTAACTTATGCAAAAAGATGAAAATAGTTTTTTTTATATGAAATCTTTAAGTCTGTTACACAAAGGGGGGTACCACACGTTTCCGCTGTGGAGAATCCCCCTCTGAGCGTCCATCATCGGAACAATCAGTATTCGGTGGTGGATGCACAGGCTGCCCTTCGTATTCTGGGGTGGGCAAAAACTGCTCAAAAAACTATAAGTTTCGATCTCGGGGCAAACGGAAGAATTTACCGAAGGCATCCCCTTCCACGCTCTCAGTGGACTTTACCAATGTTAGGGGGCTCAACTCTAATCTTAACGCGGTTCACTTTCACCTCGAAACTGCGAAGCCGGCCTTATTCTTCCTTACTGAGACTCAGATATCCTCCCCGGCTGATACTTCCTACCTCTCCTACCCGGGGTACAAATTGGAACATTCATTTGTGCCGCGGGCGGGAGTTTGCGTGTACGTCAGAGAGGATATCTGTTCTCGTCGCCTCGGGTCGCTTGAAGGAAGGGACCTATCTAGCCTCTGGCTGCGCGTAGACTGCGATGACCATCCGCGATTCTACGCATGCCTGTATAGGTCCCATAGCGGAAATACCGAAACTGACCGACTCATTGAGCACATCCAAGTGGCTACAGATTCCCTGCTCGAAGGGGTTCCTACCGCTGAAATCGTGATACTTGGCGATTTTAACGCTCACCATGCCGATTGGCTCGGCTCGGAAACCACCGATCACGCGGGAAGATCCTTTCACGACTTTGCTTTAGCTTACGACTTGTCACAAATGGTCCCTGCGATTACGCGAATACCAGATGTGGATAGTCATAAACCCTCTTTGTTGGACCTTCTGCTGACCTCACATCCGGAGACCTATCAAGTCTCTGTTGACCCGCCATTGGGTTCATCGGATCATTGTGTGGTCCGGAGTACTGTGCCTACTACGCGCCCTCCTCGGCCCCGTTTTTCGGGTTGTCGCCGTATTTGGCACTATCGGTCAGCAGATTGGGATGGGAGGCGGTCTTTCTTTGCGTCCTACCCTTGGGGGCCTATGTGCTTTTCGTCGGAAGCTCCAGATTCCGTCGCTGCCTCTGTCGCCAAAGTGGTTCTGCAGGGCATCGAACTCTTTATTCCATTTTCTGCGGTGCCGATCGGTGGCAAGTCACAGCCCTGGTTTAAGCGTTCTTGCAAGGCAGCATCGCGTCGAAAGCGAGAATGCTTTAATGCATGGGCGGAAGCGGCGATATCTCGTGATGCCAATACCAGCGAACATAAAAAAGCATATAACTCAGCCTCCAGGTCCTTCAAACGGGAAATCGCTAAGGCAAAGTCAGAGCACATCGCCAGATTTGGCGAGAGATTGGCCCAACTCCCTTCGGGGACTCGAGCCTTCTGGTCTCTCGCCAAAGCTGTACAAGGGAATTTTTGTCAGCCATCCATTCCACCGCTGCACAGGGAGGATGACTCGCTCGCCCACACTGCGAAGGAGAAGGCCGACCTCTTGGGCTGTCTCTTCGCGTCCAACTCGACTTTGGATGACCGAGGGGGATCACCACCGACGATTTCGCGGTGTGATTATTCAATGCCGGAAATCACATTCCGGCAACGTGCTGTTCGCAAGGCACTATCTTCCTTGGACATTCATAAGTCGAGCGGGCCGGATGGTATCCCTCCAATTGTGCTGCGTACTTGTGCTCCTGAGTTGGCTCCGGTCCTGACGCGCCTATTCCGGTACCTGTACTCGCTCGGCACTGTCCCGAAGTGCTGGAAGACCGCTTCGATACACCCGATCCCTAAAAAAGGCGATCGCTCTGATCCGTCCAACTATCGTCCAATAGCTATAACCTCCTTGTTCTCCAAAATAATGGAATCCATTATTAATGGCCAGCTCTTGAGGTATCTAGAGGGCCACCAGCTGATTAGCGATTATCAGTACGGCTTTCGTCGTGGTCGTTCGGCTGGTGACCTTCTAGTATACCTTACACATAGATGGGCAGAGGCAATTGAGTCCAAGGGGGAGGCGCTAGCGGTTAGTTTGGACATAGCGAAAGCCTTCGATCGGGTGTGGCACAAAGCACTGCTCTCGAAGCTTCCAGCCTACGGGCTTCCCGAGAAATTATGCGACTGGATCTCCATCTTTCTGGCCGATCGGAGCATCAAGGTCGTCGTCGACGGAGCATGTTCCGACCTTAAACCCGTGAATGCTGGGGTCCAACAAGGCTGTGTTCTATCCCCGACCCTGTTTCTTCTGCATATCAATGACATGTTGCAACTTAGCAAAATTCATTGTTATGCGGACGACAGCACTTGGGATACTCTTTACACTGCCCGGGCAGGTATTTCTCGGGCAGTTGTCGATGAGTACCGGAACAAACTTGTGTCTGAAGTCGAAACTCTACTACGTGGAGTTTCGGACTGGGGTAGACTAAACCTAGTCCAATTTAACCCCAAGAAGACACAAGTTTGCGCGTTTTCCGCGAAAAAATACCCTTTGTCGCTACTCCTCTTTTCGAAAACACTCTTCTTGTAGCCTCAGCCAGCATCGGAATACTTGGCGTTGACATATCGAACGACGTTCAGTTTCGCGGTCATTTGGAGGGAAAGGCTAAATTAGCCTCCAAAAAGCTTGGTGTGCTCAGTAAGGCGAGACGGTACTTCACTCCGGGCCACCGCTTGCAACTCTATAAAGCGCAAATACGGCCCCACATGGAATACTGTTCTCACCTCTGGGCGGGCTCCCCAGTACCAGCTCCTTCCACTTGACCGTATCCAACGAAGAGCGGTTCGAATCGTCGATGACCAATCCCTCTCCAAGCGGCTCGATCCTTTGGCGTTGCGTAGAGATGTGGGGTCACTCTGCATCTTCTACCGCATTTACCATGGAGAGTGTTCAGAGGAGTTGTTCGGATTAATACCTGTAGCTGAGTTTCATCATCGGACGTCGAGGCAGAATACAAAATTCCACCCGTATCACCTCGACGTCCGCCGTTCCACGACTGAGCGTTTTTCAAGGCAATTTTTGCCGCGCACCACCGCTATGTGGAACCAGCTGCCCACTGAAGTATTTCCGAACCAATTCGACTTAGGGTCCTTCAAGAAAAGAGCGTACAAATTCTTAAAAGGCCGGCAACGCACTCGCGAGCCCTCTGGCATTGAGAGTGTCCATGGGCGGCGGTATCACTTAACATCAGGTGAGCCTCCTGCCCGTTTGCCCCCTATTTTATAAAAAAAAAAGCTTTTAAACGACTTCAAGAACTTATCTGTTTGACCTGTAGTAGAATAAAAAAATATTTGATTTCGGTTTACCAACTTAAAGTTCAAATTTCATCAAAACCTATTTAGTGCTTCTTGAGATAACCACAGATTTCTGGAGAGCATAAAATTATATAATGTAGTTAAATAATGTTTGGTCAAAGCACCACGTCATTGCTGAAGCGCGGCACCCAAACTTAAAGTCGTCATGATGATCGCCAACCTTCAAAAGAAGATGGCACTGAAATAAAAAACATTTTTATTATGGCATATAAAATATAGGTATCACTTATTGCACGTCATTAAATTTGAATCGGTAGACATCCCTACTCATCGCCAAAGAAGACAGAGGGTACACTCTCTGTCTTCCGAGAGAAAAAGCCAACATAAAAAAAACTCTCGGTACTCTTTTAATATATAAGAAAAATGTTATTCGGTGTTGGTGATTATGTTTTCTAAATTACCTTTATTTTAAAGTGAAAGCTATACCAAGCAAACCAATTGAAATTGATTTGTGTGGTCTGCTCGTACATGTTCTGTTATTGATTTTTCAAATTAAAATCTTTACCGCAACCCGTGTTGACCATTACAATACTATGTATAACATATAGAAATTCCAACCCCAAAAGGAAGTAATCACATGGTTATATACGCAATAAATTCATTTTTAACAGAAAAATATTACTGGACCAAAAATACACTAAAGAGTTTTAAATAATAAAAAACTTTATTATTGACATAAATATTGTGACAACATTTCTCTAACGATAATTCCAATACTAGGTTGTGAGCCACTGAGTTGTGGTTTTGTTACATGGTACATGCTGCGTGTTTAAAACAATATTTTTCTTCGTATGGACTATTTTGAAAGTTGGTGTGACCTGTGACATAGATCGGTCCACTGACGGGGATCTATGCTTAATTGTACACAAAAATACATCAGGGAGACGAATTTGAAGAGATATTAAAGTAATTTTTTTATAAAACCAGTAGTATCATGTTCTTGCATAATAAAATTGCATCACTTTAAAAACTTGATATTAAATCCTGCATACAAGATAGATGGCTGTATTTTATAGCGAAGTAAGGAAAAAGTTTTATAAAAAGTAAGATTGAGTTGCTTATCTTTTATACTAGAAGTTTGTGAAGTACCATCCCGTAGGAAATACGATAAATATATTTATAATTTTTATCTACAATTTTTAATGCCCTCCTATTGCGGATTTTTTGAAGTTTAGTTCTATAAGTTTTTTTATAAATTTATAAATACTTCGGTAATCCAAGTATTACATATCCAATTTTTTTCTTGTCCCCGAACATATAATTTCATGTACCTAACTAAACATAACAATTGAAGATACAGTATTAACCCTACATAGAAATGAATAAATGCAAACTCAAACTAAAAATAACTTTATTCATATAGATAACCAAGTATACTTATGAACGTCAACAGAAAAGTTGTTAAATTAATTCTAAATTAACATTTACTACCAGTTCGCAAGTCAAGGGCGTAGAGCAGGCAAGAAAAACTGGCAAGAAACTCTCCGCCACTCATTTAATTTCCAAGCTAAAAGTCATACAAATTGTTTGAACTGGAGCAAATCAATCCCAAGGATAAATAATTTTCCAATTTATAATAAGCTTTGTTGATTAATTTACGTTTAACAAGAGTTTCGAATTTATTCAGATAATTCTCTATTTTCGCTAGGGATTTTGTTGTAAGAACGAATGCAATTTACATGTAAGAAGTGCTTTATCTTCTGGAGTCTGGTTAGTCGTACAATAAGATTAGTTCTGTTTCAAGTATCATACAGGAGAAAGTCACCAATAAAAAGAAACAATCGCTACAATCTAGCCAACTTAAAGCCCGCTAGGCCTCTTCGGCCTCTACTCCAAATGGAACAAAATTGAAGTTTGAGGAAAGACTCTTGAATATACAAGCCGTTTATTATTTTCCGCTTGTCCGAGGCAGGTGAGACGGGATCTTACAAGGGATCAAAGACTTCCCATCCGGTCGCTTGACCTCGTCTCTAGCGATGTCTGTTGGCTCCGAAATGACTGGAACATTGACGGAGGCAAGAGAGCGGCGTATGATGTCGTTTAGCGCGATGTGGCGAGAAAAATGACCTGCACTCTCTTGACTATGGCGGCCATGGTGTCCAAGGCTACTTACTTCAAATCCACAGGGTCATTTGGAGAGTACACAATTTGACATGACTTGCTAAGTAATATTTTTCCTAATTCTTTGTCGAACCATGTCGAACCAACCAATTCTTTCTGCCGTGCGTGGAGTTTTCAGCTGTAAAATATTTTCAGATATCTAATTGATTAAAATATTTGTAATTATTAAATAGCTAAACAAATTTACACTTACTGACGTAAATTGACAATTGTTTTCCGGCTCTTCATATAATATATTTGTGATATACTTTGTATTTTGTAAATTCAAAATGTACACGAACAATATCAAAACAATATGATACAATTATTTTAATATTTTTGTCACTTATACACAGATATTCAACACAAATTCACTCATCTCTTGTTAAGTAAATAAAATGAATGAAGAGTGAACGAAGCATTACCCTTCATTTTCCCAGTGTTGCGTAAAATTGATTAAACTAATGAAAATTAGACACCATTTGGACTATCAAGGGGTACCGTGGAGTCAATTCGTCTGAGGACAAGAGGACCAAATTGAAAGATTGATAAAGTGCTCTGTTCGCCTTTTCTCTTCAATTTACACAGAGGAAAAAGTTAATTGTATACGTGGATAGGGCACTATATTTACTTTTTTATATAACAAGGAAACAGACACATCACAAATACAAGATGGGCTTCAGATTTCTGTATCTGTTTCATGATCATTTGTCAATCTAATAGGCAAGGAGGTGATCAGCCTATGACACACGCCATGGTCTTTTTGGGTGTATGGCAAACCGGTTCCCTCACGATGTTTTCTTTCACGTTCGAGCGAATGTTAAACACGCATATTCGACGTAAGTCCATTAGTACACAGTCGGGTATCGAACTTACGGCATCAGGGATGAGAGTCGCACGCTGAAGCCACTACGCCAATACTGCTCCAATAATGCTACAATATATATAAAAGTTATAATTAAAGTAAAAGAAAGAGGGAACAATAATAGTCACGAAAATATAACCGAAATCCGAATGAATTCGACTTAGGGTCAAGAAAAGAGCGTAGCAATTCTTAAGCGGCAAGCTCACTCACAAGCACGCAGTGTAAGTGTCTATCACTTAACATCAGGTGAGGCTTCTACCCGTTTGACACCTGTTACATAAAAAACATAAACAGTATTTCGGAGTACATACAAAAAAATTACAACGATTTTAAAAGGCTTGAAAGTAAAATGTATCGACTTTGAAAAACTGACACTTTCATTTTCTATGTATGGCTTGAAACCCGATGCTCAACAAATAAGTATCGCAATACAGCGAGGAGGTTACCACAGGGACCATACTTTTTAAATGTATATTTTTTTTGCTTTTGTCTATCTTTGTAGCTTTTAAATTCCTTATAACTGGATATAACATTTCATACAAACGTAATTAAATAACATAAGTCACTATACTAACGTAAACTTACTACTTCCACATTACTACTCGTATAAGCCTTCAAATCATAAAAATAATTAATTTATATATATAATACAAAAATTAAATTGTCTAAATCTATTTAGAACATTAATTAAAATTGCCATATCATTGGATTAACAGTTGCATGTATCGAGTACAGCGGCGACACTGATCGATGTTACAGTAAAATCTGAAAAGTGATAGATGATTCCACCTTTATATTTGAGATCCACTTTTTGCTACTAATATTAAAACTATTGTCTAATTATCTTCTAATAATTTTGCTTGCTTTACGGGTTTCTAAACTAGTTTCTAGTATATTAATTACACATATCTTAAGGGGTGTAGTGTGCAATCCAATTGTACTCCAAGATCTGGGTTTCTTAGTATCTATGGGATATGTGTGATGGCTAATTCAAAGGTTATTTGCGATACCTAGGGCAAGAACCAGTCTGTTGCACAGACCCCGTTATCCAGGACATTGCGACTACTGAATGCTACGACACTATTGATATATTTATATGTTCGCAGAGTGAATTCACAGTAGCGATATAGTGTAAATTATGTGTTTAATATTATAAACGTATTTTATAATATTTTAATTATTGAATGTCTCTCGACATTATCGTATTGTCAGGACAATGTATGTATTTCTGTAATAAATAAATAAATAAAATAAATGTCTACAATGTACTGTGTCTACAACATACTATCGTACTTTAAGATGTATGTGGATTTTCGTAGAAAATTATTGATTTATTATTTGTATTTAACAATCAGGTTGATTCCCCCAACATTTTAAATCAATTTAAATTTCGTGTACCGTCTAGATACCCCAGGCATCTCATCATTCCATTTGTCCCTCAATTCCGAATTTCTGGTAGACGAGCAAGGTATGGATATCCATAGTTGCTCACACTTTAAAATCGATTTTCGTTTAGTTTTTGTAATTTTAATTGTTTTGTTTAATATTTGTTTTATGATATACTCTTCGTGTATATCACGGTAAAAATCTTTTCTTTCGCCTTATTCTACGTTTGTAGAAGAAACGATTGTTAGTACAATAGAAAAAAGTTACATACACAAAAAAAATAAAGGTTATACATTGAAACTTTATTATAATGCATTATCTAGTTAGATATTTTTTTTTTAAATATCTCAAAAAAGTTATTTCTACATAATTAAAGAAATTGACATTTTTTATTTTATAATGTTGACTATGCTAACTTCGAGGTGTCGGTTTTTTGTGACGGTGTTGCCGCGTCGTAAAAATTAACTCTCGTCATTTTTCCCTAACGCGCCTAAAGAATAACTGCAAAAAATATCTAACAACGGAAAAATATCAATACGTACTGTTGATGGGTATCTGTCAATGTTCACCCGTCAATTCGGTAAACTCTTCCTTTAAATAAATGTATTTTAATAATAGTTTCGAATCGACAGGAGATATATCGGATTATTACGTATTTTATGTTTTAATAATTTAGTATTTAAATTTAAATATTTATGCGTGCGTTCGGAAATTTACTTTGGGTAAACTAAGGAAAATAGAATATGTACTTAAATATACAACAAAACAAGGCATAAACTTAACACTTATTTTTGTTTTCATCTCATCTGTAACACGACATTCATTGACCGAGGCGGTACGAGGCTCAGCTAGTACGTAAATAAAACACCATTATTAGGAATTTGTACAAATTCGTTACTTATGTGAACAAAAATTGCCGTACGAACAGAATTCATTGATAAAAACACCCTTTAAAATACACACGAAATAGGCTGACACATAGTTTCTAGATTACATAAAATTAGAAAATCAGAATTACTTTTCGTGCCTCTTCGGTACTGGAGGCCACCCGTCAGTCTCGGAAAGCGTGTCTTGTCTTATATCAGATGCAACAACTATTCCGCAGTCGCAATAGCGGTCCACAACATGCCGTTTACCCTGGATTTTGCCCATTATAATTAATTGATGGATGTGGTATCGGGCAAGGCGCAACACTTGGCCCAGGTACGCCAGGTACGAACTTTCCATCGTTTAATGTTCTGCATAAGTTTATTCGACATTCCAACCCGATTTAGAACGTTCTAGTTAGAGTCTTTCCAGCCCATAAAATTAATTAATTTAATCATGTCAAAGCTTACCCAAAAGGAAACAAATGAATTCAAATAGCTTTTCTTGTTATTATTTGTCCAGATGAAACGGCAAGAAAATATTCCACCTCGAGGGAACGTAAGAAATAGCACCAATATTTGCCATGTTCAAAGTTTCCTTCGATAAAGTTTTTATTCAAAGACTTGCATTGGATGTTTTTCTATTTTAAACTTTTATTGAAATCCAGCACTTTTGCATGTTCGGTGTGGAAATAAGGAATTTTGAGATTCTCTTATTAAAGTATCATTTAGATTTACATGACACCTATTAGACTAAGAACAAAAAATTATATTAATATAAACCTTGGGCTCACATGGCATCCATTTCTTTGATATTTGAAGTGAAACTTCAATATATATAATAGCATGCTACTCTAGCTACTCTCGCTCCATGGCTATTTGCCATGGCTATCAGTAGGGAACAAGCAAGTGAGAAAGATCGAGAGAGAGGGAGAGTAAGGGAGAACGAGAAAGAATACACACTATCGGTTGATGTACTCGTTTAGTAGTTACATATGAGAACTTTAGATGGCAATTCTGTCGCATAACGCCTGGTGCAGTAAACGCAGATTTTTATTTATCAATATTATCATTAGCACGTATACAGTGTGTAAATATTGTAAATATAGATATACAAATACATCGAGTGATCATATACTGGTACATGATCATCTATTGGAGCTTTTACATAATCATTATTGTATTTTGATGAATAATTCTTATTACCATATATATATGGTATGTATGGTATATATATATATATATATTATAGTTAAAATATTGCCTTTGTGCGTTAGCGCTTGGTTTATTTCCTGTAATCTAGCAATGCTGGCTTTGATCCCTTCTCATTAAATTATTAATTTAACATACAGAGTTGATTAAACTAATATTTTATTTCTCGTAAAACTAGAGAAAAATTAATTTAGTGTGCACGATCAAATTGGAAATCCGCTTACATAGAAACAGTGACTTAGCAGATTCAAATTATTTCAGGACACTCCTGTAACTTTTTCATTATACGTTTATTAAATAGAAATGCAAGCTGCTTTAGTAAGATACATTTTGTCCAGTTAATAACTATTATATCTTTAAGGCCTTTTACATTATTTGGAGTTATGCTTCTTTGGAGTAATGCTTATTATTATATGTTAATGAGGTGCCAATTGACAAATTTAACGCCGAAAGTGGTAATGGGTGGGTCATACGCTCCGGCGAGATTCAACGCACATTGCCAAAGAAACCCTCGAATGGAATCCTCAAGGCGAAACGAGGAACGAGGCCGCTCAAAACATACCTAGAATTGAAGCAACATTGCGGAGGCGAAGCAAGCTGGAATGATGTGGAGTGAAAGTAAGAGTTGCCCAGGATCTGCTGGTTTTCTACCACTGTCGCACTTCTGGGACATAGGACTTTAAGTCAAGTAAGTCAAATTATATTGATCCGCTGAAGCCTTAAAAATCAAAAGCATTAGTCATATGGATGACACTAGTATTGATCTGCGACATGTCTTTGCTTTCTAGCCTAACAGTAAAGTTCTCCGTACCCATCCACCCACCATGTAAGATATATTTTTGGTTTCGAATTTTTATGTGGTGATGTCACACTTCATCACTAAGTTTGTGCTTCGCATATTCCAATCAATTTAAGTTAGGAAGTGTTATGGCCAATAAATGGTGTTAAGTCAGTGAGCGATTAGTAACAAATGGCAGCACTCTCAGCACCTAAAAGGTATTATAATTTCTTCAGCTTGAATTATATGAAATAAACATTGATTGAAACATAATGACCCTATTTTGTATTTACGTACTTATTTGGTTGAAACTCTGCACTTCTAAAATAAGCCCGTTTAAGTCATTAAATTATCGAAGAATTTGTTAAAAATAATGTTAAATAAAATTACTAGCGAACCCGAACCGACAGACGTTATCCTGGACACAGGTTTAAAAAAAATCTACATAATCTTATCAGGCAAGCAATCAGGCAGGCAGGCCGAGATGCTAAGCAGCAGAGGACTGTCGAAATCTCCCCTTTTCTGAAAAGTGACTTTCTTAACTCTCGTGCCATTTATGTTAGTGACATATTTGGCTATCTTGCATCAGATTTTTTCCAGCTGCGATCTGTGTTCAAGCAAAACATCGGATAATCCCTGCCGGGATACCCTCATGCCAATCTTGAGCTCAAGACCACACCTGGCCCTTGCAAACGTCGCACAGTCAACAACAGTCAGTAAATTAACTACCGTTTGGTTAGTTCTGTTGTCACAGTCCTACAGCCGGACAGTGTCTTCAGTTTGAGTCTGTGTAAATGGTGACCAAAAGCCCCGTGGCTAGTCAGGATCTGCGCTATGTAATTTTAAATTTAAACCATTCTCGAATTCACCAGCCATTCTGGAGTTTAATTACAAACACAGCGGATGCTCCTCTGCGAACGCTCTTGTTTCTTGGTCTGTTAATTTTCTGTTTAGCTTAAAGCCTATCAATACATATCCATACAAAGGAAAGTAAAATAAAAACAATAATAGAATTTAAGTGTTTTTTTTTTATTTTTTATACATCTGAATTAACAACAGTAATTAGAATTTAAAGCATTTAACAGTATTAGCACTTTATTTAAAATACAATGAAGTAGACTCGAGGAACTAACGTTACAAAGTAGCAACAAGTAGTTTTAATATAATGCAAACGTAGCCGTGTTTCATTAATAACAATTTTCCTTAAATCTTTAAGTGTAGTCGAGGAAGAACCTCTAATCAGTTATTTCTGCTCTCGAAGCTCTGTTTGTCAAGTTCTGAGTTCAGGCTTGCCAAGTCCGTCAGTAGATGTCCTAAAAACTACGGGTGGTACTTACATTATATAATCAGCACTTATTGAAGTGAAACTTCTTTATCAGCATTGGAAAAAATATCCGTCACATTTTTCTTGTTGTGTATCGTGTCCCTACCACAGTTAATTCGAAGAGATTCGAAACCATTAATTACAAAAATATATAATAACGATAACAATCTATAATATAGACTAATAACGGTAATAATTCTATTACAATTAATGAAATTCTGTAATAATCTTAGTAGTAATAAGATAAAATGAAATAATTGTATTATATAATAAAATATGACAATAAAAGCCTTTTGTTAAACGTTATCTAATTTTACTTTATTTAACCAATTTCTGTAAAGTTGCATAGAGTAGATCATTTTTCGAAAAATAAGGTCATAAAGAAGTTTCACTTCTTATGTGTGTACACTAGTACACGGACATTTTTATTTCGTAATCGTACCGCATAAATATAACAAAAAACAAATATACTAAAGATGAAATACGTAATATACACAAAAAGGTTGAAACTTTGCAAAAGGAGAAAAATCAATAAAGAGTATTAAATACATTTATCTAATTCATATGTGATGTGTCTTGGTGTGAAAGTGAGGGTGTGTATGTGCGCTGTGCTTATGATGCAGGTGATTTAGCGCTTTATGCTTAATACTCCTTTTAACCGTATTTCGCAGTAGCTAAATCTTCTTGTTGTCTTCCTAACATGTGCGCAGTACTCACTTCAGTCAATTTTGTTATTTGGATGTTAGTTCACTGTAATTTTTCCGACATAGCTGTCATCTATCATTCGAATATTAAGAACATTTATAAATTTACGAGTTGCCATAAAGTTGTAGCGTTGTGATCGTGCAATCAAATCTGATACTCTGTGTACTCCCATTTCCAGGTTTTAATGACACTGTTGTCATATACTGGTGATATGGGAGGTTTCACTCGATCAGGAATCTGGAAAATAATAGGTTTAGTATTCAGAACAAATAATTATAAATTACTCTATGACAATTGACAAAATAACAAGAATTATCGCCTCATTAGAATTCTCTACAAATACCACAGAGTGAACGGCACTCATTCAGAGCTTTCTATATTCAGTAATGGGCGGATCAATTCAAATCAGGTCCCTTATCTGCATTAGGAAAATAAGTATCCTCGATTAAGTGATTCTCCAGTTAAAAAAAATTATCTCCACAAACATTAAATTCTATAACATATGGTATAATTTTATAAAGGACTAAATATGTTGTTAAGATTAGTTTTTTTTTATTTTGTTTGACCATACAAATGGATGTTGCGATATTTACGTTTAAAAGAATAACTCTCAAGTTTCTTGTAAAATCAGTAGAACAAAAAACTTGATTGATAGTTAACAACAAGCAATAATTGTAGCAGGTATTTCTCTACTTTGGTGGAAAATATCGTACAGAGAGGCGGTAGTTTCTCGTTTTGGAGGCCAATAACAATATATTTTAATATTCATAGAAAAGTAAGTATTAACCTGATGTATTCCCGGTGGGTTGATGTCCGGGACAGTTGGTACCAAATTAAGAGGTTCATACTCATCAGAGACCCCGCTATCTGGCGAGTCTGGTACAGGCTCTAAATTGTTGACGTATCCCTTCGGAGACCTCGTCTTGTGGACGCAGTAGTCTCCAGTTAGGGGGTTCTGGTAGGCGACGACAGTTCTATAGGATGTGAAATTGTTATTAACAAGGACATAAGTTAATAATACTGTATTCTCCTAGTTTATGACAATATTGACTTTTGTTCCACGTTTTGAAATGTTGGTTGATTTATAAATAGTTTTGATTCGACATTACGCTTAGATAGAAGAAATTATCAGTAAAATATTGGATGTAAGTTTATTTGTATGTCTTTTTGGATTCCCGGAACGATGACACCAAGGAAAGGATTTTGTGTCAATAGCGCTAAGCGTAACACCTGTATGCCTAAATTGCTTTGAAGATGCGGTTGTTGGAACTATCTAAAAAGGAATAACTCTCTAAGTATTTGATTAGGCACACGTTGTGTCCTTGCCCTTAAAGCGAATTAAATTTATTTAAAAAAAAATGCCTTATAAATCGAAAATTGCAATTTAATTTAAAATCAAAATAACACAAGTAAGAAATAATATTTGATCTATAATATTAAATCTCGTTTTCAACATAAAAAGCACAACTTTTGAGCTTAAACGCAAAGTTCTGATAAATATTATTTACCTGAGTTGATCAGCTTCACCTTCCTTTTTGTGTGTGAAGAGAACTTTTGTAGGCTTCAATATTAGAGCAATCTGATATAAGATTTATGAATATTAGTTTCTATATTACTGTTTTTAGTTTTTATATTACTCAAAATTATATTTTTGTAGACATAATTGTATTACTTTAGAAAAAATTGTCATCACGCTGTTTAGTTTATCAATTTTATACCATACCAGCGGACCAAATTCTAGATGTCTGTGTACACACATCTTAAACACAAAATATCAAAAATAAAAAACAAACAAAAAATATCCAAATGTAATCTGAGCTATTCTCGAATCCACTTAAACTCATCAAAATTGGTCCACCCATTTATTGAATTACGGCTTTAATAAAGATTCGATCGTATTGGTCGTGGCATTGTTAATGATGAAATCGGCATTATTAGGTAATAGCAACTCTAAATAAATACAACAATCGATGACAAAGCTGCTAATTTTCAATCATCCCTAACCATAGATAACATTACGCAGTCAGTGGCGTTTCGTTATACATTTTTTAAACGGATTTTACAAATGAACGGCTAGACTGATGTTTTGACATACATTTTTAGTTTTTCTGTTTGTTGCGTTTTGTTATACCACGTTTTATGTACGTACCTCGGGAACCGAATAAAAAGCCGTTCCTGAGGGATAAAAAATTCAAACTAACTTAATAAACTTATTTGTTTAAAGTTCATAGCTAAACTAAGATTTTAAACGCTTTCAAATTTTGTTACCAGTAATAATTAAGTATATGATCATTTATATCCCCTACGATCAAACTGAGATAAATGTTTCCTTTTTTATAGACAGTTCAAATGAGTAGGAAGCTCACCTAATGTGATACCACCGTACATAGACTCGGAAGTTCTTTGCCGGCCAATAATTGGTACTCTTTGAAGGACCCTAAGTCGAATTGGCTCGGAAATACTTCTACTTAACAAATAGTAATAATATCATTCCTATTAAACGTAATTATTAATGTATTTTAACTTAATTTAAATAAAGTAAGTCTACACCCGACTAAGTCTACATGCTATTATAGCAAATGTATAATATAATTTGAATATATAACGGATTAAGCACAGCTTATTCTGAGCTATATTCGGTAGTATACTGATCAAATTATCTCATACCCAATCCGCCATTTTGCTGGTAATTTTTGTCAATTTCAAAATTATCATATATTTTATAAAAGATAGCTTATAACATATACTGTAGATTTAACATTATTATGTGGTAATCTTCAATGAATAGATAATTAATGAATTCAACTCAGAAATTTAATTAGATAGTAATAATTACTCACTTGGCCATTTTGCCTCAATCTGTGGACTCGGTACCCATAATAACAACATGTGAATATTATGAGTAACAACTGAAATGAAGGCAATCGATATTAACTTATTTATAAAACAAAAATGAGGATTTGCAGACTGTTAAAATATGGATACTCGTCTAGGACACGTTTTGCGTCATCGATACGATAAGGCAAAATTCAAGGCAAGGTAGAAGAAAAAAGGTTGCTGAAGGTATCGGAACGGACCGGCATCACATCCGCCAAGGAAACTAGCGCAAGATATCCAGCAATTCAAGTTGTTAACAGTCAGTCTTTAACAATAAAGTAACACTAGAGGAAGAAGAGAACTAAGGTTTAATATGTTCGATAGTATGACAGAATATAAGCTAGCTTAAGGCTTAACATTATTAATGTATTAGAAAGTGATATAATATAATTATTACATTTATTTACTTAATCATTTACTAAAACTTACCAAAATAACTAATAGAATGATGTCTATATACACAATAATCATTTTAGTTGTTTGAAATTACTAAAACAACAATTTTTCACCATGAAACCTTTTTTTTCACTTTCATTTCTTCCAGTTTTTAAATAACTGAACAACGTGCAGCAAACACTGACATTCCATGGGAATAGTGGCCTCGGATTGGTCGTAATAACAAAGCGTATTCCCGATTGGTTGAATCAATGCGGGTTTATTTTAACCCCCAATGGAATGTTGCAACAACTTTTGCTTCATATCTTGGGAAAATTTGTCAAAGATTATTGAAAGAGATGGTCTTAAACTACGTGTACGGAAATATTTCTGTCCATAAAATATATGAAAGAGTTGAATATTTAGTCATATACATTTATCATATCACTTCATCACTTACTTAAATTAGTTTTATTGTAACTGTGTTTTTTTACTTAGTAAATTATTTGGAATATGCCCGTAAGAAAGCATTCGAATTTTAGTAGATTAAAAATTAATTGAGTGATTAATATATAATGTATTAAATGGATTATTGTCATCATATAAGTTTGCTAATTACTTAATAACACGTAGCACTTAGTTTTGGCGAGTTTATTGCCTTTGGCCAATTTTCTAATTAAAATTTTAGACTTCATGCTTAAATATATTCATATCAACAATAGTTTATTCTCATTTTTGTTCGTGATACTAACGATTTGAGCAGATCTATATTAATTCATAGTCTGTGGCTGGCAGAGACTTTTGGCGCCACACTTGGCGACGCATGTCTGCGAATTGGAGATGAAATCATTTTCTATCTCCTTCAAAATATGTCAAGTTGTAACTATATTTAAAATTAATTTTACAACTTCTATTTATGCCCTTTAAATTGAGCTTACCCATTTTATTGAACTCCATGTAAGTAGGAAAATATGAGACAAGGAGAATAATAATAAAACTTTTGTGTGGCCAAATTTTAACTTAAAATATTATTGCTATATAAAATAGATATAAGATCTAATATTATACCTTTTGCTATCTTTTAAACTTTTCAAAGTACATTTTTATCACAGTAGTTAAAAAAGTAACAATTATTGTGTCACCCGGAATCGAACTAGATTTAGTAGTAGTTTATGAACCCTGAGACTCAATTACTAAATTATAAAGACGGGAGTATGTATAATATGTATTCTCGTGATATTATTATAATTAATAAATTGCCTATTTGCAGGGTCGAAACAGTTATATTATTTATTTATTCATACGTACCGTACGTTTAACATACGTTACATTAAACAAAACACACATAACATAATACATAAATATTATAAGAGATGCAACGGGTGGCCCTATCGATAACAAGCAACCCTAATAAGAGAAAGACTAAAAAATAAATATGACGAGTACAATTCAAGAAGTGCATAACCAAATCTTATAAAAAAATCTGTCGAACTTTTATCTAAAGTAATACAAAAAACTAAACACTAAAAAGCTAATCCGTTCACGAATGGCGATGCAATACAAAAGAAAAGGAAATACAAGAATTGCACAAGTCATATAAATACCTGACTTAATATTAACATGGAGGAAAATCTTGATACTTAACGGGAGCGTAGGACGTTGACGGTAACGTGATGATGATAATGTATCCAGAAGAGATAGAAATCACTCTTTTTAAGACTTACTCCCAAAACCTCTTCACTGTAGAGTTTACAGCGCACTTTGGTTAAGCTGTGCTGTCGGGTCACTATGCGCCTTTCGCGTTCAACATAATAACGCCTTTATGCTTTAGGATAGTGTTTGGAAGCTTTTGCAGTGCCTCGGGAATATTTGCACATGCTCATACTGATGACTTCAGGGCATCACTTTTAGGCAGTAGGAACTGTATTCTCAGTATCCGCAAATTGTAATGTTGTTTGTGCGTACGCATGTAGGCTCTATCTATTTATTTATTTCATTTGTATTATATTTTTTTATTGTTGTTGTTGGTACTAGAATTGGTTATTTCTGATCTAAATGGAATAAATATATGATTTTGATTAATAAATCTTTGGTTTATATGAGCTGACTGGGCTGTGAGCTTCACCTGAGTAAATTTAGTATATTATATTAATGTTTTGCGGTCATCTATAATCGTTATATTTTAGACGACTTCCAAAAAAACATCATGATTTATAGTCGTAAAGCTCTCTCGGGAATATTTTTATTTTATTTTATCTCGATCATACTTTTAAATGTATCATGATTGCTAGCGTATAATATGCAATGTCATATGACCATGCCAATTGCGAGCTACAAAGAGCGTAGTATTTTCCCGAGGGCGGTCTCATAAGCTACGGGAATTGCGTAGCGGTTATGATTACGTAGCAAAGTGCTACGAGCACTAATCCTGATTTAGTGAGCAACGCTTAACTCAGGG
The DNA here is from genome assembly GCF_905147105.1 of Pieris brassicae. Taxonomy (NCBI): domain Eukaryota; kingdom Metazoa; phylum Arthropoda; class Insecta; order Lepidoptera; family Pieridae; genus Pieris; species Pieris brassicae. The sequence goes on along the minus strand of NC_059669.1, from coordinate 12,314,147 downwards.
CCAGCTCGAGTAATTTAGTTAAAAAGGCCTTGATTAAATGCAGACCACCCGGTGCGCGTGACATGACACTGTAGATATCATAGATATTAACGAAAATGTACTGGATATGCTGTTAATAATAATTATTTTTAAGTGTTTTGTTTTTAGTATGATTTTAACATTATAAGTTCTAAAATAACGTGTAAGCACAATATTATTCAAGAAAATATGACATCACAAATTTTACAACATACGCATATACATCAATTATATTAGAACATAAGCAAGGTAGCAAGAGAAAAAGAGAAACCACAACAATAATAATAATAACTAACTAAATGGAAACTTAAACCTCATAAAGAGCACGATAAATAAAGTTACGGTAAGTTGGAAGATTGTTGTAAAATATATATCAATATTTTCATCAATGTCAGAGATTGAGTTATTAGAGCGAGACCGCCTCTGGACGATTGATAGTAGGATATAAGTGAGCTCTAGGTATGTTTAGAATACTAGTTCTAACAACTCTAGGATTACAAAGAAAGGAAAATTTTCCAAGAAGGCTAGTTGGAGTATTTAACTTTAAGTTAAATATTTTATACAAATAAACTAGGTCAATGAAGTCACGTCGGAGTTTTAGAGTATCTAACTTGAAATAGTCCAAACGAGCCTCTTACGTTTGCAATAGACTACGCAAGTGTAGACGATTTCAAAGCTTTCTAAGAAGATGTTATTGAACTGTTTCAATGGCAATTATGAATTATGTATGACAGATTACATTAGAATACTCTAAAGTACTACGGACTTGTTTTTTGTAAAGATTTAATGTGCTTTGAACGTTTGTAAAGGATGTAGAAGACCTCAAAATACAAAACCTACCTGCATTGCAACTATTTGCGTGTGTTTAATGAAACTCAGTTTTTGATCTAAATTACCCTGAAGTGTCTGTCGATTGTATTACACCTATACTATATAACATTTATATTTCATTTTCATTTTCATACTGACACGAGAATTTTCTTTAAAAGGTGACGACACAGCCATGGAAATGATATCGTCGTAAAAATAGACATAGCTTTTGAGCGTATAACAATATAACAATTCTGAAGTTCTTAAAAAGCCGACAATGTACTGGAATTGAGAGTGTCCGTAGGTGACGGTATCACTTAACATAAGGTGAGCCTCCTGTCCGTTTTCCCCTTGTTCTATAAAAAAAATATAAATGGGTCCTATTACTTATAGTATTAACTTCTCAAATATACTTTGGATAGATGGAAAGGGAGCAAACGGGCAGAAATGTTTGAGAATTCGATTCGATCGAAATTAGATTGCTGTATCACATAATGGTGGTGCGCGGCAAAAACTGCTCTTAACAACACTCAATTGTTTTCAGGACGTCGAGGTAGTTGGGTGAAATTTCGTACTCTGCTTTGACGTCCGATGATGAAACTTTCATATATATCTCACTTAAGAATATTGAAATAAAATAAGCCATCCAGTAACTATATTTAATGTAAAACGCAGTTAATAGAGGAGCAATCAGCCATGTGGCGACCGCAACATCGGCTCTCGCTTGTAATAACATTGCCATACGTATAGATTATACTACACGAATGTCATTTAAACGATTATTCTTACCGAAATGACACACACTTGCTAGTCTTCTGGCAATGTGAGTGTAAAAAAATAAAAAAAGTGGTTCATTATTTTGTGGTCCCCAGTTCTTCAGCTACGTCGTAATACTAATATGTCGATCTTGTTCCACTTTTTCAAAAATGGCATCCATTTTATCCGTTATAGAGTGAACAGAGCGACGTGCATCTTTGACATCAAAATTTCAGGATTGAAAACGCTTAAACCAAATTTGTGGTACTCTCAAAGACACAGTACTAGATCCATGAACATCGCAAAAAAAAATTCGCGACTTCGCATTTTTATCTTTTTCGTAGTAAAATTAGATAATGTATCGATTTTCTTCATTAGATTCACTCATCATGACAGTAACGAAAAAAAAATCCTAATTTGAATTTGCTAATTACTTTTAATATTACCAGCCAGATACAAATAGTATAGCCAACGAGATTTTATTACAAGTTTCATACATACTATAATGCGAAATGACTTTTTCCCCAACCTAATATAAATGTAATATGTAAAAATTTAATCAGATTTTAACATTTTTAATTGTGAAAATTTCTAAATTGGATAACGCTTGATCATATTCAAAACTAAAGTGTAGGAAGTTGTATTTTATGTTAAAACTGTTTTACAATTTGTATGCAAATAGCAAAACTCATTAAACTTACTTCAATGATAATAATGAACAAGAAGCCGCAGGTTATAATGATAGCGGTATTAACTGTTTAAATTTGCTCTTGCTATAAACACAAATGGCTGCTGTTTAAAAAAAGTAATTTTCTAAAATTAAACGTAAAATACTTTTCAATATTATATATATAAAGCGTTGATAAGAACTACTTAACTGATTTTGATGATTTTAAGAACCGAGAAAATTATGTAAAAATCGATACAAAATTATTGTAGTGTATTGTAATTCATGAACCATGAGATTGGCTTTTAGTTTTTTAATTAATTTTTATTTTTAATAAGTTTGGTAATTGTATAATTTTTATGTGTTACTTGTGATTTTTTATATATACTATATCATTTTATTATATACTGATTACTTACCCTTACTATTTACTTTCTTTTGCTTTTTCCTTACTAAGGTTTCCTGTTAGAGATCGCTTGTTACCGATATGCCGCCCGTTACATCCTTAATAATTTATGTTATTTGTTTAAAGTATCGCAATTTGCCACACGATAATTAGTTCAAAAACACTCAATTACTGTGAAATTTCAAAAATATCTCATAGATGTCAGAGATAATGTAATAAGTACACGATGACATTTGTTTAATTAGAATGGCAACACCACGCAATATCAGACATCTTACAGGTAGTAAACTGTCAATGTGTCAAAGTCAATTTGTCAGTAGTGCGTTGGAGCGATAAGGTCAGTTCATCGCTGATCGTCTGCGCCGTATCGGACTGATTTATTTTAAAACAAAATCCAAATGTCGGACGAGGATAACTATCTGGGTCATATTAATTGAATCTGCGACATATAAAACTAATAAACTTGTTTTAGAAGACGGTTAAAATACATCCCTTCAAACATCGAATTTACTAACAACGGGACAAGTCAAACGAAAGAGGACTTCAGTTATATACCCATTTTTTTTAAGAGATAATATTAACAAAATATTCGAAATTCAAATCATTAATTTGATTGATAGGAGCTACGCTTGAAAGTTCACAAAAATCCTCTATGTTAAACTGATAACATCTCGTTTCAATTTTGTTTGAAGCGATTCAAAATATGAAATACTTGCCAGTTTAACAAGCCACGAATTAAATGTTGTCTTTTATTTCCCCTATTTGTAAGATTATTTTTAGGTAAAAATTTGATGTCTTTGACAACCTATTCGATTTTTTCCTGCATCGTGCTTAAGTTGATGTATTATTTGGAAAAAATATTGTCTATTGTAAATGTGCCCTTTGATCCCAAGTTTAAAGGTACGAACTTTTTGTTCATTCATAAATAAAAGCCCATTAGTGTTGCCATTTTTGTTATAAAGGAAACACGTTCTATTGATGCGGTCGTGAGTTTTGGTCAGTAGTGTCATTAAGCCAGATGTGAGGTATTTTTGACGATTGTGCGGATTCTATTATAATTAATCAATCTGAATACCACTTTCTTTGCAAATAAATTTATTCATTTACAAATATATATCGTATACATATGATATAAGCGAAACAGATGAAAACATATTTTTACCCCTAGTACAAAATGAAATATGTCGTATTAGACTTATTTATAAAATAAGCTTCACTGTAGGCTTGTAATCCGCTTTTATTTCTTAGATAAAGAAAGGTTAACGCGGTCGTACTGTATTTATTTATAAATATTTGTCCTTACTTACTTTACTTACTTACTATACTTTATCATGTAAGTTTGATAATGCACCAAATAAAAAAATATATGAAAAAATCTAATAAAAATAACATTTTCTAAACATCAAATAGTTCACGTAATTGTTACTATTGTTAGCAATCATCTCAACTCAATCTCTACAGGTCGTAAGTGTCGGTAGGTATGTTTATGAATCATATATTCTATTCAAATATTTAACCAAAATACATCATAGTATCAACTCTAGAAAGAAAGAGAATATGTAGTATATTGATCACGATTGAGGGTAGATAATAAACTAGAAGATTTCCTCCTTTGGATTAGAAAAATAGAAATCATATGGCGCCTGATTATTTTCATTACATACACTTACACTTATTATTTTTTTATTTTATTTATAAATAAACGGGCACTAGTGTCACCTGATATTAAGTGATGCTGCCGCCCATGGACACTCACATATCCAGAAGGCTCGCAGTAGAATTGCCACGCACTTTTCATGAATCTATTATATATTCTAATATAATTGGCATTTATTTTTACCTCTAAACATATGAATCCAGCGAGACCCGCACTTTTATTGCTCAAATACAAAAATAGAATAATAATGATGTCTACAAATCCCTTTCAAGGGATTAAAATAAGACGTAAGAGACGAGAACAAATTTTCGATCTGGAAATCGTTGACTTTTTGCCGAGTTCTATTAAAATAACTGGTGTGTGGGCCATTCAAATATTAAAAATCAAAGGCAAAAACAAAGATTTTTTATAATCCTCAGTGATGTGTGTATATTATGTGATCAACTAATTATTTTCTATTTCGTCCATTTTTATGAATGAAAAGTGCACCGCTCTGGCGACGTAAAAGCGTATGCAAGAATATGGGATCCGTTGTTTAAATTGGCCAGCTTGAAGTCCTGAACTCAATCGAATTGAGTATGTCTGAGATGCTCTAAAGAAACGAGTAACATCCGTCAGAACAGAACAGAATATCAGGAAAAAAAAGAGTCATCGCAGAAGAGAATACGTTCCCAATTTCTCAAAACGTTATTAAAGACATCGTGTAAAGTATGCCAGTTTGGAAATAGTTTTTTAGTTTTTGGCGAGAGGTTACACTCTTCATTAGGTTTTTTGAATATGTAGCTTTATGTAATTAAAAAAAAGTATATAATTACCTTTATTGCCGACCACTTCGGTTTTAAAGATTCCTGAAAAAATTCTAACTATTTAAATAACTAAAATGAACCTAACGTTTTTATATTCAGTATATTTTAATAACGTTTGTGTCATTAATTCAAAGTATATAATTATAATAAATTATAATTGAATTTGATGTTGGATAAGTCTTCGTTTTAATGTTATTAAAATAAATATTTTCTTAGATTTCTAGGAAATAATTGTCCATTTGGCAAAATTTAACTTTCAAAGTTTTCAATTAACTTATTGCTTTAAGCGACAAGTAATTTTGGCTGTGGAAATTTAACATGACGCAAAAAAATTCATACAAATTAATTTATTCACTAACCGAAAAACAAACTTGAGGAAATTGTTTTTTTTTAATAATTGTGGTTATAAATCCGCCACAACTCAATACTCAAACCACGCAACCCTTTTCACTCCATTGGGTTGAAACATATTAATATTTGAAACATTAAATTGGAACTTCGTAATTTTCCCAAAAATCCATATCGGCAAAATAAAGGAAAATGTATCGATCTTTTTTTTTATGTAGTAGGAGGCCAACGGGCAGGTGGCTCACTTGATCTTAAGTGATGTCGCCGCCCATATACACTCACATTGCCAAAAGGCTCATACGTTGCCGTCCTTTTAACTAATAGAACAGTTAGATAGACTAATTTTACGTAGCACTTAAAGTATATTGTCATCTATGATATCTCATATATATTTACATATAAAAGATGTATGAGATGTACGTGTGTATGTCACTGAACTCCTCTTAAAGGGCTGCACGGATTTGAATTAAGTTTTTTTGTATGCGTTTGTGTGGCACCCTGGATGGTTTAGATTGAGAAATTATTAAAAAAATAATTTATGTTGTTTTAAATTCGGGAAATTAGACTTTATAAATATTGTCACATATTTATGTTACAAAATCTATCTAGACAAGGGATGCCATGATGCCAGCTATTTTGTGTTTAACAGTAAAATATTTTTTAGTAAATAATAATTATGACTACGGAATCATTATTACTATCGGCAATTAAATAGTCATTATAGATCTAGTAGCATTGGCAGATCGAAATAACCACGACTATTAACGGTTTCAAACTGATTTCACTCTGGCGTTGTTAATTTATATGACAATGACAGCTAACAGTAACGCTGTTGCTCTAACGAATCTTTGACATATCAATGCAATTACGGTGCCACATACTTTTCTTGGCCGGTAAGAGTGTCCCTTATTGAAATATCTTTATAAAACAATGTATCTAGAAAGATACACTTCTAGGCTTAAATAAATGTGACACATTCTTAGGAACAAATGATATGATAGGTTTTGTTACCTGTACTTTTAATAAAATATCTTTTCAGATACCTCGATATCTATAATAACAACTTTGCCATCGTAATTATTAATGCAAATAATAAAAATAAGTACATTTCGTTGGATTTTTATTCGGTGTTGGTAGATAGTAAAATTATTTAGTGTACGCATCAAGAATTACAGAAAATAAACAATGTCAGTCTGACATGTCAAAATGGCGACGGACTACCGTATTGGTACTAACCAATTTCAACCAACGACCAAGAAAAGTATGTGGCACTGTAGATGAGATTTGAGTTTACGCACAGATATCGAGTATAAATAGACATTATCTGTATTTTCTAAATAGATAAAGATAAAATTACTTTACCACTAATGGTTTATACGCGCTATAAATTTCGTTAAGCTGCTATTAAGGGCCAATTATGGCTCTAACGAAAATATAAGTGCTATTAACTGAGTACTTACCTCGTCTAGTGTACTTTAATAACTGAATAAAATGAACTATAATTATTATACTCGGTTAAGAAACAAACATGTGTCAGTGAACTAAGAACAATAAATCGTCTTATAATAAAAAAAAAGTTTATATTAAAAAAAATGTTATTTTTAAAGCTTTGTTATAGGAAGCTAAGCGAATTTAGCGACAGTTTTTTTTATGAATATTTAAACACGCTAATTGTTTCTGACAACTCGGATACATTCAATTTATTTATTCTTACAATAACAAGACAGAATAAAACACAAAAATATGTCACTGGACAACACAAAACACCCATGTGTATCAATCACAATTAAGTATACAGACAGATAACAACAGATAATAATCTTTTAGGTATCTGTGTGTCCTTTCATTGGCAAGGTCCTTCTTCAAATCCCGCCATTCCTCTCTGTACTGTGCCACCCTCTGCCATGTACTACCGGCTGTTTTTTTATTCCACCTTCAAAGATGGCTTTCTCTTTTTGTTGGCTGTAGGTTGGGCATCAGTTTAGTTTCACACAGTTTACTTTCTTGCTCCACTTTTCTATTTCTCTTTCTCATGTGCTTGTTGCTTCTATAATATATAACTCTTCTTATTTACGATTAGTGCCTATAAAATCCCTGCAGCGCTGCAGTAACCTACTAAGTATTTTGCGTACCAGAAAAGCTATTGGTACGATGATACTGTGTCCTTATTCTTGTCAATTAGAATATAAATAAACGTTATTTATTTCTTTCATAATTCTAAAGCTAACAAAAATCAATTGAACTAAACATATAACCAAAGATGAATTACAAAATTATATTCAAATATTTACGAAAGGAAATGACACGTAATACCTAATTCGACTGTGCTGTGTGATGCTGAGAAAGTGAGGGTACAGTGTGAGTGTGTATGTACTCATGATGCAAAAAAATCTAAGCTGTATATTATAATGTTTTATCATGATTGGAAACTAAACAGGCTTTATTATTTGGACCAAAATAAAAATAGAACTTATCGATTTTCATTAATTAAATTCACATGTTTTTAGTGTGAACCTTTTGAAATTCCAACATTTTTTCATCATTTAAAACACTATAATTACCAATATTATATAGTTTCTAAACACCTATTGTTCGCATTCAATTTCCCAACTTGGTTATAATTTACCCCGAATCGGGAAAAACAATGCCGTGTAATAAAGAGGATAATGTAAATAATTGCTGGGCGATTAAATTTACGGCAGTCGTTAAAGCCAATGATAATTGCTGGGATTACGATTTTTAAATAAATCTGCTTTCGTACGAAGTAATAAACGTATGTTTTTATTAAACAAATATACCTCAGTTTTCTTAGTTACAAAGATGACAGAATAATAAATGTAATGTTTATATTATAGATAGAAAAATATACATACATATTTACGTAATTGTTGTACAACAACAAAAAGCAAACGGGCAGGAGGCCCATCTGATATTAAGTCATACTGCCGCCCATAGACACTCAACCTCAGATGGCTTTTAAGTTGCTAAACTTGGTATACTCTTTTCTTGGGGTCCCCAAGTCAAATTGCTTCGGAAATATCTCAATGGGTTCAACCCTTCCTCAAAAATTTTTCGAGATGGTTCTACAGTTTATAGTTTATTTACATGTGTCATAAGCAACGATCATTCGACATAAAAAAAACACAATCGAGAATTATAATATTATATATAATATTTAATTTAAAAACGTAAAGAAAATCAGTTTTTTGCTTACGATACTAAAATCGTTGGATCTTACCGTTGGTTAGGCTTTATTACCGTTTGTTAGAAGACATACGTTTACTCTAAATATAGCTAATCGTTATATCGTTTACAAAAGCACTCGGGTTAACAGTAACACAATATAAATGTACGAGGGACAACAAATTGTTCTCTCAGAGCTATTCGATTGAATTCCTTCCCGAATCACTGGAACATCGAGGTTAGATCAAAAGTAATACCACAGTTTATTATAAAAAATAGTTACTCAATTTCAAGTATTGAGTAACTATTTCAAATAGTGGTTTTTACAGACACTACAAGGGGAAAATATATATCAAACGCCTTAATATTGTACTATGTATTTAGTAGTTTCAACCCGAAATACAAATTTAAAATAAATTATATACTGTTATTACCAATAAATAAGTGTTTATTATATATTATTCGCCGTAACATAAAATAATGTAATAGAATTACATTAAAAAAATCAGTGTCGCTACAGAAGTGTATTTGTGCACAGCCGAGATCGAACTTAAAACCTCAGGGATGAGAGTCGCACGCCGATGTCACTAGTATAAACTAGTAAATACTACTACTACTAAATAGTCACTGTACTAATTACATAGCGTTTTGAAAATGCAAAATACATATTCGAAAGGAAAACACAAAAAGGCTGCCGAGGAACGGATAGATTCAATGAGGTGCTTTGTGCATTGTCCTTTAAATTCTGGTCGCATTTGCATTTAGTAGAAGCCCTGGCTCAGCTCCAGGAAATCTTCGTCTCAGTAACCATCTTCACACAATAACTTTTTGACAGCCTAACTACCAGTTAACAAACTGTAACACTGTCAATAGGAAGGCTGTAGCGGGTTAAGGCGAATTGTAGTAATAAAATCAACTGAACGAACGGAAAACGATCGCGAATCAAATTGTGGACGCCGGCTTTTAGAGGAAATTATGAAGACGCCACGGAGCACGGCCTTAATGGATACAAATTGAATTTTCTATAGCTTTTTTAAACATCCAACGGTAGTCTGTAAAATGGATTTTCTGGTTCTATTTGTAGCATTCCTGCGCTGCCTTCGACATAAATTTCACTTTAACAGAAAACGTTTTGTTATGTCTTGTAACGAATTCAAATACATTATCATTAGTATTCAAGCGTTATTAAAGAATCCATTCTTAATATGAGTGTTAGTTTTAATATCTGTATACCTCACCGTCCGTCGTTCCACGACTGAGCATTTCTTAATGCAGTTTATGCCGCACACAAGTAATGTGGAACCAGCTGCCCACTGAAGTATTCCCGAATCAATTCGACTAAGGGTCCTTCATGAAAACAGCAAACCAATTCGGAAAATGCCGACGGCATTCGAGAGCCTTCTGGCAATGTTGGTGTCCTTTCTGGCAGTTTGCCTCCTGTTACATAAAAAAAATGTTTTGTTAGTATAAGTTCCAAAAATGAATGTTTGTTTTTTTAAGTGTACTTGTGTGTTTCTATAGCCTCTTTTAGAGTAAAAGCCTTCTCCACATTTTTCCATTACTTTTTGTTTCGCGATGTTACTATAATAAAATCCTTAATTATGTCTAAATATTTTATCTTCCTCGGCTTCTACGATACTTCTATCACCTGGTGTGGTAATATTACCCATTTCAAAGCGTTAATAATTATGAATATGAAATAAATTTATTATATTTAATGTTAAATAATTATGCCTCCATGGAAGTGGTTGTAGAGTAGGCATTAGTTGTTCAGTGATATATGTGTTTTCGCCTTTCATTTTTGCATGTTTGTAATGTTTATTTATTCACAGAAAACAAATACACAATCCTTACAGTACTAAACCAATACGATAATGTGAATTCACTCTGCGAACGTATAAAGATGCAATAGTTGAAGACAGCATTCATAAGGCAACGTCTTTGTTAACTGGGATCTGTGCCACAGACTGGTTCTGGCCCTTGGTATCGCAAACAACCATGACATTTGCCGACGCACACATATTCATTTTTTTTTATCACTTCATATATATAATACAATTGACATATTGAAAAGCCTTACTGGCGGCCTTACCGCTTTCGCTAGATCTCTTCCAGGCAACCACTGTGAGAAAATACATAATACATATAGTTATAAAATTAAATCATACAATAATCAGAATATTATTGAAAACATATATACGTAACATGTAACATACGTTCTTAAAATTACAAAAAGAATAAAAATATTGCAAATACACTTTCCGCTATTTCTCTATTTCTGTTCAATAATATCTATTAACAAAACCATTTAATTACAACCCCTTCTATGAACAGAGTAAATGGAATTAGGAGTCACAATTGTTTCGGCCACAGCGAGCTGAGCGATTTATTAAGTGCTGTGTTGGGATTAATCGGGCGACCTCTTTGTTTTATTGTAATATCCTAAGTTTGTAATGTTTAGGGGTATATGTGAATACTTATATACTTAATCGAATATTACGTATGAACACTGTTGTTGTAGTTTTGTATGAAAAAGCAGTTATATATACATACATAGGAGAAGTGTTGGCCTAGTGAATTTAGCGTGTGACTCTCATCCTTGAGGTCGTCATCCTCGAGGAAAAAATCATGAGGAAACCGGCTTGCCTTAGACACAAAAAGTCGACGGCGTATGTAAGATACAGGATCACCTACTTGCCTATTAGATTGAGAAATGATCATTAAACATGAAAAGACAAAGATTGAACATAAAAAGGTTTTAGTGCCAATTTTTTTTGCATAAATGTTCTCTTTTGTTATCAGAGGTGAACATGTATTTGCGTATCCCCTGCATTCGAAAGTTGAGGTATTTGGACATCAGAATCTCTGCTATTCAGAGACTGGGTGAGCAATACAAACTAAAACCACCTCTAATCGTTCCTACAAAGGCGCGTTACAGAGGCTCCGGTGTCGCTTTAGCATTCTACCGGGATCTTAACTGCAGATATGGCCTTGGCCTAAGACCTGTCTAGAACCTAGTTTTCGCGTCTAAGACAATCCCGTTTCTCTGCAACGATTCCCTTTACAACAAAGAATAATTGCTTATGTATAGAAATCATTGACGCAACCGATTTTAAAAATGCTTAAGGTGTAAATATTTGTTTATTTGTTTTAATTGAGCAAACTAATTCTTAATGTTTTAAAAAAAAATCTTTGGTTTCAATCTACATTTGATTAGCTAGATATTTTGTTAAAAAGCCATCTGTAGGTTAATATTGTAAATAAAGAATCCCTTGCAAACAAATAAGTGTTGAATAAATAAGATGTCTGAATATGATGTCATAATATAAAGTCTTCACTAGTAAGCACTATCTCAACGTCAGCCTCTCGGAGGGTTTATGATAAATATCAACAAAAATCGGCCTTTGTTCTTACCCAATAATTTACGAGTGGCCAGGAAAGATATCAATCAAAAATTTGTAAGATAAAGAACGTTACTTTATTTTAGTTTATATAACCGAGGGCAAGCGGGCAGGAGGCTCTCTTAATTATAAGTAAGATCGTGATGGACATTCTGAAAGCCAGCTGGCTTACGAGTGCGTTACCGACCATTGGTTTGAAAATGAAAGTTCAGGTAGCTGGTTTCACATAGTGGTGTTACTCGGTAAGAATTTCCTTCAAAATGTGTACCATTAAGCGTAAGTTTAAATTGATTGTGTTTTGGTCTGTATATTTCAAGTAATCTGGGAGTAATGCCTGTATAACATGGTTTTTGTATTTAGAAAACGTGCCCAAAGACAGATAGATTTACATTTTACATTTACTTTGTAAGAAAATTTAAATTACAGTACGTTATTTATGTACATAGTGTTTATGTTTATTTTCAAAAAAGTATTTTGCTCTAGAATTGCGATACAAATGTCTCTTGGATTTTACAAGTATTTTCCGATCCCGGAATCGTAACAAGCAACAGTGCAAAACCTGCACAGCATCACATATATTTTTTCAAACTTAGCAAAATCAAACTGTAGACCAACTAAAAAGTAAAAAAAAAAACCTTGCAAAACGACGTAGGATTTGGGTGCGATTAACAGAAGCCAGTGGAGCGTGACAGTTTCGTGGGCCGACAAAGTCTGAAAGCATAAATTTTGCGATCCGTAACGGAAATGGCTCGATATGACCAAGGTTCGTCGATATTTATTACCAGCTAAAACCTTCTTTCTCTGGCTTATGCCAAGATAAGGCCTATCTTGCATAAATACCTCTCTTTTGTAATAGAATATTTAGTGGTCGCAGGGAAAATTCAGTCGCAGTTTACTTCGTTTATCGATGAACGCTGACATTGTTTGTTTATAATAAAGTTCTTTGAAATTATTTACTAAATCACATAATTTCAAATAAAATTAATTGCAGCTCAGTTCTAGAAAAATTAAACTTCCATGTTCCTGTCTAGACTCGTAATTATGATTTATTTCACGTTTCTAACATCAACACCAACTATGCAAAATATTCAGTTTTGTATCGCACTGGCCGGTTACAACGACCACTATTTAAACGTTGACTTGTTAAAGCTATCGCGCAATATCCTTAAAAGGAGTATGAAGAATATCCATAGCATTAAATCATCTGCATCATGAGCACATACACCCTCACTGTACCCGCACTTTCACAGTATCACACAGCATAGTCGATATACACATAGGTATTACGTATTTAATTTTCGTAAATATTTCAATGTATAATATATTCCAACATTGCGTATGTTTAGTTTCATTGTTTTTGTTGCATAAGACACTTACTAAGTCCGTGGTATAAAGTCTTGGCTAACAAAGCCAGCCTAGCTCCGTCCAAAACACAGAAGTCTCCTGCGTACTATGCAAGCTTGACGGAGCGACCTTACGATGGTTAATTTCATAATATATTTTAAACATTCTTTCTGAGTTAAGTTAAGAGTAAGTTTTTCAACAAGTTGCATAACTGATTGTCAACAAGTTGCACGGTCATGTTTGAGTTCCAAATTTGTTTCTAAAAAATACTTTATTCGAATTGTCACATAAAAATCGTTGTTAGAGATAAGTGGTACTTATAACTTTATTATATGTCAGAATCATGAAAGTATTATCAATGAGAATAATAAATAGTAATATTTGAGAGTAATAAATGGTAAATTGTATTATTTGTATACATGTCTATACAAATAATACAATTATTTCATTTCATCACTTCATTAAAACTTTATCTTATTTAACTTTATTTAACCAATTTCTGTAAAGTTGCATATAGTAGATCATTTTTCCAAAAATAAGGTCATAAAGAAGTTTAACTTCTTACGTGTGTAGAACTAGTACACGCACACATTTTTTATTATTATTGCCCTTTTCACTGATTACACATTTTTATTGCTTTGTTCCAATAATTTTGTCTTTATGTACGTATATTATGTAATTCTGCACTTGCGCTAACCATATCTATTTTTTTCTTCTCACAATGGTTGCCTGGAAGAGATCGCTCAAAAGCGATTGGGCCACTTTTGCCTCTCTGCCCTCCTTTTTATTTAAGTATTTTAATTGTACCGTATTTCTGTATTATTGCAATGAAGTGCTTATAAATGAATAGTAAATAGAAGGAAAATTATTTAACTTTCCTATACACAAGGATATATATTTCTTTCTGAATATAAAAAAAATCCGTTACAGAAGTCTAATTGGAACTCTTCAGATCTAGTTATTACCGGTGGTTTGCAGTTGCAACCGGTTATAACCAGTTTGTGTTTGTGTTGGTCAGAGCGGGCCGCAGAACTAGCATAAACTCATAATTACAGAGCTCATAAGGTTGTTCAAACAAATTTAACTTTGCGGGTGACCGTTCTATTTGGTTTTATACGATTAGAGCAGTGCTGACAACTTGACAATATGTTATATAAATTTAATCGGGAGTACTATCAAATGAGATGAATAATACAGAGATATAACATTCTTTATTAAAATATTAAATTAGTTATTAGCTTAAAACATGCAGAATTTCAGGAAATACTTTCGATAAAACTTGAGTGTGTGTGTGTAAAAAGTGAAACTTTTTATTATAGCAGTTGGCCTAGTGGCTTCAGCGTGCGACTCTCATCCTTGAAGTCGTACGGTCGATTCCCGGCTGTGCACCAATGGAATTTTTCTATGTGCGCATTTAACATTCGCTCATTTGGTGAAGGAAAACATCGTGGCTTGCCCTAGACCCTAAAAGTCGACGGCGTGTGTCAGTTTGACTGTCCATAAAGCAAATACAGAAAAGGCCCAGAGAGAATATGGACAAAGGATCTATGTCGGCCTCGTAGGGTAATTCTTTTTTCGTGGGGTAATGCCTTACGTACCCTAGGTGCGACTGCCTTGTAGTGGAGAGTTAAATGGGAATCGCAGTGCAAACCCACTAAAACCAGACGGAGCCACCAGCATCCAAGGCAGGACACTAACAGCGTAGCCTTGAACGAAGCACGCCATGCGATCAGACGTTTTGTAGCATAGATTCTGCAAATCTATAGGAAATTTGAACGACACAATATATTAATGATGACAATGAAGGCACATAAAACTTTAACATTACAATCCGATTTAATAAATAAAGTATAATTAACCGAGTGTAACGTAAGAGATAATTACACGAACGAATTGTCAGATTTGAACCGCCACCGCAACCACGGCGCCGCAAAGGTTCTTATTAGAGAAATTTTCGCAAGTTGCGAATCCCTTTTATTAATTTTAGTTGTTTACTTTGGTTATTGGCGGATGAATAATTTGAAGGTCAGAAAGCAGAATTTGCGGTGAGAGTTGAAACAAATTTTTAAATTTTCAATGCATAAATTAAAGTCTATATACGTTCCGAAAACACAGCTAGATTTGCATATCGAGAGCTTGGCTGCTTTAGTCTGAAAGCAACTTTGTTGCTAGAGATGTGTAGTCTCTGTATGATCTACCGCATTTACCATGGACAGTGGTCTGAGGAGTTGTTTGGATATATACCTGCAGCTCAGATTCATCATCGGACGTAAAGGCAGAATATTAAACAATACCCGTAACACCTTAACAGCGGTCGTTCCACAACTAAGCGTTTCTTAAGGCAGTTATTGCCATGCACAACCACTATGCAAAAACAGCTGCCCACTGAAGTATTTATGAACTAATTTGACTTAGGGTCAATAAATAAAACCAATGCTTAAAATTCAACCCTCTCGCGAGCCTCAGGTGAGCCTTCTGTCCGTTTGCCTCTTGTTACTTAAAAAAAACAAAACAAACTGAAGGTAATATTTTTTCAAAATGTGGTTTGACATTAACTATTTAATAAAGTCTAATCACAGTATCGAATAGTTTTCTAGTGCTTCTGATACCTGTCAGCTTAATAATATTAAATTTGCGTTTATAACTGTTAAAGTTTGTATTTTATTAGAACTACGATATAAATAAATAATAACTTACTGCAAGCAACCCTAGATGTAATGTATTAATGAAAAAAAAATTGTCCATATTTCGAAAAAAAAACAAAATCCTGAGCTTAACCCACAACAAGTCCAGAGATATCACTAAAAAGTAAACGGAAAATTGGGAAGCTCAGTCAATTCATATCCGGTTGGAGCAGATATTGACGCTCTCCACTCTTTGAAGCCCAGTTACGTAAACATTCGTACAGATAACTCGTTAGCTGCGATTTTTCTTACAATTTTGCTAAGAATTTTTAACTCCTATAAGCCCCCAATTAAAATCTGAAGTTATGAATCTGTAGAGCACTGTGATATTACAAGAATTTTAAATACCTGACGTATGTAAAAGTTGATGTGTGATCAGTTCAGAAGTTCACTCGATATACTTCACATCACCTATAATATACTTGTGTCAAATAAAAAATAGACGCTTTGAACTGTTTCGGACCAGATATTACATTATGTTATATACAGCTATGAAAGAATTTCCTGAAGCCTATAAATGTCTATAAATATATGACAACCATGTGACAATATTTATTTGTAAAATGTAATCAAATGTTTCCCAGCTAGGAAAAGGACACTTATGTTACAGGTCAAAATATTAAAATAGACTGTTTTTAATAGTGTAATTCTGCAACTAATACACCTTAACTATGAAATACTATTTGTATTAGGTTACAACAACTAAGTTTATTGTAAGCATCTGCATTTTAATCCAGTATTTTATTTATCAACCAAACGGATTAAAATGAACGCAAAAATATTATCAATACAATAATAATGTGTAGTTTTAATTTTGTAATTGGTATTTTCTGGAACATTCGCTTTAATTCTCGTTAGCTTTGATAGTGGCATCTATTAAACTGAAGTTATGCCAGCCAGTGCTTAAACTTAAACATCGTCACAGCGTATTTAAGATAATTGTGTAAAACATTGTAAAATCGTCTTCGTTTTTCTAAATAAATTTGAGAAAGATATATTATAGTTCTTAAGTTATTGACAAGAGACGTTAATAAGCCTGAGTCATTTTAAAAATTAGGTAGACAACGGTAGCACAAAGCCGACCCACAGGCTAATTAAAATTAAATCTGAAAATCAAGAAATTACATTATGCGATACAATATCTCCTGTATAAATATCCAATTCGCAATTGAAAGAATCATAATGAATCGAAAATAGTGAAAAAAATTTAAGCTCTCATTCGAATGAATAAACCTGAAATAAAGCTCTCTTCAATGTATTTTAGTTCAATACACGTGAAACGAAATCTAAAGAACCGTAATTAAAAACAAACTTCTATCAGGGCAGTGAACTTAGAGTTAACCGTATAAATGTTATATTTTTCATGGCAATTGGCGATTAGGATTATTCTACTCCTCTTGAGAACGTACGCTATTCACATCCTCAGGTCAAGGTCGTTATTTAATTGGGTTTAAAATATGGTGGTAGATGGTTTTCTCAAAAAGATCACTTCAAGTGATACGTAAGCAATAGGGGGTAGGGGGGATTTCCTTATTTTCGATGATAAGGGGGGCGGAGATCAAATTTAGTAAGCAAAGCAAGTTAATATTTGTGTTAAGAGTGATCCAGTTTCGGCAAAATTGAATTGTTCTAGATGTCGTATCAAATAGACAAATCCTGGTTATACTAAATTTTTTACGAAACTTTTAACAATCTCATAAACACATAAAAGCACAAAATTTACATACGAAAAAGTGAGAGTTTTGCCTACTTTTGCTGACAAAGAGATGTCTATAAAGGAATGTAGTAAATCTGCTTACGTAAAACTTAAACGGATCTATGTGTAAAATACTAAAGAATAAAATCATTCCAATGAGAATCATATTCCAGACCACTAGATAAACATTACTTCACGTGATACTTACAAAGCTTATAGCACAAAATACTAAATAAATCAATAATAATATATCTCAACTGAGATTTTAGTTACCACATATATCATTTATAAGATCAGGTCAAACTAATTCCTACGAACAAATTAGTTCGTAATCGGACAATAACTATTTAGATTGTTGGTTCTAAGTGAATTACGAAAGTTTTGCTGTTTCATATACTTCTGTAATATCAGCAGGTTACTATGATTTAATTCATAACGAGACAATTTTAACAATTTAAATAAGTGCGCACTAAAATTCGAGTGTTTTCGGTGATAAGAAGTGATTATTAACTGTTTTAAAAAATATTAATGCAATAGATTTAGGGATCTGACAATAAGAGCCGAATTAGTATTATAGATTTTAATCATAAAAACAAGAGAGGTCTGATTGTAAGGTTTTACCTAACTTATTTTCTTTCTGTCAAATTGTGTTTACTCTGCAATATAAAGAGACAAATACTTTCGTTAAATTGGTAGAATTATGTTGAGAATTATCATGACAAAGTTTAGAAATGCTGTCTTATAAAAGTTTACAATGAAAATGAACAGGACAACATTTAATAGAAGACCAAGATAAATGGACGAGAAAAGCGACAGAATATCTTCCTCGCTATAACAAAAGCAAACGAGGAAGATACAAAGATGGGAAGCTGATATAAGTAGAGCAGCTGGCCCTATGTAGCTACATAAAGCTAGACATCGAGAAGAGTGGAAACTGTTAGAGGAGGCTTATGTACAAGGACAAGCTGTAAAATAAAATTTAACCGGCTTGCCGATTAACTATTAGTGTTTATAGCACTACACATTGTGGTATACTAGGATTAGTATTTTACAGCAATAAAGGCAGCAATTATTATTATGACTATAATTGTTATGGGGAAAATATATTATCTAATTTTACAAGTTGTCTGCCTTTTTTAAAAATACATTTTCATTTCATATACATTTACATTTCATATGTGACATCTTTAAATTTTGGGGTACACACTCAGCGATACTTAACAGGGCGATAGAGTAACAGCTTCTACTAGCCGGGCCATGTGATAGGATTGTTAATCAACACATGCTCAATAGGAATATCATGTACAAATGAGAGAAGATGAACGTGTTAAATTTACTCATATATACCAATGGCTCAAAACAGGGCGTGGCTCCGGCGCTGGCATATTCTCTGTTGATCTCAACATCAACATTCACCTATCTTTAGGCACACACAACCTGATTTTTCAATGTGAATGTGAACCAGAGCCTAACTTTTCTATTAAGTTCGTAACCGACAGTGCGTTTGTGCTGATGGAGTTAGTAAGCAAAAAAAAGAGCAATAACCATGACAAACAAAGTTACCCTACAGTGGATAAAGGGACCCAGTGGATATCTCGGCAATGATGCTGTTGCGAACTTGCGAGGAGAGGCTCCGAAATGATGCCTGCTGGGCCGCATCCTCTCCTTCCCTTGCCCTTCTCGCAAGTGTGAATCTGGATTCACCAAAAATCTGCAGAACTCCAACATAAACGATGGTCCCGAAGCGTGAATGGTTTTGCCAGCAGTTAACCCGCAATTGACATAGCGACTTCTTAACCTAAACATAACTAACCTCAAAACAATGATAGGGACAAATAACGGGACATTGTCTCCTTAATAAACATCTTCTTGTCCTAGGCGCGACATACAGCCCCATATGCAGAGGCTATTTCAGTGCAGATGAATCAGTCACCCACGTAGTCCTGAAATGCGAGGCTGTGGCTAAACAACGTGCAGAAATGCTCGGAACAATGAGGTCGCTCCGTGAAGCCTGCGAAGAGCCCAGGAGACTTTTGGAAGGAGTCAGGCTGTCTTAGTTATGGCTGTCTATGTCCGGAACTGAGTTAACATATTAATAACCAGAATCGTCTTTATGTTGTATCTTTGTAACAAAATACAAAACTGCTTGACTGTATATATACCGAATAAATTTTTGAAGCATACAAAATATTTTAATAGACGAGCCACTGGTTTACTATGATCTATAATCGACATCCTCAAAAGACTTGAATGACACAGCCAAATTAGACCTGAAGTACAATGTCAGCAGAACACGGCGTTAAGAATACCAAATTCTCTTGTGTTATCATAATAATAAATTTACCTGGGCAACATCATACGTTATATTATAGTGTTTTAAAATACAGTAATACCCCGACTTACGCTACCTCGACTTACGCGGATACGGAGTTACGCGATTTAATTTTCTCGTCTATTAGTTTTTTGTTTGAACGCCGCGCAGTCAAGGTCAAGAGAAACTTGACAGAAGCCCTCAGTTCGATTGAAAAAGGGTTAACAATTTTGAAAAGCATAGACTCTAATGAAGAGCGCATTTTTGTTACAAAACATGGAATAAAAAAATACTAGGATGCTACGAGGAGACATTACGGGAGAAGAAAAAAACATTGACTCGTCAGACGACTTTGTTACAATTTATGAAACCTACATCAAAATAACTTCGGATTGTGTTTATACACTCTATTAATATAGTTTGACATATTATTTAGAATTATTTCCTAAATTATTGTTTTATTTAGTCTCCAGTCCCAATTAAACATACTTTGTAGGAGTTTATATGCAAAATTGTACCCCGACTTACGCGAATTCGACTTACGCGGATAGCGCTCAGTCCCACCTATCGCGTAACTCCGGGGTATTACTGTATATCTAAAAACGATTGAAATTAATTAATCATGTCAAATTGAGAAAAGAGATCGAACGGCGCAGTTGTTCCTGTGAGTAAGAAATCTTAAAGGCGTTTTAAATTCAAAAGCCCTACTGAACGGTTAAAAGCCTTTTTGTCCGGGATAATAGCTCAATCCGCAGCGAACAATTATCCTAGGATAATTAATAACTTAGCGCATCGCATCTGCATGAAGTTGCAGTGAGACGTGCTCAAAGCGTGGGAAAACCTAATTAATGCCTAATGCATATGGAGCCTGAACATCGCTGTTTGAACACGGGGTAAAGGGTTACCTCGAGAGTAGTTAAGCTACTTTTAATTGTGAATTAATTAAATATTCATTAAAATTAAATTCTTTATTCAATGGTGCCTGTTTACCATCTTTTCTTGTTACAGTGTGGAGATAAAAAATAAAAAAATATTTATTTAAAAAAACATGATTCCGTTATTTCGTTTTTTACTCCCATGCCATAGTGTCCAGGTACTTTTTCCATTTCTATTTTAAAAATAAGATATATAAATATTATATAATTATTCGTGTTGCGCGTCTCGCAAGATACGCCAGTACTACATTAGTAATATACAATAATAACTTACAAAAATCGTGGGCGAGCCTATTTGCCTCGTTTACAAATTTAATAATTTAGTCATAGAACCGTTCCGGCCACAGTCTGTGCTTAGTGTTAATATTTTAAAATTATTTACTTAAGAACTGCTCGCTCTTACCTACTTCCTGTTTTTTCTAACCGTACAATACATTCAGTAGAGATATTAAAAATATTAGTTTATCGTACGTTTAATTGTGCAAGGAAGATTTTAAACAATCGAAGTTCGTAAAGTACTCAAATATTCCGTATTTTTTAAACAAAAAACGGCGCTTGTCTATATATATATATATATATATATGTATATATATATATATATATATATAGGTATGAAACGGTGTAATTATAAATAATAATAGTAAAAAAGTTATTGTAAATATTGATCTGTATTTCAACAAAATGTTTGCGAAGGTTTGACAAAATCAACATTGAACTATACGATGCGTTTGTTGAGCAATGGCAAACGTAGAACCAACCTAAAAACAATATTTATTCTACCAACTGAACCATACTAAATTCCAGTCGTTATTCAGAAACGTGACAAGTATTGAAAGTTAAAAATTGGCGAACTAATTCCACATATACAGAGTTAGTCTTATTAATTGTTGCCAGCGAACATTTCTACATAATATTTTCAAAATTCATTGTTTTAAAATTCAATATGATTCACAAATTTCAAAATGTCTAGTAATTGCATGGGTTGTGGTTAAGAATGCCTTTAGAATGCCCATACATCTTAAATTCAAATACTAAACTAAACTTAAACCCTAAACAGATAAAGACAGGCCCGACCAAAAGCAGTAGACGACGCTTTTGAGAGACCAGAAAACGATTTTATTTTACTGTCGAAGTTCCGAGATTTTAGATTTGAAGTTCTAAAGCAATTGGATAACCAGGCAAAGGCACGTATGCAGAAAGTATGTCTGTCCACACAAACGGAGTTGAATAAACTCAAAATACAATATCTCTAAGAGCTTCAAGAAAAAAGTGAGCAGAACATCGCAGTATCACATCAAGAGCGTGAATATACCTGTGCGTGTTGTGCCTCGCAAAGTGTTGATACAAAAACAAATCTAAAAGAAGATAAGTTAGTATGTGCCAAAGTTTTTTGTAAAAATATAAAAAATGGTATCAAGACCGCTACCCACACACATCTCAATAAAAAAGACGCTAGGAAACCGGCATTGGTAAGAGAAGCAGCTAGCGAATTGAGAGTTAGTAACCAAACTATGACAATAGCAGGGCAGATTGCCAATGTTTTGCAAAAGGTAGTCAATCTTAGAAATCCTGAGGTACTTTGTGAAAAAAATGGGAATCATTAGAAATACGGGCTACTCAAAAGAAAGTACCTTCATATCTGATGAATACGGTTAGATAGTACGGAGGAAAAATTAACATCGTATGTAAAAGGGACATGACATGTGGCATGGAAGTGGACGTTAAGATTTATTTATTTATTAACACTTCGTTACACTACAATATAAAAAAAATTGAACATGATTAAATCAAAAGAAGGGCTGGCGGCCTAATCGCTTTCGAGCGGTCTCTTCCAGGCAACCACTGTGAGTAAAGAAAAAAAATTGTATTAAATTACATAAGATAGGCAAGTAGTGCAAAAATACATGTTATACACAGTTATTAAGACAAAACTAAACAGGAACAAAAAAACCAAACTAAACTAAAAAGATGGTACATTAAAAATAGAATTCAGATTAAGTCTAAAAAGCAAAGCAATATGCCTACTGTTAGCTTCTAATATTAATTTAATTAAATTCTAAACATTTTTATGAAACATATTCTTAAGAATCTTGCTACAAGTGCGCATGTGCAATAGTTACTCATTTGACTCGTTCGGTTGTTTACGAGTTGTTACGAATTGACTCGACCATTTTCCCGAAGTGGGATGGTCGAGTCGGAGGAGGGAGTTGTGATTATAAAAGAGGTTGTGACACATGCGCACGGGCCTTTTCTTCGTACAAGTTTCAAGTTATACAGTTCACGTAAAATCAGTGAAGTAAATTATAGTGAATTAAGTCATTATTGAAGTGTTTAATTTCCTACCCTAAGAACTAAATCAACTACTGCTAACAATTCAGAAGAACGGGATGCAGCGAAGAAACTGATACGGTATATCATATCCTTGTTGTAAAGGATTTACGCCCACGAGGTATGCGAAATATTTATTTTTTCCATTTTTGTAACCTAAAGATGTAGGTACTATTTTTTTTATAATATTCAAAATCGTTCGTCATTTGAGTAAATTAAGTGTTATTAGACAAGTTTTACAGCGTTTTATGCACGTAAATTTGTTATTTAATGCAAAATTGCATCTTTTTTTTATCCACCCGTATGTATAAAAAGTGAACAAAGGAATTAACTTTTAGCTATTTATCGCAATATTATCTAAATTAATACATAAATCATTCAATTGTATGACTTCACTATTCCGTAAAATAGGTCAATGGAAGTTGTTCGAAATACATAATTTAAATTTAATAATTTTTGATGGTGATCCCAAATATTTTTTCTCGGCCGACCGTCACATTTGTTAGTTGAGTCATTGTTGAGTTTTACTCGGGCTACGTTAGACAGATTTTTATTTTTATATATCTTTTTGTTAATTATAATTGATAATAGCTACGTCCACTATTTAGAATTGTATAGTGAGTGTTTAGTGCGTTTTTGAGAACTATCGTGAGGCAAGGTATTAGCATCAGTCTAACCTCTCTTTGTTGCAAAATTAATAGAATTTCTCCTAATCCTTACGTCTGATAATATTGTGTGCCTTTCTTCCTGGGAAGAAGATATTGTAACGAGGTATGTACTCAGGACTTATTATTCTAGTATAAGATTGTGTAGCGACGGCCACAGAACCGTTCTTTGTGGTACAGAAGTATATTAAGGAAGGAAATAATTTTACGAAGTAACGTTGGTTTCGTATTTTACGTTTTCTCTATACATTTGTTATGCTATCAAAAGTAGCTTACGAGTATAAAGTTCTGTTCCTTTATTAACGGAAGACTGTGCTATTGCGTAGGAAGCGTGGAACTGTGCTATGTTTTAGGATTTCTAAAGTTTTTACCAATTATAACCTCTCGGCCCTGTCTTGTCGTATTAGTTATATCGATAAAAATTAAAGCTTCCCAACTGCAGGCCTTGATACCTACCTAACATATATGAAAGAAAAGAATGTTTAATTGTAGATATGATCTTGAATTGTCCGATTTCCTTTTAACGCTCTAGAACGCAAAGAACATTTTACGTTATTTTTTTATTTTTAAGAGCTGTTACATTATATATTTTTATAATACTTACTATTTGTATGAAGTCAAAATAAATTTAATAAGTATATAGGAAAGTTTATAATCTTTATTTATAAGAGGTTACTAGGGTAGTGAAGCGTTTATTTAGCTAGTTATAAAGACGTTATGTGAACTAATATATAGTATTTTTCACGCCTTGGGTGTGAACTGAATGCCATAGTAATTTGTAAAAATATTATTTAGCCCATGTTCATCCGAGATAACGTAGGGTTCTAATTCTAATTGATCCTGTCAATCCATCCAGTTTCGGGGCCTATTCAAAAAGCAAACAATCAAATCTTGTTTTATAGTATTCGTATCTTTTTATAATTTTCACAATTTTTAGAGATTCTTAGGTGAATTCATTTTTCTAAAGTTTTTTTATTTTTCAGAAATAATGGATTTTAATTTATTATTAATTTTAACCATTATTTTAAAATTTAGCTTAATTAAATCTATAATATTTTTGTTATTTTAGAAGTCCTAAGTCAGTTTAATATTATAATAAGGTTCTTACAGGACTTATTTCTTTTATTTTTTTTATAATAATAATTTTACCATTTTTAGAACTCCTTAGGTGAGTTGAATATTTTTATAAAGTTTTTTTTTCTACAGAAATAATTGATTTTAATTTATTATTAATTTTAACCATTATTTTAAAATTTAGCTTAATTAAATCTATAATATTTTTATTATTTTAGAAGTCCTAAGTCAGTTTAATATTATAATAAGGTTCTTACAGGACTTATTTCTTTTAATTTTTTTTATAATAATACTTTTACCATTTTTAGAACTTCTTAGGTGAGTTAAATATTTTTATAAAGTTTATTTTTATTAAAGAAATAATTGATTTTAATTTTTTTTATGAATTTTAACCATTACCTTAATTAAATCTATAATATTTTATTTTTAGAAGTTACAAGTCTCTTTAATATTATAACAAGGTTCTTACAGAAGTAATTTATTTATATTTTTTGTGTATAATAATAATTTTACCATTTTTAGAGGTTTTTAGGCGAGGTGAATATTTTTAGAGTTTTTTTTACAAATTTTATAAAATCTTAGGATAATAAGCTACTTTAAACAGTAAGTAGTTTTCACCATTTTTAGGATTTCAAGATCAGATTAATATCAAATTATGACTATATTAGACGAAAATTACATTGAAACATAATACAGTATAGTTTTAAGTGTATATATATATATATATGAATATAAATTAAGCTTTTTGATTTAAATAGAAAATATCTTAGTTAGAATCGATGCCAATCCTTTTAAGATTCAGAAGGCGGGTGTAGTTATGTACAATGCTTTTCTTATGTGTAACGTTTGTTTCCAGTAGTATGACTAGACGCAAAAAGAATCTAGGGTTTTAGTCCTGAGTTACGAAATGGTTTTAAGGACGAGACATATAGGAGTCGAACCTCATGGTTATTTTATTGGTGAGACTAAAGCAGCTCGCTTCCCAATGCAGTAGGAGCAAGACTATAGGGCAGTCGTAAGTTAACCTTACCACAAAAGCCGCAGTAGATCGAATAATTACGCAGGCGTTGCCTCACGGCACTACCATCACAGGACTACGCAGTCCCAGCATTTAGCCACAAAAGTAAGGCACGCGAACGACGATTGCATGAATAATGCAAGCCGTGAAAATACAGCAAAAGGCTAATTTTTTTTATTTATTTTTTTTAATATTACAATTACTTTATTTGACAAAAAAAAACATTACATTTTGTACTTACATTTTAAAGGTTGTAAACATACAATAGGCAACGAAGCGTTGAGCTACAATATTCATTTTGGTTAACCTTACACATAATATGCTTCTATGAGCACTAGCGTTTAAATTAGGCCTAGCCTGTATCTTAGACGCTAGTTCCTTCCAGTGTCAAAAAGAAATTGGTGAAGTAGTTTGTCATTAGATATTTATTAATTTTATTGTTTATTAAACTAAATGAAGGTAGAATCTATTTAAGTTGTTGCAATGGGTTAGACTGTAGTAAGTGTGAACTTCGATCAAGATTTTTAAGTCTTGTGGATGAGAAATTTGAATACGAGATATGAATTTAGTGTTGTTATTTCGGCAAGTATGGATGGAAACTAATATTTATTGTTAAGATTTTCTATTAAAATTAAATTTTAAACAATATAACAGAATCTTGGTCCCAGAATCAATCCGGACAAAATTATGACAATTTGTCAAAGAATGTGTGCTCGTCGCAATCACGTCGTCTATAGTAAGTCACTAAGTGATATTATGACTCTACGACATTATACGACATACGCATATCACGATTATTTTCATTCACGCAAAATAGCATCGGTGTACGGTCTAAATTATTGTTTACGTATATTTCACGGAGAGGCTACAAATTTAAATCCGTGGCGAGACAACTAGCAGGTCGTTAGTCGAAACGTAAAACATATTTCTTAAAATCGATTGGACAAATGTAGTGTTCCTTTGAAGAAAGATTCAGATCAAAGTTGATGTCTAGAACCTCGAAAGGAAAATGAAAATATTTTAAGTGTCTCAAAGATTTTTCTGGTTTTGAAAATTAAGAAGAGTTATTTTCATTATAGGCAACCGTTAATAGAACTTGTTATTACACGTCCATAAAGTAGAAAAACGTCAATATGAATGAAGTGATAATGATAACAGTGGAATCGCTATTACTATTGACCGTTGAATAGTCGTTCATTTGTAAATCCAATTAAAGATTAACATTAATAAGGAAATGGAATGAAAATATAGATACTTATTTGTAGCTGGGTTCTTCAAATAAGTTTAGCGATTGGTTTTAAAACATGTACAGAAATTAAGATAGAGCTAAGCGACAGGTTTTTACCCGTAAGAAGAAAGAAAAGGAAAGGAAAAAGAAGAAAGGCCTGAAAGAAGATCAAACTGGGAACGGTAAAACAAAAAACAAAAAAAAAACCAGAACTGAAGGCCTGGTAATTTGTGCACTGTCCTACTGTCTTAGGCTGTGCACTTTGCCCTCTACCGCGAATTAATAAGTGTACAATACTTCAGTCAAGGGTGTTGCATTACACTGGACCTTGCAAGAGGGTACTATTAGAAAGCTGATGGTATTTGTGGTTTTAAGTGAGCAAGGGTTGCAAAGGTGATAAAAATGACCTGTAAAAATGACAGGACCGGACCGGACCGAATGATAGGACAACGGCACCGTAAGACTGCAAAAAGAGGTATTACTATTATTATTATTTTTTGTTTGTGTTGCTTAGAGATTTAAAATAAAAAGGAAGCAAGCATTCGCAAGTTTAGGTTTTAAGGGGAAATTAGTAAACCTCCCGAAGTCTAATCTTACATACATATTGCTCCCAGCACTTAAAGTTGGCACTGCTGATAAAGAAACTTGATTTACTTCAGATGAATTGGACGCTGCAGTATGTTAACATTCAGCAGAGCCTAGTCGTTCATGGCTTTTTTTTGTGGGGGTCGTATTTGACTGTAATTCACTTTGGGTTTATTATATTACAAAGGATTGCGTTTTGGCACAGCATAAAACTGAATAAGTCTCAATTTAAGTAACAAATCTGAAACTTCGATGTTATGTCATGTCGACAATTTAGCTTGCTTGTTAAGACCGTTATAATTTTTATATTAAAAGTAGTATGTTTATAGTAAAATTACATATGACTTTTCTACATATATATATTCCCTGTGTATAATCAATACTTGACTTACACTAACAATACTTTTATTTATGCCTGATGATAAAAATATCGTTCAACAGAATTGATAAGATACTGTAATGAAATTGAATGTAAGGAAATTATTGTATCAATTTGATCGGTTACCAATGAGTTTGTATTTGACAAATTATTTGATAAACTAATGTCAAATTTACGTCATCTCCAGAAATAATAGTATCCTAATAAAAGCGATGGCTGAATATAATAAGTAAGTTTTGAGTGAATTGAAATATGTTGTTGAAACATAATACTAAGAACAAGTAGGGTTGTAGTAGTAGTAGTTGGGGTTATTAATATAATTAGGTATTTTGTGAGAAATGAAAGTGCTTCAAGTAATTGTTGTGCTTACGATAAGTTTTTTTTTTAAATTTTAATATATATTTTTGTTAAATTTATGTTTTGAACACAGACTAGAATATCAATTTTCCATGATAAATTCACTTTTGTGAATATAAAGGGATCACAATAGATTTAGTTATGTAAACTATATTGTGAATATAAAGGATCAAAATAGAGTTAGATAGTTATGTTCATTTTTTTTATTATAAAGAGAGATTTTATTATATCACATTAGATTTAGTTATGTAAACTTTATTGTGAATCTGTTGTGAATATGAAGAGGTGAATATGAAACAAACGGAGGAAACTGTATTTTATTTATTTTCTTTATTATCAAAATGCTAGAGGGTTGCGAAACAAGTTAAATAAACATATAAGGGATATTGAAGTACTCAAAATCGATATAGTGGCTATAACAGAAACAGTATGTTACTACTATATTAAATAAATTTTGCCTGCGAGGTATTAAATACTAAGATGCGACCGGATGGATGGAAGAAAACAAAGTGGCGGGTTTCTACTGGCCACGCGTGATACGTCGATCGGTGTTAGTTTTAATTCGTTAGCGCGTCATTTCATTTAAATGATAAATATATTTATTCTTATGTTGTGCGGTGTATTTATCGCTAAATACGTGTTTACAAAATATGTTATTTTATTAAATTTACACTAAATATATGATATAAATATATAAAATATACATATAATAAATACGAAAGGTATTTGTTAATACTACATATAAATTTATGTATTTACGTGCGTTATATATAATGTATTATGTTTTATTACATATAATTTATGTATCCTATTCTTTATATACAAAATTCCAGAAGATAGATATAGATAGATATAGATATATATAGATAGATATAGAGATAGAGAGACAAAACATGCAAAAGCTATTTGAGGTTGTATAAAACAAAACAGTACCATGTTTGTTACGTAAATAATAATAATAAAACAGAATTATTATTTCTCTATACGTACATAAAATACCGATCTCCACCTAGTAGAAAATAAACGAATATGAAGCTTACATGACGGTAGGTTTAAACTTCTGCTAACCTAGTTTTGCTATAACTTCGAGCAAACATAATCCGAGAATACACGGCTTTGGAACGACTAGTTTCTATATTCTACGGATAACGCTATCTTGGTCAATCTTATTCAAGTATTATTGTATTATATATGGTTTATATAATTACAGAAACAGTCTAAAAAATAGCAGTAGATGCGTCTCGTGTGTCTTGGCGCATCTATCGCCTACCTGCAATAAGAAATACGAATATTTAATTCCCGCCTATTATTCACGTATCACTAATAAATTTGAAAATAGTTTTCTATAAAACGTAATATTGTTCTTTAGTAGCTAGTGTTTCATTATTTCAATTACCTACCTGTAAAGGAAGTGCTTGAAGCACTCTGAGCGATTAATACGTTCAAGTGTTATTGGAAAGTTAGCCGTTTGATATGTGGCGTAGTACTTGAGCGCTGTAGAAATTCCAGTTTCAAGCGTAAACATGCTGAGTTCATAGAACTAAAACTTTATTACAAATAAAAAAATGGACTACTTGAGTTCTGAACTAGTTTTGTGAGATAATATACAAAACCACTTCAAAACATAACATAACATTTTAATTACTAAATAATTTGTCTACGTCTCTATTCGTATTCTACAAATGGTACTATGGTGAGTGTTCTGAAAAATTGTTTGTGTTGATACCTACTCCCTCGTTTCAACGCCGTACAAGCCGTATCAATTTAAAAAAAAAACCAGCAGGTTATGTTTTTTCTAAAGTTCTGGTCTTGCATTATTGTCTCGTTAGTATCTAGTTCTTCTTTCCCGTCCACGGTAACTGTACCTGTACCTGTACCTGTAACCTTGCTCTCTTTTTTCGTTATTGTTTTTATTATTGTTGTCTTTGTCATTCTTTCATTCAATTCTGTTACTCACTCCAGCGTATATAAAATATACACTGTACGTATTTGTGTAACGTAAAAAAAAGCTTTTCTCTTGTGCATATGTATATTTAATTTTCATTTGATATACTGAAGATTTTATATAACTAGTCTGGCCATAAGTACTGTTACATAAATTTTTTTAGTTTTTTTAACCTTTTTAATTATTTCAAAATTGGAACACTTTTTTCGATTTTGCACCATTTTACATCTTTTTCGTATTCATTATCGAATTACAATATATAAGGGGTGTTAAAGTAAATAGGATATCAATGATCGCCTTGCACATAGTGGTTACGCAGCCGTTGTTGATACTCCAGACACTTCAATAGCTTGGTATCAGCCGTATCTACGTTTATCGTACTATCAACAGATATATAGACTATCAACAGATAGATACACTTCGTCTGTCAAAAACCAGAAAAGCAAGGGACTGCCGCGTGCTGTTACGTTACAAAGACTGTTAATGCTAATATTGCTATAATTCGTCGAAACCCCATAAGTAAGTAATCTGTCGCGGACAGATTAAAGAGTGTCGATACGTTCGTGAAAAGCACAGCAAAAATCTTTTTACAGCAATACAATTTGTAAAAGTATACCATGCACTTTCCAGCTGGATTCTGCACTTGATCACAAGGCATGAAGTACCCTACCTCGAACTACCCGAAAAAATATGTGAAATGGCGCAAAATCCAGACAAGTTATATGTGATACATATTATACAATAATATTTTATACATTTATGTGAATCCCTGACATTTGTAGCTTATTATACGAGCCATTAAATTAAATTATATCCACAATACACGAAACCATGTCGAGATGAAACTATTCGTCTAGTTCACGTTGCGAAGGGAACTTGCCAAGTTCTAACAGAGGTTTGCACTTTTAATTAAACCTATCTTCGGTAATTGGCTACATGTCTCGATTTCTTGTTTGTTCCTGACTCTCGTACTAAAGTTGTTTTCGAACATATGCCCAAAAATTTAGAAGTAATAAACTAAATCATGAAGGACTAGTTTTGCTTGAATTAATAACTGGAGAAAAAAAAACTATTACACTTTTATTAATGGCGTGTTTAAGAAACGTAAATATATTAATCCTAATCAGTGAATAGGGTTTAAAATATGTGAGAATTTATTGTTGTGTTATAATTAAAGTTGTGGTTTTCTACGCCCTTTAAGCATAGAATTCGCAACCACTTTTTTTTAATTGAGGTGAAATGCGCTTACGCAGGCCCGCGCCAAGGATGTCGAGTTTGACTCGGGGACTGTGGGGCTGGGTTTACACTCAAATCCTGCTATTCAGAGGGTTAGCAAGACCCTACCCACTAAAAATACCTCAGCTCCTCACACGCCCGTAAGATGGGCCCTCGGCGGGTTCATTCAAGACCTGCGGTTCCGGGACACTGGAGGCCGAGAACCCAGCCTTGGACCACCGATCAGTTTACGGTCACCCCCAGACCTCTTCCTCAATCGCTCAGCAGCCTCCTTTTGCAGCATTACATGCTCACAGAAGGAGACCATAGCACTCCAGGCCTTCTCACTTCCTAGCATAGCTAATATAATACCAGGTAAAGTGAGGTCCGCCCCTATGACCGATAACAGATCATGACGCTCCCTTGTCCAGGTGACACACTCAGCCACAGTATGCTCCGCCGTGTCATTTGGAGCCTCCGTATAAGCATACGATTCGAGCGACACAAAATTACAGCAAATATCCAGAACAAGACCAAGATTAAGAAGACTTTCTTTTCGGATGAGACACAATTGACCCTCCTTTCATGCTGTCGGGAACCGTCTACTATGTAAACATAAGTCGAACAGACCCACAATTCGCAACCCCTAGACACCGTGCGTTCAACCCTGGCTATGCACAAAAAACATCCATTATTATGGATATAATATTAATATATATATATATACGTCAGAAAAAGAAGATCATTTACTTGCTTATAGATGACCATAATTCAAAGAAAACGTCCAAAGTTTTAACTTTGCTCTACAGTTAGTTACCTGTTTCCACTGAAATTGGACCTCTTCCATCTCTCTTACTCAGTTATCATCTTTTTCAAATTTTTGCTATAACTTTATAATTTCTCGCTTTTAAACCACGTATTTATAGTTTATAAGAATTCTGTTCGTTAGCAAAGTATAAACATGCTGTGTTTGCCTCTTAAATGGCGTTCAATTAGTTGTTATTGTTATTTTTGTTCATTTCTAGCATCTAAATTCATTGTTAAATTGTGTTTCATCTAGGCTCAATGGCAAACCTTATGACTTAAATACATTCATAATCATGAAGTAATCAGTTTCTACAACCTGTTTCTGGCTGGCTATATGTACTGTATAGCATAATAGACAATAGCAAAAACTGAATGTTATATTTAAGAAATAGATTGGTCAGCGAAATAAGTAAATTGGCCGATGCAAGAAAATCTTAGCCCATAAAATGAGCCTGGAAAATATTTCGAAAGAAATTCGTTTTGCTGAAGTTAATAAGGTGTGGTAATGTTGGCTTATCAGGGTCTTCGTGAACGATGTGGCGCGTCGAGTGAATTATTAATTCTGTTAGCGCTGACTATCTCGACCCTTCTGACCATAAGGAAAATAGAGAATTTCTCTAGACCCACATTCACAAAAAGCTTCCATCTATGACGGATATTTTGAGTAATAGCTGTATGTTATCAAATTAAGCGTAGATACTAAATTCTACTATTATATTTCCATTTACAATAAATTCTGTCTTTAAATGATAGTTCTACACAATATCTTTTCTATACATAATTAATTTATGACGCTAGCCCATTAATTATAATCACACAAAATCCCAATAGAGTGTCATGCAGGATCATGCACTGCCGAAGCGTTATATTTAGCGAAGCGAATATTTAACTCATTCATCAATTTAATAAATAATGTTAATATTCAATCCTATAAGATACTTTAAATGTAATAATTTAGACGGTATAATTTTATTGGCTAGTCAGCTAGAACTAAAATTACGACGCTCTCTGATCTGTCATTCTATATTCGATTACAATTCTATCAATGTGTAAATTGATCATAATTCGACGCTTCCATCCATTGCTGGTTTTAATTAAGAAAATATTATATTAAAAATTTGTTAGAAAAGCTAGAACTAGATTATGCGACTGTTTATATTAATACATATTTTTTATTTAATAATTTTTGATGGGGTGATCCCAAATATTATTTCTCGGTCGACCGTCACATTTACTAGTTTAGTCCTTGTTGAGATTTATTCGGGTTACTCGGGAAAAGCAAAAAAGCTGGGGCGGCCGCACAGCAGACGGAAATTAAACTGGTCAAATCAAAAATCAAACAGACTTTGTTCCCTTTGGAGTAGACACTCTTGGGCCTTGGGGTTCAAGTGCATAAGCGCTAATTAAAGATTTAAGCTGGAGCCTGGTAGATAGTACCGATAGTAGTTCCTCGCAAATCGAATAAGTATCTCAATACAGTGCAGAAATGCTGGCAGCGTTAAAGGTGCCATAGGGACTAAACTTTTTTAATTTGTTTTAATTTTCTTTTTTTTTATTATTACCAGGTTAAGGAAATTGGAATCCCTATTTCCCTTGGTCACGGCATCATGCGTGTACTGGACCAATTTCGCTAATTCTTTTTTGTTGTGTTTGTTTTTTTCAAGAGAAGGTTCTTATGAAAGAAAAAAATAAGAAAATAGCGCGGAAAATTTTAGAAATACTTTTACGATAGCAAGTTTTTTTCAGTGCATAGCGCATTTACAATTCAAACGTTTTTCATGTAACCTTATGACGTATCACATAACATTGGCAGAATGCGTGCTGCAAATATCGTCAAAGAGGATGTAAGAAAAATGAATATCGTTTAAAATAAATGCTTCGATCGGAGTTATTATATTGGTAATCAATATTCATAGTTAGACAAGACAACGTCTGTCGGGTCCGCTAGTATTGTATATTTATTACTGTAGATTAAGTGAATATTCATGAAACTTTGTAATGAAATGTAATTTATATTAACATTATAATTAAGATTTCTTAAAACAAGTGAAGTAATAATGAAGTCGCTTAAAATCACCACTTTGACAGCTAAACCTATCTACTTCATCTTTATAGAGACCTCGAGTTTGTCTTAATTGTATTAAAATACTTTCATTACACATAACTTCTCGCTCCCAAAAGTGTATTTGCTTCCTAGCTATGCCTCACATATAAAAAAGCGGTGTTAAACCAGAAATGTACATTCAACAATTTGCTATATACAATAACAACATGGATTGCAGATCGCAGTCCAGCGACAATTTGATTGTTAGTTGCTGTGAATAAATTAGTTTCGGCGTGATACCCAGTTACACCTCACCTGACCGACGGACAATTACACGAATGTTATTTGATGTGAAATTTAGATTTGTAAGGTATTTCTATTTACTTGGATGTCGGAGATGCTAATCACATGTCAAAACATAAATTATTAAATTTATCCAACATATATTTTGGGTATAATAAATTATATTCTCTTCCAAAGATAACTTAATCTTCCATATCTCTTTCAATATATAACTGAAAGCTTTTTAATAGTTATATTTATTGATATAAACCTTATAGTGGACAAAGCAGGAAAGATACTGACAAAGAAAATATATAACACTGTGAAACGCACACCTTAACCAATATTTTTTTACTAAATGTACATTATGTTTTAGGAGCTTTTAGCTGTGGATTATCAACAAACTGTAAAAATAAAAATAAATTAACTATATATGTCAATATATTGTATGTGTTTAAGTATGTAATACGTTAGTGTACGTTAGAATTGTGCGAATAGTTTTGAATGGCCATTGACAATACGGAACTTTCGGTCCGAAATTCAATTTCAGTTGAACTTTCCCTGACAAGTTACATTACAATATTCTACACCAATGGCTCCAATTTGATTTATGTGGTGCCTTTTTGTATAAATTTCATTTTTTAGTTATGTGACAAACAAACGCTTTGTTTATTTAATATATATATTTCGTAAAGTTCAATTCCCGATAAAATAAATATGGATGAGTATGATAATGAAGCAAAAAAAATGTGGATATTGCGGAGTTAAAAAAAGTAGTGAATATTATTGATATAAAGTCTTATCAAATAAATATTTTAAAATACACTGCAAAAATCTCGTGCTAAAGATATTTTATATATCCAAATAATGGTAATCACAACACAAGTTCCTAAGTTTTAGTAAATCTATTTCTAACCTACATGCCGCCATGCTTGGAGTACATTTATTTACACCCACCTAAAACAATCGCCGAGAACCGAATCCAGATTGTTTCGAGTTCAGTTTCACAGTGAAATATTTTTATGGACGTTCATAGTACTATCTAATAATGAATAATATAATTTTTATTTGTGACCTCAACAGGCACTTAGGCGAGACCAAGTTTGAAGCTTATAAGCTAACATGGAACTTCAAAGCTAGTTTCTGTTAGTAAGCTGTTTGTTGGTAATTCAGCTGTACGAAGTAATTGTTGCTTAGCACATGACGTGATGTTGGCTTAAGAAGTTTAGTTAATGGAAGTTGGAGACTACAACTAAAACAATACTTGACTACAAAGTACATGTGGATTACATTCAAAATAGATTTAAGCGTGGTGATATTTAACCTACACAGTAATGATAATAATAAAAAAATTATAAAGTCCCTGTGGCTATGCTTTAACGCTGGCAACATTTCCTCGCTGTATTGCGATACTTATTCGTTGAACGAGGAAAGCATCAGCTCTGGGATCACCAATACTTTCTACCAGGTGCCAACCTAAATCTTTAATTAGCGCTTGTGCACTTGAACCCCACGGCCGAAGAATATCTACTGGAAGTTAGCTGTTAGTGGAAAGACACTCATATTTGAGCCGTTTATTATTTTTAGCCATTTCTGCCACGCTTTTGAGCTTGTCCGAGGTGAGGTGGAAGCATATTGTAATTACCCATAATAGCGAATATTGTTTGAAGCTCCGTGGGTTAGGTTTAAGGTACATACTTCTACATCTTTTATTGATAGTATTTTAAGTCAATCATCTGACGACGTACGTGGAATTGCCAGTCACTTATTTCTCTAGATTTTACGAGCCCTATTTACCCTTTTATTTGATTAGAAATATCATGAATAAGAATAAAAAGAAATATAAGACACTCGCTGTTTGGCACAAAGTTGAATCCTTTGATGCAGACAAGTTGCACCTTCTAAATCTAATTATTTTCAATCGCTATATATTGTACGTAAAGCACACCAACATTCAATAAATCACTTATAAAATCTGAAAGGTGAGATTCAGAATCAAAGTCTTCTTTGATATGGACGTCGTCATTAGCGGTATTAGTGGGCGTCATGTGGGTAAGGAGTGAGCACAAGAGACATGAATAATTTATCGTACAGAATTTAATTTAGATTGAGGCCTTTTAACATTAAAAATAACACTTTAGCTTTAATTATAACCAGCAGCGGGTTCAAGTTACCGCACTTACTTTAAATCACAATTTACTTAACCACAAATCGCATAGACCCAACTTGGTCCCACATCTCATCACCACAATGCTCCACGGAATCATTCTAAATTTCACCAACATCATCTTGATAGCTGGAAATTTTCCACAATCCGTTTCACAAGGCATTTTCTTTAACGAACTAGCGAACTGTGGAATCGACTCGGCGGGGATCTTCCCTGAGAGATACGACCTCCAACTCTTCAAAATTTGAGCGTACTCCACCCTCAAAGTCCGGCAACGCACCCACTAAAAATGGGTGTCTATGGGCTGCGATGACTGCCCTTTATGGGCGTTCTGCAGGCTCGTTTGCCCCCCTATTATATTTATAAAAATACTCAATCGGTACTACCCTGAATCCCTGAACTCACTGTCCAATGTCAAGAGGGCGCCTTGAACTACCCGAGGCATTTGCGCTGCTCTGATTGGTAGTAACAATATTCGTATTTTCATTCGTTAAATCATAATTTTAAACTACCATTGAAACCATTATATAATAACAAAATAAATTATAATTCTTAAAAGTAATAGAATGAATCTCAATTATTTACCAAAGCAACAATAAAAATCAACGCTTAATTAACTCGATCAGAAAATTTCCTGTAAATCTGAGCATTCCCTGACATATATAATAAGATAAAATACCTACTTACGTAAAGCCTTAATATCGTAATATAAGAGTTACGACCAGATCGTAGAAGTAACATTTCATTACATCACTTGAGGGCCGATGGAATTTCATTAGGTCCAATGGTGTGCCGGTACATTGCTCCACCGATGTACGCTATAAAATAGCTGCCTATTATACTTATGTTTCTTCGTTATTTCGCTAATAGCAAGGAATCGTCTGTGTTCCATACATATATTTTATACTAAAAAGATAAACCTTCATCTGTTTCGGGCCTAATTTAAAGATGTCCAATCATTCATTTATTAATAACGCTGTGCTGTGCTAAGAAATAACGAAGTAAAATAGCTTAAGCAAGCCCTCAGAACACCCAACACATTTTATTGTTGATTGATTTGAGATTTAATATTATGATTGAAGAAAATTTCCCAAAGGCGGAATTGGTCCTTACATAAGAATTCCCGTGTTTATTTTAAGACCCTAACTGCATTTGTAATGTAGTAGGAAGGACATAACATTACTACATTAGGAATACTTCGATCTAAACCCTTGACTAGCTAGCCCAAAGATCCAGTGGCCGAGGACGAGATGTTGTATATTTGTGCTCCGAGAAATACTTAGAAAGCGTGATTTAGGGAATGACGTCATCGTACGATTGTATCGACAGATTGTAAGGCTACATCGAATTAGTGTTTTACAGACAGTATTTCATAATATTGTTGGGTATTTGTGATTTAAGTAGGATATTAAAAAATAACTTTCGAATGAAAAATAACTTGGTAATGCTTAAGAGTTATAGAACTACTTTTATATATAACATACGGGCAGGAGGCTCACCTAATGTTAACCGCCGGCCGTCAACACTCTCAATGCTAGAGGGCGTTGCCGGCCTATATTAATTAAAACCTATATAAATATAAGTTAAATTAAATAATATTTTCCCCCTAACTAAGCTATGCTTTTAGTGAAAACTGCTAAACAATATTAAGAAGATTCGAGATTAGCGTGACAGATAAAAAAAATTACAAAACATTTGTGTTTTCGAATCTCATTTCTCCTTTTAATTGCTTAGCCACAGACCCCTGGGAACCATTAAGGAAAATATTCTATACAATTTAATGTTATCAGATTTAAACGGCTTAAAAATGCTAGCTGAAGACTTTCTACTGGAAGCTATAATGCGGATCGTATTAGTCTAACAGATGCATTAATATTTGAAGTAATAAAATATAAAGTAATAACTCAAAATAATACTTAATTTAGTTCAAACTATTAATTATAGAAGTATTAAAACATTCCGACCTCGTTAATAGTAAATTATTTCGAAATGCAAAGAGACGGGACGTTTTAAATAGAATAATCATTTTCAATTTAGACTTTCTTTTAATCCTTACATAATATAAAATAATACTCGATAGCGTCTGTATAAACAGCAATAGAATTCTTGTACGGTTTTTACATTATACATAGGTGGCCCGAGGTCCTTAAAAATCTTGCCTTTATTCCTGAAATCTTTCGCCTTCTGATGCGGGCACGATGTAGTTATTATCTTTCCAACTAGAAACTAATCATAGACACAAAGAGTCGTGAGTGACACAATGAGACACTTTATTTTATCAATCTTAACATCTATTAAATATTATCTCTGGTTACTTTGGGACTATTTTAAAAAATCATGTGTGTTATTTTCGTTAAAAATTTCATTTATTCAGTTTCCTTAAAAGTGGATTCAGTGTTCACAATGGATTTTAGGCGTTTGTCAACATTAATTACGTAATTGCCCCGCCATTAGTCAAACCAGCGCCATTTTACTGTATTGCAAATGGTCGGCCATCTTATCATGAACAGTAACAGTAGTTCATGATGCGATTTTATTTAAGAATATTAAATAAAAAAGTAGACATACGTTGTGTTCATCATCATCTTTCATCTGGAACGATCTAATTCAATCGCTTTTACTATGTTGTAATCTCACAGCAAGTAATCTTATTTCATACAAAGACTATAAAAATATAATCTTTGGCAGCTCTTCGACTAATATCAGTAATCCACTTGCCAACTGCAATTCTCGAAGGTTGGTTTACGAAGCGGCTATGCATATTTCATCGATCCACGCTGAAATGTATTTGAGAGCATCCGATGAAATTTTTAAAGTTATTTATCTCTGTACGCATTTGTAATGGATTTTTGCATCAAACTTTAGATTAAATTCGGTAACAACATTTTCTTGGGGTTTAATTTCTCTGGAAATTTTTAAGCTATTATTCCTCAAAGTAAAATTTATGAAAGTTGTAGTATTATGTTTAAAATTTACTTACATAAGAGTATTAATTAAGTTAAACATAGTTTTAACACTGTTTTATTTTATCTCATTAGTTGATTTTCTAATTATGACCCTACCAGGTCTTTAGACCATACTCCCTTGTCTTACAAATATTTTTTTTTCTAGAAAAACTTAAAAACCCCAAGAATTTTTTTAATGAAAACGTAATTGAAACATTTTTATCTAAAATTGAGATTGAACCTAGTTAATAAAAAGTCTATGGACTAAAGCGACGAGCACAGATAAATGGCGGCTAAAGATGATTAGTAATGGTTGAATTACGTCTATGGCTAGAGAGCTCATGCGTTTTCTAATACAAAATAATAAAGAAATCTCTTTACAAACTTCATTAAAAGTCGTCGTTCTTTCATGTACCTAAATCGTAAATAAGTAATTTAACAATATTCCTTATAGGATTGATCTTGTTATTATTTTTTAATAGCAATTTTATTATGTAAATAAACCATTAAAACATTCTGCGTTCTAAATTCGAATACTACAATATAAAACGAGACAAATATCTTTTTTGAATTTCCGTCGAAGTAACAAACAGACTCTCACCTTGGGCATTATAATCTGTAGATGAACCGAGCTGTCACTGTGACGTTCTGTGAACTGCCAAATTGTCACGGATCACGTACACCTTACTAACGGCTTAGGGATATTAGGTGCTAATCCTTGGTAAAGCGAGTATCATGCTCTCAAATCTCAATAGTATTATTTTGTGTTCTACACTATGTTTACATTTGTAATTAATTTTATTTAAGATAATAATTGATCTTACTGAATATAATTAGTAGTTTCATATGGTATTCTTATCATAATGGCCAAAAAGTGTCTTGGAGTTTAAAACATTTTAAACAATATTTCTACAACAACTATAGAGGTGTTGTGTATAGCGATACCCGATATATAACTTAAAAATAATAATCTAAAATTATATAAACAATAAAAACTAATTTTATTTTGTATCCGCCATTGAATTTAAATTGTGAAATAAATCTAATAAAATAAATCTAATAGGCAAGTAGGTGAGCCTGACATACGCCGGCGAATTTTTGGGTCTAAGACAAGCCGGTTATGCTTTTCTTCTCCGTTCGAGCAAATGTTAAATGCGTACATAGAAAGAAAGTCTATTGGTGCATAGCCGGGGACTGAACCTACGACCACAGGGATGTGAGTCTAGGCCACTAGACACTTTAATTCACTCTAGTGAATGAACAATGCTGGCCAAGAAGAATAAAATTACATTATTTTTTTTAGAAAATCGATTATCATTATTTTAGAAACGTCTAACAAATATACACCGCATGACTTTTGAACAAATTCACTTTAAACTGATAGACACATATAATATAAATTCAAAAATAGAATTTCGGTAAAAATGAAAAGTAGTGTTTTGTTAAAACCCAACATCCACTGGCCAAGTACTTGCTAATTTGCTCTTCACGTTACGGCATAAATGCTATTCAAAACAACTCGTATGAAAAAGAGAGTGCGATTTGAATTTTCCATTCATGTTCGCATAGTTTGTTTCCTCGAATGGTATTTCGTAATGCATTTTGAGACGTTATACGGCTGTGTGTGTTGTTTCAGAATTATGTATAAGATATTATAGTGGTAATGTATAAATTTGTAATGAAAATATATATTGAATGTATATTTTTACACAAATATTGTATAAATATTTAAACTGTGTTGCAGTTTTGTACATATCTAAAGATTTTTTTAGACGTTTGAGGTTTCCCGGGTTACACAAAATTGAAAGATTTTGAACCTAGAAGTATACAGATTTTAACTACAGCGTAGCTTAAGACTAACGTATACTGAAAAAAATGATTTACGCAGTGGTCGCAGGCAAAACAGGGTTTTAGTTAAATCAATGTGATGAGATTATGATTTAGATCGTTTTCAAAATTAACGTTTTTTACGCGTATTTGTGTTAAGTGAGTATAACTATATATCATATCAATATTAAAATTAAAATTCATTTCGAAATAACCCAAAATATTTCTCAAAATGTCACTTCAGTCTACAATGGTCGGAGCTGCTCTGTTGTGGACTGCACGTAGTCAAGCACAGCGTTGAATTGTAAAATTAACTGCTGTTCGAAGCTGGGCCGGAGCCAACTTGTTTTACTGCTCGTCCAATTTTCATGTCACCATTAAAAATTAGTGTCGGATACTAAATAGTAAGTCAAATATTGTACTGTTACTTCGTAGAAAATAAAAATTACAAAATTTATCAACATTTTCTCCTATGAACTTTAAGATTATTACGATCAGTTTCAGCCTTATTATAAAACTGTATAGTATAGTTCCTATAGTTACAGTGATCTTTACAATAAAATGAAAGTATATAAGTTTATGGTTTATAAATAAATAAGCGCTATACGCTTTTTAGGTCCAGATTTCTGTATCTGTTTCATGCTCATTTGATAATCTAATAGGCATGTAGGTGATCAGCCTTCTGTGTCAGCAAGCCGATTTCCTCATGATGTTTTCCTTCACCATTCGAGTGATTGCAAATTGCGCACATAGAAATAAAGTCCATTGGCCGGGGATCGAACCTACGCCTCAGGGATGAGTCGCACGCTCAAGCATGCTTATTTTATAATCTAAGGATTTTTTATTCTCGATGTACTGTTATTGAGTCTTTAAGAGGTATAATTTCTTATTTTATTTATTATTTGCAAAAATACATAACCCATACAATAATGTCGTAATATGAAATATATCTATATGTAAGAGACACAATATTGGTACTCTGCGAACATGATGGAGACATCCTTCAGTAAACGCAACGTCTTTGCAATC
The DNA here is from genome assembly GCF_905147105.1 of Pieris brassicae. Classification (NCBI taxonomy): domain Eukaryota; kingdom Metazoa; phylum Arthropoda; class Insecta; order Lepidoptera; family Pieridae; genus Pieris; species Pieris brassicae. The sequence goes on along the minus strand of NC_059669.1, from coordinate 12,271,230 downwards.
TGTACAACAGACTGGTTCTGGACCATATTATAGCAAACAACCTTGGCGTCCGCCGTCGCACATATCCCCTAGGTACAAAGTATTCGAGTATGAGAACATGTAAACTAATGTTATATTTATATAAAAAAACACAAATCATTCAATATTTTTGCAAACGAAGCATGAAGCCAATTATTCGTATATTACGTTTCCTTATAATGCTTTAATCATTAAATCATATACGAATTGTGTAAGGAGTCACGTTTTCAAAGCGGAAATTGGCATAAAATAAGCTAAAATTTCATATAAGCGTGATCAATTTCCTTATTTCGCAATACCTACCCAGCTTCATACAAATGCTTGGGTTGCCTCACACTAATGGATCTTTTTTAAACGAGTAACCATTGATACCTGTTATATCGGTGGCCTGCCGATCTTTGAGGAATTGGTACGCTCTTTTCTTAGAGGCTCCTAAGTATTATCGGTTGTGTTATTGATCATACATTAAAGGTTTGTGACGGTTTCCTCGTGATGTGATGCATGCAAGTTCTTATTTTAATTTTATTAAAACAAAAAAGCACCACATCCAGCACACAAAAGCGACTTTAGGGTGGAATGTAGCACAATAAAATACCTCACATCCTCATATGTACGTAACCGAAAAATTATGGTTATATTTTATGACCTTCTATTTTAAAATGTCCAGACGAGGTAGGAATGTAGGAACATCATTTTGTTATGGGAAGAAATGAGATTTGACCATAACTATACTGCGTCGTTTATTTTGAATAACCCTTTACGCAATATATATCGCATCTATTGTCAGCAAGTGCAAACCATAATGGAAAAGCTAGCTCCTAAAAAACCAAGGCTGGTCAATCGCTCTATGCCTGGGCAGCTTCACTACAACGCTAGACCACTCACCGCACAACAGACTGCTACCAAATTAGAGGAGCTTAAATTGAAATATCTAAGACATCCACCGTACTCCCCGAACCTTGCTCCAACAGATTACCATTTTTTTAGAAATTTGAATAGCTAGCAAGGTAAAAAATTCAATACGAGGTAGTCAAAACTGCCTTCAAAGTTTTTATGGATTCCTATTCAAATATTTTTTTTTGCAAGGATCAATGGACTACCTATAAGATGCCAAAAGTGCATATGCAGCATACTTTGATCCATTCATTTATTCCTATTATATATATACTAGCTGGCCCGGCGAACGTTGTTTTGCCATGTCAATAATTTCTAGTCTCCATATATATAAAATTCTCGTGTCACAATCTTCGTTTCCATACAAAAAAAATATTTTAGTTTTTGGGTAATTTTTTATTAATATTATTTGGCATTAAAAAGTACATACAATTCTAAATTTTCACTCTTCTATAACCAATTATTTTTAAGTTTTTTTTGGGTGGACACCCCTTATCACTTAGGGGTTTTAAATATAGATAATAGCCTATTTTCAGACTTATGCATAAAATTTTTGTTGAAACCTTTTGGTGAGGTTCATAATTAAAATTGGATTACTAAAATGCTATTAAACGAAACTATAATTACATTAGCATCTAAAGTTATAACAGTATTACGAATTTCAGTTTATTTTACTAAGTTAATGGAGAAATAATTAGATAATCCAAAACAAGTGTAATATTGTCGGTGTTTTCACCAATTCACAAATTATTTCTGATAAAGTAAGAATATTGTTCAAATCCAGCTTTTTATTTACTTTCTGTTTTATTCGTTCAAAAAAGAAAAAATCAATTTAACGCTAAAACTCTGATTTCATATGTAAAGTATAAGATCTGTACTTTCAAATAAAGTCGAGGGACAAAGGTCTTCGCCAAAGATTAAATAAGTTTCCCCATAAATATTTATATTTCGGTACCGCTGTTGCTTTGTACAGACTTTGTTTTCTTAAAGCCTGTGTGATTGGGGTTAGTTTTTTCTGTGTAAATCACTCAGCGAGTATACTGCCATTAGTAAGACATCGCTTATTAAAATAGTTTTATGTAATAACATAAATTTTGTATATAAATATTCTTAATTACAGATTAAATATTTATTTTTTAGGATTCAAAGAATAGTAATTTTTATGGTACTTACTACTAACATTAAAGTTGTAATTAAGTACAGTAAGTAGCAGAGTAATTATAACGAAGTGCATTCATTCCAATCTTAAAATGTACGAGGATACCAATGCCGCTGGAATCACGAGTATCTATTATAATCGCATTGCGTCACCGCACAGGTTCGTCATTTCTTATAAAACCAGCAAAGCAGTGGAACTTTTTGCCCCTTCCACCTTCCGTAGACAGTTTAATATGGCTTCATTTTAGCGGAGGTTAAATAGGTATCTCCTGGCCAGGCGCGCCCTCCAACAGGCCACATTTTCTGATGAAATGAAATGAATTGGGATTGAAAAAAGGTGGCCATTCTATTTTATTATTATAGATAAAACAGTTCTTGCCTTAGTCTTACATCTTAGTTTAAATCATAAGTTTAACAAACGATTTGCATATGAGTTGTACAATGTCTGGTGGTTGTACATAAATTACAGTGGAATGTGCACAGTATATCATTGTAAAGTCTAGTGTAGACAGAGGAATAACGGTCGCAAATCGCTCCCCGGCTACACTCCGATACTAAATCTTGTACAAGCCTTGGATTTACGTCGACATTTATATCGGTTTGCTAACTATATAATTATTTTCTTTTAAATTGTTTCACTTATGTGGTAAATGAGATATTTAATATACATAAGGCAGCATATAATTATAATTATATGTACTGTATGTGACAATATTTAATCAGTGTTACATGCAATCTAAGTCCGTCTTGAAATTATTTTGTGTTAAGATTTCGCTTTGATTTCTGACTAAGTAGTACGAAGTAATAGGACAAAACTGTAACAGAAAACTAATAGAAATGGGCTGATATTTGTGTGATAAGGTAATTTAAACAAAAACTAGCATAAAAAAATATTATCGAGTATATATATATAGAATCATAGTTGTCCAAGAGTAGATGTTGCTGGTTTATTATTAATTAGTTACAAATAATTTACTTTAAATTCACTTCATCTTAAATTATCTCCTAAAACACCGTTTAACATAGCAAAATACAAGACTTCTTAAAAATATTTCAGCGAATAAATCCTGAGAACATACAGGAACGCTAAAACTAAAAACACCAAAAATCCGTTAATTAAGCGGTCATAATTTAACTAGAACCCAAAATAAATGACTCACCTAATCGGTGCAAAGGCTTAAGTAGGAGAAAAATGTAAGCCATTATGAATAACAAGGATTTATTTCTCATTTCATATATTCAACCGGGCAGTAAAAACTAAGGTCGGTGAGTGAGCCAAATTCTGAGAGAGATTAATTAGTCAGATATTAAAGCTGCAGTGTACAGGGTGATAGGTTTTGCCAAGACAACATTTTATTTATTTAAAAATTATTTAAATAGTGAGTTTCCTCGATCTTTAAAACTACACTTCCCGGTTTCCTTGCGTAGTAGACGTCGTTTCACAACTGAGCATTTTCTAAGTCTATTTTTGCCGCGCACCACCACTATGTAGGACCAGCTGACCACTGAAGTATTTCCGATCCCATTCGACTTGGGGTCCTTCAAGAAAAGTGTGTGTGTGTGTATTTTTAAAAGGCAACGCACTTACATACCTTCTGGCAATGTGAGTTTCCATGGGCATCACCTAACATTAACCTCCTCCTGTTTGATTCCTGTTACATAAAAAAAATCGCTACCATGATCAATAGAATAGCTAAGTGGTTATCACCGAAAGAGGTAACCTGATCTGGCTATACAATTGTTTGGGTAATCGTAAAAAAATATACTATCGGAACTATATCTCATTAGTTTGAGAACTATGTCTCCAAAGGGCCTTTATCAACGAAAGGTAGTTAGATATAAAACCTTTGTTTAGCATATAAAGGTTAAAAATACTAGTCTGAACATCAACATTACACTTGAAAGTTGGAAATGCTTTAACATACGATGTGCATTTCAGAAGGAGATCCTGTATTGAGCATAAAACATTGAGCAAATGCGGCCTTTGTTTGTCAAATTCGAAACATGTGCTTAGCTATGTATTTGTTCATCCTAGATGCAAATTTATGCAGAAAGTTACGTATGTGCGGTGAGCCGTACTTGTTTTTACTGTTTGGTAGAAGTGGAACAAGTTTTTTGTAAACTTTTCACTTGTTTCCTAAGTTATAATAATGAAACATTGTTTGTTTTCAATCGTATTCCCATTTTAAAACATATTTCAACAAATAAGATATACGTGTACTTCCTAAAACAACCATTAAAGATCTACCACTTGATTGAACCATTTCAACTATAGTGCTCTGTCTCTTTCATTAAAGCGTAACTACCTTTTGACAGAGTGGTTAGTTAGACAGTGGAATTATTTAGTGTTTTCAAGATTTTGTTTATGACATCTCCTGATCAGAGCAATCCTGATTAACTATTTACTTATCACGTTAATTAAATGCAGTTGCTATTGCTGGAGTTAAATGCTAGTAAATTCAATTAATTATTGAGGTAAATGAATACGTGATTACAGTCAATAATTATTAATTTACTTTGGTGTTGAATTATGAGCGGACGTACATAAACAGTTATTTTTGAGGCCCTTTAATACACCTAATGGGCTTATGTTTTAAGATTTTATATAAAATTCTTCTATGTTAGTAAACACGTGGACAGGTTCTTTTTAATATTGAAGGGTTGAAAGGTATCAAACGTCTTAAAATCATTAATATTGTCTAGAGCCTGTGTTTTTAAAACCGGGCAGTTGTCACCACTGTATATGTAACGAAATCATTTGGTTCATTTTGAAAAAATATTTTTTCCCTAAAAAAGTAGGTTTTTATGTTCGTTCGTTTTATAATAGTTCGGGTCAGTCTCAATATTTTGTATTAACAAGACCTCAGGGATTAAATCATATAATATTACCAAATTTTGGGTTTAATTTACATTTACATTTCGATCAGAAAATATTATACTAATTATGTATTTATTTTTACGCACAAAGGCCCATATTTGTAAACACACTCATTACTCACGTTTCTCTCATATGTAAAATTCTTGTTCTGTATGTGGAGTGTTATCTTTTACACATAATATGCTCTATATCATAATTATACCTAGAAACTAAATATGACGTTGGCGCAGTAAAGTTTTTTAAACTTTTACAAAACAAATCTGAACTAAGGTTCTAAGACATGACGTTGAATAATTGATTCAGGGTATATATAGAAACAAGGTCAAATAAAAGTCTGTTTCTAATAAGAAATTAATGATATTTTATTGAGTTTGATACCAGTGAAATGTATTCCTAATTAACTCGTAAACTAATATAGTACCTAATATAGTAGTAGTAGTTAAAATTGTGTTACACAACCAATGTTTACTAGTGGCACTACAACATTTTTAGGTCTGAGCCTCAGATTTCTGTATATGTTTTATAACATGACAGTTTCAGCTTTCTGTGCCTAACTCACGCCGTCGACTTTTAGGGTCTAAGGCAAGCGGCTTCCTCACGATGTTTTCCTTCACCGTTCCAGCAAATGTTAAGTACACATAGACATAAAGTTCATTGGTGGACAGCCAGGGATCAACCGTTTGACCTTAGAGGTGAGAGTCGCACTCTGAAGCCAATACGCCAACACTGCTCTCAACCAATTTTTAACGCCTAATTAAAATTCATGAATAGTTGGCCAACAACTTGCCAGTGCTTTTTCATTGAGACTATTCCAGTCTATAAGGACTGTTACAACTAAATTTTTTTTTAAAATAACTGTACAATATAGGGACACATACAATTTCTATAAATCACTGCAATGACCTCATCAGGGTATGACTACTAACGCACTATTGAAATTATTCTAACCGCTAAGGATATATACAACTTTTCGACCCTAGCCACTTGGACCTTCAAGCTGGCTGATCAGTGGTAAGACTGATCGAGGATCCTCTCTTTATGTGGGAGGAACTGATCACCATCCTTCCTTCACAATAAGTACATTATAAAAAGAATACTTACTTGAAGTCAATACTTTCATATTGTGAGTCTCAAACAGTATCTAATGAGCACTCATAGGCAGAGAAGGAAACAAGCGGTAAGGCTTTGTTTCGTCACGTATATATTATGTATTACGAGCACGCACTATGCTATCAACGCGTGACACAATGGTCGAAGGGATAACAAATTGGGACTCATTGTATATTTCAATTACCTCATATTTAGTTCTAGTTGTAATTCTCTGTTATATTCACTGCAATTTCAAAGAGTATTTGATAAGATTTTAAAAGCTACTTATTTTAAATTGAGAGTTATTTTATATACTATTGTCTTTTATTAACATAACTTTTACACATTTAAAGAAAACACTTCTTTAACGGATTGAAGCTATATAGGTATTATTTTAGGTATTTTATAGTCGCTTTATTTATTAATTTATAGAAGTTCACCACATCATACATAATGTTATATCTAGTGTATCTATTATAAGCTATCTTTTCTGAAATATTTTATAATTATGATAAATTTAAAAGTTAGTAAATAAAAATATTAGAAACGAAAAAACAAATATTCAACGAAGAGCGGTTCGAATCATGGACGACAATTTGACTAGGTTCCTTCAAGAAAAGAGCGTACCAATTGTTTATTTAACTTTTTTTATGTTCATAAGTTTACCTAAACGAATAAAGTTATTTTGAGTATGTTTAAAAGGCCGGCAAAGGGTCGCGAGCCCTCTGGCATTGACAGTGTGCATGGGCGGTGGTATCACTTAACATCAGATCTCCTGCCAGTTTGCCCCTATCCTATAAAAAGAAAGTATTTTCTGTGTCAGGCCAACTAAAGCTAACAAATAATTTATATACTGTATTTTATCCCATTATCTTTTTGTGTAAAAAATATACTAAGTTACTATTCACGATAGCTAGAAAGTGTTTCCATTTACAATACCGAGAAATGTTTCCCTTAAGCTAGACAGATTTTCTCTTTGTATTAACGACATTACAAGAAATACTGTGAATTTCAGCTATGTCAAGCATCCGTATATTAAATAGCTTACGAAAGTGACAAATCCCTCGATATTCGATCCGGCTGATATAAATCAAGCGTACAGAAGCAGGCTCAGTGTTCAGGACAGCTGTCAACCCACTGACTTCCCGCTTCACTGATACACGCTATTTCATTTTTTTAATATGAATTGCTGTTTAGGAAAAATAATAGATTTGGATTATATCGTACTACTTAAATGAATGTCTGATTATATGACCGAGATAATTATTAAAATTGTTATGTAATTGTATAATTGTAGGCAGTATCTAACAATATTTGAATGTTGTCGTCGGTCAGAGAGTAGAATGATTTGACGGACGAAATATGCTGGCTGACTATTTCTATAATAAATTAATAAGGCTGCTTAACACCCGCTCAGCGTCCACAATCTAAAAATCGGTTAAAGGAGTGGTGTACGAACACACTTTGCGCAGAGTTGCAATTGCTTTTGAGATCAACACACACTACACTAACTCACTCAATCACGTGCACTCACACATTAAAAAATTTTTTTTATGGAATTTATTATTAAGTTTGTTACCGACGAGCTGGACGCACTGGTATTTTTTACTTGAAAGGGCTTCTAAATCATACATTAAAATTATTTGTTTATAATAAAGAAACACTTTTAACTCGGGATCATTTTGTACTACACCAACATTTTAATAGTGTACTTCGATGCTTGCAATATAAATTCATTTATAAAATGAATAAAAATTGGTACAAGTTTTATAATATTTTTAGCTTTCTTATATCTTTAATTGAAGTATCAATTTGCAATAGGAATGTATAAAAAGAGTGAAAAGGTCAAAGTATTGAAAAGGCAATATAAAAACTGTAAAGTGAACATTGCTCCAGCGTAGCGCAGTATTGCTTTTTATGAAGCCTAGTAAGGGTCATCGAGATTTCTACAGGCCGCGGTCTGTTACGATTAACCGATAAAAAAGGGATTATTTAAATTGTTACAACAATATATTATATATATATATATTTAAATGGTATGTCGCATAGCATATTGTAAAATAATCTTTGAAGCAGACATATCTTAAATGTTTTCAACGTCAACGTCATTTTTTAGACCTAACACAAGTTGGATCCCGCACCACCGTACTCAACTTTGATTTTAGGCCTGACCCATAAATGTAATGTAATTTCAATGTACAGCCATGTATACACAGTTAGAAGAAGATACTATTTACATATTATGTAATCAATTTGCAAACACTAAATTCTATATACGCTATATGAATAGTTCAGTATTGAATTTAACTACACAACATACAAATAATTTAAAATTAAAAGTATGTTTTATTAACCAAAACTAGATAAACACGAAAGCGCTGTCGGTTTTAATAAATACAGATTCATAAATTTTTGATGACAACCGCAGTAGGTTGACAAATGAAAATTGTTATGTAATTAACTTATCAAATGAGTGACTGATCGATAGCCCATTTAAATTCATATTTATTTGAACAGTTTCAGGCATTGCAAACATTGTCTGTACGTAAAATATCAAAATTTAAATAGTGTTTAACTTCTGTATTATAAAAAGTAAAGGTTTGAAAATTTATAATTTAATTAAAAATATAATTTAGTCGTTTGATTGCCTTGCCTGGATAAAATTTAACCGAAGATTTACAACCGAAACTCCATATATTTTTTCATATTTATCTTAATCAATTTATAAGACATTGAAATATTATCGGTACACATCTTATTAACAAAAGTACCCGTATATTTAAATAACAGAACAAATAAACAAACAAGAACGTCTAAGTAAGTGAGGCATGTACAACTGACTAAAGTGTTTCTTTATATCTTGGCAATTTACTTATTTAAAATTGAAGGTACTTCACCAATAGTATAAATAAATTGTAATGAAATTACATAGTCACTTTGATAAATGTAAGGTATTTGTATTGTAGCGTGCGGCGCCCGCCGGGATTTTAAAGGCAATAAAAATGCATACGCGAATCTACATAACATTGAGAAATTTCCTTCGATACACGAAATTCGAGACCGCGAAGTGAATTCCGGAACATGACTTACTTTGTACCTAGATTGCGATCCCGTAGAGAAACAAAATTCTTTTGAGAAAATATATCTTTCGTAGCGCTACGCCGTAGCACGTCTACGATCTGATAGCTTTGCGGCTCGTTGCATTCATATGAGTCCGAGTGAAAAGTTAAACAGACGGGAAAATGTTGAGTATTTATTGTTAAAGGGAGGCGACTAATTGTATCTTCAGTAACATTAAAAGAGCAAATATAAAATGTAAATTCAAATATTTTCCGGGTTTAAAAAAAAGGTTTAACGATAAAATGTATTGCATGTAAAAACTTACTATATAATTGTCTATAGTATGATCCAATCCGTTAAAAAAGTATTTTCTTTATAGTAATCTTACAGTACAAAATGCAAATGCGAATTTTAATCGTGTTACTTAATTTATACTTTAGTTTTTATGTAAGAACCGCGGATACAAAATAGGTTTTACATCACTAAAAACGCAAAGGGAACAAAAATGGCGAAATATTTTAATATAAACATAATAACATCGCAAGAGTTATACAAATTTCGTCATAAAAGAGATTTCCATAAAAATTACGAAACAAATTCTGTCAGGTCATGTAATCGGATTAGGGGAACAAAGGGTGTACTAAGCCCCTAAGTGCGTCCCTAATCCCCGGCAGGGGGCAACATTTTGTCTTTTAGCTCTCTAATAATATCAGACAGTCAGGGCATACCTTACACCATACCGTAACGTAACAAATTACAAAGAAAACTTAAAAAATACATAAAATTTCACTCTAAAAAACACAAAGTCAAACTTGTTAAGCCAAAGCAGCATTACTTGATTTTTACTTTATAAATTCACGCGTCATACATCACTTTGATAATTTATTTTTACACGTAAAAAGGAACCTGTTGTATATTGCTTTCGACATACGGCCTTATTGAAATTGGTTTAGATTTGTGCACAGCAAGGTTCAGGACAGTAGGTGGTAGTTTTAAAAATTATATTAACAATTAACAAAGCAACACACTAAATTTGACAAGGAGAGTGTGCAGAGAAGATGTTCGAAATACTATCTTCAGCTGATTTTTATCGTATCATCTCGCGTTTCTTGCCGCGCACCATTATGCAGAGCAAGTTACCTACTAGTTTTTCAAGAAAAGAGCGTGCCAATTCCTATAAAGCAATTGCGAGCTTTATGGCCATGTGAGTGACACCCACGGTGTCGGTATTACTTTACATTAGACAGGCTTTGTGTCCTTTTGCCCCTGTTTTGTCTCATGTTGTGTTAAAACTATGAATAAAAGTTATTTTTTATAATATCACTAATATTCATCTTCTACTTGTATTAAGTGGTGTGAACATAACATACTTTTAACATTACACTGGAGTGTAACAGACAACTCATCAAGTTTATTAAGTTTAAATCGAGTTCGCGATCTTCTACGTCTCAAAGATCAGTCGGAGCCAACACCTTTGATACAGCAACTTAACTTTATCTTTCGTTACAACTATGCTTAATAGTTTTAACTACTTTGCTTTGCTACAACATCACTTGTCTTGACATGAAATTCACCATGTTCTTTATAAGACCAAAAGTCATATTTATCATTTGGTATCATTTACCTATGAGTAGTCGTACATAAATCACATATTTTACTTGACATTTCACTTACTTTCTTGTGCCTTGCAAAATAATTATTTTTTTCTCCGATAACCTAACGCAATATAAAATACCAAAAAAAAATTCAGCAGTTGACCAATTAAGAGAATTAAGTAATAAACGTTAGTTTTGTCTTAATAAATGCGTATAACATGTATTTTTGCACTACTTGCCTATCTTATGTAATTTAATACATTTTTATTTTTTCTTTACTTTCTTGCAGTGGTTGCCTGGAAGAGATCGCTCGAAAGCAATAAGGCCGCCAGTTGCCCTCCTTTTGATTTAATTATGTTCAATTTTTTTTATATTGTAGTGTAACGAAGTGTAAATAAATAAATAAATAAAATGTTACGATGAAAATATCTCTAAATGATTAGATATTGTTTAATACTTTTTAAATTTGGATGCTAATTTACTTTAAAAAAAGGTCTGGGCCTTAGATTTCTGTATCTATGATCAGTTGTGAATCTAATATGGAAGTAGTTGATCACCCACTTGTGCATGACACACGGCATGACGGATAAGGCAAGCCGGTTATCTCACAATGTTTTACTTCACCGTTCGAGCGAAAGTGAAACGCAGAAATAGAAAGAATACATTAGTGCTCAATTAGAGATCGAACCTACGACTTCAGGAATGAGAGTCGCATGGTGAAGCCAGCTAAAGCTCTTGCTAGTTTATTTACTCTATTTTAAAACTGTTACCATTGTTTTACGCCCCCAACGATTGCCATGATAGGCACATCTTCGCTAATTGTGTTTGCCGCGTAATTACACAAATTTTAAAGATTTTATATGTGAACTAAACGATCAAACTAATAAATATTGAAAGCCGAACATTATATAAGTTATGTATATAAAGTATACATGTTAGTCGTATACAACAAAACATATTATCCTATATTTATAATCCCATATTATAACCTAAAAAATATTATGACAAATAGAAGAAAGTTCTGGTATAATTCATACGTTTCAAAACAACCTTACAAGCCGAGGCTCAATATCATTGCTATTACCAGTTTCCGTCATTTAATAAATCACATCCCTGATCCTCTTATCCATACCTCCAGCTGCTATCAAAATGTTTCTCAATCTTGTTTATACTCAACGACAATTTAACAAAATTATTTACCAGATTATTACTAATTAATTTATCTTTGAAAACTGTAACGAAATGATCAGAAGAGGTATTCCAATATGATAATAGATAGAGTATAGCTAGCTACTGTTACTTCTTTCAAAACGTCAAATTCGGTAGTATCTTTTAAAATACTACCAAAACTAGCTTCAATTGTTTAAAATATGATCTTATAACTAAGATAACATTAGGGTAGTTGCAACGCTGGATTAACAAAAAAGTAACTTGACTTATACAAGAGTTCGTAAATCTAAATGACACTTATGTTATTGGACTTAATCGGAAAGGACAATGATACATTACAATTTATGAGTAAAAAACTAAAGGTCTCATATTCGGTTCAAGTGTGCGATGATTGTTTACATTTTGTTTACGCTTTTTATTATTATATATATATATATATATATATACACACTTATCTAATGTTAGGTTAATTTATCCCCACCTTACAACTTATTCGTAATTATTTTAACAGATATCTCCAGAGGCTAGTAGCAATCCCAATGTAAGGTGTAACAGTTGGATAGTGATTTAAAAATAGTGACACTATTTTCTTGGACTTACAGTATTTGTGGAAGGATCGAATTTCAAATTCTGTATGCTGGTGGTACGCAGCATATGTCTAAAAGTGCTTATTATTTGTTGAATAAAGGCAATCTTGATTGGACTAAGATGGTAATAGAAAATATTTACATATCATATACAAAATTGTGTGTGTACAAAATTTGCAATTACTGAAGGAGACTGAAAAGAAAAATAATATCGTGTCGTAGAGTGTAAAAGTCACAGTTTTCCAAATTGATTTTTTAATGAGCTATTTGTTTGGTTTGTTTGTTAGCTGACGTATTTATTGGTAAATATTTTTATAAATTCTTGAAAAACTTGTTCTTTAGATGTGACTTATCTGTATGAAACAAATAAAATACTACAAAGATTAGATAACGAAAGACCAAAGCTGAAGCTTCTGATAAGTGGGTTGAAAAAAATTGCGATATAAAAGAGTGACGAAAAGTTTGCCAGTTATTTTTGTCCGTTCCTTGATTCATACACGACCCCAAGGTTTACATTTAATGCATAAATATTATTAAAAAAATCCTCTAACATGTTATCTATTATTATTTATCAAAAAGCCCATGTGAATAGGGCTTGATGACGTCATAATAAATTCAAAATGGTGGTATCATTGTGACGCCACTCCGTCAGACCGCGGAACAATAACTGTCCAAATTAATCATAGAGTGTGCGCGAAGTGACGTCTGACATGGCACTAATTTGTAAGTTTAAAGTTGTAAATACAAATTGCTTTGAATATAATTATAATCATGGCCTAACCATGGCCACAACGGTATCTCGGAGAAACTCAATCTTCTATTTCTCACGTATCTATTTTAAATACTATAATAGTAACCGCAAAAAATAAACAGCATGTGTCACTGGAAGCTGCTCACCTACTAGCCTCATCGATTGACAAATTATCATGAAACATATACATAAATCTGAGGCTGACCTTAAAAGGCTGTAGCGCCACTGTAGCGTATATATGATTATCAAACTATAAAAATTAATATATATTTATATACTATTTAATACATAGTATATTACGTATTGCATACCCGATAAATAAATAAATGGTTTATTTGAAAAGAAATTGGTACATTTAGATTGATTAATTACAAAAATAGCCATGCAGATGTCATATTAATTTCATTATTAACATAATGTCATAATAATAAGTTAAGTTAATTATTGTTGTTGTCAAATTTATGATCCAAATACTCGCCCACGGTATAGAGCCACCTTGCCTTTAAAATTTTATCACCTTTCCCTTGAAAGCATTAGACGGCAGTGATCTGGAACATCTAGGTAGGTGATTAAATAGTTTGATAGCAAGCAAGTTTTGTAGCTTCTTTGCGAGTTCTACTCAAAGGAAACACAAATTAATGAAGGCATCTACATATCGATTAAATGTGTTGTTTCCAAGTATGATTTTGGTCTTGTGTTATGCCTGAAACTTAGTTGATATTGCATCTTCAATTGACTCGGTTTTATAAGTAGTTTTGAGTCTACTATTAATATAATTCCAAAATTGTATACAAATATATAAAAACTAGTTACTTTTTCTTTATATTAACACTTAAGTAATTACCTATTTTGGTATTACACAAGCTATAAGACTTGCCGAAGACAGGGGGAAATGGAGGACCATGACCAGGAACATGACCTTCAGTGTCGTTACCTACCCACCATTGATAGGGAACTGAAGTAAAAGACATATTCACATTTTCTCTGAATGACTTTTAAGCTTAATGAGAAAAACTGGATTAGTAGACAATGGTATAAATATATTAAAAACATTCTGCCGTATTTACCATGGAGAGTGTTCGGAACTTGCAACTGAGTTACATCATCGGACGTCTAGGCACAAGACGTATTTCCACCCGTTTCACCTTGTCGTCCGTCGGTCATCAACTGAGCGCTAAGGCAATTTTTGCTGCGGATCACTATATGCAAGCAGGTGCCCACTGAAGTATTTTCATGGTTTAAGCCTTGCTCAAATAAAAATAAAAAAGAAACCTACTATACGTCTTTTTTATAGACAACAAACAGAGAATATCTTGTACTCTCAATTTCGCGTCAATGAAAAATAAAATGATCTATTTTGAAGTAATAAATTCGATTATAATGGTTGATACATGTTCTGTACAAATAAAGTCAACTTAGCAATTTTTCATGTTTATGTGCGTGTAAAAAAAAGATAAACTTTAACGCAAAGTAAACGTAAGCTGAATGGGGCATAAAAATAAACAAATAACGGCCGTTATGACCCCCCGGGGACGTAACCGGCTTTTTAATGTTCCAAGCAGAAACAAACCTTCATGGTTCTTTTTATATCTTCAATGATAGATGTTTTTTTTTATATATTCTTCATTAAGTCATATGTTTACTTGAACTAAACATGTTTGTAAAATAACTTCTTTATTAATAATATTCTTAACCTACATAAAAATAATAATAATTATATATAAATATAATTGTATATATATACAATTAAAATAAATTTAAAATGTTTCGTACTAGTGGCGTACCTTTAATGCTGGATTTTCCACCCTGTTTTGCGATACTAATTCGTTAAGCGAGGAAGTACCAGCTCCTGTATCACCGGTACTACCTACCAGGCATCAACTTCACTCTTAAATTAGCACCTGTACACTTGAACCCCACGGCTTAAGAGTCTCTATTCCAAAGAGAACAAAATGAAAGTTGGAGGAAAGAAATAACATCTTAATTTTATTTTTATAGTTTAGGTCAAATTAGCGTTTTGCTGCATAAAGTTTGTTTACTATAATTGTAATATATTCCATGAAAAACTCCTAGTTACATAAACATTTAACGCAAAAGGCGGGACTAGGCTATATAAATATTGAACAAAACTCGGAAATAGATAAACAATTCGAATTAAACCTCTCTGAATTTAATAAAATGTATTTATAATTATTAATATTCACATTTAGATATTTAGTCTTCCTTTTTGAATGTTCAATACATTTCTTAGAAATGTCGTTTATTTAAAACAGATATATCAATGGACTTTCTGTCTATGTTCGCATAACATTCGCTCGAACTGTGAAGGAAAACATCGTGAGGAAACCGGCTTGCCTTTTAGATTTACAAATCATCCTGAAACAGATACAGAAATCTGAGGCCCACACCTAAAAAGTTGTAGCGCCATTGATTTATTTATTTATATAAATATCTAATTTAAGTGACAGTTACAGCATCATCAAAATCAGGTTAGTAGTTTGTGAACCATTACTGTTATCTTACATTAGTTTAGGCCATAAAAACTTATCTAAATGTAATCATATTTACACTCTTAAATGAATTTAATAATATGTATATAACAAGGGCCACCATTAAACCCGTTACTACCCATGTGCCTAATACTATTACTATATTTCCGACAGTTTACTGATAAGGACTCTGCTAAAACTGTGCTACTTTCACTGCGTTATGTCCTACGGCATTCTACTGTGGGGTGCTGCTGCAAAGGTTCAATCCATGTTTGTGCTGTTCGGCGTATTTATTTCGTTTTCGGAATAAGTTTACGGAATTAAATATTATGAATCTGGTCAATATATTCTTGGAGCCTTGTTATATGTACAAAAAAAATAAAAGATTTTAAAGCAAATAGTGACATTTACCAGTATAATACTCGAAACAGAACTAATTTGAGTGTACGACCAACCAGGCTCCAGAAGATAAACCACTCCTTATATGGAAATTTTATTAGTTTTTACAACTTAATTCAAAGCCCTCATTAAACGTTAATTAATAAATAAAGCTTTTTATAAATTCTCCGAATATTTAAATGATCCCAATCCATCCCAATCCTTGGGATTGATTTTCTCCAGTTCAAACACAGCAGCAAAGTTTCTTGCCAGTTCTTTTTGCCCTTGACTTGCGAACTGGTAGTAAATGTAAATTTACAATTAATTTAACTTCTTTTTTGACGTTCATAAGTGTACTTGTTTACCTATATGAATAAAGTTATTTTGTTTAGTTTGAATTTATTTATCTTCTTGCATTATTTATTAAAACCTTCACGGCGTACAGCTGTGGCAACGTCAATGCCACAAACGGCCTTTCAAGAAAAAACACACTCACGTCCCCATAGTTATTTTTTAAATTTCTTGTAGTCTATGTATTATTCGTCATCAGGGTTGATTTAGAAACACTGTATCTCAAAGCACTTTATTAGTTAAGGTGTCTATGGCAGCCTGTTTATTGCGTTTAGTTATACTTTTCGTTGCTGTTCCTGTTGTGCCTATAACTATCGGTATACGAACCTTCTGTTTTGATCGGGTAGTATAATCCTCAAAGGCCGGCCAAGCACTTATTCTTGGGTGGCATTTAATTATATGGGTCACTGGAATAATAATGCTGTTCGTTAACTTCCAAAAAAAAAGTATTTATTTTTTCCTCCATATTTGAGTAAAATATCACAATATTTTAAAATATGAGGAAAATACAATAGAAATTTCTTCGAAACTTCGAAACATTACAATAAATAAAAGGCACCTTAAATTGAATTTAAAATGCGTTCAGCAATTTATTGTTATTACTCTTCGGGGAAGTTCCGTCTGTCGATTCATCATTTGTTCTACATTAATCGACTAGACAAATGAGAGGTATGTCGAATGAAATTTTGAAGATTATTCAGATTTTAGTAATGTTGTTGGAAATCTAGGTGCTCTCAAATATGTATATTAGAGGCTTTTAATTTTCTGTGTACGAATAAAATATTGATATCTCCAGAAGTAAAACTCTGAACCTCCGGGTACAACAGGTTGGCCAATAGTAATAAATGCATTTTATTAATGCTAAAGTATTTTTGCGGATATTAAATTAAATTTATTTTGGGATTGAAATCCAATTTAAAATTATTATATGTTGTGCATATGTAGCAATATCAAAGCCCTATTGAAGAAAGGATGATTTTATAATTTATGCAATTATAAGAATCGGTATATAGATTAGCCGAGGAGTGTTGGCCTATTTGCTTCAGGGCGCGACTATCATGCCTTAGGAAGTAGGTTCGATCCGCGGCTACACCAATGGACTTTTGTTTATATGTGCGCATTTAGCATTCGCTCTAACGGAGAAGGAAAACATCGTAAGGTGACGGCGTATGTCAGGCATAGAAGCTGATGACTTACTTGCCTATTATATTGACAAATGATCATGAAACTAATTCCGACATCTGAAGGCCAGAACTAAAAAGGTTCACTGATTTATTTAATTAAAATAGATTAGCCGTAAAATTATATTTAATTACAGTAAATTCAGTTACAGATATGTTTAGTCGAGTCTAGGTACCGCCATTAGACAGTTTGAATGTTTCATATTATTGAATACAACTTTTCCCTTCAAACTTTTTTAACAACAAGATTGACTCCTGTTAGACAATTATGCGAAAAGTCCAGGTAACTTTACCTTACCTTAGCAGTTTTGATTCGCTCAAAGTTTTCTTACATTAACGGAGAATAGTTATTTCAAAGTTGGGTATAAAATTAAAACTTTGCGGTTGGTCACTTTTTCTAATGGAACTTTTTAAAATATAAAGTTGTACTTCCGGTTCTTTGCTCGTAGTAGCCGATATTTCCGCTAAATTGGGATTTTGTACCTAAGGTCTAGGTGTAAAATTCAAAGTGGAAACTTTCGGATTTGAATACCACCGTAGGTTTTTATCATAGTAATTTTTATAGGATGTGACGACTTATTAACCTATAATGATGAAAAACTGCCTTTTTTTAAATAATATTATCGGGAGAAATGGCAACTGCAATTTGTTTTATAAATGAAGTGCATTTAGCATTGTAGAGCGTGTAATAAGTAACACGATTTAGAGAGCGAAGACCGGGCAGATAAACTTAGTTATAAGACGTCCGTATACTCAAAACAAATAGTTAACTTGCTCGGTGATTTCATAGAAGGTTCTTTAATAGGTAATATGTTAATACTACATAATACACTAATACATGCTCTAATCACATCACACTATCATAAATCTCTTATATACTTCCTATATTTTACAACGGCAACCTGCTACAACCTTTTTAGGTCTGGGTCTCAGTTCATTTCATAATCATTTGTCAGTGTTATAGGCACACTCGATGCACGGCGTTTGTCCCTGTACCTGACACATGCCGTCGACTTTTTTGCTCTAAGCAATTCGGTTTTCTCACGATATTTTGAATGTTAAATAAAGGCATTATTGTTACATAATGCTATTTATATGTAATAAGTCATGTTTATCACGATGATGTATATCCGATGTATGATATCACTTTATGTGTAACTCAATAACTTTCCTTCATGCCTACGTACGGTGAGATATTGATAATTGGTCTGTATATTTAGTATAATTGAGATTGATATCGTCATACAGTATCGAATAACGTTGAATTATATAATTATTTATATATAATGATTTTATTCTAAACCTAACAATTTTAAGGCTGCCTGGTCCTTTTTTGACTGGACTTTACCAAAAAGGAAGAAAGAAAGAAAAATGTTTATTATACACAATAAAAGGATGTTGAGGTAAAATAAAGTGCACTGGCCCCCAAACTAGGATTCCCTGTGTTGTGGGTCTCTTGCTTTTGACATTTTAACTGTACTTGACAATAATTTCTAAACTTTTTACACAATTTATAATCGAACTGTTTTTGCACACTAAGATTACTTTCTGTATCAGCATAGGACAGGTTGACAAGATGTCTAAGATATTTAGTGAATATTAGTCAAAGTTTGTTGTTAGTTCGTTGAAAGAAGAAAACTTATTTCCATTTGTAATTAGTCTGATTAATGACTACTTATTTCTGTTAACAACTTTTATTACAGCAAATTTTAGAACATTTTCTCTTAAGAAAGCTTTCAACATTATTTCTTTGAAGTTAGTTTCTGTAATGTTCATTTCCATAATTTGTTCGGTCCTGTACCTCTAGCCAAACATTGGACCGTCTGTCAAGAGATATAATACAGACTTCGCCTGTATTGTTGGACAGGCAGGTTCTGATTAATTCAAACAAATTTATTAAAGAAACATTTGAGATCGGAGAGTTAGTATTATTAATATATAACAAAGATTAAATTACTCAATTTTGGTTTAAAATAGAATTTTCTTTTCACCCCCATGCCATTAAAGATATTTTTGATAATCACGCATTTAATTGCAGCGTTAAAATTACGTAATAAGGGGCCGAGCGAGTAATTCCCGGATTACCGAGACATGGGTACTGTAACAATTAGCAGAACATAGGATATCCGAATCGCAATTAATGTACTACGTGGTTCTCAATGTATTTGAGATCTTGATGTTCCTGTAAGGAAGAAAATGAATCCAAGTTATTTCTAAAATAACATTTCATTTGTTTTTAATAACATATTGGCTAAATGATAACTATTTTTGAGTTAAAGCGTCTACAGATGGCCCATCAAAGGTACTATCAGGTATGTGGTGGGGAACACGCTAGATCACCAAGTGTATAGCCAAATAGTACCCTAATTGACGTGTGTAGAGTATTATTTCATCCCCACCACAATTGTCCCGATATCGCCACTTATCGATTTCATTCGCATGGAAAATTTATTAATATAATAAAAATTAGGAGAGCATAACTTAAAAGAAAACATACAGCCCATGGAGGGAGACTAAGCTTCATACAATGTAGAAATTCGTATACAAAATTCTCGTCCTTCATTAGCTGGCAATACGATATCCATTGTCCACACCACCCAGCCAGCATAGGCTTCTTACCGACAAGACGAGATCCTCTGCAAGGTTAGTGCGACTATTCAAATCAACAGACTTTTAGAGGAAAGTTTAATTAAAACTGATGTGCAAAGTAGCTAAAATTAATAAATAAAATGAAAATCTATAAATATGGATATAACTTTTATTTAACGATTAAGGATAGCACGAAGTCTACACAAGTACAGGTGAATATTATAATTTTTTTCACAAAAATAAATACACTATCTTTAAAGTACCAATTCGATAATGTCGAAAATAATAAAATATTTAATATATAAGATACGCAATTGCTAATGTGAAGTCACTCTGCGAATGAAATGAATAGTTTACTAATATACCAGTAAAACAAAACATTTAAGAGGTATAAGCCCACTCGTACTTAGCCTGCGAAGTGTGTAATACTATCTGATGAGATCCTTTATAGGGCTTCTCTCGATGTACTAAGATCTTGCTAACGATGTTGATTAAGTAAATTATGGAGAACCAATATGGATAAATGTTATGTTGCGAACACACCAAGGGGCTTTCCTTCTCGCCTGTACTTTGTGATATATAATTATTACAACGACATCTCTTCGGTAATCTTAAAGTACCTAGTCCAGCCATAAGTTCTGTTACAATTGAAAATGCATTTTTTTTAAATGCATCACATTTAAATATTTAATATTACATTATATATTTATTAAAGTCTCTTTTTTTAATTTTATCTTTAAGTAAAAAAAACAATGTAACTAAAGCAACTATATTTTATAGTAACACGAAAAAATATGAGAAATGTTGCAAAATCGAAAGAAGCTTTTAAAGTTGAATTTATGACCAGAATAGTTATTTGTTGATAAAAATGATTTGTGTTGTCAGTATGTTTTGAAGTATGTTCATTTCTTACATTGAAAGAAAGAGATATTACAGTTATATTTTTAATATAAATTAAGAGTTATGTAATAATAGTTACAAAGTTATTAAAAGTAATATAAAAATTTGTACTTTTCATATTATGCCATTATGATAATTATTTTGACATTTGCATATCTATTTTTATATGGATGATTGTGTGATTAATCAATCTGAATGTACCACTTTCTTTGCAAAGAAGTTTAGAAGTTTGCTACTATAGTTAGCTTTTGATACATTATTTTTCGTAAAATTATTTTGTGTGAACTAATTCTTTTTACACTGAAATTTCATATTACTGTTGATACTTTACATGTTTCGGTAACGAATCGATGCTATAATTACATGAAAGTAATTAAGTTTTCGATTGAATTAACCAATATTCAAATGACAGTCAACCATTAATTACATGATTTATATTGTATTTTTGGTATAAAATTTTGCTTCTGCGAAAATTGCCATTGGAAAAAAAGTAATAATGTTGCGTGCTAAATGGCTAAGGTAATGTTCTGTTAAAGGATAAAATAAAGGATCAGTGTTATCCTAGTTGTAGTGGTTTCGATCCCCGGTTGTGCACCAATAGACTTTCTCTCTATATGCGCATTTAACATTCGCTGGAACGGTGAACGATAACATCGGGAGGTAACCGTCTTGTCATAGACCCAAAAAGTTGACGGCGTGTGACTTGCCTATTAAATTTACAAATAATCCTGAAACAGATACAGTAATCTGAAGCCTAGACCTAAAAAGGTTGTAGCGCCTCTGATTTAATGTTAAATAATTAAAATACGATACAGCATGAATTAAAAATTGTAAATTAAATTTTTACAACAATATAAAATAACAAAAGCATAGTTAAAACAATAAGAAATGAACAATATACGAGAAAACCCCACCGTTGTCGGATTAACGGAATTTACAAAGAAATAACGACACATAGGGTGAATATATCTTGAAACCACGGGTATTTTTAAATGTTAGAGAAATGCATATTCATTTCAAGATTTTTATAGTATGTTATAGTTATTATTTAGAGAGCCTGCGTATAATAAGCAAAAAAATTGTGACCCCAATTAGACCAGCGTGTGAATCCAAAAAAACACAAAATATATTTTAATAACTTTAATCAAACTATTACAATTATAGAACTTTATTAAAAATGTCTATATTTTAGACTTATTACTATTTTCAGGTCCGATATGAGGTATCCGATCAAAGCTCTCGATGTCTGTTGTCTGCTTTCTTTTATGCTGTTGCGTCAGAGGGATGCAGGTATTGCATATGCGGGGCAAAGGGGGTGCAGTGGATATGTACCACCACAAATATTGTACACCAACAAATATAAAAACAAAAAACAGAGGTGTAACTAACAACGAACGGAATTTTGTGCAGTTTTAATCATAGTTAGGTAATTGTTGAAGTGGTCGCAAAGAATCAAGGAAAATACATGAAATCTACCCGAGTAAATATACGGACGTTAGTTTTTTAAATGCATTCAGCAAATGAAAACAAGCATCTCAGAGGTCATGCGATAAAACAAACCATCAAAAGAATGGCTATGGTTTATTGAACTTCTTCCCAAACATTGGTGCCTGTGTGGACTAAATAACCTGAGAATGTTTTCCTGACCTCTTTTCACTGAAATCGTTTAAACATAAATAAAGATGGTAACTTCTGATACACACGATTTTGCTTCTCGTGTCTTTACTAAATAAAAAATCACCGCCCATTGCCAGAAGGCAAGTGCGTTGCCGGCCTTTTAATAATTGGTAAGCTCTTTTCTTGAAGGACCCTTACTTAAAATGGGTTGGAATTACTACATAATATGAGCCGTATTAATTCTAAATTTCACCAACATCACCTTGATGTTACAGTCCATTTTACAAGGCATTTTCTTTTGCGAACTATCGAACTGTGGAATCGACTCCCGGTAGGGGTCTTCCCTGAGAGATACGACCTCTAACTGTTCAAAATTCGAGCGTAGGTACCCTCAAAGGCCGGCAACGCACCCACTAGAAATGGGTGTCTATGGGCTGCAATAACTGCCCTTTTTGGGCGTTCCGCAGGCTCGTTTGCGTTTCCATTATATTTAAATAAAAACAGTGGGCACCTATACGTAGTTTGACATTCTGATGATTATGAAACTCAGCTGCAAGCATTAATCCGAACACCTTCTTTGAACACTCTCAATGGTAAATGTGGAGGAATATGCAGAGAAACCCCGCAACGCCAAGGGATCGAGCCACTCGTTTTGTAAAATCAACTGTATTTTATAGAACACATTTTGTTTTATACACAAGGGATAAATAAATTTTACTCATTTTGATAAGTCGATATTGAATTTTTTTTTTATGTAATAGCAGGCAAACGGGCAAGAGGCTCACCTGATGTGAAGCGATACCGCTGCCCATGGACACTCACATTGCCAGAAGGCTCGCAAGTGCGTTGCCGGCCTTTCAAGAATTGGTACGCTCTTTTCTTGAAGGACCCTAAGTCGAATTGGTTCGGAAATACTTCAGTGGGCAGCTGGTTCCACATAGTGGTGGTGCGCGGCAAAAACTGCCTTAGAAAACGCTCAGTTGTGGAACGACGGACGTCGAGGTGATACGGATGGTATTTTGTATTTTGCCTTGACGTCCGATAATGAAACTCAGCTGCGGGTATTAGACCGAACAACTCTTCTGAACACTCCCCATGGTAAATGCGGTAGAAGATGCAGAGGGACCCAACATGCGTAGAGACGCAACGCCAAGGGATCAAGCCGCACGGAAAGTGATTGGTCGTCGACGATTCGAACCGCTCTTCGTTGAATACGGTCTAGTGGAAGGTGCTGGTACTGGGGAGCTCCCGCCCAGAGGTGAGAACAGTATTCCATGTGGGGCCGAATTTGCGCTTTATAGAGTTGCAAGCGGTGTCCCGGAGTGAAGTACCGTCTCGCCTTGCTGAGCACACCAAGCTTTTTGGAGGCTAATTTAGCCTTCCCTTCCAAATGACCGCGAAACTGGACGTTATTCGATATGTCAACGCCCAATATTCCGATGTTAGCTGAGGCTTTAATGAGAGTGCCTTCAAAGAGGGGAATAGCGACAAAGGGAGTTTTTTTAGCGGAAAACGCGCATACTTGTGTCTTCTTGGGGTTAAATTGGACTAGATTTAGTCTACCCCAGTCCGAGACTCCACGTAAAAGAGTTTCGACTTCAGACACAAGTTTGTTCCGGCACTCATCAACAACAGCCCGAGAAATACCTGCCCGGCCCGTGTAAAAAGTATCCCCAGTGCTGTCGTCCGCATAGCAATGAAGGTTGCTAAGTTGCAACATATCATTAATATGCAGAATAAACAGGGTCGGGGATAGGACACAGCCTTGTGGGACACCAGCATTGACGGGTTTAAGGTCGGAGCATGCTCCGTCGATGACGACCTTAATACTCCGATCAGCGAGAAAGCTGGAAATCCAGTTGCATAATTTCTCGGGGAGCCCATAGGCTGGAAGCTTCGAGAGCAGTGCTCTGTGCCACACCCGATCGAAGGCTTTCGCTATGTCCAAACTTACCGCCAGCGCCTCCCCCTTGGACTCAATTGCCTCTGCCCACCTATGTGTAAGGTATACAAGGAGGTCACCAGCTGAGCGACCACGACGAAAGCCGTACTGAGAATCGCTAATCAGCTGGCTGCCCTCTAGATACCTCAAGAGCTGGCCGTTAATAATGGTTTCCATTATTTTGGAGAACAAGGAGGTTATTGCGATTGGGCGATAGTTGGACGGATCAGAGCGATCGCCTTTTTTAGGGATCGGATGTATCAAAGCTGTCTTCCAGCACTTAGGAACAGTGTTGAGGGAGTACAGGTACCGGAAAAGGCCCGTTAGGACCGGAGCCAACTCAGGACCACAAGTACGCAGCACAATTGGGGGGATGCCATCAGGCCCGCTCGACTTATGGATGTCCAGGGAAAATAAATGTTTACGGATTGCTATCCGTAAACATTTATTTAAACGTTGCCGGAATGTAACTTCAGGCATCGTAGTATCACACCGCAATAATGTCGGTGGTTCCTTCCCCTGATCATCCAAAGTTGAGTTCGACGCAAAGAGACAGCCTAGAAGATCGGCCTTCTCTTTTGCAGTATGGGCCAGTGAGTCATCCTCCCTATGCAGTGGTGGAATAGAGGGCTGACAGAAATTCCCTTGGACAGCTTTAGCAAGAGACTAGAAGGCTCGAGTTTCCGAAGGAAGGTGGGCCAATTTCTCACCAAACCTGGCAATATGCTCTGACTTTGCCTTAGCGATTTCCCGTTTGAAGGACCTAGAGGCTGAATTGTATGCTTTTTTACGTTCGCCGATAGCCGCATCACAGGATGTCGCCGCTTCTGCCCAGCATTCACGCTTACGGCGCAAAGCCTCTTTGCACGAACGCCTAAACCAAGGCTGGGACTTGCCACCGACCGGCACCGCAGAGAATGGAATAAAAAGTTCCATGCCCTGCAGGACCACATCAGCGACAGAGTCAGCGACGATATCCGGAGTACTCAACGAAAAGCAAATGGGCCCCCAAGGGTAGGATGCAAAAAAAGACCGCATCCCGTCCCAATCTGCTGACTTATAGTGCCACACACGGCGACAGCCCGCAAAGCTAGGCCGTAAAGGGCGCGTGAGCGGCACAATGCTCCGTACCACACAATGATCTGATGAACCCAATGGCGGGTCAACAGAAACTTGGTAGGTCTCCGGATGTGAAGTCAGCAGAAGGTCCAACAAAGAAGTTTTATGACCATCCACATCTGGTACTCGCGTAATCGCAGGGACCATTTGCGTCAAGTCGTAGGCTAGAGCAAAGTCGTGAAAGGATCTTCCCGCGTGATCGGTGGTTTCAGAGCCGAGCCAGTCGGCATGGTGGGCGTTAAAATCGCCAAGTATCACGATTTCAGCGGTAGGAATCCTTTCGAGCAGGGAATCTGTAGCCATTTGGATGTGCTCAATGAGTCGGTCAGTTTCGGTATTTCCGCTATTTCCGCTATGGGACCTATACAGGCATGCGTAGAATCGCGGATGGTCATCGCAGTCTACGCGCAGCCAGAGGTTAGATAGGTCCCTTCCTTCAAGCGTCCCGAGGCGACGAGAACAGATATCCTCTCGGACGTACGCGCAAACTCCAGCCCGCGGCACAAATGAATCTTCCAATTTGTACCCCGGGTAGGAGAGGTAAGAAGTATCAGCCGGGGAGGAAATCTGAGTCTCGGTAAGAAAGAGCAAGGCCGGCTTCGCAGTATCTAAATGATAGTGGACAGCGTGGATGTTGGAGTTGAGCCCCCTAATATTTGTGAAGTCCACGGCGAGTATGGATGGGGGTGCCTTTGTTGGATTGCTCCGTTTGCCCCGAGACCGATTATTTTTTTTTTAAAGAGCGCAGAATTCCCCCCCCCCAGAATACGAAGGGCAGCCTGTGCGTCCACCACCGGGTGCTGAGTGTCCCGGTGGTGGACGCCCAGAGGGGGATTCTCCACCGCAAGCGCGTGTGGTACCCCCCTGGGGTAGATTCTGATTCTTCTGCACCTTCATATTTCTTGTAGAGGGGGGGGGGGCTCCGGGAATCTTTCTCACCGCACGAAACGCGAGTACAAGAAGGCGAACCTTTTGTATCACTTTACGCCGGTTTTCTGAAAGTGAAAAAAAATATTACATTATGATTCTAGAAAAGAAAACAAGGACCAAATAATAATCATAAAATATATAAATACGTATTCGTAAACGATGGTGCCTCTACACGTGGCATGATAAAGCTCTCCTTCAAACCTTTATCTCGATAACAACTAACAAGGTCCAGACATCTTGTACTGTCTCCGGGAATATTCTCGAATAGAAAATACAACGTTACAACTAAGAAAATATTTATAAAACTTTGAACATTCCTCAACACTGTACTTTGCACTACATTTTTCAAATCTAATGAAATTTTAAAAGTTTACAGAACGTTTCCATCCAAAAGCCATCAGGCCATTTTTGCTCTTCTGATATATAAGTGTTGTATGGCCATGGGGGAAAGTGATCACTTATAAAGAGTCCGGTTGCTTGTTCCTTATGTGCAAAAACATATTAATTCACATAAAATCATACCTTACCTGTTGTAAACAAATATATTAAATTAGATTAATGGATATGTTTAATGTGTATCACGTGTAGTGAGTGTAAGTTAGATTAATGACGAGAATGACAAGAAGGAACGAGGAACGAGGGCAGCGCCTAAATAATGACGCAAGAAGGACAAGGTTTATGCGTGGAGAAAGGAAGGAGTAAATGGCAGGCAGCTGACAATGAGTGATATGAATATTGTCGAACGACAGGATGACAGAGACAGGAATCGATTGTTAACAAAACAGCAAATGAGATCTTGTACAATAGCTGAGAAAGCACCAACTGAACTTTAACCAAAAACAGTACATGCGGATAAATCGATAATAAATTACTTTTAGTAATAATGATGACTATGGAATCACTATTATTATCGACCATTGAATATTGGTTAATTTAAAGATCTAGTCACATTGGCAACTCATATAATTAACCGTTTTCAACTAATTTGACTTTGAAGATTTTTATCTATAAGCTCTGTGACATAATGACATAAATAGTAATAACTATGAAAATACTATTACTGTAGACTATCAAATAGTCGGTTGTATCAATCAAATAGTATGTGACATATAATGACAATGGCAGCTGACACCAGCATCAGTACAGCAGTATATTGCATGACTTCTTTATTTTTATCTTGAAAAACAAAGCAACTTTGTAACATTGCTTTGATGAGAATTACTTATTAAGCTATAATTAGTATAGATCTTAAACCTCACAGAACGGCTACGCACTTACAAACCTTTTGGTGCAGCATGTGTTTAGAGCCAATTAACTCTAAGTGGGTCACTTGTAGAAGAAGCATCTAGTTACAGAATATTATTACGCCTATCATTCATTTAATAAACAATTTCGCATTAAATCTGTTAGATATCTCTAAGCACCGAAATTCATGGATTAAATATCGATTCGTTCATGCATACTCCGTCCATACGTTAATCTCGAAGCTTATATTGTCATCAGCCGCGTGCAGTTTTAAGCCGTTCATAGCAGTTCAATATCGACATGAAACCTAGCTGCATAAACTGGTTGATATCGGTGCATTCATCTGCTTATGGAGCCCCCTAAATATGCTGTTTGTCTAATAGCCATGCGCACAAATCGTAATTGAGTCGAAACGATATCCTCAATATCATACATTTAAACGTGCGACTTTCTACTCTAAGGGCCTATTCCTATAAGTAAGTGTTCTAAGTAGAATATGATGTAACATTTATCGTTATTATAAAAGTGAAATAAATATTTCATATATTCACTTACCAGACACGATTATTCTTATTGTTTTTTTACGAACGACATATTCGAATCATTATTTATTGCACAATCCGCCTCGTTGAATGATGAGACTGAATTTGTTAACTTTTCATAAAGTGAAGGACCAAAGTAATATAAAAACATAAAGCTCTTATATGGGGATATGCTATCTTTAGTTTTAAATTATCGATAAACAGATATTTTTTTATCAGAAATAGAGTGGTTTTGTGTGAGAAAATAACAGTTACCAAGTTGGTATTCATAAACGAGAGCTTTCCGTCTTACCACTGTTTCCACTCTGAATCTAAAGGTTTATTTTTTTGTCGATCGTTAAATAAGGCTACAATAATATGGTCATTATATAAGTAAAACTTAGAAATGTGTCTGCGCATTAATTGTAAATTTTACCTTGATCTGACTTGAGTATGCGACCTTCATCGTCGTAATGTAGCCCCTGGTAATGTATTAATCGATTCGATCTTTTGGTCTATGCTCGAATTAAACATTCGCTAGTAGGATTAGGAAAGACATCGTGAGAAAACCGGCATGCCTTATGCGTGCGTTTCAGACACAAAACGCTAGTTACCTATTAAAAAAAGCAAATGCTAACGAAATAGGTCATACCGAAATCTGAGGCTAAGTCCCAAGGTTGCAGGGCTATTGTTTCTTTTATTTATTGCTTTAGAAAGATATGCCTAGATCTTTATATTTCTTCTGTAGCAAAGGGCCAATCAATGCAAATCAGAAATAATATCGTTTAACACTTTAGAATGTATCCTTTCGTTTTTTTTTTTATTATATACTAGGTACGCTCCATACTACCACTTATATTTATAATTTTGTAAATGTTCACAATGGTTCTCATC
This sequence comes from Pieris brassicae, assembly GCF_905147105.1. Taxonomy (NCBI): domain Eukaryota; kingdom Metazoa; phylum Arthropoda; class Insecta; order Lepidoptera; family Pieridae; genus Pieris; species Pieris brassicae. The sequence goes on along the minus strand of NC_059669.1, from coordinate 12,241,874 downwards.
GTGCAATTGGAAAGTTTCTAAGTTTGCGGGAGTCCACAAAGTTGGAGCCAATTCAAATTTATAGTTTGCTGGATTCAGCGCGGAGTGAAATTGAATGTTCTAAGGTTTACCAAGTTTAGGCTAAGGAATTCGGGAATTCAGATTTTTTTGTACAATTATTACATTTTCTAGAAATAAATATTTCACAAAAAAATATAACGTTTATTTCTGCAGATTTTATTTATATCTTAGGCACATTTTAGTTTTTTAAGCTTTGTACTTTCTATTAAATTGGTATGAACAGTGATTGGCTTAGCGTTTCATTGTTGCATGCATATCTAAGAGTTATAGCATTTCCCAAAGAAAGGGTTAACTAACTATTGTATTAGTTAAACATACTATATCTTTTATTTGTTTTTATGAGCCTGTAATTCCCAGGCCGCCATTGAGTATTAGAATCCCTGGCATTAAACTCGATTTACCTCATTGGTCTCGGATAAAACAATAGTTCAGATTTTTATCTGCTGCTTTAATCCGACCTATAATTGTATTCTCCCTTTGCGATTAAATAATTTAAGTACATTGATAAATCTGATACTCTTACGTAAAAAACTCATATGCATGGCTGATTTTTTGTGTTTTTAGAATTGGATATCTTTTTAAAGGAAAACGTTTTTCTTTCATCTTAATAAGAACCTACCTAAGGCATCAAATTACTTTTATCTATGCATGCATCTATCTAGCAATGCTAGACGTAGATGACAAATTAATATAATAATTGTATTATTACAGCAAAAAAATACATTTTCGTATGATACAATAGGGTCTATTTGTCCTTTGTGCATTATGTAGGTATTAACAGTAGCAATCTGTGCGTGATTCACATTTTCATTTTTTGGTTTTACCAGTAGTCACTACATTTAACATCACTAGCAGATGTAAATTCAGCACATAAAATATTACGTTGATTTGTAGTTTCACTCAAAAAACGTTAAAGTGCAAATGGGCCGTTCAATTGGACCGCATTTGTGATGATAGATGGGTCAAAAGTACTCTGACATGGAATGAAAAAATAGTGGACGCCGACGAGAAACCTGGGTAGATGAAATAAATAGATAGCGGGGGAAGATTTAAATAAAGTAGTGAAGATGAGAGACAAATGGAAGAATTTGGAGGAGCCTTTACTCTGTTGGAGGTCGTGTACTATTAAATATAATAAAATAAACTTAATGTAATCATTATAACACTCGAATACAGCCTATTTTATTTTATAGTCTAGTGTCTATCGCAGTCAGGACAGCAGCCTTTGTATAAGTCGCGATATATTTATTTTTCTGCTTCCCTGATCATCTCGGATGTAAGGAGACGTACTTCCGTACTTCGTGGAACCTGTTCTATACCTAGTTTATTTTGGAGTATTAAACGAACCGGTTTCTGACGCTATTTTTCCTTCGAGCATTGCAATTGCGCCAATAATATGAAAATTTATTGCTAAATTGCTGTAACACATACAGTACGTATATATAGTAGATATTGCAATAAAATGTTAAAGACTTTACACGAATGAACAATAATTCACTTTATAATTATATAGGCTTCAAAGAAGAATCTATTTTCGTACAGTTTTCAACCCTTAGTGGTAAAATATTCAGGAGATGCTGTGAAAGAATAATTGAGTGGAATATTTCACGGGTGTCAAAAAGATTATTCTTTGAACACAGATCACTGAAAACAGTTTAACTATTGGTTTGGGTCTTAAAGACTCTCCTGCCCTTAAGTTGCTCGGTTTTTTTGTAAACGGACATATATATTAGGTTATAAAAAATATGACACCATAAAATACAGGTTTCCATCTTAAATATATAATGTCACTAATATACTTGCGATTGAAGCACTGGCGAAGATTTTCTTGTCAGTTTTCGCCTGCTACGGCCTCGTTTTTGGAACTGGTAGTAAATGTAATTTTTCATCTTCTTTTCGATATATATTGCCGTTCAAGTCCACAGTTACCAATGTGATTAAATAAATTAAAATTTTTATTAAAAGTGTTTGACTTGACGCACGACAAAATAGTTAAAAAAGAAGAAGTCCCCATGCTCAAAAGGTTAGGGCTAAGCGCAACAAACAGATAACAACAACAACCTTATCGCTAATGAATGATACCAGGCAACTCTACAAGAGTTTTTTTGCAGTACATTGTTAGATTTTTTGTACTTATTAAGAAATAATTGTAAGTAATTAAGGGCAGGCAGGTATATTTTCAAAATATTAAAATTAATAAATCAAAATTAGTCCTACTGATTAAAACGATCTGTGATACGTCAACACTAGTCATTGAAAAGTTCTTTCGTAACGAGACTTCACCAATTAGTAGTGCAAACAAGCGATCGGTCGATTTGTAACTGTTGCATTTCTGTATATTTCGCTGGATCACATGAAATGTGTTGAAATATATTAATTTTAAATGTTAAACTCTATTTATCTTTTCCATTAAAATAAAAGTCATCTCTGAATATTGATTTGATAATCCAAACAGCAAATACTAAGACCCGGCTTTCACAGTTTTAAATTCATACTAATGTTTAAAATTTACACTCACATAGTACGTCTGATCCAAATGGCCCGTCAGATTCCCCAGAGAGTTAATTTACAAATTAAACTACACAAAAAATCTGACATCCAGGGCAGCAAAATCATTAGGAACCAATAAAACCATTAAAAATGAAGCCCTGCGCCGCTGTATGCGATAATCTCAAAAAACAACAAATAGTGGGTTTCCTGAAGATTACTCAAATGTACAATATATAAAATTAAAATACTGAACAAATTAAAAATAATCGTGGATCGTAGAGGAGGAATTTGTCATTATGATACACAATATGTAAAAGAAATCTTGCGTTTTATTACTTTATAAATAATGTGTATATTTTAATAATAATATGGATTACAATCAAGTATACAGTATTTACAATTTTTTAACTCTCTAACTAACTTAATTATAAAAATAGTTAAAAATAAATAAATTTAAAAAGTTTTGTCCCTGTGGCAGTGTACCTCTAACGCTGGCAGCATTTCCTCGCTGTATTGCGAGAAGAATATTAATATATGAAAAAATCTATCTACATAGATGATTTTTACATTTATTTACTTTGCCTGTACTTTGATCAAGACAGAGCGATTTAAGTGAAAATATTATATATAAATAGTACAGAACTATGCCGTATGTAACGGTACTTGTAGGTAAATATTACATACCGAAACAATAGCGCTTAAGGCGAAATTCACAGAAGAGACTTAGTACTGTGACTACAACGGCAGTCACAGTACTAAATCTCTTCTGTGTAGTAATTGACAAATATGTCGGAACATCACTTACATTCATATGTGTATTTACAATCGCTCGAGGTCAAACTTTAGTTTACGCCAAGTGTTGAAAATCGTATGAACTAGACTAAGAAGAATCTGGCGCTACCAAAACGGACAATTATTTTATTAAAAATACAGATAATAATAAGTTCTAATGAAATGTTTCATTATTTACATTTCACTACATTATAGAAGATATACTTCACGAAGTTGGACAAGAACAATATTTCTAAATACGATTATGCAAACTTAGCTTAGCCGCGACTCGACTTAGTTCGGACTTTGACCGTGTTACAATAACGTCTCGGAATCTCAACCTAAGTCTCGACTTTGAATCTTAGCCTTAAATTACGTAGACTACGCTTCACTTTCAATAAGCATCATCTGTAATACAAAGGTCGAAAAATAATGTATGTTGGGCCCATAACAAAAAATATGACAGACATTATATAAGGAATAACTCCTTGTTACGCGATTTTGGCAATTTAGGAATCTATTACACAAACCTACATATAAATTATATTACATATCGAATCAAATATGAATTAATCAAAAAATAAATAAAAGTTATCTATGTTTTTTAAGGGTTGTAGCGGGAGGGAGGCGCAAGTATGTTTACCGGAGTTATTATTGTCTTTTTTCTTTCTTTCTTAGCGCTAACCACTGGATCATTTTATTATGAGCCCTTAACGTTTAAAATCTCAATTTCCCGAAATTCGAGTTCGGCTCTTGTATTAAGGGAGCAAATTGTTTATAATATACTGTGAATTATGTCTGATAAACAAACTTTAAGAAAGTATGAGAAAAGTTGTATGAAAATGTAAAAATATGTTTTTGTTAATTCAACGCTGCTGTCCATACCGCCCGCATCAGAAAAACTTTATCTGGAACAACTCCGAGCTCGGAAAAGTGATTAACGGGGTTCTAGTAAATATTGAAAAAGTCATTCACCAAGCGTCTTAAAAAATTGTGAAAATTGTTCTAATTATTTCTTTATCATTATCTTGGATGTCCCAAGGCACAACGGTTTTTGACCTCAATTGATTGATGGTCAAATGTTTTATATATTTTTATACGTTTTGCCAAATATGTACCTGTCTCTGACACGTGCTTTTTCGGCCAGTTTTAGATACATAGATAATAACTAGAATATCGTACAAAGTAAATTTCTGTTGGTCTTTGATTACTAAATTCTCAAAGTTGAATACTGTGCAGCATGTTAATTAAACTTAACAGCTTAACGACTTGGATCGAGCGTTCAAGTTTTGATCTTACTTGAGTCGAGTTATGATGATTTGAAATCTGCATCTTCATTAAGTGCTGTTCGCGTTCTCATACAAATTATAAAAAAATGCTTTACACTGGGTTAATTTCTCGAGTAAGTCGTAATGTATGCGTTATTTTAGTTAAATGTAATACCGTATCAGATACGCATACATGATGACGTATGAAAATATTTCTGTAAAGAAATATCTTTATATTTTTTTTGTAAAATGTGAAAATATGCTGTGCAAATAATATTTAATCGAATAAATGAATTGGACACATATAACGCTCATACTTATAATTATTTGGACTAAAACTCGCAGCTAAGTTTCACGTAAGTCGGCGGAAAGTAACGGCGATCTTTGTGTGAGTTTTCTTTGTTTCACTATGCATACTGTAGATATTGCGTTAGGTACAATGTGGTGAATTCTAATAAATAGAGCTAGTTCGTAATAATCTGTGTGTGCCTGATGCATATAAATTTTTATGTATAAGACTAGCCAGATTTATTCTTCACCTTACGAAAAAGTGTTATTGATGCAAAAAAAATATTTTTAGTAAAAAAGTTTAAATAGAATTACAAAAATATCCGTTATTAATTATTAAAATCTGGGAACAATAAAATAAACCTGTGCTATCAGTTTTCTTTGTTGGTAGTAATATTTCCTAATACAGCGATAAGAATTGGTTTGTTTAATAGTGTTATCTCAGGAAACACCGGTTTAAAAATATCTTTTTACCATCTTACATCCTCCATCTTCACAATCTTTAAATACTTACCCATTGAGGGTAAGTATTTAAAAATAACGGCATCGACTGGTGGTAATTACCAATAGAACAACCATGAACAATGTTTACATAACAATAAGTTTAGCACTTAGCTTAGCTTAGAATAGCTTATTTACCACTTTAAATTCTATTATGTATATACATATATATATTATCTATCTTCTACTTCATAGCCAATAAGGACTTTATCATATACATAATATTACGCTGGCACGTGTCATCCCAATATACAGATATTATTGAAATCTTTATTGGAACCGTTTGATTCAATAGAGTTTTGTTTGCTTAGGATAGGAGTTCCATGTACGAGGGATGTTTTGTAACTTAATTTGATCGAGATTAAATTATTATATCTGAACTTAGTATGAATTTGAGGAAAAGGGATTTTAACTTATATTTTCCGGTAGTTCCAGTTCAGCCTATGGTTACTGTATAGTTTATTGAATTTTTTGATTTGATTAATCAAGCCTAGTTAACTTAAGATTGAATGTATACTGGTATTTTCGGTTGCTTCATATAGACCGTGTGGCCTAATGGATAAGGCGTCGGACTTCGGATCCGAAGATTGCAGGTTCGAGTCCTGTCACGGTCGAATAGACTTTTTGTATTTTATATTTTTTGTACATTAATATATTCTATTAGTAGTGAATAATTGAGACGTGATCTGAAAAACGTCAACTTTTTTTCTAATACGACATACGCTATTAGGTAAAGCACAATTTGTTTTTTTAAAGCTCGGCATCGTATTCACTATATAACTATGATCATAGATACCAACGGACTCAGCGAAGCAGTTGCATCATTTAAATAGAATTTGTGAGGACTTAACACATTAAAAGAAATAGGAGGATTCTTGGAGAAAAATTATATATTAATTCTAGAAATTTAAAAAGAAAACTAATGAAAATCAACAAGTCTCAGGTGATTGTAAATTTGAATTTAAAGCCAAGTCAAAAGGCATAAGGCGAGAAGAACTCGCAAAAAACTTTGTGGTACTCATGAAATATGGTTGTTAAGGCTATTACACCATATAATAAGGCAGGTATTTTGTGGACTATAAGACCGAGGCAAACGAGTTGACAAGTCATTTATAAGAATGTGCTATCACCCTATACATACTCCTGTAACGTTAGTACTGTAGGCTTACGGATTTGTTTTCTTAAAGACTCCTAAAATGAATCGGTACTGAAATGCTTCATCTGGCTGGAGCCACAAAATAGTTGTTTGTGGCAAGTCTTTAGAAGCGCTCTGAAACAGCTGCACCCACTCTGCTTCGACGTTAGATATCGACGTTAAATACAAAAAAAATACTTAAAATAATGATGGGGTATGATTACATTTGTAGAGCAGTGTTGGTCTAGTGGCTTCAGGGTGTGGCTCTCATCCTTGAGGTCGCAGGTTCGATCGCCACCACCACCAATGGACTTTTATGTGCGCATTTAACATTTGCTCGAACGGTGAAGGAAAACATCATGAGTAAACCGGCTTACCTTAGACCCAAGAAGTCGACGGCGTCACAGAATTCTAATCACTTACTTGCCTATTAGATTAACAAATAATCATGAATCACATACGGTAAGCTGAAGCCCAGACCTAAAAAAAGGTGGTAGCGCCATTGATTTTTTCTTTTGATTAAACTTAAAGTTCACTTAAAATCTTAGATAAATGTGTTCTCAACTTTAATGGCAGGTAATCCATGAACCTTCAAAGTTCCATACAAACACCAAACTTCAATAACGCAAAATATCAATAAACTAACTTTGTTTGAACAAGATATTAGGGAAAATCACTTAGTCACACCTCTCATCAATCAACGAATGAAGGTTGCGTCTTGTTTTTTCCAATTAAGACCCTATTACTAAGGTATCGAGTCTAATTTGGCATGTAAATGTATAAGGGGTTTATAATAGCTAATTAAACTTAGGTTATATAGGATTTGGGTTGAACGTTAGTTTAATAAGTGTGTTCAGGTTGAATAATGCAGCGGATAAGGTAAATATGAATATTGTATATATTACATCCATTTATCAGATCTCTTGTATATAGTACGAGCGTAAAAACGATTCCATAATAACTAAACAGAGAATACTGAGATAAGGGGGAAATGCAATAATATTCTTAAAAATAAATAATTTTATATTGTGCATAACGATATCAGATCACAATTTATCTACTACGTAATTTGTTCCAAGAAGATGTCACCAATCGATTTGAATAAAAACCTTACTAGGACACAATTTCTCTCACATAGTCCACTTGTCGCCGTTCATAAAATACTCTGTGTGACTCTTGTAAAAATACATCAAGGTCAATAATCAACTGTCTTTTTCAAAACGCCCAACAAATAATTTAGTTCAGAAGTAGATTAGCAGTCCATTGCGCTCACGTTAGATATAAATCTAAGGGGCCGCGCAAGCAGTATTTAATAAATAGAATAAATACAATAAAAACTGGATACTTAGATGCCCTCACAGTTTTTTGATACAGAAATAGCAATAAGTTATGTCAAACGGGCCAACTATACATGGGTCGCGGTTTATTATTTATTCGTCCAGAGATCTTGACCTGCCTCTCTTGAACATTAATATAAATTGTCGACGAAATAAGCGTAATAATGTGACCAGGAAGCTCAGGTTAGGGTGGACTATTTACCTGGATTTAAGATCATAGCTGCTTACGTATAATATTTTCCAAATCTTAAATTATGTTTGACTGTCATTGGTTGTTAATTAGTGTAAATAAATAAAATAAAAAAATCATTTTTTTATTTTATTTATTTACATGTCTATTAGAAGATTTTTTAAATTCAGATGTATTATTAATACCTTAACATAAAAATCAAATATAGAGTATTTACAATTTTCTCAACCTACATAGTAATAATAATAAAAAGTTTGATCCCTGTGGCATCGTGTGTGTGTGTGTTTTAACGTTGGCAGCATTTCTTTGCTGTAGCTATTTAAGTGCGATACTTATTTAAAAAAAGAAAAAGAACACTAAAACTACTTATTTGCGATACTTATTTTATTTACGATATAAACAACAAATATTTGATTTTAGTTAGAGACAATTTAAATTTAAATTAGCAATGAAGCTTGAAACTGTAAGTATAGCCTATAAATGTTCTTATTAAGACGAGGCCGCGAGCGATAAATGTACTTATTAAGGTTTCTAAGGAGGTAGACCTATTTGTTTGTATTTTGTCTGAGTATACAAGGAATGCTAGGAATTACCTATAAGATATTTTTAGATTAGTAGGTAAGTATATTTTTTCTTACTTGTAGAAATATCCAGGTGTAGGTATTATTGAAAGGACATGTGCCAGATATAGAATGCTTATCATCTACTTGTTTCAATCTAAGACCAAGACTGTATTAAGTTGTACCGCCACTGGATTAAGTATTATCATTTATTTATTCTACAGAAACAGTGTAACTCGACTATAAAATTGAATGCCTGATTAGTTTACCACTAAGAAGGCAAAGAAAACCAGATAGACTATTATTAGACTAGATATTAAACTAATAGGAACAACTGGAGTGGTCAATCAAATCTGCTTTCAACTCGAAGGACCTCTTTTAGCTTCCGATTTATGGTGAATTTTAATCTTTACTAAATAAATTATATATATGTAAAGAAACTAATATGTTTCTTTATTTTGTACAACATCCATCCGTAGGTAAAACAGTGGCCATGTACTATCTAATCCTATACCAGATGGCGCTAGCAGCCAATGCGATTGGCAAAGCAGTTTTGTTCGCATTTGACAGAAAGGAAAGTTGTCAAAGTCACCGGGATTGAATTCATTCATTATTGTTTAATTATATCGTTATTGTAAAAATCCTAAAAAGAAATTAACAATATAAATAGTAGATTATAAACGTTTCTTTGTTTTCGGCACAACGCGATTGTTTATTCCAAAGATAAGGTATATTGTCTTATATATATAAAACATACAATATATTAATATCTTAAAAGTCATTAAGGTACTAAGTAGTACCTAGATGAAGCAAGCCACCAGTATTAAGCTAATGCGTTGGTGGCCGTTCATAAACACCACGTGAGTTGTTTGGCCCATTTGTCTATTTCTTTAAATTACGGTGACGCGTTTTTAACCCTAACAAGATACCGCAGAAGCGCAATGCTTTGTCAAAGTTTGTTTTATACCGACCTCAACAGTTATTATTTGCGCGATTCGCTGAGTAATCGCCAGCACGTGACAGTTTTACGAGATTCTCGCCGGAAACATCGTGAAAATAAACTGGTATTTTTTAAAAATTGCTTACTCTGTCAATAACAGATAATTCTGAGGATTTTCCAAAGATAAACACGGACTTCGTCCATTATTATCAAAGAATGAATTTAACAGTTTTATTCGACAATGTTCGATGACAAAACAAATTGTTTAACATTTATATTTTTTTTATATAAAACTACCGGACCCCACATACTTCGTTCTGTCAAAAAGATTTGAAATGTGGCAAAAATTGTGTGCCTCATTGATATATTTTCCTATTAGTATGTATTCAATGCAATGCACTTACCAACACATTTTGCGATTCATTTTTATATTATAGATAGATAGGGGGCAAACGGGCAGGAGGCTCACCGGATGTTAAGTGATATCGCCGCCCATGGACACTCTCAATGCCAGAGGGCTCGCGAGTGCGTTGCCGGCCTTTTAAGAATTTGTACGCTCTTTTCTTAAAGGACCATAAGTCGAATTGGTTCGGAAATACTTCAGTGGGGAGCTGGTTCAACATAGCGGTGGTGCGCCGCAAAAATTGCCTTGAAAAACGCTCAGTCGTGGAACGGCGGACGTCGAGGTGATACGGGTGGAATTTTGTATTCTGCCTCGACGTCCGATGATGAAACTCATCTGCAGGTATTAATCCGAACAACTCCTCTGAACACTCTCCATGGTAAATGCGGTAAAAGATGCAGAGAGTATTATATAAATAATATTTTCACTGTAACTTAAAATCTAGTATTAACTGTTATTTATGAATAAGAGGGAGATTATATATTATATTGATCCCGCAACTTGTATGTTAAACTATACCAAAACTTATATATTAGGTCCTTACATATGAAATTGGCGTTCTGTTGTACTGGTCACTTTGACCTCTAATACCTCCTCTTTGGTTAGGTTAGATTATAGTTTCTTTTCAAACAGATGCAAGAAGAAGACACACAAAGAAGCCAAGTCAATAAACTTTTGTTTTGACGTTAAAGTAATTATTATCTTATCACAATAATACGCGTCTGTACTCGAAACTTTCTGTCTGCTGGTGTTCATACGTTGACGATATTAATATCAAATATTTATATTAATAGTTTCAATGATGTACTGAGGTTAAAGTTCCCTTAGTAGTATTGGTACGGAAATGCTGTGGTCTATACATACACGACGCTAGAAGGCTTGTTTGCGTTATCGATCGAAATATATAATCCATCCTAATACTCAAAAGTTTATTGTGTTGTTTTTTTCAATTGTTTTTTTTATATTATATAGTATAATTATCAGCCAGCCTTACTTACTTAAAAACTCGTCTAAGTCATCAATCTCAATCTTTGAATCGCTGGATTTTTAAGGATTAATTATCGTTCCAGTTTTATCACTATAACTTAATCAAAGTTTTTGTATAAATTGGTTCTTTGAAGATTCTTTTATCTGTTAATTGACATTTGATTTTACGAAGACAGGGTTTGCCTTCATTTTTAGTGATTTCCATTTTTATAGAGCCTTTACATATAATAGTATGAATAATTTTCATTGAGTTTTAAAACATTTGAGGCCCGAAATCTAAAGCTAAACAAAATTGAAAAAAATCCTAATCGGATAACTTATATTTACTATTTATACTATTTATTATATGTAGATTTCAACTATCTACATAAATAATAATATATATTATGTCGAAATTTTAAATGTTGTTAAACTTAATTTACTGTTAACTGGATTTGGTTAGAAGTTCAATTACTTACTAAAATTAACCTTGAACGTAGAAAAACAAATTACTTCATATAATAAACTATATGAATGTTTGTGTAAGTATTTTATATTATATATAGACAAAAACCATTTAGGGCTGTACCAGATAATGCTCTGTATAATTAAAGAATACTATAATCAATAAAAGCCACGTACTTCTCATAAAAATAGATACAATTATTTTATTAGTACATTTTTTTATTAATATATGTTAGTAGGCCCATTTCCAAAAGAAGGCCTCCTACGATAGGAACAAGTTCTCTCTTGATTGGGTCCCCCGAAACGAGTTGGTTACCGCTATCATTCTGAATTTATTGCCCTATCTTGCATAAGGCAACACTGGTTTTCTTTTCATCAGTCGTAGCTTTTTAGTTTTTCACTTTATAGTTCAACTTACTCACTCGTATAATAAAAACAATAAAACAAAATTACAGTATGAATTATATCATATTCTTGCAGCAAAGGAAAGTTGCGAAAAAAATAATTGTGCTCTCTGCTTATGGCTTGCAGACACTCTGTGCAAACCATACATATTCATAAATAAATAAATTCATATAAGTCTGGCAACACTAGCATAAACCCTAGCTCTTTTAGTTTTAGCTACCTTATCCCCTTGTTGAATAAAAATTACAGCTATTTTGATTTTATAACCATTAATACAACTCGGTAACGTGTCTCGTACACTAACACTTCCGGTCCAGCTCAACCTGCAATACGATACGAAGAAGAAAATGTTATAACTCAAAACGGTATTTTCTTCTTCGTATCGTATATGTATAATATAGTAAACAAATAAAATGTGGATTTTTTTTCGGAAAAGCAAAGTTTATAAACATTTTTATGATATGTAAACAGGTGTAAATTTTCCGTTAGCAACATGTGTCCATCCAATTTGTCGTGGCCTCTCACTTTTGGCCGATAGGGTCCGAATTGAATTTAGTACAAAGACCCTACTCAATATTCAGATATTCGCAACAACTCGACACTTTGGCTGAGTACAAATTAGATTTGCTTCCTCTTAGCTCTGACACTTCTCCTAAGATGCAGTCAAGAATGGAGTACTAAATTGTATTTTCTATTGTTCTAAATGTTTTAAAAATTTGCAGTACATTAGCTTTTAAATATGACTTTAGATTTTTATTATGCTCTATCAGTTTATATACAAAAGTTTGTTATTTTTCTGAATTATTCTCTGAATATTATTATCAAAATAAATAGTTAAAGCTGAGAAAGTCTAGAGTTAAAAAAAAATCAATGCCACTACAACCTTTTTAGGTGTGGGCCTCAGATTTCTGTATCTGTTTCATGATCATTTGTTAATCTAATAGGCGAGTAGGTGATCAGCCTTCTGTGCCTGACGCACGCCGACGACTTTTTTAGCTCTAAGGCAAGCTTTCCTCACTTGTATTCACCGTTGAAGCGAATGTTAAATGCGCACATAGAAAGAAAGTCCATTTGTGCACAGCCGGGGATCAAACCTACGACCTCAGGGATGAAAATCGGATGCTGAAGCCACTAGGCCAACACTGCCCAGAGTTTAACTATACATCTAAAAAATTTAGTTTCCGAGTGATTTGCTAATGACTCAAGTTTTTTCTTTGACTTGTCAAAATCTTGTTTCTTGAAATTATTTTGTATAAAAATTATGAAATTGTTTTATACAGTAAAAACAAAGTTGTTTTTAGTAGTCAACCACCAATGAGTATCTGGTCACCCACATCATAGGGATGTCCCTAGTGTAAGGACCAGCATCTGTATGGTTAGCTACAATATAGCTGTATCATATTTTAAATACACAAAAGTACCATCATTATATACTTATTATTTAAAATAAAAACAACTTTAACGATAAATGGACCTAAATTAAAAATCAGAAATATAAAACTCGAAAGGGTCTGATATGAGCCACAACTTTTGGGTAACTCGAAGCTCGATGAGTAGGCAAATTGAAACCCCGCGTGACGTAATTTGTCAATGCCGTGTCAAAGAGGATGTATATTGACACTTTTGCTGTCAAAGATGCTCTAATAGCCCTTTAAAAGGACTTTTTATTACTCTTGTGGCACCGAGCGGATGGCGAATTTGCTCTATGGAATAAAGTCCTACATTGATTTTATTTCACTGGACCGTGTGACTTTGTAATTTTGTCTATATCGTAATATAAATCGTACATGACAGGCTGATACATGATAGTAAAAGTAATTTGATTTAACAAAAAAAACCATTTTGAAGGTAACACAAAAAAGAAAAACAAGGTATGTAATATGTATGTCGTAATTTCTACAATACTATTAATACTTAAATAATATTAACATACAAAACACATTGCTAAACTATATAACAAAACAGGGTAATTAAATTTAAAAATATAGTAGGTGTCCCATAAAATGTTTCCGAAAAATAAGTAAAAGAGAAACAAAGACACAAATCCCTAAAATATGAAATCAACTATAAAATACGTATTGTTAAACGTTCAATGCAACTCTATTGACTTTTGATTTACTAATGATTCCATTTAATGAATTAGGCCGTCATTATTTTGTCATATTAACTGATCACGTATTGCCAATATGGACACACATTTGCCACAACTGTGCGGTTTTAAAGTCATAAATACAATATTAGATCTGTCTCGAATTATCTGAAACTAGACCATTCATCACTCTAATGTAGCGAAACTGAATAATTTTGGATTTCAGTTTAGGCTTTAAGAGGAGATTACCTCACAGGATTGAATATAATAAAGACAGTGTCAGCGTTATTTAAAAGCAATTAGGTAGAAAATTTATTCTAATACTTTTAACCTGTTTTGGACATTACTTTTAGAATATTATGTTACGTTTTTAATTAATCACTTGGAACTTGGATTAAAAATTTGCATGTTGCAACAAAATAAATGCATTTTTGTACAATGTTTTATGTTGAGACAATTATTACAATTTATCTGTCATCTACAAAAACGTTTTTGACTTTAATTCCCTTCCCATCAATTCAAAGTACCAGTTACAGTAACCTATTTAAATTTTTGGGAAATTTAAGAAACGAAAATTTTATTTCAAATCTAGCTAGTACCTGTATCCGTACGTTCAGTACGTATACGTAGCCGTACAGATACACTTCCTAATTGATATAGATCAAAATAGCCTGCCTTGATATGATATTTTTAAACAGCTCTTCGCCTAATAGTAACTTAGTATGTGCAAATAAATATAACTATTTTTGTTATGAAATTGTAATCTTTTTTCATTAAAAAATCGATATAAAAATCACGCAAATATACACTAAATGGGTAACCCGCATATAAAATAGCTAGTAAGTAAACATGTGGGGACGAACGTGTTCTCCGTACCAACTGGCTAATGATACGGCGTTGTGGAATATTCAGATTCGAGCTTTTTGGTAAAAGGCTTTATGCGGTATTTTTGATTTTATCTTTTTATTTGCTGTACGAATGTATTAAGTGTATTGAGAACATGGGGCAAAAGGGAGGATCATCTGATGTTGAGTGATAACATTGACACTGTCAATGCTAGGAAAACGTTTCCGGCCTTGTAGGAATTAGTACGCTCTTTTCTTTAGGACCCTAAGTTGAATTGGTTCGGAAATAGTTCAGTACGAAATTATGAAAAACAATATAAAATTGTACAGATAGCTTTAACAGCAGTAGGCACTGATCTAGACAAGGTATCAGACAATAAAGCACAATTTAACGGTAAAAGGGAAAAATACACACCACTAGAGCGTATACAACTCTTATTTATTATTATTCCAGTCTATGGATGGAAGATTTCACTAAACGTGGTTGTCTGCTTACCATAAAAAAATGTATTTTAATACAATAGAATTTATTCAGCGTTTATTCGAATACTGTAATATATTCCGCGTAGCACCGATTTGTCCACCGGCGACGCGACAAAGCCACAACTGTCGCAATATTTTCTTAGGCAACGATATTGAATACGGAATACTGAAATTTTTCACACTAAGGGACATAATTAATTCAATACTACGGGTGTTTTATACATTATAATATTTATATTCAAAGTAGTGCCCAAATCCTATAATTATATTAAAAAATATAGGCAACCTCCAAAATTCAATATAAATTAAATAATAATATTTCTTATTTATCAAAATCGAGCAGTGTTGGCCTAGTGGCTTCAGCGTGCGACTCTCATCCCTGAAGTTGTAGGTTCGAACCCCAGCTGTGCGCCAATGGATTTTCTTTCTATGTGCGCAATTAACATTCGCTCAAACGGTGAAAGAAAACATGGTGAAGAAACCGGCTTGCCTTAGACCCAAAAAAGTCAACAGCGTGCGTCAGACACAGAAGGCTTACTTGCCCATAAGTTCATGAAATAGAAACAGAAATCTGAGGCCCAGACTTAAAAAGGTTGTAGCGCCATTTTTATTATTTAATTAACAAAATCAGCCTGGTAATAGGCTAGTCGCTCTAACATTAGAAAAATAATTTTAAAAAATCCGCTTTGGTATTCGGCTTAAATGTGCAATCTTTTTATCACTTACGATGGCATTATATATTTTTATCTACATCGGATAGTTGTAATTATATAATAAAGATCTAAGGCGTGCATATATTTCAATTCCATTTTTGAATAATTTAAAAATACATGGTATAATTTTATAAAAAGATTTTCTGGGTTTATCTCCTGATTCCTTGACGAGGATGTATGGGACACCTGTAAACACATGATTTATTAAGATCCCATGTCGCATATTTAACGTTAACACGTAAAGATCCTCTATTACAAAAAACGTACAAACAAACCGTTGTTTCTTCGAGTAATTAGTAAAAATTTTGGGTATAAATATAACCTTTGACATTCACTCAATTCTGCGATCTTTAAGAACAGAAGCACACAAATGCATACTACAATTGTATGGCACATAACTCAAAATGTATTTGGCTTCAAACATCTTAAAGCGTACAATTTGAACTCGATATGAGTCGCAAACTCTCTTACAGTGAAATTATAAAACCTTTAGCTTTTATTGAAATGGAATTCAATTTCGCGTTCGCTGCTGTGTGTACACTGTCATAGAGAATTTGAATATTCTGACTCTTTGTGAACAGCGGCATCTAGTAGGCTAGGAGTTACATGATTTTATTTAGTAAACACGTTTATATCGTGAAATAGTTACCACTAGTATAAGATAATTGTTTTTTGCTCGTTACCGCATAGCCCAGAGCGAGCGGAATTCTGAAATGCCATACATACACGATGGTACGTGGCAATTATTAGTCGCTTAAAAAATAAAAAAAATTATATATTTTAGTTAAAATTAGGTACATGTTTTCATTTACACCGTTCGCCTAGTATAAACTGTATATTTTCCAAATAAAGATTGTAAAATCGGTTGTCTATATCAATGTCTACGATCAGTAGCAATAACGACTAGTATTTGCTTGCGCCTAACGAGATCTAACTTACCTACTAGTCGTTATTGCTTTTTTATTCGTTATTGGTTAGTTAGATTTCGTCAGGCGCAAGCAAATTCATCGAGCAAAGAATTAGGTAGTGAAATTAATAGTCTAATTACAATGTTAGTGGAGCTTACGAGCTGAACTGCGCCTATAATCTGCTTAACCATTTCCTCAGTTCTGCACCAGAACGGAATATATTTGGGACAGGTTTGGGAAGATTGACAGATGTAAGATTTTTTTTTAGTTGTTAAGTTACTATGCAAGTTAGTCTATAATTACTGTTTGGCATGGCGTGCTGTTATTAATTTAATAAATGTACTGTTACGTAAATTTGTACAAAAGAGCACGATAAGTACATCTGTCTCTTTTCCTCACAGCGTAAACACAATTTTTAAAAGGGAAAGAGTATCTAATTATAATATCTTTATTTGTGTAAAATAAAAACTATTTAGAATATTCTTAACCCACATATTAAAAATGATAATTAAAAGTGTACACATAGAAAATTCAAAATGTATTGTTCCTGTGGCAGTGTACCTTTTGACGCTGGCAGCATTTCCTCGCTGTATTGCGATACTTATTCGTTGAGCGGGGAAAGAATGAGCTCTGTAGTCACCGGTACTATGTACCAGGCACTAACTTAAATCTTTAATTAGTGCCTGTGCACTTGAACCCACGGCCCAAGAGTCACTACTCGAAATGGATCAAAATCAATGTTGACTCATATAACTAGTACTACTATAGTACACTTACCTATTTTTTATAATACAATATTACAATTACATAGAATAATGAAACCGTATTAAAATACTCACTAATACAAGTTAAATTCAGTTCAGTTCTTGGACTATATTATTTTCACATAAAATATTACAGTGACTCTAGTTCGGTATTCATTATGTTTCACTTCTGTTTACCACCTCGGTACTTCGACGCAGAAATCGTTTATTTTTCTTTTGGAATATGGGTGGCTTATTCTAATTATAATTACTGTATATACGTTATAAAACAATTGTTAACTAACTTAGTCAACAACGCACGCAGAGTTGGAGATGGTCTTGAGACCTAACATACACTCACTCACTCGCTCACTCACATGCACTCTCAATATATAATATAATAATACAAATGAAATCTCATTTATTTTCCAATCATGACAAAAAAAAGATACAGCGTCTGAACGTTTATAAGGCGCTACAAGTTCATTGACCTTAAGACATTTACATTTCACTCTTACATTTAATATAAAATGAAGCACAAACTCTACAGAATTATCCATTAAAGTCCTTAGCTGCATTCGCTCAGCCTTTTGTTTGCAGAACAATAAAAAACAGCGAAGTCTGCTCTGCGTAATTTAATTATGGTTCTATACTGAAAATAAAACAGACATTTATTAACAGACTTAGTTATCGTAAAGTAATTTAATAATCGTAGTATTACAACGCTGGCGAAAGGATCGGCGTAGCCATCTAAAACACATTCGATCAATCAACCTTACATAATTAGTTGTTAGTTGTCGATTTGTATAATTTTTTTTTTATTTACTTGACTTTGTCCTATTACCTCTAGATAGGGCAAAGGCCGTCCACATTAAGTCCCCATCGTGTTCGATCTTGCCTCGTATTTCACCTCTCTTTTTGCCTCATGTGCAATGTACGACGCCAGGTTTGCTTGAAATGGCCACGTTTCCACTTTCCTTTGGTTCCCACCAAGCGCCTGCTTAGGGATATAATAATCTCTTCGGAGTGTATGCTCTATCCATTGTTATAGATATCCTCTAAGATTTTAGAAGAAGAAGATAATAATCGGATAACATATTTATTATTTTATTAGAACCACGATAACATTTAAAGGATATGCCGTCAGGTAGAATGTCCCTCTGCCGAAGCACTAGGTATAGGTTAAGTTAAGAATATATTATTAATAAAAGTAAAAGATACTTCTACTAGAGATCTTACTAACTACTAACTGACGTGAGACTTATCTTAAATTATTGTGATTTATGTGTCTTTTTACTTTCTATTTTTAATGTATCTTCTTTTTAGTTTACTTTGTTTTTTTTGTTCCTGTTTAGTTTTGTCTTAATAAATGTGTATAGCATGTATTTTTGCACTACTTGCCTATCTTATGTAATTTAATACATTTTTATTTTTTCTTTACTCACAGTGGTTGCCTGGAAGAGATCGCTCGTAAGCAATAAGGCCGCCAGTTAAATCCTTTTAATTTAATTATGTTCATTTTTTTCTTTATATTGTAGTGTAACGAAGTGTAAATAAATAAATAAAAAATAAAAAGCGTAAATAAATAAATAAAAACAATAATAATAAATAAAAAAAAATCGTTTACTTTTATTAATAATACATTTCGAAATGATTTTTTCCTATTTTTGTTATCAGTATCCACGGGACTCTAGTATGATGTTAACACGATGGGTGCATTATGCAATTCACTCAACGTCATGTAAATGAACACGCCTTATTGTTAATATACAGTCAGCCTAGAATAATTCACCGTATTATTTTTTATAAACATGATTTCTTCTGATTTTAAAACCCTGAGGTCGTTCGAATCCTGACTAATGAATGGATTTTTCTAATACAATTAAGTGTTGCTCATGATCTAAATGGTGGCGTGACTTAGCCTTTGGTTTTAATACAAACAGCAGCATGTACCATAATCAGAAGGCTGGCCATATTCTTTAATAAAGAAATGTAATTAAACACACCGAACCGATAAAGAATTTAGTTGAAACTTTTCTTATAGTATTCGTTGTTGGTTAGTTCAAAAACGTTTGTCTTGAAAATATTTGTCCTCCTTTTGATTTAATTATGTTCAATTGTTTTATATTGTAGTGTAACGAAGTGTTAATACATAAATAAATAGTCAATTTAATCGGGGATTTTTTCTTTGTGGCGTTTGTGTTGTTGGTAATTTTATAAGCTAAGCAATTATGTTCAAAGGAGGTATAAATACACAAGGAAGAAGTGGCCATTTGATACCGTCTTCGTTCCTTGCATCTTTGTAGCTTGTTACACGGACGAAAATTCTTAATTTTAAATCGTTACAATACAAGTTTTTTAATTGTTATGAATATATAAATATTATGGTATATATACTAATAGCTAGTGATAACATAAATTTAACAATTGTTTGACATCTATCTATTCAAGACTAGAAGTATTTTATTTATGTCATTGTAGCGCTGCTATTTCTATGTGTTGGTAAAATATTTTTATTTTACTTTTGGTACAAACTAAATAAGTTACAGCGATATATTTACCAACATGCTACGTGTATCCCTATTTATACTAACGTGGTTCCATGGTGTCAAATTTTGCGTATTCGGTGTAACGAAGCCGTAGAACATTTATAAGAAGGCAAGTGTGTTGCCTCACATTGTAGTACAATTATATTTTAATTAAAATAGATTAAAGAACCTTGAGGAAATAACTTTGTCTTTGAGACCTCCTCCGCAAGTAACATAATTAACAGTAACATTTTGTATATGTTGAATTTGTCTGGAACAAAAAACATCATTATTTTTCTATGTGATTTTGATAATAATCATCATTCAAAAGAACTGGCATTATTCATAATTACATCAAAATTACGCGTTCTATTATTCCCATCGATAATTGTTGTTACTTTGTTCTTTTTGATGAATATAACTATTGGGTAAAAATATCATTTGAATACCGAATTAAACCAGATTATATCCTCGTCGCTATGACAGATGGAGATGGATGTCAGATTGTATGAGTATCATAAATAAGGCGCGATTGTAAAGATAATTCACTGAAACTCAAGGCAATGCATCATCAGAACACGCCCTTAATGGGTGGCGTAATATAATGATCGGCTTAATGCTTCAAGGCGGGTCTTAAGGAAGATATAAAGCTGAAATAAGAGTTACAAGAATATTAAAGTAAATTATGATTGTCTAAGTATTTTAAAAATAATATTATGTATTTTAATTGCGCTAGAATATTAGCTATTACAATTTAAATCATTTTCTTTTCCTTACCAAATGCGGTTCAATTAAACAAACAGTTAAATAATATTCACTTTACAATTCAACGACATTACGTTTCTTGCATTATTTTATTACGAGTTGGATGGTTCTGCACCATCTACTCTCGTGTGAACCTAAAAACATTTTTTTAACCGGTAATCTTAACAAGGATAGTGGTGAAATTAACCGATCACGCTGGTTTATTATGCAGGATGAACTCTGCCCCACTTGGGTTTGGTATGGTATGTCGAAAGTCGAGGTAAATAGGGTACTTAAGGCTCAATAGAAATGTATTAGAGCAATTTGTGGAGCAAACTGTCTTGATAGTTGCGTACCTTTAATTAAGAAGCTCAAAACTTTATCTCTTCCCTATATTTTAGAAATGTTCGTGCACAGAAACATACATATTTTTAAGTCGAATGTAGAAGTAGACATGGGGAGAAATTGACTGTGCCAAAAATCAATCTGGAACTGTTTAAAAACAACACCTTTTGTATGGCAATTAAGGTTTACAATAATTTACCAAAAGAATTAAAAGATCTTCCGACTAGTCTTTAAAAATGGACTTTGCGTATATTATTCAATAAATGATTACTTGCGTGAAACACTGTAGTTGGTACAAATTTAATTACGTATTATATGTACGATACAAATAATATAGAATTGACCAATTCATTTGACTAATAATATAAAATCTTAAACTCCATTACAGACAAATTTGCGCGCCATAGTATGGCAGAATATGCGAACTTACTATTGTATCACCCTTCTGTACCATATTCTTGCAATAAATTATTATTATTATGGTTGGTGGATTTAGTTTCCGTACTTCGACTCTCACTAGGTCCGATTTAGGTAAAGTCCCGGCTAACTAGGCCAGCCTAGCTCCTTCTAGAAGCACAGAAGTCTCCTGTGCATTTCGCAGGCTTCACGGAGCGACCTACTAGAGGTGACATAGGACTTTAAGTTATTAAGTCAAGCAAAGACAGAGCCTTGTATATTAATCACACAGCATTCAATATTAAAGTAATATAGCAATTCGATTTCTTCAAAAAAATCCTTTTAACTTTGATAATTTTATTTGCGTTCTCATTACTACCGCAAAATAGATAGACACGTTCATAAAATGCTGAGTGGTTATATAATCAAAACTGCGTGTTACATATGAAACAGTAAAAGCTCCGAAAATCCATTTCCGGCATAAAGTTCAAGAATGCATGCACGCTGGAGATAATGCTAATCCCCACACAAAGGCTAACGACGCAAAGACTCCATTTAGACAATCGTTTTGCGCTTTTTGTAAAGACAATTGACCATAAAGGTTTAAAAGATAAGGTACCTACAAATGAACCCTGATTTAATACAATACATGACTTTCAACTTATAACTTTAAAAAAAATCTTTTTGTATGCACTATTCACACTTGTTTGTAATATGAAGAAAAATATCAGGTGTTTCAGACTTCTACGCACAGAATGATGATCAATATACAGTAAATTTCAACGTCCAATGTTTATGCATATTCTTCAAATACTTATCGCAAGATTCATAAAATGTCACCAACCTTTTTCGTATTCTAAGTCTAGCCTGATATTTGCAAGTTTAATATTTAAGTAACCTTAAAAGAACATACATAAATAGGCACTTTAGGTTCTAACTCAGAAAATACGTTCTACATACACTCCATTTTCGAAATGCTGGCTGGCTTCAACTAATATGTTGATCACACATTTAAATTAGAGATTGAAATTCGCAGCTATTACTAGCGGTTTTGGCTTCTTTAAATAAGGATAAAATAGATAATGTATAACTTAAAATAGTTCATTTTAATACCTGCAGCTGAGTTTCATCATCGGACATACCTACAGCTGTAATTCCAAACCAATTTGATTTAATAAAAGAGCGTACCAAATCTTAAAAACCAACTAACATCAGATAAGTTCTATAAAAAATAGACTGTTATAACAACTTGCCTTGTGTTTCTTATAGACAATTTGTTCGAAATACATAATTTCGATTTAATATTTTTTCCTCGTCCGATCGTCACATTTTTTAGTTGAGTCATTGTTGAGATTTACTCGGGTTACGTTACACATATTTTTATTTTGTTAATTATAATTGATAATATTTACGTCCACTATTTAGAATTTGATAGTGAGTGTTTAGTCCGTTTTTGAGAACTATCGTGAGGCAAGGTATTAGCATCAGTCTAACCTCTCTTTCTTCCCAAACTAATAGAATTTCTCCAAATCCTTACGGCTGATAATATTGTGTGCCTTTCTTCCTGGTAAGAAGATATTGTAACGAGGTATGTACTCAGGACTTATTATTCTTGTATAAGATTGTGTATCGACGGCCACCGAACCGTTCTTTGTGGTACACAATTCAATTGTTAGTTTTCCAGTTAAAAGACTGAGATGTCGTCTTATGAACACTTTATCCGATATGTCCTGTAAGCGCTTTGGTACAAAGTCATATTACAATTTACTAAGATATTCTACAATCCCAGCTAATTCAAACTAATCGTTTTATACGACAGTTAGACACGCTTGTAATATATGAAATAGTTGTACATTTACATACATTGAATCTGACAACACTGAACCTAATTTATTACACAAGAACAAAACTATATGACAAACTTTCCAAACATTGGGGATCAGATACCACGAAAGTCAATTTACACTACATCGCGACTAAGTCAGCTCACACCCAAAATAAAATTGCTTAAACTTTTCCGTTTCGGTTCCAAGCTTATTTTGTGTTTTTTTAACGGTATAGACCAAGTTGAGGTGTGTTTACAATACGAATAGATTGAACCTATTTGTATAATACACCTATGCAAAGAATGGACTTTAGGCTAAGGAAAAACGTTTTTATTAAATTTCATTTAGGTAATGCAGAATTACTTTACTTCTAAGTGACATTAGACAGATACAGTTCGTTGAGTTCCTAGTATTGGAATCGCATTGTAAATTGTAATACACGTCCCATATCTTCTAAAGAAAAGGTGGCCTCTTTCTTACGTTCCCTTATAGTCAAACATTTTTCTTTCTTCGGTAGCCAAAAAGCCGTATAAAAATAATAAAATACCAATTTTCGACACCAGAATCCATAAACGTAGTAAGTAACAAGTACCTACGTTACTATTTTATTTTTAGCTGTGTTTATTACTTACCTATGGCAAGCTTCATATCGAGTAATCAAAGGTTTCGCCGCCAAAATGATACAACCGCTATTTAACCGTTTCTAAATTATTTATTCTATCCATAAGTGGACTTCTAATTACGATTATTTTGCTTCATTTAGTTATAAGCTAATAACGAGAAACTATTTAATAGCAATTTGAGCGAAAGCCTTAAATACTTTCCATTATAAGCAAAACCTTATATTTCAGAGATCCGAGCAAACTAAAGTTTTTCTTCGCAAGTAGTTTCAGAAGAATTTTGGAATATAGTTGGCATGGTAGGATGCCATGCTATATTGTTAATTAATGTACAAAGGTTCTTGTTGAACTTTTTATAACTTGCAAATATTATTTTATTATCTTTCGCGAAATTCGGAAATGTTTTTTTTTAACCTAGAGATGTAAGTCTAACTTTAATTAAAAATCACGTTGGCTATGCAGCTACATCTAACGCAAATAATTTTTTTAAATGTGAAAATATTATTACCTTCTCTAAGACATAAATATAGAGTGTTTACAATCTTCTTAAACTATATACAGTAATAATAATAATTAAAAATTGATAAATAGAAAATTTTAACATATTTTAAAATATTGGGCCCTGTGTATCTTTAAGGCTGGCAGCATTTCACCCTGTATTGCGATACTTTTTTCGTTGAGCGAGTAAAACACCAGGTCTGGAATCACTGGTACTATATAAAAGGCGCCATCTTAAATCTTTAATTAGTGCCTGTGTACTGGAATCTCCCACGGCCCAAAAATATCTACTCCAAAGGGGAAAAAATCGATTGTATTTGAACCGTTTATTGTATAAAATGATAATAAGTATAAATATAATTACTCTCTAATACTACTCATAGAAAAAAACTTGAAAGAAGAAACTAGAATTGCACTTCAATACTTTGTGTTTCAGGCCTCGATTTTTGTGTTTATTGATCATTTTATGTCCTAATAGCCGAGTCATCAGGTTTCTATGTCGCTGAAGCCATTGAGACAACACTGCTCAATAAATTGAACCCAAAGATATTATTGTTTTCATATACAATGCACAAACCAAATCCTATTGTTCATCTGTGCTGGCTTTAGTGGGGTTGTCTCAATACTAAATTTAAAATATACGTACTTGTATGAAATGTGACAGTAATAACTTTTATACTAGTTTGCTTGAGTTCTAATACAATAACATACGTTTCCTTGCACTTTACATGATGCAGTTTTGTTCTTTTCTCGTCAGTAAACGTAAGATATACTTTTGGTAACATTAATATTCGAAAATATGTTTTATAAAAATGTATTGAGCGAAGGAAAATTGAACGTAATCTTTTAGCGAACTTAGCGCTAACACAAAAGCATATTGTTTCGGAACTTGCGATGTCATGTTACCCACAGTTATATCAAAGGCGCTTCAGATGGGATGGTGATTCAGATTATTTTATTAAAACGATATAGAATCGAGGCATTACATTAAGAATACTACGTCCTACTACTTCTAATCTTAACTAATCTTATTACTAGGTAAGAAAGTTTTACGTAATTTTATTTCATTTATTCATACTTCGTTGCAATAAAAATAAAAGAAACACAAATAACACAATGCATAAAAATTACAAGGGATGCAACGGGTGGCCTTATCGCTAATAAGCGATCTCTTCCAGGCCTTAGTAAGAGAAAAACTAAAAAAAGAAAAATGATTAGTGCTGAACTAAATGTTACGTACAGAAACTATAGAATTTAATCTAAAGTAATACAAAAAAAATATTAATAAAAAACTAACAACTAATCTTACAGATTCATGAATAGCGATGCAATATAAAGGAAAAGGAAGCACAAGAATTACACAAGTCACGATTGATTAGGATAATGAGGTTAAGAAATGTTTATACGGAAGAGTTTTAAAATGTGATAGATAGGTAGCCAATCATATGCAGTTGGGCAGCCTATTCCACAACTTAATGGCGTATATCCGAAATGGATAGAATTTGCAATAAACATATATGGGAAGAGTGTAACATATAGTTATTAGGACCTAAGAATTTGAAGTGAGTTTTGAGATAAAAAGGGGTTTTGAGATCGAAAGAATGGAGTATTTTAACTTGAGTTTCGTTTTAAAATTCAAACTATTATATAAATCATTTAAATGGGTATTGGTGTGTATCAGTAGAGTACCACTTGCATTATGTCTCTCTCTTCAGTCAATAGCTCGTGTCTGATCGTCGTGGTTGGCGAGGAAACATCTGAAGTGGAAAATCTGTTTCCACCGGTTTCTGTCCAGCGCCTCTCTTATAACAGTGAACAGTTTTGAGGATGATGAGTCCTTTTACTTGATAAGTCCATCTGGTTGGTGAACAGCGATGTGATTTTTTGCCTTTTGTGTTACGATGTAGGCATTGGAATTGCAGAAAGCAAGAACTATTATCATATCAACCCATGTCGATTTATTGCAATTCGGGAAAAAAACAGTACATTTATGTAAAATTAAAAATAAACTCCAATAGTATGAAGTGCCACCCGCGTAGCATGACTCGCGAACTCAATATTAAAACATTCTTCGCGCAAATTAATTTAATTTTTAAAAGGCTTCCGTTGATGTCGGGTCATGAGATTGCTCAAAGTTGTTGTACAATACAGCCTTAGAAGAATAGAGATATTTAGCTTTAGAAGGAAGCTCAGAAGGTAATCTAAAATATTTTTCCTTTAAATAAAGAGAACTGAGACAAGGATTTCAATTAAACATTCGTCTGGACGAGGTCACCATGCCTGAATATATACTCGCGTCAAAATCTTATTACAGAATATATTAAATCATAACTGAATTTATTGATATTGACATTGAATTTATTATGCTAATGTAAAGGAAATTGCGAACTAAATAATGTCTGGATTATATTATTAACTGAAGGCTTTTTTGTGTATATTAAATAAAAATGCCGAAAAATACATATTATTTTTGATTTGTTACTGTTGTATATACGAACATCTTGTGTACTTCAAAAGAAAGATAATTTCTTTCTCAGAAGTCCATGATTCGTTGTGACTTTCGAAGAATTAAGAATCCTTTCTCTTTTTTGTGGTCGTCATCATTTATTTAATGCCATCATACGTATGTGTTTGATGGTATTAAGTTTTTGAGTAAGTCATTCTAGGTTTGAGATTTTTTAAGGACGTTTTTAAGACTATGTGGAACCAGCTAACCACGGAAGTATTTCCGAACAAATTCAACTTAGGGTCCTTCAAGGATATAGCGTACCAATTCTTAAAAGGCCGGCAACGCACTCGCGAGCCCTCTGTTATTGAGAGTGTCCATGGGCGATGGTATCACTTAACATCAGGTGAGCCTCCTGACCGTTTGCACCCTGTTTCCCCCATATATCAATAATATTAACTGTGTAGTTAGTTATACATTCCTTAATTCGGCTTAAGTAAGAACTTAACATAATTATTAATTATTTCTTAAGATTAAGAGCGTATGACTCTTAATCTTATTTTTCTTAATTTTATTCTTACAGAATTATATCTGTTGTCCTCCGCTCGGATACTTTAAGGCCTCCGGTGCGAGGAAGTCGCGATCGCCTTACCACCGCCCAAAGCTCGCGGGGTTACACCGTAAGTCGTACGTCGCGGGGTTTGTTTAGTACTCCATATAAATTTGTAATAGGCAGTGGGTCGCGCCTACGCTACCATAAGTCAGTTCAATAACTTGTGATCGGGTGCTAATTGTGGTGACTGGTCGTGCTTGAATTCGTGTATGCGGTGATATAAATTATTTCGACTACGTATTTGATTGTCCCAACGAGAAGGAAAGTCCGTGCTCCCATTTCACCATGCCAGGACAAATCTTTGTTTTTAATTTATTTTATTATTATAAATTTCTTGATAAGGTATCATGTGGAACATGGTGTGTAATAGTTGCAGCTCCATACAAACGTTGTGAAAAGCAAAAGTTTATTGTCAGTTCTTCCCTTCTACGCCCTTGGTTTTAGAACTGGCGGTAAATGTTAAATTAGAAGCATTTTATATTCATTTCTGTTTTTGACGTTCATAAGTGTACATTGTGTCACCTATATGAATAAATGATTTTGATTTTTTTTAACTTTAACAACGTGTTTTGGTTCACATTACTGATTTATATCTGAGAAAGAAATATTTTAAGCAAACAGCAAACTTTAATCTTGCCCAGCTAAAGTGTCAAGATGAAAGCTTTGAGCAATTTACTGAAAAATAATCAGTCGACTCTAATAAAAAATATACATTTTTAGTATAAAATGTCCCCAAAAAGTGCATCTTTAAGCAAAAATGTATGGTAAAGTTACTACAGTAATTATATCATTGATTTATAGCGATGTAATATACTTTTACAACTTTTTATAAGTATTCGTGCATTTAGCAACACACACCACCATTATCACTCACTCCAAACTGTTCGGTATATTAAATTTATTAGTTTGAGAAGATCGTGTTTCTTAAAAACTTTCCCGGCAATGAATTTAAAAACCGTATAACATCCGGTTTTACTTTAATACAGTTGACTGCATTTAACAATGTGCATAATTTGTAGGTAATATCATTTTAATAGCTTTACAAAATGATACGAAATGAAAGAAAAACGTATTATTTCAATTAGTGTTCTGAGGTTTAACGGTGTTTATGCGTAAGGCTTTTCAATTCAAGTTGAAATGTTAGAATTTTGTTATTTCAAAGGGGCGCTTAACGCTCAAACGCCCATCTAAAGTGTTAAAAGCGCCACTGAATATCAATTCCTTGGGAAATGGTAACATTTAAATGTTTTACGTTCATCAAACTATATTCTTTGATTCAATGTTACGTAATGTATTCTATTTTCGATATCATGGGAACAACAATTTCGATAAAAATCTTTATTGAATTATTTTTGGAAAGGTTTTTTTATCAATTCAAATAACTCTTCCATGTCCCAACAGATGCATTTTCCTTAAGAACTAATCATGATTATCTTTAAAGCAAGCAAATTTTATAGCAGCTTCTTCTGTTAATCTATGACTAAAGTAAGAAAATACGAAGAATAAAATTTACACCTCACTAGGCGTACAAAAGCCGTATGAAAATAAAATCGACTATTTTCTGATATTTGCATCATTAAACGCTACATAAAACGCTCTGGATACCTTTTGCTTGGGTTTTTTGTATAATTTGGCAAGAAAAGGAAACCAGTTTGTACTCGGTTCTTCACACCGGATATTTTGTTTGCAAGGGTTGCCTGAAAATACAGGGTCAAAAAGATATAACCCAGTATAAGCCTAGTGCGGCTCTCAACCCTAAAGGCTGTAACCCAAGTACACTATTGGATTTCAACGTCCATGATTAACATTTTAATTGATCTATATTAAGCCAGCCCCGCTATCGGCCATGCGTCAGACTCTTGAACGGGTGCTATTTGTGTTGACTGGTCGAACTTGAATTCGTGTATGATGATGAAATAACTATTTCGACTATGTATTTGCGTGTTGTTCCCATGATGTCAGTGCGTGCTCCTACTTCACCCAGCCTACTGCTGATAAAGGAAAAATCTTTGTTTTAAATTGTTATTAACTATTAATTACTTAAGATGTCATCTGGATAAAGGTATAATGGTTGCAGCTCTTTACAAAGACAAGACTGCTTGTACTAAAAAAACTTGGCGATTAAAAAGAGTGGCGGAGAGTTTATAGCCAGTTCTACTCGTCCGTTCTACGCCCTTGATTTGAGAACTGACAGTAAATGTAAAATATGAAGCATTGAGTATTCAATATGTTTTTTTTATTGACGTTTATAAGTGTAGGCAGAGATCACGGTCGTAGATAGATTCCACAAGCTACGGTCCTGACACACGTTTCACTTTCATGACATTCACCATGCATGCTTGGTACTTGTCCCTTCTCTCGTACCTCCTGGATTTGGTCCAGGTATGTCTGACAAACTGGAAGCTGAACCTAGAAACAATTAGCATATTTAACCTTTTAACATATGGTAAAGGAATCAAGGGGAAACCGGAAAAATATTTTGCGTCGTTAGTAGCGCCAACTTCGGTTGAATCGTTATCTTACCGGATATTTTATTCAAAACCGGTGTTGTATGTGCCGTATAAATAATTACTCAACAGGAAATGCGTGAGTTTTTTGTACATTTTTATTTGTCGGAAGAGGTTCACCCTTTCTTATTTTGCTTTTGAAGAGAATTTATGCCCTCGAGATTTCAATATTTCGTTATTTTCGTTTAACGATACTGTCTTAAATATTTGTTATAGAAAAGCTTTTTAAACAAAATAGAAAAAAATATTATCGCCCTTTCTTTAAATGTTAAAGTGCAATAACTTCATATTGTCAAAGGAAGTTAGGGATACGTGAATAAATAAAAACTCAGTTTTTTCATATTTTGTAAGATAAAATTGAGGTTAAAATAGTCAATAATAAATTTTAACACCATTAAAAACTCATTCAAACTAACCCGACAGCTAAGACACGGTATCACCGCTTATGAATGCGCATTATGTGTCATATGAATACTTAAAACATCTCGACTTCAACCAATGTGTGCCGTGTAGCATATTTACTACGAAAATACAAACGAAATTTTGTTCTCTTCATAAATTTATTTTATTATAATGAAATTAATGTCAATTAAATTGCTGTAACGTGCAATGAACGAAGCGGCTCGCATTGCCATAGGCTGTCGGCGACATGAAATAACTGATTGCGTAACGTAACTACATATAATGTGTGACAATATTAGTGGGTCCTATTTTTAATAAAATAAGTGTGTTAATAAATATAACAACATTTTATTCGTAAGACTTTAGTAGATTACTTTTTTAGGATAATTACCATCGGCGCCTGCTCTTAGACGAATAACATAACCAATTTCGGTCGCAGCAATTTCAACTGACATCTCAAAAGTTAAGTGGGGCAGGGGATGGCGCTTTGTGTATCGCTTTTATGTATTTATATCAAATGGAATCAATTATTTGGAATCCAAAAGTAAGATCATATTAGCAAAGTATTAAATTTACCTATAGAGGATTTAGAAACATCATTAATGGCGACTTATAGAGGTCATCAAAGAAAGGATAAAGTTTAAATTAAATTATGTATATTAATGATATAAAAACACTTACAAACAATAACACAGAACAGACGACACACAAAAACACAATACATGCATGTACATCAATTATAAGTATGCACAACATTTAAAAGGGAATCATTACAATGATAAAAAATGAGGGATCGAATATATTCAAAGCGTCGTTCACTGCAGATAGAGATCTGTTTAGATGAGCATTACAACCGACGTTGGTTCTCACTGCCCAAACGCAAAAAAGGACTGATGTGTTTCTATTTATTAGGAAATTCACTTGACTTAAAACATTTGGTAGCATATAATATTGGAAAGCACACGTTGTGACTCCAAACAAGGAGCAAATAAATAAATCTAGGGTGTGTATGGCTCCACATGCCAAGACTTCTAACAGGCGCCTTGCGATAGCATAGAGCCGGCATTACGATATTTCCTTTGGTTTTTACAACATACATGCTGATTGCAGGAAAAACAACTATAACAGTTTTTTCAGATTAAATACAAATTTAGCTAATCGTGTAAGTATTATACACTACTAAAAAACAATAATAATAATAATAACTTAACAAACATTCAATAGAACTTTTAAATATCTCTATAAAAATGTTTTTATTTCATTGTTAGAATGGTATTTGCAAAACTTTCATTTATAAATATATCAATTTGGGCCGCCCAAACAGTGTTACTGTCACTGATTTTAAATATAAAAAACCGCTTTTTATATTTAAAAATGATTATACGGTATAAAGCTGAAAGCTTTAATATATGCTAGTCTTAGGTATGATTGTTCAAGCCTAAGTAGTTACCAAGCAAACGGCACAATCTATGGTCCAGATTGTACCTGTAGGAACAATTTCTAAACGAATATATCAATGTCAAAAGGTCGCCAGAGTGTGGCAGGGACAGAAGACTGATTACTTCCTTGCCTATTATAAAAACACAAATAATCATGAAACAGATGAAAAAATCTGAGGCCCAGACCTAAAAGGAGTTTTTCTATGAAATCAAAACAAGCTGTGTATCACTTTTTGTACGAATTTGGGGAAATAGCCCCTAATAAAAATTAATCTCGTGCTTCAATTGAATGAATTTCATTTTAATCTTACAAGTACCCTTTAATTTCCTCTTGTTACATTTAATATAAACGTTCAAGTATGTTGACGATAAGGATATTTTTAAAAATAGGATTTACATCGTTTTGTTGAAATTTACGACACAGCTAAGTATGTGTAGGAGTGTTTCTAATTTTAGAACGGAATTTGTTCGTTCGTTATATAAACAATTTTTTGTTTTAAATGGATATAAAAATTGGTATTTGCTTCTTAGTATACAATATTATAGGGACTAAATCAGATTTAGCTAGCTTAATCCTGCGGTTTCATCCGCATTCAGCCATCTCAGCCAATATGATTATTTTTAATCAAACCTAAACTAGCGTATATGAAACCTTTCTGCTTTATACTATTAGTATATAAACGTTCGTTTTTAATTATAAAAGGCGGTTTTATATTTAAAATCGGTGGCAGTAACACTGTTTGGGCGGACCAATTTGATATATTTTTATGTGAAATATTGCAAATACCATTCTAACAATGAAATAAAAACATTTTTTTGTAGATATATTTAAAAGTTCTATTGAAAGTTCGTTAGATAACCCGAAAGACTGACGCCTTAATATTTAATTATTAATCTTATATTTAATAATAATAAATACTTTTTTACTCGCATCTAACATTTAAAACAAAAAGTGATTTGTTTGTGTCTCAAATGTAAACTTCTTACTACACTAATTAAAATTGTATACACTGTATAATGCTTCCTGTCTCATTTTCTCCCACGTTAAATCTTATGAATTTATGTATATGTCTCTTTTTCGTTTCATCACTTTCAAATCACAACGATACTAAAGAAGTTTTCACTTCAAAAAACATAACAGTGAACTAAATTACTACAGAAATAAAGTTAACTGCAAAAAATATGTAGATAATAAATATATATCAACTTATTTTTTAAAGGTTTGGAATCATTTATACAAACAGAGGTACCCGTCACTAGCGACACATGTATCCTTTATAAGAAGTTATCTTTGGAAACCGTACATTTTATAACGATTTCCGATAAATACGTCTTTTTTATATATAATAATATTTTACTTGAGAATATTGACACATGTTTGAGCGTTATGGGGAGTGTTATTTTGTTAGTTAATATTAAAAAATACTAAAAAGTATATGAGACAGAAAATGTCATAAGAAACGCTTTTTTATTTACCATGTAAATATATTCAAAGCTCCACCATATATCTCTCGGTATTACTATAGGCCAATGAAACGGTATGGTTGAAAGACAACCCTTATCATGTTAATACAAAATAAGCCAAAGATTAAGCGGTGCGTTACTAAAACATACGAATTTGGCATATATGCCTTGGGAATATATACTAAAATCGCATGAATTACTTCAACGCATTACCTGTCACATATACTAGTCTATCGGTCTGTCAACGTCTTATTATATATAGGCCAACCGTAATTTAGGCCTTTAGGATACGATAAATAGTTTAATGGCAGGAAACCTTGACTATTAAAATAAAATATAAATCTAAAACTTAGAAGAGAACGGTAAAATTAAGTTAAACGCACCCCAATTTTATGTAGACTTACATACACTTTTGTATAAGTATGAATATGTATGCTTCTAAATCCACATTTGCTGTTTTCAAACGAAGGGCGTAGAACGGACCAGAAGAATTTGCAATAAACTCTCCGCCACTATTTGTGTTCGTTTAATGTCTGTTCTAAGCTTTTTGTACAAAAGTTTCTAAAGATCATTACATCATGCTCCTTATCTCGTTTTAAATAAATTAATTACAATAATAAAGAAATAACTACGAAACACAAACGTTAATCTTTATCAGCAATAGGCATAGTGAAATGGGACCATAGTCAAATTGCTGGAATATAATATATAGTCATTTCCTTCGCATGTGTAGCCTACTTCAGTAACCAGAAACCACACACAACAAGACCTAATTAAAAATGTATGACAGTTGGGTCGATAGTTACCAGGATATTAACCACGCACATTAAAGTTCAACAGTTTATAAATAATTTAGTAGATTTCAAATAGTTCTTTCATTAACATCGCGCCAAATACAGAAACGTACATTTTATACAGTATTTACAATATTATTAACATACATAGTAATAATAATAATAAAAAGAATATTAATAGAAAATTTTAAGAATTTAAAAGGTTTGGTCCCTGTGGCAGTACCTGTACCACTAACATTGGGAACATTGCCCCGCTGCAGTAATGCATTCATTGAGTTAGGACCAGCTCTGGGGGCACTGGTACTATCTACCGCGCCAACTTACATCTATAATTAGCATATGAACCCCATGGTCCAAGAGTCTCATACTATAGTCATTTTATACCTTATTTACCTAAAGTCAATATTTTTTGGGTATTCGTTAAAGGAAATACGAAAGTCGTGTTTAACATCATTTAAAGATGTCGTTATTTTATACTTCAAAATAATTATTTTTCGTGTCCGAAGATGTAATTAGCAATTTTTTAAACATGCTAAAATGTAAAGTTCGTCTTGGTGAAAAGTTTCAGGGGAAATGTCAGCGAAATTGAATATATTTTTCACGATTTTATTTCTAAACATCAAAATAATCGAACTTGGAGTGACCTACCAAATGTTTTGGAACTAATTTATTTTATCAGACCACAAACCACAAACGATTTCTTTGTTTTTATTAGCACGAACTATAATAGAATACAGTTATAGACAATATTCCCCGGACCTTTAACATTTTTCGGATTTTTTTGGTATTATTCTGATTGTATATCACATGAGCCCACGAACAAAGGCTCCATCAACAGATGAGTGTCGAGGCTATTAGCCTTCTTAACTTCGTGAATTAGTGCGAGTGTGTGCATGTACTAGTGTACACATGTAAGAAATGAAACTTCTTTATGACCTTATTTTTCGAAAACGGAACAGTGTGACGCGTAACCGAAAAATGTGACGGTATATTTTTTTCCAACGCCGATAAAGAAGTTTCACTTCAAAAAATTGTACACAAGAATAGCGATTCTTTTTAGAGACTAATTTTTAGACACTTTCTTATGTTATATATTTTTTTAGTAGGTTAGTTTTTAAATACCTATTAGTTTAGGTTAGGCTAGATCGTAATGTTAAATGTATGATGTGATTGCAGATGCGGAGACATTCATTCATACGTTACAACCTTTGAAACTGTTCTTGTTCTGTAAAAAAATGCATCTAATCCATTTATAATGGACGCATGTGATTCATAGGATAAGTCCTGTGCATTGCTCCCCTATTCATGAACGTCAGCTATGATATATAAAATGTCGGCACTGCTAAATCATACCAAGAATCAATATAGACGGGCGTTTTCTGTAGTTACTTATAATAAAATACACATTTGAACGGCTGAATAAGTCCATTATCCTTTTTGGTGTTGGAACCCGAAGGCGATTTTGCCAACTATTTGCTGAATATTAAAGCCACAATATTTTGTTTGCTGATATTTCAAGGATTTCTCAATGTTACGTTTTGATGTTTCTTTGAATAATACTAGCTGACGACTTACGATTTAGATTGTCTGAAAATAATTTAACCATTTAATAGGCGGGGCTTGAATTTATAAAGCCAAAAAGTTTTCCAGAGCTTAGATTTTGTTACAGTATATTTATGCATATATATGTGTATATATTAGTAGCTTCTGCTTACTTCGTTTCGCTTCTTTTGCTATCTTAATATGATTATACTTAGCCTTCCTTTTTAGTAGCTACCTCATAGAGACATCGCGTTCACAATTTCAGAAAAAGAAAACTGGTTTTTAGTTCTAGTTTTCCATGGAATGTTTTTTCAAAAAAAACTTTATCAAAGTTAGGAATAGATTTAAAAAATGATGTAGTAATTTTTACGGTTCAGCCATCTTAGAATTTTGCGCTTAGCAACATTTTATACGATAAATAATAATATTTATATAGATCGTATGAAACACAATCATGTCACTTCTACATTAATTTCCTTGTGTGCGTGTGTCATGTTATGTTGCAGCATCAGCTTAAGTCATCAAATTTGTTTTGTAATTATCTGCAATTATGTATTACGGATTGTGTATTTCCTGTAAGATTCTTCATACTACTTTCTTGAAAAGTTGTTTTAATTAGTTTCGTTGGACTTTGAAATGTTTGTTTAAATTGATATATATTCAATGTCAGGAGTAAATGTATAGTATATGTTCTGTATGTGTGCAAGCTGCATTAGATAACTGAATATATGAGAGGGTGAGATAAATAAAGGTAACAGACGGAGCCCTACAGATAGGATCAAAGTTTCAAGGTGGTGGGATTATCTCACATCTATTGGGCTTCATGAAGTCTTCGCAACTTTGAGAATAAGCGAGAAATTAATAAGATATTCAAATCTGATTTATTTATTATAAAACAACATCTTAAATGCTACTTACCCATATTGACAAATAATATTATTCGGGTGAGCTGTTGATGTACCGCATCTTTAGCTATTTAAGGTATAGAAGATCCATGTGAGCCGTGACAGCTGTTGGTCAATGTTCAAATTTAATCAGAACACTAGTTATGATCGACAATGACCAAGTTTAACTGCATCTGACATAATTCACAATTCCTGCAACACATATTTTAGCTTTGCTAATTGTTGCATTCCGTTAAAACAAATACAAAATTTATATCCCCATATCCATATGAGAGGCAACAAGACAGTCAAGTTCCTAATCTACTAGACAGTTGCCCTCCTTTTGATTTAATTATGTTAATTTTTATTTTTATTTTGTAGTGTAACGAAGTGTAAATAAATAAATAAACTATATAACCTAAAATTCTGCTATTACCACATAATTGAACACAAATTAAACCGAGTGTCGTTAATTCGGGAACAATGCTTACTCAATACGCGGCGATTTCTGATTAAAGTGAATGACTTAAATAATATTACAGCCCTTTGAAAGTACATACAATAGACGGCTTCGACAGAGTAACGAAGTTTAGAGGCATATTTTGATTATTGGATTATACTGGACTTCCTATTTTTGTAAACAATACAACATGGAGATTGTTGTTAGGATTAATACCGGCAGCAGACTTCATCATCGGACGTCGAGGCAGAATCACCTCGGCATCCGTCGTTCCAGAAATGAGTGATTTCTGAGGCTGTATTTTTTATTTTTTATTTCTATTATTAAGTCCACATAATTAGGACAAACACATGATAGAAATTGATATAGATACAAAAAAAATATTTAAAAAGCGGTGCCGGTCCTATAATATGTGGACACGAACAGCGAAATCAAGCAGATACAATATACAGTGTTAATACAAACAGCCATGAAAATTAAAATAGAAACTATAAAAGAATTAAACTATTTGAACTAAGAAAATAAATTATCGGTACTATGTCCTAAATCTACTCTCTTCTTTTATATAGTGTTTCCGAATCAATTCAAATTTAGGTGCGTATAAAAAAGAGAGTACCAATTCTTAAAAGAGCTGTAACGCACTCGTGAACCCTTCGCCATTAAAAGTGTCCATGGGCGGCGTTATGTAACATCAGGTGACCCGTTAAGTCTAGTAACTCTTTTAGCCTATTTGTCTTTTTACACAGGTTACATAGGTGTTTTGTATTACTACCGACTAAGAGTATAATATATGTATGTATCTAAGTATGTATGTTTTGATCCCAACATCAATAAACTAGCTTTGAGCTGTAACTTTTAAAAAGTTGTAATTTTTTTACTAGTAACATTTTAAAGTTCATCTTCAAGAAAAATGTCTGCAAATAAAATCTTAGTGCCATAAATGTAGGCCACAGACTCAGGGGGACAGATTCACCTGTATACCACTGATAAACATGGTTTACAATAAATATAAGGAAACAATGAAACCAATTTGAATATAACCAACTCATTAATACCTACGGCTTGTAGCTGTGGCAATTTACATTAGCTGAAAGTTAGGTTGTCTTAACTTAATTTATTTATTAGATTTTAAAGCTTATTAATTAGCATATACAACCCACGCATTTCTAAGTTCATTCCAACGACCTTGAAACTACAAAGTAAAGACTAAGAAGGGTTTCATATATTTTTAATGAATTCTCATAATCGTACTTAATTTTATTTAAACCTCAAATGTTAAACGATAATTATGGTTCCAATAAACATAGTTAATGCATGCTTTAACAATTTCTTTTAATATAATTTAATAAAAGAATAATTTATGATTTATTTGAACCGAGATGGAGAAGATTTTAAACACATCATCAGTCTGACATCTCATCTAAGCAGATGTAAAACATTATCTCGGTGACCATGATTGCGAGTTGAATCCACGAGTTATTTAAACTTCCTTACATTACCAATAAAAAACATTAATTATTAGGGATGCAACGTGAGCTTATCATTTACAAGCAATCTCTTCAAGCAGCCCTAGTAATGAAAAAAACTACTAAAGGTAAATTGCAAGACGTGCATTAACAAAAATACAATTACAAGTACTGGGAAATTAAACAATTACCAAGCTTAATCTAAAGTATAATAAACTAAAAGCTAATCTTACGGTTCATTAATTACATAGCAATACAAAAGAATAAGAAATACAAGAATTACAAAAGTCACGATTGAACAGAATAGGATATGCTTAACAGGTGTTTATGTAGAAAACTTTAAAAAGTGCTTAGAAAGGTAGCCCATGGTTATGTAAATAGTCGCTAGTATCCTCTAAAGATATTTGAACTAAATATTCCACAGCAATTTTGTTCATAAGTATTTGTTACAAACCTCTCTATGTCAAAGGTACGCTAAGGGAATAGATTATTAGGGGGAGGCTGGGGAGGGGGACACGTCGTTAGTCCGCAATGGGGCATGATGCGTATTTGAATAGTCTTCGTTTGTTACGTTATCTTAAAATCAATTAGCGTTAATTTAATTGAGTTCTAAGCCTTTAATGGGAAACGGACGATATCTGAATTAAGATACTGTGGCCCTGAAATGAAGGAACGTCTTTAGGCTTTCATTGTATGTTAAATAGGCAGTCAGACTAGCGCCTTATGACAATAACTTAGCAAACAGCATGATTGCTTATTTTTGCAACAATCTTGGTTGTAATTCTAACGAAGGAACTAACCTTCTAGAATCAATGTAATTAAAATACACTAAAGAAGAGAAAGAATCAATGTAATTAAAATACAGTCAATGAAGAACTTTGCGCGTACTACGTAAAGGCCTAAAATCATTATTCTCCTCAATGGAACTAATTTAAAAAAAATAACTATTTAATCTATGACATTTATTCTTAATTGAAATGTACTAACTTTAACAACAACATTGTAATATACAGAAATACATAATAATTAATTTACTACTTTTAAAACCTAGCACAATTACTGTTGGTAGTCGCAAATTTAAGAACGCTCTTGAGACCACTACCACCGACTTCAATTAATTATAATGGGTGAAATCCATTTTAAACGGCGTGTTGGTAGAAGGAAGATCATGGCTTCGCAACGTTAGTGAGTGAACGGGTATTGCGACTGCTGTAGACTTGCTGCATCTGGCACAGGACAAGACAGGCAAGAGACTGACGGTTAACCGACAGTAATGTAAAAACACTATTACCTTTTAGTAGAAGTCCCAAATCATGAAGCATAGGGGAAAACATTTCATTAATTTTTAGGTTCATAAATGTCTATCCTAGGTCGAACCAGATCCATTGAAAACTAAACTTAATAACTCAGAAATAATGTAGCAATAGAACTCGTTTTTACCAGAAAACAAATCTTTATTTATTAGATAATGTCATATAATGTAATAGATAATATCTGTAAGTTATAAAATGAAAAGCGGGTTGAATGTAAAAAGTAATATGAAAAAGTTGCTATTTGAGTTTGTAATGAGGAGACAAACAGACGTTCTGGCTATAATGACAAATATTTACCTGAATACGTAATGCCTTTCATGTGGCTTTGATTATGTTCAGTTTGTATACCTCAAAGTAGAAAATGTACCTCGAATTTACATCAAATATATTCTAGTATTTATTTAAATCTCTATGCTTCTATATATTACCGCAAGATAAATGACGGGCTTTTAAGACACTTATATGAAAGCGACGGGGAAGAAGAAGAAAGAAGAAGAAGGAAAAGGTGGATAGAAGATATAGAAGCGAGAACAACGGTAGTAGGAAATCTATGTATTATTTGTAAAAGCTTGAGGAGGCCTTTACGCGTGAATAGACACGATCTGGCGAATGGTAATAAAGGTAATTAGGATATTAAGATAGAAGAAAAAGAATTGTATATTACAAATCTTAACTGTACATTTGTGAAGGCTTTAACAAACGGGATTTATAAATTATATTTATATGAAAGAGACCAAAAGGGCAAAAGTAGAAGAGGTCGCTTTAGAAAAAGATGGAGACAGAAGCGTATTCAGTAAGAAAGCCCTAGAGAGTTCCACAAACAGCTGGAGGACGCCTTTAACCGTGAAAGCTCAATGATACTGAAGCGAGTATAAATTTCAAATGTATGCTGATGTATCAGTATTGGCTAATTAACTAATCATTAGAATAAATTAATATGAAATTATTATCGGTGTAGCGTGGCACTCCAATTTAGATCGGTATCTAAACCTATTGCTAATAAACAAACGATCGCTATCGAACAGTTCATAATACCGAATAATGAACTCGTTTTCATATTTTACTAATAAAGATATAGAATTTAGAATATATAGAAAAGATATAGAATAATAATTTACATTTACAACAAATTATAGTAGTCATAAAACTTTGAAGACGCTAGTCCCCACACTGGGATTGAAGCTTGCCCCTGTGTTGCTCCCTTGTACCAGGATACAGACCATAGACTTTCCGTGGTATGTATAAAAGATAAGTAATATATAATAAAACTGGTAATTTATTATTTATTTATTAGTTATCTTATATCTAACATACACAATACACATTATAAAACCAAACACTTAAATAATACACAATTCCAAAACAAATTACACAGATAAACAATATATATGAAACGGAAAACATAAGTACATTAATAGCAAAAAAGCTGAAATTTAACATTATACAAACGACAATTAATTCTTAATATTTTAAAGGAAAATTAAATTGTTACTGCTATACAAAATAAAGTTTTCCCGCCTCTTCAAATATTTCCTCACATTCTGTATGGTGAGGTGGAAAATATCAACTCATTATTTGTGCCATAGCTAAAACCCGAAACATTGGCATCTATATTATACATACCTCGTCGAAGAATAGCCAACGATAGGTATATTATGTAGAGATTAAAAAATATCTAAACAAACTCGAAAGAAATCTTATTAAACTTCAAAGCCGTGATTGCTGTTTGACTTTGGTCCCACTTTCATCGTTAAATATCTTTAATGAAGTTTTTATTGTATAATTAGTCTATAGTCGATTTTGTAAATAATTTATAGATTGATTTTAATTTATTAACATTGGAGATTCAAACATATGCTGTGAACTTGATAAAACCGATATTATATATAATAATATCTCAATAACATTGCTTCAACACCGGTTCTTTTAACTGAATGCAACTCTTTTTTCATGTTTTATTTTTACGCTTTCTTATGTTTTTATGTGAAACAAAAATCCATTGGTTTCATTGTCAGCACAGACGTGATTCGAAAGCACGAAAGCACGTTCTGACCAACCTAGCTATCACTCCCCAAAAATGGATAGGAAATGTTTTCTTGAACTCACTAATTCAGCAGAGTCAGCAACGGAATATCCGTTGAAAAGC
The DNA here is from genome assembly GCF_905147105.1 of Pieris brassicae. NCBI lineage: Eukaryota > Metazoa > Arthropoda > Insecta > Lepidoptera > Pieridae > Pieris > Pieris brassicae. The sequence goes on along the minus strand of NC_059669.1, from coordinate 12,199,881 downwards.
ATATACGACCCCAAGGCGCAAAGAAGTCACGAAAGATTGCATTTGTGAGCATCCACATCTAGTATTCTCGTAATTGCGTAGACCATGTGTGTGATATGCCAAGGCCAAGTGATAGAAGGACCTACAGCGTAATTGGTGGTATCAGAGATGAGCCAGTCGCCATGGTGGGCGTTAAAATCACCATCACGGAAACATCGGTACTGCCACTGCACAGGCACGGCCTGTCTATTTGGCAGAAAGCAATAACACGGTAATCCCACTAGGAACGGTGCACTGGTTAAATACTCTCTATCACTGTCACCAGTGGGCGAGGGGGTCATCACCTCACAAATATTTATATTAGGACTGTTTAAATATTTATGCAATATCTAGTCCGTTTCAAGACTAAATTATTCAACAAAGAAAGGACAAAGTCGTAAATTCAATGATAATAAAAAATATGACATCCAATAGGCTGTGTCTTCAAAGTTTCGCTTTAAGTTTTTGTGGAAATAGTTCGAGATTATTTCCATTTCTCCAATTATAAAATTACACAAGAATAATGACAACATATATTTTGTGAAGTCGCAAGTCTCGAAAATGTCATTCATTTCCATGAAGATTTACTAGTCTTTCTTTTAGTGGTCTTGGTATGTCTATATTGTCGAGAATTCAGCTTTGCGTCCCATTAAAAGCTTTAAACTTTCGCTAGAAATAAACTTAAACTAGACAAAATAAACAGAAACTTCCTGTTTTTACTTTGTTTTTGAAGCGAAAATGATAACGTCAAACATATTTCAAAACTCACAATCTCCATCTTGTTTACAATGTTTATTAATGTCTGTGCACGTTGCAGTCCAACTTCTTTTATTCGAGTTGATTTATGATAAACGATAAAAGTTTTGCGGCCAACTCGTGACAAACCACAAAAATATGTTTATTTTAAACGCGATTCATATTTCAGTTAAGTTTAAAATGAGTTTTCCGCTGCCTCGGCTTAGCACTTGTCAAGATTCTAATTTGTCGGCAACAGGCGTTAGTTGACTTGTATTATAATTGAAATTTTATGCTTAGGACATTTTTTCCACTTAGTTAAGGTGAAGCTGACCTTGTTCTAAATACACCCAGTGCTTCAAAGCTATAAGGAGCTCTTGCAGGTGGTTGCAGCTCTTTACAAACGTTTTGTAAAACAAACAAAAAAATGTCGATTTTGATGGAATTGCAGTTGCATTTGTCCACCTCAATTCTATACCCTTGATGTAATAGCTGGTAGTAAATGTATGTATATAACCATATAAACAAATGCCTTTCTAATCTATCCTTTACGGGCCTTAGATTTCTCCATCTGTTTCACTCGTCATTATCCTTTTTCGGAAATAAACATGCATTGTGTGAATTTAATTTCTCTTGGTTAGATCTGATACCAGAACCGGTTTTAGAACCCAGTACCTCCAAATGACACATAACATATTCCACACCTAGAAATAAGTGGTTAAAATCTTAACGGAGACAAAAAAACCGGACATGCTTAAATCCAAACTCCATTTTAATATAAATCGGTTTCCGACATAAAATAAACACGGCTTTATCAGTATTGAATCCTTTATTCGAACCCTGGTGAGTAATGGCCAATGCTTTATATTGTTAAAAGTTCTTTTAGCGATCACACGAGCGTATCAACTTTTCTGATTGCCCTCGTTCCGCTGTAGGAAGTTAGCTTTGTTTGTTTTTTAATCCGATAGCAAAAGAACATTTTACAGTTTGTCAGCTATTAATTAGAAGTTGCATGGTGAGCGCGTTTTTATCATCATAAGGGAATTTTCAAACTTTTCTTCCAGTAAGTCTAGTTGTCTAGTCTAGTAGTTTGAGTTTATAATTATTGAAAAATAATGTAATATTACAATTTTATGTTGATGGTTGCGGTAAAACTAATATTTTTTTTTTACGTCACACACTGTTGATTGTCGTACAGTCTGTCTCGCGTTGTTGATGCAGGCAGTTCTGCGTATTAAAAATATTTCTCTTCTTGCAAAGGTCCTATCTGTATCTAACAAAATTAATTTAAATATCAAAGCAAAATAATAAACCCACTTCTGAAGTCCGGTTAATGAGGTGTACCCTGATACAACACAATTTCATTTGTGAAAAAAGCATATTTCTACCTACATATTTTTAAGAGTAGGCAAAAAGTGAATGCTATCTTTTTTTGCATTTTGCAAGGCATTTCATATCAATGGCTCACCGTAAAGTAGTGTGGACTCATTTGGGCTACATTATTGTATTTACAATAATTGTTCGCACGTTTACGATGCGAAATAATTTTACACCATGCTGGCCTAAAGTGTGTTGGCGGGTGATATTTCTGAAGACATGCTTAGTAGTGACTAATAGAAATAAATGAACAGTGGTCCAACCGGTAATTAGTCAAATTCATGATCGTAATTTCTTAAGATAATACGCTCACTAAGCCGTAATGAACTTGTCTAAGAAAATTGATTATTCGTATATTCAATGAATAAATTAGCGTTATTTATCTTGTGTAATTGCCGTTGCTTATGAAGCTTTGCGGAGGTAAACACACCGTGTAAATACGGTGTATACATTTCCACCGAGTTATTGCACAATACTTGGAATATATTGGAATTTTTTTATAAGAAATATTATACACGGTTTTCTGCAACCCATTGTAGGGATAAACTTTATTCAATAATAATATATTCTAATATGAAATTATGAACAGATGTTCATAATACTAATATTAAAAAAAACTTAGCAACTGAAATCCAACCCCGCGGCATTTCTATTCTAGAGTATAAATTTCAACTATAGCAATATATTAAAAAATACACAATTTATTAAATAATTTACTTAATTATAATCTCCGTACCAAAATCTATTGTAAAGAATCTCAATAGCTTGGCATAATTAAAACTAATTTCTTGCGAGAGAAAAGTTAATAAATTTCAAACAGCCGATGTCTTTCATTTAGATTTATGACGTTAATAACAACCCTTTTGAAGGTGCTAACTTTATTACATTAATATAACATCATAACAAAGTCACTACGACTAATAAAATTTAAATTTCGATCGTAAAATTAAGTGAATTGCCACGGTTAAAAAGAACAAGATGGAAATTGAGAAATTACGTTCAAGCGTTCCGTATATTTTTGTGCTAATGTTACTCTGACGTGTTTTAAAAAGATTTCTCATGATATTAACATAATATTAGTCCCTATAATAAAGGCGTATTCTCAGTCATATTATTCGTGCAACTTATGCGCGCGTTTTAGCCATAAGGCATTGAATTCAGTATAACAACACGTTCAGGTTGCTATTGGGCTTGCAAAGGTTCTGCAGTGCGTCAAGAATGTTTTCTGGGACCGGAACTGAGGGCTTTAACGCCATAATTCGGAATAGGTTAGCAACCTTTGATGCATTGTGTCAGGCATAGCAATGGTACCAGGAATATGTGGATCACGAAAACACGCATATTTTAAAATGTTGGTATGCTGTCCATGTCCCACTTGAGGAGTTTTTAGTTTTATTAACTAACCATTACCATTACTCAGTCTAATTAAAATTATAAAAATATATTATCTGAAATAAATAAGGTATTTTATTTTATTTTATTTACTCTTACTCTGAATTTGTAATAAGACCTTGATCCAGTGCAGGCAAATACCCCCTTTATTCAATTGTTGTGTATTATAATTATGTATCATAAATTAAAACTGACAACCTCTGATTTAATCTTCAAACAGTTGGATAATTTATTCCCGCCGAGACAATAACAGAATAAAACATTTGTTTTGAAAACATGATGAAATATTCTATAGTTCTATTAACTGAACGTTAATTCTAAGATAGCCATTGCATGCTCTGTTTCTACATTCAGGGATCTCTAAGTATGTGCAATGTCAGCGGATTTGGGAGGAAAATGAATAGGACGATGTGAATGGCCAAAGCGGCTTTACATTTAAATTGCTGCGGAATTAACGACTCCCATTTGCGTCAATCAAAATCATTCTAAAATCAAGAAATAAAATACTTGTTTACAATATTGAAGTATTTTTTGTGGTATAATTTGTACGAAGAATATTAAATTAAACCAATAAATTTTAATAAGTTACATTGCAGTCTAAGTCACCCTAAAATATGTCTTAGTGAAAGTCGACCTAAGTTTACGCTCCGTATTGTAAACAATTAATTTTTTGCCGCAAAACCTACCGGCGCTGGTAGGAAGCAACTTAGTTGACTATATTTATTACTAAAGACTAAAAAATCTGTAAAATATGCTTTGTTTATTTTTTTAATCTACGCTAAATTTTCTGATGTCTTTAATTCTTATTAGACTCAGACTATGAAGATCCAATCACCTCGATGTCCGTCGTTCCGCAACTGAGCGATTCTTATAGCAGTTTTTGCTCATGTGGAACCAGCTGTCTATCAGTTATTTCCGAACCAATACGACTTAGGGTACTTCGAGATGTGGGGTACAAATGTTTAAAATCCCGGTAACGCACTCGAGCTATCTGGCACTGTTATAGGCATCAGGTTAAACTCCTACCTGTTGGTCTCCTGTTTAAATAGCTTTATCCTTTACCCTCAAGCCACGATAACCTAATCACCTGTTTAATCAAGATTCATAAGTTATTTCCATCCTTCAATGTAAAATAATTTTGACCTCAAACTATATTACATACTCTATTTTTTAATTTCCTAACAATCGCACTTAAGTCTAAACTAGGTCTCAGAGTGCTTGAGATGCTTCTACGAACTTAATTAGAATTCTAATTAGTGCTGCGGTCGGGCCAAAATATCCTACATATTTGCAAACATTTTTCAATTAGAAATTAAGCATTATACGCATTGATTGTTTAATCGAATATTAAAATAATTGTATTTTTATATGGACAAAATGTTTGCCTAGTGGTTAAGTGGCTGATCTTCAATGCCCTTCAATTAGATCCTAGCAATGCACCAAATTTTTTGGCAATATTATCATTAATATAAGTTGACAAGATAGATAAGAGGCATATGTAAGCATATTAGAATGGAATTTCTTTCCAGCAAAACCAACACAAGCATTTAAAACCTTTTGAATCTCCTAACAAGCATATTTTGAATGCATTTCGATAATGATGTCGTTTCTAAAGATGGCCAGTCCTTTTAAAAGCCGGGCGAATGTAGATTTCAATGGACGGTTCACAAATTTGGTCCTTTATTTGGAATTTGTAATTATATTGACTACGTATATAAAAGTAACGTAAAATATGGCCTTAGATCCAAAAAAGTCGACGATGCCAATGTCAGACACACATGGCTGATCATCTACATGCCTATTAAATTATGAACCAAACTCAGACATCCAATTAAGTCAACTGTTTTAAATATTAACTGGTCAGTAGTTGACATATTTTTAAAGCATACAAGGCTTTGTACATGGAAACCGGCAAACGTAAGTGACGAATCAAGTTATTTATTGTAATTGATCAACAGTGGTCTCTATAGTCTAAAGACTAGCACTGCCACTATGTGGAACCAGCTGCCCACTGAAGTATTTCGGAACCAATTCTACTTATGGCATACTCAGTATTTGAAGAAAACAGCAATTCAATTCGCAAAAGGAATCGTGAACGCTCAAAACAGACAAGGCAACGAAGCATCAATACAGAGGTGAGGGCTGCCCAAGACCAATCACGCTGGTTTCCTGCGCCATATGTCCTCTGGCCCAACATAACCTGAAATCAGGTAATTCAATTGATATTTATCAACTAATATTTCTTACACAAAGAGAGATCTCTACCAATACATTAATCTAAATACTTTGTGATCCAGACGTATATTGTGAATGTCACTAATGTCTCTAAAAGGTACAAGAAAAATATAACGAACATTTTTATTCGCGACAGGCCTAAGGCAAAAGTTGTGTTATGGAATCATCAATCAGCTTTTGGAATATATTTAAAATAAAAGCCCTTTTTGTGAAGTAATAGTAATAGATTATTTCATATATTACAGCAAAAGAGTTTTTCTTTCAATACAGTTTTAACTTCATTAACAAGGCAACTTCCCATAAATGTTATGAAAACATTTAAAAATAATTAAAGTTAGTATTATAAAATTGTAAAAACAGTGCTGGGCTAGGCTTCAGCTTGCGCCTCTTATCCCTCAGGTCGTAGGTTCAAGCTTCGGATGTTCACCAACAGACGTTCGTCCTTTCGTCCTATGTGCACATTTAACATTTGCTTGAACGGTTAAAGAAAACATTGTTAGAAAACCGGCTTGCATAATACTCAAGTTTAACAACAGTCTAAAGCGTCTAAAGCGTGTCACGCACAGGAGGATGATCACCCCCTATTGACAAATAATCATGAAATAGATACATACATTTACACAATAAAATTTATTTATTTCCACATAATAGTTATATCTTAACAGTTACTACGAGTGCGATAGGACTACACAATAATACCTACACTGATAATCCGCCAATAAAAAAAATATTGAATTATTTAAATGATGCTAAGGTGTGGGGATTAATGGCTAATTTTAATTGATTTGCTCCAGTTCAAATAATTTGTATGACTTAAAACTTGGCGTTTTAACATATTTTCTGTTGAAGTTCATAAGTGTACTTGGATACCTATATGAATAAAATTATTTTTAGTTTGAGTTGGAGATTGATATTAGAGCTAGCAACTATTGTGAACTCAGCTAGTGTACAAACAAATAGGTCTATTTATTATATGTAAGAGTATTGCTCGCGTGAGTGGCGTTTCGCTAACCAAGTTGGGGTGTGCACTGTGCGCGCACATCCAAAAGTTGAGACTTCCGCCTCAGGTTTTTGCTTGGTACACATAGACCTAGTCTCTCCATTATATTATATATATCCCTAAACTCACTAATAATTTATCAGATCAAACTATGAAGATGCTATCACCTAGATGCCCTTCGTTCCACAACTAGGTGTTTCTTATAACAGATTTAGCTTACGTGAAACCAGCTATCGAGGAAATCCAATTCAACTTACGATGTTTCAAGAATAGAGCATACGGGTTTTAAAAAGCCGGCATCGGCATTTTAAACACTCGCGAGGCAGGTTAGCCAGGCATCAGGTTAACCTCCTGCCAGATTGCGTCCTGTTCTATAAAAAAAACACAATTGAAATAAAATGTATCGTAACCATGAACCCGTAAACTAAAGTATAAATTAATATCAAACAGTTTATTGAATACGCAGAGATTTCGCAATAGCCCAAGTCATTAGCATAAAAGCAAGTTGAATGGCGCAGTTTTATTCAATATTCATAGAGCAGGTCAATGTTGAGATTGGTTTTCGATTAAAATACTGTTAAAACTGTAGTGATTCAATCGCCATTTTGTCTCTTACGTAAAACGTATCGTTTACACGATTCGTAAGACACCTATTATGTTGTTTAATTATGAAACGAAACGAACGAACGTTTATCTTATAACAATTTGATTATATGCAAACATAAATTAGCCGATGCGGTTTCTAACTTGTAGAAATCTAACTGAAATGTTGAACTGACAATGAAACAATATATTTTATATCGTACCTTTACATTAAAATATAATACAATTTAATTTTACTTATCACAATTTGTGCAGCTGAAGTTTTTTCTCTCTATTGGTGTTTCTCCATTACTGGAGGTTGACCGTCAGCCTCGTGAAGCGTGTCATATCCTGTGCCAGATGCACAACTCTTCCGCAGTCGCGATACCCGTCCACCCCCTAACGCTGCGAAGCCATGATGTTCTTTCTACCAACACGCCGTTTACTCTGGATTTTATTTATTGAAGGAGGTGGTAGCGGTCATTGTTCAACACCTAGCCCAAGTTTTCAGTTGTTTAAGTAACTACCAATTAAACTACATTTTAAATAAATAATTACGGATTGAAGTGATGTACTGTATCTACTCACGTTGTGCTTTATTTTAATTTAGTCTGTGTAAAATAATCCTATATCCAAGGTACTATTTCTGTACCAAAATATTTAAGAATTGGGTCACATAATACAGAAATGTTAAAATTTTCATTTTTATATTCTGAAGAAATATAACTTCACTATATTTTTCTTTTGTATTAAATTCCATTCTGTTACAAAAATAAAAACAATGCTTTCTTTGTAACCGCACTGACTAATTGGATGATCTTTGTACGACCTTGAGTGTAACAAAAACCAAGAAATTCCAAAGAAACGACTGTAATGTCTCTTGACGACACTACATGTCACGTAGCACCCTCCCTCGACGTCACTTCACGACGTGTCTTACCTAATTATATCTAATAACGGATCAGCCAGATAAAAACGCACCTTAATACCCGGACAATAAACCCAAAACGGTCTACACTGAATAAGGCACCCTAATGGAAATCATCAAAGGTTGTCAGAGTAAATAAACCTTATTCGACAGGGGTTGAAAGGTGAGATTGCTTTGTGGGTTGGTCTTAATTGCCAGGACTTGATAGAAACTTGTGTATAGAAACGCCTGGAGCTCAGCGGACGCTGTCAACTGAAGCTGGTGAACTATTCCGATCGCTACAGCTCACTGAGACAGCTAGCTCACTAATTATTTATTAAAGTACATACTGCATTGTCTATAGAATACCTTAAAATCCATTTATTCCAAAATACACGACAATTATTTTTACTTACTTTTTTTAATGAATCAGCCCAAAACCGAATATTTCAAGCTCAGGGCGAGTAGTGTTTATTCTGTTAAATTCGGGAAGAATTGGAATGAGAGCCTGAACCTGGTTTTTACAGATGGAATTAAGAAAATTTGCGCACTGTAATTAAAGAACGATATTCTTAATAGATATTATACATTATATAAATTTTAAATAACCCTACACCGTATTACAGTATTTAATTGCATGAAGTAATATATCAGAATATTATTTTCTTCATGTTTTGTTTTTGAAATGATACCTATATGGTAAGATTAACAATTATATCTTAGTTTTAAATGTAGCAACCATTTTCAACAATCTATGTCTCAAAGCAGCGTTCAATTATTTGCGAATTCCAATTTACTAGCTTTTTATATTTCTAGAAGCGATTCCGGAATGAAAAGTGCATTCGATTGGCATAAATTCTTTGTTGTTGTACACTTCATTTCTGCTTTTACTTAAGTGGCTAAGTTAGAGGTTTTATGTATTCTTGACATAAAATGTAATACCGAGTATATTTCGATACTAACAATTAACAAATACTCATTGTCGTTTTACTAAGAGATAATTGTTTTAAAAATAAAAATATATCTTTTCCTTTTTAGATACTTTTAAGGATTATCGAATTTCCTTCTGGCTGTTTAAGTACCCGTAAGTTTTTATCACCACATCCTTGTGTGCGAAACTTCAGGTTTAAGCCTCCTTCACACTTTTATAATATCGAGCCACAAATAATATCGTATACGTAATATGATTATATATTATATAATTTATTTCAATAAAATAGCATGTCAAGATTTAAGCATTTATTGTCATCTCAAACTCTAACTTAAAATGACTTTATAGGTAAACAAGTACATTTATGAACGTCAACAGAAAAGATGTTAAATTGATTCTAAATTTACATTCACTACCAATTCAAAGGCGTAGAATGCGTACAGCGAGGGCATCGAAGTCATAACCTGAGTAACGTTTCATTCACTACACAATATGATATTAAAAAAGAATAATACAAAGTTCTATGCAGGAAGGAATATTTTTTCTCGTTCTAGAAAGTGTAGTCGGCGCAATTCTACTGACCGGTCAATACAATGCAATAGTTTGCGCGAGACCACAACCACTCCGGAAAGAGTGGTGGTGAGAGAAGAACTCTTAAATGCTAATAGCTCTGACCTCCGTTTTTCGAAGTGTGCCCGATTTCTTTCATCGTGTGTGTTTTGTTACAAAGTTGTAACTAAATCAATTAATAATAAATTGGCCATCTAACCGTGTATACCAGCCTTAAAGGCTTAAGATAAGTTTGAAACATACTGTTTTACGTCAAAAAGGTATTTTACATCACTTTGTCAAAATAAGACAAACGAATTTTCATTTGAGAATATTATAACTTTTCGGATTACATTCCATTTAACATTCCGGAGCGTAACTAAGATCATTTAATATACAAGGTGTCCCAAAAGTCGACGTCAAGTCGAAATTTTCTCATAGGTAATGCCACACCAGTTATCAGAAAAATTAAAAAAAAATAAGTCAAGTATTTTTGAAGTTATGGATATTATTTTGTTATTCCAGAAAATGCACACCATGTGACAGTTTTTTCATTCCTATTGTTACAAATATTTACTTTTTGCAATTTTTTTTTCTCTTACATCATCCCGAATAGTGTTTTATGTAACCTATGATCCTAAACTCTGTGCTGATCACTCCAACTTTTAGGAAAATGTCATTTTATACCATACCAAGTTTTCAAAATTAATTTTCGCACTACTTCAACTGATCGTCCTGAAAAAAAAATGTACTACTCTAGTTTGGCAAGTAGCTTTAAAAGTTAGCGCATTTAATAAGGATTTTACAGTGGTATAACACTGCGTCCATTATTTCTTAGATCAGCCATAAGAATTTTTTTGTTAAACAAAGTCTGTTTTAACAATCTCTTTGAAATTACAACAAATGATTCTAGCGCACCCAGAACGTTCCTAACGCTTATGACATACGGACGCAAATAAGTAAAATAGACAGTTTCTTTTTTATGATTAGATTTATTACTTTTTTTATAAAAGATGTTCAAATTGCCGTCCTTCAGCTGCAATACAGGCTCGACATCTCCTTAAAAAAGATCGTAAAATGAAGCGGGCAAATCGTCCATTATTCACAAATTCTACTGTTTCCGCTATTCTCTGTCTAAGCTATTCTACATTTTGAATCGACTTGGAATAGACTTTTTCCTTTACTGCTCCCCAGTAAAAAAATCAAGAGGATTTAAATCGGGTGAGCGGGCGGGCCACGAGATTGTACCACCCCACCCTATCCATCTGTCTGGATACTCCTCTTTAAGGTGGTTTCGAACTAAGCGGCTGTAATGGGTAGTAGGGTAGTGAAATTCTACCTTCACTGTGCACTTGCTTTGGCAGTCAGCCCTCAGAGAACAGTAGACGGTGCACATTGGTAAAAACTCTGTGATCCGGATAGCGATCTGCATTAGGGTATCTCTCGCGATACCGTCTAGCGGCTTCACTGGCATTACATAAACATTCCCCATAAATGAGGTGCATGTTAGCATATTCCTGTGTAGTGTACGTAGCCATGGTATGGTACAAATACACAATAACACGTAAGTCCAGGGAAAAGTAAATGTCGTCGTAGATCACAAATGTAAAATCCAATTCACAAGCAAACAAGTCCTTAAACGAAGCCAAAGTAGTTAGAACACAAAATAACACCAGCGAATACGAAAAGATGCGTAGTAAACGAAGGAGCGTTGCGTACTGACCTGTAGTGCGTGTGTCAATAGCAATAAGTAGCGTCACTATCTGTCTCGCTCAATCTTTATGCCATCTTATTTAAACCACGCTGTGGTTATTAGGAACGCTTTGGGTACACTAGAATCGTTTGTAATTCCAGAGAAATTTTTAAAAACAGACTTTGTTTAACAAACAATTTTTTTATGGCTGATCTAAGAAATAATGATGTAAGTGTTATACCACGTTAGAATATTTATTAAATGCGCAAACTTTTAAAGCTGCTTACCAAACTGGAGTAGTACATTTTTTTTTCAGGACGATCAGTTGAACTAGTGCTAAAAATTAATTTTGAAAACTTGGTACGGTATAAAATGACATTTTCCTACAAGTTGGAGTGATTGGCACATGGTTTAGGATCATAGGTTACATAAAGCACTATTCGGGATGACGTAAGAGAAAATTTTTTGGCAAAAAGTAAATATTAGTAACAACAGGAATGAAAAAACTGTCACATGGTGTACATTTTCTACAATAAAAGGAAAATTTCCATAACTTAAAAAATACATGACTTAATTTTTTTTTTTTAATTTTTCTGATAACTGGTGTGGCATTACCTATGAGAAAATTTCGACTTGACGTCGACTTTTGGGACACCCTGTATAAGTTATATAAGACCGTCGTTATATAAAATATTTATATTTATTTGCCTCACCAAAAACATTATTTACTCCAAAATTAGAATTTAATTAAATAAAGTACAGCTATTCTGCGTTTAAAACAGGCTGGTATATATAAAAGGACATGAAAATACTTGTATATGGACCCAAGTCCTAATAAATATCGAATTGTTTTGAATTCAGTTTAACAGCATAAACCAACAGCGGCCTTTATATTCATAACCGTGTCTTAGATAGTGCTGTACTTATTACCATGATAACTATGACCATTATTTCAAAGAAATGGTAACCATGGTAACAAACAGGTATCAATGTTTATATTATATTAGCAGTGCTGGCCGTGGCAGTGAAAAGATCGTGAGAAAACCGGCTTGCCTTATACCTTAAAAGTTTACGTGTGTCACGCACAGGAGGCTGATCACCGACTTGCCTTTATATTGATGGTCACGAAACAGATACAGAAATCTGAGGCTAAGACCTGAAAAACGCAGCGCAACTGGTTTTTATATTGATTTATACAGTCGTGCTCACAGCGATAAAAAAAAAGGATACAGCAATATATTTTGTGGCGACATGTATTTATTAATCTCTATGATCACAATTGTCAAAGTTTTGATACTTTATTTAACTACATTAAACAGATTATACGAACTGTCAAACAAATTACAAGCTTATCATAACAAACTATTTTAATTCAATTGATAGGAGAACTACGAACCCAACTGGGCCCGTCGGACAGTTGGTATTTTGTCGGATTGTGATTGGTCAACGACTCTAGTCAAGTTACAGATATTAAATTTACCATTGCTTAGACGTTTTTTTTTCTCAATTTACACCCCCATTCTTTTCGTTTAGGTCTGTGAAATAATAAGGCCCGCTTTAAAACCTTTATCCTGAGAGTCAAAACTTAGCACCGACTATGACTCATGTATTTTAATACCGTACTAAATGTCGACGTACGTAAAAATACTAACTTTACATTATCTCGGGGAAACAAAAAATATTCTACAATTTGCTAGCCTAGCTTCCAGAAGCACAGAAGTCTCGTGGCCACTTCGTGGGCTTCACGGAGCGACCGAGGATTTTTGTATGCAATTTTTAAATTAATTTTATTATTGCTAAAGCAGATAATTAAACAATTATATGTTTTCATATAACTCAATATAAATAATATTTGATTGTAACATAATTGATAGAAATAATATGATCCATAATAGTAAATTTCTTAAATTATAGTCTAAAGGAAACTCTAAAAGCCAAGAAACTATTTTTGATTCTCAATAAAATTTGTTTTTTTTTTAAATTTTAAATCCTTTCTTAAAATAAGTTTTAAATTGAAGAAGTAGTACACAAGGTAAAGCATATGTACGGATTTGTTTATTTATACATAGGTGTCGATTCACAGATGTTCCAGATGGATCTATTGACGGTACAATGAAGTTCACAAAAATAAGATAATAAGATTGCTACGCGTTACGGGTGTGTTAAAACGAAAACTTAGTTAGACACAGACTTTGGAGTAAAAAATAATAAAATAAGCAATTTAGGCGTCGGGACGTGACGACCCCATCGCCCACTGGTGAAATAACCTGTGACAGAGGTTATTTCACCAGCGCAATCAGTCAATCCCTTCCTAGTGGGAGTGCCATGCTGTTGCCTCCTGGCTTCAGCCAAACGGGCAGGGTAGTACCACTGTCTTTCAGAAAACCGGCGTAAAGTGATACAAAAGGTTCGCCTTCTTGTACTCGCGTTTCGTGCGGTGAGAAAGATTCCCGGAGCCCATCCCCCCCCCCTACAAGAAATATGAAGGTGCAGAAGAATCAGAATCTACCCCAGGGGGGTACCACACGCGCTTGCGGTGGAGAATCCCCCTCTGGGCGTCCACCACCGGGACACTCAGCGCCCGGTGGTGGACGCACAGGCTGCCCTTCGTATTCTGGGGGGGGGGGCAATTCTGCGCTCTTTAAAAAAAATAATTATCGGTCTCGGGGCAAACGGAGCAATCCAACAAAGGCACCCCCATCCACACTCGCCGTGGACTTCACAAATATTAGGGGGCTCAACTCCAACATCTACGCTGTCCACTATCATTTAGAGACTGCGAAGCCGGCCTTGCTCTTTCTTACCGAGACTCAGATTTCCTCCCCGGCTGATACTTCTTACCTCTCCTACCCGGGGTACAAATTGGAACATTCATTTGTGCCGCGGGCTGGAGTTTGCGCGTACGTCAGAGAGGATATCTGTTCTCGTCGCCTCGGGACGCTTGAAGGAAGGGACCTATCTAACCTCTGGCTGCGCGTAGACTGCGATGACCATCCGCGATTCTACGCATGCCTGTATAGGTCCCATAGCGGAAATACCGAAACTGACCGACTCATTGAGCACATCCAAATGGCTACAGATTCCCTGCTCGAAAGGATTCCTACCGCTGAAATCGTGATACTTGGCGATTTTAACGCCCACCATACCGATTGGCTCGGCTCTGAAACCACCGATCACGCGGGAAGATCCTTTCACGACTTTGCTTTAGCCTACGACTTGACGCAAATGGTCCCTGCGATTACGCGAATACCAGATGTGGATGGTCATAAACCTTCTTTGTTGGACCTTCTGTTGACTTCACATGCGGAGACCTACCAAGTCTCTGTCGACCCGCCATTGGGTTCATCAGATCATTGTGTGGTACGGAGCATTGTCCCGCTCACGCGGCCTTTACGGGCTGTCGCCGTGTGTGGCACTATAAGTCAGCAGATTGGGACGGGATGCGGTCTTTTTTTGCGTCCTACCCTTGGGGGCCCATTTGCTTTTCGTTGAGTACTCCGGATACCATCGCTGACTGTGTCGCTGATGTGGTCCTGCAGGGCATGGAAATTTTTATTCCATTCTCTGCGGTGCCGGTCGGTGGTAAGTCCCAGCCTTGGTTTAGGCGTTCGTGCAAAGAGGCTTTGCGCCGTAAGCGTGAATGCTTTAAAGCCTGGGCAGAAGCGGCGACATCCTGTGATGCGGCTATCGGCGAACGTAAAAAAGCATACAATTCAGCCTCTAGGTCCTTCAAACGGGAAATCGCTAAGGCAAAGTCAGAGCATATTGCCAGGTTTGGTGAGAGATTGGCCCACCTTCCTTCGGGAACTCGAGCCTTCTGGTCTCTTGCCAAAGCTGTCCAAGGGAATTTCTGTCAGCCCTCTATTCCACCACTGCATAGGGAGGATGACTCACTGGCCCATACTGCAAAAGAGAAGGCCGATCTTCTAGGCTGTCTCTTTGCGTCGAACTCAACTTTGGATGATCAGGGGAAGGAACCACCGACATTATTGCGGTGTGATACTTCGATGCCTGAAGTTACATTCCGGCAACGTGCTATCCGTAAACATTTATTTTCCCTGGACATCCATAAGTCGAGCGGGCCTGATGGCATCCCCCCAATTGTGCTGCGTACTTGTGCTCCTGAGTTGGCTCCGGTCCTAACGCGCCTTTTCCGGTACCTGTACTCCCTCAACACTGTTCCGAAGTGCTGGAAGACAGCTTTGATACACCCGATCCCTAAAAAAGGCGATCGCTCTGATCCGTCCAACTATCGCCCAATCGCAATAACCTCCTTGTTCTCCAAAATAATGGAAACCATTATTAACGGCCAGCTCTTGAGGTATCTAGAGGGCAGCCAGCTGATTAGCGATTCTCAGTACGGCTTTCGTCGTGGTCACTCAGCTGGTGACCTCCTTGTATACCTTACACATAGGTGGGCAGAGGCAATTGAGTCCAAGGGGGAGGCGCTGGCGGTAAGTTTGGACATCGCGAAAGCCTTCGATCGGGTGTGGCACAGAGCACTGCTCTCGAAGCTTCCAGCCTATGGGCTCCCCGAGAAATTATGCAACTGGATTTCCAGCTTTCTTGCTGATCAGAGCATTAAGGTCGTGATCGACGGAGCATGCTCTGACCTTAAACCCGTCAATGCTGGTGTCCCACAAGGCTGTGTCTGTGTAACATCGGAATATTGGGCGTTGACATATCGAATAACGTCCAGTTTCGCGGTCATTTGGAAGGGAAGGCCTCCAAAAAGCTTGGTGTACTCAGCAAGGCGAGACGGTACTTCACTCCGAGCCACCGCTTGCAACTCCATAAAACGCAAATTCGGCCCCACATGGAATACTGTTCTCACCTCTGGTCGGTAGCTCCCCAGTACCAGCTCCTTCCACTTGACCGTATTCAACGAAGAGCGGTTCGAATCGTCGACGACCAATCACTTTCCGTGCGGCTTGATCCCTTGGCGTTGCGTAGAGATGTTGGGTCCCTCTGCATCTTCTACCGCATTTACCATGGGGAGTGTTCAGAAGAGTTGTTCGGTCTAATACCCGCAGCTGAGTTTCATTATCGGACGTCAAGGCAAAATACAAAATACTATCCGTATCACCTCGACGTCCGTCGTTCCACAACTGAGCGTTTTCTAAGGCAGTTTTTGCCGCGCACCACCTATTTGGAACCAGCTGCCCACTGAAGTATTTCCGAACCAATTCGACTTAGGGTCCTTCAAGAAAAGAGCGTACCAATTCTTGAAAGGCCGGCAACGCACTTGCGAGCCTTCTGGCAATGTGAGTGTCCATGGGCGGCGGTATCGCTTCACATCAGGTGAGCCTCTTGCCCATTTGCTTGCTATTACATTAAAAAAAAAATTGATATAGAAAATTGGTATTATTATTCAACAGCAGTACGACTCTAATTATCCATCTCTAGTAAAGTGAAAAAAATTACTTATCACAAAGTACTATCTGGATTTGTAAAAGTCCATTTGACTTGTGAATCTAAGTGAAAGTGATAGCCAAGACGTGCTTCACTAACGAGATTCTAGATTATTGTATTTTTTAAACAATCCGACACGATAATGTTTTAAGACGGTATCTGAACTTTCGAAAAAGAGACGCTAAATTAACTTAAAATCGTTTTAAGCTAATAGAACTTATAAATCTACGAGTGTTTCTCATTTCGAGGTTTGCGTTTGATTCCTGATGAAACAATTGTACCAAGTTGACACGAAAGTTCTACCTCTACTTACACCAAGAAGTGGAAAGTCGTCTATGTATTCCCTTTGATCGATGTGGGTAATTTATTACGGGCCTTTTGTCGTGGGTAAGGTACAAGTTAGAGGTAAGGAGGGACCTTAGTTTCACATTATATTTTTTTAGGTCCTTAGAGATAGAATAGATAATGCGGAAACGTTGGAGAGACTGGGGCTGCGTGTGCCAAATAATCACACTCGGTGCAGTAAGTGGTCGCAATTGCTTGCAGTGCCTCGAGCGCGTACAAATTTACACATGCAATAACACCCAGAATATTATTGCATAGGAGACGGATATATTGATCGGCTGAAGTCACAGGAATTGCAATATGTTTTTGATCAATTTTTATTTTTAATATGTTTTCTATTAAATTACTGTAAAAATAGTAAATAAGAAAATAAATAAATATTGTGGGGCCAAAGTTGACGTTAACTTAGAAGTTATAACCACTAATATGAAGAGACTCGCATCACAAATTTCTTTTCAAAATACATTAAAGTTGACCTATACTCCGTGTTCTGATATAATCAAAGTAAAAGATAGATTAAGCTGGCTATCTTGTGGGTGGGCTGTGCTAACCCCGACTGTGCAACAAAGGTGAATGAAATATATAAAATATTTCTGCCGTTGTCTGCCATCGTGAACATCCCGTCGTCGAAGCATCGTGGCGAAGTCGTAGGCATTATTGAGGAACAGCCTCCATAACAATGTTTATTACCTTCATTGTTCTGTAATGACGTCTCCGCTTGTCACAAAATGTCCTTTCAGCCGAACAGCTTACAACACTTGAAAATAAACAAGATATTCACTTTATCGTATAACTAGAATATTATAAGTCAAAATAAACTTTACAGATATAGATTTGTTAGAATGTATTTTTGAATAGATTTGAAGTGATTCTGATACTGATTGGACCATTATAGGAAGACGTTATAATTTAAAGGACTTATTAAAAAAAGGGATAGGAAGCACATGTTTAAGTATGTATGACATTTCCTTTTTTCGAGACTTTAACTTCTTGTAATAGAAGAATTTCTTTGAGAACATTGGTTGGTATTGAAAAATAACTTGACAAGAAATAACCGTTATTTATAAATTACTCCTCTTATAATTAAATTACATAATAAATATATATATATTTATAGAAAGGAGCTGGGAATCCTGATACAGGTATTTTTCACTTAAAAGGGTTCCCAAATCTTATACATTGTAATGCATATATGTACTTGCTTATGTATAAACACTTTTTTTCACAAAAGAGTAAAACTATGTTTTAAACGGACAAATGTCAATTAAATGTAAGAAATTCAAAAATCGTAAGAAGACAAAGTCAGAGTGAAAATGGATTAATGATCGAGAAGTCGCAGGAGCGAGGAACGAGGGCAGCACCAAAATAAAGGTGCAGGACGGTCAAGGGTTATGTAGGAAGGAAGAATGAAAGTGAAAGATAGGCGGTGATAAACAATGATAGATAGGAATATTTTCGTCTAACGACAGGAAATTAGAGACAGGAACCGATGACAAAGCAATAAATGAGAACTTAAATAATTAATTGAAAGCACAACCTGAATTTTAATAAAAACATGACTGCAGATAATTTATTGAAGATCAACAATTAGATTTTTTGGTATCAGCCGTTTTATTTTGACACACTTTTATAAAGGTTTTGCTTGGTTCGATCGCTATATAGAACTGAGGGTTGCAGTATGTTTTATTTGTAGTACTCTCCACCTAGGTGTTTGGCCCGTTCGGGATGGTACGGGAATGGGCTATTTAGCCCATAACATATATAATATATATATAGTAACCCGAATTTGTTATAAACACGTATCGTGAGTCGTGATCTGTTAAGTTCCAAAGGTTATAATAAATTATTTTAATAAGTCATCATTATTATCGGCCATTGAATAGTTGTTAATTTAAAGATCTAGCAACATTGACAAATCAAATAAACGGTTTTAAACTAATCTCGCGCTGATGTTTCTAATTATAATGAAAATGGCAGTTGACACTAACGACATTGCTCCAACATTTATAATAATTACTATCGTTTTGTCGTTAATTTGAAGGCTTAGCAATATCGGCAAATCGAACAATACCAAGTATTAACATTTATAAACTGACAAGACTTTGACGTTGTCAATTTATAAACTTCTTGACATACAAAAAAATGTGTATATTATGTTTTGAACTTGTTGTGCATAAATCATACATCGTCTGCTACACATACTAAAAATTCATTCGTTCCGCCAATGTAAAAGATGTTCAGGAACAGTCTGGCGCGTAAACAAATGAAATATTGAACTCAATAGGACATAAGTCTGATTTATTTCCGGTTTGGGACTCGGAACGATTTCCGCCTACTTCCTAATTGATTGATATCGTTAATAAATCAGGCGTGTCTTGTAATTTGTATTAGCTCACTCAATCTAGCGCTGTAAGGGTTAAATTACAGACAGGACCGTAATTGTAAACGTAGTTTCTTGTCGGGGTAAAGTGTCGGGGCCCATAATAATTTAGTTATACCTTTGTTTGCAAGTGTTTCTAGTTTACTATAGTAAAATTAAATTTAAATAACAAAACGTTTCTGTACCTTTCATTTCTTTTTCTTCATCAGTCTTTGTTCAATTCAGTTTTATTTCAATCATTTTAAAATACGCCTAAATATAAATGAAACTCGAATGAAAGAAAAAAAATTAAGCAATGTTTGCTATAAATTGTCAAATATTTTCCACAAAACTAACTGAATAAATCTATAACATAACTATGGCTAACATAAATATTGCAGACAATTTTTTGTGTATATCTCCTATACAGTTGTTACAATGTGAGTTTAGGGCCTCAATGTTACAAGTCAGCCTCCAACACAAGCCTGTTAAGAAAATTCAGATTACATTGCCTTAAAATGAGGTTCGAGATGGGACCAAACAGATTGCTAATTTGCAATTAGGCCAAGAATGTGTACCCTGAGCTGATTACATTTTAGTTACATTAATTCCAAACTGCTTAAGTTTAAAGGTCACGCAAAGGTCAAGTAATTTAAGGAAGTAGTTCGTCGAATTTCCTGGTAGATTTAAATGGTAAATATGGTATGGCTAAACAAGTTTCCACCGTAGGATTGGATTTTGTGCATTTTGACTAGATTTTGACCACTTAAATTTAGTTTATTTTAAATTTAAATAATAATAACAAATCGTTTATTTGCCAAGATAGTGGTACAATAAGATCGATCAACCACAAATATCCAAACAATCAGCTATATATAAATAGGCATGCAAATGTCATATCAATTTTTACTATGCGTTATTATAATCCTTTTATTAAGATACAAAAAAGGAAGATATACAAAATAATAAGCCGAATATTGGCAAAGGCCTTCTTCGTTTGTTTCTTCTCCGTTTAGCCTTATCTATAATTTACCTACTATCGACTTAATTTCGTATTTCCACCTTCGAAACCGTCTGGCTCGTTTCCTTTTCAAAACACTACGCTATTGTTACATTTTTATATCTCTTATCTTTATAAATATAAAGTTTTCTTAGGGGTCTCACTATCTATTGATGAAAACCATGTAATGATATCTAAGGACTTTGGTTTAGGCACTCGGCTACTACACATTACACGCTAGAAGTAGTCTTTCACTGACCACGATTTCAAGAAAGTACGTAAAACCTCGAATGTAAAAAAATATAATAAATTCACGTTTGTATATAAAAGATGTTTTATATAAATAATTATAAAAAATCTACAATATTGTTTAATTGTATTATCTATATAAAATGCAAAATAAATGAAATCGTTACTTTACCTGAAATAGTTTACATAAGTATAAGACAAAACTGACCAATCATAATTGAATGGAAAGCACAATCGTTTCGTCTTTCGTTTATATTCTCACCCTTTTAGCTAATTTCTACTTGGTTCTTATCGCTCGCTATTTTGCATTTTCATAAATGAATACATTCTTTAACTAATTGGGTCTACGTTTAGGAATCAACAGATTATAACTGTGTGTTCTCCCTTTCGTCGTGGAGTTAAATTAATTGTAATATAAAATAATAAATTCTCCAGATGTTTGTTAATAACAAGATTTTAATCCCGTTAAAGTCATGGTCAAAGTTAAAGTCATAAGTAAAAGGTTACTCAAATTACCGTTACTAAATAAACAAGCAAAGACATTGCGTCTCTTTGCGTTTTCTACAAAGTGTACTATGGTGAGTGTTGTGAAGAAATGTTTGGGTTGATCACGGTGCCTCGTCACGATACCGTGCGAAATTTCAATGCAATTTTTTTTGTATGTGTAGCAGACGATGTATGATTTATGCACAAATTTTCAAAAGCGTTCCGTTTCAGAAGACAATTTCTTTTGCGAACTAGCGAACTGAGAGATACTACAACTATTTATAGTTAGAGTGTACTCCTCCCTAAAAGGCCGGCAACGCACCATCCAAAATTGGGTGGCTATGGGCTGCGATGACCGCCCTTTATGGGCGTCTCGTAGACTCGTTTGCCCCCGTATTATCCCATATTATTATAAAAAAGCTGATGTGAATGTTATATTACGCTAAACAAAGCTATCCTAAGAAAACGTCAAGTCCTGCAATATAAAACACATCCTTATCAAAACCAAACTTCCTTCGGGAGATGGAGTGTATGATAAAAAATAATACAATCTCATTTCCTATAACCCAAATAGGTTATCTTTGTTCGGGATCGAGCTACGGTAAACAGTCTCCAGCGACACTACATTGCTTCTGGGAAAATATTTTTACAGTATCGTATTGATTTATCATATTTTAACGAAACGACTTACATTTTTGTAAGGGTTAAGACTTTACATGTTTCTAATACAAGCTTTGCCAAACATTTTTTTCGTTCGCAACGTTAATCTAGCCTTACCCTTATGTGAACAAAGAATATTTCAATTCAAACCAAAACTAATAATTTTATTATTTAACCAAAAAATATATACAAAGAAGACATATATAATTGTTCATTAAAATCAAAATACGGTATGAGTACATGTCCTCTGTAAGATATGTGGATTGGAGTAGGTTTGGAAATACTTCAGTGGGCAGCTAGTTCGACATAGTGGTAGTGGCTAAAACTGCCTTAAATAACGCGCCATTGTGGAAGCCAAGATGATACGGATGAAATTACGTGTTCTACCTCGATATTCGATAATGAATGTCAATTGCAGGTGTTCATTCAAACAACTTCTCTGAACACTCTCTATGGTAAAAGCGCTAGAAGTTGCAGAGAGACCATACATCTCAATGCAACTCCATTGGAGGGAAGGTGCCTGGTCGTCGACAATTCGAATTTCTCAACGTTGAATACGGTCGAGTGGCAGGAGGTGGTATAATCCTACTTTTTATAATTGTATAATTGTTAATAAAACACTTTTTGAACGGATTCAAGCTGTGTATTATTATTATAAACTTATAATTAATTACATAATTTTAAGTGACCGTGACAGCGTGCGTGACGCTGTAAATAAAGCACGCGAAACGTCGAAAAAAATTAAATTTAAAATTATGTAAATAATTATAAGTTTATAATAATAATATGTAGCTTCAATCCGTTTAAAAGGTGATTTCTTAATGTGTAAAAGCTATGTTAACAAAAGACAATACTATGTATAATTGTTACCTTTAAAAACTCGAATACCAATACTATATTTTATACAACAAGTTATACCCAGTTAAAAATTTTCAATGAGGTGTTAACAAAAATCTCGCACGAGGCAGAGTTGGGCGCTAACTTTGGCGCGAACATATTTCACGTCCGGACAAATTAAATAATCTGACAGCATCGACAAGCTTTTAGTCATAAATATAACTTTTTGCTATTGACAGGCTGAACTATGGCGGAATTGCGATTTTTTCAATATATTTCCGTCCTACTGCACGTTTTTACTGAATATAAATCTACGTATCTACGTCAAAAAGTGGGTGTACAAGATGTATTTTCATAGAAAGCTTGAAAGCTTTTTAATTTATTATGTTTTAATATACATATAACGAGCTAGTGGTCGGGACTTCTGATCATGAGTGCATTGGCATCATTTTGCTTAAATGCTCATCATGCTTCATCATGAATATTTTACCTATCTGCTTTACAGATTAAGCGTGCGTCTATCAACTCTACAATGGAAGTATTGTACAATCTATGTGTGTAATACTTTCTTGTACGGCTATCCTCATCAAGAAACCGGCATAACTTAGACCTGCATACAGTGCTTGTTGTGCAAGTTTTCTTATCTTGGACCTGATTACATAAATGGATGAGCAAGTACATGTAAAAAAATCGATCAATGAAGCAGACGCAAATATACCGCGGAGTTGTATATGTATAAAGAATACTACTGCGTTATATACGTAACTGTACTTAAGTTAATGTACATAGATGGCTTAGCAAGGAAATCGAATTAGTTTATACATACATTCCACACAACACACACAACGGGGTGATGGATAGACGCACGGTGCGATCTCAGTCGGAAATCCTTTGTTGTTAAGGTTACCATAAATTTAGCGAAACTTTAGATTACACGGCACTTTGCAAGCCATAGGTATTTTTTTCTTTTAAGTTAATGTTCTAAAAAATAAATAATAAGAGCATGGAAGCCGATACCTAAACCATATGATGAATATTAATGATAATAGCTTCGACAATACTTGGTATGAGTATTTAAACGATTAATTATTAGACATCGTAATATACGAAATAATTAGATTTGAAATATTTGAGGCTACCTAATAATACTTAGGTAAATCTTAATTAACATAAGCAAAGTCATCAAGTTTGGGTAATGAAGTACCCAAAACAATTATTTTTATGGCGCTTTGCACAGCCAAATGCTGAGAATAAAAAATCAAGAAAGACAAGCATTCTCACCATGATAGACCAAATGAAATAAAAATAGACGGGTCATGAGCAAATATTCACGGAATGGTTAGGGTACCAGACGGAAAACGAAGAAGAGGCCCTAATGATGAAAGATGGGAGGACGACCTCAAATTAACAGCAAGCTACAACTGGAGAATAGTCGCGAAGGATAGAGAACAGTGGAAAGGGTTAAGGCCTTTGCCAAGAGGCACACCAAGGTATACTGTATAGTGAAAACTGAGTTTCAGAATATAAAGACTATATTGTTGTTGTTATAATAATAATTATATTTTAACTACTGAGAAATAATGATGAATTCGTGGAAAATATATAAATAATATATATGCTGCTTTTTATATTGATTAGATGTATATTTAAAGATTACATAGTCACCGTAGCGCGAAGGCTATGACGCGTTCCATTTCACGGTTGGCTGCGACCGGTCTAATTATCTCGGGAACACGCCTAAACACCTCATTACATTTTCTTTAGAGATCCCTTCTTTACCTTTTATCTTTACTTCTCATTCTGTATTTAAATTTTGTAATTAACTTTTAATTTGAAAACTCAGTAGTTTTAAACACTTACAATACTTGTTCTTGATACTTTACCTGTACATGCTGACCACTAATCCCTCCAGTTAATGTTCCACACAGCAGTGGTGTTCGTATTCGATTACATGATCCCCCTGTATGCCATACTTTTCGACCCTCAAACTCGTGTATATTTAAAGGATAATTTCTATTTTCTTGGCTCCAATAATCGTGAATTCCCTTCGCATAGATCTATCATTTTCAATTTCACCTTCACCATCACTGCCATACAATTGTGGAATTATCTTCCTGTGGCTGTGCAGTCCCCGCAGACTTATTTATATTTAAGAAACAATAAACATGTGTTATTTTTACTTGAATGTATTTTTATTTTAAGTAGTTTTCTGTTCTGTATTGTACTTTTTTTGTTTACCTGGTAGAAACTAGTTTTAGCAGTGAGGCCGCCTATTAACATCCTTTTTCAACGTGGGTTAGGAGGGCCGGTTACCTACATTCCAAAAGATGAAGGGAACAGATAAAGTAATATCTCAATAGGGGATTACTCCAGACTAGCAGTATTTCGTTGCCATAACAACATCTTCCTAAAATGTAAAATATTTGAAATAAATACAGATAATACAACTTTCTGTACAGTTGTGATACTTTTTGACATTCAACACCTTTTGTCTTCAGTCACTGTGACCACGCACGTTGTAATATATGAAAAATAATTATAAGTTTATAATAATATATAGCTTCAATCCGGTAAAAAGTGTTTTCTTTTAATTTTGTTTTTTATACGTTAATTTGGAAATGTAGGTAAAAACAATGAGTAATTGTATTTCCCTTTAAGGAAAAATATATAATAAATGAGATGAACCAATAATTAGGTTTGCCCACAGAGTAATTAAATTTGCAACAAGGCTTTAAACTTTTATGGGATTAAATTGGTTCGAACGATTAATAATTTAACCTTCATTTAACCTCGAAGAATTTTAAATATTTCGCGTTTACTTCGCCAGCGCTATTTTGAAATGAATTTTTCACCCATTATGTAATTTACATGGAACCATTGGTAATTAGCTATATTATTGTTAGAATTCATTTGACTTTGACTAGTTTCATGTTTTATGAATAAAGGGATATTAATAATTAAAGCTATAATTAATAACTTAATTATGCCGTTTTCTATATATAATTTCAGATTAAAAGTATAGGGGGATTGAGTTTAAGTTCGCGAAACTGTTGTCGGCCTTTAAACAATTATATGTTATTGTTTTATTTTTGCTCTCAAACATCACAATATATATTACAAAGAGGTCAATCTGATACTTAAGACAACCTGTTATAGAAAGGATATACATGTGTGAAAACAACACAAGAACTTTAGAAGGCGCTAACCAGATCCTCACAATTCAGTAGCCCGCAATATCGCAGCACACAACTCACGAGGGGACTCTTTATATTATAGAAGTCGTACCTTCTTAATAGTAGCGTAAGTAAGGGTAAGTTTATTAAATATAGTATAATACAAAATAAACCTGAAATAATTGAGCACTTTCATTAAAGCTAAAGTATTCTATTTAAAATAAAAATATCAGAATTAAGGTACAATATACCGTAACCGTAGAATATATAAATAGGTTTTCATTGGCTTACAAATATGATAATCTACATTGGTTTTAGATATAATACTCAAGCAAACATTATAAAATATCTTATCGACAATGTTAACAAATCCAAAAAATTGGTTCAAAAACAGACATCTAAATGTCTATTCTCTTGTAAGTACAATAGAATTAATTTGAGAATAATTTATCATATCAAGTTCCGTGGCCATCTCATTAGGGACACACTTCTAAAAGGAAAAAAGAAAATTCATTTTTAATGATGGAAGTTGTTCTTTTGAGTGGGAACAATTTAAGCCTCGGGAGATTCTTTTAATATTTTTTTAAACTTTGTTCATGGTGCTTGTGGAAGTGTATTTTTTCTCGTTTAGTTCTTGTAGTAAGCCGGATATTCTTTAAGAATTGATTATATTTATGTAAATTATTTTTCATTGTCATAGATATCTATTAAAAATATATAATAAAGGCAATTCAAAGGAAATTGATAAATCTTTTAAATTAAATCTAAAAACAAATTTATTAAATTGGGCTAGATTTACAAAAGTTAAATAAATACTAATTCTTAAAACTAATAACGTATATAGTTATAATAATAAATAAAATTTTACAAATAGAAATTTAAAACAAATTTAAAAAATCCTTGTGGTAGTGTACCTTAAATGCTGGCAGCTTATCTTCGCTGTATTGCGAATATAAGCTGCCAGCATTGCCGGCTCAACTGATTTGTTGAGCGAAGAAAGCACTAGGCTCTGGGATCACCGGTACTACCTATCAGGCGCCAACTTAAATCTAAGAAATAATGTAATATCCGATTATCGGGAAATTTTCTGAGTCAATTAACGGTTGATTTTTATTGATACTTTTCTTAATAATTGAGATACCTTCTACTACCTTTAGAATCATAATCTGACTTTGGACACTACGTTCAGGGAACGCAGGGTAGTTCTGATTGGGTTTTTAATTCAATTGACAGCTAGATCTGTGCATTGAATCCGCTACTCGTTATAATTTAATCTAAAATTGTCTTTTGTAATGTTAAAAGGAATCAATCTAAATGAAATACTGTTCGCACTTAACCCACAACACGCCCACAATGTCTGAATGATGATATCGATGGAGTGACGATGTCTTTCCAACACATATATATTTATGTTGGTTAAGAATATTTTATTATGTAACAACGTATATACTGAACAAAACATATTCGTATCTGAAAAAACAGAAAGGACAATTATAATCTACTATTCCATTCCCTTGTCAATGCCAATACAATTCTAATATATATCAACTCTTTGAATAATTATGAGTTAACATTAAGTTACACAGTTGATAAATTCGTATACAGTATATATAAAGTAAATACAGAAATACGATTTCTTTATTAAGCAATATTTAAATACAAATGCATCAAACAATATTAATTACGGAACGTCAGTTAAGAAACAAACAATTATTTTAGAAACGTGATATAAAAACTAGTAAAGGCTATTATAATTGTACTCTTTAGTTGTGATAGAATCTTATTTCTGTACTTTCTTTCTTTTTCTATAACATTTACAATAAACTACTTTATTCATATCGTTACGGATTTATTTTCATATTACGCATCCTCTTTTAGAACTTTTCGGGATTTTGACCTTTAGGATACAACCCTCATCCCATTGGCCGTTGGTTCGAACCCCAGTTGTGCACTAATATTTATATGTGCAAACAATGTGGGGAAACCGGCACCGGCCTTAGTCCCAAAAACTTCTTGCGTATTTTAATTCATTTCGAATCAGATACAGAAATCTGAGGGTCTGAGGATCCCAATTCTCTAAACATAGTTAAAAAGCAACTTGTTCATTACAACATAATCCAATCCAAGCACAATAAATAATTTTGAGTGTTACCTAAGTTGTTGGGTCTATGTTTTGGCACGTACAACTATTTATTTGGTTAAGAAAATGTTCTCTTAGGATCAGAAAACAAGAAGCTGGCCGTTCAATAATTATTAATATGAAAGTTTATATTAATATTTATACTTTTATTAATAATAATAATAAAGCAACTTTTATTCCATACTGTTAAAACGTTACTTATCAAATGGGTGTTAGTTTCGTTATTATACTCTTAGTCTAGGTGATCAGCCTTCTGTGCCTGCGACACTCCGTTGACTTTTTGGTTTCAAGGCATGCTGATTTCCTCACGATGTTGCATTCACCGTAATTTATAAACTCTGGCTCATATTTATAATATGTGTATGCACACTTTTTGATTTCTAGAAAAATTGCCCAGTAGATGCGTATTTCTTAGGCTTACACGGCTATACCTGTGATATATGTATAAGTTTCATTCTACTAGTCTATTCATAAATATATTGTAACTTTGACTAATAATTTATATTATTGAGCGCCTTCCAGTATTAGTAAAACCTATTCTTTTTTACGAGGTATGGAGTAAGTTCTATACACCACACATGAAACGCTTAAACGTTGACAACTTTCCCTTTTTTTATGTATGGACTTCTTATGTATTTCTTAATACAGTTATTGAACCAATTATATTTACGCGGAAACTTGTGAACGCAAAAGAGTCCTTCACTTCTTTGATTACAGTTTTTAGATTGAATACTACGTAAGAAAAAATAATGAAAAATATTCTTACTAAGACTTCTTCTTCTTATCCGGTACACTCTTGACAGAGCGGTCGTGATCGCTATGTAGTAGTGGCAATCG
This sequence comes from Pieris brassicae, assembly GCF_905147105.1. Taxonomy (NCBI): domain Eukaryota; kingdom Metazoa; phylum Arthropoda; class Insecta; order Lepidoptera; family Pieridae; genus Pieris; species Pieris brassicae. The sequence goes on along the minus strand of NC_059669.1, from coordinate 12,170,964 downwards.
AAGGGGCAGATGCGATGCGCTTCACGACGTTTCGCCATCGTTGCCTATTAGTGGTCATCCTGCTACACTCATTGAGTGTACCTCCTACGGCAGACTTGATCTGGTCAGTCTAACGCGTAGGTGACCTTCCGCGCGGTCTAGTACCTTCCATCTTCCCCTGGACGACAAGGCGTTCTATGGACTGAACACCGCGCCGAGATACGTGTCCGAAGAATGTAAGTATGCGACATTGTACTGTTGAAAATAAACGCTGCTTAATACCGAGTTCTTGAAGTATCGAGACATTTGTATTGTCCTCCAGCACCTAAGACTAAGAAAATAGAATTAAGATACAAATACTTCTAAAAATAAAATGTTTTTGAAATGCGCATCAATCTTAGATTACTTAAAAACCATGTCAAATGTAATCCGCTTAAACCTCAAAGACATTGTTTATTTTTCAAATCCGAGATTCTCTTAATAGAATCCTTTATGTGTTCAAGATTTACTTGGAGCAAAAATACACGTCTTAGATAATCTTTATAAATTGCTTTCAATTGTACTATGTATATCACAATCGGATAAAGCTCTCTGTTCTGGCTCTCATGTTCAGTGGGAGATGACCAAATTTCAGAGTGCGTCATATCTGTTGAATTAGATAAGATGCAGCGACGCTGCGATGGATCTTTAGTCTACGCTTGTCTTCTCCATTCCATAACTACATTCTTTACGCAAATTTGGTAATTTTTAAGATATACAAATCGTTGTAGATCCACAGGCGCTACAACCCTATACGGGTCTTAACCGCAGATTGCATCCATTTTATGAGAATTTGTATAGACAAGCCTGCTGTGCCTGATGTGTTAGATATTTGGGGCTTTAAGACATATGCCTTTACCGTAGGAGCAAGTGTTAATAGCACACATAGAAAGAACAATCCATTAAAGCGCAGCTGTGATTCAAATGCATGACCTCTGGGCTGAGAGCCGGTTTAGATTAACATATTAAGGTCTGTATTCGAAGATATCAATCAGATCAAATATCACCTGAGACTTCATTTGAAATCAGATTGCAACTCAAGTAGCTACTTTATTCCAGAATGTATTTTAAACGTCGTCCCGCTGTAACTAGTTTAACGTGAGATTTGATCAACGATCAACAAGATTTTGCCTTAGTTTGTGGTTCAGGTTAGCATTCCATTGCGAGATACAAAAAAGATTATTTAAAAGATCCTTACAGGCTGTGTGATTCTAAGAATAATGACTTTTCCATTAAAATCATATTTATTATAAAGTCGAAAATTTTATTTTCAAAAAGTATTTAATAAATTCTCGTTTGTTTAGAGCGCTTTAACTACGTTTAAAAATAATAAGTAAGAGACTACGTAAAATGAAATGGAAGTCTAATTGTCATTGTCAGTCTGAAGTCACGTGTTACTCGCTACCATTAAGATTATTAGACATAAATCGTACTATATTTTTTTAAATTACATAACTTTATATTTATTTAAAAGACAAATTTATAAGTGTTTCTTCTTGAAAAAAATTTGATCAAATTTTAAATTGCCACATAGAATATTAATTTAAAATATATTAGTACAAAAATAAACAATTTGTGTATTTTAGTAATGATTCGGTTTAAAATACCTTTATTATTGAGCCGGTTAAGTAATGTAACGCAGCAGTCGACGCACGTTTGCCGGTTTGCTTCAGTCAATTCGTGAGGTACCCACCTTTCAAACTTTTTAATCTTCCCAATTAGCTTCAAGTGAATTAAAACAGTTTTATCACTAACACCGCAGCCTACAGCTAACTTGGACGTGGTTTGCGATGGATCCGCTTCCACAATAGCCTTCAATACTTCATTATCAACTTGGGTCTCAGGCCGTCCACGGGGCTTGTTCTGCAGGTCGAAATTTCCAGAACGAAAACGTTGGGACCAAAAACAAACTATGTTTTCTTTTGCAACATGACCGCCATACACATCATTCACCCTTCGAGTCGTTTCCGCAGCACTAGTGCCACGGCGGAACTCGTACTCGTAAATAATGCGATACTTTAAGTTTTCCATTTTGTAAAATGAGTGACGGTCATCGAAGCACAAATACATGAGTAAATGCTGTACAAATTTGAATTTGAAATTCCTAACCAAAGAGGTATTTGAGGTCAAAGTACGACAAAAAGCCAATTTCATATGTTAGGACCTAATATAACTAATATACTGTTTATTAAAACCTAAACATAAAAATCAAATATACAGTATTTACAATATACTTAACCTACATAGTAAAAGAGTAAGAAATAAACAGTTCGAGTCCGGTGTACCTTTAACGCTGGTAGCATTCCTCCCTGTATTGCTATACCTTTTCGTTGTGCGAGGAAAGTACTATCTACCGGGGACCTACTTAAATCTTTCATAAGTATATATTAGTTTTACTGTTCAACAGTTTTGACACAATTTGACAAAAATAATTTGACAAAGTTTGTTTTTATGAATATACAAATTATTTACTTATAAATTCATTAATTAAAATTAAATATTGAGTAGTTGGTAAATGTAACTAAGGCAGTCTGAATAGCATGGCACATTCATATCACATCCTCTGTGATTTGAAAACAGTCTTCACCTATACTTCAATCCTTCATGTAGTAATCTTTAAATATTATGCAAAACAGCACACGCAACATTAATTAAGCTAAAATTTATATGTTCTGTTCTATTCTACAACATTTCTCATTTTAGAATGAATAATATATTATTCAGCAGCACTTGATGGTGTTAACAAATAAGTTAGACATGGACAACCAATATCACCAATAAGTTTTCTGTAAACTCTTTGTATATATTCTCATATGTGGAATCTCCACAAGCAATTTATGGGATTCATATGATTGACAATTAAATTTCATCTTGATCATCGATCTCGACTTAAATGATATTTAGGTCTAATGAATATGACTTGGCGATCAGCAATCAACAGAGGCGTTCGTTAAGTCGAGTATCAAGCCGTTTTTTAGTATACAATCTTGTATTAAATCTAAAATCAATGCTTAAAATACAATTTAGAATACTGACCTATAACATTGAACGTGGACTGCTGTTGGATGGTGGTGGAGGACTGTGGTGGTGGAATATGTTCTATATTCATCATTATTAAAACTAATAACAAAACTTTGAATTTCCAATGTAATTGTAATTATTAGCACCCGGCTCGACATCACCTGTCACTGATTACAAATGATATGGAGAGGGGTGGGGGGAGTGATTAGCGTGACAAATTGTCTGAGGCTGTCACACGCACTCATTTTAGTTAGTGTCAATTTTCGCACAAACCTATCAGATTTACCGAGACATTTTCGGATATCGCCTTTCAACAATTTCAGAATTTTGCCTTGTTCGATCAATATACGATCCCCTTCAAGATAGTTATAAGTAAAACTTCATTGACGTCATATCCGTTCCATACCTCGCTTCAACTACCATTATGAAAATATATACATTAGCTGCCTGGCCCAGCTTCGCAACGATGGACATTATATTTGTATAATTTGGAAATAAATATACATTATGTTAGGGTTAAATTAGGCATTCTGCAATGTTGCAATTGAAATCGCTCAAATAGTTTTTCAGAATATTCACTACAAACATACGAATCCATTCCTAAATTGTTTCTAGTATTAATCTATTTATTCCAAATCAATATTTTAAGATAACACAGATCCATCAAATTTAGCCAGTGTTTTTTACTACTCCTATTATTACATATTGACTGCCTTATTTGTTAACACCATTATCTCCATCATGTCCTGCCAAAGAGCATTATAAACTTGTTCTTTCTAAAACGAGAAATGTTGTAGAACAGAACATAGCATATGAATTTTTTTACAGACATTTTTTTTTATCAAGACGAAGTTTCTCTGCAATCGTTAAAACGCAATTCTATGAGACAAATTTGCACAGCTTTCTAACTGTTAGTTCAAACACTGAGTGATTCAATATTGTTAAATCTCACCCCCTTTGGATAGTAATCCTTATACTCAATTTACTTAGACGTATTTGCTCTGAATACGACCGTCAAATAAAATACTTAATCATAATACACGATATCGAACAAAAGGGCACAATCACCACCATTGTACTCGGGCGTAACTTTTGGTTTTTCAATGTATGTTTGTTTATATGAATACTGATATCGTCTTTGCACTTACAAAAATAGCACAAAAAATTGTTATCTGAAATGAAACCCATTAGTATATTTATTTATTATGGGGTTATAAGGCTGACGGCAACGAAGTAGGAAGAAATCTGTGGTCCGTAAGGACACACTATTCTTATATAAAATATTAAATAATACTACATTAACTAAGCAATGTAAAAATAAAATTATTTGAATCTAAATTAAACACCTTAAAAAATACAATATAATATCTAAAATATATTATTATAAGGAGTCCCTTTAGGCAATACTGGCAGCGTTCCCCCTTTAAATAGCTTGACTTATTCTTTGTCCGAGGTGGCTGCCAGCTCTTCGGTCTCCTGTGATGTCGACTAACCTTTTAGCTAAATATTGAAGTGTATGTGGTTAAACATATGTATGTAACTTTTTTCTTTACAAAATGTCGTTTCGCAGTTGCCACGATATCGCAGGCTACACGTCTATGAAGAAGGCATGGGTCCGCTCGATTGTAAATGTCTATTCATTTATTAAAAAAGGATGCACCACATTGCGAAAAATCATATACCACTTAATAATAATGATAATACAACCTTTATTTCGTTAGTGTTTTTTTATCTTAAAATTTATCTTATAAAAGTTTTATTATGGTTAGGTAATGTTTATTATTATTACCCTGAAACATATTTACCCCTCTCCAATGCATCCTAGACCTAAAGGGGTAGCCTAGCCTACCTTGTGTAATTATTAGCAAATTAAATTGTGCAACAAATGTAAAAAAAAATACTTTAAACAATATGTGGGTAAATTACCTATAAAGTAACGACTCCAAAGTCATGTTTTATATTTTGCTTATTGTTTGTAATATTTATATTAATTAGTTGCAACAAAAAAAAATCTTGGTTTTACGTAAATGATATTATACGTAACGTAGTCTTATAATTATTAGAAAAATAATTGTCTTCTCAATAATACAAATATAAATATGACATGAATACGTATGAGTAGCAGAGTTATTTTCTCCTTTCCAAAATGTTTGAATTAAGTTGGTTTTCGTTGTATGTTATCTAAAACATGATCCAATATTAGAGATCTGATAAAATTCATCGTTAGTCACGTACCTCGCTCTTGATATAGGAGTGTCACGCAAGCAGATCATACCCAGAGAACTGTTTATCTAGTTATTAGTATTAGCTTATAAACGATCTTCAATACGTAGTTAGACACGCACCATTTATTTAATCAATTTTGCATTGGTTGAAGATTCACAAACTGTGTCATACAATATATGGAATGTTGCCTTTCACATAGTATAAATTGTATTGTTCAATTCTGTAAATTTACCCAATAACCATTAATAATAATATAGGCATTGAAAGCGATTTGAGTAAAATGAAATGGTAAGTCTGAGGCGGCACTTTTTTGAAATGCACATTCGAGAAAATATCCTTTTTTCTTTTTATTTTTTTTCGTGATTGGAATTTTATTAAATATGCCTCATGTTAAGCGTCTAAGTACAGTTTTTTTGGGAAGTAGTTTCGTAATTAAAAATAATTAAAGGGCCTTCTGAAACTGAACGTGAATCATATATATAATGTATTTTCTACTCCTATTAGATAGCAACTTATATTATACAGGTATAGCTGACGTTAGAATAAAGTTAGGATTCAAACTTATTTGTTTAAACAATCTAAGCATAATTTAATATAGCTTAAACAATTTACTATGAATATCGGTACATAAAATATTGTATTCGGTAAAAGACAACATTTAGAGTGCTATTTAAAATTTCTATCAAATTTTTTTTTGCTATGTCGGAATTGCTATGTTTTTGGAATTGTCTTTAAAACAATTATTCTAAAAAAGTTTAAATTTTCAAGTTTCCATGATTTAATCAACCAAATCATTATTTCTTACGAATAAAACGGCACTTAAAACGTCATCTATCAACTAAGATTTCAAGCCCGAGGCTTGTTTTCACCCTGACATGACTCTCAAAGTAACTGTCTGGTATTATGAATGGGTTTATGTAGGGCAAACATTTATTTCTTGTTGTATTAATTGATAGCAATACGGAAACATTAAAAATAGTATTTTCCGTGAATTAAACACTTCGATGACTTGGCTTGAACTTAGTTATTTACTCAGTTCATTACAAAATGTTTCTGTGTAGAATGCTCTGAAGACCTAACCAATAACTATATATAATCAGTAAAAGACGCAGGTGTGTACTATGCTACTTGTTATTACCTCAAACATTGTGTGAGAAGTCATAGTACAAAATTTGTAAATAATTACAAAGCAATTGAGAGTAATTTTCAAAAGTTATCGTATTGTCTAGCTAATGAAATTAATTACATCACAATCTATATATGAACAAAGTGAGCAATGTTGGCCTAGTAGTTTCAAGTGGTGGTCGTGGTCGTAAGTTTGAATCTAGCTGTACACCAATGCACGTTTAACATTCCCTCGAACCTTGAAGGAATACACCGTGAGGAAACCGGCTTACCTTAGACCGAGTCCGAGTCCTGAGGCCTATTAGATTGACAAATGATTATGAAACAGATACAGAAATTGGAGGCGTTGTAGCGCCCTGAATTATTTGTTTACTTTTAAATATGAACATAATTATAGTTTATTTCAATAAAGTATATGATTGCAGTCAGCACATTAGCTATGCTACAATATAACTTACCTAGTTTGTATGAGACTGCTTGTGGTTGAACATCCATGTTCTGCACCGCATATTCCTCACTACAAAACTGATAAAGAGTTAGTAAACTGTGGTAGGTATTGTTAGAGCCTCGTGTGAACACGACAGCACGTAGAACCTGATTTAATTAAATGTGCTGATTTCATATCGATAGCAATATGCACAGTGTCATGTGATCTGTTTCACTAATTATTACTATGCGAGTCGAATGGGAAATTTCTATAGCTAGTAGGTAATAAACGAAATAGATATGGGAATTAACTTGTTACTGATTATCCGTAATAAGTAAATTGTTAACTTGTTGTTGAATATTAACACATAGCGGTTTAGGCCTCCTCGTCAACTTTCCGTTTGGATCTGTTATATGCTTCCTCCGTCCATTCTCCGCAGAAAAAAATACGATACCGCCAGCCCATAACGTTTGTGGTCCTCCCACGTTTCTATTTCATGGAGGTCCATCTTTTGTCTGCACATTTTTCAATAATTCCTAAGTTCCCATTCCAATAGTTCACAAGAACACGACATATTGAGAATAACAATATTGTTAAGATTTCATTAGAATATTGACCAACTACTGACACGACTCACCTGTGGTCCAAAATGTTAAAAGCTGAAGGTGCGAAATACACCAACAGCTCACTAAAATAATATTATGTATGTGTGAATAGGTGTAAGTAGTATTTAAGATATTGTCTTTGAACAATAAATGAGATTTGAATATTGCTCTGTCGTATTCATTTCTCGCTTCCTCTCAAAGTGGCGAAGACTACTTCAAGGCCTTAATTATCGTGGTGAGCCTGCCCGATAGCTTTGAGATAATCCCACCACCTCGAACGTTTGACGTAAACGCGTAGGGCTCCGTCTGTTACCTTAGGTCTCTTGATGCAGACATCCCGTACTTATTATATATTCACTATTTATTTGTTAGTACCCTAACACATACCTGTAGGGCTTAGGGATCCGTAGGGAGGTTAGGTTCTTACATCTCACCCTCTCATATGTTTAGTTATCTAGTTCAGCTGGCTCATACATACATTACATATACTATGCAGATACTCCTGACATTCAATACATATAAAGATTAAACACACATTTCACAGTCCCCTAGCTAACAAGCTGTACAAATATCTAACGTAGAATAATTGTATACTAACAAAACTTTGATTTCTGTTTCTATTTTTATAGTATGGAATTAAAGTGGCGTTATTATTAACTATTATCATTATAGCGGTACACCGCGATACTTAACCCTCAGGTCTTCCGTACATACCCAAGCTATACACCAATTGCTTTTTCTATGTGGCCAATTAACTGGAACATACGACGAAGGCGGGAACGGGCACATTTAAAAATTAAAAATTGACGGTGTGTGTTAAACGAAGCAGGATGACCTATTTGTCTATTCAGTAAAAAGATCTAAGATCCAGTCACAAAAGTCTTAGGCTATTAAGACCTACGTACAGTTTTTATTTTAAAATTTGCGCGACAATTAACATATGGAGTACGTAGTATTTGTAAAAATCATGAACATGTTATTTCTTTATACTGGGCTATTTCAGCCCACAACGTACGTTTTATAAATTACGTAAAAAATGAATATTCCTGTTCCTAAAGTAAAGTAGGAATACGGAAGGTTCTCAACTTTATTAACACAATAGTCTTATATTATGCAAATGAATAATTATAATAAAGTTTTCCTTATACACAAACATAATAATAATTTCATACTTTGTGTTGTCAATTATCTTCATTTAAATGACATCCGCATTTCACTCATTTTCTCATTACTGTACGTTGGAGCAGCGCAACTCATTATAATATTCTTTTATGTTAAATAAGAGCTTCTCCCATTCATTATATAGAATATAAGGCATTGTATGATAACCCGGTTGCTGAAACTAAAAGGATTTATTGTTCTTTGAGATTTTATTTCTTCTTCTTGGAAGTACTATCCCAGTTTAAGAATTTATGCAATTCATAAAAGATTTGTGATTTGGTAATTAATTTTATTTAGGTAAAGATTCTGCATTTCATCCAACAAGTATTTTCTTAATAATATTTAGTAAGTAGGTTATTTGTATTTTGAAGCGTCGTCGATTTTCGTTCGGACAAGCCTTTAAAGTTTTTCATAGAGGTACAAATTAGTAGTACTGCCCCTATAAAAAAATTAACATTCGACCTCAGAGTTGAGAACTACAACCGTAAATATAAACAAACATTGAAAATATTTTGAAAACAAGGTTAACAATGCATTAATTAATATCTAATTAGAGCATTGGCTTTCAGACTCATGTAAGCATCGGCTTAACTAAATTACAATAGAGTAGTTTCTGAAATCCTTAATTAAGTTAAGTCTCTCGAGTAAGACAATGATAGGTCTACAGATATCTATGAAGAAGCCAGCATCAAATAAAGGGTGCCTTGGAAGAGTTTTAAATAACTTTAATATGTATTTACATTTTTATACATATGTATTATAAAAGTATTTTTAGGTATACCTAAAAACCTTTTATAATTCGTCATGATATAATAGCCTTTCCACGAAATCACAGTGTAAATTCATTTTATAACTACCTATATTGCGACCACTGGGTATTCAGGCTGACGTAGCAAAAACCGTAGGAAGCGTTGTAGTGAGCAAGGCGGTGTAACGAAATTGCGTAGCGTAATCATAGCGAATAACGAAATTTATATTTGTGATTGTGTATATGATTGATAACAAATACAATAAAGTACTTTGTTTAAATCAATTTTAATTTGTTAACTTCGCTTTAAGAAAAAAAGGTAATATTTCAATTTTCGTAAATATCTGTTACCACTACATACACTTTAAATAGTATATTTTACTAATCTTTAGTTTATGTGAACTGTTAAAAATAATAACACCTATCATACTGTTTTGGTTTAGTCATCACAATGATACTACGAAATTAGCAAAGTTTGTATTTATAATGACAAAGAAGCCAAGCGAAAGTCTTACTGTCTCATGGAGGCTGGACGAATTATTTTAAGTAAAGTTATTTTCGTGATAGCAGAAGTAGCTTTCATTGAATTTTAACAATATACTTTAATATGAATTTAATAATTCAATAAACTTTACACAATCTTACAACCATTTTTTAGTTATATATTATTTGGAAAAGAAAGAAAGAATTCTTATATGCTTAGGAGGCAAACGAGCAGGAGGATCACCTGATGTTATGTGATACCGCCGCCCATGGACACTCACATTACTAGAAGGCTCGTAAGCACGCTGCCGGCCTTTTAAGAATATGTATGCTATTTTCTTGAAGGACTCTAAGTCGAATTAGTTTGTAAATAGTTCACTTGGCAGCTGGTTCCACATACTGGTTGGTTGTTTATGTTTTACAGTATAAATAGAGTGATATCACTGCAAATGTAAATGTTGAGTTAGAATAATTAATTCGCGTTTATGACCGATAAAAGATATATTTAAACATTTTATGACATTCATTTCCATAAATACTTATTTAGAGAGTAGATCGTTGATTTCTTATACTGACTAAAACATTTTGATGAATATAAGCAAGTTACTTCTCTTTAGTAAATACGATACTAAGTCCGCTACATAGGTTTTTTCATCACAAACGATTTATATGAGAAACAAGATATTAAAGTCTGCAACATAGAGTACTTTTTGCTATAAAACAGACAGTTTATAGGTCGCGAATAACGTAACCTATAAACATTATCCCAATCATCTGTACTTACCAACTCTAGTTACATAAATTTGGACCGCATAGTGGACGCTGCTTAGAGGATCCGACGGCAGATTAACCTACTTGACGATCGACCCACGGGACTCATGTTTGTGGAATTATCGGGACATCTCCGATTTAATATCACGTTTGAACTTTGAACACATATGCTGTGTTCCTTGGTTTACTTGGAAACTTGTAATATCTCGTGAACTCACTATTATTGTGTTTGTAACAAGATTCAGAACGGAATAGTCAATTTATGTTGTGATTTGCTTTAAGTGACAGTTAAATCACGATAAAAAGAAATTGTAATTGTTAATAACTTCAACATGAATTGTACTGACTATGTGTTTACAATTCGGTTTTTTGATATAAGTAAAAGTAGTAAATTTTTAAATTCGATCTCAGAGTTCAGTTTACAGTCAATGATGGTAAATTAAACCACATATAAGTGTAAAACTTTATTAAGTAATAAACGGTGTTTATTTCAACATACTTATGTGTGTGTACAGTCACATAAACACATCGTCCGGTAGTGTGCGGCCGGTGTCAGACCGATCGTCCTCAAACGTCACCATTTTATCCCTCCGATCTCTCCGGCTCTTGTCGCCAAAAGTACTTACCGTACAGAACTCCCCACCACCCGTCCCACTTAAGTTAAACTCACTCAGACTTCTTGGCACAAAGTACTCTATACATCGATCAACGTGACCCGCTGAACGGCGAACTGGCGTATTCCTCTGAAAACTTTCCTCGCCGTACGCCGTAGATTTCCTCCTTGGCAAACTATTGAATTTTGTCGGATTCGAACTGTCTATTTTGAAAGTAACTTGGGGTCGTTTATCGTGACAATTTATAGACGGCCCGTCGGCCGTCTCCCTGTGTCAAGAGACGACAGCCATTGCTATCTTTTCATCACACGCTTCACTGTGTACTGCTCGGGACTTAGCGCTACCCATCGACAGAGCGGTGAAGCCACGCACGGCTACGCTCATGTCCTCCTGTATCAAATTAAAACACATTGCTACTATAACTATCCCCACCAATATATAGATACAACACACTCCCACAGCAATGTCCTCAGCTTTTGCTGATACTGTGCTGGCGTACAGTCCCGGCTTAAGATGACCGAACCCTATCGTCGCGAGGCTTGATAATGAAAAGTAACAGCCGTCAATAAAGTTCCACTTTTCCGTTGAATGGAATATAAAAGTACCTAATGCTATGTACAAGGCAATCAATAGTAAACTAAGAATAATTGGCACTCGTGTATGGTCCCGACACGTCCAATGATAACCGCTGTTAAAATTGTCAAGATTGAGGGCGGCTGTGAAAGGTGTTCGTTTTTGACGATCGAAAATCATTTCGTTTCTCTCGCACTCCGCTACTGGTAAGGTGTAGCGCAAACACTCGGCTTTTGAGTGGAAGTCTCCACTTCTGAGACGCGATGGGCACATTCTGGAGTAAAGGGAACGGAAGTTCCTTGCGAGTGCCTCACCGATGGTGGAGAGATAGAGCATTATGAGCGGTATACCCACACACGCGTACACAATTGCCACTATCTTTCCCGTAGACGACTTCGGCGCCACGTTACCATGACCTGTGAAAATATTTTATACAGTAAGAACATTTCCTGTAAAATTACTTCACATGTTTTATTCTTAATAGTATATTACCATTAAGTTGTAGATTATTTATGTGGAGTTTTTTTATATGAAAAAGGTAAAAGTTAAGTAACAGAGGAGTTTCTTTAACTTACAATTGTAGAAGCCAATATAGATATAAGAAACGAATTTCCTATTTTCAAATACCTCGAAAATAGATACTTTGTATTAAAATAAAAACATATTCATATAGATTTTAAACGTCCATGAATCAATACATTTTTAACAGCTATATCACTCCAGTAGAGGCAAAATAATGTTTTGATATTTATGCCACTCTTCAATTTTAAACATCAATATTAGTAATAATAAATAACATTAAACATTATAAAATATTATATTAGTAAGCATATAAATATAGCAAATGGCGAATGTAAGTAATGAATAATAGTTGGTCAAAGTACTTGTTAAAAATTATAGTAAATGCATGAAAATGATAACAACTTACCAATTGTAGTAATTAGCGTCAGGGCATAAAGAAAACTGCCAGCAAATGTCCACCGATACTCGGCGTCATCGAAGTGTATCTGACCAACTTCGACGCCATGTATCGACTTCATGAGAACCTTCTGAAAATCCATCAACTCCTTTGCAGCCAATTTCGTCCAGTTCTCCTTGTACAAAATATTAAGATCTTCCGTTATTGACCAGAGCTTCTCCACCGTTTTCGAGCGCAAGTCACCGCTTTCTTGTGAACTTAAATTTGGCTTCGATTCCGCTACAGCAGTTTCTTCTATCACTGTATTTCCTTCTATTGCGAGGAAGAGGAATCCACCCAGGAGGTTGTAAGTGAGAACGAGGAAGCATATCGCAAGACAGGTGAGAGGTGACGCTCGTTTCTTGTGAGCGCATCTGCAGCAGAAGAGTTTGGTATCGTCGATGGCTTCAAAGCAGCAATTAGGTTCTTCAATTATTTCGGATTTTTGGTAAGCGCGCTTTGAGTCGCGGCTACCGTCTTCTATCATGTTTATCACTGAACCATCCTTTAAAGTATCTTGTATTTTTTATCGTGTATTTTTCGTCGTATCCTCATCTTGCTCTTGTAGTGTCATCTGAAACTATCAAATAATATTTTTACTGCATACTTTTTAATAAACAATCCTAATTCACGAAAGTACGCAAAAAATTTCGTATATGAAATCTTTCTAAAGTTTAAGAGTATATACAAAATCGTGTTAAAGATAAACATATTTGTTACTGTTTAATCATATTCCTAAAAAGGTTTTCCTTCCTGAGGTCGTAGGTTCGACCCCCGGCTGTGCACCAATGGATTTTCTTTCTATGTACGCATTTAACATTAGCTCGGAGAAGGAAAACTTCGTGAGGAAACCGGCTTGCCTTAGACCCAAAAAGTCGACGGCGTGCGTCAGGCACAGAAGGCTGAACCTACTTGCCTATATTTGTTAATGGAACAAATGATTATGAAACAGATACAAATCTGAGGCCCAGACCTAAAATGGTTGTAGCGCCATTGATTATTATTAACAATATTAGGAGGAAGATTACTGAAGATTAAGTTAATGGCTGGACTCAATGTATCATTATTTTGCTTTTTTTTCATTTTAAATCTCGGAAGCAAGAGTAAGAAAGAAAATTAGAACGGAATTGTTGAAAATATTTTAGAAAAAGATTATTGTTATTAAGTCCCAAAAAAACAATATTTTAAAGCCTATTTACTCTCTAAACCGAATTCCAATTAATACACCATATTACTAACCCACATTGCATCATATTAAAATACCGTGTACAAAATGTTTACCACGCAAGTAACATTGCAACGCTTCAGCAAAAGCTCAAAGGAACGTTTGATCACAGCATTAATTACTGGAGACCTAGTAAAATCGTATAACTATATTATGTAACTAGCTGTTTCCTTTTAAACATAAATAGATCCTGTTTACTATGTTAGGCCGTGTGATTACATTCGTGTGATTTTAAAGTCATATAATTTTTATTATCGATGGATTTAGCTGTATTTGGAAGAAGAGGACGTACAGTTGCACACGTACTAGGTAAAGATGACCGAGAGACGCTTTATATGTATGTAAGAATCTAAGCAAAGAAAATACTAAATTAGCAACATTCGGACTACCCTAAAGTAAAACTATACCGTATAATACCCTTATTTGTAACAAAAGTGTAAAATGATACCGTTGTGTTGTTAAATGAAACATAATATTTTACATTAGGTCTAATGTGCGAAAAGCAATATATATCATATTTTATTTTCATTATGAAATTCTGAAAAATATTCACGTTTTTAAATGATTCCATAATATATATTTACAAAAACAAATTAAATCTAAATTGGGAAATAACATTCAGAAAATATTTTTTCAAACGTGATATGAACGTGGAGTTTAGGAAAAATATTCATAAAATTGGATGAAAAACTCGGAAAATCCGGTGAATTGTTCGAAAATAATGGTGATAAAACAAAATGGAAGGTAAAGTTGATGCAAAAAGTTATGTCTCGAGGGCGATATTAAGGCAGGGTATATACTTGAAGAGGAAAAAATATTTTTAAAGTTATAATTTTAGGAAATATGTTGACATTCTTTGTTTTATTAGAAATCCAAAATGCTATTCACCAAAATTATAACATAAATTTACGTTTCTAATTTTTAAATCGTAAAAACTCGTAAGTATTTACTTAAAACGTTTAAAGAGGAGAAATTAAACACTAAACAATATTAATGCTGTATTACCTGATGTAAAGTGTTACCGCTGCGTATGGACATTGCCAGAAGGCTGGCAAGTGCGTTGCCTATGAGGAATTAGTACGCTCTTTTCTTGAAGGACCCTAAGTCAAATTGGTTCGGAAATACTTCAGTGGGTAGCTGGTGCACATTGTGGTGGTGCGCGACCAGGACTGACTTAAATAACGCTCAATTGTGGAAGGACGGATGTCGAGGTGATACAGGTGGAATTTCGTATTCTGCCTCGACGTCCAGTGATGAAACTGTGCTGCAGGTCGATTAATCATTCAACTCATAATAGAGAACCAAAACCGGAAATATTAGTATCTCGTAATAGCATCCACACAAAAGTTGATAATCCTCTTCACGAAAGCCAAAGGCGGATAATAGAGTTCACTCTGATGAGTATTTGTTCGACAAACACATTGTTTTAGACAAAAAGAGTTGCAACACCACAGAGTATGTATCTCGAGCTACACAATATTAGCTGTATAATGTTAGTACAGCCATCACTATTCATATACACATAAAACAAAACCCGTATGCGGAACTTCAGTAAGAAATAAAGTTTGTAACTAAACCTATTTCACTACTTATATGGAAACTTTAGCATCGTATGTACGAGCTTTAAAGAGATGCGGGCCAGTAGCCGAAGTAAAACTATAAATAACAAACCCTTGAGAATCGAACTGGCTTTGTATGGTGAAAACTTTTAATGCCCTTAACACTATTTTACCGTGCAAAAAATTTACTTGACCGATAAGCGTAAATCTTTATATATTTCTTTCTATATACAAGTTTAGTATGTTATAAATTCTACTTTAAATGAAGTCGTAACCCCGCAATGGAACAAATTTCTACGTCTGTTTATGTAGTAAGTATAGTTGATATTTTTTTCTTGATCCTGAGACTCATTGATTTGTTGAAGACGTGTGATAGGCACAAGTGACTTATATCATGAATATTAATAAAACGGATGAAAATGTGTTTGTAAAATACCTATTTTCCGCACCACAACTTACACATTTAAAAATTTAAATAAGTATTTAACTTTTTTGTAGTTTTCTTTGTAATCTTAGATTTATAATCAAAGTAGCACTTACATATCTAATGCTGGCTTATTATAAAGAGTAACCTTAGATGACCAGATGACCTAGATGCTATATTGCGATAGAAACGTGAAATGAATTAGATATTATATACAAAGAAATGTACTGAGTAATAGGAGGGCCCTGTCAATACATAACAAATTACTACTTTATAAACGAGTGATAATGCCTGTGAGGACATATGGCAATCAGCTTTGGGCTGTATACAGGGAAGAGTAATTTTATTAGCCATAATTATTGTATAGGCTAGATTGTATTTCAACTAAAGTCGCACTCTTTTTTGTGAACTTAACTGTAGGAAAAAAATGTATAAAGAGTAGACTGAACCATGGTAACAAACACTTCAAACCCATATTTTATAATAGGACCTAAGTTGTATGAAAATTACCCATATTTTTCATTGATTAATTAATCCAATAAATCATGTGGAGCATGGTGTAATGGTTGCAACTTCTCACAAGCATCTTGTCAAACAAATTTCTTTGCCATATAAAGAGTGAATGTGTGTTTACCGCCAGGTCCCCAATATCAGAACTGGTAGTAATTAAAAAAATATATAACATATTGACGTTCATAAGTGTAAAAAAAAGATAACATGAAAAAAATATTATTTATTCGTGTTACCTTTTTAACATCACCATTGAGAAATCCGTCAGTCGTCCTTGACAGAAAATTAAGAGAAAACATAATGAAACATTTCTTTGTAGATAACATCTAAGTAAAACAAAGCCAGCTTTCTTTTCTCAATTCCCATTTATTTCGACAAAGATTTTATTGCGTTGATAAAATAATTATTCTTTTTTTAGTACATTTTTAAGGGTTCCTATTGTTTTTACGATTTTGAATATTCAGAAAATACTAAATTTAAAGGGCCAAAAGCGAAGGTAACGTTCCATTTTAATAGGATTACAAATCTTATTTGAAATCTATTTAAAAGTGAATAAAGGCATATGATATTTTCGCTCAAAATAAACTATGTTCATTATGATGATACCATGGAGATTCAATATTTATTTTGCTTACAGTATTTTATAGTCTATGTCATACTACAATTTCATTGACTGGTTTCAACGTACGTTATGCGACATATTTTAAGTGCCAAGGAGATGGTATAGTTAATACTTAACTATCTCATTAGTTAAGTGGCACGTTCGACAACAGATCATGAAGTTTCCCTGGGTTCAAATTAAAACACGCCATTTTAAATATTTCATACTAGCTCTAAGAGTGGAAGTGTTTATACTGTGGGTCCTGCGTATGTTTTGTTGTGTTAAAATCTGTAGCGTAGTTAATCCCGTTGCCGTGATAATTTTTTAGAGCTCAACGATCTTAAAAGATTTGCGTAATTTTAATTAAATCTGTTAAGCCGTTTTTGGTCACAATAATGTTTATTCGTTTTTACAAAAAAGTACATATTGTATATAGTAAAAATACAATGGATAGTTCCCAATGTCAATTATTACAGGAGACGTTGCCGTTTTGAATTACGCTTTTATGCGAAAGGAAGGGAAATATATTGTTGGCAAAATACACCGAGCGGACCATCCCCTGCTCTGCCCTATTCAATTAGTCACTGTGACCGAAATTGGTTATGCAATGCAAGCGCAGATGCCGATAGCACATGCGCGAGTATTAATCTTAAGTATTCTTAGTTCTCTTACAAAGATGTTGTAATTTGTAAAAACCCAATACATAAACCCATAAACTCAAACCAAGTGTAGAAACACTAATAAACTATAGTTACACATAAATGTGGATTAACATTTGCTAACAACAAACTGAATTTTCTTAGATATCAGGAGTAATAACCTTCTCGGACGATTACTTCTTAACTCGTACGTCATAAAAATAATTTCCATACACAAAATAACCGTCGTACTAACAGTTTACACCGTGTCCGTGAAGTTGGCAGAGCACTTACCAGCAGAGCACAAAACATAAGAGTTCTGGCAGCAAACACAATAGTTCTATAGTTCCTGATAGTTTTTATAAAGAGTTCTCGACTTTTAACTCCAGTTTTTTTTTTAATAATCATAAAATGCTGTGCCAGCTTTCCGATCAACTCTATTTTTTTGTGCTCTGCTAACTTCACAGATACCTTTATATTTTCCTTATGCCCTTGGCTTAGCCCTTTCGAAAATCATAATACACGAGCTTCATTTTTAAATAACTAAACCTTGTAGGCTCATTTAAGTTGAAATCCATTTAGAAAAGTAAAAAAGCGTCTATAATCGCAATATTTCATTAAATTTATTTCTTGTCTGACATTTGCGAGACATAATGAAGCCATTCGATTAAGATCTAACCTAATTTCAAAGACTTGACACGACGGAAGGATGTCAAATGACATAATCTTCGTATCTGTGGTGACATTTTAGAGAATAACGGAAATGGGGTTAATGTTTAAGGAGGATTCTAATTATATTCTACACTATGACGATATATATAGTTAATTTTCTGTAATATTATTTGGATTAAACATTTAATATCAAACCACACGCCTTCTATTTCTGTCACAAGTTCCACTCAATACATGATGATGGATATGATTTGCTCCAGTATAAAGAGGTAACGCGACTGAATCTCTGCTGCATTTCCAGATTAGTATTATTATTATTTTCTTCTGCCAAGTTCACATTCCAAGGCTCGTCATACTCGCTTAAATGTCATTGCTTTCGGATTGTCTGTCTAGCTAAAACATGCCCGATCTGCGCCCTTGATTTTAGAACTGGCAGTAAATGTAAAATTATAAGCATTTCATATGTATTTCTTTATTGACGATCATAAGTGTAAATTGTGTTAGCTAAATGAATAAATGAGTTTGAATATGAATTCTTCATCGATTTATTAACTTACAAATATAGGAATATTACACAACACAACCATTAAAACATAACAGGATACTTAGAAACTCTGTTCAATGTAAAAAACGGACATCTTGATTAAAATTTCGTTTCATTTATTTTCCATAATAGTGCTAATCTATTTTTTAACGTTCCAAACTCCGCAGCATAAAGCGAACATATTCTGCTTTTGTTTCATTAAACTAACCTCCCTTACTACTATCCTGAAACTATTTTTCCGCCGGAAAACCAACCTAGATTCTTGGAGAACGTACACTAAGCAGTTGTTAGTGAAACATCTACTAACTAACTAATTTTGGATTATTGTCACTTCAGAAATTTTACTTTTATTTCTCAAAACACTTCTACTTAGCGTCGTAAGGAAACAATTGAAAGATACATAAAAGATTAACTTTGAAAGTAGTTCAATACTTTTGCAATAACGCTCAGCAATATTGAACTTCTGATACGATCTGGTGTAATGCTGGAAATAGTCTAACACGATTTTATTATTATCATAAGTTGAAAGTTTGGCGTAGTCTCATTGTAACAACGAATATTTCGTATTAACCTCAACTTAATACGATGTATTTCTACAGATGGTGTGTTGGCGCTTTTTATTTCACTTTCAATGACAACAAAATCGTAGAGGATATATTAAATCCGGAATATTAGATATACTTAAATCTTAAAAATTACTACGTTAAGGTTCGTGAGCTCCCTCTCTCTTCATCAAATTCTTGAGTGAGATACACGTCGACAACACTGATCACCTACTTCTGTACTGTACTGTATTTATATTTTAGAAATGTCCTTATTCGTGCACAGAAACATATATATTTTCAAGTCGAATGTAGTAGTCGAAGTAAGAAGTAGACATGGGGAGAAATTGGCTGTACCGAAAATCAATCTGGAACTGTTTAGAAAAAACACCTTTTGTGTGGCTATTAAGGTTTACAATAATTTACAAAAAGAATTAAAAGATCTTCCGACTAAAGTCTTTAAAAATCGACTTGGCGTATTACTTATGGAAAGAATGTATTACTCAATAAATGATTATTTGCGTGAAACACTGTAGTTGATATAAATTTAATAACATTTGATATGATATATACGATACAAATTATATAACAATTAATCAATTTTAATATGACTAATAATGTAAAATGTAAAACTTCTTTAAAGACAAATTTGCGCGCCATAGTATGTGGCAGAATATGCGAAATTACTATGGTACCACCTTTTTGTACCATATTCTTGCAATAAATTATTATTATTCCCTCTATATAAATTAAACAGATGCTGAATTGATACAAAAATTTAAAGAGAGGCACGTTTGACTTAATTAATTTAATTCGAACCAAATAAAATATCATGCACAGTTACGTCATATTTTTCAATGCAACGAATTGTTAATATGGGGACACAATACGTTTAATTAACACAATTATGTATTTAAATTTAAGACGAAACCTTTTTTAATAGATACTAGCGCTTATTTAATACATGATGTTTTGAATGCTTGACCCGTGGATACCTACAGACAGCCGCCACATTAATTTAACAGATAACAATTTGATATGTTAACGTCTATTGAAATGTTACCATGTTAATGCTGTCTCTTGCAGTATTTGAACTATTCACTTTATATTTACAGTAAATTTCATTATCAAACGTTTATCTAATTACAAACAATTTTTATGTCGTATCTGAAATACTACTTAAAGAGATTTATCACTCACACAGAAAAGACAAGATATGGTCTATAACAATCTTGTTATAGATATATTATAATAATATATTACATGTGCTTTATAATATAGCCGTTTTAATTCAATACTTTAAAAAAAATATCTAATGATTGTTAGTTTTTGTTATTCCGTTTCTATATGTTCTGTAGAATGGACCCCTTTTGGCGTATGTGCGTAAGAATTATATTTAAAACTCAACGTAAAATATAGTATTTTTCGTTACATGTGTAATATTATAAAAAATGCCAATTCTTAACCAGTCCTGGCCAGCTATAACGAGCAGCTATATCATAAGACATTATGATTTTATAAGAAAAAAATAAGGTTTCCATTAAAATTACTTAATGCTTAAATACCACAACATCTCAGTAATTACAGCTATGATAAATTGCAGAGTAATAATTGTTTTCATCACTATTCACCAAAGAACCGTGAACTCCCGAAGTCGATAGGAAATGGCTGTTATTCATAAAAGTTAAGATAAATCTTCACTTTTAATTACTTATTTTAATTAGTCTAGCTTGGGAAAGTTTTAACGACTTTCTTTAATTACGTCGACACCATTTTTAAGCTGAATTTTCCCAGAATTTAAACTTGAACAGATTTGTAAGGCTGAACGGTAGGAAATAAGCGATTACAGTTAAATTGGAGACTTATCTACGTCCACTTTACAATGTAAATTTACTGGGAATGCGCTCTGATGCTGTGTTTAACACGTCTATAGTGTGTTGTCGAGTATTGAATAATAGAACCAAATTGCGGGTCGTGAAAGTTGTACATTTTGTGCTTAAAACTAACGAATAAATTTAACAAAATACTTAACTTGAACCCGTTTTGAGCTCATATATTTTATGGAATAGGGAGCAAACAGACAGGAAGGCAAACTTATGTTAAGTAGTATGCTAAATATACACTCAATAACAGAGGGCTTTTAAGAATTAGTACGCTCTTCTCTTGTAGGACCAAATTGGTTCGGAAATACTCCAGCAGTTAGCAGTTCCACATAGTTGTGGTGCGCGCTAAAAACTGCTTTAAATAACGATGTGTTGTGGTGGAAAGATGCCGAGGTAATACGGGTAGTTTTTCGTACTGCCTCGACGTCCAATGATGAAACTCTGCTGCGCGTATTAATCTGAACAACTCCTATGACCACTCTCTGAAGGAAAATGCAGAGGAATTCCACATCTCTAAGCAACACTATGGGATCAAGCTATTCGACAATTGAATACGGTCGAGTGGAAGGGACTAAGGGAACTCCTGCTGAAAGGCGAAAACAGTATTCCATATGGAGCCGAATTTGCGCTTTATACAGTTACAAGCGATTACCCGGAGTGAAGTACCGTCTCATCTTCCAAATAACCGCGAACTAAACGTCGTTCGATATGTCAACGCCCAGTATTCTGATGTTGGCCATGGCTTTCAGGAGAGTTTTATTGGACGAGAGGAGTGTCGAAAAAGGGTGTTTTTAGTGGAAAACGCATGTCTTCTTGGGGTTAAATTGCACTAGATTCAGTCGACCCAAGTCCGAGACTCCATGTAACTGGGTTTCGATTTTAGACATCAATTTGTTCCAGTACTGATTGACAACTGCCCGAGAAATACCTACACGGCCAGTGTTAATAGTATCCCTATCAACCGCATAGCAATGAGTATTGCCAGGTTGCAAAATGTCATTGATATGCGGACATATAGACATTATTCATAAGTCACATTTTAACACAGTGGTGTTACAAGTCTATGAGACCTGACTCAAGTATCTCACTAATTATTGGGTAAAACATACCCGTTTCCTCACGTTTTTCTTTCATCTAGCAAATGTTTATTAAGCAGATAGAATCATATATGGTCTGGTCAAGGTACCAAGTCATTGTTCAGAAGCGTGGCATCCATAATTAAAGTAGCCAAACCAACCTTCGAAAGGACTAAGCACAATAAGAAGAACAATCATATATCTGCACAGCTGGAGGGTGAACACACAATGCCATTCCTGCTTAACCACTACTACTTCAGATTTCTTCTCAATTAATTAGATTAATAATTGATATTTCTTCTTATAACGTTATCTGCACCTTATTTGGATGATACAGTGTTAATAAAAATGCTACACCATCTGTGTCTAGTAAGGTAAGGTTTCATATAATCGAAAGGCATATAAGTGAAATATTATCGCACCTATATTGGATAAAACATTTTCATTTCTCGTAAAAGTAAGCAGACAGATGGTCAATCATATAAAAACGAAATAGAAATCTTTTCCAATATAAAATCGGTACCCTTTCAAAGATACGATAGTCATCCTTTTACTTCTACAATACAGCTAATGTATAAGGCTTTACTTTTGATAAAAGGCGCTTTTTCACGATATTCCTTGATTTTCCTTAATTCCAACATTTTATTGTGAATCCCTTGGAATGGTCACGTCAAATGGCGACACGCATGAATGTGGATGAAAAGACTATTATGGTTATTTTTAACGGTTTTGGCGGTTAACAGATAAGTAATTCTTATTGAATAGTACAAGATTTGAATGTGTAAGTGGCTGAGTTAGGAAACTGAGACAAAGAAGATAACTTTTCACAGGTTTTAAAATATACCTTAAAATCTCTATAGAGTTTATACGCAGTTCATTTCTTTGAAAAACTTATTGTATTGATAATTCTTTTACATATAGAGCAGTAGAGGCTTCATAAGTTTAGATGCCCAGCTAAACCAATGGAAATTCTTTGTGGCCATTTAACATTCGCTCGAACGGTGAAAGAAAAAATAGTGAGGAGACCGGCTTTAGGCGCAAAAAAGCGACTTCATGTGTCAGGATTGACAAATGACCAAGGTCTGGGTTTCAGATTTCTGAATCAAACAGATTCAAGGTTCAAAAAGGTTGTAGCGCCACCGTTTTTTTTATTACATATATGAATTGACGTAAAAGCAATTGCATCAACAATTTTATCTTAGTTCAAGTAATTACTGAGGGTATATAGTAATAGAAGTGATCAGAGGTAAATGTCTTGAGAACAACCCAGGAAGTAATCTATTGCCGACCATTAACAAAACTCCGGCCATTTGGCGAACGCCTCGTGAGATCGCAGCAAATTCCAGCCAATATTAGGCTTAAGGGCTGATAAAATTCTTTCAGTTACTACATTTTTTACTCGGCTTTTGTTATTTTGTAATAAGTATACAAATTATTTTTATCGCTTAGACAAAATAAGATAGTGCTGCCATCTAGTGAAACCTTTATTAGTTTTAGCATTCTATGCTAATCAGAGTGATAAGAGCAACAAAATAGATGCTGAAATGTGTCCGCTGTATCCTATTTACGGGACGTTAAAATAGCGAGCGTTAATAATAAAAACATTTTTTTTTAATCAATGTCCCTACAACCTTTTTAGGTCTAGGCCTCAGATTTCTGTATCTGTTTTATGTTCATTTGTTAATCATTAAATAGGCAAGGAGGTCATCAGCCTTCTGTGCCTGACGCAAGCCGTAGACTTTTTGGGTCTAAGGCAAGCCGGTTTCCTCACGATGTTTTCCTTTACCGTTCGAGCTAATGTTAATGCGCACATAGAAAGAAAATCCATTGTTACACAGCCAGGATCGAACCTACGACCTCTGGGATGAGAGTCGCACGCTGAAGCCACTAGGCCAACACTGCTCTAATAATAATAAAATATCCAAGTTATATACAACACTGTATCTGTTAACAAAGTAATATTTTTATTAGAAATCACATTATTAAATCACAGCAGTTGTAAAGTTGGAAATGAAATTCGGTCCATTAGGGGTTGGCTATAATTGAAACTTTTACTGCCATTAGTTTTAAATTTGAAAGCTGCTACAATAAAGTTTTTGTTCAAGCCGTGTATTGTAGGGATATTTTAGGCTTTTTGGGTTTAGCGTTTTACCGTCTCAATTTTGTTTAAAGTTGGATCGGCTATATGCCCTGTGCAGTGTATTATTTAACTTTGTAAGAATCTTAAAAGGCCTTAATCTTAAAAAATCTTAAATACAACAACAGCAACAACTCAATATTCAAGTAGCATCTTAGATTTTAAAATCTGTTTTATTGATTGTTTTAATGTTTACGACATTACATATCTACAGTATACGTTACAAGCTATATTTACTAAAATACCCGACAATTATGGCAAACATAGATGTAATTAAATAGCGGATAACCTAACAATTTTTTTTTATTGATTGACAGCCCACTACTGAATATATATAAGCTGTGGATGAATAGTATATTCGTGAAGAATTCCAGTGAGAGGTGCCTGAACTCCTCTATTGGGCATTTTAAGACATGCTTAAACCAAATATTTTTTATCTGATGAACAAGTACTAAGTGCGCATAAACAAAAATTTATCTTTAAGCATAAGCAGGTTCCAAATACGTTATAAAGCGTGGTAAAACTAAAAGGCTTCGAGTAATTAGTACAAACGTGTCTGTTGTAATTATAAACATTTTAGGTTGATTTCAATACACTTTGTTTTCATCCATCGATTTAGTTACAACTGTTATTATTAAGCAATCACGTACCAAATCTTTATCAATAGAAAAGTCGTAACATTTTTATATCTTTAACATAAGACATAACAATAACCAGTGACCCCTGATTCCGTTATTCTTATGGCCACTCCATCCCCATTTGATTGATTCCCGTTGAATGTTATTATTATGAGCTTCACTCGAACTCAACGTTGTTCGTCGATTTTTATGACCTCGAAATTTCTATAGAAATTCCCGATAACGAAATTTGAGGAATATACGTTTAATTAGTGATAACTGGTTGAAAATATGCCTCAAGCTGCTTATCGTAGGTTTAATAAAAAAATGATCTTTAGTGTAAATTTTTATTTTAAAATTAGATTATTGTATCTATCAACCTTATATTTGTTGACACTAGGCCATTTTCCCACGACTTATGAATACAGCAAAGGATAATATAAAAGGTTTTTGATGTACGGGAGGGGAGTCGTTCTTCGCGCTTAATTTCGACTTTTGATATCCCTTGCCTTCATTTTTATAGAAATAAAAATAGAAAATAAATTAAACTTTTTTTTTAATGATATCTAACTTAAATAATTTATCACAAAAAAATATACGAAAAATATAGCCAAGATAGAATGCATAATATAAAAAAAAGGTATAACATAGATTTAAGAAAAAAATAAATTTAACTAAGTATACGTAATACGGATGTGTTGTGTAATATGCTTATGATACAGGTTGTATAACGCTATGGATAATCTTAATACTCTTAAGCATATTCTGCAATAGCTTAAATAATGAACAAGTCGAGGCTTCAATAATGATCGTTGGTGTTAATGAAACGTGTGACAAGAAAGTAAAATTTTTCTACAATTCGATTTTATCTGACATGATGGATATAAGCGAATTGATTCAATTGTTTTTTAACTTGGTACAAAACTTTTGGTTAGAGAGATACTAAAGTAATTAGTGTTAAGTGTTGTATATACGAACCTTACTCCTAGGGATTGAGCTAAGGTCAAAGGTAAATTCGTTTTGACTTAATAACACGTTGAATGTCACCGGCCAAATCATTTATTCATTATAATTTCACTCTGTGCCAGCGATAAAAATCTACACTATGAAATCGCTTTATATATAGAATAATAACGATGATGGTCGTGGACGCTATAAAAATATAAGAAAATACCTTTACTAAACAGATATGTTATCATATTAGATAGCTCCTTTGGAAGTGTTAAAACTTTAAAAATATTCTTTCCGCTTATAATTTTTTTTCAAACTTTCTTAATAATTCCCCGACTATGTTGTCGTCGGAGGTATTAAACAACTAATGTAAATGGTATTGGTATTGGCGCAAATCATTTGTCCCTTTTTACAAATTATACATCTGTAATCATAAAATCTTCGTGAACTCCGTGAAAATATCGATAAATTCAATGAAGGAGCAAAATCCTCCGCAAACACCTCATCTTGAGGAAAGTTTTATTTGTTTTTCCTCAACTCGAAGACGTCAAAGGCAGGTGAGACTTGTAATAATGCTCTAGGTTTGTACTTTACAAATTTTCACATTGAATTCAGGAATATTGAATTCGAGAAATGAAAAAGATAGGTAATATACGTGTTATTAAAATAAAACGAGGCTACGACCTAAAACGTATTAAGTGAAGAACTTTTAAATAATATAATAAAGAAAATAATTTCTGCCTCATTATTTCTGCCTTGTCTGAAAAATATTCATTATTCAGACGCTTTCACTATTTCATTTGCCTACACTACATACAACCAAAATTAAAACGTTTAATATAGGTATATGAGATTTTTGAGATATCTCTTTACCTAAGTATGCTTTTCGTAGCAAAAAATAACTAATAATTATTTCAGTATTGCAAAGCCTTCTATCATATTATTGAGATTAACACCGAAAGCGTTGCTTTGTAAGAGAATGCTAAGTGCTTTTAACTAAATGAAGAGATTTTTTTTGCCTTTCACCTTTACTGATAGAAAAATGCACCGAGTATTGCCGGCAGATAGAGGTCGTATATCTGTATTCACATTTTTATAGCA
Source organism: Pieris brassicae (assembly GCF_905147105.1). Lineage (NCBI taxonomy): Eukaryota > Metazoa > Arthropoda > Insecta > Lepidoptera > Pieridae > Pieris > Pieris brassicae. The sequence goes on along the minus strand of NC_059669.1, from coordinate 12,143,754 downwards.
AATAATAAATCTTAATTTCGAATAGTGTCATAATTTTCGGTAAAAATGGTTCAGATTATGCGCGGGATCGTGCATTCGACTCCTGGATTTAAACGGCATTTTTTTCTACGAGCTTGATAAATTATGCGAAATTGAAAATGTATCACCATCATATTTTTTATCATATTTTTGCAAATAAATGAATCATTATTATTAATTTAGTGACGCTACTTATGAACTGTTAAAATATGTGTTACTTTTTGTCACATAATAAATCAATAATTTTGCAGGCAACCGTCAAGTGTAGAAATCGCAACATAGCTTAATTTTTTTTAGTACTATACTGAATGTGACCGTAATGGCAAAGTAAGCCTTAGAAACCACGATGTGAGTTTACACAGACTGCCGTCTAAGTTATTATTTTCTTTGTCCGCCATCCGTCACTTCAAAGCTTTAAACAGCGAACAGAGTCCCCTTTGACTGGTGGCATTTTAGCGTTTTTTCACTTCAGAAAATAAAGTTTTTATCGCGACATCTGAAGACATTTAGATAAAAGGGCGCCGCAAGCAGTTTCTTAATAATTCGACCACAAAGCTTTGCTTGCGAAATGTTCGTGTCCGTTGTCACTGTTTCTTTGAAGACTTTGCGAATTAGAATAATTGCGCTGAAATGTTCTTCGCAAGACTTAATGATCATATTCCAAAATTTGCTCCATTTTTAATAGCATAATGTACAATAAGAAGTCGTTTACTTCGTTCGGTTCTCACGGAAACAATTGTTTCTTGTTGCTAAGCACAGAAGAACACATAACAACCTCAACCGACCAAAATACCCTCAGAAACTGGCCCATAACTATGGATTAAGTTAATTCAAACATCTACGTATTGACTGGCTTTAGTATTGACTTCAGTAGTTGTTTATAACTGTGTATCCCGTATTTATTAAAGCTACACCAGCCTAATTGCACCGATTTAACAAAATTACTCACGTCGCTTTTCAAGACAGCTTAAACACAATTAGACAGATAGAGTACTTTTCTAAAGGGGTGCAATTAAACTTGTTTATGAACAAGGGTAAGGCTAAATTCCCTAGAATTTAAACAAAGTATACAATTTCCCTTCGATCCTCCTATTTCACCATGCCTACTGCTGATACCTCTATCACACAAATCTTTATTTTTTTCTTATTAAATTACTATATGATATATACCAGTTCTCCGTTCGTCCGTTCTACGCCCTTGATTTGAGAACTAGCAATAAATATAAAATTAGAAGCATTTAAGATGTATTATTAATTGACATTCATAAGTGTACATATTGTTACCTAAATGAATCAATGATTTTGAATTGAAATAAAATATATCTAGTAAGCGTATATAGGTAGGTACCCTCGTTATTGTCTTCGGAAAACAATATCATGTTTTTCTGATCTACCTCCAATTTTATTATGTTACAGAAGTTGTTAGCGTGACTTCGATGAAGCAGAAACCAATCACTGACACAGTTTATTGTCTGTTTTGCTGGCCTGGTTTCGTCTCTATGAAACTTGATTTTGTTTAAATAAAAATCTATGTGTACAGTGAAATATTCTCGCGACTCCTAAAGCTATGAGTGTATATAGAACCGTGTTTGACAATAAAATAATAATTGTACGCAAACAAGAAATCAAAAGAAAAAAGCTAACATGCCAGAGTTAAGTTCGGTGGTTTGCAAATGAAACTCTTTTTCTGAAACTAAGTGCCAACTGACTTTAATCGTTTGAAATAAGGACTTATAACATAAAGTTAGGGCCTGGGGTTGCGACGCTGAACTGACAAAAAACTGTAACTTATTTATGGGTTCTTAAAACTAAGTGATACATCAGTTACCTATAAACGATGTAAGCGACCTATTGTACGTTATCGGGAACGAGAATGTTATATTACAATTTATGAGTGTATAAAAAACTAAAGGGCTCACACCTTTATTGTCTTCAAGTGTAATATGATTGTTAACATTTGCGATTCTAATTATAACTAAACTAAATATGTAACTTAACTAATAGAAGGTTACATAACTCGAGCTACGAAAAATATTTTTGTTAGCAAATAGTTTGCAAACACATTTTCGGGAGAGAAGACATATTTGGTTAATTCCAGTCAAATCCATTCCAGATAATTTTTATGAAGGATTTAAAAGTACATACTCTTACAATATAAAATGTAAAAATAAAGAAACGATGAAGTTCTTTGAGAAAAACTAGGTAGTACTTTGCGCTTTGCATGCCTTGAAAGAATAAATATTGGGGCACACCAATAACGATACTATGTTTTGAATTAAAGTTTTGCTCCAAAAACTTTCATGAAACAGCAGAGCAGCATGTCTCTCCAATTTTGAAATATAAACAAAAGCTTAAGTCTTTGTGTCGTTCTTATGTTGATTTAAATTTTAAATAACTTTTATTATTAGTATTTTCAGGTCACGAACGGAAGCAAAATGTATCAGCCTTACTCTTTGTAATTCAGACACGTAAAAAGCCTTTTACAAAGTATTATTGTTTTTAGAGTATAGTGAGATTCACCATGACATGTGTACAGACGTTTTGCCCATCCCTCGAGCAACAAGAAGACGTGGTCAGAATTTAGAAGCTGTCAGCCCTATTCCTTTGTGCTTGTGTCCACTGTTACCTAGAATCACATACATACATACAATTACGGTTGCTATAATAATTAATCGCTCTTTAAAATTCTTTCCTAAATAGCGAAGTCTGTACTTTGTATGTTTTTAAATACTTGTATGTTTCAATTGAGATTGTTTTGTCTATTTCGTACATTTTCTCATTGTTTTTAACTTTCTTAAAAATAAGACAAAGTTTGCTTGGCAATAAGGCCACCCGTTGCACTCAAGCGATGTTTCTTTATAATTGTTAAGTAATAATTAAGCCTTTATAGGCCATTCACATAAAACGAACTGCTATTATCACAAAATGGAATCAACGTTACTTGCGAAATTACTTTAGTGAAATTGTACTAAGATTGAATTTTAAATCACCGTCCGACTCGGCTCGACTCATGTGAGCTAAGATGTGCAAATTCATGGTTTCAATTACCATTACAAATACCAGAGCCATGCACTTGACAAAGATTTTACAAAGAATAATTTTTAGGTAATACAATTCAAATAACAAGTAGGTTCAAAAGGGGTGGTGGGGTTTCGGGTGTGATTTTAAGATCAGAGGCATTTTAAGGCCTTTGTAAGAGAAAAAGTGTTGCGGGAAGAATGTTTCTTTTTGTGGCTCATAACTTGGTTTGCGCTTTGTTAGACGTTGGTTTCTAAAAACTCTAAAATATAGTTTAAGAGGGCAATTGCGTGCTTCCTAAGTTTTCAAATGTCACTTCGAGGATTTGACGGTTGCCGGAACGGGACATTGCGTGCTTCAATACTTGGTCACTTTGTGCTCGGGTCCTTTTGACTGATTTGTTTAAAAAACCTAAATATACTTCTGATCGTCAAGAAAGTATGTGTAAAATATTGACATATTTAATATTGAGATTGTTGTGTATCTCTGTTTCTTCTTTTGGTAATATTTTCCATAATCTTTTGCGAAGAAACAAATAGCACCAAAATACATTCTGACATAATACCAAAGCTTTTGTCTCTGGCGAATCTTAGATAGTATTTTCCAAGCAGTTCACCGACGTGCACTTAATGATGTAAAAATTCAACATTTTACTTTAAAAGACATGCTTTAGAATTGCAAAGTGAAGGACATTAGTGTCTCTAGATAGTGTCGGCACCTCATTAGACCGCTAATGCTGGGAAAAAGTTTCAGATGGAGCAACTAAAATATCTTTACCTTGAGGTCTCCAACCGCAAACGTGGAGCTGGTTCAAATGGTAATAAATCTTCCCTCTTTTAATATTTTATTGGTAGAGTAACTTAATTCAAATAAAACTATGTTAGTTATGTTATTAAAATTAAGCTTTTTTGAATAATAATAATAAATAGATACAGGCAAGTTCCTTTACAGTTGCTTTTTTATAGTGAATAACTGCTTCTAGGACATCTGCTAGGTACTGTCGAAATACCGAGTTCATGTCCAGAGTAACATGAAAATTGATTTGAAACGGCATCAAGGCGTTCATTAATTCGAGAACAATCATTTCAATGTAAAGTGGGAACAAACCGTGATCCATGTGGTATCAAATTATTTCAGTATAAATAGTATTATTATTATTTTATTATGTATCCAAGTTCAAATTTCGACATACTCGCTCAAATGTCATTGCTTGTGGCGGCGTCCATGCGTCGGGTTGTCTCACTCCCTAAAATATGGCGAGGGCGCCGATGGCTGGCCATGCGTTATACTCGTGAACGGGTGCTTGTGGTGACTGTTCGTTCTTGAATTCTTATATGCGGTGATGTTAGTTATTTCGACTATGTATTTGCGTGTTGTTCCCAGGAGAATTTAAGTGCGTGTTTCTATTTCACCATGCCTCCTACTGATGTCATGTGGAACATGGACACCAGGTTGCAGCTCCTTACAAACGTTGTGTTATACAATAAAAACTTGGCAATTATAAAAAGTAGCGGAGAGTTTATTGTTCTCTTCCGTTCTACGCTCTTGAACTGGCAGTAAAATTAGAAGCATTTAATGTAATATTTCTTTTTTTTATGTTCATAAGTGTACATTGTGTTATCTATATGCATAAATGATTTGGACTTTGACTTTCATAAGGTTAATTATCCACGATATGTTGTTGTATATAAAAATCTATAACATATAGAGATCGTATAGATATTGGAGCCAGTTCCCCATTGAAACAACGCTTTTGTGCCTCTCCCGTGTTTCTATTGCTCATACGAGGGTCGAGTTTGGACAAAACAATAATTGTTTTTTAAAAGAATTTTTCTGTTACTAGTCTATACATAACATTTAATATTATATAGCATAAAAGTTTGTTTATTTATTAACTTCGATTTATATGAGGTATATTCCAACTTCGGAGATTAAGAAATAAATCAGTTTTAAAAAAGCACTGTTAAGTGCCAATCTGATACCTAATCCGCATTGATAAGCAAAAACTTGCTAGTAAAATCTAAATTGTAAGTGAATTTTTACTATTTTATTTTTTTGTATAAAATAAAAATATTACAAAAAAGATAACCGTAATTGTCATATATTTTAGAAAAGATAGCTTGTAGCTGTAGATAAAGCATTTTGTTTGACGTGATGAACTAAATAAATAAATGAATTTAGGGAATAGTCGAAATTTCATCAATATCTACGTATTTTTTAGTTTTTACTTTTTTAAGTTTATTTTTATTTAGTATGTAGGAATGGAGCCAAACTTTAACTATGTTTCTCTAACAAATCAAAAGGGATAATTTTACTTTAAAGTATGGAGTTAGAAACTACCCCTAGTTTGTACCCAGGTGAGGGCTGCGATTAGGCAGCATCTGGTCACCGAAATTTGATCAATTTATTCCCTCACCGTTCATTCAAAGCTCATCAAACAAATTCTTTCAAATTAATTGGAGATTTTGAAAGGAATTAGGGAAATGATTGATGACGACCGGTTTTTCCAGGATTGGGGGTTAATTAAATTTATTTGGTATCGGAAAGTAATTTCCTCCCTCCTTTATGGCCATTTTATTATCAAAAAGTCTCAAAGAAGCTATCTACCAATATTAAATTAAAATTTATAATGAAATTAAAATAGATTTCTTTTACTGAATGTTTTTATAACTTTTTATTATGTTTATGTTTGTATAAATTAAATCAGGTTTTATCAATTCACAATGTCGCGAACATCACTCATTTCAATAGAACCCCTTAAGGATTTTCTCTTAATTAATTAAAAAATGAAAACTTATACAATATGATAAGATTCCAGCGGTCTATCCCGGCTCCACATGTCCGAATTTGGTCACATTTATTTGGTTAATTTAGATATTTACAAACAGGGGTAATGTGAGGAGTCTGTGATGTTAGCAGAGCATATAGATTCTCTGCTGAGAGAAAACGAAGAGTACTGACCAAGGCTTTAATTGTGTTGCCTAGACATCTATTAGATCTAAGAGAAAGAGCAGAGTTCCCATTGTTAGAGCCAATTTTGCCAATTTCCATCATAGATGTATCAATTCTCTGCTGACAGAAAGCTAATAGTTCTGGCCTAAGCCAATTTGAATTTTTGAAATCGGCCTCGTATTGAGTTTATCAGACAAACGTACAAATCTTTCCTCATCATAATATAAGTATAGATTACATACATAGATATATTAAGTATTTAATGTGTTAGTTATATAGGTAAAACGACAATTGGCAAAAGTCTCTCCGCCACACTTTATTTACTTAACACGTATTAGTTAAAAACTAGTTGACCGAATTAAATTCTTTACACTTTTCAAAAAGCCAGTCAGACCCTTCTAACCTTTGCAACCATAATGTACGTAATTATTGAAAAATGTGATCCATAAAACGATTTTTAAGACCATAACATCGGAATTGCCTCATTCGCTCCATTTGGCCCATACCCCATAAAACCGGGTTATACTTTTAATAGTAACACCGCCGCCATTTTAAAAGGCTTTTAGGGTTCTCTTGTTTTTACTTTATTAACACGCACACATAACGTTATAGGGCAAAGTACTCCATCATTAAATTTAGCTAAACGATAATTTTTAAAAGATATTAATGGCTTGTGAAACTATGTTTGAATGCAAAGGTTTAAAGATTGTAGCGTCACTGGTTCCTTTTATTGGATAGCCTATTAGATAGCATATCTAAAATTAACATTTGATCAAGAATTCATCATTACAATATATTGTTTGCAACTGGTATTCTCAGTTTACTTCTGTAACCGACTTCAAAAAATCCCAAAGCAGGGTATTTTTTTTTATATTTTGTGTTTCGAATGATTCGGATTCGCAAATTTGTTCTAAAGAAATAATTGCTGTGACTTTTTTGAAACCCATAAATTTTATAAGTATATTATACATATATAATTTTATTTTACGGAATCTGTTAAAAATCTAAAATACCATTTGTTCGCATACAAGTTATTAGGGAGGATGTTATGTTTAGTGTTCTGACTGAAGATACGACAGAACCCTTCCAACAAAACAACCTGTTCCTTTATCCCTTGCAACACTGCGTAATGTTGCCATTCTCTCATTAACATATTTCCCACCCGCTACCATTTACCGACACGTGCTGAACGCTACTCGGATCTAAATATCAAAATTTCGCAAATGTTATTACGCAAATTTGTGGAAATTTTAAAGCTGGCAACTCCGTTGGGAGCGGTCTTTTTGTAAAAATTATTTTCGTAATATTCGAAAGTATTAATCACATTTTGTGACAAGCGTCATTTGCACGATTGGGAGCGTTTTATATTTTTTTATATTTAGCATAAAAATTACTTAGTTCCGCTACTCCCAGAGGCGCTGCGACATTTCTGGGTCTGTGTGACTAATGATTTCTAACTGGTTAAATATATTTTATTATTTGGGATTTGATCCCAAATATCCCGTATCGCCGATCATTATGGCGAAACTTACTTACTTCAATAAACGAATTTTTTTTTTATATATAATGAATGCGATTATGGGAATAAACGGCAAGTCTTCATTTAAAAATACTTAAGCGATTTTTAATATACTTTCTAGATAGATCTGATCAAATTATGTTCCGATGTCGCCCGCTGTATTAGACATAAAAATCATCATGTGTCAGGCACAGAAGTTTCAATACCTATAAAATCCTTACCTATAAAGACTTGTCAAGTTGGGAAAATTAAAATTAAAAATACTGTGGCAATGAGATTTAACACATCAGTCGACTTGCGACCGTGACGCTTTAATGTATGCGAGACTGTGGGACAGTTTATATATTTTCAAATTTAACAAAATATTGTGATAAAACGAGAGCTATTCGTGTATTAATTGTGATAAATTACTGTGCTAACGTTATATTTTGTATTTTTAATAATATATTTATTTCAATATGCTGCGTTTTATTTTACATATATTTAGAAACACACTTACAGAGAACACACAACATACAAAAAAAACGATACATGCATGTGCATCAATGTTAAGTGTATACAACATTTGAAGGGAAATATTACAATGATAAAAGAGAAAAGATTTATATATTTCTTCTTTGCAAGTGTTATTGGTGACGGAACATAATGGTCTTAAAACATATGCAAAGCAACTTGATCAAACTCAAATGAAAGGGCCACTTCATTACACCGTTAAATTTTTAACTAGCGATTGTGCAAACGCACCAAGGTGCCACCAATAATCGCATTATGCGGGTTGTGGTAACAGCAGAGCCTTATCCTTATCCCATGCCATGTGGCATTTGCGTCTGCCTGTCCACGCCCATTGTTAGTTTGTGAAGATGCTAGACACAGCAAGTATCCTTCACAGACCGGGCCATTCGCTTTTATGATAGCTAGATCGGGTCTAGTATCTATATTCTTTTGAAACGACCACTTAATTATATTAAACTATTTGTATGAAAATACAAACTCACGATTTATATAATATTGTGGTGAAAACATAGTTTGTTATTTAATTTAATCTGGAATCCAAATACGTATTCAGTTATTTGATAACCGCAATTGAACTAATTAAAGGATTTGTTACCAAAACACATGGAAATAGCAATTATCGGTTTATTCGAATTTAGATATGAATCAAATTAATTGTAATTTAATAGATAAAACTAGAATTTAGTACTAGAACCATCACATACTGCCACATTGAGTAAATATCATAGACTTTATTTTACTCATCTACAAAATCTTCTTTGTAAAGTAGTATTCTTATAAACGAATACGCCATAACAATTATACCATTATAATATACTAATGTAGATATTGGATTTGACCTTTTCTATAGATATGAAGACAAATAGCGACTATGTTTAACGTAGTATTTAAAACAAAGTCAGACTAAAGAGACTAGTTCACATCGTTCACCGCATCGAATGAATTGAAGTGACATTCCCACTGGTTTTTGCGAGGTACTTACTAGGACTTTTCCTACCAGCCGAGCATTGAACATCGAATTAATCCTTAAGGTACAAATCTACAGTAAGGGAATGTCAATAACATTTATTCACGTAACGTTACGATTAAAGTTAACTTTCCAAGTAATCCAAAATTAGTTCATTTATTTACAAAAATACATTATTCTTACTGTAAGCCAGTACGATAACGTCGAAAATAATAATAAATTAAATACATAATATCGCTACTGTAAACTCACTCTGTGAACATATAAAGATGTCGATAGTGTTGGAGACAGCATTCAGTAAGCGCAGTCTTTGTTAACAGGGATCTGTGCAACGGACTGGTTCTGGCCCCTGGTATCGCAAACAAACATTTAAAAGTAAATTAATGTATTTAAATGTCAGTTATTTTGTCAGTTTTTTGTTTTATTAGCTACGATCAACATCAATGTTGTTACTATAGCCATATTATAATTTATTTATTTATTAGCACGCCACTGTAGTGGGTGGATAATATATAAAATAATCGAAGTAATCATATTAACTTTATTAACTGTAAACGGTGTTGCTTTTACGGCATCTTTATCATATGTTTAGAGTGTTTTAATTATATTTTTATACATGCTACATTGAGTAACAGCGTTGCTATCTAATGTAATATGATTGAATCCTGTCTGTGCTTTTCAATGTTCGACTTATACTTCAGATGGAGAAACATGTAGCAGGGTTCCTTCCCAGGGAAGGAGCCCTGCTATATGTCTTAGATACCAAGTCAAATTGACATTAAAAGTGTTTTGAATTTTAAATTAACAATCGCCGCTCCAATATTTCCTTTAAAAGAAAGATATATCCAGATAAATATAAAAATGTTCAAGATGTGTCGAGTTTCGAAGATATAAACATGACAAAAACACATAACCGAGACGTCAGCCCGTTTCTATAAAGTACGGTCCTTTTATTTGTGTAAAGTAAGTGACGAACTTGATAGACTTCATTTTGGGAAAACGCCAAATGTGCACACTTTTATCAAAAGATTTTCTTTTTCTAGGGAACTATACGTTAAAGTTACTTGGGATTAACGGTTTGTTAAGTATTAAGTTGTGCTTCAATATAATTTTTTTGAGATAGACAATATTAGTAAAACAATATATTTATATCATTAGTATTTTGTAACGTTTATATTAATTTATAGAACGGGGCAAACGGACAGAAGCTCACCTAAAGGTAAGTAATGGACCCATGGACAGTTATTTCCAGAGAGCTTGCGAGTGCGTTGCCGGCCTTTTAACATTTGGTACGCTCTTTTCTTGATGGACCCGAAGTTGAATGGTTGGAAATACATCAATGGGAAGCTGGTTCCACACAGTGGTGGTGCGGAGGAAAAACTGCCTCAAATAATGTAGAATTTCGGATTTTACCTCGACGTCGGATGATAAAATGCAGCTGCAGGTATTAATCCGATTCCAGCTCTTCATTGAATATGGTCATTTTATATCAACAATTTATGTAACGATACAGCCTTTTACTACATTTCTACACAGTAAGAAAAATAAATATTTTATTAACAAACATCATGTTTGGTTATAAATAGCCATAAAAATGTATTTCAACTTCAAGCTTTAAAATTTAATACGTTTATTAAAACTTGTATTAAATAGAGAAATCAAGCAGTTAACAGTTCCATACAAATTAAAAACATTTAAAATTAGCATAGACGTTCAAATGAACCCGAAAGAGAGCTTGCAATAATAAAGTTAATTAAGCCTCGCGGTGGACCGTTCAGTACTTTGCCAGTGTCGCGGTACTAAAAATATATTTCAGTAATTAACATCACCTGATATTTGCATAACATTTCATCATGCGGCTTTTTTAACAATAAACCCTGACTTCAATATTTCTTGCCCATGTCTGACTAAAGATTATACATATTTGCGTAGAATTACGAGATTGAGGTAGTCTTATTCACAGAATGGAAGTTCATGAACAACTAAGTAAAATTTCCCTGTTGCTAAACACATATATAAAAAACCAGTGGCGATACCAGCCTTGGTGTAATTTTTTTGTCTTAATGGGCAAGATGTTCTATCCCTGACACATACCGTCGACTTTTCTAAGCAAAGCAAATGAGGAAATCCTCTCAAAACACTGCTCAAAAATGAAATAATTTATGTATAGTTAAACGAATTAAAAAGGACATTTGTGTGCTAACTACAAAACCTAATGTCATTTTGACAGGACGGCTTTGCGTGCTGACGACCTATCCTGATTTATTTTCTTTTCGGGTGCTTGAAGAAGACGGATATTTGATAGACCAGTTTATTAAGTTACTTTTCAAGAAGAAGACTGCAAATATTAATGTAAAATGAATATGAATTATTATAATAAGACCAGTTCCCCCTAGGAATTATAATAATATTAAGAATTTCATTAATCAAGCATCAAATATACTCTTTTAATGATGAAACTTTTGGAAAAGTACGACTTTAAAAGGCTTTATAAATATTTTTGTTACCGTTTTACCCTTAGTGGTCTTTCAGCTCAAATTAAGATGTCATTACCCTGGAAACACAGCGAGGTTGTATTCAATTAGTCAACGCTCGGTAACAGCAATGACCACGTTTTGTGTTCCGGTGGTCTGTGAAATTGTCTGAATCCCGGATTAATTGAGACAGTTAAAATAACTTACTTTGAGATACGGTTTTTAGGATTTTATGGACTTAATTGAGCAACATGCTGTTTTATTGCAAGTTGCGATAGAATAAATGAATATCTATATTATTATTTTTGGTCGCCAAATAATTTTAGGTTTTCACGGTCACATCTAGACGATCTAGACTCTAAATATAAATAATTCATTGTAATCGTGGCATGGGTAACATACCCTATACAATGGAGTTTGAACAAATGAATGAGAATTATAGAATAATTATGGACTTTCTCTAACCACAATAGAATGAAATAAAGTGTGTAATTTATACTGTTCCTCTTTCAGAAATGAAATGGTCGTGTTGACGTAATCTTTTTTGCGTTTTAAAACTGAGAAATTGACGAAATGACGTCGCATTTTAACTGTGATTGGACAACTGCATCTCTCGTCAAACACGTGATGCCACGCGACAAAAATATTATTAATTCCTACCCTCCTTGGGTAACAATCTAAGAAACTAGTTTTATTGTTTCATGTAAATCTCTTTGAAAGAAATACAAGCAATATACAGCAAATAAATAAACAGGATCGTAACATATTGCTTAGACAAGAAGCAAATATTCGTAGCACCGTCGTAGCGAAGCAACGAGAAAAATACTAGTCCTAACTCGTTGACATTATAAAAGCTAATATTGTACTTTGCAGAGCTCTTATGACATTTTTAGATAAAAACTTTTACTTGTGTGTATCTTTTTATAATTTTAAAATTAAAAATTGGTTGGCTTGGCTGAGTTGGATTAAATATCTTTGCATACTTGAATCTGGTAGGATGGTCAGAAATGTGGTTTTTGACGTTCAATAATTGAGACAGATAAGTTATTCAATTGATTATTATTAGTGAATATGGCCTGAAGAGACATCATCATTACAGAAAAGCCATTTCTTCTAGTTCATCGCGACAATTTAATGCTATATTTTCTCTAAGCTTTATTTTAAAACAGTCATTGTTTATTAATATTCCCGGGCGACTTAATAAAACATAAAAGTTTTAAATTTAATGTCTGAACGTTGCATTTAATCGCTCGATCGTAACTAAACGATTTCATTTTATGAAGTTTATAATGGAGCAGCAATTTATATTCTTGTTTCATCCACGGTTTTCTTACAAAATTATAAGATTATTGTTTTTCTGATAAAATATAATGAAAGATACACCATAGACTATATATTTATATGCATCTATCTGGTAGGTAATACACAATCTTATCTCGTTAAGATTATTAAATTAAGTTTAAAAAATTTAACAAAAACGAGCTCTTCTTCTTTGAACAGTTCTTTTATAAATAATTTCGAAACTGGATTTTAGCTTGTTCTGCCAGGTCATTCCAATATTGCGTTTAAATAAAAAATAACGTTTCCATTGTAAAAAGCGATGTAGGTTTCCAACCTTTTAAACTATAAACCACTACAACTAGTAAAATATTTATAAAAGAAATGTGGAAAAAATAAGAACTAGTTTTTTTAAATCTTCATATCTAGTCAGTAGTACTATTGAACTTATTGAATTCTTCAAATAAGACATAAATGACTACCTTTATTTGTTGTACAGTTATAAAATATTGTATTCAAATTATAGCGTATTATATCACTTAAGTCAACAATTCTCATAAATTAAAACATTAAAGTGAAAACGAATATAATATAATAATAACGTAAATAAAAAATGCGCCGCATCGCGCTCAAATAAAATAACAAAAATTTAGTACATTTATAAAACAAAAGAATGCGGAGTAATTATATGCTCTCGGCATATGCATAATGAAACCGTCACAGTGTCACTCTTTAAAACTATACATCGTTCTGCGAAACATTCCACAGGCACATTACTGCAATTTATAACAAATTAAGCCAGGAACGCATTAGATTTTAGGGCAAGCCCTATGTGTTCCTGGCTAATATCTTGATATTAGGAAATAATCATAGCTATTTTTTGCATTCCAAAATTAAAGAATAAAAATGAAGTACTCATCATAAGGCGAATATATATCTACGTCTGACTTTTAGGTCGTTTTTCTTTAAAGGTAATCTTTCATTTCCTGACACACGTAATCATAAATTTATTCTTATAAGAACATGCCAGTGCATGCATGTGCGCTCCTGTAGTTTAGTTTAGTAATTGTTAGTTTAGTAGTTTTCCTCCGCCGTACGAGCAAGTTTTGGCTTGCGCGCATAGAATAAAATCCATTGTTGCAAAATCATTCTCACCGCCGCTTAATTAACGTTTATATAAAAGAATCGTAACAAATATTAGAGAATAAAAATTAAAACAATTATCTTATCTATGAAATAATGCTTCGTTATAACTATTTTTTGCCTCTTCGTTATAATAGAATGCAATTTGGTACGAACTATTCAAAAACCGTTTCATAAACTTTATTTCCGCCAAAATAGATTGTGTCGACAAAATGTACTAAAGCACATTTATGATCATCGTAAAAGTTTTATGGTGGAATTGTAAGATGGACTCATTTCCTCGCTTCGTGTCGGCTCTTTAGTATCCGAGTGTCTGAATATCACTTTTATTATGAGATTACATATATATAAATAACATAAATTTCTTTTTTTTAATCAAATTATTTAAATAATACAATGTATTTATAATATAATAACTATAAGTGACTTTAATATAGGGCAGAGTAATCTTCAAATATAGTGATTAGTTAAAAATAATTTGTGTTCACGAGTACATTCCTGTCAAATAAAAATTTGATTTTCAAGTTTTAATAATACATAAACATACAGATTTGTGATAAATTTTGGTTAAGCGGCTTAGTTTTGGAATGGTGGACAACGAGGTGAGATGAAAGGCTGGTGACCTGTTATCACAGGACTTCTATCGCCCTATTCTAGGTACCAGCCTCTCACAAAGATGGGCAATACCTGCAGAATGTTGACCTATTGAGCAATATTATGAAGAGTAATTTTGTACACAGAATTCAGCTACAGTAAAACTAAAGAAAAAAACGGAAATTGATTCGTACATGACATACGTAACTCAGTTTATGTGAATTTAAGGGCTTAATGAAAACACTCCAAGAATTATTCAACATTAACTACAGTTAGATACATCATAAACACCCGACGTCACCTACTGTTACTAGTTTATGATAACCGATAAATATACGATATATTCCTTTGAGAAACTTTCAGAGAACATCGAATCAAAATATTTTCGATCAATTTGTTTTTCTAAATAAGTCAAGTCAACAAGTTGCTTTTCTTTGAAACGAGTAACCCGACTCTATCAATTAATTTTATTTATTCGGTCGGACCGTGGAATCCGATACAACAATTAATTAGAAAGTATACCTTACAAACTTTAACCTTTTCTCATTTTATTTCGCTTTTGTATAAAATAGATTTATGTTTGACGTAGGTCGAATAACGAGTACAATCTTTTGATATTATTATTTATCAGTCCGTTTTCAGAATTCAGTTCATGTGTAAAGGTTGCGCATTTTTTAACGTAAACCTTTGTCTGAAGTTACCATGAACTAACTGATCATTTAGGAGATCCTAAATCAAAAAAAATAATTTTACTTGGAAATAAGTTTTTTTAATAATTCCAAAGGCTTTAACAGACACATTGCTGCGAAACAACGAAGAAGCTAAAAACATTGTTTGTGAATTAATATATATTAAATGTAAACTACGTTAGCTGAGATATAATTTCTTTACAAATTTATTCTGGGATAAAGACTTCATTTTTGAATAAAGACTGTTTTATGGATTCAGAAATATACCAGGCGGTATATTTCTGAATCGTTTGTTTTATAAAAATTGTTTTATACCAATATATGGTATAAAACAATAACTTATGCCTCTCCAGACAAATTGAATTACCCAAAACAGATAATCCGATGGTGCTACTACATACACAGGAGAAGTATCAGGAACATTTCTGCTTATATTTTATTAATATTTTTATAGGCAGGTAGACAGTTGCGCCTTATACGATTTTTAAGTTTCCTCGCGATGTTAACATTTAATTTGTACCTCGTAAAAAATAAATCAGTGGCGCTACAACCTTTTTAGGTCTGGGCCTCAGATCTGCTTCCTTGACACGTGTCGTCGACTTTTTAGGTCTAACTCAAGCCGGTTTCCTCACGATGTTTCCCTCACCGTTTGAGCGAGTGTTAAATGCGCATATAGTCAGAAAGTCTATAGGTGCTCAGCCGGTGATTGAACCTAAGACGTCAGGGATGAGAGTCGCACGTTGAAGCCACTAGGCCAATACTACTCTTTGTGTATAAATGTACGTCATTGTTACTTATATTTGACCTTTTTCAATACTTCAGTGAATAAATCTAATCACTTAGCAATGAAACCGCGAAAGTGCGTTTTGCAACACGAGAATTCACTTTGCTTGGCAACGTAGCTCCCGCATACTGACAAACCACTGCGAATGCCGCGGTCGCAGTAAATTTAACCTCGAATATTGTTATTTACTGCGAAAACACATTATCTATAGGGCCATGGATAGTAAATTATTGTAATATTGCTGTGACTAGATGTCTAGTGAGTAAGTAAGTAATTGTATAGTATACGCTTATAACATTTACATAACATAATAATTAACTAATTATTTTTTTAAACATGTCAAAATCTCAGCGAGCTCCCAAAATTCTGATTAAATATTAAAAAAACATAGTTTTTATTCTAACACAGATCTGATATTTTTACTCTCCAATATTAAATTCTCACCGAATACATTTCAAAAACAAACTTTCCCAACTCTAATGAAGAGGCCCTTTGTTTGATGTTTTTTTGGTAATTTTTTTTCTTTTGCAATTAAAATTTGCTTAATCCCAGATTCCCGAGGGTCTTTATGGAATTATTATATAAAGGTATTCATTAGAGGCTTAGTATATTAATCAAGGGGGTCGTCGTTGGGGAAGTTGCATTTCTGTTTGCCCATGTCATTTCTACATTATCTCTTAAGTTGCGAGATTTTTCTTTTCAAACAATTAACAATCACTTAAGCAGTGTTAAGTATATCGTAGCATATGCAGCCATGACAATTGACGGAACTCGAAATGTCCCAGTCAATAAATTTGACCGCATTACAAATATCAAATGCAGATACTCGTCTACCTCGTGGCCCATTGGCTCCCTACACATTATATATAACGATAATAATTATATATAGCGATAGACGCTTCCGTAGTGATAATCTATATCGAATAAACAAAAAATATGAACAGAACGGCCAAGTCTTTCCTTTGAGCCTATGTTCATATATGATTAAACGTAATTGACAAAAAGAAGCAAAAGTGTATATTACATTCAAAGATTTCTTTTTGCAATAAGAAAAAGCAAGGCCACAAAGAGTGATAATTTCTTAATTACATTAATATAATCATCCGCTTGGACAAACATATTTTGCGGTTAATTTAAAATTGTAAGAAGTTAGTAATTTCCCTGAGGGCGGACGAATAATAAGGCAGTGCGGCTGACAGAGCCATTAGCTGCAGTGGTAATCAATGTTTGCGTCGACACTGCATTTTTAACCGAATGCAAAATTAAAAAATGTTTATTGAGCCTCACCTGATGGAATTCCATGATATGATTCGTAGCTTTTGTAGCAAATTTAATATATTACTATGTATGTATATAATCATCTCACACATTCTGAATTAGTATTTATGCTGACACCTGTGCCGGTCTATTACTAATTAGTAGTCCTCAGCTATTTTGCAACATCAGCGCTACAGATTATGCTAGAAATTCAACCAAACTGAGATTACCTTGTAATAAGCATCGCGGATTAATAACGTGTACGTAGGTAACGTACTCCGAATCCTGCGAAAGAAGTGGAATCTCCAAGCAGTAGTTTACTAAAGATTCACATATTAATAGTATTGTCTTTTGTTAAAATAGCTTTTACACATTAAGAAAAACACTTTTTGAACCGATTAAAGCTATGTATTATTATTAAAAACTTATAATTATTTACATAATTCTAAATTCTAATTTTTTCCGACGTTTCGCGTGCTTTTCAGCGTGCATGGTCACGGTGACGGGTGGTAAAAAGTATCACAGCTGCATAGAAAGTTGTTTTAACTGCATTAATAAAATTTAGAATTATGTAAATAATTATAAGTTTTTAATAATAATACATAGCTTTAATCCGTTCAAAACGTGTTTTTCTTCACATATTAAATCACACATTTATTAAAACTTTGACATATTTTCTATTTGTTTATATAAATAAAAAAACCGATGAACTTCTTACTCTTAGAAGTCAATAATAAAATGAAATAATATATTTCCACGATGAACCATTCCTCAGGGACGTCTGCAATCTGTTTGGTTCATTCCACTTACGTCAGCTGGAAAGACAATCACAATTTAACGAACCGTTTTTTGTTTTCTTTGATCGTGTTCTTTCCGATTCCATTAATATCAATTAAATAGTATAGTCTTCATACCACTACACTAAATAATTGGTTTACATTTGAACTTGAATCCATTTATGGGTTTATTTAGATACTTATTGATTATAAAATTTGTATAGCCGGGTGTTGGATTTTGATAAAAGACATTTATGTATTACTTTTCCTGTCCCTTATTTGTGTTTATGTAGATTAAATAAATAAAATGTCAGCTCAATATTTTTCAAGCCTTCAAAGCCCCTAGGCATATCACCGGCCAAGGGGACAAGGGATATCACTGACAAGATAATTAAGAGGCGCAGTCACGATATCCAGTCTTCCCTCGAGTTAAAGTCCACCAAAAGCACAAATATGTGATGGTTTTCGCTCTGAATCAAACTCAGAGTCAGAAATCTCGCCCTCAAATAAGAGCTTAAAAACATATTGTAAATTATATTTATTTCTAAATAACTTCTAACAAAATATAAAATATAGTGTTGTGGTATTTTGATTGATAAAACAAAAACACGTTTACTCTCGTTAGTCTTTTTATAATTAAAAATATCGATATTTTTATTAAAAATATCCAAAAGCCTTTATCAAAACACTGTGAAATGTAAAGCCGTAGAAAGCATTGTTAACGACTGTGTGAGTTAAACAATTAACGAGGTTCATTCTGACCGCTCCTCGTAATTGTGTGTGACCAGACCCTTTCACAAAATATACCCTTTAAGATAGACGATCAAAAGTATTTTATATTATAATTTTTATATATAATAAACACAGTTTCAATTAAATTCTCGATAATTTGTATAAAAAAATAATTAACAAAAAAGATGGTTGGATTTAAAAAAAAACTAAATAATACACGATATTTTTTATAAATAGTATAATATAGTTATATGGATATATAGAACACACTGTTCTTAGTGTCTGCCGTCTCAGCCATTCATTGTTAAAAATCACCAAACTAATATGAGACATTATACGGCGAATACATAGATATCAAACATTTACATATACTTTTATACAATACTTTGATAATACGTAATAAAAATTCATGTCGAAGCATTTCTTTTGGCCTATTTGGTATTAGTTTCGGCCACTTTCAATCAGTCGACAATATTGAAAATCTTTATAAACTGAGCGAAGGCAGTTACGCTCAAAACAAAGCTCTCGCTAAAATCTTTTATTTTCAAAAAAGACGCTCACCGTCCATTCATTTTAGCTCGGTATAAAATGCCTGGAAACCGGAGTTTAGCATTTACGTTACGATAAAAGGCTGGTTAGGCTTCCATTCGTATTTAAAAGCTGTAAGATTTGTTGGCTGTCCTAATTCTTTCAAACAGACTTTTTAATATACGGTTTATATATGTAGTTGACTGAAGCTTAAAAACCTAAATATAACGTAAAGGTTGTTATCATATATATATATATAACATAAAACCTTTTGCTAACATAAATATTTTTTTTAATAACATACCGAGGACGGTATGGTCTTTCCGACCAAGGAACTTTACGTGTTATTAGGATTCAATAATTATTTCGCAAATGCCTTAATAAAACTAAAAACATACCAATTGTTAAGTCTGTCTTAAAAGAGGACCGCTCAAGCAATGTGGACACCAACACTGAAATTATACAGTCCCTTATGCAATGCTTACTTGGGCACACAAGGAACAACATTATTAAACAACTATTTATTAAAGTTTCTCTACTAGAATTAATTAACACAATTTCTTTAAAATAAATTCATACCAGGCATGATAATTACGACATTACAAAGTGCTACTGGACGAGATATACCCTAATATCTTAGTGTATTTTTCAGAAACAACATAATTCAGTTGTTTGTCTTCGTCATCTTGAATGCTTCTTATATATTATATATCGAAAAAGATATCCATGTATTTTTGACTTATTTCTAAATTTTAAATATATATTTTACTAATTAAAATTAACAGAAGCCTGGGCGTCATTCCAGTGACATTTAAGACAGTTAATCACCACTAGACTCGTTGTCGGGTAGGTGACGTCGCTTTCAAGCCTAATTAAACGCGTAAGATTCATGACAGCAATATGTTTGTTTAAGAAAGAAGAAACTTTTATTGAATTAGAGCTATGCCGGATTAATATGATATCAATGAAACTTTTAATGACAGTCAAATAAATTGTGTTTACACATTGTTTAGTGTTGAGACTCCCTAAAAACCTTAATGACGTCATGCAATGAAAAACACAATATTGTAGCAGTTCTTTCAATAATTAACGCGCTAATTTCAAACTGAGTCGTGTCATATCGCCAATGCATCGAGATGTTGGAAGAGTTCAAACCAGTGGTACTTAAAACCAAATTAGGTGAGACGCGTTAACCCAATGTAGCTTCTAGAGACTTAACCTATTTTTATATTACTTTTAAAGTCAAAGTCAGTCCGATTTTCTAATGTAGCTACAATTTCTTAAAAAACAAATGAGTTAATAATATTGGAATAACAGATGAAATCAATGGTACAACGTCAAAGCTACAATAATTTGGCTCAGATGTAGTGGCGATTATGCTAATATAACTTTGCCAGGGTAAACTAAATTCTTGTTAAGTTCTAAGACGAACTATACACGTAGCGTTTATACTAAAAATAACTGTGTATGCGTTCTATTGTAACATAAAAATATATTTTTGAAAAATAGATAGTAGCCGATTTTCAGACTTACTGAGTATTCATTAAAAAAAAATAAGCATCGGTTGAACCGTTTCGGAAGAGTATGGGAACGAACATTGTGACACGAGAATTTTATACATATAGAGATTATTATATTTTATAGATATGCAGCGAAACTATACCTTTGTCTTACTTTTTCTTTACTACTACTTTTTTAAATACAATATACTAGAGACTATAGACTTTTATAATAATAACTATAACAGCGGTAAAGGCAGATACAAACTATCAATGAAAAAACCTCATGAGTCCTTTAAATGCAAAGTCGTAACAAGCCTAACTCAGAAACTGTACCATAACTCGGTTACAACTCATCGCTTTAAGTTGGGCTATTGTCTGAGGAACATAATGTTCCTTATATTATGTTAGTGATGATGTAATTACCAATATTTGCAATGTCATATGGGTAATGAAGTGTAGAGGTCATACCCCGAAGAGTCTTGACCTTCGATTCAACATTTTCATCTTCATAAGACCCTGGTTAGCCTTATTCGATTATCCTATGCAAATACGGAACGTTTGGTACTTTATATCTATAACCTACAGAGATTCGTAGGCCTTGTTCCTGTGTACGTGGGTGTAAAGGGAAAATCATGCCTGTGGTTTCAGGTTGGATTCTCTAACGCAGCGCATAATATAATTATATTTGTAAATATACCTTTTGGATATAATGTCTAAGTGTGAGTGCTCTTTCAAGGCCTATAGAGAGGACTTGTCACCAGCTAAAACGGTTTTTGGTATATCTTGAATGGCATAAAAAATAATAAATAAATAAGTTGTTTTATTATAAATAGTAGGATTCTAAATTCTAGGATTTGTGACAGTCATCAAAAGTGCTTATCTGATGTCTATTGTTTAATTATGTCATTGTTATACCGATGTTTGTTTTTATGTTTACTACATTCGTTATAGCTATTGTGTTAATATTCTTTTGTTTCAATGAGATTGGAGTTCATTATTTGCCTCAAATAGAACAAACAAATAGGCAAACAATTGGTTTATATTATTGTCATTTTGCTAGTAATTCACATGTTAAATACGTTATAAGTAAGTCTAATTTAAATTAAATAAAAAATTCAGATGCGCTACAACCTTTTTCGGTCTGGTAATATGGTCTTATAGGTAAGATCACCTGATCTGCCTCCGCATACCGTCAACTATTTGGCTCTAAGGCGTGCCAGATTCCTCTCGATGTTTTCCTTTACCGTACGAGCGAGTGTTAAATATACATTGAAAAAGATAGTCAGTGCACAGCCGGGGATGGAACCTACGACCTCATGGCCCATCCACGCACGCTAATTTGTAATTTTTCAAAACAGCCTTTTTAATATGCCTACTTGAAATTAATAATTTGACTTGACTTGAATCCACTAGACCAACAATGCTCTCGAATTTAAACATACTAGAGCGTTTTTATTATATTAATAGAATTTGTATTCGGTAGAAAAATTCATGGCACAATTAAATTTCGTAGAACTACTACATTACTGCGTAGCATCAAGCTACAACAATTAATTCGTTTGTCAGCTATGTATTTTTGTGGGTTTAACTTTTTTTCCAATGTATATACAAACTTATTTAGTTCAGTCACGTCAGTTCATATATTATCCATAAACAATGATTGTAAATTCCTAATATATATTGACGCAAATTTAGTACCGCGATCACGACCTATAAAAAAACAGATAGATAATTAAACCCTTCTGCGTTTTTAGTATATTAGACAAAAGGCATACGAAGATGAACTCATAACCTAAAGGTCATATTAATAATCCAATATTGACTTTGCAACGACGAGCAATAACTGCGAAGCCTATTTCGTATTGAAACTTGCTTTCTTATGACTTCTAATCGAATATTGTTTATCAAACATATTAAAATTATTCCGAGTGTAATTCCACATAAGCCTACTTTTTTATTAAACAGATTAGATCTTTAAAGATCTGAACTTTTAAATATAAAAATACGTTTTTTCTTATGACGGTTAACTAAAAGTTGCATCATATCATATAGAAGGATAACCTTACGGTCTAAACCAGTGTTTCAGGACCTATTTCGTGCCATGCTTTTCTAAAATTGTTATGTAACATACATAATTTTTATTATCAAAAAAATATTGTTAACTTAAGAAACTTAAAGAATAAGTTTGAATAACTCATGAGGAAATTGTAAACGAAACACAGTAAGTAAATAGTCAACCCATATAATATAAAACTGAAATTCCAAATAATTTAAATAAAGATTTTTCTACACGTTGTGTTATATCGGGCTGATTTCAATTGCCATCCTTAACAATCAAATTGACCCCTGTGGGGCATGGGACCCACGTTGGTAAACACTAATCTACACCAAAGTCATCGGGTGCATGACAGTCAGTCAACTTTACTTTAGTCCGGCCGTACAATCACCACCACCAATTTGGGGCGTTAAAACACCAGTATGATGTATATTATTAGAGTTCTAACAATCTGTAGCTGATGACAGAAATGTGTAAAACATGAGTCTATGTTTTTAAATTCAGTGTAACAATTAAAAAACATATAAAAATTGTATTATTACAATGTCATAGGTACATTGTAATAAATAAAATATAAATTATAAAATTCAAAGATTTCGTTCCTAGTATCGATTAACGTCGCAATTCTAAAAGTCACAATGAATGAAAAATGATGCTTCATGAATGTCGGCGAATAATTCAAAGTTCATAGAATTCCTGTACATTAATTTTACATTATGCATTTCTACGTGGAAAAATATAAACTTTGCTGCTTTTAATGCATACTGGTTTCTACAAAACTTATATTTCATAACTATGCTCATGTGTTTCTTAGGTGAATTGTCAAATTGGGAAAGTTAATGTCAAAACGCCATCAATTCCGGTAATCCATACAAAATTATCAAAAACTTCTTCTGAATAAAAAAAAATTATGTGTCATTTGTTCGATGACCAGCTATGTACCAATGCTTCAACCAATCTTTAAAGTTAACACAAGTGCATTTCAGGCACAGAAGAAATAATTAATCTAATAATTTTAATTAACTAAATTATAATTATGTCTGTGTGGCCCGGACAAACATCAATACAATTCTTAATAAGACGTTTTGGTATTGTCAATGACTTGGAGGCCATTCTATATTTATGCCTGTATCACAATCATGCTAAATACAATTTTGCATAAATTTTGAATTTGAAATTATAGAGCTGTCCTGACCAAACTGTCCAGAATTACGTGCTTTATGATGATAGGTAGCTCGCAGACAACTTAGGCAAGATTTTGTTTGATTTGTTGACAATATTTTTAAATATATATGTAATTAAACGAGTTTTAATGACGTAAAATAACTGTGTTGGCCTAGTGGCTTCAGCATGTGACTCTCATCCCTGAGGTCGTAGGTTCGATATCCGGCTGTTCACCAATGGACTTTCGTTTCATGTGCGCATTTATTATTCGGTCGAACGGTGAAGGCAAACATCGTAAGGAAACCTAATTGCCTATTAGATTGACAAATGATTATAAAACATATACAGAATTCTGAGTCCACACCTAAATAGGTTGCAGCGCCACTGATTTATATATATTTTTTTATTATGTAAAGTTTAGAAACCCATTAAAATGGATTACTTTGGAAATAGCATTCTGAAAGATTTTGTAAACAGCTAATATGTTATTAAGTGTTTATTAGACAATAAAGATATATTAGAAAATATAAACGCGAAATTTAATAAGTTTTCCATGTCAAACATAAGCTTACAAAGCTCGTCTTCGAAGCCGTATGCTCTTTCAATATCCATTGACCGCTAAGCCAGAATACTTTATCATGACGACACATCGATCCGTCAGTGACAATGTACGCCATTCTTAAGGTATTAAATTTACATTTACATTGAGAAAAGCTATCAATCAAAGAGAAGAATACGACACATTCGATGACATTTTAATAGCAGTATTACGGCATACAAAGGCAATAGTTTCAAATATGTGTTCAGACTGCAATTATTAATCATTTGTAGACCACGATTGACTCACAAATTATAAACATAGTTTTACACTGACACTTTGCAAAGCGAACTTTAAGAGTCAAAGTAAATATTGTGGATACCAACGTCTGAAGAAGTTCGTCGTATAGGTGATTAAAATATACTATTAGGACAATCATTTCTGTGGAGGTATACTCAGCTACAGTGTGATGAGGACAGTCTGGTGATGGAAGAAGATCGGTGATAAAAAAAAACTTGATAAAGAACTTGCAAGAATTTCTATCGTCCATTGATATTTAATGCATATTATTTTTAAATCAATATATTGACAGAACATTTGCAAGATTACAAATTATGTGCTGTATTTTGAACACGGCAAATGGTTCATTTAGCGCAACAAAGCTTTGCGCGAAAAAGGAATTTTAAAGGCGAATGGAACTAGGTTACAAATATAATATTTTGTTTGTGAATATTATGTGTGTGTTAAAGTTTAATCTAAAAACTAATTAATTTAATATTCTATTTGTATAAAATTGAAGACATACGTTTGCATGATTGTTTAAATCACAGTTAAATATTAATTTAAATTATTTTTATATTAAAGCCACATTTACATATATTAATTTAACTATAAATATATTCATGTCATGCTTTTCTTTAAAAACAAATTCACTTTATAGATGAAAAACAGGAAATTTTCTCGCAAAATTGAAACAGTACGAAGCGTATTTAGGTTAAATAAATAGAACGAAACCACGCTAAGTAAACTTTAATAGTATTTAAATAAATCTTCTAAATTAAATGGTAAGTAGGAAGAATTGTGGAATGCTTTTACCGAAGGCGGTTGAACTTAATTAATTGGTGTATTAAAATTTCTGTGACATTTATTAGGTAGGCTGTTATGAACTTGATGCGAGAGTATTGTAGTTCCAACCCATTTATTCTTTAAAACCAAATCGGTCTACCAAATATGAAATAACACTTATAATACATCGTAGATGATCAGCAAGGATTAGTGCTAACTAATTTTATTCTGGAGCCACAGATGGCTCTGGCAAAATCTTACGGTATTTTCTAATAAACTCTATATCATATCAAAGTCACCTGGTCTGGTTATATGAAATTGGATATTTGTATAAAAATTAAGTTTTTCCTTTATTTCAGCTAATGAAAGTTCTATTTTATAAGTATGATTAGGCATCTATTTAATTTTGCCATTTGCATGGATGTTTATTTATCCGTTTACTGTAGAAGTCTGCCAGACGAGACGCGATGAAGTCAACGAAAGCGTTTTGTATGTCTTTCGGGTGTATAACATTTTCCACTTAAATTTATATATATAGATAATGGAGAACTTCCAGCTATAGGTCTTGTTGCTTTGCGATAGTCTGTCGTAAAGATTGTGCTCACACGTTGACGTGGAGAAGCTATGGGGAAGAGCGATTGCAATTCTTAGCAGTAATTGCCGTCACTGAGGTGCCGGTATAATGTATTAAAGCCCGGCACTGGATATAATGTATAATAAAATCATTTCTTCAGGTAAGTCAGGTATCA
The DNA here is from genome assembly GCF_905147105.1 of Pieris brassicae. Classification (NCBI taxonomy): domain Eukaryota; kingdom Metazoa; phylum Arthropoda; class Insecta; order Lepidoptera; family Pieridae; genus Pieris; species Pieris brassicae. The sequence goes on along the minus strand of NC_059669.1, from coordinate 12,117,438 downwards.
GTCAGGACGTGACTTTATTTTTTTTATTTAACTAGGTATGTAGCTAGAAAATACCCAAATATTCCCAAGAAATTAGCTACCTTAAACCTTGATGAAATATAGATGTGCACATATTTTATAATACAAAACCTACTGACTGCTATTAATTTTTACCAGACAGTAACCATGACCTGAGTTTGACTTGGTGATCTTTATGCAAAATAAGAGAAACAGATTACATTATCTTCTTAAAAAAGAAATTATAATTTTTACGCATTCCTACAATATCGCACGTAGATCTTTTAGATAGTTAAAAAGTTTGAATCCTGAATTGTTCCCAAACTCGTTCAGATAAAGCATGAATAACAAATGGTTATATCCGACGTAACAGCCATTCTGAATTCGCATACGAACCCAGGCGGCGATAAATTACTATAGGTACATTCATAGATACGTGAATTTATCTAGATCATTAGGTATAGCCATGGTTGCTTCACTTTATAACTCACTCACATGATAACTTTTTTAAAAATGTAAAGATAGATAGTGTAGCTTCATTCCGATTATCATATAGCCCAGGGTGAATTTTAGGTGGTAGGTATTAAATAGTTTCAGCCATATAATGCGCAGAGGCGATAAGAACTTGGAAAAACTGATCGTGGTTGATAACACAGAAGGCAAAAGATCACGTGGCCGTTCACCAACCAGATGGACCGATCGAGTGAAAGACTTTTCGTCCTCAAAACTGTACACTGGTATAAGAGAGGCGGAGAGGCAGAACAGTAACCGGTGGAAACAGATAGTCCGCTAGAGATGCTTTGTTGCTGACCACAACGCTCGAGATTAAAGACAGAGAGATTTAATAGTACCCAAGTAATAACTGAAGAAATAATGACCCATGAATGATGATATCACATCACGCACAAGAATTTTCTCTCTATGCGCAATATCTTTCTCATTTTCTTATTATATTAATTAACAACTTGAATTATGAGTAAATGAATAAACGAATCCTTTACAGATAAATTAAATGTTGATAAAATTGACTATGTTTTAATTACCGTGAAAAGACACTTAAATTAACATGAAACGAATACATTGCATTTTTCATTAACAAAATCAAGTTTCATCTAAAATTATTGAAAATTGACGTTGAATTTAGTTGTAAATAACTTTAAATGTTCCTATGTAAATAATACTAATTGTTTTTATGAAACACTGGTTACTAAACTCTCTTTTTCTTTTAAATTATAAACGAGGATTACAAAGCGAAAAATAAATAAAATTATTAACAAAAACAACCTCATTGAAATAATAATGAAAACTGTATAGAAATTAATGGGAGTCAGTAATGGTTTTGTATTGTAAAAAATAAATATCTATATTTCATTAAAGTTTTATAGCAGCTCTTTTCTTGGAAATATTTTGCGTTTTTTCTAGCTACCTAGTTAAATAAAAACAAGAAAGTCATGTCATACCTGACTGATCTGAATAAATGGTTTTATTAATATACATGATACCCAAGATTTAAGATACTCACATTTTTGATTTTGACAAGTTTGATATTGACAAATAACTATATAATAATAAATAATATGGAAGTCCATTGAAAATTGTAGCTACAAAACGCAATGAGTTGCTGGAATTTACTAGAACGATGTTTGTGACATAAGTATTTTATAATAATACTATATACTTTAACATATTATATTATTTAAAGTCGTTATATATCAAATTTTACCCTTGCTGACAAAGTTAATTACATTTATATCCGAGTAATTATTAATTATATAGCCTAAAGTACCGTAGCTTACCTTTCTTTCTCCACAAAGCCAGCCAAGCAACTTCGCTTCTTTTATTATTAGCATTGACGGTTTATAATAAATAATTATTAATAGTACACTTATACAAAAATTTTGAAAAAGACAAATAATATTACGTGTGCGTTGTATTTAATTACGATGCTAACACATAACAACGTAACGTAGTGTAGCTGTGTACTTTGAAATATTGTTCTTTTTTAAGTAGTACTAAAAGTAAAGAAAACTTTACTTACAAGTGCGGTCAAAATGTAATCACATCACAAATTCGGCACAATTCATCACATAAAAAATTAACACGCAGCCTCACATTATAAATACACTTATTGTGTTTTATTTAAATATTCATTCACAGAAACGCGCGTGAAATATTGAATCAAGAACAGACGTACGTCCTGACCAGTATCTTAATGAATACTGACTTCCAGTACTGGTCTACGTTGCACGAGGTGTGCATGCGCGCGCATTTACATCTACCCTATTGCCCTTTGAAATCATCTGCCCTCAAATTAACCCACTATAGACACTTTAAATTAAGACGTCACTACTCAATCAATGGAAGCTGTATGGGTTTTCTGTAAGATTGAGCAAGATTAATAATAAGCGGAACACAGCCTCCATTATTTACTTATTATATCAAATATTTTCAAGGCTGAAAACGTGTGTATTTTAATCCCCGGACGTGTAATTCAATATATTTATTTGTGTGTTATCAACCAGTATAACAGTGAAGGATTTCCATTACGAAACCAGCATAAAATAGAACCAAAAGTTCGATCTTAAAAAAGTGTACTAATTTTCTTCAAACGAATTTATTGTAAGGAAAACATGACAGTGTTAATTACATTATACATTTGTACACTAAGTACATTTTTTATATACTTATTACATATTTCAGCGGATTGATACAGAATAATTAATGCCTCGAAATATTACTGTTATCTTAAATGCTGCATTAATTTTCATTTAAATCATTTGTAAAAAATATGCCTGAAATTACTCAAGGTCTCACACAATAATTCTAAGTTGTTCCTCGTTTTACTCGACGTAGAACGTACAGGATATTGCAAACACCAGCAACAATTTTCTCGTTTTAAGAGAAACAGCTAATAGCTATCATTAGCCATTCTTCAGTCGTGATTAAGCAGAAAAATTTCTTTTACATTCTGTTATTACTGTAGGATTGGGAACAAAATTAATAGTCATTGCTGTTTCTCCCGCGGTGTTGGGACATAAAAGAGTTATTTTCTGATTATGATATTTCTAATTGAAACAACTTTTTTAAATTACAATCAAGATACGTACCCTACGTTGTATACGTACAAAACCAAGTTCTAATCAAGGAAAGTTGCATATTTCCCAACTATTGAATTTTCACTTAACTTCTACTGTTTGGAGACCGTTTGTTTGAACTTTTTTTTATTTCAGTCAACAATAATTATCGTATTGTGAATTACGCTTACCTACCGCTGAGTATTCAATTTTGTGAAAATGGTGACCACAAAGGTGTCTGTACTAGTCCTATGTTATGAACAGTGCAGTACAGTCAGTTAGGTCCTTAAACTGGGTGAAGAGTAAATACCATGTAGTTCGAACTTCTTGAAATGCGCGTGGATTATACGTGCGTAGTACAGCGTGGTACATCAATCACCAATATGCATGTCATTGTGCCAAAGACCTTGAGAGATCCTCGTGACCCTCAGACAATGTGTAAGCATAATACTTCCGGGGTTTTGTTCCCTTTCCTGGATATCTGACTATCAGGCAAAATTATATTTATGGATCAACATTTGTTAATTTACAAAAATACATACATTATCCTTGCCGACATGTACCTATGTATTTCTGTTCTTGTTTTCTTAAACAAATAATCACCGAGAGAAATGTATAATTATCTCTATAATATTAGTATATGTAACTATATATCTTGATACAAATATAAGTTTACATAAAATGCGGATAAGGGTGAATACTCCCTCTACTCATATTTATTTATTCATGTTTACCGCATCATACATAATACTATATTTAAAGTTTATGTTTCAAGCTATCTTTACTAAAAATTATGAAAATTTTGGTAAACATAAAGAACGAACAAAAGAAAAATAACTTTATTATACACAATATACAGGATATTTAGGTAATGTAAAGAGCACTGGCCCCCACACTAGAATTCCCTGTGTTGTGGGCAGCCAGTCTCTTCCTTTTCACATATAAACTGTTTTTATCTTTATGATATCTACATAACACAAATTTAAACTATTTTTACACAGTAAGAATATTTTCTGTATCAGCATAGTACAGATTGATAGGATATTATTTGAAAATGTTAGTAAGTGTGTGTATGTAAGTGATGAAATTTTAGTAATCATTTTATTTTTAAGGAAGTGGTTGAAGATAATGGGCCTCGGAAGGAGAAAAAGCGTTCGGCGTAAGTGCGTTTTTTTGGTTGCTTATATATAGGTTTGCGTTGTGTTTGATGAGGTGTGTCGGGTGTCTTCAAAAAAGACTGCATATTGCTGTTAGGTATAATTGTCTAACAGTTGAAAGCGTTTATTGTACAATTTTGAGTAATACAATAAAAATATTTAAACATAAAAATAATAGTATTTTTTTCTAAACCAAAAAAAATACCAGCAAAACAGTAGAATAGGTATGAGATTGGCACTTAACAATGCTATCTTTAAAATTGATCAGCCCACTACCGAATATATCCAGCTCCGCATATTGTTGAATACTTTTTGCAGAGGGAATTTGGAAAAGTCTGCTGATTTTAAACCTTGGGACTGAATACGGGACAACAGTGTTAATGTCCAGTAAGACGTTACGATATTTAGCAATTTGTATAAGGTATTAAAGAGTTTTGAGAGTTCATAACCCCCTAAACGTATAATCAGTTTGGTGTTTTTCATAACAGCTTGCAAACCTCAAAGTAGCTTAGCCTTTCTAACATTAATATAATAATTGAATGTAATCGCAATACGAAAATCTCTTCAGCTATACGGTTATATTAAACTGTTATGGTTAGTAGGTACTGTTAATTCTTAACCACTCACAACTATGATTTAAAGTCGAGATACAAAAAAAATCTAATTAGATGCAAAAATTCTCTTATGTAAGTTTGTAATTTTATATAGTTTAGCGTATTTGCACACGTTGCCTCTTACTTAAGAACTTACAGTACAAACTTTCACATACTAATTACTTCGACGTAGGTGCTTTATGCGGGAAATGTGAGAAAACATCCTATGTTGCAGCGCCATCTAGTGGCTGGTCCTTAAAATTTATAGGTCTTATAAATTTTCGATATTTCTTTAATCAATTATTAGATGTATTTAATAGTGCTTTGTTCCATACTTGACGCTAATTCTCTGAAAATAATACCTTTCGTTTTGCCTAGGACCTGGAATACTAACGTTATCGTTGAAATTAGATCGTTACACAGACTATAAAATCTGAATAAAATATTTATTGCTCATTGTCAAAATGATCATTTTTACAGCCCTTAACATACACGCCATTACACGAACATACAGGTAGCCATAAATATCATTCATATTTAAATAATGTTGCATATGAAACGGAAACAATGCAACCTCAATTGCATTCAGAGTACAAATATTTAACTATACGGAACTCCGCTGTTTCAATTTGCGTATGAGCACAATAAGAACTAACTCAAATATCAAAGTAATGCTAACTATGTTTACTGTATGCAATACATTTTTATTGTATTGTTTTAAATTTATCTATTTTCATCCATAAAGAATAGTGTAGGGCTAGCGGCTTCAGCGTGTGACTCCTCAACGCTTAATCCCTTAAGGCTGCTCACTATTTGGAAATTGTCGATAGAAATAGACAATCCATAATGATTATTCTTATACTATCATTACAAACAGAGTTTAATTATCTTAAAACAGATTCTCATTACTGGATCTAAGGATTTCATTAGTACTGCTGATGTTTCATTTTTTTGGATTGACTGACCTCGAACCATCTTCACAAACCCACACAAGCACAGTTAAAGATTTTAAATTTTGTTTTCCTACGAGATCTTAATAAACAAAATGTTAAGAATGCCAGCGAGAAAAATACAAAACACAAATCTAAGTTTACACGAAAATTTGCATAAAGTTTAGGTCCCAAGTTTTCCATTCACTACTTCGTGTTCCAGAATGGCACTTTGATGAGGACCGCAAACTTTTAGCCGTCAGCTGGGCAGACGTGTGGCGAGTGTTAGTACTTTCATCAAACAGTAAACGCAAAGCGGGATTTTGAGTACTATAAAATTGTGATATTTATTATACCAAAAGCTTAATAATCCTCTAAGCTATAACTGGAAATTATGAAATAGATAATACACTTACTATCTTAAAATTTGTGTAAGCTTTACTTATGAAACGCAATAAATATTGTATTTTACAAAGAAAACATTGAAGTTTGCTTAAACTCGTATACATTCCATATTTATATAAACGGATTCCTGAAATGTAACTCAATGTCAATTGAGCCACTCCAGTGCTTCAACGATCGCTGGTGTTGCCACTCCTATGAATAGATGTCGTGAATAAATAAATCTTGAAGCGCAGCAACCCTGAATTTGGGTCGAGCTGAATTCAGTCATAGTTCGTCATTTTTAATTACTTAGCAAGAATGAAGTAACAGTTAGTGATTAATGCTCACGTTAGTTTTTTGCTAATTAACCCCAATTAATTATAGACGTACGGATTGAGGGCTGGTAGAGCTTTTACGAGTTGAATTTGTATGGAGTAAGTAAGGCAATACAATGACGATATTCTGCGTGATTGACTGTTTCGTTTATGAAAAGTTGATTCGTATTTCTATTGACTTATTATATTTGTGACTGGTGACATTGCAGCAAACGTACAGTTCTGTATAAAAAAAATACTCTTGAACAAGTTTTATTAAAATTAGTTAAAAATATCTATAAGCAGGAAACGCTTTTATTCCATTTATAATGATACTGCAATATTGTCTTAACAAGTCATGATTTCTAATTTATAACCATCTCAATTAATTTTTAAAAGAAAACCCTTTCAAACCCTTCTAAAAATTCCTTTATTTCGGAACTAGTGTTCGGTCAATGACCTATGAACTAAATGAGTGAATGACTGCGCCATTGCTGCCCTCCACTCTCTATAGTCTATTCTCAGTTCAAACAAGTTCAGTGGGGCAGTAGCATTCAACATGTTCACATTATTTATATTTTAACCTGAAATGCAGACATAATGTAGGCCACCTCCTCATCAGGTATGTATCAAAGATGAGCTCTAATGGGATTGTTTAAGACAGTATTCATTATCGTATGTGATAGTCGTCAACATTTTTTGTTTATAACCCATTTCTAATATAAATACGTGAGTCGAATGGAAAAGCCAAACCTTACGTGTGTTAAGAAAACGAAGCCCTTAAAATGCAAAATCGACACCTCATAATCACTTATACGAGTACAATCAACGCTTATAAAGTGCTCCAATGCTCCATAAAACGATTTCATTTTGCATAACGTACAAATTATGTGAGCTACGGCTTGCATTGTGATAATGGTATTGTAATATTGTGTAATGGTGGAAAGCAGCACTGGATTTTTATAATAGTACTATGTTAAAAGTTAAAACATAGGTGTACGGGCTTCTCTGTGGTCTGTAGTCGACAGTTATATATTACACAGCCTTCTGTCTTTTTTCCCTCTTTAACAATTTATAGAGACTGATCTGTAGTGACAATCTCATCCGATGATAATAGATACAGACCAGTCTGGTGTAGCTGTTTATGAAATAAGGTAAAATAATGATTTATTTTGTACGTATATGTCTTATAAATAAAAAATAGTTAATGTCACTGAGAAAAGTTTCATTGTTTTCGAAAAGTCCTGTATTGAGACGTTGCATACTCGTGGTACGTACTAAGTGTACGAAATGCACCAATGCAATAATGAAACTTAAATTTACATTGAAGACGCAGATAGTCCATGCCAAATTCGCCAAAAATAACTTCTTAAATGGATGTAGATATGCCAACTGATTGCATAATTTACTTAACTTGACATTTCGAGTGCTTTCGACAATCATTCAGCGAAAGACATCAGTCATAAGTTGACGGATAACTATTTATATGATTAGGGTCTAGTTGAATATTGCCATTGTAACGCCATCTATTGCTGCAAAGTTGATATTTCATATTACGAGATCAGTCTCGTATACCACAGGTATTCCCTCATATAATGCGCGGATTTTTCTGTACTGTGACATTTATAATGATTTAGTTCATAACATAGTTTTTTCTTAATATTCGATTTAAATCCTCTTTAACGAGAAAAGTTAAACGATGTAACATTTGTATATTACGCGTTATATGGGGTCATACAAGCGAGAATACTCCTACAACGCGGAACCAATCTACCGTGTTAAAGGAGTGATTACTGTAATTATATGCAAAAGTTGTTGGTAAGAATGTTTTAACTGGAGTTTGAAATTATGTACATGTATTTACAATCGGATCTCAGAAGTTTTTAACCATCCAACCACTAGAAATTTTGGTGTCTTTAAATTTAAATAGCCCGTTCATTATTTTTAAAAACTTATTCTTACATTTTAAGTTAGAAATTCCAGTTTATAGCTGTTTAATATAATTATTTTAATGTGTTACTCGCGTAAACGGTATGATATGTACGATACAAATAGGTAATACAAGAATTTACCAATTCATATGACTAATAATGTAAAACTCCTTTAAAGACAAATTTGCGCGCCATTGTATGTGGCAGAATATGCGAACTTACTATTGTACCACCTTATTGTACCGTATTGTATGTGTTCTTGCAATAAATAATTATTATTAAAGCAAAGACAATATTTAATACGTAAAAATTAATGACCTTCGGGGTCATCATGATTGTTTGTTTCATTTTCACGCTTATGCGTGAACGCTCACGCTTATATTTAATGAAATCTCATACGCCCTGAAAGCCAGTGTTAACCACCGCTATGCAGGTTACGTGGAGAACTCAAAACGAGAGATAACGACGACCGTGCGCCTTGAATATAAAAGCAAACGTATGAACCCACAAAGCCGCGTCTTCAAGCTCTCGACTACCGCTGTCGCTGAGATTAGAAGCGGTCAGGGACATATCTCGTTAATTTAATTTATGTATAGCCGATGCCCGCGATTTTGTTGATGTAGAATTAGGATAAAAATTTATTAAATTTTATACATAATTGGATAGTGTGAGCGAGGACCTTCCTGTTCGATAAGGTGTTCCGCAGCTATGCAACCTACAGTTAACCAATGGATCCATCGTTACCTTATTATAAATATATAATATTATCTCAATATAAATTCATTTATCAATCTCTTACTTTTAAATATTAGATTAGCTTGCTCTTGTTCTACCCTCTTTCAAAATTCTACTTTACAAGCGCTACTTGTCCACATCGTATCCCTAATATAATTTGGTAATGATTATGATTGTTTGTTACTTTCGTTATGTTTAAGTTAATGACTATCTTATACGATTTTGCACTTTATGGGCTTATTTTATTGGAAGGTACGTCCTTTGTCCTCCTTAATATTAATCTACATCTTAAAACAACGGTAAAACGGTTGGATAAATTAATTCGTCTAAATTTCTATTACTCATTTAAGCTTACTTCCTCTACATTCAAGTATACGCCTATACCTAAGCCAATAGATGGCGGTTAAATAACTTTAATAAGTAATAACATATTTTGTTTTCAATCTCGCTTTTAACCATCTGTTTGAACCATATTTCTTTTACTTAATAATAATATATATATATATATCAGTTTTTGATGGATGCAGTAGGATTCGAGGAAAACGTTTCTAAGAGTTGGCCCTTGAACATCAAGAAAATATTATTTTACAATCAAATATGTGAAGATAATTTTGTGTTCGACAGTCGCCCGTTAATTTAAGGACATTTTAAGTTCATAAATTTCAGTCTCGACTTGCAGTTTCGACATATTTAATCGTATACTTACAGAATCGCGTCAGGAGGAAGGTTAAGGGAGGCCATAATGAAACAACAATGTGGACTTTTGAATTTTATTATTAGATTTACACTGTCATTTACAATAAATTTTCAGTAGTTGGTAGGACATAAATCAATATTGCATAACACTAAGGCTAATTAATTGCATCAGTATTTTTTGTGGATAAAATAACAAAAATATATGCAATATTACAAATTCAAATAAAATAACGCTAATATCTTACTCGGGCGCGCACTCGGCACGGCACGCGGCTGCGCTAGCGCATACGAGATGGAATGTATCTGACTCTAGCTCGCAAATAAATTATTCACCAAGTGCTAACCTTAAACCTAGCACAACTTTACAACTACCGTTCTTTCGTCCTGTAAAATCGTACAGATAACATGAATAGCGCTACACAATGATATTCTCGAGAAATATGCGAAATTATAAAATAAATTAAATATACAAATCTCTATCACAATACTCGTAAGTAATTAAAGCGATGCAAGTGTGAATACTCCAAACGTTTGTAATGCGGGGAAGTCCCGGACACTTGACGTAACGACTATTTGTGCAAACCGAACCAGACGGACGATACAACGTTATTATTACCTTCGCGTGATAACATACAAACCACTATTCGCCGAAACGCATCGATCGATTCTGCCGCTTTAGTGTTCGTTATAAGATTCAACAGCTTTTAATACATTAATTTTACACACGGTATAAAATACTTAGAAAATTTACAGTTCTTAGAGAGTAGCCACGGATGTGAAGATAGCGACCACTATGAAGTTATAAGATCCCAGGCGGTACGAGAGTCACTAACGAACGCTAATAGGAGCGGGAGAGGGGGAAGGGGGAAGCTAACTTTCAACGGTAGAGATCAATTTTAACGTTAAGAAAATACATTCTTAGCAACATACATTAAAATGCAATACCAAAGTACTGTTTAAAATTTTATACGCGAAACAAACGTTCCATTATTAATATATCGAGTACACGTTTATACGATAACAATATAGTTTTGATGGCTGCCAATGTTTGTCTGTTTGTTAGTGGGTGGTGTCGTCGAAGGGATCTTAACGAGACGAGACTATAGTAATGTTTTTATATAAATTAAACGCGCCGCGAACGGCATTACGACACGTCTTGGTCCTCCACGTCCTGCGCGGGCTCTTTCTGTTCCGCTTCACCTGCACAAGTACGACACTCGGTTAGCGGAAAGGAGAAATTCAGTCATCGAGTCTCTTACATTTTTCTTGGTAAAGCATACGTACCGGACTCGCCGTCGCCCTGCATGTCGGAGGTCCAAAGGGTGAGGTTGTCCCGCAGCAACTGCATGATGAGCGTCGAGTCCTTGTAGCTCTCCTCCGACAGAGTGTCTAACTCGGCGATGGCGTCGTCGAAGGCGGCCTTGGCCAACCGACACGCGCGGTCCGGGCTGTTTAGGATCTCGTAGTAGAACACCTAGGAGCACGATACGAAGTTAAAATGAAGTCTATCGATCAATCAACATATGACGGAAGTCTGTTAGGTTTGCCGTACGGCTCTCAATAACTTAGAATCTGCTAGAAGTGACCTTTATACATAATAATAACCGATCACCACCCTCACTTTAGCGAACTTTTTAGTTATGTTATAGTCGAAATTCATATATGAATAATACTTGCAAATTCAATTTTAGAACTATCATCAGTATTGGTCATTTATGAACCCTATAAGTTATTTTAATGTCCAATGTCTCCAAGTAACGCATTTGGCCGTCGGCCCAAGAATGCAGACTTTTCTCATATCTCAATCACTGTTTATCATTATTTTCAGTCGTCAATGACAAAATCGCGTGAAGCGCTGATTATTTAAAATATCTATCTCAACGAGACATGACATTTAACAGTCAAAACCGTTTACGACGACATCGTTTAGAACAACATACCGGTTATAATGACCAAAATCAAAGGGTGAATTCTATTAGACCGCCTTTTAAAAATCACCACTTTTACGACATAGCTTATCACAACATATGAGAGACTACATTTAACTGATATTTTCGGACAATTATATCTGTTGGAACGACCGTATTGTAAACATTTGAATAGGTGAGGGCAGTATCCCTTTTCCACATCTGGCAGACTAAGTAAACAAAAACGACTCGAGTTAAGGGTCTATTGTATTTCTCAGAAACAAAATAGGTACACGTCAACACGTGAATGCAGTATAATCGAAGCCCTACTCTTGAATCGGTTTACTTATGTGAACACAAGACCACCAAAACATATTGTTGAGTCATTCGTTAAACTTTTAACGTCGCAATGAAAAAAAAACAAATTACTATAGAAGAAAATTCTCATATTACATCAATGTAGAGTGCGAGTGGAAATCCCATCAAAGACTTGGCCGCGGAATATGGTGTATCACACTCGACAATTTCAACCATTTGGAAAGAGAGAGAAAAAACTCAAACACTTTTTGAGAACAAATTAATGAAAATGAAACGAGCAAGAAGGTAAAAGAACGAAGATTGAGGAAGCCGCTTCTGATAAAGTGGTTTAAATATCAAAGGACCAATAATGACCATTTCTTATCAAAAAGCAACTTTTGCTAAGCGTTGGTGAAGATTTCGTTTGCACGTCCAGTTAGAGTCAACGTTTCCGGGCTAGCCGTGCTAGCGTCGGCGGGAAAATGAGTGGTGAATCTACCAGTGTTGACAGTGGTGTAGTTGAAGAATGGATGTCGCAAAAGTGACCTGCGTTATACTTAAATTACGGACCAGATGACAATTTTAAAGCTAACGAAACCGGACTTTTTGTTTTCTTTTATAATATGACACCAGACAGGACTTTAATGTTTAAAGGAGAGAATTGGTCTGGCGGAAATTATCTAAGACGACGCTGACGATCGTGGTTGCAGCAAATATGACAGGATACTGTAAAAAGAAGCTTTTAGTTATAGGGAAATCTAAGAAACCAAGATGTTTTAAAAACATACGCTCACGGTAACGTTTGAAAACAATATGATAATATGGATGACATCGGAAATTTCTGAAAGATGGTTGCGAAACTTCGAAGCTGAATTAAAAGAACACAATAAGAAAACTCTACTTTAGTCGATAACTGTGCCGCTTATCTGGCTGTTACTAATTTGAAGTGAACTAAACTTGTGTTTTTACCAGTAAATGTTACATCTGGACAAAAACTTGGTCCATACCAAGGTGTAATAAGATGTTTAAAATCTCATTATAGAAGAGGGCAACTGTTAAAGTTAATTCAAAAACTTTACAGTTACGTCCGGAAAAGCTTTACGGTTTATCAGAAGCATGGGAATATGTTTCCGCTATAGATGTACAGGTTTCAAACACCTCTCAACAATATCCTCAGATAATGTGACTGATGAAGAGAACAATATTTCTTTGGCTCAATTACCCCAAAATTTAAGACCTGCCTTCTCCACTACTAAAGCAGAAAGTTTATTGATGTGGAAAACTCTATTGCTCAATTTGTGCACCAGCTACGGAAGAATATTGTGTGAGAAGTTCAAGAGGAAAATAGCGAACAGGAAGAGACTGAAGAACAATTTACAGTGCCAACATTAAACGATGGTCTCACCATCGTTGCATCATGCTATCAATTTATTACGAAAATTGATTTGTTCTTTTGAATAAATTATGACAAAACTTTAATTAAATTCAGCGTGAACTACAAAGTGCGTACGTACTAAAATAACAGATTATGTTGATGCAGAAATATGATAATTATATATATGTAATACCTTTTTATTTAAATTTTCATGTAAAACAAATAAAATGTAGAGAATATTAATCACACATTCAATATATTACATATAACAGATTTTGACTGTAAATTGTTAGTTTAATATCATAAATTCGTTGAACATCTTATTTTATCATTATCATTTTGTTGTCTGCTAATAATTAAGTTGTTATTAGATAGCCGTCTAGACCAGGTTATAAATTAGCAGTTGCTTTATTTATTGCCCACATAGTGGATAACTTAACTGTAATGACATGGTTTGTACGTAAAATGTCCAAATAAGAGAAAGCTTTTATACACCATCAGGAAGTCGCGAATGGAGACTCACCGAGAAGTTGAGCGCTAGACCGAGACGAATGGGGTGTGTGGGTGGCAGCTCGGTCATGGCAATGTCGGAGGCCGCCTTGTATGCCACCAGTGAGTTCTCCGCCGCCTCCTTGCGGTCATTGCCCGTTGCGAACTCGGCCAGGTACCGGTGGTAGTCGCCCTGCAACATAAAACCCCCTTAAAAATATACCCAGAGAAGCAAAATTAAACACACTTTAACGTATTGCCCACTAAGATTTTTTTTTTAGACGCTTGTTTATTCGGCAATAAAAAATTAATATTTATCACGGCGTTTAATTATTTAAACAAAACAATAATTTACTTAATAAAATTACATTTCACTGACCATCTATTTAATAAAGCTTACGTGACGATAAGATCAAGAAATAAAAGCAACGTTTAATCACCTTTCTGCACAACGAGCGGTAGTATTCGCGTGAGTCGGTCGTAAAAATAATTTTCGTAGTAATTTAACGGTAGCTCAGTTCCAGCATTACGTAAGCGGGGTGAGTGCCAAGATTCTTGAGCGTAATATTGATCATTCCAGTTTCAGTTACGATACGATACTATGGCCCATTTAAAACCGTGATATGTGCCCCTATACCAGTAGTAATATAACAATTATGATTACTGCCGTCTGCATATCGTAATTATTCAACATAGTCTTGTGTTTGTTTTTAGGTAACTAAATTTACGAGAAGGTACAAAAGGGAAGCAGGGCATAGTTTAGTCCGAGATTTATTAATATTTTTATATGCACGTAAATAACTGTTCCGGTCTGGTAAAGCTTTAATTTTTGTTTTGTATATAATAATGTACTTTGGAAATAGATATAGTTTTTCCGTAATCGTGTTTATTAAAGATTCCGAATGCTTTTAAAATGAACCACCGCAAAAGCTACAAAGAAATCTTCGACACGCGTACGAATTACATTCTACCGCAAAATAAGATTTGCGAGAGAAACGGTACGCAAATTGAATAAATTAAGTTATGCGAAAACGAAATGGTTATTAATTTCTCTATAATCAGGAATATTGCTTTCATGGGATTTTCTTTCAATGCTTATTTTGGGTTGGATACGATAGTTTCCGCTATGATATAAGATAATTTACCAAAAATTACAGAAGATGACTCATCAATATCAAAATATCGCAACCACAAGCTTGGTTGTTATCGCGATTGTCACCAAGGCAGATAACATTGATTTGCTACGTAAATTTATAATTACTCAATACATAACAATACTACACAATCACAACAAGAAAACGTTCTTACCTGTTAGTGTGCATTTAATAATTAATAAAAATATATAATTATTTCCCCACTTCTTTGGTTACTTCCACGTAGATTTTATCATAAAAGAAATTCTTTGTTTTACCTTCATTTTGTAATAGAAGACCTTCGACTCGCCGGTCTGCGAGCTGGGTATTAGGTGCTTGTCGAGGACGCTGAGGATGTCGGCACAGATGTCACGCAGCTCTTTCTCCACCTGACTGCGGTAGGCGCGGATCATGTTTAGCTTGTCCTCTGCGCCCTGAAACACGTATTAAGTCCGTATAGCCTTTGTCTGCCCGCTCGACGAGTCATGGACGTTTGTGGGGCGGCCTTTATGCAAGTGTACAATTCCTCGTTTGCTTAGCGTAGCACAACCCCGAAAGAAATGTTCGTGGTACAGTTTACATTAAAATATAATTAAAAGTTCCGATTCCTTATTTCTATGGTTTAAATATACATAATTAGGTTATTTTTTTACATACTTCTTTATATTATATATAAGACGGAAAAAATTAAATTTAGAATATAATCTAGAGAAAGCTAGAGATTAAAATTAGTTTAGAGAAGTATTCGACAGCGTCATATATTAAATTATAATAACTACGTCAATGAAAGTTTAAGTACCTGCTTAATTCGAAAAGAAATCGTTTCGTCTGTTCCCTCGCATAATCACAGTTTACTAATTAGGGTAAGTGGGTCACTTCACAGCATTATGTATTCATGGATACAGTTTTGGCTTTCAGTCACCGTTACAATGTGCCCATTCGGCATACTACTGAAGGGGTGCGGCACGTAATTCCAATAAACGATTCACTCACTACTTATTTTCTTTTGACATAAAACTGTTTAGAAGAGTTTTTACTTTCCTTGACCGTTTAGTTAGTTTTAATATAAGCAACAGTTACTACAAAGTGTCACTACAATGACGTAACGTGTAGGCATGTTACACCCACATTATGAAAACAAAGGCTATAATCGATAAGCTGTGGGTTCTACTTGTATGGCTCATAGCTGTACTTGTGAATTTGGACGGCATTATGAATGAACTCTTACGTCTTATAATAATCGATAATTGGACACGCCCATATAATAACGTTTGTAAAATTGATATTGATGTTAAAGTACACACTTTTCATATCATCTACTTATAGAGTTTGAGTTTTGAAGACTTAATTGTGAAAAATAATTTAATTAACATTTAATTTGAGTGATTTTGGTGGTCTTGACTAATTCTGTAACCACTAATTCATTCAGAAGGGCAGTATTATACATTTTTGTGCATAAAGTACCAGTAACCTAAATTCAGTAGATAGCTAACTTTACCATAAAGAAACATTAGTTTATTTAAAAACTAAAACAAAAATTAATTACTTAAACTGCTAGAACTACTCCGGAATCAGTTGTAATTAATACTAAGGAGCAAAACGTGATTAAATTTAACATGACATACTGTCAATAATTACAAGTAACTTTATTTTCATATTCGTTTCTGTCAAAATGTTCGACCAAAAACATGAAACATTAAAAAATAAATATACATAGATTTACTAAACAAAATACTTATCTAAATATCAATAACTGACCAATATAACTAAGTTATAAGTACAGTATAAGTACTTGTACTTCAAAAGGATATTAGTTTAAATACAAGGCCAACTTGTGGTAGTTTCAATAGTGAAAAGTGCCAAATAATAGTTTTAGTATTTGAGAGTTTCTCATAAAGGTTTTTAAGGATTGCATTCATGCCATAGAAATAAGGTGATAGATGGCCTGAGATCTCTCACAATTATGCTTAGTCACTTGTAAAAGTGCCCAACTGTGACTCATCACTCAAGTCAAGACTGAGGAACTTTAAAATTGTTACACCATCATTATTATTACAGGAGTAAGTAATTCCTCCTGGAACTTGGCTGTAGGACACTCATACTTAATTTACGAATGTGCATAAATCTAACAGCATCATCAATTTGCATCTCATTTTAGTGACAAAATCTTATTTTTTTAAGATTAGGTTTAAAAGGAATTTGCAGGATTTAAAAAGAATTCTGTTAATTCAAGTAACTAATACTACACTTTATTTAAAAAAAAATATATAATATATTCCCACTTCTAAAATATGAAATAGTTTGAGAAGCTTCAGTTTTGTTTAATTTTTATATCAATATTTAAAGATGTGTTCAAATATTGTAACAGTACAAGATAAGTTATACATAGTTCATTATAAAATTCAATCAAAAATAATATATTATTATGACTGCTTATGATTTTAATATTTAATAGAGGAAGACAATGAATTATGTAAACAAAGCAAGGCAACATTGTCTCGGGAGGAATTCACATATCCCAGATGAATTAATATACTTTCATACATCAGACCGTTTAACATTCAGCATAATTAGATAAAGGTTAATTCCCTCTAGTACAATGGGAATTTTAATGTCTAGTATAGTGAATCTTTTAACTCATGCCCAAGACTGCTGCAGCTTAAGAGTTTTAAGATTTTACAATTGACATTTAGTTTCCTAGTAAACATTTTAATAGATTAATTTGTTATTAAAATAATATTAGTAGAACTTACTTTAGTTTCTTCCTTCTGTTCAATGGAAGAAATTATTCTCCAGGATGCTCGGCGGGCACCTATGACATTCTTGTATGCAACAGAGAGGAGATTCCTCTCTTCAACTGTGAGTTCATTGTCTGATACATTGCGGGAAGCCACATTCTTCATAGCATCAACCATTTCTGAAATGTTTCAAGCCAGTCAAAGCACTTACATACAATGTAGAAATTTAAAGTAATATTAAAATAATCTTTAATAAAAACAATATCATCCCCGATAGGTCTGTAATGTTATCTTACATAATGAAAATGTAATGTAATGTACTATATATAAAAAATAAGTTTTCTATACAATATCACTAATAATGTCAGCTTTCTACACAGATAAATTTGTCTCCAGGGTTATCTCTGCGTTAATGACCTAATCCTAAATCAATTAAGTATAATATAAGTTAATTTGATTGTTAATCACACCTCCACTAACGCAATCTAGTAAAAAGATTGTAACTGACCTAGGTATAGAATTACATTATACCACATTTGACACTGATCTATTCGAAACATGAATTTGTCACAGACACAATACTTAGGTGTATGGGGAAACTTACACCATTCATTATCATAATTTTAACAGAAAATGTTTTATTTAAAATAACTTCGTAAGACAGACATGACTTTTTTATCTCAAGAGTAATCATCGACGACTTTTACAACTGCACTATCTGCAACAATAGGCGAAACCCGGCCACGGGTTGGCGACCTTTCGCCATTAGCCCTCTTATCTAGAACATTCCAAGATCTCATCTATTAATCTCCAAGGTACGATATGCTTCACTGAGCTCGATGACATCGATCGACTCTGAGCTTTGAGAAAAAAGTCAACTTTTTATTTCATCGATTTCTCTGATTGACTTCGCTTATTAAACCTAAGGACGATTTGCCATTGATTCATATTAAGATAAGGCTTTAAGACGCAATAGACACGTTATACTAAGGTATAGCATAAAACCTAATAAAGGGCATCCCACCGGCGGATGACGCATCGATCGTTGACCAAGCCTAACCCAAACGACTGATTTGAAGTTCACTCGTTTTATATAGATAATTGAATGTAAGATTAGCGTTTTCAATTGAAAAATTAGAGCTTTACCGCAAATCAGCACGTTGAAGTAAATTTTACAGAAACAATTTCTAAATCATCTTTCAACTGTCGGCAAAAATAGGATAGAATTTATGTTCTTGCATTTAAAGCGTACACGAAAATAAATACTCACCATCGTAGCGCTCGGCCTGTTCGGCCAATTTAGCTTTGTACACATTATCTTCCCTTTCGGACATTGTGGATTACAACTGATTTTTCACTAACTAAATCCAAATCGCCAGGTCACTTATTCACCAAGATGGCCGCACCCGCCAACCGAATCCGAATTCGATCTTCAACTAAACTCCGCCCATGACGTCACATAAATGGCGGCTTCCGTTGCTAAATATGTTGCCATATAGGATATTTTTATTGACATTACTACATAGACAACTTATCTTAAAACACTACAGATAGAAAAAGTGGATCGATTAATAAAAGTAATATATAAAAAAATATCTGTGAATAAAATGTCGGTAATATCTTTCCCGTGGAACGATGTTGTAGAACTACTGACGAGAAAGTATGGGCTAGTCTACACCGGGTCCCTCGGTAGGTGTGAGTAAAATATAAATCTAATCTAAATGTTAATTTTTAATAAGGATTTTTTAAAATAAGGTCAGTATTTCTAGATAGTGCAATATCTGACAGGTGCACCTTTAATTTATAAACAGCATACTTCTCTAAATGTATTATTTATAACATGAGCACCATACCAAAGTTACCGCTGGTCTTATTGCCAGAATGCGTTGCAGTTTTTTTTTATATTCTACGTGTAATACGGATTTTTGTTTCAAGATTTCTAAAAGATAATAGAGGCATTCGCAGTCGTAAAAATAAAGAATGTCTGTATCTTTCAGTAAACTCTATATTCATTAAAACACAAAATACAAAATGATAATTTTATTGCACAAGGATAATAAATTAAATTCGGATAAGGAATCGTATGTATCGCATTTCAACGTTTAATATAATGAAAATTGAATAATAATGCCTTAGAGTACCTTCTAAATTAATTAATAATTATAATATAATAGAAACCCAACAGAGGATTTATATACACGGGTTTCGATAGTTCTTATAAATAAATTGTTCAATTCATAAAATTTGCGAAAATATAATACTTATCGTGCATTTAGCAATTAAATGGCACCGCTAATAGCCCTCACTATTACGTATAGGTGAATACAGATAAACAGAAGTCACTATCTCCATTTTACAGTTACATTAACTTATTTTCATTATTTATAATAGTCGGGAGCAGTTTCCGTTATTATGAATATATAAATGATTTATTTGAAACATTAGTAAATTCTCGAGGAGGCCACGAGCGAAACAAACAATCGTAAAAGCAGCGCTAAGCCCGAAGCGAGAGCGGAATGACGCGGGGCACCTCGCACACTCCCCCGACGTCGACGTCCGTCTACGTCGAAATGTTGAAATTTGGTTTTTGACATCTAGCTGCACGACTGGGATTTATCACAGACTACAATTTAACAAACGAAACAGGTTTCTTCGAAGTGAACACCGGACACCGGACACTTTCACCCGCTAAGCGTTTATACACGTTTAGGCCTCGGAATATGTTTTTAAATTTATTCTGAAAAGGATCCGAGGATCCTTTGAATTTGATCGAAGCACAAGTCCACAGTGTAGTTCCCATTATGCAATCGTACACATCTTCCTCAGATCGTTCTCCTGAGGGTCCAGCGCGTCCGGGGCGTCGAGGGGTCGTCGCTCGGCGACGTCCGGCAGATACGAGTTGTAGTTGAGGCCGTGCCTCTCGTAGAAGAGGAGATAGGCGGCGGCCGGGTCCACGTGGGGCGAGGAGGCGCCGGGGGGCAGGGGCAGCTCGCGGCACGAGCTGTCGTTGTAGCAGAGCCAGGTGCCGCTGGGATGGCGGACGTAAGCCACGTAGTGGCCGCCGGACAGCTGGCCCGTGTGGGACTGCAATGGTAATGGTGGATCATTTGTTTAAAAACGGTCTATCGAATGATAATTGATTGTACAAACGAATAAGAAAAGTTTCCCTCGGTTCTACTTCACAACTAGAGGCAATGTTGCTCAACCGGATATTACACAACTTCCTGATGGAAGACTCACCACGACGGCGTAGAGCCTATACTTCAAATCGAAGGGATCCTGTTCCGGCACCAAGTGATGCCGGTGGTAGTCCACCAGATTGTCGTCCAGCACGGGCGTTGTCATGAGGCTGCTCGACTCTAACCTCTTCCTGCCGACCGGTTCCCGTTTCTTTCGTTCGGACCTGCAAATATATTTCGGCGGCCAATTGAGACACGCTCGACACGCTATGCCCTTTCTTAGTTTAAAGAGTTTTAGCAAATATGAGAAATAGACTACGAGACGTACCTCGTTCTGCCTCTGTCCCTCTCTTCTTTGTCGTCTTCGGTCTCGCTCTCCGAAATGGGATCATCGACGTCGACCAGCAGAGAAGATTTCCTCTTGAAACCGAGTTCCCTGTGTCGAAGGATCGTCTCCTGAGGCACCGACGCGAGGAATGGCGTTGGATCGAATTCGTGGAATGGAAAATTTACAACTTTCTGTGACTTTATCCATTTGTTGTTGACGTATTGGAATCGCTTAAGATGGACGATCTGGAATGAGAAGAGAGGACGTTGAGAGACGACCGAATTATTAGTTTTTCATAATCACGTGAAAAGAGATAAACCGACCAGCACGGGTGGGGCTCTCCAGATCTGCAGCTTCTTGGTGGCGGGTTGCGCCGTGCGGCAGTTGGAGCACTGGTAGCGCTGCTCCAGTCGTTCCTCGGAGGTGAAGGCGCCGAGGCAGCTTCCCAGGTCCACGGCGCTGCCGGCCGCCGCGCGGCACTGCGCCACCGACGCGTGCTCCGCGCAGGCCTGTCCAGAGATAGTTCACTTCACGTTCTTAAACTACTACAGTTACCGACCGAAACGACGGTCACACGAATAGATGTCACCTTCTCTCGCGTGGTCTGATAGCGCAGATGCAGCGCGGTGGGGTCCCAATCGATGGCCAGCATCACGTGTCTCCTCCCGCCGCCGACCAAAAGACTGAAGTCTCGTCCGCTCAGTTCGAAGGGGTTCTCTTCGCTCTCCGTCTCCTCCTGACGAATTCGATCAAATTGAAAACACTGGGACGTCCCGTGGCCAGAAATCAAAAAATATGACAAATCTCAAAATACTTTTAATCATATCGAGAAAGGCCTTTTTCTTTGCAAGGGAATATTATTCTTAAAATGAAAGTCGACTTTTCCTTAAAAATTCCTTCACTCACGTGAGGTCTGGCGACGAGTCTGCCGCTGGCCTGTCGGTGAAGCTTGGCTCTCGCGATGGGAGAGCTGTTCTCGTCGACGGCGGTGCTCCAATACGTGCGCTCGTGGCTCGATCGCTCTGCGGGCGTCTCCCCGTTCACGCCTTGGACAAAAATAAAAGATCACTATTGAGCATAGAGAGAAAACCATCGAACGAAAGTGACCGTTTAGCTACCCGCGGGCACGTCAGCGAGCATCAAGGGTGTGTCGTCGCAGGGCAGGGCGCAGCCGCGGCAGAGGGCGGGCCAGCCGCAGCGCGCGCACCACGCCCCTTCCGCGTTCACCACGCGCAGCGTGAACGGGAACTCGTAGCCGAGGCTGTCGTCGCTTCGGGGGAATTAGGATAGTTTCAGCTTTTATTAGACTTTTTAAACAATTCGACGTGTCAAATTTACGACAGCAGAAAGATTTTTGAACATGTGTCGTATGATAGGAGCTACATGATATTTTTAGATGATTTTTAAAAGAGTTTATCACATTATTATCGGTTTACAAAGTTATCTAGTTGTTCCCTACAATGTAAGAGAAATGTCAGCGCAGGGCGAAATTAAAATTATTTCCTTTTTATTGAAAACTTTAAACAAAAAAATCCATACCAATCGGTGGCATGGTTATGTCGGTCCGTGGCCGGCGGTCGCGCGGACAGGAGTCGCGCGAGCTGCGTCCAAACCGCGGCGTACACGTCCCGACCGCACGCGCCCGTCCGCACGCCCACCACCACGGGCACGCCGAACAGAGCTGCGCGACTCCGCTGCCAGGGTAAAAAGTACGCATCCGACCTGGACTGCTTCCTGGAAACGATTTCATTATGACGTACAGATCAGTCAAATAATTATAAGGTTACGTGCCGAGTACGAATCTAAGTTACTAGAGATATTTTTATCATATTTACGGAAGAAGCCGTAGTTAGGGAATATGTTAGGGTAAAATGCACTAGACGGAGACATTTTGTCTGTCTGCATACGTATAGTGCGCCAACCTATGCACAAAACAAACCAACCTATGCACCGCGATAAGGTAGTGCGTATGCGAAGGGACTTCGGTCGCGTCTCCCATCTTGTTCATATCGGTCGGCGAGGAGGGAAACTTGCCGCCCAGGGTTTCGCGCCCGTCCCGCAGCTCGGGAGCTCCGAGTTGGGGCAGAGTCCGACTGCGCAACTCGCTGGGCCGCCTCTCCCCGTAAACGATACCGGGCGGACTCTGGGACATAAGAATTTCCGATCTCGACCGCTGAAATCGTTTAATTGCAATAAAATAACCGTAAACATGCGCAAGCGTCTTTGCATTGGACGAAAACGCATCTGCGTATAACGCGTCAGGCGAATCAGTTTTCATACATTATGTCATCTAATACTTGTTTAGATTAAAAATGACCAAAATTTATCAAATCAATTATGTAAATTGTACTAAAATAATGGCAACGTCACTCACCCCGGCCTTGCGTACCAGCACACTACCCTGTAAAATCGGCATCAAAACGCCCTATTTTTAGCGATATTAAAATATAATTCTACATCAAGCTAGCCGTCACGCATATACACAAGACACGTCGAAGTGACAATGCAAAGACCACTAAAAAGCGCCAAAACTTTATAAGAAAAAGCTCAATTTACACACCGGCTGACCTAAAAGATGGAGGCGAACTAAAGTATTTAATGAATGTGTGAAAAGTGTTTGTAGAGGGATATTGCGGAACACAATTGGGAAGCGACACAACACTTTCGGGAATGAGTTACGATTAGAGTGATTGTAAACTAAATAGCAAAATATCTGAAATTAAATAAAAAACTATCTATGTTTTACGATACCGTTCACAGTACGTTAAACGTGCTAGAAGAAAAATTTATAAGAAATGCTTTGACATAAAACAATGTTTAGACAAAATGATTTTTAAAACACACTTGCGCTTTAGGTTAAAATATTTTGTATACATCGGAACGGATTCAAGAAATTCTTATTGGATTTCAAAGAGAAAGAGAAAGTGATGGAATAGAGGAGCGTGCGCGGGGTGTGCGATCTAACCTTAAAGCAGAAGAGTGCGGGCATGCAGAGGCCGGAGGGCGCCGCACGGGACGCGTCACTCACCTCCGCACTCGAAGGGCCCGCGCTCGACTCTGTCGAAACGAAACCGCGTTACATACACCACGATTCATATCACACACACATTTGACAATTTTCATATTGATAACTGTACTTTAATATAAATATTAGAGAAGACGAAAATAATGACAAAGGTGCAAATTAAGCGTACCGAGTAAAGGCGCGTCCACGGCGGGAGCTCGAGCCGCGGGAGGCACCTCGTAGGCGTAGATGTCGCAGGCCGAACCTGCGCTCACCTTGCCGCCGTCCTCCAGCACCTGCCCGATGCGACTCCCGGCCAGCAGCACCAGCAGCATCCTGCAAATCGATATATTGAATGTGAAAATCTTGTATTTAAGTAAAGAATGAATCTAAAGCGATCAAAGACTCACGATTCCGGCGGAAGACCGCACAGCTCCGAGAGAGACTTCTTCAAATCGAGATAGGTGCCTTCAGAGTTTATCCGCATCCCGTACTTCACGGGTACCGAGCCGTCCAATAGAATAACTGCAATTACACATTAAATTAATATCGCAGACATCGCCACCGAGCGATGACCGATGCGTTGAACACGATGCGGAAAGCCTTTCACGTTTCATTCAATTTTTTATTCCTCGAGGAATCGAAGCGAGTTTGAGGTTCAAGGGCTCGCACCTTTGACTTCGGCCCGCACGTAGGCCTCCATGGGCAGAGGCAGGCTCAGCATGTTGAAGGTGTCGAAGCGCACGGACTCCCGACCGCACACGGAGCACCGAACCCTGTAGGTGTATAATTTAAGCGTTAAATATTCTCAGAGCGAAAGAAGAAGAACCAGTAGTTGGGATCGACTGCGTCTCTATTTCGAAAAAGCCTATTTTCCGAGTTACCTAGACTTGAGCTGTCCGTAAAACAAGTCGGTCATTATGGAGGCGTTCCTCTCCTCGTACTGCTGCCATGCTTCGGCCGCGATGGCCTCGTCGGGTCTCCTCTCAGGCGCGGGAGTGGCGTCGGGCGTGGGGGCCGGAGTGGGAGCGGCCGTGGCTCTGTTTAGGTCCTCGTGCAGGGCGTCCAGAAGCCAGGCGAGCAGCTCCTGGGCGTCGTGCTGTCCCCCTCCGGCCAGGGCCCGCGCCCAACGGGACACGCACCAGCGCACGCGCAGAGGCGCCACGGAACGGGCTCCGCTGCTCCACACCTGTACGTTCGAGCTGATCGTATAGCTTCAGTAGTGTAAAATATAAACAATATTAAGTTACTCTCATTGGATTAAGTAACTTCTATAAAATAATAAGCTCAGTCAATCGGTTCGATCCCCGGCCGTGCATCAATGGAATTTCTGTCTGTGTTCCCATGTAGCACTCGCTCGTATGGAAAACATGTGAGTAAACCGGCATGCCTTAGACACAAAAAAGTCAACGGCGCGTGTCAGGCAAATCGATACTTGCTTATTAAAAAACAAATGATCACAAAACAGATACAGAAATCTAAAGCCCAGACCTAGAAAGTTGTAGCGGCTTTTTAATTATTTCGTATTAGATTAACGCGTTGGAGTACGAAATAAAAAGCGTCACCTCTTTACAGAGCTCTCCGTATCGGACGGCCAGCGCCCCGCCCGTCCCCAAAGGGTTTGCAGTGTTCACCTCGTACAGATGCAGGCCCGAGTTGAAGTAGCGCCGCAGAGGACCGGTGTTCCACACCTAAAGACCGACGCGTATCAAGACTGAATCCAAACATGAACATCTCACCACCGTTAACAATACTCACGGCCTGCAGTGCCGCGTTCATGAAGCAAGTGTTCCCCAAATTGTGGAGTCCCGTGGCGCCGGGCAACTCCGGAGCCGTCAAGGTCTCCCGCCGCTCGGTCACGCGACACGAACTGAGAAAGAATAGCTACGGCTCAAATATTGGTAAACTCTTAAACAATATTACACTTCGTTAAATTTATAGGAAACCAAATAACATAATAAATCAATATTATAAGGGATGCGGGCGGCTTTATCGCTAGCGAGCGATCTCTTTCGTACAACCCTAGTAAGGAAAAAAAAAAATACGATGGGAGAAAGTGCAAGAAGTGCATAACCAAATCTTATATTTTTTAAAAAGATAATACAAAAAATTATAAGAAAATAAACCAAAAACTAAAAAGCTAATCTCACGTATTCATGGATTGCGATGCAATACAAAAGAAGAGGAATTACAAGAATTACACAAGTCGTGATTGATCAGGATATGATATGGTTAAGAAATAGTCATGCAGAAGAGTTTTCAAAAGATGTCAGTGACGTAGCCAATCGTATGAAGTCGGGCAGCTTACTCCACAACTTAATGGTGGAGATCCTGAACGAATTGCATCTATTGGAGGAGCGTAACATATAATTAAAAGGACCTGAAAAAATGAAGTCATTTTTAAGATCAGAGGGAGTTTTGGGATTGAAAAGAATTGAGTATAGAAGTTGAAGGAGTTCAGCGTCACGACCCGCCTGAGGAATTTAGACACATGGTCATATTTCCTAAGACCAAATATAAAACGTATGCAGAAATCCTGCAGGCGATCGATCTTGTCAAGCAGCTCATGATTCATATCAGAGGTGGGTGAGTCCGCATAATCGAGAATAGGAAGCAGAAGAGATTGCGCTTACATTGTGTTACGAAGACGGGTTGACTGCAATGTTTCTAGATTTTTCTACTAGTTATAGAATTTTTTTTTCTAGTATCTTGCCACTAGATATAGAACAGCAGGCTGAATTGTAATTTCTGAAGGCTTCAGGAGAGGGTCAATCAGATATTAGAAAATTGCAATTTGCATAAAGTTAATCTAGTTTTCAGGAGGCCGAAACATTTTTTCAGACACTTTTAGAACATGTGTAGTCGAGTGGTGCAGTTTTCAGGAGACCCGTCTTCAGGCCTAGTTATACCCCTTTGGTAAGGAATACTCAACCCGATTTTTATAGGTTTGGGACAAGGACTGAATGATACGCGAGAGAGAGGGAAGATCGGAACCTTCTCAAAGCTAGACTGAGCACTTTAGAACGCCGTACAAGGACGGAGCAATGTGCGAAAGAGGAAAAGAGTACGGACAGTCTAGAATTGTGCAATCGCTACTCAGTAGCAATCCCGCCTAGAGAGTTCTCGAATATTATTTAGAATTATTCCCAGGGATATATAAGCGAGCCGAAACTTAGTTACTTAGCCGACCAGTTTAGTTTCGAATGAGATTTCAAGAGATAAAGTGCGAATAAAGTGATAAAGTACTGTGTGAAGTGTACATAATTAAAGTAATTAGTGACTGTATTTTGTGTGTGCATTTCTGCGACTAATTTGTGTTAATATATTCCTCATTGATTTATTTATAAATAAACCCTTAAAGAGATCTACGGCATTTTCTATCCGATCCACTAGCTCGTAACAATTGTTTTAGTCCGGATTGGAAGGAAATTAGAAAGACGTCTCAGACACGTTTTACGTAATGACGTTTGGTCGAAGAGAATTTTTTTAGTCTGTAAAGGTAATAATTAGCCGATAGACGCTATCAGGGTGTCTATAAAGATAGAAAACAGAAGAGGCCAAAGTACGCCACCCTGCGGAACACCAGTACTTGTATTATTCCACTAAGAGTGGATAACGTTGTTTTAAATATTAAAATCTACTTCTGGGTCGTAAGGAAACCCAAAGTTTTCCTCACCTCAAAGCGCCAATCTCCTCAGGCCAAGTGAGATCAGGGTTGCGCACCTCGAGCAACAGAGGCGCCCTCTCCGCCAGCCCCAAGGCCTGTAGGGTCGGTCTCTCGTCGTCCAAGAGTAAGGAACCTTCGTCCCCCGACAGAGACCACAGGCGGACGTCTTCGCGTGCCAATCCCAGCGCTTGGCAAAGGAACTCTGTCACCTGTGGTTAGTTTTTTGAAATAAAAGAGAGAAGTATTGACAAAACCGTAGTAAAAACGGTGCAATTAGATTGATCCCAAATGATCAAGGCCGACTCTAGCACAATACAGATGGGACTTTCGAATCTAACTCAAGAGATTTTCTACAGCGTGAAGTCTACCTGTCTGACGGTGGCCAGCCTGGAGAAGGCAGCGGTGTAGGCGAGGTGCCTGTCGGGCGGGGCGGGCGAGACTGGCGGGCCGTACACGCCCACGCCGATGCTGCCCGCGCCCATGCCGCCCATGCTCACTGTCGATCCTGTGAACGAAAGATTAATTATTGACCACAGTTTTTGCGGCTAGTCTTAACCTTTAATCTGTCTGTGGAACGAGAGAATCTTACTTTGCGAGTGAGGCACGTGGCGCAATATCTTTAGCTGCAGCGGGTACAGCTCCAATTCTACATCGGAGTTTACCGGCCTTATCACCTGTTCAAGATTCAACATTAACTTCAAGTCGTACAATTATGAATAAAAAACGGTCGAGAGAGGAAGATAGAAGAAGAATTCAAGAGATCGAACTTTAGTCATAGTGGAACTCTTATCGAGCGGAAGTTTCAGCTACCCGATATCTCGGAGGAGGTACCTGTCTGGGCAAGGGGTCCGGTCCTCCGTACCAAAGCGCCACGGCGCGCCAGAGAGCGTCCGGCAGCAGCTCGAAGTCGCGGTGCTGCGACAGCGTCACGTCGCGACGCAAGTGCCCGCCCTCGCCGGTGAGCGTGCGCACCTAAATGCTCTCATCATTATTATGTTCAGTCTAATAACTGGTTTGATGATGTCATGCGATGCGCATAATTAGTTTTCCTTTTTATTAACCCATAAATGGCCTTCAAAAAAGTATATCGTATAGTCAAAAGAGGAATTACGAGATTTAATACATTCAACTTACAGTTGTATATGTTACTTAACCGGCAAATTAAGCTGTTTTTAAACGTGTACGTCACGCGGAGATCATTAACATACGACTCCGATAAAAACTGAATGAATATTTTTATATCGTTAACCGCCTATTAATGAATTAGCACAAATACATTTCAAAAAAATCATAGCAAATAAAATATAGAAAAGCACGCGAGAACTTGACGGACACTGTCGTACCTTGAGAGTATTGGGAGCGAGCAGCCTGGAGTTGTCGACGTGTCCGGGATGCGGATGAGCGCGGTGAGGCGGAGGGGGAGGAGCGCTGCTGACTCCGCTACTGCTGCCCGCGCTGCACACGGACGCCGTCTCCGCTCGCCACATTAGGGAGCCCATGGACTCTATAATGTATAAAACGGTTTACTATATAGGTGCTGTCACATGTGATTCCCTATAACCGAGTATCAAGAGTGAGAAGGGTCACCCATAACGCGTTATAAAAAATACCAATAATGTTTAAAATGACTTTAAAACTCACCCGTAGAATTAGTGGTGAAGCTATCGTCACACACGATGGCGTCGTCGATGGCACGGGTGTTACGGCAGCAGGAATGTGGCGGTCCGCTGGTGTAGAGGAGCCAAGCGCTCCACCACTCGGCCGATACCAAGTACCAGAACTGACCCACGGAGAGGCCTCTGCAGGTCTCACGTCGAAGCCAACCCAAAACTGTAATCACACGTTAATGTTAATTAAAATGTTTTTCGAGCCACGAAAGATCCTCAAACTATAAAAAGAGCGAACATTTGTTTATCAGGAAACTTTGAATCACCGAAATCTTAACACAAGTAGCTTAGTTTGGGGTAAGACTTAAACAAAGGTAATGTTATTCGTATGGTAGTGAATGCCTAAGGTCAAAAGTACAACAACTTTAATCCAGCCATCTACTACTTACATCGTTAAACAAACTCTATAATTTTTAGACCCAAAAAAGCAGTATTTAAAATTCTGTGACGAATGTCGTGGTCTGAAGCGTAACTGGTAACAACCTGTTGATCTTTAAATAACTTTGTTACCTAAGTAAATTCAAGGAAAAATTGGTTTCCTAATTTTTCCTTGAATTTTCTTATCATCAACCACACGAATACGGAAAATAAAAAGTCCGTTATTTCATTATTAATATTTTATGGTATTTTTTTTTTGTTCAGTGTTTACGTTACTTGAACTTACGTAGACGAGGTCCTTGAAATTTATATTATTGTCTATCGCGAAAGAGATAAATGCCGTAGTCAATGTAACACACGTTCAAAACATTCTTAATATGAATTCCTTCATAAGTTAAGTCTCCTAAAAAGTATGTTAAGATTAATCGTAATATAGTTTAGTAACGTCTGCCTTTATTGGAGAAGATAATTCAGTCTTAAAAATAAATTAAAATGTGTTTAATGTATACAATGTGTTGGATTTGGGGATACTTTTAAGTAAAAAGTAACTGTGCCAGCTCTTCCATAACAAATTTAATGTTTTGTATGTTTTTTCAATTACCTTTGTTTTATTTAAATAATTTAAAAAGTCTCGCATTATAAAATTACGCATCGAGTAACACGCGTTAGTGTGTGAGGGCATGTTTTTAAGGTTTAAATAATTGAAAAGAGAGGAAAAGCATAAATTACAGAGATTACAGCATCAGTAATTATCAAATTCACCGCGACCTTGAAGACGAGAGATAACGAAATTGCGAATTACAGTGTGCTCATCTGATACGAGACCGTGGTACTCTCTACAAATACCGCTGTAGATTTTTTAACGCGCAATTAGGCAAGCGTTTCCGAATTCGACTTTGGTATTAAGTAGTATGTATGCGTTTATTAATAGACGTTTATTTATAGACTTATACGAAATGTTTCCCATTATTGCTTATATCTCAATTTTTAAGTTTTTTTTATGATCCTTGTTGCTATTGTTCTGTTTTAGTTGTTATTATTTCGTTATCATCAAGAATATACAGACTTAATGAACTTAGTAAGAAGTCTATCGGCAAAAAGATAGTCATAAAACAAAAATAAAACGATTTAATACGTAAATATATTTAAAGGCTTAATTATTGTTATGGGAATTGACTTGACCGAGAAAAAGATGAGTTTTTAACAGAAAACTTACCAATATCACGTTCGTGGTGTTTGCAGTGGGGCCGTAACCCCAGCACGATGTGGCACAATTCAAACACGAGTTCAAGGAATGGTCCCACCAGCGTCTGCGCACTTTCCACGCTCCATATGAGGAAGTCTTCACCAGCTAACGCCACATCTGATGCTATACACCCACCTTCCATAGAGGTATCCTTTTCCTGTAATACAACGATGTTTAATTTTTTTTACATACATAACAGGGGTCAAATCAGCAGAAGGCTCATCTGATGTTAAGTGATACCGCCGCTCATGGACACACATTGCCAGAAGGCTCGCAAGTCTGTTGCTGACGTAGAAATTGGTAGGCTCTTTTCTTAAAGGAGGTCTAAACCCTAAGTAAAATTGGTTCGGAAATGTATCAGTTGCAGGTTCCACACAGTGGTGTTGGCGGCAAAAACTACCTTTAAGAGGGTTCAATTGTGGACGGACATCGAGGTGATACGGATGGTATTTTGTATTCCGCCTTGACGTCTTACATTTGATGACGGATCCACTAATCAGACACTAGACACTGGAAACCAAACAGCAAAGGGGTGCCACAAATTCATAGAAAATAAATCAGTAAAATTTCACTCCTTTAACTGAAGTACTCTTTCCGTCAAACAGATCTAAAAAGAAGGGTTCTTTTGAAATCGATACAGTCGAAATCCAAGGTTTATTTTAATCTCTATTTTAATTAATAATAAAAAAACTATTTCCGTTGAATACTAATGACCTTACAGGAAAAATACCAGACGCACATTATCCTGCCTAAAACCGCAAAAGTTAATAAAACTCGTACCTGATCCAACATAATAATATCCCCATCGCACGTGGGACCCAACTGGAACATTGGCTTCTTTCCATTCTTGGGTACTGTCACCAGCTTCTCTTTGAGGTTCAGGAGAATGGTCTCCGGGTCGAAGCCCTTCTCATCATAATCTCCAGAAGGCGTAGAGGCCCGCGAGCCTTGGTTTTTTATCGATTCATTGGCTACTGTACAGAGGACGCCCACCATATCTATCAACTCTTTCTTGTTGAGCACTCCGTCGCGATCTAAGTCGAATACTTTGAAGCAGACTGTGAGACAATAAGAAAGGTTACTTTGAATTATTTAAACGAACATCGCTTAACAAGAGTGAGATGCCTATTGCCCAGGTAATATTTTAGATGATATTCGATTCCTAAATAAAAGAACTATGCTTAAAGTTTTTTAATCTGTGGTATTTTTCATAAGATGTATATGTAAGAATTTCTGATTGAAAAGTCAATTAGTATCTTATCGCCTAAATGCAGAACATATATGAGCTAAAGCCAAGCTTACAATCTAAAGTCTACCTAGGAATATCCAATATGCAACAAAGAAAAACACGTCAACTGTGTTCGAGTATATACCTCATGCCATAAAACATTTTTATCGTGTTGTAAAACTGAGAACGACCATTATCGAACACGACGCGATACATAAAAACAATCGCGAAATGATAATATTAACGTTTTAACAATAATGACACTTCTAAAAGCGTGAGCTTACATTAGAAATAACGTATACGTATACACTTCACGTTTCTACACCTTAATCGACAACAAATTTCGGTTCACCGTGAAATAACGAGTTAATCGCGTGGAATATCGGAAAATTAAGGCTGTTAGGAAATAGAGTAAACTGCATAAATTTAGCAAATAATAAAAATGCTAATGTGCTAATAAGATTATGTGGTCCGGACATTGCTGTCAGAATTATTACGACTTTATTAATTTCTAACCCTGCTACAAAGCTATTTAGGTTAGGCTAATCTTCAGTGCGTCGCTTATTATCAATTAAAACAAAAAGCCGAAGCGACTTGTTTGTGGAGTTTTAAGTACAAGCAAACATAGAATATCTTTTTTTTTAATAAAATTGGATTTGCTTATTTAATTTAGTTTCCTAGTTTCCTTAAACTGGAGAATACGGTGGCTGCGGAATCAATCCGAAGACCAATTCAAGAATTTTTGCCGTCGTTTTCATTGATTTGTAACGTGAGAAGAAAGTGTGAAAAAAACTTTCTTCTTCTCACGTCACAAATCAAATGGGGCGGCTTTTTAAAATAGCGTACGTAATATACATTGTTATATAAGAGACCTATGCAGTATGCGATTACTAAATACTACAACTTCTAGTACTCATGATCCTGTAAACAAGTCTAATTAAAACATTCTTTAAACGATCAAAAATATTTCATCCCTTTAACACACTATATATAGGCCAATTTCAAACAATATTGTATGTCGGCTCTCGAATCGAGTCTATATGCAATCAACATAGATAAGATATGTTAATCTATCGGTAGCACTGACAATTAACATAGTGTAACAGATAATCGTAGATGCACTGATGCCTTGGCCTATTTACCCAAGATTGGCCTTATTATCATATCGTTTTACTATTGTATTTACACTCAGAGAATCTACGTATATTACTTAATACAATTGTTGCATTAAAAATTATTATTATTATTATTCAAAGGCGTACATGAACGAACTGTCTGTTAACTAAAACTATACTTTATTTTTATTTCAAATGCAAATTATATCTTGAATAATTATTTTACGTTGTTGTAGTAAATTCAGTCCAAGTGTTTTAGTGTGTACCTAATAGAAATAACATAATATTTATCACACAAAGGCCGGTATATTAAAAGGTATCTGACAAATTCCCCTTGAGCACTGTCAAATATGTCAATGTTCAATAAAAAAAGTTATTCACCAGCTGTTAAAAGTTGATGAAATTTGAGTGAGTTTCCATAATTGCACACTAAGCCAATGCCTGAGAACTCCGTTACTATGTCACGTTAAACATTTATAACGCGACATCGAAACATTTTTCTTTAAGAAATAATAATAAATATACTGGACCGTGCAAAAAGTAATTGCTATCTTCGGATAAATGATTGACGTCAATGCGGCTTCGGAACGGAAAGAAAGCGCTGTTTCTAATTCACCACTTCCCAATTGATAATAATTTATTGGTACTATGTACTCGTTGTTATCGTCATTCTTATAATACATCAAAAATACCTAAGACACCAGAAAATATATGGAAAACATAATATTACTTTCATTTTTATATAGAACTGGACAGACGTTTGGCCATAATCGCACCAGATAAGTGAGATGTGGCCTAATGGAGCGCTTGCCTGTCTAGCAATGTCTATTTAACCGCCGCTTGTGAACTCATATTATACTTAATATTAATAAATATTATTTCAATCGCTAACCGTTTAAATAAATACTAAAAAGTGGCCTTACCCTTAGTCAAGGTAATTCAGAGTCGTGGATTGTAAAGGATTGTACAGATACTATACAGATATAACATTATCACATCGCCCTTTGTAATAAAAACAAACAACCACGCCTCTTACGAGGGTCATTAGTCATTACCAAGGTGACAGAGGTCATATATTGCTTTTTTTTGGTTTGCTTTAGTTGGGAAGATAAGTGTCATTGAAATATTTTTATATCCAAATTGCTCCCCGTATTCTTTAAACTTAGTAAATGGATTTAGTAGATATGTACATAAATAAAACCTCCCTCGTAACTTTCTGGTCCAGTATTTTGTCCTGGTGTAATTTGTTGACAGTGAACAATAATATTTTTTATTACGTTATAACATGTATAATCCTGGGTTCTTGATAGAGTGCATGATAATTTTCCATGATAATGTTCCACATAAAATCTCGAAACGCAGGCAATCAATTTTAAGAATCGCAAATGAAAATATCTTGTCGATGATAGTTAAATTGAGAATATGATAAAATAATAACATTGAAACGTCTCATATCAGCTATCAAAGAACTAAAATAAGATTGCAATGTTTAAAGAGACTTATTTGTTTGTTTATATCGCGTCATGTTGATTCTATTGTGTTCTGTATATTACGCGATACACCCTTGGGACTTAATATTGAACGTCGAACAACTTTTATTACGATGTACTTCCTTAACGAACTTGTTGATACACTTACCTGCACTGGTGTAACGGAAACACTAAATTATTTTAAAATGATTGTAAGATTATTAGGTGAATATAGTTAATCACCTCTTACATTGGCCTTGTTAAATAAAAACATACTTTTACAAAGCGACCGATTATCAAAAAGATAATATATTTTTATGTCTAGTCCAATTAGTTAGAGCAGACAGCAGACAACCATTCACAAAAGTTTTGAATTTAAATGTAGGGCAGTACAAATAGGCTATCAACGAAGCGATACGAAAATCTCCAATATTGAGGTGAGAATATTGATCACATTTGGTATTTTCCATATATTCGTACTGATCAGAGTCCTGGTCAATTCGTGCAGCGGACCGAAAAAAGATATAGGCATTCGAGATGAGGTGTTGGACAATGTTGCGAATACCATGGACTGCAGAGAGAACCAATAAGTACATTCTCAACCAACTATCGATTAGGCCTAACGTATCGATTAGGGCTATTCAAGACAGGCACGACTTTCAGTAATGAACACTACGAAGAATAACACAATCGTATTACTTCTTTTTGACCGTTTAGATATGTGCTAGACGAATCTATTAAAAGCGGTCTATTTGCTGCAATGCCTCCTTCATCAGTAACAACTAATGTTTAAATTATTCTTAGTCAAAGTATAGTGCATTCTGTTTCTCCTAACACAGCGTGTGTGATTCTAACGTTACACAATACCACAATGATTAAAATAATTATTCCACGATGATTTACGTACAATTAGTTTGTTACAAACAAAAATATTCACGGCATTTAACAACAAACAGAACCGTGAACTCGCCATTAAAATCTCGACTTGTCTCGACGTTAAAACTAATGAGAGCAACATTAATCGTGATAAATTATCTAACGAGTCTCGTAATTGTAGTAATTTTGTATGGTTATGGTCCGTGCTAAATGTCCTAGCTAAGAAGTGTGAAGATAAGTCGGCCTTGAGAGATGTCGACTCGCTCCGCATTCGTTTATAATCTAAATGAGGTAATCTAAGTACATAGTTCCTAATTCTCTTTATAAACCTCGGAACTGATAAGTCTCGTAACTTTACTTGGCCAGACCTTAAGTGGCGTGGAACAGTTCTCGTTACGTGTTATTATATATATTAAACTGTTTTCTAAACTAATTAAATGTAAGTGATAAAAGGGCTGAATTTTTTTCATATTTAAATGAAACTTAAATTATGCTTATCCAACTCTTATTAATCAAAGACATATACTGTTATATTTTTTCAATAGTCTAGTCTAGACGTACATTAAGTGGTACTATATGTTATCAATAGACAACTGTAAAGTACCACAATAATTGCGTAATGCGAATAAACGCTCATAATAACAAGCTATTAGCCCCATTGACAATTCAAAATTTTCAAATTCTGTATAAATCGATATAAATCTTAGACTAACACACTTAGTTCTTAATAGAATGGGGTTTACCCCACTACATCTTCGTTGTTTTCCTTCCATGACAAAGCAGTTAGATCGAACTTTTAGATCCCAAAGAACGCAGCCACAGCAATAGATCAATGAAAATATTGAGTGCATGCTGTGACGCAATATGAAATAATTATGCATTGTTAGAAACGTGACGATTTCCTTTCATTGAATACTTTATAGAGGGTAATAAAATATTAAACCATACTGGCACAAGGCATGTTAGTCGCAAACCAGATATTCAATACTTTATCCATTAACCGATTTCATTCGTTCTTCGTATTCGTTTGTTAAGAAAATACGTAATTTTATAAAAACAATGCAAAAGGAACGATTGCTTCGAAAGGAAAGCGCGAAAAAAAATCCAAAACCACCGGCACTTTCCCGTACTTAACAGGAAAGATTTCTAGCAACTGATATATCATAAAGTCTATTCCGATTTCTTATTGTATTTTAAACACGCAAGAGGTTAGCTACCTTTAGCGTCATTCTTAGAGATCAAGACTATTAAAAATAACTTTGCAAGGACTTCTAAGGCACAGTGTCAAAACCAGTTTGTTGCTATTTATGTATACATACTTTAAATATTTATAATGTAAATCCCGAGACTCGAAAGATCTTTCTTGGAACACAATTTGAAGGCCAAAACAAATTTTTTAGTCTTATTTCTTTTACATTTATTATTAAGGAACAAATATCCTTCAGAGCATGAACATTATCTTCATTGGAAAAAAACCTTTCTAAATATAGACGTGTAAGTGTTTAATACAAACAAAGGTTCGTCATACAATATAATCATTCATTTTCGTTAACTAAAACTGTGGTAAAAATACTTACATTTTAGCCTCTCAGTCTGTGGTCCCCGGCAAGCTGCACTCAATCCACAACATAACTCTTTAAAATCAATATGGCCATCTTTATTTTCATCAAAGGCCAAGAAGAAGCCAGTAACTGCTGCTTTTGGAAGGGGTGGTGACAACAGGGACTGTAGACTATTTGCATCTAATTCGCCAGTTGTCGTGGAGTTACGTAGAGACCAGAAGCATTTTTCAAGCTCTATTATATCCTAGAATGTTTAAGTTTCTGAATACATGTAAATTTTGTGAATAATACTCATAACTGCATAGAAAAGGATTGTGTAAAAAATTCCATAATAAAACATGATTATTAATCATCAAATATAATATTTGAAAGATAATAATTATAAATTAATCTATTTAATTATATTAATATTTAAGTAAAATAATTAATGTCACAAAAAAGAATCAATTCAGTATTGAATAGTAAAATTACTTTATTATAAAAGATTGGTGATAATATAGGCTCTTATAGTTTTTGCTTTAGGTTTGTAAAAAAATAAACATAACAAATATAAAATACAACATGCATTACAAACTAATTGGAAGATATGAAAGAATGGTTAATAACCTGCAAACAATGTATCAAGATAACACAAATAGCTGATAAAACCAATGAGAACATTAAGTTATTATTGTATTTAAATCATTATTGTAGTTATTAATCAGACTATACAATTTCACATTCAACAATTTTCTTAAAACATGTGAGGTATATACTTTAAGTAAAGTAAATTATAAAATATAATGGACAATTTCAGAAAAAAATTATACTCACTCTCTCCTCAAGATGAGTGACTCCAGCTAAGCTTTGATAAAATGTAGGAGTTTCTAAATCATGGACATGGTTCCCTCTATCATACAACAGCCACTTGGATAGTATTGTAGCATCTTTATGAATGAGTAGCCAGGACCTGAACTGCTCAAATGTCACCCTTTCCCCGGTGCCAAATAGACTTGTAAGTATCTCTCCAGTTCTGGGTAAATTTGTCTGGGGTAACGAAGTAGTTTCTAAATGCAATGCTCTCGCAAAATCTTTTTTATAAATATATGTACCATTCTCACTCTGATTATTAACATATAAAGTCCATAAGAACCTATAGGAGAAGAAATAATTGTAAATTACACTGACTGCTTTAGAAAAAACCTGTATTTCACAAAGTTATGAAGTTCTTACTTAATTTTTTCTTCTATATTTCCTTTTGTAAGAACTACGACGCCGCATAGCAAATCCTTGAAAGCAATGCCCCGTTTGGTACCTCCGCAGGCCTGATACAGCCATTCTGCTACTTCGTGAGGAACTCCATCGCAAAGAACTTCGTGAATAAATGCATCCAAACTTAAAGCTGTACCGTTTGCACCAGCACATCTTTTAAACGCCTCACGTATACGCCTTAACTCACTATCAGACACTGTAATTTAACACAACGACATTGTAATTACGTATTTATATTTTATTATTATTCAAAACACTAGCAAGTAACGTATTCGAAGTATGCCACCATTCCGTACCTCGTTTTGTTGCATCTTCGTAGGATATAAAACTAGGTTTTGAGTCTTTTACACCCATATTCACGAAAACATTAAAAATCACATCATTAGAAAAGTACAAATACAAAGAAACAAAACTTCAGCTGACAGCTCACGTCGTACCATGTAGCCATATTGGAATTAAATATTTTTCCATTAGAATTTGAAGGTGAAGGAGGAAAAACATTTCTTAGAATGTCATACCAACTTACAGAATATAAAACTTGACGTTATTTTGTTGACTATATAGTTTACTATTATCTGTAAAATATTCGTCTACGTACCTCTCCAAAATTTTCTGTAGATTCGAAATCTGATTTGGCTAGAGTAATTATTATATGATTTGTGAGTTAATCTGGAAAGTTTGACTAAACCAAAATCCATAGATTTGGAGGTTTTATTATAAAACGGAAGGGCTCCTAAATTCAATGTCCTGAATACAAGTCAATGTGTTCAATTTATTCCATGGAGTTTGTAAGATTAGTAACAGCGTCTTAAGTTGGTCTTAATTTTCTGAATCCAAATTGGTAGTTAGAAAGGAGCGATTGCTTTTCTAAAAATGAGAGCAGAAGTAGGGATATTGGTCTGTAATTTGAAAGTTCCATCCTGCTTCCAAACTTCCAGCTTGTGGTAACATTGGCTAGCTTCCGACTTTATACGACTTGAATGTATTTTGAATACATATTTCACACACTCGGTTTGAATAGTTCTTTTCTTTTTACAAACATTCTGTAGAAAAGTAAAAAAGTACATTGGATGAGAATGAGCTCACCCTCATGGAATGGTCACATGACAACTTGACCATTCCCATACAAATTCGTTTGGCATTAGCGGGTCACGCCTGTCGTAAAGTGATTTTGTCTCTAAATTTTATTTTTCAGTAGGTAGTTAGGTACAATTTAGTTTCTGTTTGTGGCATAAATCTACTCTTTGTTGATACTTCTCTGTTGTTAAATTATTTGTATTTTCGATTTCCTAGTCATTTACAAGTTAAAGTTTAATTCTTGGAAAATAACGAGTCCGATACTAGATCTTATAATAATTTATGTAAGGTCATTTAACTAATGTAAATGTCTGTGTCATTGTGTGTACTGCGAATTGAAATGGATGAAGAGGATCCAGAGGTGGGAGACAATGCATCAGAAATAGGTGAACATTTAAATAAATTTGAATAAATTTCTGCTCAATGTTTTCTATTATACTATTTAATTATTGTTTATAGAGTTTGCTAAAGAACAAAAGAAAAAAGATCGTGGTGCTCGCGAATCTAAAACAATCACAGTTGAAACCTATGCAAGCATCCTTAGTGGCCCAAATTCAGTATCCGGAATACTGCCGACGAGCTCACGTCGGGCTACCACTGAGGGAAGTGTTTCCGATGAAAATGATGTCATAAGCTTTTTTTGTGGCAACCCACTGGTTGAAGTCACTAAAGGAGTCCTACATTTATATAAAGAAAAGTTAGTTTTCTACCTAAAATCTTTTGTTAAACTCTCTTGATCTTTATCTTTAAAAAATAAAACTTTATTTGTTTTAGTGAACTAAAAGAAGCTGAAGAAGCAAAAACATTATGCCTCCTATCAGTTCCGGGAGCTCTCGGTGCTCCTGACTTGTTGGCTTTTGCTGCTGCCTGTCAACAAGACATTGCACATGTGCGCGTACTTAGAGATGGTTCTCCTGATCATTATATGGCACTACTTACGTTAGTATTGTGCTATCAAATAATGTACATTCACATAACACCCTAAATCCTAAAACAGAGAGAATTGCAGTCAATTTTCTATTAGATAATGCATAAAGACTACACACACATATATGTGTACTGTGTATAACATGAAGCATATTTTGCATTCTAGTTTCCGCTCAAGTGCTGCAGCTCGTGAATTCCATTCAGCTTTTGATGGTGTGCCATACAGCAGCTTGGAGCCTGCAGCCCTGTGCCACACGGCATGGGTCTCTCGGGTTGAGTATGCACGTGATGGAGCACCCCCACCAACACATACTGAGTTGCCTACTTGCCCAGTCTGCCTTGGTAACTACCACTCAATAGATTCTAAGTAACATACAAAGTTAATCATACAATAGTCCCCACACTTACAGAGCTTACAGTTTTACCTTGGGTGTTGGGACCATGCATATTAAATACAAAAGGAATATATGTTATGTATGAAAATTAAGAAAAAATCTAATTAAACCAAAATATAAGATACTTATACCATATAAGACCTGATGTTGCTTGAGTACTTGGGTTAGCTTTTTCAACCTCAGAGCATTATGACTCCGAGGTTGAAAACTTGTACGCCTGAGTCCACACTACTCAGCGTCATACCAAAAACTCAAAATTCAAAAATTTATTTATTCATTTAGGTACGAAGAACGGGCTAAAAAACTCAGCAAGTTCGTTCCTCCCCTTACATTCATTTTTAATATGGAAAAGGTCACAATTCACAAGTTCAATATGTCTAAACCTAATAATAGCAAAATATATATATATATATAATGAAACCCAACCTTACAATATAGGCAATAATTATTTAATTTAGTGATACACAATATTAAAATCTCGCTATTTTATAGCATCAGTAGTGCCCACATATTCTTATCATCTATGTATTCCTAAACTTAGTAATATGCTTTTTTCATTAATTTCCATGTAAGGTTTAAACTTATGTAACGGAAGTTTGGTTACGTGACATGATCTGGAACTTTGTTATAAGTATATCTGTATACATTTCCCTGTAAATGAGTGAGCAGTTTTATGATGTCTGAAAGCTGGAAAAGCAAGTCTATTCTTACTTCTTGTATTTAAGTTGTTACCAAAACATATAGTAAAGATTCTGTAGAATCGAAATCATGTAACAATTCAGAAACTGGAATACAGCTTTAATCTATGTACATGTATAGTATGGAGACCAGTATTGTCTAAGTTCGGAAACTGAGTCCATAAACCATACCATACATGGTAATCAGTATGGTGTGGTGCACCATACAAGATTTTACACTTTCATATTCACAAGAAACTAATCAGAAGTCTGCAATAGTGTAAAGTCTAAAGAGTTTGTAATTACGTAAGAAAATATTCTAATTTTATTAGTCTTTCTATACTTAACATTTCTTAACAAGATTAAATTATAGGCTATATAGTGTAGGCTTAATTTTGTATAAATTCAACAAAAAAGAATAAAGAAACAATTGCACAAATGTAAGTTTATAAATTTAATCGATCAGAGCGTATGGACGAGAGCGTAGCGGGCGTCCTGAGCGTGCAATGCGCTCACTCGTTCCACGCAGAATGCCTCATGGGGTGGCGGGACGCTCGCTGTCCGGTCTGCCGATGCGCTCAAACGCCGGAGCCCCGGGACTGCGCCAAGTGTCTCGCCTGCGAGTCCTTGGCCGCCCAAGGTAAGTCGATTTTTAATGTTCAATTAGTTGAAATTCAACTAGGACGTTCAACATTTCTTATGTATAGGACTATAAAAAAGATAAACAAAACAGAATATTTCCTTATCTTACACACAGAGGGCGAGACCGAAGAGGCAGGTGAGCTCCGAGACACGCCCTGCGGAGTGGCCGAAGGGATGCTCGAAGTGGAGGCTGGTACTCTGTGGATTTGCCTCATTTGTGGTCACGTGGGCTGTGGA
The DNA here is from genome assembly GCF_905147105.1 of Pieris brassicae. Taxonomy (NCBI): domain Eukaryota; kingdom Metazoa; phylum Arthropoda; class Insecta; order Lepidoptera; family Pieridae; genus Pieris; species Pieris brassicae. The sequence goes on along the minus strand of NC_059669.1, from coordinate 12,074,764 downwards.
CGGTATGTACAGTACAGAAGTGTCATTATGTATAATATTCATTTATATGTCGATACTAAACCGAACAGATTAGCTGATTTTACAAAACACATATTAAGTTTACTACTTTGTTAATTAACCTAAAAAGAAATACACGTCTGAACGCACGCATAAATCGCAATATTAGATTATCATTTTTTTTCTTTTACGATCTTTAATTAGGAGATTACCGTATTGATGGTGTGAACATTTTGTTGTTGAAATTGTTTTTCTTTTACTTTACGTGATCCAATGTTTTTAAATAAAACTTATTCTCCTATTAGAGGCGGTGACAAAAACAATAAATCAAAAACCATTACAATCCTGCTCCATAAGTCCAGAAGAAACCCGACTTTGTTTATATGTATGTTTGTTATATGTATATTAAGATATATAATGTTTCTGGGACAGGTACGAGAAGGGTCACGCCGCCAAGCATTTCATGTTATCCAACCACACATACGCCCTGCAGCTCGGTTCAAACCGTGTCTGGGACTACGCAGGTATACTTCTACAGGCAGACAACATAAAGGGCCTTACGGTGTTTAAAGCTCTTCTTCTTTTCTTCTTTTAATCACCTTTTTATCAATTTATATTCTTCCCCAAGGTGACAACTTCGTCCACCGCCTGGTGCAAAACAAAGCAGACGGCAAACTGATCGCCGCAGAGGGCCGCACCTCCGACCCCGAACCCGCCTGTGGCGACAAGCTGGAGTTCACCTATCTGCTCACTCATCATTTGGACACGCAGAGGATACATTACGAAGAGAGAATCGCTAAGTACGTTACGATCTCCGTCGCCTTTACGGTCAGAACGAGCCCGGCTCGGTTTCGTTCCACTCCAATTATATTTCTTAGGCATGATGTTGTATTTCGAATGTCTTTCCTTTTTCATAATATTTCTAACGATATTTATCTCCAGGCTAGAACGGACTCACGAAGAGGAACGCAAATCGTGGCGCTTGCGCTGCGAGAGCGCCGAAGCGGAGAGCGCCGCCCTTCGCGACCGCGCCAAAGCCAACGCCGCCGAGAATAAGGCGCTCACGCACAAGGTCACGGCTCTCAACAACAAGTGAGAAGAGGCCTATCATTTATTTATTAATAAATTACAATTATAGGTAAATGTCGCATTCTCAAATATAAACTTTATTATTACCAGAGTGTCTAAGCTACAGGCAGAGCTGTCGGAGGAGCGAGGCTTGGCCACGGCGTTGGCGGGTAGCCAGGCCCAGTGGCAGGAGAGGGCCAGGGCGAAGGACGAAGCCTTCCGCAGAGAGGTATGGCTCCGTGAGCCGACGGTCCTTCGAGCCGGATCGTGCGTTTGCTCCTTATCTTTTTGATATTCACCTAAGAACGCGAAATATTTCCCTTTTTGAGCTTCACTAAATTCCGCATCCTCCTAGATCGATGAACTGAAGGAGCAACTCCGCGACGTAATGTTCTTCGTGGAGGCTCGAGGCACACTTCAAAACACCGATCGGGCCTCGCAGCAGGAGATCCAAGAAGCCAGCGTCACCGTTCAACCGCCGAAGCAGAAGCCCCGAAGGAAGAGGCGATAACGGCTCACTCTTATCAGGACTCTGTTAATAGAAGATGTACAGATTCCAACTTCGTATACGCCCTCTTTAGAAATTCATTGAAATAAAAAGATGTTGCCGATATTTACCTGACTGAATAACTAGTTTTTTCAAGATTAGATTGCATAATTTTAAAACGACATGGATATTAATATAGCTGTCCCTCTAACGTGGTCTATGGCGTAAATGAGAGGTCAACTTTAACATTCAAAAAAATATTGTGAAATACAGCTTAATACGCCTTAGACGCGGTGACTTGGTCACGAGAGTTCAAAGTGATAAAAAAGTAACTTTCGTCGCTTTAGACATTTAACCTCTAATTACTGATAAAAAGATTTTAGACATCGTTCATAGTAGAGTGTATATTTTAAGTAAAAAAATAATGTTTTTCTGTGATAAATTAAAAGATAAGCTAATATTGTATAAGGAGTAATAAACTTTTTTAAATTTCATTATTTTAACGCCCGTTTCCTAATATTATTTAAAAATACCCAATGTTCTATTTGCCATGAATACTTTTTTCATTTTAGACACGAGTTATCTTAATGTATTCAAATGCATATAGGACAGAAAATTATCATTACGCATATAAGAGACTTAAAAACCCTTTAAGTTTCATTCTTACATTGGCCTTACAATGGTTGTAAAATCGATGTTTTTATTTATTGTTTTCGCAATATTCTTAATTGCTTATGGAGATACAGATTTTGGTTTTAAAGTACCGAATATGGGTAAGGTGCATAAAAACTTTGGTATAGAAAATCTAAGTGTACCAATTAATTTTGGTTTGAAAAATAACCTAACTTTACGTGATTATATAAGAGAAAACTTCTTTATACCAAATGTAAAGAGTTTGGATAGTCGTCGAGTTAAACGACAGCTTCCTGGATTAGAAGGGAATCAAGTAATGATGGGGACGTTCCAAGCAATTATGAGACCACTCGGAAATAACATTGACGGTTTGGGAAATGAACAGACACACGCCAACAACGAAACTATACCTTAACCCTTGTGTCTATTGCATTATATGTTTATAGAAAAAAACAGCCTTTTACCCATTTATAACCTTGTATTTTTATAGATTGTACTGTATTTTGACACGACTAAAGATGTATGGAACGTTTGATTTATTATTTTTGGCTAACCTTAAACGTTATTGTACAAACAGGCTTTATTATTGATAGATAGTTGTTTATTTTGAGGGTTCTTGTAGTTTAACTTTGATTCAATAAGGTGGAACATAAGTCTAGTCAGTCAGTCAGTTACTAGTCTTTATAAAGTTCATTTCCATGGCTAAGGAAGAAAGAGATACGAAAAGACTCTTATGTCATGGGCCTTTAAACATGGTCTTGAAACTGTCGCGAGCATGGCACCTTTGACTTTTACACCTGAAGGGATAAAATTCTCACTCGTATACTATATATACAGCATTGCTTTTATCACAGCTTTAGGTGAGTATATTGAATTTATATATATATACGTCCATGGTCCCAAAGTTCTGTCACTGGCACATTATTTTTAATATTCGAACATGATTTTATAAAAATAAAAAAAAATATTTTCCAATCAGGTTTGAACCCTAAGTTCGCCTCTTAGTTTGAAGCCCTCTAGCAGACTGGGTTTGGGTACCAGTCTGGGTTTTTTAGTGGGTCACAGAAGAGTGGCCAAAGTTCGTGGAAGCGAAGATACTTCGGTCACCCGAGCTGAACCTTACACATCGGCCTATCATCAGGGTGATGGTTCTGCCATGAGAATTTTTTACGCCGACTATAAAATTGGTAGGAACAAAAAACTGCCACATTTCAAATCTTTCTGACAGAACGAAGTCTGTGGGGTCCGCTAATTTCTAATACAAATCTATTGCTCAAAGCTATCGATATATAACTGAACGTTATTAAAAATATAACACTTCATATGATTTCAGAAACAACAATCTTTGTAGGTTTCGTGCTGGACGTGACGCATCCAAAGCAATCGCGTCGTGCGGCCACCACACATATGATATGGCTTGCTTATCAGTCAGTTTTATCTGCTGTCACTATAGTGGGCTGTTTTGCGGCACCCAAACGCTGTCGGTGTATTCTCGATGCCCTAACTCGCATTGAGAAGGTTCCTTTTTATAATCTACCTTTGTAGCAAGTATTAAATGCCAATGATAGACGGTACAAGCATAAAATATATTTTAGTTGTCTCAGCTTCGGTGAAATATAATATATAAACGTAACGAACCGTAAAATAGCATATAGGGGTCATTGTCAAATTTTGCGCAGGTAACCGCGACTAAATATCATAAACTTAAAAAAAACAATTACTCAAACATGACTTTTAGTTACATCATCAGATGGCCGCGATCTTTAACGCGATTTGTGATTTATTCCGGATTAATAATATTAGATATAATGTATCTAATCACCTTAAATATTTATATATTAATTGCTAACAATAACATATGACTGTATATACAATAGGTAACAAACTAACATTTTGTTAAATTATCATATTATATTAATTAGCTTTAATAAAAATTTGAAGAATGTCCTTTACATCCTCGGGACAGAAAATAAACAGAGTTGTAACACAGTAACGTAGTTGTTCTTTCTGTGTATCTTACATGACTAAATTGCACTCAGTTGAGCTTTTGATCTTAATAACGTAAATATAAGCTTCAATATTAATTACAATAAACATTGTGACTGGCATTTACCTATCGTTTAGCTTTATAAAAAAATAATGAAATATTCTTCAAATAGTACCTGGAAAATGAAAGTTAAAACTCTAAAGCCTTATAAAAATTGTAGTATATTCTTTCAATAAAATAAAAGGAGCGTCATCATTGGAATCTTAGCTGTAAGCAATGTGGTAAATGCTTTTGGTTTGGTCGCTATTGACGAAGATTGCTTATATAAGAAAGAAAACTGTTGTCGCAAGTGGATGGAGTTGAATGTTGAAACGTAGTGCTTAGGATTGATGCAACAGCAAAACCCTGACAAAAACAACTTTTTTTATTTTATTGTATAAGTGTTCTTAATATAAAGGAAGTTGATGTGGTGGAAACACAAACTTTACACAGTTTTTCTATCCACCAGGTCGTCGAATATAATTAAATCATTAACACACATATATATATATACTAAGGCCAGTGACATATAAACTGTAAATTTATAACAATCAAACCATTCAAACGATTTAAAATTGCACGTAAAACGTCATATACAAATCTAAGCACTGACGCGCCATAGATAGCCGATGCAAGAAACCTGTTCTTGTCGAGAATTCTCATTCACATACAGGTGAGTTCCTATATTCGAATATATTTTAATGACGTATATAGCATAATTTTTGTTATGCATAATTTATAATTGTTTGACTTATGTAGTATTTTTTTAATTTAAATTTAATATTGTTTCTTGTACTATTAGTAAGAAGTGTAGCTGGTATCGAGTTTATTAAATTTGGAATGATGTAATCTAATGTTTTTTTCCCATATAAATTTTTGTATTTGGGTAATAGAAATTCGTTTTTTAATTTTCTACGTGTTGAATAGTGATACTGTGTTTTAATTGTTTTGAGGTAATTTTCTGTAAAGTAGTTTTCATTTAATAATTCTAGTTGCACTTTCTCGTGTATAAGTATAATTTTGAAAAATGCAAATAGCTTTCTATAGTCCTCTTTATATTGTGATTTTAATTTTATGGGAGCAATTGTTTTTAAAATACGTATTTGTATTGCAAATATTTGATTTAGATAAGTTTTGCATGTCCTCCCATAGCTTGAAAGTCCATATGTTATAATGGATTCGGCTAGTGCTTTGTATAGTAGTAGCAGAGTTTTAATGGTATTTTATTTTTTATTAAAGTGAATTTGGCAAGTATCGCTCTTAGCCTATCACAGACAGAATTAATGTGCATTTTCCAGGACATTCAGTCATCTATTGTAAGCCCCAGGCACTTATACTAATTCTAAGGCGTTTGCAGCTTTTGGGGTACGAGTTATAAGTATGTGCACATGTGTGGTTGTGTAAGATTAAGATGGGTGTACGTGAGCTTAGATTGTGACTGGATCGGATATGCATGAACTTTGTTTTGTTAGGATTTAGTCCGTCGTGGGACCATTTAGCCAATGTATCGAAATCAGATTGTAGCTTTGTTTCTGCTTCTTGGATGTTAGGCCCTGCGGCTACTAGGCATGTATCATCTGCAAATTGGAATATCTGACAATACTTTATTACGTTAGGTAATGTGTTAACGTAGGTAAGGTAGTGTATAGGCCCAATGACTGAGCCCTGAGCCGTACCTTCTGTAATAGATATTGGAAAACTTTCTTAGTTGCACACTTTAACACGTTAAGTTCTGTCTTGCAGATAGTTTTCACACCACTTGAGTAGGTTTCCTCGTACTCCGCAGTCATTTAAGTTCTGTAGGATTACGCTGTGCTTTAATGTGTCGAATGCCTTACTGTAGTCAATAAACACTACTAGAACATGATCTTTTTTATTTAAATATTTATAAATGTGGTCTATGAATGCGGATAGCAATTGTGTGGTATTTTTATTTGGTTGGAATCCATATTGTTTGTTAGAAAGAATATTGTGTTTTTTTATAATAATTTTGAATTTGTCCACATATGTATTTTTCTATTATTTTGTTAATTGTTGGCAATATAGTTATTGGACGATAATTATTATAGATTTTTTTGCTACCATTTTTGTATATTGGTCGTACTATGCCTGTTTTTAGTAAGTTAGGATATTTTCCAGTGTAAATGCTCGTATTAATAAGGTTAGCTATGGCTACGTTGATTTTATTACATAATGTTTTAATATCTATAGCTCGTATTTTATCTGCACCTGGAGACTTTCTGTCGTTTAATGATTTAATTATCTTTGCAACTGATTTAGGGTCTGCTGACTGAAATCTCATACTAGTGTTTTCTGCACGCTGGTAAGAGCTTTTATCTAACAGTGGATTTACACAGTTGGTTGCTATATTACTAATACTATTGTGAAAGGAAGTTGCAAAATTATTTGCAATATCTTTACATGTAATATTTTGATTTGCAAATGAGTTCTGTATAGCTACGTCGATGGATGTTTTAATTTTTCCTGTTAGTTGGTTTAATATGTCCCATAGATTTTTTAGATTATATTTATTAGCTTCTATATTGGTTCTAATTGTTTTATTTTTAGTTTTATTTATTAATTTATTGACATAATTTCTGGTTTTATTATATTTTTGTTTGAGTATTAAGTTGTTTGGATCTTTTATATATTGAGTAAAAAGTTTATCTCTGTACTGACATGCTTTAATAATTCTATTATTAATCCAATGGTTACTATTTCGAAGAGAGTTAGATTTAAGTTTAACTGTAAATTCAGATTTTTTATATGCTTGAGTTAAGTTATTTTGTATGAAGTTGTATATACCAATAGGACACTTAATTTCTATTGTCGGCTTCCAATCAATTTGCTCTAGAAGGATCGTTAATTTATTATTGTCAATTAATGTTTTATATGTTGGAACATCCTGTAGCTGTGTTTTAGTGCAAGCAAGCACGATCGCTCGATGGTCCGCTAGTTTTGTGCCAACCGCTGCCGTGTATAGGTCGTGTGTTTGGGATCGAGCGTATATGTGGTCTATGCATGATTTTGTAATGGTTCTTTTGTATAGTTCCGCCCTAGTGTAAGTTGTGATCCCACACATAAGGCCTAAACTGTGTAATGTGTTGCAATATTTATGTTTTATAGGAATGTCTAGCTTTAGATTTATATTAACATCTCCCAATAGATACAAGTCAATATTTTTCTGACAGTTGTTCTTAATAATATTATGAAGTTCGTCAATAAACACGTTCTTGCTTAGGCTAGGTGGGCGGTAAATAGCACAAATTTGTGCAGTGTATTTTGTCTGAGTTGTGATGGTAAAAAGTATATTCTCGAAATGTTGGCTTTTTACAATTTGCATATTAAATTTATGTTTCTTTGTTACATATACTAAGATACCTCCACCTTTCCTACCATTTCTGAGTGCCGAAAACATATGGTATCCATCTAAATTATACAGACAACTGATTCTATCAGAAATGTTAGCCTCTGTAAGCACAATAACGTCAACAGCGCCAGCCGCATATATACATTGCTCGAGACTGGCAAAGTATTTTATGATTGACCTTATGTTTATGTGTACACACAATAGATTTAAATGTCTACTGGGAATTTTACTTCTAAAATCATTTATGTTTATACAGTCTTCTAATTCACAAATATCACTAGTTAAACTATCCATCTTAATAATAATAATTTATATGCATTTAATTTGGTCAGTTAATTGACATTCTGTCTTTTTTAACACTTGTATATCCAACACTGATCTTAGGTTTTGTATTTTAGTGTTTTCATCCTTTCTTGCACGCACCATACCGTTTTTCAACCATACGTATTTATATCTTTGTTTATTCTTTAATTCCTGTTTGGCTTCCCATAAAATGCTTTTGTTGTATTTAGTCATTGCTTCCCTGATGAATACTATTTTGTTATTGTTGGGTTCATAGGGGCAAACATCGGCCACCATAGTTTTAATGGTTTTTGCAGCTTTAATCCACTTTTCTTGGGTTGCTTTATCATTAAGTTTTACTTGTATAATGCCTGGTTGGTCGTTTTTACCTTGGTATCGCATTGTGTTACGGATACCGTCGAAGGGCTGTTTCAGTTTTAATGCTACATTTTCAACTAATTTTCTCACATTCTCTTCACTCGCAGGGGGACGTTTGCTATTTCTATAGAATTAGCAAGTTTCTCCTGTTCCATCTCATGGAAACGCTGCTCCAATGCACCTACCCTCAATTCCAGATTTTTGTTTTTGTGTATTAGTTCCGTGTTTTTTCTTTCTAAAAATTTTATGGTGTTTTTAAAGGCATCAATACAACCTAATAATTCGTCCAACTTCGTACTGTAAAATTGCAGAGATTGGTTGAATTCGTTTATTTCCTTCTTTATAATTTTTTCTACTTCCTTGGAATTTTTCTGTATTAGCCCCTTAGTGTCCATAGGTATATCCTCCTCTGCATCCTCTGTTAGATACAAAGAGGAGTTTCGCTTCGGGGATTCTTGTTGGCATTCCATACAGGTCCAGTCCAGGCTTGGGGCCGCCTTTAATGCGGTTATCTATTTGTTGGTAAGACCACTGCATGTGGTATTTAGGTGTACCATTTTTTCACATCGGGCACATTCAGATCCAGGCAAAGATTTATAAAAAGATTTATTACATTGGTCACACTTCGACATGATTAGATTGTCTTAAAAAGATCGTGTTGGAATATGCGCATGTCACTCGCACGGCTGCGCTTCGACGACTGACGTCGAATATTAAACGTGATATTGACGTTAAATTTATAATTTTTTATTCTCCAGTCTCTTCAGTGAAAAGATGATATTAGGTACTGTCTTTAATGGCACAATATGCTACGGAATCAGATTCGACCAGAGGTCAATATTCTCATCGGTTATCAGATGTAGTCTCTCAAGCAAAATAAACATTTGTAGCATCAGATATATCCCTTGTTGATAACTATAATTTTCGCTAAAGTCAATGTGCAGCTGCAATTTGATTTATGGTCAAGCCATCTATACATATTTTTCTATATATGTTTGACGCGTTGATAACAGAGTAGTAAATGATACCATACCATACCATTCCACAAAACATAAATGATATAGTAAAAGTAAATTACACTTTTTTTTCATGTTTACATTATTAACCTATTTGACAACATATTGACTTTAAAATAATGAAAAATTCGTTGTTTATTTACGTAAATAGGTAGGTAACAAAGTTGACACACAATAAAAATACGCAGCACGTTGACCGCCTCGCAGCCGACTGACACGTCATAATACAGACATCCCACCCAAACTAGTACAAAGTCTATTTTTTTTTTGAAGAAGGAATCTCGCTGTTGGCGTTAAGGGCCTTTACAGCTCAGCTCGGGCTGTTTTGGCGAGCGTAGCTCGGCCAGAAGTACAAAGTCTAAACAACTCCATCGCTATTTAAAGTTGCGATTTACTCAGTAATATAGTATTTTTGACAAATTCACAAAGTACGCCGGCCAAAGTCTACCGATTTTACAGAATGTTTTATAAATATTGACATTACTCTTATTATGGTAATAATGTATTTAAGGTAGGTTGATATAGTATAAAATAAAAATATTTGTAAGGAAAACCTTTCCGTTACCAAAAATGACCACAATGTTACTTTACCAAAAACAAAAAAAAACTATCTCTTTATTTTAATTTTGAATGCTTATTAAATCGAGGTATTTTGTGTTTAATATAAATTTTAAAAGAGCTTATATAATTATTACGAATAAAACAATAATCACAGTTGAGGGACTAGGTTACCTGCGCGAAATTTGACGATGATCTATAGAAAAAAAGGAGGAAGTTTTACAATATGTATGATGACCATTTTTCATGTAACTCTTGGTAACATAACATAGATGACGTGGTCAGCAAATGTAAAGCATTCGAATTCGTATATGTTTAAAGAATTTTTATTGAGACATTATTAAATTATATTTAACGATCTGTTCTTCCAGATCAGAAACTTTCTGGGCGAGATTAAGTCAAAGAAAATCGTGGTGATATATATGTATGCAACTATATTCTCTTTCCTATCAGCTGTGGCCATTCTCTGCTTTATTGACTGGTTTCAAAATTTCTATACGGCGTTTTATTTAAACAACCAAGGTATTTATTTTGTTAATAATTTACCTGAAACTAGTAGGGCTTGTCTTATCTCGAATCGATTCTTTTTACAAAATTAACTTAATTCGCCTATTGTTAACTGATTTATTTATTTATTCATAAAAGCTTTCCAACGCTCGACACACTGTCACATTGGTACAAGAAATACAAAATACAATACTTAATATGACAAACACTTATATATTAGGTCCTTACATATGAAATTGGCGTTTTGTATGGGAGGAATGTCGAATATTGTTAAATATAATATATTTAATTAATCAAAGTATGAACCATCGTTTTCTATGCACTTTTGCCATCTCATATGTAGTTCATTGATCCCTTTACTAAAAAAACCAGTCGGACGGGAATCAATAAAATCTGTGAAGGCGATTTGGACTGCCCCATCAGAGTTAAATTTTTTCCCTTGCAAGTTGTCCAAATTTCGAAAAAAATGGTAATCTCTTGGAGCAAGGTCCGGGGAGTACGGAGGGTGTCTTAGACATTCCAATTGAAGCTCTTCTAATTTTGAAGCCGTCTGTTGTGCAGTGTGTGGTCTAGCGTTGTCGTGAAGTAGCAGTGGCGTGGAGCGATTGACCAGCCTAGGTTGTTTAGCCGCTAGCTTTTCCATCATGGTTTGCAATTGCTGACAATAGACATCAGCCGTAATAGTCTGGCCAGATTTGAGAAAACTGCAATGAAAAATACTGGCACTAGTCTGCCAAACGCTTACAAGTAACTTTTTTGGGGTTAATTTTCGCTTCGGGCAGGATTTGGCTGGCTGGCCAGGATACAACCATTGCGCTGAGCGCTTCCGATTATCGTAAAGAATCCATTTTTCATCACAGGTAATGATTCGGTTTAAAATACCTTCATTATTGTGCCGGTTCAGTAATGTTGCGCAATGTTCAATTAATTCGTGAGGTACCTACATTTCAAGCTTTTTAATCTTCCCAATTTGCTTCAAGTGAATTAAAACAGATTTATCACTAACACCACAGCCTGCAGCTAACTCGGACGTGGTTTGCGATGGATCCGCTTCCACAATAGCCTTCAATACTTCATTATCAATTTGGGTCTCAGGCCGTCCACGGGGCTTGTTCTGCAGGTCGAAATTTCCAGAACGAAAACGTTGGAACGAAAAACGAACTGTGTTTTCTTTTGCAACATGACCGCCATACACATCATTCACCCTTCGAGTCGTTTCCGCAGCACTAGTGCCACGGCAGAACTCGTACTCGTAAATAATGCGATACTTTAAGTTTTCCATTTTGTAAAATGAGTGACGCAAACAGAAAAAAAAACAGAAGAAAAAAACAAATGAATGACGGTCATCGAAGCACAAATACATGAGTAAATAGCTGTACAAATTTGAATTTGAAATTCCTAACCAAATAGGAGGTATTTGAGGTCAAAGTGCACGACAAACGCCAATTTCATATGTAAGGACCTAATACATACACAAAGAGATAAAAAAAAATCACAAGAAGTCCTTCTGGGATAGAAATATGCCGATGGTATGCTGATAGCAAGAAAGTCATGGTGTCCGGTGGAGTAGACTTAAAAATTAAACTTGAGGAACCGCGATTTTAAAATGTGTTTAAATTATTACAGTGAGTCTGCATCTCCTCTCTACCTTCTATGTGGAGTACATCATAGAATTACTCCTAGAGTTTCAGTTCATGATCGTTGTAATTAGACTAACTCGTATACTAAGGGTCGTTAACGGTAGACTGTCGAAGTTGCTAGAAGTATTGGGTAAGTAACCAAATATTTTATTAAATCTCTCTCCCGGTGATTCGAGGATTCTTATGAATAAAGCCCTGTGCTACCTTACGACCTCTATTTATTCCTTAACAAAAAAATGTTTCGGTGATAATGTTAAAACTACTACCATACGAACAATTATAAGCATGTGCATGGGAAGTCTCTTCAGCCCAGTGAGCGTCGATTCAAACAGAAATACATCACGGTTTTAATTTTACCAACTAATTAATTAATTATGTATTAATAAAAACACTAATTTCCGTTTGTATTGTCTGGTTATGGAATTATGAATTTTTAGATAAAAAGAAGCGTAGAAACAAGAAACTATTAATTAACAACTTCACACTCCCCAAAAATATTCTTTTTAACAATGACTCAAATCAGATGGAAGGTGAGTGAGTCTTGCTTCTTTTACACTCTCCCTGGTGAGGGGGATGTTTTAGCTCGTTTAGGGCGTATGCCCCCTCGGGTTGTTTGTGTGTTCGCCTCAAGTATTGATGTAGGTACCGAGGAGCGACGCTCGACTCGGTCTAGGGGTCCGAGCATGTCAAGTCCGGTGGTGGGGGGAAGGTGAGTGAAACAAACATTGATATTCTTATATAATATCTAACACACACACACACATACTTTCTTACCATAAGTACTTTCTAACATAAGAAATTTCTGTGTACAACCGAAACAATTGTTGTTTTTTAGCCGATTTAAAGCTTGAATACACAAAGTAGGCCTATTGGCGTAAACTAGGTTTAGGCTTAAAAAAGGTACTCATAACAATATGTTTACTGCGAACTGAAAATTATACCTGCTATAACTATTTAGTAAATGAAGAACAGGCGAGCGAAGAGATCCGAGTACTCTGGCTGGTATACGAGTTGGTGTGTGATCTGATTCGAAGAGTGAATCGAGGCTATGGCCTCATACTGCTGCTTCTCTTGCAGTCATTTTTCCTTCACTTCATCATGACACCATATTATATGATTAACCTTTGTGAGTATAAAATGAAACTTTATGTTCGAATATCATTCTTGTGCACCACCACCTAACGGTGGAGAACGGATAGAAAAAAGGATATTGGCACTTCGACAATAATTAAAACAGCTTTATAAAATTGTTTAATTAATTTAATAGCTACGTCTGTCTGTTATATATTAAAAAAATAACTTCAAATAAAATTAACCGTGTACACAAACACTCCAGTTATGATAATGATTTTCGTAACCGACTTATATTCCAGACCAAATTCCTTCAGGACTGTCGACATTAGGTCAGCAAGTGGCCTGGTTCCATTTCCACGCTGCTAGCGTTATACTCATTGTGGAACCCTGCCATGGAGTGCAACAGCAGGTACTTTACCCGAACGCGGGTTTAAAACACCATTGTAAGCTTTCCAAAGAGAAATTCAATATACTTAAGGACACAAGTGCCTCAGATATTATTCGTCATGCGCTTTATCTAAACTGAAAGTTTTTTTCGCCGGCTTTTCTCTCGGCAAAGGGCTCTCTCAAAGGGTGTAGCCTTTTCTTTACCGATGGATAGGGATGTTAGTGTTAATGACGTGCAATAACCTAATACATGTATCTTATATTTCATAATAAACATATTATCTTTTATTTTTATTAATAGAAATGCCATCTGTTTCAGTAGAGTCTGAGGAACTTTGTATAGACGACATTGTTGTTTCTTTTGACTGTTACAGATGGCCAAAACTCGTTCTCTAGTCAGCAAGTTGATGTGTCAGACGAGGCCTTATGGCAGTCTTTCGCGATCTCTTGCTGCTTTCTTCAGAAGTCTCACCTTAGAGCAGCCGCTGATAGCGCCTTTGGGAATGAGCGTGCTTGAGAGACCTCTACTCATCACGGTTAGCGCTTATTACACGTAAATACGGAACCCATTTGTCTCTTAAAAGTGTCGTGTGGTATTTTCAAACTAATGTTTATTGAATTGAAGTCAGAATCGAGTTGGCAAAATGGTTGCTGTGAAGCTGAGTATTTTTATCTATATTGTTTATACATACATATAATTCTCACGCGCAAGTATTAGTCAGTACAATTACAACGTTTTTAAGTAATTATAAATATGTAATAGAAATAAACATTTCATCATTTCATATGACTATAATCATTCTCTTTACGTTACCTAAATATCCTGTATATTGTGTATAATAAAGTTTTTCTTTCTTTGCTTCTTTCTTTCAGATCCTGGGGGTGGTATCTACATATCTTGTACCTCGACATTATTTCTCTTTTCCCAACTCCACTGACAAGATATTTAATGGGACTGACACTGCGCATGTAGCAAATAACCTGTTATTGGAAAATTAAATTTATTTTTATTCATTATTTACACCTGTGTCTCATTTCAAATTTGAAAAAAAACATTGTTGTATTGCATTTGAATATTAAAAATTATGTTACTGTAAAACTCCTATTTTACTGTTAATTCCATGATAATTATAAATGCTGCGATTACCATAACCGACGCGAATGGATTTGAGTCAAAGGAGAAAAATGAAACAAACAGTAATGACACAAATTAATATAATAAATCACACTACAATTCTCCGTTATCATTATATTCCTCCAATTCGTGTTCGACCTTTAAGATTTGTTCAACAACTTCTTCAGGCGTCAAGGCCACGCGATCATATTTTGTGTGCTGTAACGATGTATATTCTTCGGCATCATCAAGTTCGTCCATAACAGCCTCTTCCCCATAATCCTCTTCTAAAGCGTGTGCTTCCTCTGCAAGGAAATATGTCGCAAGATACTCAAAAAATACCGGCAGATTTTTCACTATATTGAAGTCGTTTTGTAACGACCTGCCTTCATCTGGGTTGGTTAGCGCATCTAAAACAGTTAATATTATTGAAAACTTTGCCACAATCGAGAATTTACTAATGATATGAAGACAACTTAAATTTTCTTTTGTTTTTAAAGCTGTTTCCGATAATGTTTAAGTTTCTTATTCGTTTGTAAAATTGAGACAATAACTTAACTAATAATAATAATTTTACATTTACATTTATGTATAATCAAGAATTTAAATATAAGCAATACCTTCAGACCTAACTAGAATATACAGCACCGAAAGGCAAAGTATAAGCTCGATTGTCTTAACGAACATATTTCTTCGGTGACACTTCACTATCTAGAGACGCTGAATATGAATTATCGCATTTTTATTCAAATTTTCACAAGATAAGAAAGACTTAACGAGGCAAAAAACCACTTGGGAAACCTTGGATTATTTAATTGACTATTGAACTGACAGACAATATATGTATCGCACTATCATGTATCGTGTGACTTTCTCTGCATGGAATTGGAATTAAAAATCTTTTCGAGATGCTATTTAATATATTTAAAATCACAATTCCATTTCAGCCGATGACAGCAAGCAACGTTTCATAACTGTAGCTTTTATAATTTTAAAATAATCAAGTAATTGCATGTAAACGTACGTAATAAGGTAAATCACAATAAATACCCAATTAAGCTACTTAAATATAATTAATTCAATCACTGTTGCACATGAAACCTGCAGTATAAAGACACGATCTCAATTCGACACTGCATATAATCACCATGAAAGTATTATTTGTCGTAACGCTGGTTATTATAACTTTTTCTTTCGCGAAATGTTTGAGCAAAGTTCAGCAAGTGAAAGAGATGGAACCACGGACAAATTTAGAATCACGAGAGAGCGATTTTGATTTAATTGAAGTTTTGACTGAATGCAATGATAGTTTTCGGATCGAGATGTGTAGGTTTTATTCATACGATAAGTAAAACTTGTTTAAAAATCTTTAAGGATTTCTAAACAAGTTTTACTTATCGTAATGCTACATTAACTAAAATTATTTTAGCTTATATAGAGGCGTTAAACGCAAGTGGAAGTTTTCCAGACGAAACAGAAAAAACTCCTAAAGTAAGTAAGACTTAAACGTCATATTACATTAATATAAATGATATAATATTGTACCATAGCTTCATAAGTATATTATTCGAAGTGTTACATCCGCTGCGTATTGGAGAAGACAGGTGTGACGTTAGAGGGGGAGGAATTTGACCCGGAGAGGAGTGCCATAGTGCTGGCACAGGTCAGAAAGACTACGCCGGTAGAGGCCATTATGGACATTGCCAATGACTGTGCTAAACGATGTATGTATTATTTGGCTTTGGTATACAGTGTAATATGAAATCATTTGAGTTGGAAAGTTTGTTTGTGTGATCACGCTGAGAGAGAACAAATTCTAGTGTTACTTGTATAGACTTGATTTATATCTAATATTTTAAAAATAAATTTAATGTTTTTCAGCGGAAACGTGCAAGTGTGAACGATCATACCAGTATTTGAAATGCCTCATGGAGACCGAAATACAGAAGTATGAGACAAAGTCATAATGAAACTTAACTAGATACTGGAGCCCCGCATAAAGATTTAAAAAAATAAACGACAATTCTTTAAACTGATTGCTTACAATGTTTATGCACACTATTTTTGTTTAATATATAACAATATTATACAATATTAAAAATGTCTGAACATAAATTCGTCATATGAAATAAAATGCATTGTTATATTATCTTAGTCTTTAATTCTTGTCTCTTATTAATAATAAAAATTATTGTTAGGCCAATCATATTGTCATTTTCACGAGATGACCACGTCGGAGTCGGATTGCTTATCGCCGAAAAAACTTTGCCAAATCGAGCCCAACCACCCTGTCTGTGGCTCTCTGAAAACATTTTTTTTATTAGACTTGATTCATTTTTCTTCCTTTATTGTATAATTTTATTTAAAAAATAGATACATACATATACTGGACAGTTTTTTGTCGTCGACGTCGAACGAATTTAAAACTTATATACCAATCATAACATAAACTTATTTTGCGCGTAATATGATATAATGCACTCAGCCCATCGAAACATCTTGGTATAACTATACTAATATTAAAAAGCTAAAAGATTGGTTTGTGTGAACGGAGTGCGTCTTAAGTACTACTTCGAATTGAAAATCCTTTTTTATTGAAAGGTCTATGCATGTATACGAAGAAAGCAAGCGCAAAATCCAAATTAAACAGTGAAACATTTCATCGCGGCTAGTTTCCGTTTTACTGCAGTTACATTTAGAAGACGGCTCGACTGATTTGAATGAGATTTTACTCTGCGGTCCCTACATAGAGAGACTTAACAGATGCCGCAGTCTTTATTAGTTACTGCAAAAAATAAATACTGCAATTTATGTTAAGATCGATACCTAGTTGGTGAGGAATTTTGTGGCTTCCCGGTAGACGTCTCATTAATACCTTCAGAGTTGGGGGGTGCGCTAAAAATTGCAGTGCACAGTAAAAAAAAAACAATTCACTGGATTACGACGATTTTATGACTTATCAATTACAAAAAGTCTTATTTAAAATTGTCTAAATATCGAATGGCTTACATTAAATAAAGCGTTGTAACCCGATAAAATGCTATGTAACTGTATTCATATTAAACTTCGACTCTTAAAGTTACGTTACATTATTATTTTATTGTTTACTTACTCCTTTTTACAATTATACATGTTGTTCACTTTCTTTACATCCCCTCGGCTTAGACCTTCTCTTTGACCGATCTTCGTGTTGCTGATCTGTGGGCAATATGACAACCAAAATTTTTGATGTAATTAAGTAATTAAGTGATGTAAGCACAAAAACAAATACAGTATAGTAAATACTGTACTTGTTGTAGTATTCTATTATCAGCTATGATGGTATGCTATCTGGAACATACCTTGGGATCAATCGTTTTCTTGGAGTTTCTGGAGAAGGCAAATTCCGAGTAGTGCATCACACTGTTGTAGTCGTAGCCAATGCCGAAATTATCTGTTCTTTTTACATCAGATTTCTTGAAATTTATCTCGGTACCTATTTAATAGGAAATAATTAAAACAAGAAATGTATCTTTTTTGCTACTTCTCTCAATAGTAAAAAAGTACTTACTTATATGTAAAAAAATACAATATAAAAAAAGACTGACTTACCAGGTTTGACGTTATCGTAATTAATTGTTACAAAGTCGTCTCTCTCTGGCCGGCTCTGCTCGTGCATGAACCCTATCGCGTGGAGAAGCTCATGCAGCACCGTACCCTTTTTGGAGACACAACCTGGTGCTTGCAGATTTACCTCTTGACGGCCGCCTAGCGTTATAAAGTTCTAATTTTGAAAATATTTTCTTTATATGCACAACAAGATCCAGAGACGTTATAACGTTTCTCTTATTCTCTGTCCTTTATTACTTAAGCTTCAAAATGTTTTATAAGTCCTGGTATTCGCACTCACCCAGTCTGCCAACGCTGGACCAGCAGCCAGTTTTGGAACTTTTGATGATGATGTAGTCACTCTGTCCACTGTAAGGTACGAACCGCAAACATGTCAGGCGATGGTAGTCGGCTATGGCCTTACGTATTGTGTCTTTCTGCTCCTGAGCTTTAGGAAAATGTTATATGATGTTAAATATTTTACCCATTATTGATAGAAATTGGTCAAAATACATAAACGTGGAAGGAAGCCTTCATATATTTCCTAGAGTCTAGAAAATCTAGGTGACTTATAAAGGGTCCTTAAAGAAAGATATCTAAATTGACTTACTATAACCGCCGTCAATAATATAAGGGATAATGCCATTTGTCCACCGCGCCGTCTTGTCCCTCATTCCATTCCTGGCCAGACCCGGTATCAAGATGTCTCCCTCTAGGTAGCCGCCCATTTCTTCAGGGTTCATCAAGGACGACTCAGTCCACTCCGTTAGGGCTGCTCCTAAAAATCCAATGGAGATTTTGAAAAATAAATACATTTACGGAACCGCTATATTTGACTTAAATGGAAATGAAAAGCCATTTGTTATCACGATATCGTTAAGGAAAGGAAGCGTTTCCGTTAGCGAATTCCGAAGCGTGTCAATCAGTTTATTAGCTATAAATTACTTTACCAAATTTATATGGCCTATTTTTTAAATGTATTTAATAAATATCTTTACAAACAAAGCATTCATAAAGGTACAAACCGCTTTCATTTGTTGGCACCCCATACGCCTGTGGTCCCAGGTCAGATACGTCGATTTCTCCATCTCCCTCGATCCGATTCGAACTCAAGAAATCATCAGAGATGATTATAACTACGTCGTCGTCCTCTATAGGCAAAGAAGTGGTCGTTGTTGCACAAAATAAGAGTATTAAAAATAAAGCCATTTTCTAATGATGTACTAGGCCCGCAGAAGGTGTGAGAATATCTGAGTAACTTTGAAGGTGCGCCGAATTTATATTTAAGGATAGAGTAAACAAATGTCGCGTCACTCGTCATTCCCAGATAAGAAATACACGCAAGTTTAGTAATTACTTAATTTACAGAATTGCAAACAATTCGATACTATTCACACCTTGTGACCGATTTTAAATACTAAAATATTTTACACAGCGCAGTGATTTGGAATCTATAATCGAGGCTCAGTAGAAACTGACAAACATCGTAAACTTAATAAATATTTATTGCTTATTTATTATCTAACTAGAACTGTTATTCGATTTTGATTACTTTTTTGACTAAACAACAATTTCAATAATAATTACTTCATTTGAATGGAATTATACTAGGAAAGTATAAAAATCGAGATGAATAAGACTTTCCTTTATTAAGTGTTAGAAATTCAGTGAGATCAAATCAAAATGAGTACCATAATGTTACTTGCCATTGTCGTGTCTTGTACGTCGATTATAAGTGAAGCTGCAGCTGAGGACTGTTGCTGCCCATGTGAATGCCAAATTATAAACTCAGTATCCAGCGGCCGTAATCAGTCGGAGAAATATCAAAAAACTGTTCAGGATCAATATCCCTTTTTCTTACTGAAAAGATTGGCATACACACACCGGATAAAGGAACAAGAAAGGGGCGACCAGGATAAATTTGTAGAAACCGGCAATGAATTGCGATATGGCATGTGAACAACTGATTAGCGTACGCTCCTTGTAAATAAACGCGTTTGAATCCAATAAAAAGTATTTTATCAATAAAATGTTTTATTTGTCTCTACTACCATCAGAGATGACCATTGGTTGGGAACCCTCAAAAGGTCAGCGGAAATGCATTTCCACCCTATACATAAAATAGTAAGGCTGGTTAAGATTTTAAATTACAAATGTGGTTTAAATCAATATTGAGTCAGGCTTGACATGACGCTGTCGGAACACTTGCATCCGCTCGGAAGCACACCTTATCTCATTAATTTAATCTCCTCATATTTCTCAAGGTTTGGTTGTTTGCGGAAGTAACAGTTAGCCTCCGTGTCCATCATCTGAATTTCTATCTTGTTATTTGTATGGAAAATACAAGCTCTATAGACACCGTAGAAAAAATTTAAACGAACATTTACTAGAAAGCGTATTAACTAGCGAGAAATAAACTAACGCTGGCCATAGACGGACCGCATGTTGCAGTCGAGACCGACTGCTGTAGAGCGGTCGCGTTGAAGTCGTACACGGCTGCAACACGACCGCATAATGCAGTCCCTGTATGGTGGGTCCGGCAGCTCTAAGCAGTCGACCTCACGGGGAAACTCGACCGCAGGGCGACTGCCCCGACCGCTCAGGAGCTGCTCGAGCGGTCCGAGTATTGCGGATATGAATTTAGTACTAACAAAGAAACTACAGGCGTTGCGCCGTGCGACTATGGCCAGCGTAATTGTGTAGCTTATGGATAAGTTTTTAAACCGGTAAGTTTCATTGTAATTATTTGTAATTTGAGGTGTTTAGTTTTGTGATTCTATAGTAACGTTTGTCTATGTAGAGTTATTGATTGTAAACATTGATATGTTACAAGCATCGTCGTCGTAGCGTGACAGGTCGTTTAATTCCCTCAAATATGGTTGAATAAAACGATGGCTAGCGCTAAGAAATGATCGTAATGCACGAATTTCAGTTTGAACGCGTTAATTACAGGAACGACTGATACTACCATCCATCATCCATGGTCCATTTGTCTGTGGAAGCTATAGGCAACATGTTTTACCAGTCTCTGTTATGTTTTTTTATTTATTTACAGAAATACATACATTATCCTTACGGACTATGCCAATCCGAATTCACTGTGAATTCACTTTGCGAACATATATAGATGTCTATAATCGAAGACAACATTGAGTTAGCGCAACGTCTTTGTTAACGGGAATCTGTGTAACCAGTCCATGGTATCAAAAGGCCGAAGTGCCTTCGCACATATCCCCTAGGTACAAAAAAAACCAGAGTTCTTGGAGTACACTTCGGTTGCACATCAACCCCCGAAAATCTTTCAGAAGATATATATTAGGGCAGCTGTATGTGTCGATTCATTATAACCATTTTTCCGTAATAAAATTCTGTTAAGAAACAAATTTATTTTTGGCAATCATTATCCTCTTGCCATCATTTGATGCAAATTAATAGTGTCAAGCTATTTGAGACTTTGGTGATTCATGTATTTTCCTATTCTATTTTGGAACTTGTGATTAGCTTTTGTTTAGACTTAAGTTAAGTAATTATAAAAACGTTCACTAGTACCTAGGTAACACTGAAAATGTTTAGAAAATGTAAAACGGCTTAATGTAGAAAGTTGCCGATACTTTTGTTTTTCGAAATAATTTATGTTCCTCTCTACACATCGTCGCATTCGATGGAACCACTGAGAAAAGCAGTGAGCCCATTCTTAGTCTCTTCTATGGCATTTTCGTATGCTTTCACCGCATCTTCAGGGCCTGTAAAGCGAATACCTCGAATTTTATCTTTAGTTCTTGGTATAAATGAAAGTCGCAGGGCGCGCGGGCAGGACTGCATAGCGGATGACTCATTATCTCAACACCTGCCACAGTCGAATATTCACCAGTCCATGCGAATGTGTTTCTGGTCGTCGGTTAAATTATGGGGAATCCATCTGGTACAAAGCTTCATGACGACTTGGCACGAAATCGGGCTTCATTAAGAAATGCTAATCGCAGCCTATCATAGCTTTGTTGTTGAGTAAGCCCACGACGAAAGTCATAATAAATCATTGACCGAAAATGTTCTCGCGTTAGGTTCATTTTCACGCGTAACAAGTTTTAGATTTGCCGCCAATTCACAAAAACAAATGACAAATGAATGCAATATACATACTACATTAGGTTACCAAAGAGTTCTAAAATTGAAATTCAAAAAAGTTTTCAGTAGCAATGTTTCTAACTGGCCAGTTCTAAATACTTTCAGTGTTACCGACGTACATGTAATTTTGTGTTAATTTAGTTATGCACTTCTTGTATTTTACCCTTATATGTTCTATTTCTATCGCCTGGAAGAGATCGCTTATTAGCGATAAAATAATTATTTTGTTTTTATCTGTACTTATAAATGTTGATAAAATAAATAAAGCTACTGAACTTATAGTAATAAATTAATTTAGAGAAATAAGGAAGGTGGCGTCGAACGGTCACCAACCCATCGGCGACATGAGGTAAGTAAAAGTAGCTCCAATCATTTTAATTCTGGATAATACGTAGATACATACTACAAAGTAGAAAAAACAACATTACAAAATAAAAACCCGTTAGTAGATAGTTAACTTTATGCTTTCCGTTAATTACAGATAAAA
The DNA here is from genome assembly GCF_905147105.1 of Pieris brassicae. Classification (NCBI taxonomy): domain Eukaryota; kingdom Metazoa; phylum Arthropoda; class Insecta; order Lepidoptera; family Pieridae; genus Pieris; species Pieris brassicae. The sequence goes on along the minus strand of NC_059669.1, from coordinate 12,052,027 downwards.
GTCTAGACATTATATGTATTAAATTAATTAAGCGTCTTGAGGATGAGGGGCCCGTATTTAACGTAATTTACGAGAACTAATAAAAAAATTCACCTAATATTGTGTTGGCTTTAAGAAACTACAGTTAGGCATTTTAGTACGTAGTAAGTAGTAACTAACTTATATAAAAACGCAATCATTTGGACGAGACAAAAGAGGTATTATTTGGTGGATATACAAATGCAGAAAAAACGTTATGGCATTTTTAATAGTGTATGTGTAGGCGTATATTATCGTACTGTGCAAGGACATTGTAATCAACTAATATTTTCTCATATAAAGAAATTGAGATCAAATTGGTCGATAAATTTAAAACCATTGCAAAATAATTAATATTAGACGACACTTTACAACGGCAACGTAAAATAAAGCATGTTTGTATCGCGCAAATTTCCTAGAATTAGCAGTCTAAATGCCTCACTAAGATAAATGTATCTTTGTAATAAATTAAATTCATTGGTTCAAGTTCGATTGAATTTGGTTAACTCACGTTTTTAACTTAGTGTAAGAACCATACGGAGCATTACATGATTTTGTAATTTTACATTCGTTGATGTAAAGTGCAAAGCCCGAAGTGGTGCATCTAAAAGAATGTATACATACCACATGAGATCTTACATACAATCAACGCCAAGAGATTAAGCCGGTCGTCAGTCCAGTCTACCAATCACTAAAACGCGCTAACATAGTTATTCAACGCTAATCACATAAAGTTTTCTTGTGTTATTACAAATTTAACCCTTTTAGTGCCGTACAAGTTTTACCAATATATTGATAAAATGCCAGTGCATTTTTCTAAACAATTTATATGAACAAGATAAATATTCACAATTCCCTTTACAATACACAAATATTTTACTCTTCAGGAGATTTATACTATGATAATAAAAAAAAACACCGAAACTGCATACTACATATTTACGGTCAAAACGAGCGCTATCGCAACACTGGCATTTTTCAAAACTAGCGAAAGCAGCGCGTCGGCGCTCCATGGCACTAAAAGGGTTAAAGCTAAAAATACATTTCAAATAACTTTAAAAAATAAAAACTAAACCCAAAATTAATAATTAAATGAAACTAACAAAATGCTCTTTAACTGGCAACATACACTGGTGTATGAAGAATGTAGGTAAATAAAACGAAGAAAATAAATATGGTTCATCTGTATTTCTAAAATATTAGAATTTTATACTACGTAATTTATAATATTTACATGAGCATTCTCGCTTCGCAATACATTTAAAATAAAATTCTCTCTTTTAATTTATTTTCACATTATACATCTTTCATATTATACAACTACCGTTAGGCAAAGTCAAATGCTAGAGAAATTCACAAATTAAATAATAATCATTACTTTGCGTCAGCGCAGGAGGAGCAGGATCCTTCAACTCTATGATTTAGTTAGCTTTTATAAAACAGTTTAATATTCCAATATTTAGGTACTCACTATGGATTGCTACAAGGTTCAACTTTGAGTCCATAACGATTTCGTTATATATTGTTTAATAATTGAAAATATTGCACAAAAACAAAATATCACGGACAGTCAACGGAAACTCTGACCTAAGTTAAAGCTCGATATACACGATATTACAAATGTTCAGTTTGCAAGTAACATCTACTCGTAACGATATAAAACTATTGGCACAATATTGCTTATCAGAAAACTGGACAGTATTTGTCTCTCTTCAACGCCAATCGCTATTCAAATGAGTGAAAACGACGACGAAGTCGAATCAACAACACGAGAAACTGCAAACTTAACAAGCGAACGCCTACAGTACAAAATCTTACAAATCCTCAAGACAGCCAAGCATAAATGTATCCTTTCTACTCATCCACTCCTGATACCCGACAACAACAAAGCGTATCAAAATAGTACTTGGCGCGGTGAGCGTTTAATGAATTTCCAAAAATATTTTTATACATTTTTAGTAGGAGTAGTAAAGCAATTCGTCTTAATTTTTTATTGTTTCCTGATATTTGGAAGCGTGCCATACAACAACAATAAGGATAAATTTATCTGGCCGAGGTATTCACTCGCATTATCTATGTAGGCACTAGAGTAGGACGGCCGAGCGGCCTGCGAAATCAAGCTTTGCAATAAATAGTCCAATTTATCTGAATGCGGATTCGTACTCACATAAGAGAAAAAAATATTTCATCCACAGATTCAAATATCAGCTGACGAAACAATTGTTCTATTGCTGTACAAACCGAATATTTTCTTTTTGATACACCAAAAGTGATTATAGTAATGGTCCCAAACAATTTAATTAAAGAGTAATAATAATAAATAAATAAGGGTACGAAAAAAACATTCATAACATTCCTATGGTACGTCACCCGATTACCGTCGGTGCTTGTTTCTTCTCTCCTGGTACAAAAACATACAGCATTCAATTTTCTGACCATAACAAAATAAATATAAATCAATCATCAACACAGTGGTTCCTCTCACACTCATTAAGGGACTTTGAAATAAATTGAACTTTAGACCTCGTTACAAAATATGACCTGCATTAAAAACACGCGTCGAGCATTGTGGGGTTCGAAAGCATCTCCCGCACCGCACGATATAATGCTCCAAATAAACTCGTGTTAAGTGAACGACGCAATTTTGCTCCCTACGTTGCCGATACGAAAAAAATAAATATATCTACAATATCACATCTCGACTGTACACAACGTGGAATTTGTTGTAGAAAAATATACTTAAAACTGTATGTACAGTACGTCAGCTCGACACTCCACTCTCGTCCGGGCCGCGCTCACCGATACGATATCGGAACGTTCCTTTCATCGCTTCTCTTTTTATACTTTATCGTCGGAATACAAAAACAATATCACTCGTGTCTTAACTAAAAGCCTTTCGAGAAATTCGAATATCGCATACGTGATCTCGACCTGCGCACGCGACTTTATAAGCCCGACCGCGAGAAAATAGGGATGAGGTAGTGACACATACTAAACGTTTTATCCTGACGTGCGCCGATACCACAAAATAATTCTGCTCCGCCGACTTTAGTCAGTGTAAAATATTGAATCGAATAAAATTTTGACTGCATTTTAATGCAATATTTATGTATTTATTTCGTGGTAGCGTCACAATTTGCCATTTGCCATTGGCATTAACATAATGCTTCAAGTTAAAAGAAATGACGGAAACGTATAACGCGACACGTTCCTCGCACACAATATAATCACAAACGGCACGCTTCGACTGTCTAACAGATAAGGAGGCGCGAATAAGGCTTCTCGGCGACGCTCGCCGCGCCCGGCGGGCCAGCGCGAGAACCGAGTTTCACATAATCTAGGACCGCGGGCCGGCCCTCGCCCCAAGTCGGTCGCGACACGCGGGAGAACTAGAATACGACGTTTCCGTTCGCTTGCCACAATTCCATCGACTTCTAGGCGCCGGACGTCTCGTCCGACGCCGGCGGATCGCGTCGTACTCGACGGTGTCATCGGAAGAGACCGACGTAGGCGTCGGGCGAGCGAGGTCACGTGGCCGGAGAGTGGGCCGACGTGACCACGACCACGGGCTTCACGATCGTGGTCGCCGTCAGGTACTGCGCGCTCACGGCCAGCGGGGGCACGCCGTTCTTCACCATACCGCTCTCGACCATCTGCAAATAGCGCCGCACTTTTTATGCCTGTGACGATATCTTATAAATTCATTTAATATTGTCACACTCGGCCGGACACAGAAGAAAATATAAAGGCGATCGAGGAAGAAAAACCGGTACCGATTTCTTTACCTTTTGAGTGATTGTGTGCGTGTGCGTGTGCAGCAAGTGCGCGGTCGATTGGGACACCACCAGCGGAGTCAGGCCGCTCACTACCACACTACTGCCTTCTGAAGTTACATTTACAAATTTAGTTTTACAGATATAAACGAAAAACTAATGAAATTCCCTAAAATTTCAAGTCGTTTAAGAAAACAATTAGCAAAACCATACAGACCGGTAGTGACGGCGGCCGACGCGCTGACGCCGTTCTCTTTTGACAGCCGACTGCTCTCCGTCGCCACGCCTACAATAGCAAATAATCTCTCGTTATAGAGAAATGGATATTTCAAACCTTAACTTGAAATAAAGTAGAAACGTTCTTTACCTAGGTAACACTGAAAGTGTTTAGAAAATGAAAAACCTGTTTAATGTAGAAAGTTGACAATACTTTAATTGTTTTTCGAAGTAATCTCTGTTCCTCTCTACACATCGTCGCAGTCGATGGAACCACTGAGAAAAGCAGTGAGCCCATTCTTCCTTAGTCTCTATGGCATTTTCGTACGTCAATGTTTCTAACTGGCCAGTTCTAAACAGTTTCAGTGTTACCCACGTACTATATGCCAATAGTCACAATCGGAGGATCAAATTTAACGGAAATTATCAAAAAGAAGATAATCACCGTTCGTTTGCAGCACCCGAAGTCCTCCGCCGGTGGAGAGCAACTGGATAGCGGCCGGACTCACCATGAGGCCGCCGCTGCCCACCACCTGCACACGCCATATGAAAATAATTGCAACGTCTATCATTGTAACTTCATGACGGCATCGGCCAATTAGCATCGAGCAACAAAGAGTTTACGGATTAAAAGCGAAAGAGACGATGATGACCTGCGAGATGGGCAAATGTATGTGCGCCGGCACTAATGTACTGAACTTTGCGGCCGTCGAGCCGTCCTCGCTTCTCTGAAATGTTAAATCCCAGTCTCTTACTTGCTATGCGTTTAAATAGTTCGCTCATTGGTAAAGGCAGCGGTTTTAGCAATATATTCCGCATCACCATTCCATAATATACGGAAGATAAGCGAGAGAATTAAAGCCTACTGAAGGCGGAATCTATTACCTGAACCGTGCAGGTGGAATGCGCAGGCGCGATGGTCGTGAGCGTGAGAGCGCTGTGCCTCGCACCGTACGACGCCCGCACTACCTGCAAGTGCAATTCCCGTGTTGCACAAAATTAATACGTTTTTTTTATTCTTAAGAACATTTCCACCGGAGACCAGTAAGACCCGGCTTTCCGCGCTCTTTTTTTATTTCGATTCTCACTTCTGTTAAGCATAAATAACATCATAGATGACGTTCCTTATTTTAAAGAAAATTTATCAATGGAAATGACACCCCATAGATAATAAATTATTACTATCCTGCAAGAAATCAATCATGTGTATGCAATTTATAAAAGATAAGAACCAGTTCCAGCTGTTTTGTTTCCACAAACAAAACAAACATCAAACGGTGTTCGGAGATCGTTTACTTTTTTTCTATTTTCTAATTCTAATCCAAGATTAAGATCAGCCCTAATTTCTAACCGTGTACCAGGGACGCATACCTGCGAGGTGGTCGGCGATATCTGTATGGGCAGTGTGCGCAGCTTTGTGCTGAGGTTGAGGGTGCGGGGCGGAGGGGTGTCCGCGCGACTTGTCTCTCGCGGAGGGGAGCAGTTAATCTGAAATTACATGGGTTAGGTTTATTATTGAGGTTATATCGTACATGAACACAACCGAATTTCACGTGATTTAATCAAAATACTCACACTTATAGGAATTCCTAAAACTTGACCGTTAACAATATTTTCCTCTCTCTCTTTGTCCTCAGCACCATCTGAAATAAATTAAATTAAATACAATTAATATTTCATTATTTTACTATTTCTTAATAAAATTTAAACATTTTAGTTTCTAAAATAATGTATAAAGCCGCCCCTAAGGCGGCAGCATAAACAGCGAAACCCGACGTTTTGTAGAAATAAAAAGAGATGGCGCTGGTTTATTTCCTCTCCATTACGGGTAAAAAAACAATAAATTAAAATGGTCGGTCGGCCATTACTATTATTAATAATACACAAGAGTAGTAAGTTTATAATTAATTATTTTCAAACAACATTGTCAAATATTAAATAATATCGAGCGTATGTACCAGGCGCCCAGACAATACATAGAGGTTTACTTACTAAAGCCGCGAGGCCGGACGGCGGCGGCTCGGATCGTCACCTCTCGCTTTAGCGCGGCGAGCCGCTGTTGCGCGGCGATCTTTTCCCTGGCTAGCCTTTCCATCTCGTGCTCACATTCGCGCTCCTTGCGTCGAAGCACCTGCAATCATGTATACAGCTCATGGAAATACGTAATAGTTATCATAGACCACATATTAAATACAATCGTTTGAGCAAATTTCCACAAAGAATCTCAAGACCCAGTCATATATTTGATTTTTTTACTTAACATTTTCCTGACATTAGAAAATCGCCTTAGAATGAAATCTCAATATATATACCGTGTACATCATGTTTGAAGCCTTCAATAGCACGCTAGTTTTGAGTGACATAAACAGAACGGAGTATTAATAAAAATCTTATAATATCATTAAATATGTTTGTCCGAAAAGCGACGACCATACACTTACTCGCCCCTGTGACATGGATTTTATAACATATATTTAGTAGTACATATGGCAATGAATTTGTTTAGCTGTTTTTGCATTCGAAAATTTGTTTTTCCTATTTTATTTGTTTGTACTGCAAGCTTAAAGTTATTTCAGCAAGTTTTCATGAACATTTATATACCTGTATATACCGGATAGCAGAACCCAATATGGAGAGGTTAGAGGTCTTTTTATCGTCAGGGGTAGCCGGCAGCTGCCGCTTCAGCATTTCGAAGCACTCTTTAAGGTGTGCTCTTCGGTTCTTCTCCAGCTTATTGTGGACCTCTCGGGTGCCGGCGCGAGGGATTCCGTTGCTGCCGCTGCTGCTACCATTGCTGCTGCTGCTGTTGCTTCCATTACTACTGCCATTGCTGCCCACAGACGGAGGGGACGGAATTTGGGTTGGCCTGTCAATTGTATTTGTCTACTAACGTGTTTTCTATAATGTGCGTAAGCAATATTCCATCCGGTATTATTATTACTAATATATTTTCTGAACAAAAATACTCAGTCTGACACAACTTTCTAAAATAAATTTGGATTTATCGCCTTAAGTGTATTTCTTAATTTATTTCAATGTTTGTATTTATTTTATTTGCGGAAAAATAAAACTAATAAACATATTATTAATATGGATTTTGTAGGTAATTTCATGAATAATTGATCTGCATAAATGCACGCAGACTAACGATATATAATATTTGAATATCTAAGTGTACGCGTTTAATATTGATTACGCATCCACAACAGAGCCTTGACGCTAATCGCCCGGGACAAACATACCGATAAACCTAGCGTCTACTTTTATTATTATTTTTATTTTTAATGAAGTTCTATGAATTATATAACTATAACATAATACATATAACTTATTAAATTACTACTTGCTACTGAAAAGGTAACGTAAATCCAATTTGAATCTAGTGAACGTTTTAAATTGTGTGCATGTTTTAAAAAATGGCTGAGCAGGAGGACGCTAGGAAAACATGGATGATGATGTATTTTTATTGCACATGGCTAAATTTCGAGTGAAATTAATGCAATAAAAAGATCCTACCATGAAAACATGTTGACAGAAAAAAGGCGATTGCAGTGTTAGATAAACTGAAGTTTTAGGAATTTAATATTGCAGTTAAATTTGCTTTCAATATTAGTTCACTCAGCAATTGTATCATGAACTGCAAGACAAGTACAGAACCGCTTTGTGACAACTCTTAACGAATAAACAATTTTAAATGGTTGACTGAACCGGTCTGATAGCATATCACTAGTCAAATCAGGTACCTGCACATCGATAGCAAGGATAACTTACAATTCCATGATGACCCTCTTACATTTTAATACAGAACGTTCTAGATATGGGCATTAATTCATGTCGTCCTAAATAATAGATGCAGTTGCTTATGGTTTAAACATTTCATGAGCAAAGGCATTGATCTCGTTACATTGCATAAATTCAGGGTTAAATTTGGGTTTACCACTTGGAATAATGACGATGGACAGACATTTGTGACTATACATTATTTAGTACATATATGTAGGATTATTATAAGTAACCTATCACCATATAATAAAGATCAGATAGTACAGGCTACTAAATTTTCTAATACCGGCCAGTACATCCATCCATAAACACTGTAATTAATTGAAGTATCAATTCAGGTACAAAAATAATTCAAGGCGAAGAAGCAACGCCCCAGCTGTTTTCAAGACCGTGGCTACCAGGAGAACATGACCCACCCGTGACTGCCGTTAGTGCGCGGCCTGGAATGTTCTTGTGCGAAGTCGAGGATGGCGGGCGGCGGGGGCGAAGGCGGCCGCACCACGCCGTTGCTGCGCGACACCGGCGCCTCTGCCACCCGCACCGACACCGGCAGCTCCGGCTCCTCCTCTGCAAACAAACGCCACGCGTCATAACTCAGAACATCGCGTTACGGATTAATCTAACCACCAACCTCACCGCCGCGAAGGCTGCGCGATCAGCGGGCGGTGGAAGCTGCGAATCGTGGCGGTAAATTACCAGGACGGTATAGGCGGTCGAGAGGCAGTCTGGCAGGAATACGCACGGGTGTGGAGCGATCCATTAAACTTTAACTCGCTGTGATAAAGTCTACTATTGCGTGTTCAAGCGCGACGGAGCGGGACACAAAATATTTCGTTAGAGGGAGACGGCAAAGAGGCGTAACCGGCCTGACGTCATTGCAGCATGAGGAGTTTGACGTTTGTTGCCACGCCAAAAATCAGCTGCTGGTTTTGGATATAAAAAAACCGGCGTGCGCTTTACATACGGCCGGAACGCCCTGCGTTCACTTGCACTGCGTCGTACCGCGTACGCGAATCGCCGGTATTTTCAATGCTTTCGATAATTCGTTAGCTTTTATAATTTTGTATACATTATATTTATAATGTATTTCCAGTACCCAATAATTTTGATATCTAAAAGCCCGCTTCAGTATTTCTGCACATATGCAAATTTAATAAAAGGAACAAAATAGTAAAAAGCAGAGAGAAATAAAAAGCCGGGCGATGTTGAGCCTTCGGAATAAATTTGAATCAGTCCGAGTATCCCGGGGCCGTGAACTCTTGACTTTGACAAACATCCTGACTTTGTATTCTATCATTGAATTATTTATTTACGCCACTCTTTCTTGACGCCAACATTTTAGAGGAGTTGTTAACAGACTATTTCATCATATCAACAGCCCAGTCCCAGATAGGGCCAGCATTAGAAAATATGTCACTAAGACTTTCCCTAGTGGAAGCCTTTAGTTTAGTAGCTGTTCGTGCCTCGAAATAAATGTGCCTAAATATATAGCTATACTTCATCCGTCCCATCGTAGGATGAAAGTCATGGGCTTATCCCAGAGTGCACTCGCTCCCTACGCACACTTGTATATCTCCTACATAATTGGGAAGTCTCAATAGAGATAAGCCGACGTGGTCCAGTCGGCATATACAAATAAATAGATCAGTTATAATGTGTAAAAGACATTGAGTCTCGCACTAATAAAGGTTTAGCATACCTTTTTGTCTTAGTTTTCAAACGACGTCCGGTCGAATGTAAATCAAAGAAACTGATGCCGTTACTATGTAAATCAAAAACATAGGATTTAGTATTTTAAAAATCAACGAATTATTAATGTATGTCTATCGTCGACTTTCAAAGACGAATAATTTCTAAACATTATAATTCAATCGCTAATAATAATTTAAAATCTTTCTATCAACACCTAAATTTTTTATCAACTTGTATAAACTCATGTCATTGTCAATTGTCAATTTAGAGTTGTCGACAAATGTATATTCCTTTCTCGATAAAAATAATAGAGAAAATACACAGAAATGTCAAAAACAAATACTTCATATCACTTGTACAAGACCCTGGACACGACAGGACTGATTTATATAAAACTTACGTCATGCCCCTGCGAGTCCTTGTTGGGCGCTTTCTTCACGCACGAGTACCCGGACAGCCACGAGGATAAAGAAAATGTTCGAACACTGTTACCTTACTTTATAACCTTGTGTAGTAGAGTATTGCGTTTTCGTAAATGTCTTTTATACTGTTTTGGTAGTGTTGTGGTTGTTATAACAACTGTTTGTGAGTAATAGATGTTTATTAATCGCAGTGGCAAAACACTATACTATAAGGAAAAATAAGTAGTGTAGTAAGTATAAGTAATTATTTTATAATTTATAAACATTTCTGGCAATTCAAAACAACCAAGAACGCTTCTTCTACGCTAGTGAGTGCTTCCACAAGCTATACGATCCTAGTACAAATGCGCATGGCGGCGCGGTCTATGTTTGCGGAGGCAAACAAACTGTGTGAAAGAGTGCCAAGACGAGCGTCTTACTCCCACACTTTCAAAGTGTGTGTAGGTAATACAGGTTTAGATTTTAGCTAACATGGAATGAGTCAATAATTAGCCATGATAAAACAATGACCGACGCAAAACACGTTACATAATACGGGTAACAACAGACTTATTACTTCATTATTTATACTAACATCGTTCATAATAGGAGTGCTGTTAAAAAGCATCCACGTCGTTTATATAATTTGTTAATAAGAATATGTAAATTCCTTATATTTAAAATTTAAATATTGTAATTTAAGGCAGTATCCAGAGGATGCAGTACAACTTCCATTTAGGGTGTTGATTGTGCAAGATGCAAGGGAGGTCACAGTCGCGACTGGTAGTGCTGATAAGCGGGGAGGGGAGGCGCTCGGCCTCTCGGCACGTGACGTCGACGCCGTCCGAGTAAAACCGAACTGAAATCTACCACCTGCTGAGCAAACTACTTTTACATTGCTTTGTGAATTAAATAAACATTTTGGGAAATTTTCTTGGAATGCGAAACACTATGAATTAAGAAAGACAAATGAAGAAATTGAAGTGCGTTTGCGCTTAATAAGACACTAAATATAGTAAAAGAGGCATTTGAGTGATCATTACTGAGAAAAATACGCGCCGCGATATCAATTTATCGCAATGTCAACAACCTAGCGAATCGTTAAACACGGCCTATATTTAATCGCGTACTTTCGACACGTGTAAATTTTATCAAGATTATATCATCAGAAGGAGATTGGTGACCCATGCGACAGCGATACGAATTATCGTGTCACGTAGAGAGAGAAAACACAATTCTTAATTATAAAATGGAATAAGAAATATATTAAGCAAATTGTTTACTACTTTAAATGTATTTTATATGTTACCTAGTAAATACTAAATGTACCAAAGCATTATATAAAACACGATAAGTATATAGGGTTATGTAATAATCGAGACACACGCGAGCATAATCTACGAGATTGTAGGTATGTATTGCATAATATATTAGAGCTAAATATGCTATATTGACGTTTAAAATTGGGTGAAAAACACGTATTGAAAAGAATGCATGCGTCACCCAGAGATACAGAATTTTATTTTGAAGTTTCTACCTAATTAAAATCGCGGATTAAGTAAACGTAAATAACAGTTCGTACAGTAGTAACATATGGATCTCGAAGTTGGGCGCCACAAAGCTACAGTTGTGTCAGATGTCACCAACAATAAATAAACTAAAGTAGAAATTGGCGGGGCAAATGGCAAGAGGAACAGAAAAGTGGACCAAGGAAGTACTGAACTGGGATAAACGAAAAAGAGGATCACAATTTAGAAGGTGGATAGACCAAACTAAGTGAACAGCACCTGGCACATGGCAGAGAGTAACACAGTGGATACAGGAATGGATTTTGCCTATGCCAAACCAAAGGAGCACACAGATATGTTTATTAAGGAGTATAAGATACAGGTATCACTTATTCCACGTCAATAAATTTGAATCGGTAGACATCCCTACTCATCGGCAAAGAAGAGGGTGTAGGCGAAGAGGGTGTAGGCCGAGAGAAAAAGCTCTCGGTACTTTTTCAAAATATCAAATCATCATACAAAATGACTACGGCAAACTTAGATAGAACAAACCACAAAGGAGGGAGATACGGTCCGCTCTTTATTACAAACAACAAAACAACATAAAATATTATTTTCCGGCTTTAATCGCTTAATTTGCTTATCAGATCGTCGTCTTAACGCTGGCTTTGATACACACTTCTGACACCTGAGAAAATAATTACGATTAAAATAGGGACCCATACTCAGACTGCGTAACATAAGTATCTATCTACTTAAAACGTCATAAATAATATTTATTGAAAGGTACAAAATAAATCCCCGCTAAAGAGCCTTGGCAGCCAACCATTCTTCCTCTAACCACTTCCTATTCACTATTTACACATCTGCATATTAATTGTTGCACTTAACAACTATAGTGATTTATCTGAAGTAAAGCAATAAGGTCAAATATAATGTTGAATGCAAATTCCATGGTAAACAATTCTAGGGCAAATTAGTTATACCTGTATGCTGACATTGATAGAAGGTCTTTTAACAGCAGGAATGCTGCAGTAACATAAATATTACAGCAATGGCACACTCTCCACAGTATTAACTTGGTTAAATATGTGCGGAAGTTTTTAATTGGAAAAAATTACGTACCACAAAGAACGATTTTGTGGCAAACTTTATTTTAAATTAATAAGACCTGAGTATATATCTCGGTTCGATATATTTTAACATGAAAGGCGCAATCGTCAGCCGTAAGGATAAGGAGGAAATAAGAATGGTCACAATAAGAGGTTAGACTGATAATATAGTAACTAATACATTGCCTTGAACTAGTTCAAAATACGCACAAACACTCACTAAGAAATTTTACAATTGATGGCGTAACTAATAAATATAATTGGCAAAAATATAATCATAGTCAAAGTGCGTTTAGCATAACCCAAGAGAAACAAAAGTAAGAATCAAAAGAGAGGATGGGCTGAGTTAAAATAAATGAATACGCTACGTATACATTTATTATTGCATCAGCCATGTCACACTATTTATTCAAAGACCAAGCTTTGTGCCGTGTTTGGGAAATGGAACAGCCAATTAGGTGCTGAATTAAAGACCACTAACATATTGTTACGAAGACGGGTCGACTACAATGTTTCTAGATTTTTCCACTAGTTAGAGAACTTTTCAGCAGGCTGAAATATGATTTCTTACCGTTTCAGGAGAGGGTCAATCACATATTAGAAAATTGTAATTTTCATAATGTTACCCTAGTTTTCAGGAAGCTGAAACCTTTTTTCAGTCGGTTTCAGAACATGTGTAGTCGAGTGGTGCAGTTTTCAGGAGACCCGTTTTCAGGCGTTTTCAGGCCTTGTTATACCCCTTTGATGAAGGAATATTCTAGACCGAACTTTCTAGGTGTGAGACAAGGACGAAATGATACGAGAGAGAGAGAGATCAGAACTTTCTCGAAACTAGACGAGCACTCTAGAACGCCGTACGACAAGGACGGAGCAACGTGCGAAAGAGACAAAGAGTGCGAACGTTCTAGAATTGTGCAATCGCTACTCAGTAGCAAGCCCGCCTAGAAAGTTCTCGAATATTGTTTAGAATTATTCCCAGGGATATATAAGCGAGCCGAAACGCGACTAGTCACTTAGTTTTGAATGCGATTACAAGAGCGAAACACCGAAGCGATAAAAGTGATAAAGTACTGTGTGAAGTGTGCATAAGTGAAGTAATAAGTGATTGTTTTTGTGTGCTATAAGTGCATTTCTGCTATTAATTTGTGCCCATAAATTCCTCATTTGATTTACCAATAAATAAACCCTTGAAGAAATCCACGGCATTTTCTATCCGATCCCCTAGCTCGTAACATTTTGGTGTCAGAAGTGGGATAGAAACATGCCAATTACTCCAAGGGAGAATCAAGAGGAGTCTGTGGCAGAGTCTTCAGCTGCGGAGGGAGTGCAGACAAGGGCGCAATCAGCACGCGACGCCGCCCGGCGACAAAGTTTCGATGCGAACCGCGGGATGGGTGAAAGTAACGATGGCAACATCCTCCTTGCTCTGCAGCAAATGATGGAAGCACAGGCACGCCGTCAAGAAGAACAAACACGACAAATGATGAAAGAGCAGGCACGCCGTCAGGAAGAACAGGCACGCCGTCAGGAAGAACAGGCACGCCGTCAGGAAGAACAGACACGCCAAATGATTGAAGAACAGGCACGCCGTCAGGAAGAACAGACACGCCAAATGATTGAAGAACAGACACGCCGGCAAGAAGAACAGGCATGCCGTCAGGAAGAACAGGCACGCCGTCAAGAAGAACAGGCACGCCGTCAGGAAGAACAGACAAAACAAATGATGGAAGAACAGGCACGCCGTCAAGAAGAACAGGCACGCCGTCAAGACGAACATACACGCCAAATGATGGAAGAACAGGCTCAGACACGTCGCATGATAGAGGAGCAGGCACGACGTCAAGAGGAGCAGGCTCGCCGAATAGGAGAAAAACTTTGTGACCTGAAAATACAGGTAGATGAAAAGATCGAGAATTTGGAATCTAATATGGATTGTAAGCTATCCAAGCAGGATAAACGTATCCTTGGATTAGAAAATGAAATCCAATGCCTGAAGACCTCTGGTGTTGTCACGACTGTAGCACCACCTGGAAATGTGAAAGTGCCTCCCTTTGATGGTACATCTTCTTGGGGCGCGTACAAGCTGCAGTTTGAGACTGTAGCAGAGTCAAACGGGTGGACTGACGATCAAGCTGTTACCGCCCTTATTCTGGGATTGCGAGACGAAGCCCTCTCCATATTAGATACCAAGAAAGGTAAGGTGACGTTGAAGCAACTGCTAGATGCCCTGGAATCACGGTATGGAGACGCACATTTAGAGCACGTTTACAGGGCTCAATTGAAGGATAGAATACAGCAGACAAATGAAAGTTTGCAAAAATGGGGACTAGAAATAGAGAAGCTGGTAAGGAAGGCCTACGCATCCTCACCAGATGTTGCAGATAAGATGTTGGTTCAAGCTTTTGTCGACGGTATTCGAGACCGTGAAATTCGAATAGCTGTGAACCTTGGTCACCATAAGGAACTTAAGGATGCTCTAGCCCATGCGTTGGAGGTGGAGGCAATTCGGAAAGACCCTCAACCTTACCGCATTAGGGCTATCACGGAAAAAGCTAATGGTCAACGAGGGCCAACCTGTTATATCTGTGGGGAAGTAGGGCACATGAGGTTTTCGTGCCCTAAGAAAGACTTCCGAGGTGATGTGAAGGTTAGACGTGGGAATACCTTAGTTATCGAAGGAGAAGTCAATGGCACTAAGTGTGATCTGACACTTGATACAGGAGCTTCACGAACAGTGATCAGATACCAGCTTTTGAAGACATTTTATAAAAGCCCTTCTAGAGGAATTGTACAGCTTGTTACGGCAACAGGTCAGCGCATAACCGACCGGGGAGAAGGTATCGCAACCTTCAAGATTGGTGGAAGTTTATACAGACACAAGGTTGTTCTTGCCGACATAGTAGATGACTGCATAATCGGATTAGACTTCATGAAGTATTATAAGTGTAAGATAGATCTGGAAAAGGGAATGTTCAAGTGTGGAGAGCAGGAAGTTTGTTTTAAAGGCAACTCTTCAAAAAGTAGTTATGACGCCTGTAGAGTAATCAATGTGGACGGACAGGCTAGTAATCAACAAGAGTGGAACGCAGTTCGAACAGTTCTGGATAACTATAAGGAAGCCCTGTCAATACTTCTATCAAACGCAGAGGGACAATTAAAGAAATTTTCTGACATGTTATCTATTCATGAAAGAGAGCTAAGGAGTTCAGATGATGTGTCTCAAGGACCGTGCGATAAAGTTAACGAAGAGGATGGAAGGGATAATGAACCAGTGAGGATACTAAGAACGGATACGATTAGTCCAGATTGGTGTGGTAAATTAATTCAGGAAGAGCAACATCAAGATTCTGACATTAAACCAATTCTGGACTGGATGAAATCTTCAGCTGTCAAGCCACAATGGTGTAAAGTTGCATCAACAAGTACCACTACTAAGAGTTACTGGGCTCAATGGGATAGTTTAGTTCTACATAATGGAGTGTTATGTCGCAAATTGAAAAATGCTCAAGGCAATCATTTGCAGTTTGTTGTGCCAAGATTCAAGGTTCGCGACATATTAGAAATGTGTCATAGTGACTTGTCTAGTGGACATTTAGGAGTAAAACGGACTCTTATGAAGGTTAAGGAAATGTTTTATTGGATACATTATCGTGAAGATGTAGAAGACTGGATCAAGAAATGTAGAGCTTGTGCAGCTGTTAAGGATCCGCGGACTCGATGGGAAAAGATAATGGCCACCTATAAAGGGAGTAATGATGCTCGGGACGAGCATGTCTAAGGAGGGGGTAGTGTTACGAAGACGGGTCGACTACAATGTTTCTAGATTTTTCCACTAGTTAGAGAACTTTTCAGCAGGCTGAAATATGATTTCTTACCGTTTCAGGAGAGGGTCAATCACATATTAGAAAATTGTAATTTTCATAATGTTACCCTAGTTTTCAGGAAGCTGAAACCTTTTTTCAGTCGGTTTCAGAACATGTGTAGTCGAGTGGTGCAGTTTTCAGGAGACCCGTTTTCAGGCGTTTTCAGGCCTTGTTATACCCCTTTGATGAAGGAATATTCTAGACCGAACTTTCTAGGTGTGAGACAAGGACGAAATGATACGAGAGAGAGAGAGAGATCAGAACTTTCTCGAAACTAGACGAGCACTCTAGAACGCCGTACGACAAGGACGGAGCAACGTGCGAAAGAGACAAAGAGTGCGAACGTTCTAGAATTGTGCAATCGCTACTCAGTAGCAAGCCCGCCTAGAAAGTTCTCGAATATTGTTTAGAATTATTCCCAGGGATATATAAGCGAGCCGAAACGCGACTAGTCACTTAGTTTTGAATGCGATTACAAGAGCGAAACACCGAAGCGATAAAAGTGATAAAGTACTGTGTGAAGTGTGCATAAGTGAAGTAATAAGTGATTGTTTTTGTGTGCTATAAGTGCATTTCTGCTATTAATTTGTGCCCATAAATTCCTCATTTGATTTACCAATAAATAAACCCTTGAAGAAATCCACGGCATTTTCTATCCGATCCCCTAGCTCGTAACAATATCAAGCATTTAACGTGAAGTAAGTGCAACGGTTATTCATTGACGAATTTAGTCGCCAACAGACTGACTATTGTGCAAAAACAACACAAGGTTGTCCCAACAAGGTCGACGGGCGCTCGTCGGAGTAATCTAATTTGTACGTGTATTTCAACGATGCGATGCTGCAACTAAATTACAAGAATTAAAATAGCTGCGGCTTGACATCATAGATAGCTGTGTAAACTTACCTAAATACTCTTTGATCCACTTCTTTTTAGGTGGCCTTGCCACTTTAGGTTTATCCTCTTTGACAGGACTCTGTATGATAACGGACGTCGTAGCCCTCTCTGGCTCTACCCGGAGAACAGGATGTAATGGAGTTATGACCGAGTGAGGGAAACTGTATCCGTTTGTAGGAGTGAGAGCCGGTATGTGGTTATACGCTTTGAGCGTTATCGGGATGGGCTCCACATAACTTCCGAATTCTGTGTCTCTGGTATTGATGGCGATAGTGTGGAGGGTTTCATAGTATTCGCTGGGAGCACTCATCGTTCCAAACAAGTCTGGCTCAATACTTAGACAATTGGCACCGACCAAGTTAACCTCTGAGCTTTCCATGACTATACCCATTCTATGTTTCAACAGTTTTTCTAACTCGCACTACAAGTCCTCATTTTTAATAATTCACTGTGGTCCCTTACAAAGTTCATTGTCACTTGATTAGCTATTTATTTATTTATAAATAACCAAATTTACCACTGTCTACTTTGTCATTACGCTATTATTGATAACTTTTATCTTGGGTGGAATCACCGGGTGCGTTTAGTTTTTATAGGCTTAAAATATTTCTGTAATAATTTATACAAAAACAAGTCAGTATAAAAGAGTCTTGAGGATGCAAGTTTTTCTGCCAAAAGGTAATTGTTTGGAACACCGAACAATTTAAAAAAAATGAAACAAACAATAATACGTGCTTGAAAGTTCTGCAACTTTTTACGCAGTCGTCAATTTTTCTCCAAAATATTCATTGTTGAATGAAACAATTTCAAAACTTAAAGCCATATAAACTTAAACTTAAACAAGAGCAAAACAATGGCCAACAATAAACAATTAAAAGCTAATTTTTTACCTCTATTGAGAAACCGAAAGAGAAACGAAATCATTCTCTTGCTCCTAACTGCTAAGGAACGGGTGTAAAGTATAACTTTTACATAAATAAAATAAATAATTTATAGTGATTACAACAAATAAAATTGTTTGAATTAATAACATCCCATTTATATAGAGAGCCCCCGACACCTACCGATAGAAACCTACACACCCAATAGTGCCGTGCGTAAACATTATTTTTTTCTATAAAACTTCGCCATACATTTCAAAACATTGATAACAGTGTTGGAAGTGAAACAATAGAAACGAAACAGAATTCTCCAGAAGGATTCATACTACATTCATAAGAAAACAAAAATGATCACAGGGCACGAGGCATTTTTACTTGCAAAATAATATTAATAAAAAAAAGACAATAAATAACAAAATATACACTATGTAGAAATCGATAGTCTCCATACGACCATGAAAAGAGACAGAACATAAGCGGAATTAACGAGTGTGAAGAGTTATGATATTATATCGTGTCGCTCGAAGGCCAGTGGCACGGATAGCGAGCAATCCGCTCAACAAGTGAGGGAGGGGCCAGAGGAACGAACGCATGGCATGCACGGCGATATGACTGCGAGCACGTGTACTACCCCCCCTCTACCTCGAACCGCAACTCTTACACTAGCTCTTATTGTATCATACGATCCTAGTACAACGGAAGACCGTATTGCATAGTCTAACAAAGAGAGACACGTGTATCACTCACACACTAAGATCTGATTTCGAACGTGGGTTGATTTTTAGCTCTAACTATTTATGTAATTGCTAAAACGAAAAGTCTATTATTATAGTAAACTTTTTATTGAATTTCAAATTTTAGGTGGTTTAACTATGTAGAGATTTAATTAAGAGGCAGCGTCAAGCGATCACATCCTTAGCTGAACCGGAGCCAAAAAAGCATTACATTATTGTCAACTTTATGAATCATGGAAGTTTCAAACGACGACACATTCGGTTTATGTTTTGAGCTGTGTCGATATCAAGGAAACCCGCGAAGTGTTACATAACGTTGTTTGAAGAAACGGTAATGCGCTTATTATATTAATTGTATACGTGTTTAACTACTATTCTGTTAATACTTACTTCATGGAAAAACTATTTTGGGTAATATTAGGGAAATTACTTGGGAAAAAAGCAAAAACTTGTAGACATCATTGGTATATTATATGTATATTATTAATTATAATATAAAAGTATGATTGTATTGGAACAGCTTTAATTGCACATGTCTGACACACATAACTGAAATTAGACACTGCAAACGGACACCTTGATGATACAATATCAAAACAATGGAAACCAAGTGGAATGTATTCTAGGACATAGCACGTGCTGTTACGTAACAAAAGATATTGCATAACTAACAAATTATTTGGTCGAACCAAATTATTTCAATTACAACTGAAAAAATAAAAAACGATGTTCTTTGGAAACTATGTTGGAAATCGGATATTTTACGTAGGGCTTACGCGATTATGACGAACTCATTAGAAATAATTAATTACGAAGAATTCGACGTATTTCTTATCTCCGTATAACAAATATTTTGAAAGGTTAGTCCAGTTTTTCCTTATTAGGATGTATTTGTTTAAAAAACAAATAGCCTAGCGAATTATGTTTAATAATTTTGTAATTATGTATTACATTGGCGATAACAAGTCAGGTTAGCAATGTTCAACAAAAGCTAAGATTTATTTTAATGCAGTTAAATGTGAATTATTAAAAATTATTTTCTACATATCGTGAATCGTAATACACAAAGTTAAGTTTTGAAATATAGAAATGTTTCATATGTAAATATATAATGCATAGAGGAAAAGTATTTACTTTCAGCCTAAAGTGCTGTTTTTATATACGACAGCTAAAAATTATACTAAATATATTAAATAATCAATCGATACAATTAGTAAAGCCATAGACAAAGATGCAGAACCAAGTGCTTGCAGCTAAACTTCAATAACAAAACACGGACGGCAAACAATTGGCTATCGTTTGTCGAATATTAAAAAAAACTTGCAACCTCCAAACGAAGAGTGATTCGATCGGATGTTCTAGAAGTGACTGTCTATTGCAAAGGCCATAAACAAAGAGACAAGATGGGCTTTTGCGGCCCGTCTGCGGGCACCGCTAATTGTTAGCTGCAATGGTCGCGCACGTGTGAGGCGGCGCGCAGGTGCCGGCGACCTCGCGCTATCTCGTCTCGCCGCGGCCGAGGTCACGATGATAACACACGCTATTTCGAGCACAGCCGTCGGCTCGGCATTCAAAACTGCCGCAAACGCACCCGCGAATCCTATACGCACCGGACCGTACACGCAGCGACTCGCGCTCAAGCAGATCGTGTGCCGACCGACGTCGACAAGCTCCACTCGACGACTGACCCACAATGAGGACTGAGGAGGCAGCGAGTGCCGCGGGCCAGCCGCGTGGAGGGCGAGGCGGGAGGCGGGCGACCTCCGCGCCCCTCGCCCCTCGTCTCGGTGCACCGCGCCCGGCGCGCGACATTCGCCCTGCATCCTCTTGCGCCTCGCACTTTACATAACTGCAAGCGACTCCCTTCTAAACGAGGTCGCCGTCGCACCGCCTCGCACGTCTACTGAATTTTAACCGGTAGCAGAAGACGCCGAGCATCGGTGACGTGGAGCCGTCGGTCGCCATCGATGTCACTGAACCTCAGCGAATAATGTGAACGGAACATTGTACCGAATCCAACGGCACGAAGGATGATGCGAATGTAGGTGTCTGGTCGCGACGCTCCACTCCTTATGCGCGAAAACGCAAGCTTTCTAACAAAACGTACTTATGTACTGGCTGCCGCCAGCGCCCACACGATGTTAAATATTTCAATGATATGTCTCTTGATAAACTAACTCTCCAGACCGCTGTTAAGGTATAACTTCCCAAGGATTCTCTGAATTGACCCTGGTTCCGAAAGCAAAGAGCTCGAGGGTATATAAAACACCCCTATCTTTAACCGCGCTAACTACGCATGTCGGTAATCATCGCGCTGTGCGAAACAAACTATCAGCGATTTCGCTATTAATAGAGGCGCATACCGATACGCTTTTAACCGTGAACTCTAAAGAGAAATGTTAACTTTAGTCACCGGCACACATCGCGTACGTCCGAGTGGGGGGAGTTTATCGATATTTTTCAAGATTTCCGTGCGGCGAAGTGTCCGGGAGGCTATTGTTTCGAGTGCAGGTCGCAGGGATACATAAACACTAGGTGTTCGCTCCGATAAGGTCGGCGGGAGGGAGCGCATGCGTGTGCCGGCTGACCTTGGCGCGGTGCAGCGTGCAACCCCCCCGCACTCCGCCGCGCCCCCTCCCCTCGTAAACCACACCTGCCGGTCGAGCAGGTTGCGAGGCAACCTAGCATTATACCTAGATTCTATTTCTGGCTTCAGCGGACCTCATCAAAATTGCTCGGTGCAAACCTCCCGACGTTCAACTTAAAAAGATTCAACTTTCCTACCGTCTTCTGCTTCAAAAATATTGTTCAATTTGTTCGTACGCGTCGTCGACACGCAGCAAACAGCAATGTACTCCAGGGTCACACGAGCGATGTTACATGATTACTCCGCCATCGTAAAACAGATATCAAAATGAAAACATAAAAGGGGAATCGGCCAACAGGATATTTAGATACGACGCGTATCCCGTGAAAGCCGTGACTTGTTCGCACTGATAACATTGCTGTTTCTCGTACATAAAACTTTCAAATCAAACGAGTACTAAAAATGATTCAGTTGAAAGATTTTCAAAGGTATTATTGAATTTCAATTTAAGCGTGTAGCGGACCGAGCGCTCCGATATCGTTCTAGTCAATTAATGCAAACACAATATCCTACCAAATGTATGATCGGCCATTAGCAAGTCTAAAGTGAAGTTTCGAGCTACTGAATTCATTTCAATATTTAAACTGATACCGTTACATCACTTGAAAATTATTATTATCAATGAAACCAATGCTTGAATAATAATTGTGGTTCATTCTCGATTGAAAAACAAAATAGCCATATCAAGGGAAATGATAGATACTCTATTTGAATTTTAGATGTTTCAGAACATCGTGAAAAATATGATAACACATTTAGACTTTAGACAATTTTTTAATGGACATGATTGCCGTTCCATATTTTGGCCGATTGTAAAGAAATTGGTTGAACGTTCGAACAGGTTAGTACTTAATTGGCTATGAAGACGAAATTGCTAGAAAAACGTCGAAAGAAGCGCGGGAGTCGAAATACACCCGTAACCACAAGCCGATACCGTATCGTCACGAGGCCACATGATCACTTTCACTTCTGCTAGCCGGGTAGCTGACTGACCATACAATAATTGTCTGATCGCGTGATTTCTTTCATTAGCACCAGATTTTGATCCATAACAAAGTCTCGCTTAGAAGCCATTTAAAAATGTAACCAGAGCAATGAGCAGATCTTGTATCTGCTCATTGCTCTGGTTTATAAATATATAAATATTTAACCACCTTAACTTTAACCTCTATAAATATTTATACTCTACTGTTATCAAAAAGCCGCTTCAGTTAAAATGTTGCATGAGACCATTGACGAATGCCCAAGTCTAATAAACTGCGCAACTAGAACGGAGTCAATGATACGTTTTGCTCAGGCAAAGTGCTGCATACAATATATTTACATATATATCCAAATACATCTTAATTTGCATTTGAATATGTAAAATGGTGATGAAAACTAGTAGGTCCTTTGGCCATGTAGAACGAATAAATGCGAAGCGGTTAACTAGTAGTAATATACAAGACAAACGTGGATGGAGAGATCGGGTTGGTTAGGCCTTCTCGGGCATACCTGGATCAAATTCAGAAAGTACCAGAAAAGGAACAAGTTACACCCTTAACTGACGAGCATGCATGGTGAATGTGATGAAAGTAGGTAAAATGAGAGAGGTATGTCAGAACCGTTGCAAGTGGAGATCCATGGTCCCTGCCTACCCCTTGGGAAAAAGGCGTGACGATAAATAAATTACTAATCTGCTAATTTCATGAACCAAGCAAATGATCAAATGCGTCTAAGAATGTCTCAAGAATGCGTACGATATTTACGCCACATCTCAAAAAATTATCAGAGCTCATATCATCGCCACCCATGGACAGTGCCAGATCGCGAGTGCGTTGTCAGCTTTTAAGGAATTGGTAGGTTCTTTCCCGAAGTCGTATTGGTTCAGATATTGATAAGCGACCTCAGTAATGCAGTAAAACAAACTTTAGATTAGTGAACGTATATACGAACAATCAAACTGCAATTATGACATCCGTGTTTGATGCAACGCCTGCTATTTGTATTTATCTGTATTGTTTACTCCGACAAACTCTGCATATCTAGGACATCAGGTAATATAATAAATAAATATATATTTATTATATATAAATAAATATATATAATAATAAATTATTTCCTTGACGTATTTATTTAAAAAAAACATTATGAACAATTGTTCCAGGTAAAAATTTACATTTACACAATGTATCTCTATTGTTGATAATTAAAAATAGCAATCACTGTAGCAGCATATTAGAAAATAAATAACTATACAAATTAAACTTTGCGTAAATGTTTAACTGTTTTGTTCCCAGGTGAGGCTACAGTGGTCTGTGGAAATTAGGAACGCAGAAAATTAGAAATTAGCATACGAGGGTATGAAGCGAATTTCAGAAGCAAGACTTAGCGCTAAGTCTGACTCGCGTATGTCAAATATTCCTATACAATTTGACAGTCTCTTTTATAATCATTAAAAAAGTGGAGTTTACATATTTTTAGGTGGTGGTAACGAGATGCAGGGGATTTCCAGGAAAAAGAAACGTGGAAAGACCGCAAAAGCGATGATCTGATGATCGTATCGATCGTATGGTTTCTGGGGAGAAATGAATGGAGGAAGTAAATAACAGATCCAAATAGAAACTTCAGGACGCCTTTACCCAAAAGGGGTCCATACTGTAGAACACTAAGTAATGGAACTATAGCTAACATAGACTAAGTGTATACTAAAAAACTAAATTTATAGTTATTTATTTCGTTAGGCAAGTTAAATCAAAGAAATAAGAAGACCAGAAAGCAATCATTCCTATGAACATATTTAAAATAAACCCAGAGATACAACGAATCGTTTAGTCACATTTTGTCATAATATGATTCATTCTTTTGTGGTCACTGGTCGCCTCAATGACACCTTTTAGAAACAACTGATTAACATATAATTCTAAGCTGTTAGTACATGTTTGCATTAGCCTGCCACTTTAGTCGTTTGAGGAGCTTTACTCTCGTGATTTTCAACAAAAACAATGTAAAGTTGATTGCTCTTAGTTCAAGTGATTCAACCCCAACGTGCCCAGCAACGCAGATTAACGCAGAAATGGGTACAAGGGGTAATTTACGCCGGTCGTACTTTCTGTAACATCATCTTTTCGTACATAAGGCTTATTACCGAATTCAACTCGAGTATTTATCTTGAAGAGAGTTACGCCAGCCAACATCAGCCACTGAACGCGTTTGCGACAAGTATGACTAGGCACAAAGATTACTTCTAGATCTTTAACGGTATCGATACTAAATTACTTAAAATATTATATGTATATATTTATTATATATATTTATAGTATGGGATGTATCATTAAAGACTATACACGTATACTTCTAGCAGCAAAGCTTTACGTAAGAACATATAACATTAAGTTAAATATCGTATAAAGACTAAAACAGATTGTTTTTGGTACAATAAATAATACTTAGCAATCCCATCACATTGACTTCAAAACTTCTCCTGAAGTAAATGACTTACCGTTAATCATGAACTGCAAATATAGAAAACCTGAAAGAAGACTGAGCTGGGTCGATCCCTTCGTCTCTCCATGGGAGACCACTCAGAATTATATTTAATTTAATTTAAATTAGTGACCTTAAACTATTATTGGATAAGTAAGTCCCAGTTACCATCACACTCTATATAGTCAAATAAGTTAGTTATACTTATTTTACATTAAAATAGATAAACAACTTTAATAGCGACTAAGATTGGAGAAAGCCAAAAGTGCGTGACAAGACAATATTCACATCGCGAATTCAAATCAGATCGTATTAACAAAGAGTTTACAGCCATCAACTATTTTTACTTTTTAATCTAAACTAGAAACTTGTCTTTTTCCAGTTTTATTAGTGTTTTTAAATGTCTCAGGAAATCGGGGAATAAACGCAAATTTATTACAATCGCCAAGATCATAAGCATATATATTTGCATTAAAGAGACTGCATTTGTCATCAATCATTGGTACGTCACGTGAGCCGATTCCGCTGACCTTTCCTTTTCAACTTCAATGCAATATTGTCACATTTCAAATGCAACTAACACTTTCCTCCAGATAATTATTACAAAGGTAAGGTGCTAACCAAATTATGTAATGAAAATAACTTTGTGATAGCCAAAACACCACATCATAATTCATGTGCTTGCTCGATAAGTATACAGTTTCCATGTCTCAAATCTGATAAATGATTAGGGTTTGTGAGAAGACTGGACGACGGGAACAAGCAAATCCTATTTCTGGATAGTGACAATAACTACATTTATAAGAAAAATGTCAGACACTTATAGTTTAAAATGTTAAATGGTGTCAACGTTGTAATTCTGTAGTCAAAGGAATAAGTATAACAGCCATCTACATGATACGTAATAATCATTTGCGTTCTAGAACGTTTGATTGTTGAGTCTATATTTCTTTACATTTTGAAGTTTCAGCAACTAAACAAGATTTTTAACATTAAATGCAAAGGCATCGTTCCCGTTCAGATCCGAATCTTATTGAATTTCAATAAGTTTCACGAACTTGTGAACTTTGGATCAGTCAATAGCCGACACTTATTCCAGCCACGTAACGCATTTTGAATATACAACTGCGTGTATACTGTATTGTGGACTACTATTCTCGGCATTGTATTTCATATTATAACTGTTTATCAGTCTTGAACTTTTAACATAAATTATTGAAGGACATCCTGGTCTATTTAGTGCATATATCACTGAAAACATGAGCATTTATTGTAGAACCAAATCACTATAATTCAGTGACGCATCTCCTATTGTAATTATTTGTACGCTGTCATGTTGCAAGTAAATGTTATCTGCACGTCTGGAGCGGAATTAGTGACGGACCGTTACGCAACCGTGCCTTGTGCTACATTCGTGTCAAACTTACTTCAAAAAATAATTTGTTTCTTCAAATGCATCGCGCGATGCGTCTCATCACGAGTCATTCCCGCGCCCCTCGCGCTTCTTATTAGAATATAATTCTTTAATAGTTTAGTGCTTTGAGGGAGATATTTGAGGGAAAAAGAAAACAACTAAAACAAAATAATATTAGTTATTTGGTAAAGCTAATGCTTTAAAGAAGAGCATACAATTTATAATCCTACTTGAATGGTCACAAATAAACAGGCCTATGTTAGGTACTTTGCATACTTTGTTTTTGTCTCTATCTCGCGTCCTTTCGAACGTTACGAGAACCGATCAGCTGATCGCGTCATCAGGATCGTGGAACGACACACATTGAGCGGCAACCGGTGAGCGGTGACCGACGTCGATGAACGAAGACCAGAGAGTGCGTCACGGCTCGACCACGTACGCACATCAACAATAGAGGAAAACACCGGCCGCATTCAACTAATCTAATCCACACTCGCGAATACGCGCCTATGTGTGCGTCGTAAGCCACGGGACGCGGTACACGTGTAATGCTCTCGTACAATCGCCCGCTTCACCGTAAAAAGGACCACTCTCTCGAGCGCCGCGAACGCAATAACGTCGAGATTCCCTTGCACCCGTCGACACACTTTACGCCCGCAATTCTCTCACGAAACGATGCAACGTCACGTCGGACACGTAAAGACCTACCGGTTGCGTTTTAGAAAAGTTAGAAGAGCAGATTCACTAACTCCGGAGCTGTGGAATCCGGGCGGTTTCTGGCGATCCTCCGTCCAGGTGCGGAACGGTGGCGCACTTACCGGCCTGCAGGCGAAGCTCCTGCAGCTCGATGAAGCGCGCCGCCTCCAGCAGGGTCTCGAGGCGGCTCATGTCGGACGGCGGGCCGCGCGGTTCGAGCGCGCCCGGTGTCACGCCGCGACTGGCCACGCGCGCCGCGCGCCGCTCACGTGGCCGCCGCGCCGCCGCCCAATGGCGTCTCGCCGCCGCCGTCACGTGGCCGTCGCCGCGGACCAATAGACAGGCACGCGGCGCCCCGCGGAGGGTGTGCGATCGATGTCGATGCAGCCATCGAATGCACTCGCCGCTGGCGGCTAACGCGGGGTGTTTGTCTATGTAGCTTCGCTCCACAATCGCGCCTTTCACTCGGCCGTAAATGTCTTTGTTTTCGCAATTGGAAGGCCCACAACTAACTGTTCGTGGCTTTTGAGGATTGTT
Source organism: Pieris brassicae (assembly GCF_905147105.1). Lineage (NCBI taxonomy): Eukaryota > Metazoa > Arthropoda > Insecta > Lepidoptera > Pieridae > Pieris > Pieris brassicae. Next base: position 12,024,390 of record NC_059669.1, on the reverse strand, counting down.
ACATTATTGAATCACGGCCAAGATGCCGTATTTCGAGCGGCACGTGCTGTGTTTACATCATAACGATACCGAAATTACTAGCGAACAGATCAGCGATAGACACCTTCATAGAAGAGATGTCAACTTTACAGTTGCATAAATAATTCTTATACGATTCTAGTAAGAATTTAATTTATATAAAACGAGATTTTTTTTCTTAAAAGGTAAAACGTAGAAATACAGGTAATCAGTCACTTGAAAAGCATTCCACTAATGAATGGCGATGAAAAGTTGTAGTTTCTTTATCCTAGAAATATTTATTGCCCTTGTTGAAAATTTTGTCTGTTAAACCTCTGGAATGAGTAGAAGTCTCACGATCACAACTACGTGTAAACGTAAACACAATGAAACACACATATACATATATAATTTATTCAGTAAAAACGTAGATAATCTTTTAAACACTACAAATGGTACGAAACAGTAGAGCTGTGAGACAATAAATATCTAAATAGTGTTTCTTCTCATCCATTATTTCATGAAAAGATCTCTATAAATTGAATAATTGTTAAGCTGGGTACTGCGATGTATGAATTGGTAAAATAGTAATTATTATATATTATTGAAAACAAAAAAATTATTAAATATGGTTAAAATAAACTTAAGATTCTAAAATCTATCATATATGAATGATCACTTATGTAATTGATAATTTAAAATTAGCTACGAATTTTGGCTAACATAGCCACATACACTTATGCTAATTCAAAATTAAAATATTGATTTATTAAAGAAATGTAGACTTTTATATTATTATAGTTTCTTTCCTTGCTTCGACATTTTAATTCAATACAGGTATGATAAAATTATCAAGTCAAAATTTTATATGTCTTTATATTTGTATATTTAAATACATAAAAAACAATATCAGTTTGGTAATTATAGTTTAAGCGTAAACTTATATAACGATGCTTAGATATAGATAGACTTCTATATAAATTTATATAAAAGGACGAGATTTGAAATTCATTATGTACTAACAAACTGTTTAATATTCACATAAATACAGTATGAAACGAATAAAATCACTTATTTTGTCGAGAATGAGTTACAAAAATAATATATTTCAAAACAATGATCGCAATTAAAATATAATATAAACATACTAAATATGTAAATATATGATGAATATTTAATGAAACTAGAAGCGCAAGTGTAATGCTTAAGTGAACTGTTTAGTTCTTACAGGGACAATGAAACATTCTACCTAAAAACTTTGATCACAAATATGGATTTATTGCCAACGTTACAAACTAACTACTTCCGAGTCTATAATATTAAAGTGCAGAAATAGATTTCGACATCTACTTCAGAATAAATAGATCCAGAATGTCAGAAAAGGAATGTCAATGTGTCAATTGTCAAAACAAAATGACCGATTGGCCTTCTAGCTTCTACATCTATTCATTCTGTAATCGTAGTATGACAATCATACGCACTACAACCGACTTACATCACACGCACACATTTCAAACTCGTACGAACGACATCTTTTAACCCCTGTCGCCCTGGTACTTCGGCTCCTCTAAAACAAAAGGATCTATTTCACTTTCCAGATAAAAAAAAGTTATGTTTGCTTGCTTTAGGGAAAACTATCGAGAGCTCGGTAGGTAACTTCTGGAATCTTTTCCAAGTCTTTCATAACATCTTATGTATTTTACCAGGTGTGAAGAAGTGGCGAGAAGGTTAACATCACGTACGTCACGATAGTCAAGTTGTTTTAAATTGACTTAGGACCGATCAATTATAAAATTTTACTGAATGATTTTTTTTTAATTATTAAATAACAAAACTCAGTAACACAATTTCACTCGTTACAAAAATTAGATTTGCGTATTAATGAAAATGAAAAAAATAACTCAAATTCAGTACTGTGATCAAATTGGGACCAGACAAATGAAGTCAATAAAAATAAAATTCATTCTTACAAGCAAGCAAGCATTTATACACGCCACTCAACAAACACGCTTAATTAGCGTTATGTCACTATTAATCTCACCGTTTGCACCAGGGCAGCAGAGACATGGAGCGGTTCGTCTGGCGCGCGGCGTGACTATCGGCTGAGATTGCTCACGTACAAGCTCTTTAATTCCGTCTTCGGCGTGTTCTCGAAGAGGGCAGCTCGGTTTTGGCCCTCGCCTTTTTTAACCCAGTGCCCGTACACGCGGAATGCACAACCGTCGATCACCTAGATAAATATTATAATTTACATTTGAAAAGTTATTACTACAAATCTATTGTCACCAAATTGTTAATAAACAAGACATGCTATTTTAAACAATCGGTAGGCAAGTTTTGCCGCACACCGCTACGTGAAACCTGGCTGGTAACTAAAATATTTCCGAACCAAAACGAAATAACGGCCCTTCGGGTAAAGAGTATACCAAATCTTAAAAAGCCGGCAAGGCAGTCGCGAGTTTTCTGGCAATGTGCGCGTCCACGGTCTGCGTCTGGTGAATTTTCTGCCCGTTTGCTCCCTTATATAAAAAAAACCCTTATAATGCAGTCATACTGTCACACAAAATACTCGACATCAAGCTCCCTGTACTTTCAGAGAATGTTAATCCATGAGCAAACGCAACAAAGGCTCGGCGAATTGTGGATCACGAAAGTTGACTTTTTTGGACGCAAATGTTGTCATTAAGGAAATACTTTACAGACATTTCACTGAAGATATTCATCGCCACGGGTTCGTCACTCTACTGACCTTGCGGAGCATCCTGAGCGTGTAGGGGTCCGTGAGGGCCTCGTGCAGCGGGATGGCCCTCGCCGAGGTGTGGGGCAGGCGCCGGAGTCTCACCGCGGCGCGGACCGTCACCAACGCCAGCCGGAGACGCGCGCGGGCGTTGAACCCGCTCGACTTTATCGCCTGCCGGGTGACGCTTCGGTTAACTTACGCATCTCGAGTCGTCGGTCGATTCCTCCGCCAATTATTAGGAACGTCGCAAGAGGTTTAGTTAGGTTTAGGCGTGTAAAGTTAGAATATGAACTAGTAAACGGCAAAAAGAAAAGTACTACGCGGACAAAATCGTGCAATCTAGTCTACGGCACGGGGGAAGCAAAGCGAGCGGCATTACCATAGCGATCTGGTCGATGCGCGACATCCGTCCGCCGGCGGTGGAGAAGGTCTTCTTCAGCGGCGTCACGTCCTGGTCCCACAACTGCCGACAGACACACTCGCGACATGCTTGCGATGTCGGGACGCAGAGTATCTCGCGTGTCGGCGGAGCGAGTAGGTCAAGTCCGACCGACACGCGACATACGAGTTTTATGAAAAAGAAAAAGCTAGTTAACTCGTAAGCGAACGGGCGCCGACATACGTGGTATCGATGTATGTACGTACACGTGAACAGAAATAATAGAGCCATGCTAAACAATTATAGATAAAATGAGTGATCTTTGAACTCGACAAAATATAAATAGCGGGAAAAGTATTCAATATCGGAGTCCCGGGATGCGAGACATGGAGACGTTACCTTTGTGTGGAAGAACTGATGCTCCAGCGCATCGTTTATGTCGATCCTCTCACCGGGCTCCACCACCAGAAACCGCCTTATGAGATCCTTGGGATCCTCTGGAATTCACGCGATCCTCCATTAATTTACTTAAATATATACACAATACATCTCTAGACTCTGGAGTGGGCGTTTTGAAGGAACTGACCGGATATGTCGAGCCACTCGGGGCTGGTGAAGGAGTATCGGCCCTCCATGATGTTTCGCAGCATCACCATCTGCTTGCGGTGCCAGAACGGCGGACAGCCCACCAGCCTGGACGTACAATTATTTATATAGAAATATATGTGCCAAATGGTACAAATTATATGTATTTATTTAGTGGGACTTAACGGGCGCCGTATTCGATCAAACTAAAGACTGTCACTACGTTGGATGTGAAAAAGTATATTAATAACTAATTATATAAATTATTACCATTATTATATATATTTTTACAAACTTAAAGTGATAAAAACTTACAATGTGAACATAATGACGCCGCACGCCCATCTGAAATAAATGGTCATCATAATTAGTATTCAACGAATAAAGGATATTTGTGAATTATAAAACAACAAAAATAATCTAACGTGTCAACTTCCTTGCCGTAGCCCGGCGCGTCCTCGAACATGTTCGCCTTCAGCGTCTCCGGGGCCAGATAGCCCGGGGTGCCGCACAACTCTGCAATTATTCCATGTCATATAGCAATTTCGGTTCGGAGATACTTTAGAAACCTAACATTTGTTGTTTTTGATTTATTTTATTAATTTATTATCGTTACGATCATTATTTACTCATTGAAATGCAAAACTCGTTACTGAATCCCCTCGAGAGAATTACTCGACTACAAGACTGTCAATTGATCTTTTGTCTTACGTGATCTAAGAACTTAATAATAACGTTTTAATATTTTAATCGCAAATGATTTGATATTGAAATTGAAAGAATTACCGAACAGCTTTTCCCCATTCTTAAGCACCTTTGCAAACCCGAAATCGGTAATCTTCACGTTGAGCTGGTCGTCCAGCAGAATGTTCTCCGGCTTCAGATCTCGGTGGACGATGTTCCTGCTGTGAATGTATCGCACTCCCTCCAATACTTGTCTGAAATTTATATATTGCCAAGTTCTTTTATAGATATTGCCAGTGAAGAGGGTCGAGCGCTATCTACTCAATTTCTTAATGGACGGTAAATGAGTTACTTTAAAGCATACAATTGGCAACATAATTAAATAAGGTGGGCGCGGCAAATGATTACAAATTGTTTAGTAACAAGGACAACAACAACAAATTACTAAATTTGTCTCACTTATATAACATAAAAACGTCCTTTGCATAACATTATTTTACATTCTCTAGTATATAGAAACATGTACTAACGTAATAAAAATCTCCATGTTCAATAAACATTTTTAAGCTAGGAATGAAACGACGCAAATGCACTCTACCAAACCAACCAAGGAACAACTTTGCAAAAGCCACAATGAGATTTTCAGCTTTTAAGTACTAGGAGTACATGAGTTGTAAAGACTCATAGGAGATCGGAGAGTGACCAACGCAAGGCACTTATCTAAATTTGTTTTTAGTATTACAATGCTGACGTAAAATGTCGAGGGTATGCGCAAAACGTGTATAAATGTGACTTTATAGAGATAACGATTCTTTATTAATTCTGGCTATCAAACTAACTCGACTTTGCATCATAAGATTAATATAAATTTAAACATTTGTTTTAATGGTAAATCAAATAACTCACTAATAAATTTTTATAAGAAAATTATATTACTGGGTAAAATCTCTGTTACCTATGAAAGCAAAGCTGCAGGTGAATTAATCTTTTAATTAGATTGTTGGTTAAAGGAACAACACTGTCATGTTATTAATGATTGCTTAATATATGATCTATATAGAAAAATCAAATCTCAGGTCACATTGTTTGTGGTCAACACTCCTACGTAATGGAACAATTAATTTTTTATGAATTTTTTAATGTATATTTCATAGGCAGAACAATAGATTGTAAAGTTTGTTGCATACTGCTAGATGCTAAGGTTAGCATAGCATCATTATAATAACTTTAGATACTATATTTGTACCAACCTCATAATGTATCTTGTTTTCTTCTCAGACAGAGTAACCACTGAAGTTAGGTAGTCAAACAGCTCACCATTTTTGCACAACTCAAACACAAGGAAAATAAAAGTTTCCGATTCAAATACATCTTGCAGTTCAACTGAAAATCAATGTTCTGACATTAATTTTCAAAATTGTTGTCTACTAGTTGGTAAACTGTGTTAGATTACAAATAAGATGTCTTTGTAAACTTCTTCTATTTTTCTGACAGAGAAATAAAATACAAATTTATGAGTTTTAACTGCAAGCAGGCTGGATCTGAAATAGACCACCTTTATAAATCCATAAACAAGTAACCTGCTTATTGATGAACAACAACAACAACTGAATAACTGATATGCTAAAGACTAGATTTTGTAACCTAGATTACAAATTAAATCATAAGAATAATATAGAAAATCAACAAATGTTATAAGTAGATTGTAAGAAAATTTATCTTAACAAACATGACTATTATTAATAATCCAATTATATACAGTGACGTTAAGCCAATTTGGATCAATCAAACAAGACCACTGAGGAAACATATCAGTTGTGTATATTCTTAAATTAATTAAGCTTCCTAATTAATTAAAAATGTATAGATAAATTATGTAATATATAATCAATGAGACTCCTACTTATCAGTCATGGTCAATAAGTCTACAAGTGTAGATATCCCAATATTTAAACAAAAGAATGCATCTTAAAAAATTATTGCAGGTTTGAAAGAGAAAAAGAATGTACACAACACCAGAGTTCTTACTAATCTTAGCAACTTTTCAAGTACTTTATTACTTAATTGTTGGTGATATCAAGAGTGGGTGTAATGCTATTTAGAGTGTATCATTGTATGGACAACAATCTAAACCAACCAAATCGACTTTTGATGCTTTAGGGAGTTCGTCATTAAATCAAGGCCTGTTACATGGAGTTGACACTGTATATTAATAATTGTTATATACCTATATAGTTACCAAACAATACAAATACTTTTTATTGTAATAATTGGAAAAATAATGGAGATAACTTTAAAGTTATTATCATAAATGAATGCATTAAGAAAAAAAGTTGGATTCAATTCTATGAAATCAGAAAAAGCACAGAATGTGTTTATTGTTAGAAACTAGTTGTCATCTAATTACAACTCACTCACTAATATAAGGATGTCCGGCAACAACCCTTAGTATGTTAATCTCTTGCCTAGTGGCATCCCTCATGGTGTGAGTGTCCACACCATCTTGGGACTCTTGACTGAGATCTATGATCTTAGCAGCAAACTCATGACCAGTCTCTTTTTCTATACATCTCCTTACGGTTGAGCTGATACCTCTACAAGTAAAATATTTTTAGTGTATTTACTTTCTTAAAAGCTATAAAGATTTTTTAGAGCTGTACCACAATACAGTAGCAATGTATTGCATTATACGCCTTAAATGTATTTTTAACATAAAATTATACTAGTAGTACCCAATTAACCAGCTAAGTAGGGTAACTTAAGTAAACTGCCTCAAGGTCAAAATTAAGACTTAGCCAAATCTAGGATGTCATATATTTTAAAAGTAGAAATGCATGTCTTAAAAATTGGCAACGACACTCAATCTTTAAATCGTGTCACAAACTGAAGAAACTATAAATAACAAAGATCACTAGTTAGACGAGACGTACCGTCCTATTATTTCCTTCGGTTCGTATTTAGCGTAGAATTCTTTCGCCGCATCTTTATCTGGTAAATTATCGTCATCTTCTTCTTTGGCCATATTCACGATTAGATCAGGAATAGCTTCCACACAGTAAACTCCTAAATTAATTTAGTACGAATATATTTTTTATTATTATTCAACACTGTAAATGTTACTATGAAGTGATTATTAAAGGGAATTCTGATTTCTTAAATATATTCTCAAAGCACCAAGTGCCTATATTAAACAAACAACTCAGAAAACACACGGTTTAAGTTGGTTTCAGTTATTTAACGTTTTTAAACGATAGAAAATTAACAATTTTAAAAACAGAGTTTTGAAGAGACGATACTATGAAAGAAATCTAAATTTTGAATTGAATCTACATTAAATTAAAGTATAATATGTCATTTCTGAGTTATGACTAGATAGTAACACAGCTACAGACATTACAAAGTAGAACCATGTTCTTTAGTTAGTCTGTGCTTCCGACAGACTATTTAGAATTATATGTATATATTATATAGAACAAAGGTTGGTAAATTCTTGGACGGCAAAATAAAAATAAATACATGATAGATGTGCACTATTCAATTCTTACTTGCACCATCTTGCTATAATATTTAACAATATTTATAAGTTTTATATTAGCTATAAAATTATATAAAAAACTATAAATTAAAATTGTACATATATTATCGTTAATAAATTGTGTTTTTTTTCAGAAGATTTATTGTACTATAAAGATTTATTTATTTATTACAGATGTGAATTATTACATTTATTGTATTTACAAAATTGGAGTTATAATATTATTTTTAACTCGCTGAGAGAATGGAATAGTAAGATAAACGTATCTTAAATGTGTATTCAAACGATTACGTTTGAAAAGTTAAAACCATAGAGTACATTCCGATACACTAAAAGTTTAAACGTCTTTTCTTGTCAACAGCTGATTTTGTCTATGGTACAATGACAAATCATATGGCATCTCTTTTACTCCTATTGTTTATCACCATGTTGTATTTCATCTTCAAATTGAGCTGTTTTCTCTTGTTCGGTGTTCCGTCCAATGGTTATGCTTTTGTAGATTAATTAATAAGAAAATTAAATGTAGATACATCACAGTGGCTTATTTCTTTAGAATAATATAAGTTCCTTGGATTTAATTGTTTATTGTTGCTGGTGGCCGTTTTTAACGGGTGAGTGTAATTGCGCATTTATTTTTTCCTTATTGAGTAATGACAATCTTGTACCTCAACGGATCAGCTAAACATCTTAAGCAACCTTGAATCGACTCACTAATAAACTATCAGAAACATTAAAGATACAATACACAAAATATGTTATTTGTTTAGATTATAATGCTGCAAATATTACGTTATCCGAAATAAAAAGTTGCTACTACCTTCTGGTGTTACGAAAAACTCATGCCAAGTTTTATATTGCCCTACAATTATAATTACCTTTGTTCAATCAAATTGCCAAATCTAGTTGCATTATCATCGTCCTGGATCATGAAATATAGAAGATTGTGCTATGTGTGATTTTAATTTTTTTTCTCACACATGACAATTTTTTCTGGCTAGGTACCTTCAATTTCAATTTTGTGACCTTAAGGTTTGACCTTCAAAATTCATTCAATCAATAATGATTTATCAATATTCTTTAGAAATGATGTCTCTTATATTAATCCAATTTGAAATGACCAGTATTGTTGTGTTTAAATTGATAATATTAAAGTTAGTTGAAAGTAATATATTTATTTTATTTCTATCTACTATTGCTATACTAATTTTTATTTTATATGTAGGTCAGTAAAATTATCTTGTAGTTAGTAATATATTCTTAATTATATAATGTGTTAAATATAAGACATATTGGTATCCCACCAGTATATTGAATTAATTTCAGAAGTTAAATCTATTTTAATCTTCTAAAATTTAACACATCAAGCCAACAGTTCTTACATTATATATTCTGTTCTAATATCTTTTAAATTTTAACATAATTGCCTCAGATATTTTGGATTTGTAATAATTCATTTAATAAAAATTCCTTTGTGAAGTAAAACTAATATCGCATAATTGAAGGTAGAATACACTAGTGAGTAATATACATACATTATTTTGTATCTTATTACAACTTATTGGCAGAAGTAATTTTTAAAATAGTTTTTTTTCACACACAACACTGCATGTAAAGGAAGCAATCTAAATTTGCAGACTAGTAGTTATTGGTAACAAAATTAATATGTTTATTAAAAAATATATTGAATTTAATTAATTTAATAGACTAGCTTATTTTTGTTCAGTTTAAATTGATTTAGATTTTATCAAGTTCTGGTTTATTTAACATAATATATTTGTTGAAATTATTTACCCCTAAGGTGGACATATAAGAGAAATGATCTGACAAAATGTGAAGGTAGGGATGAATTAGCCCTACCTGCGTTTAAATTTTATGTTTCATACTTTCTAACAAAATACATGTATCAGTATTTTGTAGGTAGCAAAAGATAATAAAGATGGCGTAGTGAAGGAGCCATCTAATCTCTGTGGTTGACAATAATAGCTCTTGTTGAAGGACGTCTAGAAGTCGAATTCTTTGTTCCTATTTTTTCATTGAACAACCTTCTCATGTTGTTTTTGTGGATTATTGAGAAGACTTGTTAAAAAATCACCTTATGTAGGGAATGAATAGTACTTTTATATTACGCAAAACAGATACAAGTCAATAGTTTTTAGATCATCGTACAAGTCGTACGTGTACGAGCTACTAGAGCGTCTTCTAGCTTAGGTATATTGTACGGTAATATTAGTTATGTAATTTTGTATAAAGGATACGAAAGGGAAACGTAGACGTCATCACTCATCGCTGGTTTTTGTTTGTTTCTTAACTGACAGTTTGATAGACTTAATCAAGAGAGGATTATATACGTATGTGACTTCTGTTAATTTAATATTGTTTAAGCACGACACACATCGCTTGTTAACAAAATGTAGATTTTTATATTATAATTTTAAAATGTGATTGTTTTAATAGGTAGCCAGCCAAACGGCCCATTTAACAGTTTTTATAAAAACATATTGATTTAATTGACAATGCTATTATGTACCACATCACTCTCTGCCATGTGCCACCCGCTGTTTCCTTAATTTGGTCTATCCACCGTCTAAATTGTCTTCCTCTTTTTCGTTTATTGTACCTTGCGCATCAATCAGTAAACCTATTCACACTGTACTAAAGTACTTTCTTCCTCCACATTTCTGTTCCTCTTGCCATGTGCTTTTGTAAAATTTTATGAAGTACCTGTTTATTTGGAGCGAGAGATCATTATTACTTAGTTTGTATATGAATAAACTCAAACACTTATATTCCTTTTTATAACCGTGGAATTCGTATCTATCATAGCTCAATTACAAGCTACAATTGAACCGTGATTAAATATAATAAAAATAAATAATACATGATAGAAGAAATTTTAATGGATTTAAATATTAAGTTTGTTATGGAAGGGCTGGGAACCCTGATACAGGTATTTTTTACTTAAAAGGGTTCCCAAATCTTACACATTGTAATGCATTGTTTATGAATAAACACATTTTTTATTTTATTTAAAAAGTTGTGCGGAAACTATCTAGTACACAATGTTGACAGTTCAAGCTTTATATAACCGTGGCTGCGATTTAGCTGAATAACTTAGAGGGTTTACTTCTGGTTAATGCTGAACTCGACCTCGGACACTCACTAAACATGATGATATGAAACATATTTTCTAATAACTTCGAATTTGCTTCCTTCGCTCAATTTAGCTATAGGAAACCTGATGTGGAAATCAGTATATTGATGTTTACTTTAGTTATATAAAAGCTACAAATATAGTATATAATCATACAAAATTGTATAATATTGAATGTCCACGTCTACTTTAAAAGACCAACGAGTTGATCAATTCCGAATCTCGAATAGGAATAAGACATCTTAAAATATAACTGTCTCCCGCTTAGCTACCGATGGCCACTGTAATACTTGATTAACTCAGCAATATAACAATACTTTAGCGAACTTTTACCTATACAATTTGTTTCATAGTTAATCACAAATTAATTGAACACCAGAACAGAGTGTCTTCCCTTTAATAGAGACTGTAAGTAGCGTTATTGGACACTTACTTATGATAACAATCCTTTTTAGTAAATTAGGTTAGACTTAAATTACTTATTAGTCTTAAGTTAGGCTAGATCGTAATGTTCAATGATGTCGTAGTAAAGACACATGTATATAGAAAAATAAAAAATAGTTAATCACAATAAAATTATACCGCTCAACGACATTAAACGATTTGCAAAATTTGAATTAAATCTGTTGAGCCATTTGGTCACTATAATGCTTTCCTTATGCGCGCGTATTATTCTTAAGTTTTACGATTTAAGAAAACCCAATATACATGAATAAGTGATGTTGTAATAATAAGCTACTACCACTTAGTAGCTTAAGAACTAGGGGTAGAAACACCTACTCCAACTAACAACAAAGAAAATTTTCGTAGACATCACTGTTAACCGTTAAAGTGAAGTGTCGCCAAAAAAGTAAAAGCCTTCTTGGAAACAGCAGTAAGTTTCCTACCTTAATTTTATATTATACTAGCTGACCCGCCAAACGTCGTTTTGCCATGTAAATTATTTCCAGGAAACAATTTTTTACTTCAATACAAATACTTTTATAATGGTAACCCCTATTTTTATAATAGTTCTACTATAACAATAATAGGGGTTGATCGTAGAGGGGTGACGATTAAGGGTTGTATGTATTTTTGTATGCTATATCATAAAAAAATAAAAACAACAAAAAAATTCTAAAAAATTATAATATTATTTTGGTGTGGACACCTCTTATCACTTAGGGGTTTGAAAGAAGTAGCCGCTTCTCAGACTTACTAAATATGCATAAAAAAATCATAAGCATCGGTTGAGTCGTTTCGGAGGAGTTTGGGAACGAACATTGTGACACGAGAATTTTATACACATAGAGATTAGTCACATGATACTACATATGGTTTTTACATTAAGTTTAATAAAGTGAGTTAACCCAATTTAATCAACCGTAAACCTATTGAATGTATTACAAAGATTCATTATCTTAGGCTACACGGCTCACAGATATAGTTGAGATTTATTGTAATATTCATACGCCGCTTATGAACATCTAAAAGTGAACAAACGCATCCTTAAGAAAACACTTTTGTAATGGATTGAAGCTATGTATTATTATTATTCAATCCGTTTAAAAAGTGTTTTCTTAATGTGTAAAAGCCATTTGAACAAAAGACAATACTAATCGCATCCTATTAATCTTAATTGTTATTATTTCGACACAAGTGAACTTTGCTTTAATTATTACGTCCCGATACCTACATTCTTAGGATCCTACCTAACTAGTACAGTAGTAGTAGTAGTTGCAGTTTTTCACCGATGTCTAGTATGAATGAATTTGCAAGGGTGTTAAGTTTATTGACTCATTTTACCTCATTTGTACAGAAATATGGGTTTCTTAATTATTAACGTTTTGCTTGTACTTTTACGTTATGTATATGCATATTGACACTCATATCCTTTTAATAGAAATATAAATTTTAGATTACGTTTATAACACGTTTTATTACTTGGGTTCAAAAGTCGAAGAGTGTCAGACAAACAATAGCCTTCTGTGCCTAATCAACTATAAATAAATAAATATTTACCCGCTCACCGTCCACACTGGACTGGCTTCCGAACTCACCTTACACAGAGTTGAAGATGCTAGTTACACCATCATACACATTACACTCGCTCACATGCACAGACAAACTTATTTATGCACTCGTGTTACTCGTCGTTGTAAATTCAAAATTGTAATTGAAAAAGGAAAAAAAGGGGTTTTGAAAGTAACTACATATTAAGTTGGTTATGAGGTGGGAACTTAAACCTCAAAATGGTTCCCACATGTTACACATTGTAATGCATTGTCAGAGTAAATTTAAAAAAATAAACCCATAAATGGGACTGTCCCAACTGTGTACCACTTTATAATGTTTGATTTTAATTTTTAACGTTATATTTTGAGATTTTATTTCTTTAACGTGACTAATAATTTTCTGATACTTTCCATCACAATTGATGCAACACTGACAACGTGGGATAAAATTAAATAATAGAGAGCGCGTGTGTTAATGAAGTAGTAAGCGCCGCAAATTATCGAAGGAAAAGTAAAGAATAAAATTACCCCTCAGCGGGTTTTATATCAAAATATATTTTAATGAAAGAATTTGCGGTTTGGATGATTTTGGGTGAGTTAAACATGGTATGCACACGAAAGTAAGTTTATTTTTGTCTTCACCGCAAGCCACAATCACAACTTTTAATCAATTTTGATGTAAACTGTTGTTAAATTTAACATAAATATATTTATTACGTACAATTGATTCTCTCTACTGTTTTCTCAGTTAGTATCTCGATATACTGATACGGACGTCTAACTCCAGATAGCAAAGAGGTTTGTAATACAGTGTAATAATAATAATAATTAATAGTCTAGATCTGGGGTCACTGACCCCCAGTTCTATTTCCAGCGTAAACAAGTCTTAGCTATGAGAGGACTTCTATCTAGTTTTACCAACTGGCAATTATGAATCTCAGCTTATTTCAAATATGTATTTCATTATGTGCGCGCTTGTTAGGCTAATTTGTGTAAAAATACAACAAACATTGTTGTTTTTCCTTTAACCATACTTAAATAAATTACTTTCCAATGTTCTTTCCATTCTGCTACTTATGGTGCAAATGTATATCGACAATCCCGTCAGAATTAATACTTTTATACAAAAATAAAATTTCATGTAAACTTTTAAATGTAGCATATATTTTTATAGGCAAATAGGTCATCAGCATTCTATACTTGATTCTAGTAATAAAAGTCTACTGATAGTAAAAGTTACGTTTTTAAGACTTAAGTAATAAAGTTGTATATAGATAATTTTAAAAAGCGTGGTCAGGGCCATAGGAATGGTTCAATCATCTGATTGGCGGTCTCTTTCTTTTTGTAAGAAATACCTGAGAATTGCTATTTACGGTCCGCTGCGTTGTCTGGGCTTTGCAAGATGGGTTGTTCGGTTTTATTGGTTTTCACTAAAGCATTAAACCGAGTGGAACTTATGGTCACCGCTCGTACTTCTTAAAGTAAAACTCAAGTGAAGTTAGCCAGTCTAGCGAAACCCTGGAATAAGTGGACGTAACACAGATCGAACGATGTTGAGAGACGCTATCCGTATCTTGATGTTATCCGTTACCGATACATGAGCTCCATTAAGTACGTTGAAAAGTCCGTAAAGCTGTCTTGCACCTTATCACTCTCCGGTCGGTTAAAGTTTCAGAGGACATGTAAACATTGAGCAAGTAAATTTACCGTTTAACTTCCATATTTGTACGTGACTAGTCAGCGTGAGTTCAATATTGAACCTTTATGGACAGATTACGCGATTTGTCCCGATTAAATTGATTGCATTCGTTTTATCATTCTACTAAATATGTTTTGATATAAATATAGAGTAGTATTGGCGTAGTGGCTTCAGCGTGTGACTGTAATCCCATTTCTTTCTATGTACGCATTTAACATTCGCTCAAATGGTGATGGAAAAACATCGTAAGGAAACCAGCAGTAAAAGTCGAGTACGTGTGTCAGGCATAGGAGGCTGATCACCTACTTGCCTATTAGTTTGATCATGAAACAAATACAGAAATCTGAGACCCATACTTAAAAAGGTTGTAGTGCCACTGATTTATTTAAATATAGGATCGTCAGAAATTTAATAACTCATTGTAAGATACCGATTAGGTTAAAATAAAAATATCTAAAAATTAAATAAAATTGTTAATAATGCAATGCTGGTATAATACACAACTTGTTTGGTTTATATTTTTGTATTATTATTTACCTTTTAATTGGTTTCAAAACATCAAAGCATTCAAACAAGTGTTTATGAAGTAGCGTCACGCTCAGTACCCGGATGTGTTGATGTGCACATGAAAGGCATTGTACACACCAGGAACCTAGCTTGTGATTGAAATCATTGGAGACTAGTATACTTACGAGCCTTCAATGATATATTGAGTGCATCATACAATACCTATTACCGCTTTGTACGTGTATATCTTTGACAGCCCCGTGTTATATGACTGTTGCATTGCTTTATATATACTACCAATATTATATTAGCGATGTATTGGTCCATTAACTTATATCTTCGATCCACAGTTTTATTACATAATAATTCTGTTTTAATTTTTAATTGTTTAAATATCAGAGAAAATGTCTATTCGTGCGTGTACGTAAACTCGACCGACTTGAAAGCTAATCTTAGCTAAGTCGTAATTAAGCAAATAACCAGTATGTTCGTGCATTAGTTTATCGCATAATCAAAAGCTGATAATAAAAAGTTGAATAGCTGAGTTCCACTTAAATTGTATTTGTGTTCGACATTTTCAACTACGTGAAATAACATAAAAAAATATATAATTTTATTATTGATTTGATATTCAGGGAAAGATCGAGGTTTTTGAAGGGAATTAACTGGCAGATTAAGCAAATATTAAGTACTTTAGCATAAATCCGATATAATTTTTATCTAGAAATACTGTCCTATGATTACATACACTATTAGATTATTCAGATGAGTCCTTAATTCGGTGCATATTTAATATATACGAAATATATAAGAGACACCAACCATTAATAAATCTTTTCGCCGGGACTTTTACGATGTAGGCAATTAAGAGCATTCCTGTGACGCTGCGTCAGCCCAGGTCCTGTCTCTTCCGCTTAGTTAAATCTGCTTTAGTATGCTCAGTATTGTTGCTGTAAACTTTGGAAATAGAAAGACATCTATTATTGTTTTGTGAATGGCTGGTTCCAACCACCAGAAATAACTTTTTTGACCTCTACTATCTGGATCCAGCTGCCGCCGAAGTACATTCAAACCTCGTACGTAACCACTTAGACTCCTCTAAGAGATACGAATTCTTTAAGTAGCTATGACGCAGGAGGCTTCCGTCCATTTTCTTTCATTACCACCTAAGTTTAATTATTTTCCTATATTTGTTTTTAAAGCCATTCCTATTTCCCACTCCCTCGCTATGTATTTGAAGCAAGAATACAAGTTTTTAACGATATTGCTCCTGACGATTAATACATTTACATGCGTCGGGCTATTTCGGTCCGGTCCCATGGCGACAGATGCGGCGCTGCATACAAACTGCAATTCATGCTTTGAATATGTCGTGGCTTCTCAGATACAAACACGTATAATTAAACCTTCAGATTCATTTAGTCTTTCAAGTTTCAAACAAAGGTTGGATATAAATAATTATATTTGCCTACATTTCTTTAGTTTATGTTAGAATAAATTTGCATTATTTTGGTAATTATGTGATAATTAAATAGCTTCGTAAATAACAGGGGTATAAATAGGTATATTATCAGATAGTTGTTATCGCAATGCACTTGATTTCTCATTGACCTTCACGAGCGCCTAAATCAAATGAAACTTGAGTTTATCCCTTTTTTCTGATCATATCCACGTACAATTCTGTCATTAATTATAAAAGTGCGATGTAGCCATACCTGCTTGATAACCTGATTTGCAAACAGGTAGTGTTATGAATTCTTATACTGTATTTATTATGGACACAAAATGTTTGTAAATACATATGTTATGTAAGGTTTTTTATATAAAATTATCGAAGTATGTAAATGAGACTCCACGTTGAAGGGCAATGACATCAAAATGGTAGTTAACTCGAATTTATAATTAAAACAAAGGATCAGCTCTTCACGAATATTTTTTGTGCATTTTGATGCGTGACGTAAGTGCGTTGTAACATACAAATAGCATAATTTATTATTGTTTGAGATTAAAAATATTTATATATTCTTATATAAGAATTTTATTCGGTTTACTATTACATGTTGCAATTTAACATTAAAGTGTCTGATAAGAGATTCTGTGTCTTGATGATTTTTTGTATATTGCAAAGGTAGTCTCTTGCGACTACCAAACCAATTACTGTTTCGCTGGGAATCGGCCCCATGGTCTCCGGCTTATATGTATACGCTTCTTTATATCCTTAGTAAGTTTATGTCTGGCTAATTGATATCTTTCGACTTTACGATACCTTCTCTACCTAATGCATCGATCGTTCAATACTCATTAACGCTCTAAGTAGTACTAAAGGTTGTATGTTTTTATTTAGCTAAATTAATTTGAATTGTCTGTCACTTCTTCAAAATATATTTGCTTGATTGTTAATTAATCTATATAATAGTTTTATATGTAAAGCTTATACGTTGAGTCACGTGTTCAAATATAAATTTCAGCTGAATTGATTGGCCTTGAATGATTTGGTTTATAAAATATAAAGGTGCGTTGACCCTGTCTGCTGTATGTTGATGTTAATTATTATTCAGTATCTAATGCGATTCGTGACTTGTTTAAAGACGCAAATACTACATTATTACTTTTATATAATACATCCTTATTTATTTTATTTATTGAAGTTCACCACATTACATGTAATGCAATTTCTACAGTTGGTATATGTTACACGGCAAGTATGGTGAACCCAAATTAAATTTTTTAGTTTTTATTTGTAATTTTTTTGTTTAACAATGTGGATTAGGTACGAGTTAGGCGCTGAACAATGTTTTTTTAAAAATCGATGACGTCGGTACCCAATATGTTAATTATTGCTAAGAGATTAATTGTTATGTCAGTAAGGTACTATTTTTATTTCATATTTTTATATCACATAGCCTCGCCATGTTTGTAATTAAACAACCTCCATGTTTATAAATAAAGTTATCGTGTACTGATTACCTTATCAGATACAAAAAGCGGATTGGTTGACAATAAAATACCAGAAATTATATTAAGATATGTATATATAATACTACGAAAAATATACGATATGTATACACTAACTAATTTTACATTAAAATAATAACTTGATAGCACTGTCACATCATCTTGTTGTTGATTGATTAGTCCAAATCTAATTTAAGTTGACGAAACTTTTAACGAATCCTAGACGGCTTAAATATATGAACCGAAGCAAAATCTCTTACGCAAGGAAGAGCAATGGAGGTCTCTGTAACCCTGTCGAGTTCAAGGTCGTGAAACCTTTTTCTGTCGCGCCGGGTTTTATTACGCACCGGCGGCTGAGCCGTTTCAAAGTAATCTATTAAGGTGCTAGTGAGAGTGACTTATTACACCTCCCAATGGTGTATCCACTTTTATAACTCTGTCCATTTGGTCATAGTCTTTGTCCTGTTATTAATGTATATAGAAAGGAAAGACTAAAGTTGGTAATTGTCACCAGGCAGACTGGAAGCATATACATGTAGTGTTTAAGTTTAACCACTGTATACTATTAAATAAAATAAAATATTTACATTAATTCAAACCGAGGTTAATTTAATGAAGTCTACTTTGTTTATTTTGATAAATATCAAGTATAAAGATATAAACAATTCACGATTTATTTGTACAACGATTGTGTAATTTAAATGTTCCTTCCTTATTGTGGAATGGGACAAAAACCGAACGCCCTTGTCCCACTAACGCTTGTCTTCGTGACGGCATACGCGTCGCGTGTTTTTTCTACCTTGTTCTACGACTTTCTTCTGATAAGAAATATATATGCCATATATTTCTTAGTCTTCTCTCGCATGAACTGTGTGTGTGTGTTTTAAATTATAGAATTTTAATTAAAGAGTTCTGAATTAATGGATCAAATGTGAACACCCACAGCCAGTATCCTCCCTTACCTTTATGGCCAAGGAACGTGTGGTTATAATGATTATAAAGCAAACAAAAATCGGGACAGTTGCTTTCACAATAAAGTGGTAAAAAGGCGCGTTCGATCCCGTAAATGTGTTTAGATAATATTTAAAGCTGACTATAAATTTCCTATGTTATGATCCACACTATGCCACTCAGATGGCCTCACCTACTTTCAGGGCGTGTCATATGAAGTCTAAAACGTGTAGCTTTTGCACTCAATTTCCCTTTCTGATGACATGTATATGATAGTATAAATTCTATTTCTATGTTTGGTTTTAAAGAAATGGGCTATGTATTTTACTCTTACCCAACTAACTATGAAAATAATGAGTTTGCATAATCACAATAAAAGTAGCAAAATTTTCGTACCTCGTACCTCTCATATTTTAGATTCCGTTGAGGTGGTAAAAGATGAATACTAAACAATGTTATTGACTTTTAACGAATGTAAATCGTGATGTTACAGTGCAATATCCTAGGCACTAGGCTTTCAAATATTCCTCTTTCAGTTAAGCAATGGATCCGATATCTAGACTTCATTATACTTGGATTTCTTAATTTGAAGATTGTAACTGTGGAACTTCTATTGTGTCTTATTATAGGTACGTATTGAATTAAATCTAAGTAATATAAGGTAATAAATATTACATAAATAATTCTGTATACATACTATAATCGAGGCACGTGACCATAAACTTGTGTTTCCATGGCACTGTAAAGTATTTCAATTAGAAAACATAAAAATATTTAATATACTTCTTATCAGCAGTTCTACTCAGCGGCATTTTATAGCCATAAGTTACGAATATCTGTGACGAGCAGCCATTGCGATTTTACTTTTAAACTTGATAGAGCAACAACCTATCTAAATATTTTTCTTTTTTGGACAAACAGCAATTTTTTTAAGTAAAGAATATAATTTTAATCCATTTCAATCATTATTATTCCTCAAAGACAATTGCTACGATATAACTACCTAAATTTGCCGCAAAAACGCCACGTTACGGAAAACGCTTACGCTTAGTTAGAACAATTTATAACAGACTTGAAGTGATTTGCAAGTTTTTTGCGGCCGTAGAAGTACGCACGCGCTTGCTGACGTTGCACAATTTACGAGAAGGCAACCTCTAGACTCAGGCCGTTCAGACGCCGGCGGCCCCCCGCGCTAGCCGCCCCTCCCCGCCGTGCCGTCCGTCTGCAGTTGCTCCGCAGCTGCCGCGCGTGATCGTCGCATGCTCTATGCGACTCCGCAATTTTCATATTATAATATGGATATACCCCAAATCCGCTCTCTCGTCAATATTCAGTTTACATATCTGTGGTTTTGTGAAGTTTCCGACAAATATAAATGGATTATATTGTAATATATCTGCTTCTTAGTGAACAACGTTAAGGTCTGCAATGGAATTTGTACTATACTACTACTATGGCAAAAGCGGCGTGCCGACGTGTTCGGCACATGGCTATCAAATTTTACTATATTGGTGCAAATAATGGTTTCAATAAGAAAATTAAGCGATGATAATCTTATTTCATGTTCACTTTTGAAGCTTTCGATTGTATTGGACATGATTTTCTGCTTTCGAAAGAGCATTAGTTTTACGGCATGGCGTACTCGTGGCGTCTACTTTATGGCGCGCTTGCTCAATTAATTACTACAATTTGCGTTACTTTAAGCATTTGTCCTTAGTTTTCTGTTACTGAAACTATAAATTAGTATTTCAATGTTTAGATAAAATACTAAGATAAACTTGCTCATAATCTTGTACACTATGAAAAAATGCTGATAACATTCCTCAATAATTATATAGTTACCTAATTGTTTCTTTGTCGGATTAAGTTCTGTCCGCCGAATTAATTAATAATAACAAGGTTATTTATTAATTTTGTATTCCTAGTGTCATCAAGGAATGTATAAATTCAATTTCATTCAATATTTTTTAAGTCGCATGTAATAAGGCAGGTGTGTCAGGAAAGGAAAGTATTGCGGTGCAACGTGAGTCGTGGCTGACATTAGCTATAATGCAGGGCTGGTAGGCGTGGCTACATTCTCATTTCTAACTTCCTGGTACTGGCTGGTACGACACAGTGAAGAATTTGACATTTCCTATAGTTTCTCACAATTGAATTAGAAGCATAAATCTAATTAATTCTGTCAAGCCGGTTAGAGTTAGTCCTGTAGTTAGTTCTTAACATATTATGTTCTTATTAGTTCGCAGTAGGAAGAGAAAAACCTATAAGATTCTGGTACATCATAGCAAATGTTTTAACAGAGGCGGTATTTAATCTAATTAATTTCTACTAATCTCTTAGGAGGTACCGACGAATCGGGATAAAGTTTTTAATACAATACGATCTGGGGATGATATGTCGCATTAGGGAGAGGTTATGCAACTGGAAAGCGCCACGTGGCAATTAAGCACTAGTGCGCATGCCTCTTTGTCAGATCTATTGAGAAGTTCCGAAATAATCAGAAATAAAGTCATAAATTGTCAAACTTTATTATTTTAAATGGAAGTTCTTGCTTTAATGGCAGAATTCGAGTAGTCCTGAGACTGCGGAAACTGACACTATACAAAATTAATCTTTTATAGTTTGAAAATTTTCATTGATTTGGAAAAATATACTCCATACACCAGGATGTTTTTTAAACGTTTTCAGGCGTTTGCGTCACAAGGTTTTCAGGGTATGACTATGTTCAATAATTACTTATTATATTCCTTAGCCACGTGGACTTTATATTCACTGCGCAAGTCTAATAGTCACAGCTGAGTTTCAAGAAAATCGTTACCGGTGTTACGTAGTCACGTGGCATGTTAACTTTTAATTTTTATTATACGTATTGATAACGCGTAATCAGACTATACAGGTGTAAATATCTGTGCTAACCGCTTTCACGACCTATTATATTATTTGGGTAAACTGTTTATAAACATTTTGGTCATTATCAAATTACGATTAGATACGCAACACTTATCCGCCAAGCCCCTGCCGTAAATTACCTAAAACTTGTATATGGTCTGCAGCTCGCTATTTACTATATTATATCTATAACGAATCCGGTTCTTGCACACATATATTCCCACTTTGGCAATAAAAACCGTAGTGATTACTATGTTAGACCGTTGAAATGTCAGAGTGAATAAATTATTTATTCAGGAAATAATTTTACAAATATGATCATTTATTGATCTGATGTATGTTATTCTAATATATGTATAGTATTTACATTTAACGTTGCAGTCACTTGTTTTTCAGTCTAAAAATAATATGCGTGCAGTTTAACCAATGTGGCCTCCAACATATCTCGATGACCTTGTTATCAGAGAATGTGTGTCCGTATCAATCGTTTTAACGACATTAGCAATGAGAATTTGATCTAAAACAAAGTGATTTCGGAAAAGCCTTGACCCATAATTGTTATTATCTTATAAAGAGATTTACTTGTAAAAGGCAAATGGTTGCCATAATTTCTCAAGTAGGTGTAAGTTGCGAGTTTCATTCGCAATGATGGTTACACGGAAGTATCATTAATACGGACGTATATGGATCGATGTTATCTCTATTTCTCTTTATACATAATAATTTTATGCCTCAGTCTTCACTAGTAATTTTGGACATGTGCGCTTGTCTTCAATCTTGTTACCATCACTTTTTGCGTTTAATGGAATTGACAGAATCCTTGTTTATTTTTTCTTTGTAGCAGCTTTAGGGTTAATATATTTGCTTCATTGTGCTCCGGCGAAGGTCATGGTCGGAGCGCGACGCTTGTACGATGCATCGCTCATACTTGTTTTGTGCGCAACACAACGTGTTGGCTTCCCATTGGTCAATCCTACAGAGTGCTTGCGTCTGGAATGTATAGTGTCAGTTTCACGATGAAAAAAACATTTGGCAAAGTTAAGCGTTTAAATAATAACAATAAGATTAAATTTTTTCGTTCTATACAAATGTAATTTGTACATATTTGTTATGTACATTTTTTTTTATTTTTTTTTAATCCTAACTTCCTTCAGTACCATTGATTGGAACCCTTTCATGAGTAAAGGCCTCCTCCAGATTTTTCCAAACAGTATCTCTATTCTATGGCTGTCTTTCACCATTCGCATCCTGTTAACGCTTTCAAAATCCACCTTTTTAGGGCGACCTCTTCTCCTTCTCCCCCTTGGTCCATTCCATATCCACATTTAAGAATCCCGTTATTTAGTAGTTTTCCTTTGCGTATTTTTAATATCAAGCTAATTATTAATATTCATTAGCAAAATTACCATTAGCATAATTATAATAGTTGTTTATTTGAGTGCTATGTCACTGTCAACGTATTTCTTGGCTTCGCGTTAAACCGCCTCTGTAAATAAATTGTGTAAATATCCTCCGTGTACTGATTGCAATATTTTTTTCTCGCGAACACTGAAATATTCTGAAATAATGACCTCGTTCTAGTAAGCCTACCCACTCAGTCGTGCTTCGTTTCGTTCCCTAATTAAGTATTTATTAATGTGCGACCTGGTTTTTCTCGGAAGATACCGATTAGAATACGAAAATATCTTTAAATTTAGATATCGCAAGGATTAGGGCACATTATAATCAATTTTGATGACTTCCGTGGCAGAAGTCAATGCAATTTAGGAAGATTATGATTTTTATGTCGTGACGTCACTGGGCCTTGGAGATTCTTAGTAAATATAAACACGATCTTGACTATTATTTTTTTATCCACATTTCCTTTAATATGAAATTCTTAGGATATTAACACAAAACATAGGATATTAAAAGCTTGTAACAAAATACACATATATAGCCATTTTAAGTGATCGTATTAGGTTTCTGTCCGTTTGAAACGCGATGTGAAGCTAAAATGGAGCTCTCATATTTCAGTAATACAAACCCGAGTGACGGCGCGAATATGTCGAAACCTATTAGCGAAAAATTGCACTATTACTAAGGTGTTAGGTACTAATTTCCCGTGCCTTCATTGTTATATAGAAGAATGTCGGTTACATCTGAAACATGAGAACGCTGAATAGCAGGCAACTAAATAAGCTGTGGTCCAGTTATTGGAGTTGTCGTATCGTGTTTAACTATTGAACTTATTGTTATTATTAATCTTAATGAAGCGGACGTGCTCGCTGTAATACTCTTGTCAATTAATTCTTGGGGATCGCGACTATCGAAGTTTTGTAAGTAAAGTAGTGGCGTGAGTATGTTAATGTTACTAATAATATAATACATAAGAATCCTATAACTCTTTAATCATAGAGAACGCACACCTCGGGAAATATGAAATTTAGCCGCGAAACACAACCGTTGGCCGCATTCTTGAACGCCGACACGCATTAAATTGGAACGGGCATCCGTCGAGTGGCGAGATTCATGTGCAATGTCTACGTTTTATATCCTCCTGCTCTGTAGTTTATAGTACAAGCCCAGGTATTTAAGGTATTTCAATTATCAAACTTTGCTTAGCTAACACATGTTTCTAATTTTAAGGGGTGATTTCAATACTGGGGTGACTAGTCGTTTTATTTCCGCCTGTTTTTATTTCAATGCATTATCCTATCGCACAGGAATATCTAATTACCAGTATTTGGTGAATGTGGACTGGTTCTGCATCCTCGAGTATTTATTTTTAATGTTGGTTTAGTGACAGTTCCTATTTAAGGGAATTAAATTACAAAGACTTACATAAATCGAGACCGTTCTTTGCTTTGCCGATTGCTGGTGGTCATAACAATAATAAACGATTATAAATTTATTAAATGGCTCTATTTAGTATTGTAATAATTGAAATAACTATTACGTATGGCCGTTGACCGGACATTACAGATGTATAATTTGTATAAGTTTACAATAAATACGGAAAAGCAATGAAGTTATTGCATGTCGGAAGGGCGATCGTTCACGCGTCAGCCACGTGACTAGCTCATTAGATACTTAAACTTACATAAGCGGCATAAATGTTCAATAGAAATATATGTTCTACTTCGCCAACGGAAAACTCATGTCTAATACGATTTTTCCAATAACAACGTCTACGATATTCTATATTCTAACTTTTGATACTTTATCGATACCTGGGCGGATATCGATAAAGTGTCAAAGTTCCCTAATTAATTTCTACTTAATAAAATAGGTGATGTGATAAAGTGTGTGACTGATATGTAATTATACACAAGTGTAGCAATTGTTTATGAGATACGTTTTATATATTCGTAAGATGGATCGTTATGTGATTGCATGCTTCCCTTAGTGCTTAGTGTTTAGTGAACCGTGTGACTGATATACTCGGAGCATGCTGATCAATACGTTTCTAGACACGGAAGATTTCGTGCATTTATATTATCCCGAGGATGAGCCACCCGCGGCCCAAGGTTGTGCAGCCGGGGCCCGAATGGCATCCAAGTACCCGAGAGCGCCTTCGCCGGACTATAAGGAGGTAATTATAATGGGGAGATCCATGTTGTCCAAGAAGACATCACTAGAATTGCCAATAATTTAATAGGTTTATTTATTACTGACATTAGTAAAACAGTCAAGTCAAACTAGCCTGGTCCGGAACACACGCTAATCTTATGTAAAAATTATTCGTCTTTATTTTTCGTATGCTAAATCTTTACGGCCTTCATTTAAGAAGGAAGGTTTTGCTCATGGTTACCTTGCATAGTGCACAGCGTGACCCACTCAAGAGTCGTGATGGCGCGTCCTTGTCCATCTTTGAACCTTTCAAATTTACATTGAATAAACCAACATTGTTGATGTCTTTACTAAATAATGCATACTTATTTCATTTATTTTCGTAAGTGAGGTCTCTTTTTGTAGCCTTAGCATAATAAAATCCACGCAAATTAACTGAAAAACGAATGGAATTCTGCCTGCATACCACGCCAATGACATAACTAGCAAACAGAAACTATTAAAATACTTTTAGAGATAAGAATACAGGTCAGTGATGAAATATATAGTTTTGTTTTTATTCCGCTTATCAGTTAAATGGAGTGAATTTGAAATGGATATTTAGATTGAGTAAAATACGTCTCCGAGCAGTTATGGTCTAGTGGCTTTAGCGGACTCTCATCCCTGAGGTCGTAAAAATCAAGGCACAGGAGGCTGATCACTAACTTACCTATTAGATGAACAAATGATTATGTAACAGATATATAAAATAGTTGTAGCGCCGGTGATTTATTTTTTTAATAAGTCTCTCCTGTAAATGTGATTTTACGTAATTAGTTGCAAATTACAAACGACCTCCATTACAGAGTTTCGTGCGACGACAGCTATTGACAAAAAATGACTAGTTTTATTTGCTACTTTTGATTTTATCTACTACGTCCATGAGCCTTGTGTAATTTTTAACAGATAAGGTTCTTTTTTTAATTATTTTCTTGTTAGCATAGATCTCAATACGACAAAAAAAGACCATCGCTTGCACCAAGAGCGACAGGGGTACTCTGACTCTCAACTCACTTCAGCCACTCTGCTCTGAGAGAGCTGACTTACTCCAGCCACTCTGCTACTTAGAGAGCCGTGCGATTTCTACGAATAACAGGAATTTAGAGTGAATCAGATTATTGAATGATGTCCAAAGGAAATCTTATAAATTCATTAAAGCTAATTGACCAGGAAACGGGGTTGATTGCTGCACAAAGAACAAACAAAGGCTACACGAAGATGTATTACTTTGGTGTTATTGAATCCCTCGAGACACAGAACATTAATATAAATTTACTGCTCTTAAACGGTGACCGCCATAGTTGTGACCAATTGACTAATGCTTAATAATATATATTACTGAATCAAATACAGTTCCCTCCTATAAAGCAATAGACCCGGACCTCGTTATAGGAAATCGCGTTCCAGAAGTATCGCGTAAAACTGTTTTTTTTACCAATAAACTTGCAACATGAATTTAATAAAGTTATTTACTTTTTTTAACAACACAATTGAAACAGTTGTAAAACTAATTATGGAATTGACAAATCATTACAAGTTTCACACTACACTTGAGAATTCTCTGCGTTATAGACGGGAAATACCGCGTTATATGGGGAGAAATATTACTTTATAGGAAAACGCGTTAATAGGGAATTGCTGTATTCATATCTAATTAACGCTCATCGGAACGGGAACGATCGTATTTGCGGGTTCAAGTCTTTATTTTATCTTACAAATGCAGTACAATGAGCACCGTTGCACCAGTGACTGAGTCATCGCTTGAGCATGTTTACGTTTCATTGAATGACTCCCGGCTCCCGTCATTGTTGTGGTCAGGTTTGGATTACTCTTTGTCAATTGGTTCGTAAATTGCTGCTAATCATCTCATGGTAACTTGACAATGAGTGCTTTAAGCAGAACTGTTATTTCTGCACGGACTTACTAAGAACCTTCACGTTTATTATGCTTAATAATTTTGCGCCAAAATAATAAAAACGCTAATTATGTAACAAGGTCGTTTATATCGGCTCAGCTGTTTCGATCAATATTTATTAAAATGTTGTGACAAAAGTAGAGCCGAGCGTATGTCATAGATTTGCTTGTTAAGGTTTCCCACGGTCAAAAACCCAAACATTTTGATTTACGTTGAATATTTGTGCTTAAAGTGGCCTTCAATCAATTCTGTTTGTAGAAATCCCGTGACTCAACTCCGTGGAGTATAAAAGCGATGCGCCCGCTGCTCGACACGACATCGCTTCTGCTATTTGAATTACAGCTCTATTACGAATGAATAGGATTCAGAAATAGTTGCACTACGCTCTGCCATTGAGAATATTAGCTCATTAATACCCGTATACTATTGTCCACGATAAGAATAATACATATTTGTAATTAAAAATCTTCAATTTAAAATGGCGCCTAAATACTTTCTCACGTATTTTCACTAGAACTTGACAGACGTGTCTCTATAAACATGTTTACGTTAGCCGTTAATAATATTCCATTACTTTAGTAAGAGCGTAAACAGTAATGCCCCTTATAAAACTTGGCAAACAGTAGTTGTACCCCTGACAGCATGGACAACCTTAGCCTAAAAAGCCTCGAAACGCGGATGTTATGACATTGTTGGCGACCTCAATTCACTTTCATCAAAACAATTCTATGAACTTTAAATATTACCGATATTTACTTGACAATTTGATATATATATATATATAAATATCATAAAGTAAATATTCAGAGTTCAGAATGTTCTGTAATCAAAACACGCAAACGCAACTCACGAAAAAAACCTCGTAATTCAACTTTGTGCAGCCTGGAACTGTGTCAACAAAACATGTTGAAAGTTAAGCACTATTGTGTGAATAACAATTGACAGCTGAATAGTTTGCACCAAACCCAAACTTCCGGGACGGGAAACCCTTTGCCACACTTTTTAAGGTCTACACAAAAGTTCTCAAAGCACGTTACGCCATTGAGGGCTCGCCTGGCCCGCTTCCGTGCTTGCCCAACCGACAGCCAACACGTTGCGTCCTTGCGAGTACATCGCGGCCCCCACTACTGTGACGTTGCCACACAATATGTACTACGTTGGCACTACGCCTGTCTTGTAACGCGAAACGCGATTAGATTTCGTGATATAAATCTGTTATGTGATACACGCTTATTGATCGATAAAATAATATCAATATTGTGGCTCATCCTTTCCAATATTATTGGAATAAGACTTTATTTATTATTACAAATATGTTTTAATAATCTATAAGATAAATTCACTAAATTATATAGTATACGTTATAATCCTGCTGGTTCCGAAATATAAAATAATGGGCGTATACTGATTGACGTGTTTATAAGTAACATCTGGCTCGTCTAGACGACTGGGTGAGGTCATTTGCCATGGGCTGAACCGATATGGCGACTCGTGTTTGCCTGTAAATTACTATTTCCTATAGAATCGAAATAGGAAAGATTCCTTATTGATCAATATACTTTTGCTTAAGGAAACATTTTTTAATTATTTTATTAATCAGCCATTTCATCAATCATTCTTCTTTGTTTAGTTAGTTTTATTCAAATATCTGTTAGTGGCTAATTTTCATATTCCTTATAAATACAAAAGCTTTATTGATTCTAAGAGCTTCTTTGGCGATCACAAAATATAATATGATCATTACTACTATCAAGTTGAAGACTGAGCCCCCTCAGCGGATATAGTTTAAATGACAAATACATCCGTACACTTGATACAAAACTGAATACATAAATATATTTTAACAATTTTAGCATGAGAAATTGTGGACAATAGAGACCTGTAGAACATGTTCATCATGCCTAAATGCTTTCGACACATATCTTGCAGTTTTTGTCTCTCATAAATATAAATTCACTGTCGACTAAATGTTAACATATTCTAGAACGCTCGAAGCACCTCAGGCCGCTTTTTATGGACACAAAATAGTTAAAAGGTTAATGATCTCAAACTGGAATTTTAACTATAACGCCACCGAATAAATAAATAGTTTAACAAGTATATTAGTACTTGTGTCGAAATTATTTAGTCGGTTTATTTTCGGACCATCCGCACTGACGATAATTCTAATTATAGCGGAGGTGTGATTATTGGTTCATATGTTTATTACACAGACTTTATTAGCAAATCTTAATAATGTTGACTTAAGTGATTATTTTTCCTATCGATTCTTTAAAGGAGATAAGTAATAAACATGAAACGCTTTCAAGGTAAATTGTGCACCGGGAAGTAGATAACAAGTAATGGCACTCGTAAAACACAGCCAATCTCGGCATGGACTATTTCAGTTTAGGAAAGTATAAATTCTTAAAAATAACTTCCTGCTGAAACAATGCTGCTCATGTTAAAGGAAGCCTACTCTCCTTTGAGTCACGTTTAGCCTTTAACTGGAAGCCTTTTTTGGCTCATACTTGTAGGGTGAATGCGCCGGAGCTGGTGGGCGGCGCCGCCCACTGGCCTTTGTAAGGCTTTGTCGTAATGGATGTGCGGCGAATGACTTTCAGATAAATCTAATGTTGTGGTTTTAGGCTGAAAGCATTATTAGCAAACTCAGAAACAGTTTTTAAAAATCTAAAATATGTTTAAATTAAACATGTTTTTTTTTTTGTTAACTTGTAAAAATCAACGCACAAGTTTTTGTGTGCTTGACGTAAACTCAAACAAGTTTTGTAACTACTGTGATCAAGCTAGTGTTTGATTATAAACAAATATGGCCTCACTGAATGATTCAGAGAATAATGATTATAAAATTGTACGATAGTTAATGTGGTAGTTATGTAGTATGCGCCGGCGCCTTGTTGCGTCACTGTGTCGGAATGTTACGTTAGTTAGGGTAGAAAGTCAGTCTTTGATGGTTATAAATAGATCGTTGACTTCCCTTTTATGTTGTTTATTATACATTCTCAATATTTAAGCAGTCGATACACAGATGGTGTATATCATCCTATATGTTCAACTAAATTTTTTAACTTATTTACGTATATAAGACATGTTCATATTTTGACAAGGCAGTGCGTGTCCATGAGCGGCGCTATGATTTTACATCAGGTGATCCTCCTGTCTTGTTTCGCCCCTATTCCTGATGACAGCTACTTGCAAAATACATATTCCTACGAGTAAAAAACTATTTCTAGATGTTAACATCCTTTTGTATATAACATGATAATACAATAATGTTTCGACTGGACTGCTATACATTTATGTTAGTTTTATATCCAATTGATTCCTTTCTTAGTCTCGAGGCAATGAGCGAGCAGATTTCAGTAACAGTCCGTGGGAGCAGTGAGTCACATTTATCGGTGGTTTTACTTTTGTTTGTGGGAAGTCTATGAATGAACGCATGCTGTTCTTTGTTTGTAGGGATGAGCCTTAACTGAACTAGATTTTATACAAAGATGTCAGAGCCGGTTTTTGCGGGAAAGATCGACGATGACGGCGTAATATTACGTTAAAAGTTATACTTATGTATAAATAATCGATGTAGATAACTGACCTCCGTTAGTTATTATGAATTAATTATAAAACTAACAATATTTGGTTTATGTACAAATATTTAATTATTTTATAATATATATATATATATATATATATATATAATGAATGGCATGTTTCAACTTCCACATTACACCGTGAGAAAATTCCTCTTGGGAGTTTCTTCTTTGTTTCGAAATGAATCATTTTCACATGCTACTTTTATGGTAATCGCGAAACGTAAGCCGGGTCATAAACCGACCATTAACATTTATACATTACATCCACTCCTACGCATGTCTGTTATCTTTCTTGAAGAAGGTAGAAATTTCTGTTTCATTTTGTTTTCATTTAGCAAGTTTCAACATCCAAGATTGACCTTTGCTCTAAGCATGCAGTTTTTAAATTATGTAAAAACGTAACGCAATGCTAGTTTATTTTTCTTTTAATTATGTCAAGTGCAGTGTATTTATCGATTGCCGTCCCGGACTTTGTACAAACAGAGAAAGGTAGTGTTTGCTCTCTGTCGCGATATCTTGAACTATTTCGGTGTGCAATATCAGTTGAAGTATAACTTGAAGTCGCGCAAGACTCTTTGTGTTCAATATTTGTTATTTTCCAAAATTTGTTGAATGCCCTCCTGCGGCTGTTAATGTTTGACGATTGTGATTTACATGTTGTGCTTAAAATGAAACGCAAATCTCTGCGTGTCTTCTTTACTAAGGTCCTTTTGTGATGTATTATCATATTGTATATAAAACTATAGGTTAAGGTTTAAAATATTACGTTGGAACATTAATAATGCTTCTATAGTTTAGTTTTGCCTCTATAATTATATATTGTGATAACAATAAGTGAGAAGCAAAAATATTTCGACCGCATAATAACACAAGTTATGGTGTATTAAGAATATCCGTAGCGCTAAATCACCTGCATCGTGAGCACACCCCACATTCACACCCTCACACACCAACACACAGCACAGCCGAATTCGGTATTAATGGTCTTAGTAAATATTTTAATTTATTAATACAGATATAGAACTTTCTCTACAGCTGTGATACTTTTAACAATCAACACCTTTCGTCTTCAGTAAACGTGACCACGCACGCTGTGAAGCACGCGAAACGTCGGAAAATTTAAAATTATGTAAATAATTATAAGTTTATAATAATAATACATAGCTTCAATCCGTTTAAAAAGTGTAAAAGCTATGTTAAAAAGACAATACTTTATTATTTGTTTCATATTTGGCTATGTTTATTTTATTTGCTTTTTGTATTAATAATTTATAGCCGTAGGATTACGAAATAAATAAACAATAATAATACAAAATATTTATGACATTAAAATGTTTTAAAATTTGATTACAGGTATCGACGCTAACGCCGTCGAGCGACATGAGTGAGCGGGACCGAGAGCGGCGTGGTGCGCCGCCCGAGCCGCCGCCGCATCGTGTACGCGCTGCTGACTTGTACCCACGCACGCGCACGCATTACGACGAGCCTGGCCTAGAGCCTGCGCTTGCGCCAATATGTGGCGAGTTTGTGCAGGTAAATCAAAACGTACATATACGTAACATACTTTACATTACAAATACACTTATAAGACTTTTTAATTGTGTATACAGACAAAACCGATGCTGAAATTCAATTTAAATCAGATCTTCGCTAGGCAGTTTTTCTTCTGTCCTTCGTATTAAAAAAAAATTCCTTCTAAAGTAGGAACAACTTATTTTATTTATTACAGAAATACATACATTATAGATTGACGTGGCTAATCTCCAATTTAAATGTTAATATTTTAGAATTAGTTGAAAGTTACGTAAACATTGCATAGTTTTAAATATTTATCCTAACGCTCAAGGCACATTTACATAATAATCAAGTTATTATACTAAAACTGTCCAAATTGTAATCAGAACAATTACATATAAACATACTGTGTACTTGTCGGTGTTTGTAAACTTTAACATTATTTTACGCAGTACCAGGCGATTATAAATCGTATAATTTCAGTGGGTGGGACGTACATCAGATGGCACGATCGCCATGTCCAACTACCGCCTCCACCTTCACACGCGTCGTCGCGGCGGCTCCGGCCTCTCAGTGCCTCTGAGGCTCATCGATGTGGTTGAGATCCGGGATCTGATCACGCTTATCATTTTGTGCAAACATGGAAGACAGCTCAAGTGAGTATTGGGAATGGGTTTACACGTTTGCCATATGCGAGTGATTTCTGAGTGATCATTTAATATACCACACGCCGAAACAATTACAACAATTGTTCTTAATGCATGCTTCCAGCGGATAGTGATAACATTCGCCTGAATGGGGCTATTGACTGATAGGATCACATTAAATAAAGAAAATATTGTAGAATATACTCAATAAATTGATAACAAATAGTCCATTTCACATTGGTCGCCACCTTTGCCGACAAATGTGAGCTAGAAATCCAACATCTCCGTGTTACGGTTTTAGTACCGAAATCGATAAAATATATCATAGATTCGGGTCCGTTAGTACTTGGGGACACAAATATTTATTTTCGCAATGCTTATGAAAGTGTGTTGTTCAAATAGTCTGCTGGCCGATGTTTACCTGTTGGCTCAACTGTAACTTAGCACACAGGATTACTAACGCCTAATTAGCACATTCTAAATATTTCTTGTCCTTGATAGAAGGCAATAATCGTATTAGTCCGGTCAATATAGACATTAGAAATAACAAAAATTCTCGAAGAGCCAAAAAGTTTAGAAAATCCACATCGATTTTACGTGTGCTACAAAAGTTATTCGGGGTCAAAGGTCTAAATTAAAGGTTTTTCGTCTTTGTCGAAAACGGTAAGTTTTATCAAAAAAAGCGTCACACTGAGCTTGTGTCACTGCAATATTCGTAGCTGTTAACTTGTCACTTAACATGAAAATGGAAAGAGATTTATTATTAATGTTAGCGAAAAAAGCGAAAAAAAATTGTTGATTTGGTAGAACTGTCATATATTCATCAAGGATAATCTCGGAAGCTGATGATGTTTTTGTAGTTCGACGACGTTGTTCTGAAGATTTAATGTTCTTTGTCGAGTCACTGTAGCCGTCAAATATATATATATATATATATATATATATATATAGACGAGATATAAGAGACACAAATAGGTATTTATACTTGTCTTAAGTGCCTGATTATGTATATATGTGGGTTATATGTACATGTCGAGAAAATTCAAAAACCCTAAAATTTTGACCTTTGACCTCGAATAACTTTTGTAGTACACAGGATCGATGGGGATCTTTTAAATTTTACTTTAACTTAATTAAAGATTAAAAATTAAATTAATTAATTAAAGAATTAAAGAAAAAAATTAAAAAAATCAAAAAAAAAATGTTAAATCTTAACTTTATTTGTAATGGTAAGCCCCAGCTCTCCACCAATTTTTGGCTCTCCGGGAATTTTTGTTATTTGAACACTATTTTTATGTCTAAATTGACCGGACTGTATATACTATTAATGTTATGTTTTTAGATGTACGTTCAACGCGAGTGAACAATGTCTGGAATGGTGGAGGCGTCTGACCACATCTCTGGCCCCTATCACTTCTCTGCAGGATATCTTCGCGGCGTCCTACGCCGCCTGGGCGAAAGAGCAGCCGCCTTCCTCCGTGCACAGAGCTTTACTGAACGCCTCCCAAGCGCCTCATCAGAGACATTGGTTCGGCTGCGAGGTAAGCACCTGTTCTGCTCGTCTGTTCCTATTGTCGTTTTATTAACGAGGAAAAGATGCCTCCGTCGGCTCTCATAATTCATAATGAAGGTGTGCGTTGGCAGTTGGAGCGATTAGGATTCACGACGAAGGGTCCGTGGCGCGTGTCCGCCGTCAACGCGGAGTACAAACTCTGCCCCTCCTACCCTCCGCTGCTCATCGTGCCCGCTTCTATCGGAGACGAGCAGCTCGAGGCCGTGGCCAGGTAAAGCCTCACTTCCTCGCTTTAACGTGCCACTTTCATATGTTGTGCAAAGACAAGAATAACTATGAATGAAATGCAAAACCGTATGGACCTCGCCCTGACCCTGCAGTTGTGCCTCCACAGGTTCCGCACGATGCGACGCATTCCCGCCGTGGTGTGGCGCCACAGAAAGACGGGAGCCGTGATCGCCCGCTCCTCGCAGCCCGAGGTGGGCTGGTTCGGATGGCGCTCCGGAGACGACGAAGGTCTCCTGGCCGCCTTCGTCGGCGCTTGCGATGCGGATCGCACCACTCCCAAAAAGGTATTCGGAGGTGTTCCGC
The DNA here is from genome assembly GCF_905147105.1 of Pieris brassicae. NCBI lineage: Eukaryota > Metazoa > Arthropoda > Insecta > Lepidoptera > Pieridae > Pieris > Pieris brassicae. The sequence continues at coordinate 11,988,962 of NC_059669.1, read as the reverse complement.
GTACGCAGGGTACGGCTGGTGTGCAATTAGCTACCGTTCGCAATGGTCCATGGCGTCTTTTCTTTCCAGCCTCGAAGACTGCTAATAGTGGACGCGCGTTCGTTCACTTCCGCGGTGACGAACCGGGCTCGGGGCGGAGGCTGCGAGTGCGCCCAGTACTACCCTCTGGCCGACATTCAGTTCATGAGCCTCCCCAACATTCACCACGTGCGCAAGAGTTTCCAGCAGATGAGGGACCTCATCGCCGACAACGATCAGCCCAAGTGAGTTTTCTCTCCTCTTCTCGACGCACCTGTGCGGTTGAAGGCGGCGTATGGCCGTTTTGGTCTGAATCTAGAAAGAATACGACTGATATTTCAGCTGGCACAGCGCTCTGGAGCGCACCCTGTGGCTGCAGTACCTGTCGGGGCTGCTGCGAGCGGCGTGCACGGTGGCCCGAGCGGCGGCCGACGGACAGCCCGTGCTCGTGCACTGCTCGGACGGGTGGGACCGCACGCCGCAACTCGTGGCTTTGGCCCAGCTACTCTTGGACCCCTATTACCGCACCCTGGAGGTACTCCATCCGTTCGACTTCCGTCCGAGCGGATCGCGCCGATGCTCATTTTTCAATCGTGACCTTCACAGGGATTCCGCACTCTCGTGGAACGGGAGTGGCTGGACTACGGCCACAAGTTTGCCGAACGATGTGGACACCAAGTGGGCGGAGAGGACCCCAACGAGAGATCTCCCGTCTTCGTCCAGTGGCTGCATCTCGTACACCAACTCATGTTACAGTTTCCCGTCGCCTTCCAGTTCAACGAGGCCTATCTCGTGAGTGTTTCCATTCGTACCTTAACGGGATTTGGAATTATGAGGGCAAAGACGCGACGCCTGAAAATGGACGATTTCCAGATAAAGCTCGCCACTCACGTGCACTCGTGTATGTTCGGCACGTTCCTGTGCAACAATCGGCGGGAGCGCGCCTCGGCCGGAGACCCCGGCCCGCACGTGTGGCATCTGCTCGAAGCCCCCGCCTACCGGAACCATCTCTACTTCCACGACCAGGAGGAGCTGTGGCCCGAGTGCAGCGTGAGCGGGCTGCAGATCTGGTGGGGGCTGTGGGGTGGAGGAGGCGCCCACGAGCCTCCGCCCGCCTCACCCACGCCGCCTAGGCCCGCGCCGCCCCCGCACAACGGTAGCCGCCGGTTCGCCTCCTTCCTGTTCTTCCGATTTAGAAAAAATATTGAACGTTTTCTGTAAATTCAGGTGTCATGACGAAGACGCGGTCGTGCGACAACTTGCTGAACGAAGGCGAGAAAAGAACTGCGCAGCGCCGCAACAGCGATCCCAGCCTCCCACCCGACGCGTGAGTCTTTCGGCCCCCTTCTCGAACGCGCGTGTAGTGTTCGGAAACTTTATTTTGTTTAATTTACAGAAAGCTACTGATGCTGAACGGGAAAGCGGAGGAAGGCAAAGTCAGAACGGAATGTGAGAAGGCGTTGTCCGATAGCTGCGTGGACTCTCTGCCTCCCTCGCAGACCACCGCAACCCACCTGACGCTGGATTTGCAGCAGGAAGAGGTGAATACTTTGTTTCGGTCAATTGTAAAAGAAGCCACGAGGGCGACCGCCCGACACCTCTAAAGGATCCGTGTCGATGATCACACAGGTCGAGTTACACGCGAATCACTTCCGCCCACCGAGAGACATCGCCAGCAACTCTTCCTCGTTGGAGCGGGAACTGGCTCTGGTCACCGACAGGGCCGACTCCGGCTCCATCCTCGACGGCGTCGTGGCCGGCCTCGGACCTCACGTCGCGGTCGACGTCACCGACAGTGGATCGCCGGACACGGCCGACAGGGACGTGTTCGACCTCTACGCAGACGTCATCGAAATAGCGGATGTCAGTTTGGGCTTTTCTCGCTCGAGTTCTCTTACTCTCACTTTTTGATGACGGCCGTCTTAACTTTTCAATTTTAAATTTCAGACCTCTAGGGAAGCTCGCACGCGGAACATAAGCATCACGTGGCGCTCCATATCCGAATCTAGCAACCAGTCTTCGAACGGTTTCGTTATTCCGGAAAACTCGCCACAGAACAGACTGGAACCCGTCGCGGCCCGACTGGAGAGAGCGATCGACAACAGGAGTTCCTCCGAGAGAGACACTCCCCCGGACGACAGAAAATCGTCAGACAGAGACGGGCCGGTCGTAGACAACCACAACTCCACGGAGGGCGACATAGCCAACCATAACGTCGTCAACGGCAACACCAATCACAACCGGGAAAGCGTCGGCAACGGAGACACGAACGGAATCGCGAACGTCGCGGCCAAGTTTCTGGAAGTGGAATTGAACGGTAACTGTTTTCCTCTTTTTAAACATACGTCTCTGCATGTTCCTGACTAGTCGTAGACTGATTGAAGACCGTTCGGCAGGCGTGGTGTCGTCGAGCTCCGAGAGCGAGGGTGAGGGGCGAGCGCGAGAGGAGGGAGGGCCGCGCGCCGGCCGAGTGCCCAGCCAGCTCACGCTGTGTCCCGCTTCGCCCGGCCGGACCTACTGCCGCTGCGGATCGGGTACGACGCGAGCGCCGAGCCGAAAGAGATCGCTCGGAGGGAACGAGAGCTTCGATCGCTCATTCGAGTGCTTCCCGTTCCCAGAGTCGGTGCTGAACGGCGTGTGCTGGTGCGGCGTGTGCGGCACGGGGGCGCCCGGCGGAGTGGGGGTGGCGGGGGTTGCGGGAGGCTGCGTGTGCGGGGAGGGGGCGGAGAGGGAGTCGCGGGGGGAGAGAGACTCGCTCGACGGCCTACCCCCGGCTGACGACCCTCTGCAGGCCCGACTGCATCAGATCATCCTCTATCAGAAGGTCAGCGTGGTGAATTAATATCCTAATGGCTTTGTCCAAGTCGTTCAACGCTTGTATTAATTCTAGCGCGGCCTCTTCTCTTTCTTGACATTTGGACTTTTAGTTCATTAGGCCCATCTTCATCTTCCGCCCATCTCGCCGCATGCCCGTGGGCGAGGCCGCTTCAGTTTAGGACAATGTGAGACGTCTATTTAACTTTTAAAAACATTTCAATTTCAGAAAGTGGTAGAGGAGCTGAACGTCCAGTTACGGTCGGCTCACGAGGCTTTAAGGAGAGCGTCGCCGGCCGCCCACGCCCCGCCGCCCGCGCGGCACCGGTCGTCTACGCCGGAACCGCCCAAGGTCAGCTCCCTACGGACCGTCCCCGGGTCCCGTCCCGTTTTATGCCTTTCGTCTCGCTAACGTAAACGCACGCGCAGACGGCGATCGGCAGCAGCAGCGGGGGAAGCGGCAGCAGCAGCGGCAGCGCCTCGGAGGTCGAGGTCGGCGAGGAGGCCGGCGGCGTTCTCTGGCTGCCGGACAGTGCGGCGCCACGTTGCCAGCATTGCCGCAACCAGTTCTGGCTCGCGAGGCGGCGCCACCACTGCAGGTCCGATCCGGGGCCGTGCCGCCCGATTCGTCGGATTCTCGACGCGAACCAACTCGTCTCACGAGATAATATTTGTATTTCAGGCGTTGCGGAGGCATCTTCTGCGGTTCCTGTTCGGAGATGAGCTCGTGGGGCGACGTGGGGTCGGTGCGCGTGTGTCGCCGATGCCGCGCCCTCAGGTGACCCATCCGCCGGTCCGGCCTCGCCGTCCACCTCTAGACGAGCGGTCCCGCCCGAAAACCCTTCCATCCATCCACTTCGCCGCAAAGCCCTCGTCTCGAGTCTCTCGCCGATACTCATCGCCACTAGTCGACGTCATTGTTCAGCGTCACGCGACCTCTCCCCGTCGTTCGGGCGAGCAAAGGGAAATTCGTCCCGGTTTCGGTTCGGTTTACGGTTAACGGGAAATAGCTAAAACGAACTGCGATCATAACGATTCGAATATATCGTTATATACCTCATTCGAAAGCAATAATAATAATAATTATCGGTTACAAAATAGGGTGTGGCTTCAATTTTGTACAAATGTTTCGAGATAGGAACTCGGACTTCGTCGAGCGTCGGAGGGAAAGCAACGATAGTATCGGATTTGACCCAACGACGAGGATATTCCACTATTTGCGGACACCCTGCGGCGCACCGTCCGTCGAGACGACGCCGGGAGCGACGGGCGTCTCGCGGAAGGAGTCTCCGGGACGCGGAAACTGTTCGACTCAAAACGATACATTTGTTTATCTCACGCGAGACTCCGCTCGCGATGCGCACGCGACGTGAATTTTACTACATATCGACGATCAAAAGGACGGAGACGGTCGTCGCAGGAGGCGGGAGTGCGGCGCCGCGAGGCCACTCGACTGATCTTGACACCGTGGCCCCGCCGCGTAATTCGATCGTCGCCGAGACAACTCTGTGACGATTTGTTTTTTTTTGTACAAAAGATTTTTTGTTGTTTAGTTTTGTAAAGTTATTATTCGTGACCCGTGGACCGTCGGTTCCGTTCAATAGGTCGAAAGTGATCGATTGTAAATTAATTTTCGCTTTGTACATGGCGTTGTGTCGGGAATAAGCCGAGGTGAAAATGGTCTCCGATGTGGAACGGTCCGAACGGCCGCGGCGTGGATTGTATATTTTGTCGAGAATTTGCGATTATTTTATCGCTTTTTGTGATATTGACGATGATTTTGTATAATATTAAGAGTTTAATAGGGTGTTATTAGAGGTTAAATTTTACCGGTCATTATTTAAGCGTGCTCGTTGAGTTTATGCGAATTATAATTGTTGACGTTTCCGGAATGACACCGACCCCGAAAAATTAAACTTTCGAAAACATTGTTATAGTTAGAAGTTAAATGGGTACTCGTGATGATTTCGATGATGTAATGTGCGTTTAACGGACGAGGGCACTCGCCGCGTTTCGTATAAATCACGTTAATTTATTTGTGAGCCTTGCTTATATTCGGGTACTTGCATATATTTTATATTGTAAATGTAAACTAAACTCCGCGCGAGTGTCCCGTCTGGCTCGATGTGACCAAGAAATATTGACGAAATATGAAATAAAGCGTATTTAATTTTATAATTCTTTTATTATAATATATAAATTCTAAAGTCTCATTGTGCAGTAGCGATGGGATTTTCCTTTACCAATAATTTAGTTAACCACAATAATTTTTGGTAGTAGGAAATCTGGTCTATATTCTCCCGCTCCGCTTCAGCCCCTTAATAATTAGGAGTAAAAGGATCAGTTTTTTTGTTTAATCACAAAAAAATGTATCGTCCAAGCATTTTGAAACACCGTATTATTACAACCATAAAATGCGTCAATCGTACTTCCAGTTTTAACTCTCGAAATTGAGGTTATTGGAAATAAAATAACCAAACATCACTTTTTATATTTAATGTCTATATTACAAGGAAATCGCTACTTATGGATACATTAACCACATACAAAATTTAGTACAAGGGTAAAGAAAATTCGATGATTACTTCAGTGAGGTAATTATTTGTCTAAATTTTGAACATTTATACTAAGACAATGTACAGATATGCCTACTTTTTAAAATAAACATACATACAAGTAGATGAACACGCATTTATTAAAGCAGACAGTAGAGATTCTTATTTACAAACATATTTCACCAAAATTGTGAATTTAAATCACTAAATTCTTATCTACATGGACATTACTAAAATACATTTTGGCAATTCATAGGAATAATACTGATTTACATATATTCCATCTATAATATAATAAATAAAAATAATACAATTGATCTAACTATAGTTATGTGAAAATCTATTGATCTAGTTGTGTATATACCAATGTTAGATACATAGTGGGGTCATAGATAAGTGTTTAGCCTTCGTTGTCAATTTATAAAGCTTTAATGTTTCACTAAATGCAACATTCTTTTATAAAATGTTTCCTCAATTTACTAAAAACATGAAACAATAGCGGGTAAGAAATAGGAACTTTTCTAACTTTGGATCAAAGACAACTTTGCAATAACCATCGATTGTCACAACACACGTGTTTAAATACAATTTATACAAAGGTAGTTTTTAAATCCATTACATTTCATATAGACACAGACTATACACATACTGTAAACTGATTTTGACTTTTTATTGAAAATTCATGCTATTCAGATTATGTTGTTAGAATTACCTATAGGTATTGTTGTGGGACTTCTCATACTCCACTATCAAGTTAGCAATTCTTCTACGAACAGTCTCCAAGACTGCATACATATGAGGTGTAAAAGGGTCAAAGTCTCTGTGCTTTTTTCTTCTGCGATAAATACCCTCCTTGTTTGCTAACGCACAGTTCATGTCCTCCTGAAAAATTATAATAATAACTTTTACAACCAAATAACTATAATATTTTCTTTCATCTTAAAACAAATCATTTAATGTTAAATGGAATGTTATATCACTTTACAAAGTAGCCCTTCACTTATAGATACCTCAGTTACACTTTGGTTGAGGAAGTCCAATACAGAGTGTAATGTACTACGAGTGTCTATCACAAGCCTCTCATAGAGTACTATGTGCAGAGGACCAGTAAATCTGGTTAGCCATAAGCGATGAGTGCTCTCCCATGTCATCACCTCCATGGACACATATGATGTCCAATCTGTAAAGTAACATGCAATTCCTTTAAATTTATTATTATAGGATATATCCCATAGGTGAAATGTAGAGCTAGTCAAACCTTTTAAGGACAAAATCTTTGATTTATATAGAGTTGAGAGCTGACTTACCAGACTTTTGGTCTCTAGTCTTCCTTTTAAAGGCTGATTTAGGTGCCGTACCTATATGGCCTTTGTGAATCCTGTTAAAGTCTGCCTGAAATATAAAAACAAGTTATTATGCATACAATAGATTATATACAACTATTTTGAATAATGATGACTGTAAAAACAACATCTAACCTTAGGATCTCATTCAAATGCAGATCTTGTATTACATAAAAGTGCATACATAGGTGTTAAGTGCCAAAGCCTCATGTATAATGCAACACTGCAAATAAAAATAAAACAAAGCTTTAAATGTCATAAATTATAATAATAAAATACAAAAAATCTACTTAATGTAAAACAGGTACAGTTTATGTTAATGAAGCAAATTAAAAAAAAATCTGTCATTTTTACTAATGTTTGACAAATTCTAATAACAAAATCATTAAGTTTTATTAGGGCAACAAAATTTGTTTCAGAACAGAAGCACTTACTAATATTGCATCTCTAGGATTCCTTATAAGTAATACTGCAGCTTGAAATTTTTTGTCTGGTGGAGGACCTTCATGAGTCTTAACAACAAGCACTGAACCATTAGTAACATTCTCTGCTGGAAAACCATGGACTTTCAGACCATAATCCATATAGATGGAACCAGTCATAATACCTACAAATACATTAACAACGTAAGAATAATATTTCAACGTAAAATAACACTGCGCGAATTAATGTTTACGTACCCGTAGCCTGTTGTAAGAGATATCTCAACCAGGTGTTTCCGCTGCCTGGATAAGAGACAAGAGCCACGACATTATAAGAAGGGGGCTTAAGCAGCCGCAGCTCTTTACACCAATTGACGCTCGACTGCCGCAATCCTAGGTGTACATAACTACTCCTATAGAATGATCTATTACTATATAGTGGGCTTAACATAAAAATAATAATAGAAAAGTGCATTAACACAACTACAGCTGCACATAAAAATATCCACTTTCTAGACATTTTTTTTACATTTTTGCCTTTGTTTACAATGATGGTACAGGATCATGTGGATTTTTCAAGTTTACAAGGATTTGTCGAAATAACAAATGATATTTTTTTAAATTTCATAGTCGAAAGTATTTAACCCCAAAGAAGAATCAATTTGAAATTAACCAAATATTTTAATTTTTTTTGTTTAATAATTTTATGGCCTGGTAACGAGACCTTTAAGCCAAGTCTTATTTACGGAATATTTTAATAAATTATAATCATAATTCAAAGAAATTATGTATTATAGAATCTTTTTACTCTTTGATACGAAAATTGGGACACAGACTAAAATTGGAAGGCCAATGAAGTCTAATAAGAAGGAACGTAATTGAAAAAAACTTCTACAAAATCAGTTGCTTTAAACTTACGGTGGCATAGAAGGAAGTATACGGAGCAGACAACAATATTTATTTATGTATGTATGATTCATAACGCAAACTTATCTCTCTCTTTCTGCTCTCAATTGCTTTGACATCATTCTTAAGAGACAAAAATGTTTTAGTTGATGTGTACCTAATTGTAAAATCTTCTCTCTCTTTTTCTAGTTAGGAACGTCCCAAATACACCGTTTTATGCGCTACGCTAAAATATAATTTAGTATGATAGTTACAACCCTTATTCTTATAAGTAACCATCCATTGTTTAATGTTTAGATGTGCATGTTTATAAAGGAGGTGTATACCTGTGGTGTATCAACTTTCCTCTGTTTTCTTTAGTCTATCGGTGGTGATAATTGTAGCAATTTTTCACTGACGTCCGACATTGATTTGTATTTTGTGTACATTAGTACAGTAAACCAGCAGTAAACAGTATATATCTCAACTCGAACTTTAATTCTTAATAAACTTATAGGTTACACGAGTTAGTTATTTGAAAACGGTTATAGAATCAAGATTTGATACTTCAATATTTTAAAATCGACAGCGGTATAATTTGTAAAATGTCAAATAATGGGGAAGAACCAGCTATATTGGCTCAGCAATGTTATTTAAAAAAAGACTATGCAGCGGCGCTTCAACATCTTAGTGAATTAGAAAATCTTGTTAGTAATAATACTGTTCTCCTCAAGCGTGTACAACATAATAAAGCAGTGGTTGAATTTGCTGCGTCTGATATGAAAAATATTGAAAACTTTAAAACATGTATGTCTGATTGTGCCGGTGTTGACTTCCCAGATGAAGAAGTTACTGAAATATCATCTCCTTTTGCGTTATATAACTATGCAGTAATATTATATCATTATCGATATTACTACCAAAGTGTAGTAATACTTGAGAAATTATTGGCCTCAAAGGTTATTAAGGATAAAAAGTTACTACATTATGTAATATTACTCCTGTTAGAATGCACACTTTGCAGACGCACTTACGAAAAAACACAAGAAATTGCAAATGCTTATGGTGACAGCTTTAAATCAAATAATGAATTTAGTCATTTGTATCAACGTCTCATAAGCAGAGCACAAGTGTTTCTTGGACAAAAAGTTCATCTAAAGGCGGACTCAATAGAGAATGTTTTAATAGTGGCACAACAACAGTATCTCAATGGTAATGTTAATGATTCTTGTAACACAATAAGTTTGTATACATCATTAGAGTGCCATTATGATGTCAGAAATGAAGGTGAAGATGTTTGGGCTGCATTAAACAATAATCTTGGAGTTATCTACTTGTCATTAAAAAAACCTTACTTGGCAAGAAAGTACTTCCAAAATGCATTAAAAGAACATTTTAAAAATTTAGAAAGTGATGATGGTGACAGGCTTATTATTTGTAAAGATCATCCAATTTATGTCTATAATCTTGGGTTAGCACTACATGCCACTAAGAACATTGAAGGAGCATTTGAGTGTCTAGTGGAAGCTGCAAGACATTACCCAAACAATCCACAAATCTGGGTTAGACTAGCAGAGTGTTGTATTAAGAAGTGTTGCAGTGAAGAAGTCCAAAAGTTCATTGTAAAAAAACTTGGTAACGGCTCTCATACAAGAGTCCTCGTTGCAAAAGAAAAAGAGAAATATTCATTAGCTGGAGAATCATATGCTATACCATCACTTTCTCTCGAGTTTGCAGCACTTTGCTTAAGAAATGCTGTAACATTGTTACTTAATCAAGAATCTCCCACAGATGAAACACATCCTTTCATTCAGGCACCTCCTGGGCCTCCTATTAACTGGAAACAAAGATGTGAATTAAAGAATTCAATACATGTACTACAGAGTTATGTTTACTTGCATCTTCAAGATCCTCTTGCTGCTTTAGTCAGTGCCAATGAATTGTTAAGTGAAAGTGATGCTTCAAATGGTCATAAAACTTGGGCTCATATCTATGCTGCTGAAGCATTGATTATACTGGACAAGACAGTAGAAGCAATAGAGCATTTAAAGCCAACAATGATTCATGAACTAGTATCTGGTCTTACTGATCAAACCAGAGACATAATTGGTCTAGCAGTATGGGCTAAAGCCGCTGTGTGTAATATATTACGTGGAGATCTACTACAGGCAAGAAAAATCCTCCAGCAAATAAATTCTTCCAAAGTTTTGCCATTACAAATGTATGTAGAAATTTGCTTAGGATGTGTAGAAAACTGTCATACATTACTGCGGAAAATACGATATTCTCACATATCTCAATAACTATACACAAACATTATCAATTATTCATTAACTTCCCATATAAAGTATTTTCAGCTATACCTAAATGCTGAAAATTCAACATGCTTAATAGCCAAATATAAGGCTGAAGTATTCAGTCTATGATGCTTAATGTCATTTATTTAAATTAATATGTTACTTAGATTTGATTCTGATTTTTCAGTCATAATATAGTCTATTGTTAAATCTAATCTATATATGACAGAAGTTGAATGTAAACTTATCTTTTATATAACTTTAATATTTATTAAATAAATATATGTTCATAAAATAAACTATACTATTTTTTAAATAGTAAGATTTTCTTTGCATGTTTGGTTATATGAAATAAAAATATTTTTAAGAATAATTTTTTTTATTCCTCAAATTCAAAATTTGTCAACAAAATACAATCATAAAAAAAGTTTATAAAATCTTTACTTATAAATCTGGATGAAGTATACTTTTAAACTTTTTACTTGATCTTTCTGCTGGCCTAATACAAAAATGTTTTCCAAATACTATAAGTTTTAAATTTTTTATGTACACATTAAAAATGCTTTCTTTTTTTGGAATAGTTGTTACTAAATCATTAGGTGATACAATTTTAAAGGTATTTTTTGTATCCATAATGCAGATACCTTTTTTACCAACATAACTAGGACACTTTGAACGGACAACTTCCAACATGCTTCCATTAAAGTCTGCTTTATATAATGTTTGTGTAAATTGCTCCCATTGTTTGCTTGTTACATCTGGAACAGATTTATCTAGTTCCAGTATTTGGCTCACATAATCTACCCAAATTTTATGGAGAGGTTCAATATCAATATATTTAATACTTCCTCTTGGAATAAGATAGAAACCCAAATTCTTCTTCTCGTTTCGTGTTAATAATCTTGTTCTTCGTTTTCTTAACTTGAGTTTACGATCCCTAGTTTTTGTCTTACCAAGTAAAAATTCCTTTTTAAGTTCTGTTCTTATGTTGACTATATCGGATCGGGGGACATTAGCTTCCAAAAATTTTACCACTGTTTGTGATGCTTCATTTTCTAAATCAGTACAATCCATTTTGCCCATATATAATCAACTCTGAAATAATTCTGGATCTTTTATTGTACAAAGCTAATTTATATAAAACATATGGGTCTCTCATATGGTGTAGTTATGCAGTTTGTTTTTATTAGAAGTATTATTCTAATTTATTTTTAATAAATGTTTACAGCGTGCTTTGACGTTTATTTTCGAACGTTTAAACTGGATCCATAATACAAGGATATAATGACAACTTCTGTCGGGTGACGGTTCACGGATCCGTTATAGTGCGTTTCAACTTTCACGAGATAATTCCCTTCTCGGTTAGGTTGGTAGAACTGTAATCAGTGTTGCTACGGTTTGAAGAAATAAAATCACCAAAATCCGGGGTAAACTACTGCATACAGATAAATTACCAATAATAATTTAAATTATTATTGTTATTTCGGTGTGATCGTGAAGAACTGAGAGTTTGGAAATTCCGTGTTTTGCTTTATTGTAAATGGTTAGGTTAGGTTAGTCTTGTTGCCTAGAGACTAGCTAATGAAAGAAGATAATTGAATTATTTGAAAACTTTCGGACGGCAACACAGAATGTTGTTGTCAATTTCTCAATAAGGCTGGTGTCATACATTTGTTTTGGTTTATTTTGTTCTTATTTATTCATTTAGGTGTTTAAATATGAGTAAAAGTGGAGTTCGAGAGATATAGTGGCTATAGCTTATTTCTATTATACATTTTTTTCCGAATAGTTAACAGGTATAATAGCCTAAACTTTGTTTTATTTGATAGAATATTTCGTTTCTTTCGCAGGAAGGAGGGTCTGGGTGAGGGTCATCTGGAGGATGTAGAAGGAGTCGATGCAATAGTGAGAACTATTGGTAAGAATAAAATCCCAGAACCAGTACTTTAAAGAAATCGCTTCCATCACTGGTAAAATTTTCAATACTTTTCAAGTAAATTTGAAAAATAATTAAATAGCTTTCCATAAAAAAAAATAGCTTTTCCACATTGAAAGAAATCAATTTTTTAAAGCTATTTGTATTATTATTAAATTTAAAATTATGAAAAATAATTATAAGTTTATAATAATACAGATAGCTTTAATCCGGTTTTAAAAAAATTGTTTTCTTTCACTTTTGATGGAATTAAGAGAAAGCATAGGATTTGCTGGATGTCGGGAAACTCTTCGCCGAATATTATTGGATAATGGCTATGAATTTAAGAAAAACAAAAATGAACGGTCTTTGTTAACTGAGCGCAATGACATATCTGCCTGGGGACATTACTATTTCATATTTTTATCGTTGAAACATGCAGAAAGAAAGCCACTAATAAAGCCAAAAAATGTACATCAAACTTATGTTCACAAAAACTACAAGCCCAAAAAATCGTGGCAAGGTCCCTCTACAAGTGGTGCTATTGAAAATATTTCATCTGGAAAAACGTACATAATTGTACAAGCAGGGTCGGAGAAAGGTCCTATGCCGAACTCATTATTAGTATTTAGCACTAAATCAAAAATGGCTGATTATCACCATGATATCAATGCTGCCAACTTCAATAAGTGGTTAGAAGAAAAGCTCCTACACAATTTAAATGGGCCAAGTGTAATTGTTATGGACAACGCCAGTTACCATTCCGTTATAGTAAATAAAGCCCCTACGACACAGAATCGCAAACATGAGATGAGAGAATAGCTGACTTTCAATAATATTCAATTTGAAGAGTACCATACGAAAGCAGAACTGCTAAGTCTAGTAAAACGGTATAAGCCAGACCCAATATATGAAGCCGATTAAATTTTAAAGCACAATGATCATGAGGTATTGAGACTACCTCCATACCATTGTGATCTAAACACCTATATGGAGTCAAATAAAAATATTAAATTGACTACAGAGCAGTTAGAACAAGCGATTAAAGAGTTGTTTAAAAATGTAACAGCAGAAGAGTGAAAGAAAATGACTGATCATGTTGTACATGTGGAAAATAAATATAAAGAAAGGGACAGGACTACAGAGGAACCTGTAGAAAGTTTCATAATCAATGTGAAAGACAATGATAACAGCAATGAGTCTGATAAATCTATACATATTGATTTTTTGGATTCTGATTTTGATTATTCCGAATAAAGTGTTTTATAATAAATATAGTTTTAGTTTTCCACGCAATACTAGTCATTTTAAGTATCAATAGTAAAAGACTAAATACGCATAGTATTTAATTTCATAGAAATACAGTTACTATCAATGTAAAAAATAATAAAATAAAATCGAGTATCAAGTAAGTTTAATCCACAAAATTTATCCAACTTTTAGGGATACCATACTATTTTTTTGAATTTGCCGCGCTTTTTCGTTATCTGCTTTCATTAACCAGACTCTAGGAACGTTTGGGAAACTCATTAAACGTTTCGTTGATCGTTCACTCACTTGTCTGATGGAACTTTAGCGACTTACTGTCTAGAGATTCAATTAACTCTGTGATTCTCTTTACTGCGACATATACATGTTTATTCGCGCTCCGCGTGATGGGAAACTGGATAAAACTATCCATGTTTTATAATAATCCTTCAGCCATAATTTCATAGTTATGGAACTCTACAAAGCCTAACGAGGTTGTAGAAAACATGATCATTCACTCACTTGTCTGATGGAACTTTAGCGACGTAATTGAATATCGATTTATAATTAACTGTCTAGAGATTCAATTAACTCTGTGATTTAACTACTTTACTGCGACATATACATGTTTATTCGCGCTCAGTGGGATGGGAAACTGGATAACACTACCCATGTTTTACAATGTTTTTTTCTTCTTATCCTACATTTTTTTCAACGACACGTCGTACACTCCATATTAATTCTATAGGATTAAGGTCGCAATGATAAGGCCTTACTACTTTATGACAATGTTTTTCAAGTATCAGGTCAGCTTCATATTTAATTAGTTCCTTGTGCTCTTTCTCAGTCTCATACAATTGAGCTTTAACCATTGTCGGCATAGACATAGTTGGAGCTTCGTATTAGATATATTTGGAGCTTTGTTGACACCTATCGTGTGGTAGGATGCATTTTGCACTACAATTAAAGACCGAGGAGGAAGATTTAGCAACATCTTTTCCTCAAGCCACTTGTTGAAATTATTCCTGTTCATGTCGTCATGATAGTTTCCCGATTTAGACTGGGATCTAAAAATTAATTGAGGATTGGTTATAAAGCCCATCTCTCCACCAGCATGTACTATTATCCATCGTGGCCCCTAGTCAGATGATAGAACACCTTCTTCGTTTTCGCTTTGCCAACATGTCCCGGCGCAGTCATCCAAATAAATAACTGGCCGCTGTTCCCCATTTCGATTGTCCCGGAATTCATTTAAATATCGAAATCGCCATGCTACAATGTCATGTCTTTTCATTAATACTTTCCTTTTGGATTGACAATTATTAAAGAAATAACCCATCTTCTTCATTATCCTCCAAAGAGTAGTACCTTGCTGCCCTTAATATCAATGTCATTTCGACTTTTGCGAGGCGTTGTAATTTTGGTTGACGTACTAACAGCCACTTCTCCTTCTTTGGAAATTTTGGTTACAGGTTTTTCGGATATATCTGAAGACAAAAAATACAAACATAATAAGTACAAAACCTGTATTTGGAATGCAATGTGAAGAACAAAACTTAAAATTTTTAATTCTTGTAAATTTAGGTAGCGTGGAAGTATGTCATTAGATTTATTTAATTGCATTGGAAATTGGAATATTAATACTCCGGTAATTCCATTGAATCACCGAAGACTAGTTTCGTGGATAGTATTGACTGAGAAGCATGCCGCTTCTCCATACCGTTGGACGGTATTTTAATTATGCTAGATTGTAAAATGTACTGAATTATAGTAATGATGACATCCTTTGTTATTATTTCTTAAAAATCATTTTAATTTTTGAGACAACCTGTAGAAAAGGACGGAATGTTGCTGTGATCTTGACTTTTTGTCTGTTGCGAAATAGGAACCAGAACATAAGATACACACAGCATCATCTCTTTCAGTCTCGCAGCTTATACCTGAATGGGTACCACATTTGTAAAACCTAGAAATCTGCAGCAATTAAAGCATTATAGCGTGGGGTAAATATACTCTACAGATAGGGAGTTGAAACATATAAAGGCCCTGGGAGGTAACACCTTTCCATCAAAGGTTAAAACTATGATCTCAGTTGGAGTGAACTTAAGACGTCTCGCCATCATACACCTTTCTGTGTAATCTCCGAACTTTCAAAATGCTTCTACAGTTCATATTTCCTGTTCCATCCAATTTTTTGATGCTTCCCTTTACAATGCATTTTATTAAACTTTTTTAAGGAAAAATCCAAATTGTACCTACTGGGATTCACCTATATCCGGTTCGATTTGGTTGTAATTTTAGAACATGTACAACATAAGGCGCAAGGTCTGATGCCTGGTAATGTGACCTAGCAGCGCGAGGGTTACTAATTGTAACAAGGCTTTTAGCTACGCAAAAAGGACGCCCGTCTCCTTCAAAACTTCCCGCGTTTCTATAAGATTTTAAGATGTCGACTGTCGACTGTCAAGTTGATAGTGAAATTTGTCATTTTTCTTCTACTTGATCTATAATTGTCAATTTATCAGTATTTAGTATTTACAAATTGTAGTTGATAACTTGATAATTCTTCATTCTTCAAAAAGTTATATCACATACACTACAAAACAGCAAAGTTTAACCATATTAGATTAAGGATTCAGTTGTGTACGTTTTATTATTATAATTATTATCATATAGTTTTATAACCTCTAGGTAAATTATAAATTGTATTTGAAAAAGAATTTTAACTCATATACATTTTGTGTTTTTAAAATTCAGAAACTATAAATAATGTCTCCGAAGGTTACCAAAATCAAACTCAACAATGGTATGGAACTGCCAATGATTGGTCTTGGAACTTATGCAGTAAGTGACGCAACTTGGTCGTATCTCTAATCTCCTATCAAGTTAGTAGATAATATGCTATGAGCCATTTAGTAGCTGTTTAAATAAAGCACTTATAAATTAAGTTGATATGTGGAGGTCAATCAAGGTTACACTAAATATTTGATATAAAATGTAACATGTAAGAAGAGATGAAATTAATTATTTAAAAAATTATGTCATTTTTTTACTATCTTGAATTTTACATTACCAATTACAGAGAAAATGGGATGCAGGGGATTGCCAACAAGCTGTGGAGTGTGGCATAGACTTAGGCTACAGGCACATTGACACTGCATCTGCATATAAGAATGAAGAGGAGGTGGGACAGGGCATACTTAACAAGATTAAAAATGGAAATGTATCTCGTAATGACCTTTTTGTTACAACTAAGGTATGTTACTACTATATTCTTAGATAGATTCAACTCTATGCCATATACACTATTTGTAAACTTTGTTTGTGTTTTCTATATTTTTATAGTTGTGGAACAATAATCATGGACAGAATGAAGTAGTTCCGGCATTGAAAGAATCTTTAGAAAAACTGAAACTAGATTATGTGGACTTGTATTTAGTTCATTGGCCTATCTCAATCAATGTAAGTTTCTTAAAAGCCAAAACTATAATGTACTTAAAATAAAATACCTATTGGATTTTTAAGGGAAAAGTACACATTTTTTTTGTTAGATATGTTAATGGGTTGTGAATTATAAGCTTGTTTAAATAATCTTGTTTGTTCTAATAATCCTTAATAATGGTATAAAATAAAGGTAGATTTGATATCACACGGCAATGGTGGTGTAATGAGGTGGTGGTGCATGCTCTTTAGAAATTAATTAAAACATGATTTGTGAAATAAATGAAGGAAGGCACAAATTTTCTATTGTTCTTTACGACTTGTATACCCAAGTTAAGGAGGCGCATGGCTTAGGACCTCATAAATAAAGTTAAAAAGCTAATAATATTACATGCTAAATCTAAATGATATTGTCTCAGTTACTACTGAATTATGTTAGGTTAGGTTTTTAAATTTAGAGAAATAAACTTGCTCTCCTACCGGGAATCAAACCCGATCTAGCTGACATTTAATAAAACCTTGCCGTGATTTGACAAATTAACTGAAATAAATATTTTAGCTACATATTATACAGCATGATTTTTTTAAATTTTGTAATTGCTTATAAATTATTAAGGCATAATTAAAGATCTCAAAATAAGCGTTGTTTGAGATATACATTTCAGTTCTTTGACAAATAAAGAAATACTATTATTGTAGAATAACGGAGAAGACAAAGGGACAGACTACTTAGAAACTTGGTTGGGAATGGAACAGGCTTTACAGTTTGGTCTCACCAAAGCAATCGGTGTTTCTAATTTTAATGAAGAACAACTGGACCGACTGCTCAAAGTAGCTAAAGTTAAACCTGTTGTCAATCAAATTGAGGTTGGTTCACATAAAATAGTTTTGAAAATGTGTAACACATATCAGTCATAATTACTTCTAATAAAGTTTATATAATTTGATACTTGTGTATGCTTTTACAGTTATTGTCTTAATTATATATTTTATGCCGTTTTTAGCATTTATATATACATTTACATTTAACAGATCAACCCCACTCTAACTCAACATAAATTGGTGGACTTCTGCAAGAGTTCAAACGTTCAAGCGGTGGCTTACACCCCTCTGGGACTCATATCCGATGCTCGGCCTGAGTATGCACATCTCGATCGGATCAAGACTGATCCAAAATTAGAAGCATTAGCTGCCAAGTATGGCAAAACTCGGGCCCAGATAGCACTGAGATACTTGGTGAGTCATGGATTCTTATAGTTTGCCTTAGATTTTCTCCATAAATTAATTTTTGGCTTTAGTGGTATTTACCTCCTTTCTCAATTTTCCTTCCGCATAAGATTTACTATTGGTCCTATTCATATATTTTCTAATTGTTCCATATCTTAAAAAGACTTCTTGTGGTCTATATTATATAATATAATATTGTTTCCACAGGTTCAACGTGGTATCGTGGTTATCCCGAAGTCTTTTACGAAATCCCGTATGGAGGAGAACTTGAATATTTTCGAGTTCGAACTGAGCGATGACGAAATGGCGCTAGTGGACAGCTTCAACATTGACCATCGGTGTGTGCCGGCCACTTCCTTCGCTCACCATAAGCATTACCCCTTTTAGTGTAATTTTGGGCAATGTTATGGGGTTTCGGGATAGCCAGTGAATGTATTCTAGTAGGGCTTCGAATTGAAAACCAATGCTTACCTTAAGATGCAGTAAGCTGTCTCTCTCTTTAGAGATTTTATATGTAACGCGAGAAGATGGTTGTGATTTAAAGATCCCCAGCTGTGATAGACTTCAATTTAAGGTAAATGCTATTATATTTTGTTCATTTGGTGATAATAAAATTTGTTTTTATCCTGTTTGTTATCTTTAATTCTGCAAACATTTAAATAAACCATTTAAACTGATTTTTGTTATAACACTATTAACCCAGAATTCTAATGGGTACTGGTTGCGCAACGCCTAGCATGTAATGATAACAAATGGTTTTACCCTGATTTGTATATATATTTATACATAAAATAATACATGTGGGTCGTTATTAGATGAGATTAATAAAATATCATTTAAATTCAGTTGTTTGACAATGTATTTAAATCATAACAGTAAATAAATAAACGCAACATTCAACATCGTAAATAGACATAAAAAATAAACCCAGAGCATTAAACGGTTCAATCGTAACGGAATGTCTCATCGAGATCTCTCGACATTAATTTAAAAATGAGGGAAAGCAGCATTCGCCGAGCGAGGTCGTCGTGAAAACGGTTTCGAGAGATCTTTAAATGTTAACAAAAGGCCAAAAATGCACGATAAGAGAAATGCAAAATATTGTCATATGTAATAAATTCGTCAATAAGTAAAACATGTCTCAAGAGCGCGTAGCGGAAGGAGATTCCAATTTATAGATTTCTTTTTTCCGAAATGACTCGTCTCGAACGCGGCCGAAGTGGCAAAATGCACAAAAACAATATAAAAATAAACCTTTATACAAAAATAACGCAATAACATAATAAAAGCATTGAAAAAGAAATGCAATACAATTCTGATTCCTGGAACCCTGACATCACACTTCACATTGAGATATAAAACATGTGAACCTCACCGAAGGACGCGTTCGTACCGAACTAACGATGGAACTTGTGAAATAGTCTTATAAGAACAAGCGTCATACCAAGTCCAGTTCATAGTTAAGCTTAATCTACTACATTGGGTAACTTTAACTTTCTATCTAATGCCACAAACGTAAGCGACCGGCTTTTGGCCGTCTTTACGATTGCATTCAGTAAAATATTTGACTCAAAGTTGCGACGTTGACTTTCGATTTAGGCATCACCTCTATACAAATACAAATAAATACATCGTGAAGCGTTACTTCCAGACGTAGTTGAAGACGTCCATGATGCTGTCGTAAATGGTGAAGGTGATGGCCACGTCGAACACTACCCTGCTGAGTCTCGGGACGGTTCCCTTGTAGAAGGCGAGCGGTCCCTCGTGCTTCCAGGTCTTGATGAAACAGTCCCAGGTGCTCTTGTACTTGGCGGCTTCGAGACCCTGCATCCTGGTCTTCACCACGTCGATGGGGGTGTTTCCGAACACAGACGTCGCACCTGGAGACGATAATATAAAATATTATTTAATTTCAATGCATAAAAGAATGGAAAAAATATAATCTAGGTTTAGTCCATGTCATGATCAGAGCCGGGAAATATTACCGAATTTGGATTTATTTCGACGGCTCCGTCGATTGTCACGAGGTTTTTGCACGAGCGGAACAGAGTTGGAGCGAGTGCTCAAAATTAGTCGACGAAAATGACTCATTAATTCATAATTGTGAGATAACGTGAAATGGCTTTTCCTACAAACGAATGAACGCATGACGAGGCATAAAGTGTATGGTAATGTAAATTCTTAATTGTTTTCCTCATATTAGACATTGACCACGTCTTTGTTCCGGATTCGCTCCAACCACAATATGTATAGCATATATATACGTATATATACATCGCATAACTACAAATATTATGTATCTCTTTGAAATTGATTGTTTAATACAACTGTATTGCTCAAAAAGTGGCGTGTTGCGGGAATGTATAGCGTTTGGGATGTGGGCTATTACACACTCGTGCTTTTTCTTTCCCTTTCCCGCACTCCTGCGTTCTCTTTCCTAACTGTCAAAACAATGTCTTAAAAAGATAAAACCAACCACAAAGTTTTTACTAAAAAAAATCATAAAAGTTTTATGATTCATGCAAATATTTTTAAAAAGAAGCTACTAATTTGTTACCATATCAAATTTAATGATTTGATTCAATGATTTAGGTTAGGTCTCATTTCATATCATATCAATAAAATAATTCTTTTCCCTTTGCCTACCCAGAATGGGTGAAGGAAACAAAAAAAACTCGGCCTATATTCTTTTACGGTTGGCGCCATTTTTCAAAAATGTTCTTGCTAGTTTAGTTGTTTGTTTCACAAAATAAGTTCTACGATATTTTATTTGAATTAACACCGCAGAACTCAGTATAATTGCACAAAATGCTTCGGAGAACTTTTTACGGAGACGAATTTATTGCGTGGAGAGAAGAGAAAAAAGCAAATAGTTTTTTTAATTGCTTAATTTTTTCGCAACTGTATTAAAAATAGTTGTTCAGTACGCGAGCGGAACCGCCATTGCAACTTTTTCCGACTGTCAACCTTTGCAATGACAGGCTTTCCGCACTTGTAATTAAATATACTATTATAATTATTGACGTTTCCTTTTATTTAATAATGTGGAATATATATAGTACGGACACATTTCTGCGTCTGTACCGGTTCGCCCATTTTTGGGCAATCGTGCGAATGCCACTCTAAGATCACAAGGCAGACGACAAAGATACCCACCGGCTACACCACCGAACAGTGCCACGATGTACTTGGGCACGGGTTTGTCCCTGTCTCCGCCCTTATACCAATCGCGGAGAGACTCCATCACGAAGAACCTGATGGCCTGGTTGCTGCCCTGCTTCATTATCGTCGCCGACACACCCTTGTATACGCCGCCCACGCCTGAAAAGTTTTCATATTAAAGTGGTGGATCTCGCTCCGTTGGACTTCAGCCCCACCTTCGGCTTCAAGGACACAAACATAACCATAGTATTAAAGGATTCATCAACTTTTAAGGAGGTATATAGATAGATAGGGACTTTAGCGAGAGCTGAAAAGATTCGCTAAATCTTATCTAAGACGTTACGTCTCTTGATCATGTCACC
Source organism: Pieris brassicae (assembly GCF_905147105.1). NCBI lineage: Eukaryota > Metazoa > Arthropoda > Insecta > Lepidoptera > Pieridae > Pieris > Pieris brassicae. The sequence goes on along the minus strand of NC_059669.1, from coordinate 11,967,273 downwards.
TTTTGGATACGATCAAAGTTTCTAAAATAAGGAATTTCCTTATGTTTTTATCGAATACGAATCGCATTTTACATTTAAATGAATGAAACAAAGAAAACACTTTCGACGTTGTGACGAGGTCGAACGAATAAATATACAATACTTAAATTTACACTTTACTTGTATAAGAACGTTCACTTCTTGCGTTCTTTAGGTATATCATTAAAAAGAGATTAGACTACTAATTAGTAATTACCATTTAAACAAACGGAAAAATTTATTATTTATATACATGATTTGATTCAAACAATTTTTTAACTTTTTATATTAATAAATTCAAATAATTTTGATTTAACGCGTTAAGTCTGGCAAAATCGTTACCTATAAAACGCACACAAACCGGCCCGTTTTTATTATTGCATCTTTACTACTGCGTACGTGTAAGAGTAGTTCAGTTGATAATAGCCGATTTGTAAGAAAATGTTCGTATTCACTCACCTTCCTCACGCACAATAGTTCGTACGCCATGGAAGAATCCTTTAAATCTTGGTTTTTCCATCCTCATGTCATTGATGAACTTGACCTTAACAGTCTCCATGGGTGTGACTGCGAAGATAGCTTCGGCGACACCAGCTGCCAGACCACACATCAGCTTCCCCGAGTTTGATAGAGTACCATTTTCATTCACCATATAAAGCTTCGCTTGTTCGAATACTCCGAATCTGGAATCGGTACAAATGTCTATTCCAATTATGTTTCAGACTCATATCACAATACGACACAACACAATTACAGACTTCAGACACGCGACCGTTATCCATAAGACTATATATAATATTTGTTTTCGAATCTGTGGATATAGTGAATACCCTATGCTAGTTGACCTACCATTCGATATCGTTTCTGGAGCTTTAAGAGTCTTTAATTTGTTTCTTTTTGATGAAGTAAAAATCCATGAATACACGAGTATTTTCTGATAACAATCGATTAATTGGTTTAAGCAATTTTTAATTAAATAAACAAGTCAGTGACCCGATGACGCAGGGATATGCTTAAATAACTTTAGTAACGTAAATGTATATATCTTGTTATGCGGATTATCACAAAATACAAATTGAAAGGAAAAACGAAGAATTACCTCAATATTATTCAATTGTCATAACCTTCCGACATCTTATATGTATAGTATAAAATTATGTTGAACCGGGATATTCATTATTAAAAGAAAACAATTTTTTAACCGGATTAAAGCTATTTGTATTATTATAAACTTATAATTATTTACATAATTAAAAAAAAATTTTTTTAGCTAATAACATAGCTTATTAATTTATACATACATTATTAATTTACTTGATTTATATAGTAATACAAATTTCCATCATAAGAAAGACCAAGCCGGAGTAACAGATTAACAAATTATAAAGGTTTGCTTCGGGTTCTTCTAATATCCGCGCTTTATATTTCTAGAAATATACTTTGTACGACCGGAATGTCATTGACTATTGATTAAAGCACTATCTCACATGACTCAATGATCTCTATATCACTTAATTATTGAATTGCTCTACATAAGGTTTCATGTTATGAATAAATAAACATGCTGCATACGTATTTTTTAGCAAAAGGTTATATCCTATACATCTCACTTCATACCTTCAGGCATAAGTGTTTATATTGTAATATATGTACAGATTTTTATTCAAGGTCTAGTTATAGAGATAAACTAGAATACAGATACTGTAATCATATTCAGACAAAATGCGCCATCGTTATCATTCTCACCCCCCTGAAGGCTTTGCCAATTTTTTTACAATAAAGTACACATCCAGGACCAAAATACAGGTATGTGTAATATATTACAAGCCGGTTAATCTTGAAGTAACCAGTTACGTAATCTATCACCATAATAATATATACACCGTTCATTTTTCTGCGACGTTTTTAAAATTTTCCGTCTACGTAAAATAACATCTTTTCATATTCGTTTAGAATTCTTATATAAAGTAATATTAAATAAATAGGTAGATAATAAATGGTAATTTATAATGGTAGGTGGGCCTTTAAGGATAATTTATTCCCCTATTGTGCTCCATTCAAAAGGCAGTCGCATCATAAAGTACATAACCCTCCGGCTTCAATCCGTACACAGAAATAATATTTTGCTGTAATGTTGTTGGACTAACCTGACTGCAGATTTTGGTATAGAGCCATAGAGGAGCACACTGAGCCCACGGTAGAGGCCGAGAAAACCATGACCCTTGACAGTTTTTTGGACGCAGTCAACTATTCCCGAATACTTTTTGGTTCCACCTGGAATAGGAAATAAGATATTTTTTAAGATCTAACCTAAAACTTAATTTCTTAGATAATCCTTGGACCTGAATAGTTATTTACGTATTCCTTTGCATTAAAATATGCATAGCTGATGATTTTTCTAAATAAGTATTAAGTCTTGCTCTCAAATTCTTAAATGATAAATAGACTCTTAAGCTGGTGAAGGGCTAGTCTACTCGATAGTTCTTGAGGATCTTGACCTAAGACCCAGTTAAGCCACTGATCATTTGGCGATTACATTTAGAAAAATGTATTTTTTTATAAATTACAGAAAACACAAACAAATAAATAAAATAAAAACTCTGTAGCTAGATTATTTTCACCTTGGTATATGAATTGCGTTCAATATGTGATAATTGATATATTTATTAAGTAGGTACTAACTGTGTTTGCGCAATACATATTTGTTTCGCTTGCGTGAGTTACCCAAAATAAATTGTCTGTAAAAATAGAAGTTCTTGTTGTTTTATTCCTACGATATCAAAGGTTACGTTAGAAATTTTATTTTGTACTAGCTTCAATTCCAAGAATTGAATTTTAACAGAATTATGATAAATAGTCTATGTTATGTCCAAGGTATACCCGTTTCTACGAAAATTCAAGGTTTGAAAGTGATAAATTAATAAGAGATCTTCTGTAACTTGTAAACGCGCAAAGATTACTTCTAAACGTGATGATTCAATTGAATTTCAACTAGTTCTTGTAAAGCTCTTTGTACCTATAGTACTAGTAAAGAGCCACACTCGTAGTTTGATAAGGCTTATCGAACTGAGCGCAACTAATTTCTAGGTCAAGTTACCTTGGGGTCAGCCACCGCATTACCACTCGCACCTACTTGTTCTTACGTTAATTTACGAATAATACAAACACGATTATCTTGTTACCAGAAATTTGAAGTAGTCTAATATTCGGAATTATATTTAGGACTGTTTTTCCTGACGTTACTGTATATTCCCTATACCTATTATGTTAATCTTACGAAATATTTCTTAAAAGTTACATACATCGTTACTTGCTATGCATGATACGTAAGTTTGTTTACAAATCGTAAAGAGAGTCGATAAGCGTATTTTTCGTTGGCATTATAAACTGGTATTGGTTTTATAAATCAACATAAATATGTATTGACAAACGAGTTATAGCTTTAAAGTAATGACTTTTATCTCATTTGTATTAATAACTTTTTTATATTGAAATCGTTCGACAGTGCTTTAGCAACAAATACATTTTTAGATACCAATCGCATTATATTAGATAAGACAAAATTTTTATCAAAGTGTTAGGGTGTTTGGTAACTGATTATCACTGAACCAATAAATGTTTCGAATTTACTGGACAAACAATACTGTAATGATACGATTAGCAAATTGGCGTTTTGGTAATCATACGAAAATGAATACTAGTGTTATGTAAGCTATTTGAATTTTAAGCATAAAACGTAGCTGCTGCTCGCGCTTTTCTAGATAAGATGAAAGTGTTAAGTTAGATAATATAGGGCACGATTCGAATACTCATACATAGCGCTAAGTGTTGTTGAATTACGCGATAAGTCAGCTTTTGAAGGTCACCCTTACTTTTTAAGCCACAAGCCACAATTTATTTAGAATTTAATACATGGAAATTTATCAGTTGAACATTATTAATAATTGTAGTAGTTTTAAACTAGTATCAAGATAATATTTCGTACCGCATATTCATATCTATATCTAAAATAACTCTAAGTAGTGATAACAGTAGTTACAAAACAAATTTAAAATAGTTTTAAAAAGGAAAATGTATGTTATATATACATTATTTTGTAAAGAGTGGATAAAAAGAAAGAACATAATAAATAGCGGAAGTATGTAGAAAGTCACATTCCCCAGTCTTAGTCAAATTATTGTCAAAATATCATATAGATAGATTTTGAAATATAAACTGTTTCATTGAAACAGTAGTAGTTGTTAGCAAGTAGCCGTAAATAATTGCAAATTTTTGTTGTGAAAAAAAAATTAATTAATAATTTATTCTAACAATATCCTTGAGGATAGTTTCCAATTTAATTGCCGTTTATTCGTCGTTAGCTGAGCAAAGTCCATGTTAAATAGGGTATTATTTTACAAGTGCGACTTGACGCCCGATTACAATTTGTGGTAATGTAACCTCGTAAACAAATTCACGACCAAGGCAAGATTCTTATAAGAAACTATATATTCTTTTCCGCCGCCAAACTACATCTGAATAAAAATATATTTACTTAATATTACGCTTGCCAATGACGTAAACACCGAACTTAGAATTTATTTTTGGAACAAAAAATTCTCGCATTAGGTATATTTTAAAATCCGATAAAGAGTTTTTACGAATATTATTAAGTTGATAAAATAAAAATTTATGAATAAAAGCCCGTGTTTTACAGTTAAAAAGCTGACCTTTTTCGTCTAATTGTAGTTGTGTTTTTACATATTCGGTCGGGAATGTGATACAAATTTCAATGCCACCAGTTATTCCTCCAGCGACTACTCCTTTCAATCCAATGGAACCACTTCCTGCCGCTGCCGCTGCTCCAGTCTCCGTCATCCATGGTCTCGAGAATGGATTTTTGAAATTTCCCGTCTTAGTAGACATTATCGAAAAGATCCAGTTTTATGTTGTATTAAACAACAACTGGAGCACGCGGCGTAACCCTATCAACACGGAGGAGAAAAGTTAACTGCAAAGATTACGAAATTTAACATTTGCTTAAATGATGATTGACAGTTTCATTTTGCAATCGTTTAAGTTAAAGTCGGTATATGTCAAATGTCAGATATGCAAACTTTAAATGACAGATATAATTATGAGCATTGACATTTGACACTCGGAATGCGCGTTGATTGTAAAATTACACTAAACTAATTTGTAAAATATACAAACCAAACGACGAAGCATCTAGCAGGCGAAACTTACAAATTGTTAAAGAGTAAAATATATGTAATATAAATCAAAATAAATAAACACAGCAATCATGGCGTTAAGAACGTACGGCGATAAGCCTATAAGTTTCCAAATAGAAGAAGGGGGTGACTTTTACTGTGTTGGCTCAGAGGTACTTCCAAAAATTATATTTCATATTAAATTTTCATAAAATAAAACAATTGTTGTTATTATGTATTTTTATGTTTCAATAAATAACACAATGATAATGTATTTAAATTACAGGTTGGAAATTATCTTCGGTTATTCCGAGGGTCCCTCTACAAAAAGTATCCTGGCATGGCCAGAAGAACTCTGACAAATGAGGAAAGAAAGAGACTAGTTGATAATGGCCTGGGACCTCATGTTTTATCAAGTTCTGTATCTTTGCTTAAAGCTTCGGAAGTTGAAGATATTATTGAAGGAAATGATGAGAAGTAAATTGATGGTTAATCACCACAAAATATAAAGGATTTAACCTTTAAGATTATTGATTATTTACTAATGATTAATTTTTATTTTTGATAGATATAAGGCTGTATCCGTCAGTCAAGAAATGGCTACTCCAAGAGAGGGCAAAAGTAAAAAGCCTCATAATCCTTCATGGCTTCCAGTCATGCCAAACTCTTCACATTTGGATGCAGTACCACAGGCTACTCCTATCAGTAGAACAAGAGTTCACAATAAGAAGGTTTGTACCATATTTTCTATAATTAACTTATTTGAACTCTTTTAATATACATCTGTTAAACAATCTAGCCATTGCAATATTGGTATCTTGGCGATAAAGGTGAAGTATTACTCCAATAATTTAGCTGCTACCAGAGCTTTTTGCTTTCAGGCTCAGCCTCAGCCATCTCATCTTCATCTCCTTGTTCTCTTATTTTTGTTTGTTTTTCCATATTGTGGACACGGTAGAGTGATTAAATCCAAAGCATTTGCCAACATCACTTATCTTCTCTCCCGTTTTGTATTATGCCTATCATTAAAACCTTTTCATCAATACACAGTGATTTTCTTTTACTAGCCATGTTTACAGTTTGAAAGTTGGTGAGCAACTATGAATATGATAATGTATAGATAATCCATGACTTCTACTTATTAGTCATGGTCAACAACAGTCTACACATGCAAACAATCTCAATTTGTAATCCTGAACCTGACTTATGAGTTGTAAAGAGAATGCAATGAATTGTTTGACCTTGTTGGTCGATCTTGGGAAGTTAATCCATGAAAAGGGAGGAGGAAGAGTCATTAATTCTAAGATCTGGGCCTGGACAGTCAAATTCTTGGTGTTTCGTTTAAAGTCCGCCAGATCTTCTAACCATATTAGCTCATCAATTCTCATTAAGCTGAGGTTCATGTGTCACTGCTGAGCCGATGCTGCCAAGATATCTAGATGCCTTGGAGAGTTATTGAGTCGCAAGATAAACAAATTATAGACTATGATTCACTCAATGAATCTAAACTCTAGTCTTGTTAAGTTAACCATCGCTGTTCAGCTTTCAGTACGTTTTTTTATTCAGTGCAGTTCAGTCTTCTATAGTTACACTAATTGATTCCGTCATCCCCTTTAAAACTACGCTCGTCTAGTAGCATGCTGGAGTTTCACGCGTTACTTTTTGACGTCCTCAAGTGCCGCTCTTCACCGTTTAGATAATGGTTTCTTTTGAAAACAGCGGCAGAAGGGAATCCTGAAGTGGCAAGAAAAATGTGAAGGTACCTGGACATGCGTGCCCCCCAATAGAACGCATGTTACTTAATATCAGGTAGTATTGCGGCCAACCTCTGTCCAGTTCTGTATAAAAAATATACAAAAGACATTCTATATCTAAGGATGATTATATGACTTTTTATGAGTGTGTTTTGTAACTAGGTGCGCACATTCCCTCTTTGTTTTGATGACACTGACATGACAGCAATGCTGGAAAACGCATCACAGAAGCAGATTCTGGTGCCCATAAGACTGGACATGGAGATTGAAGGACAGAAGCTCAGAGATACTTTTACATGGAATAAAAATGGTATTACTTAGTTTAGAATAATAAAGTAGCAGCTTGAAAGGGGGCATTGAAGAAGGAAAAATAATATAATATTGTCTGATTCATGGTTAAATTTTCACTGATTCATTGTTAATTCAAGTCAACCTTCCAGGCCTTTAGCCATAACCAACCAAGCTGTTTTTCTTTAACCACGCAAGCAAAAATTATTAGTGCCCATAAAAGAATTAATTCGTCAGGCTTGTTTAGGCTAGATCACAGTACCGACCGTTGACTACCGAGTTTATACCACTTTCTAAAGATTTACAGTAAAATAAATATTCTAAAGAAATAAAATAAATCTACCAATTCTAATTTAAGTGAGAAAAGTGAGGAAACGATTTTGTCTATCAACAATATTTTTCCTTACAGAATCAATAATTACACCCGAACAATTTGCGGAGGTTCTCTGCGATGACTTGGAGTTGAACACTAGCACTTTCATCCCGGCCATCGCCACTTCTATCAAACAGCAGATCGAGGCGTTTCCGAGCGAGCCACCCGCCATACTGGAAGAGGCCACCGACCAGAGAGTCATCATCAAGCTCAACATACACGTCGGGAACACTTCTTTGGTAGACACTGTACGGACGATATTCCACGATCGGCCGATGAACACTCGAAGAGGCATTTAGAAGTCATCTATCGATACGCACGTTTCAGGTGGAATGGGACATGTCAGAAAAAGAGAATAATCCTGAACAGTTTGCGATGAAACTTTGCGCAGAGCTGGGCCTCGGCGGGGAGTTCGTGACGGGCATCGCATACAGCGTGAGAGGCCAGCTCGGGTGGCACCAACGCACCTACGGCTTCAACGAAGCTCTGCCGACCGTCGAGGTATTCATTGTCTTTATCAATATTTCTGTTTTGCAATTGCGACGCCATGGATTTTTAGATGTGATTTCTACCACTTGTGTTTGAGCTTCATACCTTTCAGACGCCATATCGGCAGCCGTCGGAGGCCGAGGTGTGGGCTCCGCACCTGGAGACGCTCACTAACGCCGAGATGGAGAAGAAGATCCGAGACCAGGACAGGAACACGAGGCGCATGCGTCGACTCGCCAATACCACGCCCGGTTGGTAGACATACAAAGATTACACAAAGATATACACATACCAAATAGTTTTTCAGAAAACTCTGCGTATCCTACACTTCGTACTTACTTGGATAGAAGACTTATTTAATTAATAAATTATTTTCGAGACGTAAATCGTTAAATTATGAAAATAATTATCTTCATTGACAAAAGTGAAGGATATTCCTGTATTTATTTTCATCATATTTTATTATTTTTTTCCGTTTGCTAAAAGCGAACAAATAATATTCACAATTTTGTATTGTTCGCCCCGATGTTAGACAATTGTTTTAGCTAATGACTTGGGTTTTGTAAAGAGTTTTGGGAGCAAAGGGTCCGAACGGGAGGAAAACGGTTAAAGAGACTTATACGTGTTCAAATTACGCTTAGGCTAGTTGTAATCTATGACATAAGTATTAACTTATTAATATTAAACATATGTGTATTTATCTTATTTACATTTGATACTTAGTAAGTGGACTGTTGATTTTTTCTCACATTAAACATTTTTTTATGGGAATTATTTGTTTCATTTAATTGTCATCTGTGATTAAAACTCATACATTCTACTTACCATACATCTATTCATATCATACAGTTATCATTTACTTTATCTATTAATCTATATATATATATGCACACGAAGCATAAATCATTTATTAACACATCCTAAATCAAGTGTACATATAGTATTTTTGTAAAAATCCAAATCTGAAGTTGGCAATGATGATAAATTGCGTGGACATTTCGTTAGACTTGATCACTAATATCAAATACGGTGTAGAGACCGAAGTCGACTATTTTTGACGTTTTAAGGAGTTTACTTTAGTTGAGAATCTTTAGTTGAGTAAGGTTATTAATCATCGCATTGACAGATGTCTCCCTGAGTCGAGCCGTGAACCGGCTCATTCGCGCTGACGAAGCGTTGTTCCAGACCACGCCCGAGAAACGCAGAAAGAAGATATAAATTAGTTATATTAATTGTAATTATTTAAGTTACGTTCTAATTGAAAACTTCGTTTCACCGTTTTGTGAAATTTATTAGAATTTCATAGTGAACTTCTTATTCTTAGATCTGGTACTAGTAAAGCGTACTCCTGTGACTTTGATAATTAATAAGATCGTATTGAAGATTTTATTTCAACATTAATTTCCCTTCTGGCTTTACACTCGGTCGTCAGACAGTACATCCTTTTTTACAGAACGAAAGTTCACTAGTGCGGTGCTTATAAAAAAAAATACTTAAATTAGCAATATATAAAAACAATCTGGTTTATATTCAATTTATTCTGAAATACCTGATAAAAATAAATCTTATGAAAATTAGTACTTCATTATTCAAGTCATTTTAGTCTAGAAACGGAAAATGTACGAAGGGGTTATCTTGTATGAAGCATTCATTGATTAGAGTTACATATATGTATGTCATATTGCACTTAGTATCTTAGTTTTATATCGATATGATGTGAATTTAAAAATTAATAAATGGACTGTAAAATTATATATTGATGTTTGTTTCTTCCCGTTGCTCCATGAAGGTGCTTCATTATTATTGGTCAATCGAAAAGGATTTTGTCGCGTCTGTCATTGGCCGAGGAATGCTGTACAAACTCGAAACTAAATCAAACGAAGTTACGTAGATAAGTATATATGTGTGTGTGAATATGCATCACCACCGTGAGGCTGAACACTGTTAATTTTGGACAATATTGGTATGACTCATTGGTTATTATCCGTATATCTTATTAGTGTTTGTCCATTGGCATAGAGTTGCCGGAGTTTCATATAGACGTTGTTTTATCGCTTTACCTAACTCTTAAGGACAGGAAATGAATAAATATGAAAATTGAAAGAAATTAAATAATACTACACTTACTCTCGTGGCCATCCATTAATCGTTTCTTAATCGTTTTGCAAAACATTTACCCATTACTTAGTGGAAAATTTCTCGGCCATAGAGGGGTGTGTCTATCGGTTTTTCCGTAACGACCACAGTACAATTGAAGATACGACTAACGATTCCAACGCGACACGCAAATTGATTGTAAGCTGCGTTTACTGTTTTAATTTTGTAGAATTTAAATTGTAGGTAGTACTAATAATAACAGTATCTTTGTGCGTTTCCTTAGGCAGTAGGCTACAATGCCTACTACCTAAATGAAATATAATATAATCTAGGTGCTTATTTATAGATTTTTCCCTGGGAGATTTATACCTAAATGTTATATTATGAAAAAAGTAAGTAACTATTTTAAATTTAATTTTAAACATCAGTTTAACTTAAAGAAGCCTAGATATATTTTGATTTACATATGAAAACGTTGGTCACATCCGGATAACTTAGTAAAAGAAAATTGTGACACCGTTTCATTGTTTTAAAATAAATTGAATTGTCCCAAGACATAAACATTTATTAGGCCTATAAAACGACCCTGTACTGTGTTATATGGTTTCAAATTAGATGGCACAAGGGGAAACCTTGGAGTGCTGTTGCGATGGAGCCGTGTGAATTCCATGTCAATATTCCTCTTCATTTCGCCAATGAATAGAGCTTACGACGTATGTAAAGACGATTCAAGTTTTTAGTTGAGAAAAACATCGCTCGCACATGCGCAGCATCAGCCAATGTGCTCACCAACGGATAGAATCCAGGAATTTAGGGAAGACAAGAGTCGATGGGATCAAACGATACTTTAATAAGTTACAATTAATAAAGTATCTATAGTAAATTAATTTTGAAAAATTATTAAGTTAAGACAATTTAGGAATGAAACACTAGATAGTATTGCAAAATATACTAAAAAGTCACCAGGTTTATGTTATTATATGTATGTATTTGTTCAGGGAAAAGAAAATTTGGGAACTAAACAACAAGTATTACCTACATCCTAAGTAGGTTCATATAAGTAGTACTTCCTGGCTTGTGTCCGAAGTGAGTGCATCTTTATACGATTCCTCATCTCGCGTTATCAACAAAGTCGATAGATTGACGCATCACTATCGTCAGATTGGCGATCCCTCAGTACGAAACGTTGGCCGAAAGAAGCGGATGGAGGCTTACGATTTTCCTCCCCTTTCCCGCCAAAGAGCAATTTCAAATTCTAACCGCCTCTGCTCAATAAATTGACGGAACTCGTTTATAATATTTTTTTTTGAAGGTTGATAAATGAGAAATTTCATTATGTGCTTAAAACGCGGTGAAAGTTTTGTGTAAGTGCCACTCAGGATGTATGGCTGGTTGATGGTAAGTTAATTGTTTCATTTTTAAGCGAATTATTTTTAATTGAGTCATTTTTTCGCGCCTATGCTTTTGTTTAATATCTCGTAGCATATACATTAAAAATAACATTTTATGATCGAAAGCTGTCTCTATACTTAATAAAAACTTTCCCATTAAAAGTAAGTTATAGCTAAAGCAAAAAGTGTACAGATCCACTAGGACATAGAAGGTTACATTACATAAGTACCTACCATGAACATTAAGTTAATAGCACGTAGATTAATCATAAGTTTTGAAGCTTTAATGGGGATACAATATTGCAAGATCGAATTGATAAGAATGAAGATGAATGAAAGACTAAATAAAGAGATGGGTATAGTTTCTATATTGTCGAAATGATCCTTAGGCAGGCTGCGGACGACAGGTGACGAGTAAGGCATTTTTTTAGCCTATAATTTCATAATATGTTTATTATGGGCGGAACTATATATTTTTAATCAAGTGTAGTTTTGAGTTTATCAGTGATCACTCTTATAGATCCTGTACATTGGGAAGTCAAATCTTCGCTATATGATTTATTTTGATTACGCTCGGTTACTTATGAATGACAGCAAAGTTCTAGTGAAAGAAGATCCATCCGTATGCTTTTTTCATAATACTTTACATAATGGAAAAAAGGAGATCACAATTAGTCAACGCTTTTTCCCACAGAACAAATAAATAAATAAGTATTTACACGTTGTCGGCAGTTTTATTTACTATGAAATCTAGTTATTTATTCTAATAATTGTTACCCAAAAAAATATTAAATAAAGAAAAGATCGTCGGGATTTGTTCATTCAGAAACTAGGACTTCTTTATAAAAAATTATGTCACAATTTAGGAGTCTATAAAATCTATTAGGATAACGTCCAAGTTTGTGGAGCGAGTATATGTTTGGGACTATTTAACACTAACCTCTGCAAGCAACTTCGCGTGTGATCCAGGACAAAACTTTGACTGATCTGAACTGAATCACTTATTACTTAGCCTAACATTTTAGGCATAACTAATAATATTAGGTCCTTACATATGAAATTGGCGTTTTGTCGTACTGGCCACTTTGACCTCAAATACCTCCTCTTTGGTTAGGAATTTCAAATTTAAATTTGTACAGCTATTTACTCATGTATTTGTGCTTCGATTACCGTCATTCATTTGTTTTTTCCTGTTTGCGTCACTCATTTTACAAAATGGAAAACTTAAAGTATCGCATTATTTACGAGTAAGAGTTCCGCCGTGGCACTAGTGCTGCGGAAACGACTCGAAGGGTGAATGATGTGTATGGCGGTCATGTTGCAAAAGAAAACACAGTTCGTTTTTGGTTCCAACGTTTTCGTTCTGGAAATTTCGACCTGCAGAACAAGCCCCGTGGACGGCCTGAGACCCAAGTTGATAATCAAGTATTGAAGGCTATTGTGGAAGCGGATCCATCGCAAACCACGTCCGATAAAACTGTTTTAATTCACTTGAAACAAATTGGGAAGATTAAAAAGCTTGAAAGGTGGGTACCTCACGAATTGACTGAAGCAAACCGGCAAACGCGCGTCGACTGCTGCGTTACATTACTGATCCGCCACAATAATGAAGGTATTTTAAACCGAATCATTACCTGTGATGAAAAATGGATTCTTTACGATAATCGGAAGCGCTCAGCGCAATGGTTAGATCCTGGTCAGCTAGCCAAATCCTGCCCCAAGCGAAAATTAACCCCAAAAAAGTTACTTGTAAGCGTTTGGTGGACTAGTGCCGGTATTGTTCATTGCAGTTTTCTCAAATCTGGCCAGACTATTACGGCTGATGTCTATTGTCAGCAATTGCAAACCATGATGGAAAAGCTAGCGGCTAAACAACCTAGGCTAGTCAATCGCTCCACGCCACTGCGACTTCACGACAACGCTAGACCACACACTGCACAACAGACGGCTACCAAATTAGAAGAGCTTCAATTGGAATGTCTAAGACATCCTCCGTACTCCCTGGACCTTGCTCCAACAGATTATCATTTTTTTCGAAATTTGGACAACTTCTTGCAAGGAAAAAAATTTAACTCTGATGGGGCAGTCCAAATAACCTTCACAGATTTTATTGATTCCCGTCCGACTGGTTTTTTTAGTAAAGGGATCAATGAACTACCTATGAGATGGCAAAAGTGCATAGAAAACAATGGTTCATACTTTGATTAATTAAATATATTATATTTAAAAAAAATCGACTTCCATACAAAACGCCAATTTCATATGTAAGGACCTAATATTATTAGTTATGCCTAAAATGTTAGCTAAGTAATAAGTGATGGTTTTACATTAATGTTAATGACTTCAATAAATAGGTATTCTATTTTTTATTGTTAAATGTAATTACAGTAAGTTTACGGAGAGAAAGATACCTATGTATTCAACAAAAATTATAATTGTATTTACATCAGTTACTACGAAACGCGAGTTTAATTAATAAATTAATTAGTAACGTTGTGTTGTAGCAATATCTGATATATGGGAAATGTATAGAAAATACTAATTGCGTTTTGTATGAATTATTAATACTAATCTATGTAGATATAAAATAAATTGTATCCCTTTCCTATATGTCCCTTATATTCTTAAGTCAAAAATTAATTTTTCCGGCGTCGGGACGTGACGACACCATCGCCCACTGGTGAAATAACCTGTGACAGAAGTTATTTCATCAGTGCAGTCAGTCAACCCCCTTCCTAGTGGGAGTGCCATGCTGTTGCTTTCGGGCTTCAGCCAAACGGGCAGGCACGACCGGGGCAGTACCGCTGTCTCACAGAAAACCGGCGTGAAGTGATGCAATAGGTTCAGCTTATTGTACTCGCGTTTCGTGCGGTGAGTGAGACTCCCGGAGCCCATCAATTCCCCACCCCAGAATATGAAGATGCAGTTTAAACAGAGATTACCCTAGGGGGGTACCACACGTTTCCGCTGTGGAGAATCTCCCTCTGAGCGTCCATCATCGGAACAATCAGTATTCGGTGGTGGATGCACAGGCTGCCCTTCGTATTCTGGGGTGGGCAAAAACTGCGCAAAAAACTTTAACTTTAGGTTTCGATCTCGGGGCAAACGGAAGAATTTACCGAAGGTATCCCCGTCCACGCTCTCAGTGGACTTTACCAATGTTAGGGGGCTCAACTCTAATCTTAACGCGGTTCACTTTCACTTCGAAACTGCGAAGCCGGCCTTATTCTTCCTTACTGAGACTCAGATATCCTCCCCGGCTGATACATCCTACCTCTCCTACCCGGGGTACAAATTGGAACATGCATTTGTGCCGCGGGCGGGAGTTTGCGTGTACGTCAGAGAGGATATCTGTTCTCGTCGCCTCGGGTCGCTTGAAGGAAGGGACCTATCTAGCCTCTGGCTGCGCGTAGACTGCGATGATAATCCGCGATTCTACGCATGCCTGTATAGGTCCCATAGCGGAAATACCGAAACTGACCGACTCATTGAGCACATCCAAATGGCTACAGATTCCCTGCTCGAAGGGGTTCCTACCGCTGAAATCGTGATACTTGGCGATTTTAACGCTCACCATGCCAATTGGCTCGGCTCGGAAACCACCGATCACGCGGGAAGATCCTTTCACGACTTTGCTTTAGCTTACGACCTGTCACAAATGGTCCCTGCGATTACGCGAATACCAGATGTGGATGGTCGTAAACCCTCTTTGTTGGACCTTCTGCTGATCTCACATCCGGAGACCTATCAAGTCTCTGTTGACCCGCCATTGGGTTCATCGGATCATTGTGTGGTCCGGACTACTGTGCCTACTACGCGCCCACCTCGGCCCCGTTTTTCGGGTTGTCGCCGTATTTGGCACTATCGGTCAGCAGATTGGGATGGGATGCGGTCTTTCTTTGCGTCCTACCCTTGGGGGCCTATGTGCTTTTCGTCAGAAGCTCCAGATTCCGTCGCTGCCTCTGTCGCCGAAGTGGTTCTGCAGGGCATGGAACTCTTTATTCCATTTTCTGCGGCGCCGATCGGTGGCAAGTCACAGCCCTGGTTTAAGCGTTCTTGCAAGGCAGCATCGCGTCGAAAGCGAGAATGCTTTAATGCATGGGCGGAAGCGGCGATATCTCGTGATGCCAATACCAGCGAACATAAAAAAAGCATATAACTCAGCCTCCAGGTCCTTCAAACGGGAAATCGCTAAAGCAAAGTCAGAGCACATCGCCAGATTTGGCGAGAGATTGGCCCAACTCCCTTCGGGGACTCGAGCCTTCTGGTCTCTCGCCAAAGCTGTACAAGGGAATTTTTGTCAGCCATCCATTCCACCGCTGCACAGGGAGGATGACTCGCTCGCCCACATTGCGAAGGAGAAGGCCGACCTCTTGGGCTGTCTCTTCGCGTCCAACTCGACTTTGGATGACCGAGGGGGATCACCACCGACGATTTCGCGGTGTGATTATTCAATGCCGGAAATCACATGCCGGCAACGTGCTGTTCGCAAGGCACTATCTTCCTTGGACATTCATAAGTCGAGCGGGCCGGATGGTATCCCTCCAATTGTGCTGCGTACTTGTGCTCCTGAGTTGGCTCCGGTCCTGACGCGCCTATTCCGGTACCTGTACTCGCTCGGCACTGTCCCGAAGTGCTGGAAGACCGCTTCGATACATCCGATCCCTAAAAAAGGCGATCGCTCTGATCCGTCCAACTATCGTCCAATAGCTATAACCTCCTTGTTTTCCTAAATAATGGAATCCATTATTAATGGCCAGCTCTTGAGGTACCTAGAGGGCCACCAGCTGATTAGCGATTATCAGTACGGCTTTCGTCGTGGTCGTTCGGCTGTTGACCTTCTAGTATACCTTACACATAGATGGGCAGAGGCAATTGAGTCCAAGGGGGAGGCGCGAGCGGTTAGTTTGGACATAGGGAAAGCCTTCGATCGGGTGTGGCACAAAGCACTGCTCTCGAAGCTTCCAGCCTACGGGCTTCCCGAGAAATTATGCGACTGGATCTCCAGCTTTCTGGCCGATCGGAGCATCAAGGTCGTCGTCGACGGAGCATGTTCCGACCTTAAACCCGTGAATGCTGGGGTCCCACAAGGCTGTGTTCTGTCCCCGACCCTGTTTCTTCTGCATATCAATGACATGTTGCAACTTAGCAACATTCATTGCTATGCGGACGACAGCACTGGGGATACTTTTTACACTGGCCGGGCAGGTATTTCTCGGGCAGTTGTCGATGAGTACCGGAACAAACTTGTGTCTGAAGTCGAAACTCTACTACGTGGAGTCTCGGACTGGGGTAGACTAAACCTAGTCCAATTTAACCCCAAGAAGACACAAGTTTGCGCGTTTTCCGCGAAAAAAATACCCTTTGTCGCTACTCCTCTTTTCGAAAACACTCTTCTTGAAGCCACAGCCAGCATCGGAATACTTGGCATTGACATATCGAACGACGTTCAGTTTCGCGGTCATTTGGAGGGAAAGGCTAAATTAGCCTCCAAAAAGCTTGGTGTGCTCAGCAAGGCGAGACGGTACTTCACTCCGGGCCACCGCTTGCAACTCTATAAAGCGCAAATACGGCCCCACATGGAATACTGTTCTCACCTCTGGGCGGGGGCTCCCCAGTACCAGCTCCTTCCACTTGACCGTATCCAACGAAGAGCGGTTCGAATCGTCAATGACCAATCCCTCTCGGAGCGGCTCGATCCTTTGGCGTTGCGTAGAGATGTGGGGTCACTCTGCATCTTCTACCGCATTTACCATGGAGAGTGTTCGGAGGAGTGGTTCGGATTAATACCTGCAGCTGAGTTTCATCATCGGACGTCGAGGCAGAATACAAAATTCCACCCGTATCACCTCGACGTCCGCCGTTCCACGACTGAGAGTTTTTCAAGGCAATTTTTGCCGCGCACCACCGCTATGTGGAACCAGCTGCCCACTGAAGTATTTCCGAACCAATTCGACTTAGGGTCCTTCAAGAAAAGAGCGTACAAATTCTTAAAAGGCCGGCAACGCACTCGCGAGCTCTCTGGCATTGAGAGTGTCCATGGGCGGCGGTATCACTTAACATCAGGTGAGCCTCCTGCCCGTTTGCCCCCTATTTTATATAAAAAAAAACTGGAATTGTATAAGAAAAGCACCTTTTGTATGGCAATCAAATTTTAAACAAAAAACATTAAAAGATCTTCCTACTAAAGTTTTTAAAATCGACTTAATGTACTTAATGTTTTTACTTCTGTAAAAAATGTATTTTTATGATTTTTTGCGTGAACATTGTAATTAATATTAATTTGATAACGTTATAATATATTTTAAGAAAGTTGTTGATGTTGTGATAGAATTATATAAGAATTAACTATAACGATATAATTCTATGTAAAATTCTACCTTTAAGCGAAGCTTTAGATTGTAGCACCGTAATATTTCTGTACCATATTGTAAATAAATTATTAATATTATTATTATATAGCTGAAATATACGCTTTTAAAATGAAGTTAATTCATAAATGTGAATGCAAATCCATTTAATATTATTTATAAGCATGAATATAGAATTACCGATACCAAGAGATTATTTGCCGTCAAAAAGTAATTGAAAAAAGCCAATAAGGTAGATAATAATCCATTCTTTTGTTGCCTGAGGTGTCAGGCATTGGATTCAAATGAAACTCTATTAAATAGCATATTTATCTGCTTTCATTGCGAAGAAAATGATTTGAAAAGTCTTAAAGAAATTACATTGACAATTAAGAAAAATAATGAAACGCTTTAAACAAGCTTTCTTTGTGATGTACGTGTTCGAAATAGATAATTTCAATTTAATTATTTTTGATCTCAAATATTTTTTCTCGGCTGATCGTCACATTTATTAGTTGAGTCATTGTTGAAATTTATTCGGGTTGCGTTAGACACATTTTTATTTTGATATATACTTTTTGTTAATTATAATTGATAATAGTTACGTCCACTATTTAGAATTGTATAGTGAGTGTTTAGTGCGTTTTTGAGAACTATCGTGTGCCAAGGTATTCATTATATATATTAAGATAGCATCAGTCTAACCTCTCTTTGTTCCCAAACCAATAGAATTTCTCCAAATCCTTACGGCTGATAATATTGTGTGCCTTTCTTTCTGGTAAGAAGATATTGTAACGACGTATGTACTCAGGACTTATTATTCTAGTATAAGATTGTGTATCGACGGCCATCGAACCGTTCTTTGTGGTACAGTACGAGTTTTGGATGTTATGTCGTCACACTTAATTATACATGTTAATATAGAGCTAAACGTTAGCAAATCGTCAACATAAACACGGTAACGTGTCCCAATTCGTCGTGATCCGGTAACATGGTTACTGCAGCGAGCCGTGCAGACAACAGACAAATTTAATTTGCGCTCGTTCTATTTAAAATAAACGGTAAATAAACCTTATTAGGTGTAAAACATTTTCAACGTGAAATCAAATGTGTAGGTGTCAATTTATTTCATAATAGCCTTAACATTTTATATTAAATCCAGCGGTGATATTTTGTTCAATACAAAGTTAACAACCTCTTTATAGAGAATTTGTGGAAATATTACGAATATAGTCATGAATGACAGTGAAAATTCTTGCACATATGACTTTTCAACTTTCATATTCACAACTTCATCAAATAGTTCTGTTTGAGACGTTAAATTTCTTTGAAGAACGCTGAAGTGTCTCGACTTTGTCATCTCATTATCAAGTCTACTGTATGCATGAATTGCATTCATACATATTACTAAGCTCATTACAAAATGGCGGCTTAATCGTTCGATTTCCAAGTATAGGAATACGTTGTACATGTAGTTGGTAATATTGAATGGATTTTTCAAATGTGAGTATTTACGAGTTGATTTGAAACTAAGGAACCTTTTATGAACCATGAAAAAAATCACGCCAGGACTTTAATGATTAATTTGGGTATGAAGTAGACGTTAACCGAATGTCATATAAAAATATTTTGATGTCGCACTTGATACATATGTTAAAATTAAAAATTAAAATTACTTTATTCAATATCAAGTTACATTATTTTAGCAGGTATTGGAGCCCCTGAACTAAGTCTAGGGAGACCTGTACATCAGGGTACTCCGCTCATCCAATGGTTTAATTGAATTGTAACTTAAACAATCGCTTATAAAATATTTCATAAAGAAAAAGACCTATTATAAAATAAAGATAAAGGTCTAGGTATATGTAAAAGGCAGCAGCTGGTAGAATATGATAGATATGTTAAATCTGTTGATTTCATAATTGTAATGTGTCTCGGGCTGTTATGTATTAGGCTCAGCGTGGTAACTTTATCAAGGCACGCAGGCGAGCTTATATAAATAATGCCAAGATTTACTGTTGACTAAGGTCGTAAGCGTAAGAGCATCTTGAAGCCTGATTTCGATGAACTTCGTCGCATTAAAATACGCCTTTTTACGATAAACATTAACAGCATTAACCTTAACTCTTGATCATATATGGACAGCGAATAATTCCCTTTTGTTGTTCTACAGTTAATATTTTTTTAACGTGGGAGAATGATCTAGTCTCATTTAAAACAAATTTATTTCAACCAAATTGACTAAAACAATTGACAAACATTTATACAAGAATGTGCCCAAGGTTACGTTTATAGTTGTTACAGTTTATTGAAGCACTTCTCCCTTGTCGTATCTTAACATTGATAGCTAAAGTAGTTCTAAAATTGATAATCATTGTAATCACTGAAAAATGTTATCAACACATCATGGCAGGTGTTAAGATGTAACACAATATATTCAGTGACCAGCAACGCATGTTTATATTTTAGTATCATATCTCTTAAAACTGTACACAGGCCACTGTAAGACTTTATTTTGTATTTTAAACCACACTTTAACTGGAGATATGCCAAGGTCGTTTTCATTTGCGATATAAAAAATGGTCTTGGGGATTTTGTGAATACCTACTCCACATTTAAAACACTTTTATTTACTGTATTAAAATGTTGATAACATTATTACTTACTTCATTCTACTTAAAGTAAGGCCAGCAAGAGACTGCCAAGTGAGAAATCTAATTGAAAGTTAATAATTTGTCCTATATAACGCCTTTTATTCCTACGAAAGTGGTTTTTGCAATTTACTAATTGTATTTGTATATAACATAAACAAAATCGAATGTATTCACTATTTAAAGGATTAGTAACAAAAAAGAATTAAAAAAAAAGAATTACTAGTCTAACGAAAGAAAGTAATATTCCTTAACGTAAATTATATATTTTTCTTATGTAATGTTGTTGTAGCAAATTGCTTAAGTACAAATATTTCTATTGCTTGTATTTTCCTTCTTTCTGATAATATCTGACATCAAAAGACTTTCCTGATACTTTGATTCCAACAGCGAATTTAACTGAATTATTTATTGAGATAATTTTATACATTAAGGGTTCATTAGTTATTGGTGAATTGAATTGATCGTCATTATATCTAGAAACAAGATAACTAAGCCAACGAACTACTACGGCAACAATAATATGTATCAATTGTAATGAGAGATTCTTAATGTTGTTTTACATTTATTATTTATACTTCCTTCGATTGTGCATTGGGATGGATTTACTCCCTAGTTTTTTGCTGGACATTGGTCGTTTGTTCAACAATTATTGAATTAGAACCTAAGCCTCGAAGCCACGAAGGAATGGAGATTATACTGTGGTGCTTTCTAAGGCTTACTCGTTATGAAGTAATTTTTTAACTCCATGTACAATACTATCATCCATTTTTCATCACAAGTATATATTCCATACTGTTTTATGAGATAATAGACAATTTCATGGAGCTTTGACCTAACGGCGTCATAAACCGTTGCTTACATGATCTCACTCTAGCTAACAACGTGGACACAACACGATGACAGCTTAACACTAGTAGAGACCCACCAGCTGTTGTCGTGAAATATAATAGGTTGTATATATGGTTCCGATAAATAGGTTGGCCAGAAGTTAACTATATAGCCAAGAAAAGTTATATAATCACTATTTATTAATATCTGCCTCCCGCCATGTATGTTTTACATATTTCTTAAAATTGAGTTAAGATATAAAATAGTATTTAGAATATGCAGTCACAAATGTTGCCTTAAGTATAAAATATCGTCTATCTAGAATAAATCAATGTAGGGATATATCCTGTAGAACGGCATTATACTTTACTGGCATAAATCATAATAAAGATTAGTCGAGCACATTACAAGCGCCCTAGAGGATCACATGATAAGCCTACAGCGGACATTCGATGTTCTTAATCCCCGGATTAATCCCTGATTGGGTTACGTGATCATGACTCAATATTGTTCCATAAGAACATCAACAATATTTGAAAAAGTGTCTTACGCGACATAAACATAAAAGTGAAAATATAAATTACACGTGCAAACCATAAGGTGACAAGAAAGATCTACATTTGAAAAATGTACTGAGTATAGTCTTACTTACCTTAATTCCAAAACTACCACCAATCTACAACATGTGTTGTATTTAAATGACATTCTAGTTACAAGTGTGACTGGAGTTAAATAAAAAGTACTTGAGCGATCGAAACGAAGTGATTGCTTTAGTAAGAGTGCTTTATTATATTAAATTGAAAATACATTTAAATATTCTGTGGACACGTTTTTACAAAAACTGACAAATTAAGCCTGTACAAAAGTGTCATGTGTTGTGTTTTTAATTAAAATCTTAGTGAAGGTTCACTGTAATGAGAACTCAGATGAAAAGTCTCGAGGCTTTATATGAGCATACTTTTACCTTCAAGTGAAAATATATTACCGAAAAATTAATTTCATCCTTTTCTATTTTTGGTTTTAACAAAACGATACTAGCACTAAGAATGAAAACATATCTAAATTATCTGTTATCAATAGTAGAGTCTTGGAATTTGAGGAATATGTTTCACCATATATGGAAGTAAACTTACTTGCTGTGTAAAATATTAAATATAACGTCCTTTTTGTAATATTTATTTTTAAATACATTTAATAGACATGTTTAATATGTATAACTTTTAAATAGAAAATATATTTACGAGTTTTGTCTACATAATGTTCTTACGACAAATGTAAAGAATAAATAAAGCAACAATTTGATTAAGGCTTATCTTAAGACTGTAGAGCTGGCAGTAGGTTATTATGACAGAAATCTGGAGGCTGAAGAGTCTTGAGGAAGGCCATTACCTCCCGTTTGGAGAACCGCTGCTTACGACACTCTAACCTCTCAACACTTCTTGCGATTTCGACTACAGTACCCTTGTACGAGTTCGACATTATAGTAAATCATCTTTACTAAAGTTCCTTCAAGGAAAGGTAGGCTTTTGTATGGGCTAGTTTGTTAATAATATGAAAATTAATAAATAATTATTATGATACAAAATTACAAAATAAAACTTATATAAATTGTGTATCTAGTATTTTTTAGGTTGTAATAATTAAATAACAAACACAAAAGAACAAGTTTGTTTGATGTTTTCATTTATCTAAAACAAATTCTGTTCCAATAATTATTTTATATATCATGCAATAGATTTTCGGATGCACAAATTGTGTCATTTTCGTTGTTTCTATGTAAAATCCGTACTAAATATTGCCTTTCGTGATGAGATATAATACAGAGATTCTAAACGATTTCAGGGTAAATATTCTTAAAATATATATTTTTTTATAATTTGAGTATAGTGTGGTCAAAATAATATTCGTTGCGCTGTAGTTAATTCAAAAGAGGTGATCATTCTGCAGTTATTAAAAGCGTTGTAGTTTTCATTCTTAGTAATGTCTGTTACGTGGAAATGAAACAATCACATTAACACTCACATCGTTATCAACTGATGACAGCGAACGATTTCACTGACCGCGACTTACATTATCATCCTAATTAATTTATAACGGGAATATTTTCCAGAGTTAATAATGATTAATTACATGTTAAATACGTGCGTTCTGAATAAATATTGCATAATAATTGTGCTATTTTATCGACGTTATTCAATAGTTAAAAGACAAGACGAATTAATTAGTTAATATGATTAGAAAAAACTGATTGTGTTGGACGGAGTGAAGATGTTAAATGTTCTGTGGTGAAAAGGCAGCAACCACAGCTCATGGAAATGACTTTGTTAGTGGATGCGTTGTTAGTTTTTGTAGTAAGTACTTTTTAAAATTCTTAAGACCGTAAAGCGGATGCTGTAAGATTATCTCAGGGGGCAAGTGTTACGAAGTGCGCCTTAACCGTCCATCTCGGATCTAGGACCAGTCCCATATATTTGCGAGGTGCTGACTACGATAAATACTTCACCAACTACGATGCTTGCACCTTAGGGTGGTGCCCTGCGCTGACCGTCGAAACATATCGCCGATTTGGCGAGGGTGACTGTGAGACTAAGCCTTCTAATTTCATACATTACTCTGGCTACTGCGGCAGTAGCCGCGCTTCCTTGATCTGCCTATAAGCAACCACAACGTGTCGTCGGCGCAAATGACATTTTTACCAATCCAATATTTAGATTTTATTATTACACTTTCAACAGTCGGTTATGAAATAACAATTTAAACGGATTATTTACCGCATACATATATCGGCAGCTCACCAGGCTGACATGAATTACGTAGCGTTTCCAATACGCGATTACACTACTCCACATTTATACTATTACTAAAAACTTTCCCTATAGCACGTTTCGCACGTGCTCTCCTGTTTCGTTGAACGGAAACTGGGGATTGCACTCAGGTATATTCTGTCTCACTCGCTATGTAATTTCTCTTTGAACATAGAAATGGAAATAGCAAAATAAAAAAATAACAACTTTTGGACTCGGTTTTCGCTTAAAAAAATATCATTATACATACACTGCGATTTCCTTTTGAAGAAATATTGCACACCAAATAAATTCCATGGTTAACTTAGTTAAATCGTTTTTACTTCTTGTCAATTTTCACATTGCATTTTCTTCCAAGTTCCAGTAGCATTCCACTCAGATTGCAAGTAAGATTCTATACTTAAACAGTATTATTTTTCTTTGATATCCCAACTCGCTAAGAACCTTTCCTTTATAAATACTTTATTACTTTTGCTTTACCAAGTTCGTTTCCTATTCTCAGTATCTTTGACTAAGAATTGAGAGTTTGAGACAGTGCCTGTTTTGCATGAGGAGGCAGCGATCCTGTTTGTTAGAAACTTATCATCATCAATGGTATATCGTAGTTCAGAATGATATATAACTACAGAGACATTATTATAATAAATACCTATTTCTATATGTAACATGTAGTATTGCAATTAATTAAATACATACTGTAAGACTTAGTTTAATAGTATATTCAAAGTTCTCACACAAATGCACTACACTTTTCTATTTAATGTCAGAATGTACATGTTAGGTTTCAAGTTCTAAATGACATCTGAATGAGAGCGGAAGCTCGTATTGGTAATTTTAATTGGATCTCTATCTGGCTGATAGAGAAAATACCGGATTGTAAGGATGTCCGGTCCTCGCCACCATTTTCATCCGGATTATCTGCCCTGCGACGGAGAAACGAATTTAAATCCGCTTACGGACGAATCACCTACAATTGCGCGACCAACCGCGATTTATCTATTGCCGTTACATTTATATCAAATTAAGTGTATTAAAATGATACAATAGTCTTTTAGTTATGAGTCACGTGATTCTTAATTTGTCTGGTAATTTTGAATTGTTTATTTCTTCAAATACTCGTAAAGAACTTCATTTATCACGGCCACCGCTTATTTTAATTGTTACTATTGTGTGAGACAGCTCTATTCATAACTAAATGAAATGTATGACTACAGTTTGTATATTGTTAGACCCCAATGGCTGTGACTTGCAGTCGAACGGTAGCACATTTGAAACTATATCAATCAGGCATTTTACATGTACACCACTAGTAGTACCTTCATATCACCAATAACTCAATAACTTTCAGTCAGTAATAAGATTGCAGCGGGCTCGTAATAATGTTACGTTACAGGTAATGTCGCAGGTACTGGGCTGAATTATTTTAGGAATCCTATTATATGTTTAATATTACTAATTTGTAAACCTAATGTGCTTTAAATTTTTGTTTACTTACATGCACCATACTAATTGACTTCAGCGACCATTAGATATACTATACTCACATAAAGTAAGCAATGTACTCCTGTATAAACGAATCAAATCAACAAATAATCAAAAACTTGCGTTGATATGCGATGTTATTTTAGGGGTCTGATGTAATGGAGTACATAGATACGACTTTCTTCTCTGCTCAAAGGCCAAAATAGACATCTATATTTTCCAAATAAAATATATACATGACTTTCTCGCTATAAAAACACATAATATCTTTGAAAAGGTCTGTCGGTGGAGTTGTCATTCAGTGAGGGTGTGCCTTACAGATTCAAGTCTCGTCCGGTAGATATTTATCTAGAATACTAAACTCTGTCGGCGAAATGTCAGTCGGCTTAAATTATACAATTTAGCCTGATTTTGCTGTTTACGAATTTCCATACTTTACTGTTCCTATATTGTTGTAGAAGTTACAGCCGGAGTTCTGCGGTTATTTAAACGTATTATTTTGTTACTATTTGCGCATAACGGGAAATGGAACCTTTGAGACTTTTCTTTTTTAAAAATTAGTATTCGTATTAAAAGCTAATTTCATCTTAATTTTTTATATTGTTGGACTTCAGCAGCGCAGGTTAAGGATACATAAAAAATATCACATCATTTAGAATTACGAAGTTGCAATGGAGTTTTGGTTAAAAGTCCTCTTTAATAAGTTTAACTTTTTCTTGCGATTATTAAAGGCCAAAATCAAACAATAAAAATGCGCGCCTCAGTCATGAGTATTATTTTGTAAGATATTAATTGCTATCAAATAATGTCAAGAACAATTTATTTGTAGGAGGATTCATATCCTGTTAACAGCCTCCGAAATAATGAATTATACTCGAATTAATTGAATCAAACATATACGGTCGTGGACTTTTCTAAAAATCTTATGTAGACGATATATTTTATTTGTTGCATAAAGATTTTCAGTTCAAAAAACATAAGTTGCAATAGAAATCTCTTCAAAGGCAAGGTATTTATCTAAATAGATAAAGTAAATAAGAGTGGATATAACTAGTCTTAATATTGAATCTTTCTTAAGAGCCGTACTAAATAAATTAAGTTTGTTAGGAAGTTGGTCCACGCCAACGGAGAGCTTGCGACAAGTTTTGCGTTTCAACTTTTTCTCTCATTAGATGTTTGAGGCAGCTACTTATAAAAATATCTTAAATAATAATATTTTCAAATACTTGATTGAGATTACTGTTCTCAAACCAACCATTCAAATTCATCAGAATAAAGTGACAACAACATCACACATGTGATGAGGACCATGCAAATATGTTAGAAAAAGTATAGACACGTGTGAAAATACCATAAGAACTTAAAAAGGCGCAGCACTAACCGGGTCTGTGCTCTTGTGAACTTCCTCACAATCGAGTAGCCTGCAATATCGCAGCACACAATTCCCAAGGGAACTCTTTGTATCGAAAAAGTCGCATGGGTCCGCAATTTTGTATGAATTTATTATGTAGACACACTAGATCCTTGACGTCACAATTCAAGTGAAACAAGTCATATTTTTTAAGGCTTTTAAGATTAAAAATTATACATGTTTAACTCTAATTAAGTTTGGTAGCGGTTTTTGTATGGATAACGTGATCAATGTGGTATCAAATTATTTCAGTATAATTAGTATTATTATTATTTTATTTTGTAGCCAAATTCACATTTCAAAGATCGTCATGCTCGCTTAAATGTCATTGCTTGTGGCAGCGTCCATGCGTCGAGTTGTCTCTCTTCCTAAATATGGCGCGGGGGCCAACTGCTGGCCATGCGTCATATTTGCGTTACATGTGTGTTATTTGTGGTGCCTGGTCGGACTTGAATTCGTGTATCCGGTGATGTTAGTTATTTCGTCTATGTATTTGCGTGTTGTTCCCACGACAATGTAAGTGCGTGCTCCTATTGCACCATGCCTCTTGCTGATAGAGGATCTTTGACAATCTGAGACAAATCTTTGTTTTTACTTTATTTTATTATTATTAATTACTTAAGACGTCATTCGGAATACGGTGTAATGGTTGCATCTCTTTACCAACATTACAGCGATTAAAAAGAGTGTCTGAGAGTTTTTGCCAGTTCTTCTCTTCCATTCTACGCCCTTGATTTGAGAACTGGCAGTAAATGTAAAATTAGAAGCATTTCGTATATATTTATATTTTGACGTTCATAAGTGTATATTGTATTACCTACATAAATAAATTAATTTGAATTGAATTGATAAGATCAAATAAAACAATTTATTTGAAGCCAACAACTGGCTTTAATTGTTTTAAACATGAGCTTATAATTAAGATAATATTAGGAGCGTTGCGACGCTGGAAAAACAAAAAACTAACTGGACTTATTGAATTAATGAGTTCGTAAATCTATGTGACACTTTTATTTTGGGATTTATCGGAAATAGAAATAGAATGTTAATATTTAATTTATGAGTGGTCAAAACTAAACAGCTCATATTGGCTGCTAATTATTAACATATTATTTTATATAATATTTGTATATTTATTTATTATATACATATGTCACTTAACTAATGTTAGGTTACATAACTCTCTCGTAAACATATTTAATAAATCGGGAACATAATAAAATTCACCCTCATGATATTCAAATAAAGATTTCAGTGATATCGTTAAGGCTTAGCGGAAAATTGTTCCCAATTCACACATATTTCACAAGAGCAATCTCGCCTCGCTTGTGCTATATTGGGTCCACAATGTACGTTTAACATTTTGGGATGCTAAAACGAAAACGGATCCATGATTAGTAGGTGTGAGCTTTCTTTCAATATGTTTAGTTGAGTGAGTTTTACATATCACACGATTAACTTTTATTCGTGAGGACGGAATTATTGAAATTATTCGGTTTTTACCAATTTCACCAATATAAACAAGGTTTAGGGTAGATATTTTTTACCGCTTTCCGTTGCCCGTGCAAAGAAATTGCTGGTTCAAGTCTTATGAATAATCTAAATATTTTCGTTCGAATAAAAAAAAAAAAGATTAGTTTTAATTTTTCCCGGAGATATCGCTCGAATCAGCAATAGTCGAGAAATGGCCATATCATGTAAGTTCAGTCGGTTTAAATCTACGAGGAAGTCATGTGCAGTGGCCGAGGGTGGCGACATTTCTCGCCAGCAGATTACCTGTTTACCGGAATGGGATTATTTACTACTGATTGGAACGCTATCACAACTTACTCACAACCATTTCTTCTTACACGGTCTCGGTAAACAAAATTCTGAAAACTAAGCCATATTCCTTATTAAAACTATTAAGTTCAATTACTCTCCTAATAATATCTTATTTACAATTGTGTTTTGTACGAATTAAAGAAAGATGTAAATATGTTTTTCTTACTCTGTATAACTCAAAGGAGATCAGAGGATCCAATAAATATTTGCAGCGGAAACTTTGCGTTGAGGAAAATTAAGTTTCAAAGTTCAAACCTACACCGATAAATGAACTTATGAATATGACTCACGCAACGTCTCATTTTAATAATTTAACACGAAAATGTTATTTAAGAGTTTCTACGTATTAACTGTATCTTTAGGGAAGATATCCTGATAATAATAGGAATCTCACTTTTTAGATTTGGTGGTATATCACCTGCGGCAAAGGGTGTATTTACTCGGGACGACAATTTCCTAACCCACGAGTCATGACAATACAAACTTGTTTTAATAGTCTTCATTATATTGTAACTTTATATTTCGCAATAGCACTTTAAAAATGAAACATGTTCTTGACAAAGATAATTTTTTATTGTTATTACAGAAATACATATTTTCAAAATTAATGATAATTATTTTTAAATAACATAACAAGATACTAAAACAATAATATGAAATTAAAAGACATTTAAAGTATTTGGTCCTTAGCAGAGTCCTCTTAATGCTAGCAGTATTTCCTCGCTGTGTGTATTGCGTAATCACGCTATACGACTATCTTTCTAAATAATTAAGTCCCCTACGCCTAAGTTTAAATGGAGAAAAATCGAAGTGGAAGCTTAATTCAAATTACTATAAAAACCAGGACCGACCCGTAATTTTAATATAATTACATTACTTCGGTAAAATACTTCTAATGTAGAGCGCGACAGCGAACACAATGTAAAAATGGTAATAACAACATAATTTCTTAATGGATTCAGGAGTACACTTTTAGCATTCAAGTCAAGTCTGTATAAAAGCGGTGTGAGTGGATTTCTTAATGAGAGCGATATGAAAGGGCAATCGGCTTTACTTTATCGGGTATGCAATATAGTTTTCCTGTAATCGGACATATTTACATGAAAATGTATTTAATATATTTAAAAAAATATCAAATTTCTAAAAAAGAACCACGTTATATGTTTCAAGGTATATTTTATAGAGATACAAACGAAAGAATGAAATAATTATGGTGCTGTGGGAGGTTCACCAATACAGCTATATCCATATATTTCCTTAAACATTAGAAAATAAATAAGTGAACCGCAGACAGAATTATTAATCTAGCATCTAATTAAGAATGAATACTTTAATATAATTACAATGTTGTTGTAATATGGAAAGTGAAACTCGAGTTACAAGCGAAGTTAAAACGAGTGAAATTTACATAAAATAATAGAATTTGAATTGTTTGCAGCTGCGAGCGAGGATCAGCCAGGTTCTCTATACAAATACTGCAGGGTTTTACTGTTTACATCCTTAAGGTTTAGTGCATTCCTGTAAATTTCAAACAAATAACGGTATTAAGCTGTCTGAGTCGTGTTTACAGGTATTCGGATACATTAAAACATTTATCGTGTCTTGCAATAAACTACATGTATCTTCAGAGATCCAAAAATAATCCAATACTGAAACTATTGTGCAATGAACGCGCCATACATAAAATGGCTCCTATTATTTGCTTTGTGCGACCAATTTCTAGTGAATTCTATATGTATCGATACCTTGTGGGTGGAGTGTAGGTGTTTGACGCCTTGATGTATATTTCAAGAGTCTGTATTTGTCTGTAGTTGTTCATATCAATTCAAATAGCTAACTTATACTGAATTCGGCAAGTAATCTTTCGGTGAATTTTTCTTTAAATAATTTAAGCCCATTATGGTCCATCATGTTTGATTTACACTTACTGGTTAGTCTTAAAATGCTTTAAATTGAATAAAACCACAAACCTTCTCTCTGCACAGTGTCTGCGTGTCGTGTTTAATGAAAAAGTTGGTTACCTGTAGGTGGCGCGTGGGAAGATTACGGATAACCCGATAGAAAAGCAATTTTCACGTTCGTAAATACTCCGCGTGCCTGACTCGTGCTATACAATGTAAATAGACCGTGTGTATCTTTGCTAAATATATAAATAAACCAATCGGCGAGGGTTTTAACCGCTCCCACCGCTTAGCAGTCAATAAACATGTGTTATAGATTAGTTAAACTTAATTTATGATTGCATGAAAGCACCTACATACAAAACAAATATGAAGTTTTTAATTAACGTAATAATAAAATAAATATTCGATTATCAATTTTTTTGTTTACGTTCTTTAATTACCGTATCGACGGGTTGAACGAAACATTTTCGTAAATTTTCCAATGTTCTTACTATTTATTCTACTATTCGGAACGATAACAATCAATAAATGACCATGAAAATCGTGTTTTTCGAGACATATTAAGTTTTTCAGAATTTATAAAAAAAAATATTTTTGTTGCATATCCTTGCAGCTACTTTGTCACGAAGAAGCAAAATTTATCTACTCAAGAATAAAAAGATCGTTTCATCACCTGAAGGACCGTTTCACCTCTTCGGAGGCAGTGCGTGGTTAGCAGAACTACCTTGGTTTACCACTGATATTTTTTTCACATCATTTCATTTTACGTTGAATATTATTAAACAAGACGAAACTAACACAATAGACAAAAACCATTACCTGACTCTGCTGTCGATAAAGCTATCTGTTCTTCTGAACATTTGTTCTGATTGAGAAATCAATAAGACGGAGTGGGCATCAAATGCTAAGCAATAAAGTCTCGTGTGAGAATCGCATCAAGAATCGCTCGAGATAAAGTTCGGAGCGGGTTGCAAGTTTTATAGGGAATTGATGTAAGCCCTTATATAGCTTTCCTTTTACATCAAATTTAAATATTGACGTACAAGAGTACTCTTATATGTTATCTGAATTATAATGGAAAATTGCGTTTTTCTATATTTATAGGAACGTACGGTGCAAGACTCTTCAACCATGAAGATCGATTAGTTTCTTTTACAGAGTAAGGTATATCTATACTATCTAGTAGAAATTCTAGCAATTTTCCCAAAATATCCCATAATATAACAAGCAATTTAACTTCGCAAATTTTAAAAGAAACATCTGCAAGAACTTAGAACTTAGACGGTAACTCTGTGCCATGTTATTTGACAATTTACGTCAACAACTAAGAAAATACTTTTTTTATTGTTTTATTAATCAGCCATATTTTAAATGTAATATAATACGTTTTAATTGCGAGAATAATTGAGAACAGATGACAAACGTGATTCGATGCAAAACGGAAACACCAAATATGGAATTTCCTTATTTGGAGTTCCCAATTTAGAGGCAAATGAACAAAGCTAAAATTTTACATACGCGACAATAGCCACTCTCAAAATGAAATATAAAGACGTTCTCTGTCATCCGATGCATTATATTTATTTAATAATTCAAATAGTCAGACGGTAATATAATCAAGTTTCATTAGTTATGCAGATTCCACTTTGGAATTTAACAATTGGAATTCTGTAAGTGGTAAATTAGTGAGATTAGGAAGTAGTTTGTGGTCACTGCCGCAGGCTCGGCTCTGTTTGCTCTCACCCTGGCGGGGGTTACGGGCCACTGTAATTGCGACAGATGACGAACACACGATGGTACCTATATCTTGTACTTAAATGTGAGCCAAATTTTAAAATGGTTTAGTGTAATAGGAGGTCAAGCGTGACAAGGTATTCAAACTTTTTACAGATATCTGTTATCTTATTAGCTTATTATCTTATTATATGAAGCTAAATATCGTAATTAAGGCAACTACGGCAGTCAAATTTATATTTGTAAACAATAAATTATAATTTCAATGTTATAAATCCAGTTTAGCTATACGAAACCCGTATCAATTATATTTGAGCAGAATATTTACTAGAGAAACTTCAGCGTAAGTGCTGTATTGAACTATTGAAATCTCTTGAGGTTGTCTAATTAAGTATCTACAGTTCAGGGATGAACCACGTAAAGCTTATTCGGGAAACTTGCCTTTCGTAACATACATTACGTATTAACTAAACAATCTAAGCACGCATTGTCTTATAAACTCATCAGTGTAGTTCGTGTTATACAATTAATTATGAAAACAAGCCCCCTTATATTAGGCCCGAATTGTAATGCTTATTCACATCATGTTTCGGTGTTGTGATTTCGTGTTAAGTAACTAATATAACCAATAAGAAAAATTATGTATTTTCGGGAAAATGATTTAAGAACGGAACAATATTTCCGGAAGATTCGTAGTAGTGCGGTAGTTGACAGTTTGGCAGTTTGGTAGCAAGTCGCTGGGCATTTAAGTTAAAGAAGTATGAAATTAGTTCGCCCATATTTATCTATAAACGCTGATCCGTTGTTGACCACGCATTACGTTGGAATCTCTAGGTCAACTCGTGAGAAGGAATTCTAGACGTATTTCAGTTCAATATAATATGTGAATACATAAGAAAAACAAAATACTAATATATTATTTAAATCTCTGAGGATTGATTTTAACGAAGTTATAGTAGTTAATGTTTTTTTATTTTTTAACATTTTGTTTAATTTAATTTAACGTTTTGAATTAGTATTCGCACTAAATAAACCACTCGGATTCAGTCCACCATTACCTCAATAAATGCCATAAGACTTAATAGAATTTTATTGAGAGCTACGAGAGTGACCCATATTCCTTAAAGTGATTTCTATCTATCGCTCGTGGCCCCGTAACCGGCAGATAAGCAAAGTAATAGCTTCGTCGCTAATTTATTCAATTACATCAATTTCTCAAATTCTCCGCCTGAGTGTTTCCACGGCGGAACTAATTTTTTCTCTCTTTTCCTCTCGTTTATATTTACATTTTTTAATATTTCTGTACACAAAAAATAAGTATTAAACAAACTATTCCATATCTAGAGGATACTTAATAACAAATGATTCAAATTATTTATTCATATAGGTAACGCAATGTACACGTATAAACTTCAAAAAGGAGATATATATAAAATGCTTCTAATTTTACATTTACTGCCAGTTCTCAAATCAAGGGCGTAAAATGGAAGAGAAGAACTGGCAATAAACTCTCCGATGTTTTACACAAAGTTTGTAAGGAGCTGCAATCATTACACCATGATTCACATGACATCTTAAGTAATTAATAATAATAAAATAAATTAAAACAAATGATTTCTTCTCTATTAGCTGGAGGAATTGTGAAATCGGAGCACACACTTACATTGTCGTGTGAACAACACGATTATGAAGAAAACTTAATTTTTTACAACGTTGATTTTTGACGTTTTCTTTATTTTACCCCAATTTGTCTATGATATATCTGGATTGTGTAAAAGTACGGCTAAATTTCTCATTAAACATCCAGAGACTTAAATGTAGTTGAAAGTTTTATATTTCAATTACTTTCGTAAACGTTTTCGTTTTCCTTTAATATTTTCCGTAAAAAATACCGGTAGTTGGATAACATGCCTTTATTCCTGATAGGTTTTTGTTATGTAACGTACATTTGCTAATACATATTTAGTGTTCTAATTTGTTTGAATTATGAAAAAGCGATTTTAATCATCATTAAAAGAGTTCCAAAAAGTATAATTTATACGTTTAAAAGAAACTAGATGTGTTTGAGTAGAATTTAACCAATACAGTTTAACTAGATTACGTTAATCATAATACGCAAGTGCCTAAAATAATAAATCTTACTTACCGAGACCCTAGAGCCTCTTAAAGTGATATTCGTTTTGGAAATGTTATTTTAAATCCCTTTTTAGCTTAAAAGGTTTCGACTAAATGATATTCTTGATAATTCCCGAATATGAACTTAAAAAAAAAACCCTTTTGAAGTTATGTAAGAGTTATGTAATTAGTCACAGCTTTGTAGATCAATTGTAGTTGCCATTCATTCAATATTCAATACCAGTATTTCTAAACTGATCCAACTTAGGAACATCCACAAAAAGACGTGTGATAAAACCCTTAGTGCTTGTCCTTGCGAGACCTTTAGTACTACTATGTGTAGCGACTGATTCTCCAAGTTCCAAATAAAAACATGCCTTGAAAATTATAATAAACTCGCCTTTATTGAGTTAAAATGGTATCAAATGTAGTAATACTTAATCAATAAAAATGTATTTTTTATATCTATGTAGGTAACTCAAGGTACTTTTATAAAAACGTATGTGTATGCGTAAGAATTTGTTCTTTTAAGTTAGTAATGCTTCTAAATCAACACTCACTGTCAGTTCTTAAAGCAAGGGCATAAAACGGACAAGAAAACTGGAAAAAACTCTCAGTTTCTCGTTTAAACCAAGATTTTGTTATGATAAAATTTGTATACCTACATCTCCTTTAATCTCTGACAAGTTAAATCTCCATTTGCGAAACATTAGTTAGTTGTCAGTGAACGGGAAAGGATTAGGGAATCCTTCTAACGGGAGTAGTTCCACTAAATCTAACGATTCCAGTCTTGAATGGAGACAAAAAGCTAAGAAACTGATAAATTGCAGCTGCAGTTTAACTGCTTCTGTGTGTAGCATAATGTTGCTTCCAGACATTAGTCTCGGGTGACTATTTGTTGTGGTGGTAGATTTGTATTAGCGTAAATGGTTTGTTCAGTTGTGTATTCACTGACTAGGCTATGTACGGTTTGAAATATCTGAATTTCTTAATAACTATTTTACCTAGTCCAGCCATAAGTCCTGTTACAAACCACCATTGGCTTTTATACAGGCCTTTAATCTGTTTGGCCACCAATCTTTGGATTTACGCATTGTTTCAAAGGGAAATTTCGCCACTACTTACTCCAAAGATTTTTTAAGAGGTTCAATGTCGCCGTGTCGTTTAGAGCAGGCCATGTCCTCTAAAAATGACCATAATTTGTAGTCTAAAAGGTTGCGGTCTGGGCTAAATGAGGGCCAGTCTTCAGCTCGTATAAAGTCCGGAAAGTTGGTTTCAAGCCAGGCTTGGGTAGTTCGTGCTTAGTCACCACGTATAATTAAGGCCAAGGTATATTTTTAAAATGTACTACTAATAGGTTTCACAACATGATTCAAGACTTTATATTGATACACTTTGGCTGAAAGTGAAAATTTGTTCATCGGCAAAGAGGATATTTCTGTGCCTTTCACCTGCGTATCGTGACAGAAGGCTTTGATCGATCACTGTCTTTAATTGTAAAGATTGATTTAAGGCATGTCCTGTTTATCGACGAAAAGCACCGAGCTTCAAATCTTGTTTTATAATACGCGACAGCGTCTTATCGGTAATCATAACATTGAAATTCATTTCAAGAGTCCAATGCTGTGTAATTTATTTATCACACAAGTTGTTACATTTTCATAAAAGTCGTGAAAATTCTTCATCTGAAACTAATTTGTTACGAGTATTATAAACTTCTCCCTATCATTAAACTTACGCGCTTGGAGACTTCCACCATCCATTAATAAATAAAATAAATTTGCCAAATTTGATAACACATGATATCGAGCAATCAAGACAAAAAGCGCGAAATCGATCCGCAGGTCATTTATCAACTCGTGACATGTTTGACGTGAGGGTGGATTATATTTATGTTTGGGACGCTGCTAAATAACATCATCGTAACTATTACTATATTATATAATGCTTCAATTCTTGGTTTTTATCTAAGATAATTTGGGCCGTCCTTCCTATTATTATAACCGTTATAATATAATTAAATAATACCTAAAATTATGATACTACTCTGTCATCTATTCAAATAATAAATATAACTTAGTGGTCGTTTAAATCGATCGAAAACAATGGATTTAATAAAATAGCGTATACATTTTTCTTCGGATCAAAAGTTTGATATTTGTACTATATATTGTGATCTTCAGGATTATATTCGCATTGAACTAAGAATTAATGAGAAGGTATAGTTACTAGGCACATTTAAGGAGTCTAAAGTGAGAAGGTGAGCCAGTTTTAATAATATTTTTATTTAAAAGAGAACATGTAAGCTGATATTCCAATTAGTTGAAACTACGATCTAGATCGTAGGCTTCAGCACTGTAATGTGTCAAACATCATAGTTTTCTTCTCCAAACTATATTAGCATGAGTAATAAATTTTAGGTTCAAAATAATTATTGTTGTGTATGTGTATGTTTGCATATATTTTCTTATACCATATCATTAAAATAATATTGGTATAATATCATAAAATACGAACAACAGATATTCGAATGAGCACATTCCCTTAGCATTACACACGGATCGCTGGCAGCCTCGTGGGTACACATTTGAATTGCTAATCACCTCAAACTGCCACTTCGCACAATTATTGTTATCGTGAAATACTAAAATACATACCGTTAATGTTACTTGTATATCTATGACGTTGTCAAGGTACTTGGAAACTAAATAAATGATATGTTCCGTTTCCGGAATTAAGCTATTAGCTAGTTTTCATTCATCAATAATCATTTTTAAATCAAACTTTTCTTAATTATCATCTCTGTCTGATTTTTAATTGACAGTAATTGTGAAGTATACGTATATAAGTAAAAACTGAAAATCACTTGTAGAAATAGAAAGTTTGAAATTGCCAATTCATAAGTGATTTGTTGTTTAAATTTTATTTACTTTAAGACCACTGAAAATTGCATTAAAGATTTTAGATAATCCGTTTAAAAACGTGCTAGATTGCACGTTGTAATCGAGGTAATGCCCATAAAAACGCGTTAGCTACAGCCGCATAGTCTACCAACTGTTTATGTTGGCTTCCCTTGTCTAATATCGATGAATACATTTGGTTTCTTGGTGGGTTGGTTTACAAGGCAGTACAAAGTGTAGTACAAAGGCAGAAGGTGACCAAATAACGTATATTACTTACTTATTTCATTTTACATAGTAGTCTGTTCACTTTTGTTTTCCTGTGAGGTGAGAATCCGTATAATTGATGTTAAACGCTCGCCTGAATCTTTTAAACGGAACAATGCAGAAGCTGTAGACAGCGCGGTGTTGCTCAACAATACATTTCAAATATAGAACTGTATACTTTGAATGGAATGAAATATTACCTCACAGATTGTGCGTATGACATCTTTGTTATACATTATTTAATTTGATATGCTTGACTAAGGTTAAACTATAGAGAAATGTTTAAACATATCAAGAGAAGTAAAGATTAAAATGTAATTTGACAAAAAAGTGAAACATTCCTAAAAGTTTTGAAAAAGCGATCTAGAATGTCTTGCTACGGTTGTAGCTACGTGTACCATATTGCTACGTGGCTATTGTTGATAATGTAATCCTAATACCTAAAAGCAGTCCACTGTACTGTAACTTCTTTTGAACGATCACTTTCCTATAACCACAATATACATAGAAAAAAGAAAGTATACTAGTAGCTGCGAAGTATTACAATACTTTTTCGTCCGAAACGCGTGTAATTTGGAAGTCTTGGGTTAAATTCTCTGAAAAATATATAATAATATAGAATAGTCTTGAGTTGTTGGACAAATAAGCATAATAATATAATTTTTATAAAAGATGATCAATGAAACATTTACAGAATAAGAATTGCACACAGTATCTTCAACTCCCTTAAAAATAAAAAAATGATTGAAAACATAATTCAATAATTGAATATCATATCTCCTATATATCTGACATCAATGAAACGCTTTAGCCGATTCATCTGAATATTCAGATTTTATCGTTTAAACGACTCAGACATAATAATTGTACCGCAATAGAACGAATCATGTGATATTAAAGAGGT
The DNA here is from genome assembly GCF_905147105.1 of Pieris brassicae. Classification (NCBI taxonomy): domain Eukaryota; kingdom Metazoa; phylum Arthropoda; class Insecta; order Lepidoptera; family Pieridae; genus Pieris; species Pieris brassicae. The sequence goes on along the minus strand of NC_059669.1, from coordinate 11,928,494 downwards.
CAGGCTGTGATAACTGCTGGATTGTTCTGAAGCTGTCGATTCTACATTGAATATGTGCTAAATGTTGTTCACTTTGATTGTAGTATTGTTTTTTGGGCATACCTTTCATAGCTCAAGATGCAGATGTTCGACTCAACCAGAGTATCGTAAGACCAAGGGAACGAAAGACACGAAGCACACTTGCTCATTCGAGAAACGGATTTGGTTAAATAGATTTATTAGTTTTTCCTATTAAATCACAGAAATGCTATGCCATGAATATGAAAAGTGAACTCTTATCTATGACTGATTTCGTAAAAGTAATGCCGGTTGTATGTGGTAAAAAATGTTCATCCATAATCATAAATCCTATTCGAACCGGGATTCTTCCAATTTTTGTCCTAAGAAATTCTTATCCCGATTTGTACTCTCAGCGATTTCTATAAGTTTTATTTATTATCATTTTTGTATCTCCTTAATATATGCTTTCATACTATATTATACGTTTTTAGATTTCGAGTTATGAAATTAACTGGCAAACGTTGCAGCATTATGCCTCTTTGTATACTAATGTTTTATGCAGATTTTGGCAATTAAATGATTTGATGTGTCTCAATGTTAAACTTTAATTAACAACGATTAATTTAACCATTAGCACCAAAATGCTCATATTGTAAATTAATGATAAATAATTAAAATTTCCTGAGAAACTGTATTTTATATTTGCATGGCTAAATTAGTATTCTGTCGGTCCGTCTGCGCACAAGGCTCACACCACTAATAGCTCCATAAATTGGAATTAGTCTTTTCAAACGACCTCTCTTCAAAACTAATAATCTACATTTTATACTTTACATTGGATTTGTGATTACATTTCAACGAGTTTCGAAGCCATTAAAACGTTAATAAGAAACATGCTTGTGAAGAACTTTCACATGAAGCCTTATAAAAAATCTTGTTAATTGAATAATAGTGTCATGTACAAACAATATTAACAAACATAAAACAAATGAACAAAATACTCAATACATTTTGAGAACCAAAAAACCGCTCCCCCTTCCCACTTATGAGAGTCCTGTTATTGTGCAGTCGTTATATTGTTCTATTATAACAAATGTTGTTAATGGTAAGTTTTGCATATAATATAATATGTTCCGAAGAAACCGGAGCTTCACATGTCAGCCCGGCTTAACATTCAACTCTCGTATACAAACATTATTACTCGACGAATGTGTTTGTTTATCACAAATTATGAATATTTGTGGCTTTCATTTCAATGGCCTCGTAAATCTAATATTGGACGTTTGGATTCATCGAAATTAGTTCGCATTCGTCTATTAGATACGTGATCTAAAATTATTTTGGGTTTCCGTATAGAAATTCTGTACTTTTCTTATGATATAAAATTTGTGAAAGTTGATAAGTGTGTGAATTGACTGTTTTTTTGAATTTGCAAAACGAAGTTAGGTAGGGGGTACTACACTGCAAACACAAGATACATTATGAGGTTAAGGCATAGACCTTGCAAAAAAATGTCCTCAATACATTAGGATAATACGTTAAATAAAGGTAAAAGATAACATCTCAAAGGGACAGGAGTTAGCTAAGGGTTGATTTCCGTCGCCACAGGTAAACCTTTTTCACTAAACGAACACGTTTATATTTGGACGTCACACGATAATTAAGTAATTAAGTTTTTTATACCTCACTTGAAATTTTAAAAGTTATTTGGATTGGAGCGAAAATTATATGACTGAATGATTTAAAATGTTGATTAGATTTTGATTATTTTATACACTAGATTAGTATTGAAATTACGAAATATACGAAGATTCTTATAAATTCCTATATATGTATCTTTACGTTCCATAAGCAACAACATTACTATAGATGACCGTCTCGACATATACGAGAACTGATCTATCATCCAATCAATGCAAAAGCTTTCTGTATGCTGCTGAAATTGAGTTTGACGTACAATATTGATGTTACACGAGAATCGTGTTTATTTACATATGCCTATCTTCAATAATAAGACATTGTATATATTGCCGTGCTAACAAATAGTATTTGATGTCAAACCGGAGACTAAGGTTATTTTTTTTGGATAATACATGTACTTCACTTCAGTTGTGCATTTCTCTTATACAAGTGAATATCCGAATTCCGTTTTGAACTTGGAATTAAGATTTTAAATCGACATTTTTCAATATTTGCATTATTGTAGTAATTACTTAGAGCTTTCTACTTATTTCACGTCATTAAATTACTTAGAGTTTTTTAATGACTTGAAATAAGTAATACCTGTATCCTATATACCATAACAAACCTTTTTTTACATGTCATTTTTTAATTTCATTGTCATGCATAGCTCCTAACTAATTTTGTATAAACTTGGCATTTAGTAAATAACAATATTATCAATATGTTACTACTAACTACTAACTACTAACTACTAACTATGTCACTAACAACCTGTTAAATATAAAGTTGTAATGCAACATTATTTAACAGCACTACAATAGATGTTTGAGGTAAGAAAACCTGCCTTAATAACTGATGTATATGAATTTCCTATACAGACATAGAAGCGGAATAACAGTAACCACACCAGTTTGTACGGGAAATTAGAACGTTGAAACAATTGTCTATGAACAGAATGACGGATGCTTTGGACTTATGTACTTGGGCATAAGTATCTCAACATCTCACATTACAGAAATTTATTAAATAGGTAGTCGATCCCGGTGAGGCTACAAGTGTTTAATTGTGTTTCTGCAACAAATATATGCTTGTGTTGAGCAACAATCATAAAATCTGTGTACTGTATTAAACGTAAAGTATGTTTATTAAGTTGCGATCTCCCGTTAATTGCGTTTCTTGTTTGTTATCAACTCTCTGATACGATCTATACACATGGCCTGGCACAACTAATAATGTCATATGGCGAGCTGACAACTGATTCTGTGGCGTGTTTTATTAGTTTTATTAATATGCCTTTTGTAATGTAAATGATTTATATGCGTTTTCTGGCCTAGTGATACCCGTAGCACTCCTGGTGTTGGCCTCAGGTTTTAGTTTCTCTAACATGGTGTTCTTCTGTTCTTGATTGTGCTTGTTTCTTTCACCACATTAGTGAGTAATACTCGAAGTTAAACTAAGGTTTTTAAAACTTTAGTAATTTGTAAAAATTTTAACATAGTTTTAATTTTCAACCCGATTCAAGGGTATTTTTTGCCTAAGTATAAGTAATATACATTAAAATAAGCGTTATTTCCAATAGCAAAGTTCACAAAAATAGAGTGCGCCTTTACATCAATTACAATCTACTCTATACAATAATTATGGCTAGTAAGTAATATTATGTTGACTTAATTTTCTACAGTATTTTAAACTAAGGCAATATTCTTTAACAGTCTTCGTGTTCTATAATATTTTGACCCTATGTTCGTGTGTCCACTAAACTAGGGTTAATTCCTCAAAAGGCTTAGTTTTCTTTAGGCATCTTATTTCCGTTGTTTCAAGAAGTTTCACATGGCTATGTAACTTGTTAAAATGAGCTAAGGCAAACCTTTTCGCCGTATATAGAACTGTATACATCCATCCTTATGGATACTTTCATTTCTAATATACCATGGTGCATTGACAATGTCCCGAAGAACCTTATTCTGAAACCGCGGTTGTATTATTTTTAAATCGCTCTTCGCTGTACAACCTCATATGTCCACACAGTCATTATCACCTGTTTATAAAGAAGCAATTTGTTATGTATTGACAGGGGTGATTGCCTTCTTAATAATTGTATGTACTGTATGGATCCATAAGTAAAATTGACATGAACAGATTTGGAATGCTTCAGCTTTATTCACCATTAAATTTTATAATCACTGATAAAACTAATGGCTTTTGCATAATTGTTACTTTTTCTTATAGTGCCGTCTCCTTGCGAAAGTTGGCGATCATCATGTCTAGTTTAATTTTGGATTCCGCGCTTCTAAACAATAACTTGGTGCTTTGATCAAACCATCGACTTAAGTTGTTCAACCAGGACGTGCGTCTACGGCCAGGTCTTCTTCTACCTACCACTTTGCCTTGCCTTTTTTAACCGTCATAAGCACTTCTTTGTTCTTCTGCATTTTGTCCAGTACGGTTGTATTTCGTATTCGGGGTCTGGCCAAGATATTTTAAGTGTACGTCGATAGACCCAGCTCTCAAATGCTTCCAGTTTTTTGAACACGTCACTGTCAGCGTCCAAGATTCTTCGCAAAAGAGCAGCACAGTACTTTTACTTTTAAAGTACTTTTTTTAGTTTCGATTCTGCAGCGGATTTCGATGCCATTGGTCACCCTTTTCATCAATCACTGTGCCTAGATATCGTATTTTCGTGACACGTTCCAAGGTCTCATTTTTGAGTTGTATATTATAGTTCGGCTTATTGTCATATATTTTGACTTTTTCGCATTGATGCTAATACCAAATTCAGAACTCACGGCGGGACTCGCTAATCATGTGCACGGATCTAAAATTAACGCAGATGAGCCCGCAGGAAACCGCTAGTATGTAATATATGTCATAGATTCACCGCGATGAATAATTGCAAAATTGTTGTCACTACCATCGTCCCACATTTTTACTTAATATTTTAACACAGTCGGTGCGCACGTCCGGCGCAGGCTCCGATCAGAGAGCAACTCCACTCAACGATTGATTCTACGCACTACTGACACATTGATATTGCAACTTGTAAGATGTCTGTGATATTGCGTGGTGTTGCCATTCTTATAATAAAAATGATATCGAGTTCCTTTATTACATAGTGTCTGACATATATTTATACTATAAAATAAATATTTTAGGTTTGAAAGTTGAAACTATGTACTTTGGTTTAAGTGTGGGATGCTTAATCCTAAAAGGCATCGCACAAAGTTGATAGAATGATTAAGTAGAACATAATAATTCTCTCTACTTTGAAGCTTTGAGGCTTTGAAGTACAGTCGTGTTATTATAAATGAAGACAATAGTATATCAACGTATTCTTAAATTTCTTTCTTTTCTCTCAGAAAAATTCTTTCTTCTCAAAATATCAAAGTATTCTTTTAGCCTTGTCTCCGTTGTACATATTTGTATATTAAGATCAAATAAAATGTAGGATTAGGTAATAAATGGCTTCGTATGTCTTGGCACGCCCTGTTCGATAAATTCATAGAAGCGAATGAGCGTAAAGCTACGATCCAGGCGTTTGATTAATCAATTTAATTACGAGATTGCTGTTGAGATTAACAGAGCAACTAACACATTGTTTACTTTTAGGCTGCGATGTACAAATCCATAGTAATTTAGTGCAATTTTGAAGCATTTTATGCAAATGAACCCGATGGCAACCTATATGTTTATATGTAATAAATGTTTCTTCAACTTCAGGAGTTAACTAGTATTATTACAAAACGCGGAAGGGACCAAGGTAGCAAGGAATGTATTGCTCTCTACTTGTTGGTTACATACTCGTCACGTCTGCGTTGTTAAAACGTCATTAGCGGAAGAGCTTCCTTTGTGTCCAAAACTGTGACAACGTTCATTTGAAAACCACCCTGTCCTACCAACACTTGCCTGTGTATAATAGAAATGAAGAGTTTACAGTTTATAGTGAGTTATTTCATCACTTATCGTTCATCCGCTTTTTCTGTGTTGTCTCAGGAGAGTAACTTAATTGTTTTGTTTGTTTTGTCCTCCTTTAGCTATTGAAGCTTTTTATTACCCTTATTTACTATTAATACAGGCACATTATTAATAATTAAGGGTCATAGAATATTATGGGTACATATTTATGAGTTTATGTGTAAAGAGTTCTTAACAATGCTTAGGGGTTTAAAGTACACCTCAATGTACTCCAGTGGGAACCTCACCGGAGCAATAGTAACAGCTTAAGTCAGGCTCAATAAATTGCACTTACAACAACGTTAATTAACTCTCTCGCCGCGTTCAAAATAATTAACCGACCTTCATTATTTACATTTAAACTGGACTTTATTAAATTTTCTTTGTACATGTTTTTTTAAAGAACGTGTTGGGACTATGTAATGAGTATGACGTGCTCATCATAGAGTATTATCGCTATTCGAACTACGAAAACGTGCTAAACGTTTTCATTGTGACAAGATTTCATTCTTTACTTTTTAAATTGTATTCGACGATTTATTGTCGATCAAAATATCAATTTAATGCTTTATTTTCCCACCGGCTTCTCTCTAAAGACCTTCAGGGTTGAGACGCTCTACTGCTAGGCTAACTGAGCTGTTCTTACTTGTAATATGTTTGTTACGTGTGTTTCTTCTCCATTGCTTAATGTACTCAACGTTGTTCGTGTTAGGGATGGTTGGATACAACAAGAAACCAAACGAAAGTTACAGCATGCCTGCAAAGTTATTCAAGTTTGTCAGGAAATTCTCCGTAATTCTAGTGTTCTGCAAAAACTAAGTATATTTAAAGTATACTAAACGGCTATTTGAGACGGCGGAAAGTAATCTTATTTGCGGTCAAGCAGAGCGATTTCGCAAAACCGCCATTGAATTTCTATATTATAATGTATAAATATAAATTATACAGTAGGTTAATATTAACCATATGCCTGAATATTACTTTTTAATACGTAGTTAGAAATACATTTAAAAAGATCGTCCATTTATGACATTATATTCCTTCCCTCTATTACATTCACAGATTCTTAAACCCAATTAATAAAAGCAAACCGAAAATGTCAGGATAACGATGTAAAAAATGTTTTTTTACGTTTTAGAAAAATAGATGTACGTATCTGGCAACAATTCAAATCGCACACCAATTTAACAAAACGTTTCGGCGCGGGGCGAGATGTATGGCAGCCATTAATCTGTGGCTGGCGTGGCCCAGTTGCGGTATAACACGTCCACATCATAATACACATGTCGGACATTTATTTAGCAATTTAGATTACGAGTCAGGTTGTTTATACAAAGTATAAAAGTAAAATACTTTTTAAATTGGCTTTGCTTAGCTTTCCCGTTATTTGAGATAATTAGAAGATTTTGCTTTAAAAAATCTTTAAGACCCAATTAATGAAACACTCAAAAATTTCTTAAAAAAGAAAATCTTGTTTTCCAATTAAATGCAAACTCTTGAACAAACGGGTTCTTTTTGTTTTATCTCAATTTAGGAGTTGAATAACCTTAGTTAATTTAAAGAGTTTGAAAAATTAGAAAGAATCGGGCATCGCGTCGCTGAAACATTTTGAAGTAATTAATTTTGAATAATCGTCGCCCAGAGCTCGACCGAGTTCATTAACGATACCGGTAATCGGTTTTTGCTATAATTATTTTGTTTAAAGTAATCCAGTCAACGTCGAACTAATCAACGGCTCACTAACAAACGCTTGAGAATAAAATGAACCGAATATTTTATACTTTTAATTTACAAATTTACATTCCACAGTGCTACAGTTGAAGGTTATAATTTTTATATATTTCCTTTTTTACCTTATTCTATATATAGTATAGATTTGTTCCCCCACAAATTGTGCATGTGCTTTACATTCACGTTCTCTGATGTTTGTCTAATTCAACTCAATTGAGTTATTTATTTATTTATTTGCTCATCAGTATTCCTACAGATACTTACCGAACAATATCCAAACAAATACGTTATACACAAAACATATATTTATAATAAATTATATATTCTTAGTTACAACATAATTATATTTAATATAAAGGACTAATAACAAAGCCATTAATTAATTAATAAAATATAGCAGAGTTTTTACTAATATTTTTAAAGTATTTTTCATCTTATATTTTTCCCACCTATTTCCTGGCAATTTGTGTTATAATCTGAACGTATACGATACATGACTGAGTTACGTAAATAGTTTTTATTAGACCGCGGAATTTGAAATAGTTGGGTTTGCCTTGTTTTGTATGAAGAACGGGTGTGAAATAGTAAAAGCAACAATAAGTTTAGGCAGTCAATTATTAAACCGTTGCAAATAGCGTTGAATATTGACAACGCTGAAATCTACATGAACTCCGCGAAATCATTCAGAATATAAATTAAAGCATGTTTGAGAGTTTTTATTGGAAATGAATATCTTACAAATGCTAAATATTGAAGTGTCTTGTTTGTTCAGTGTTGTTCTTATTGTTCTCGATTGTTTTGATTTCCTCGGAGTTGTTTGTGGAGCTGAACGGGAGACTGTATTTATTTCAGTGTTATGTAACACGCCAATTAATTTCAGGATTGCTTTGTTCTTTACAATTGAATATATTTTATTTTCAATTACACAGAAACCTTGAAATATTCGTCGGTTGGAATGCTTCGAAAAACTTTTTCACACTTTACGTTGCAAATACTAAAATTCAGTCTAGACACAACATGTACGCATAGGAAATTTCTTCAAAGTCCGATTGTTTGTACTTGGGATTTAAGATGGACCGACGTGCAGGCACTGGGGGTGCCTAATTATAGGTTAATTGTGACTAAAATAAGTTTGTTGATTTGGATAGTTAAGAAGCAGCACGAAAATACGTATGATATATATAATAGATAGGTGGGTAGATTTCAAAAAAGAGGGCTTAATGATGCGGACAGATATACCTTATGCTAACCCTGTCCAGTGATATATGACAGGGAGGAGTGATGGAGATAGTAGAGCTTATACAAGGGAAAAGTCACGTATCACCATATAAAGACTTTATAATCGTATATAAACTTTTTTAAATAGAAGTTTAAGTTTTTGATTTCGGCTGATTTTTTATTATTGTCTGTAATACATAAACTATACAAACCAAAATGGTTACTACCGAATACTACTAGTTTCTTAAACACAATTTTTATTAAGCTTCTGTTACACAACTGTATCTTATAGTTTAGTTAATAAACAAATACTATATAGTTGTTTACAAACCGTAACGATCAAATTCAAACTCAAAATAACTTTATTAATATAGGTAAACAAGTACACTAATGAACGTCAGAAAATTAGTTAAATTAATTGTAAATTTACATTTACTACCAGTTCGCAAGTCAAGGGCGTAGAGCGGGCAAGAAGAACTGGCAAGAAACTTTCCGGAGCTCTTTTTAATCGCTAAGTTTTGAGTCATACAAATTGTTTAAACTGGAGCAAATCAATACCAAGGATAAGGATCATTTAAATATTCGTAAAATTTATTAAAAGCTTTATTGAATAATTTACGTTTAACGAGGGCTTTGAATTTATTTAGTGATAATTCTCTAATTTCGCTTGCTGTAAAAACGAAACGAATACGGTTTATCTTATGGAGCCTGGTTGGTCGTGGTTTGTGTGTAACAAACGGTCTTGCATGGAGTCATCGGTTTACGTGTGACGATAATGTGCAAGACGATAAAAGTGCTGTTATTTCTTGTCCAAAAGCACGAATTCTAGTATCTCTTAAATTGACTCGTAATTATTGAAGCTTCTACGCTTTGTGATCCTCTTAGTGCGACGTCAAGCGGTACTATGTGTGAACAGCCCTTATAAATCAATTGCAGGGATTTAGACAGATGGCGCTAGCTGTCGCGACCCGTGTCAATGTGTCAAACGTTGTGAATAATTATGGAAGGCAAGCTATTATGAGAAAGGGTTCAGATTATTTCTATGCCCATCTTGGGCATTTTTCAGGAGAATTCAGTGTGACCAAGCAGAGACGCAAAGCGGTTATGAAATAGGTTGAACGGAATAAATTTTAACATAGTTATTTATTACGGATTAGATATCATGCTGGGAAAAACAGTTTTGGTTATGGTATTCTAAGAAAGCACCATAGTAAATCCGATAACGATGAAATAATATCCTCGCTTAATTACTAACGCATACAATCTTAGCTTAGTGATGATATTTATATACAGAAGCTCTCCTTCTTGCGAACAGACTAAATCCTAAGTTCCATTTTAAACATTGATTTTAGATTTAATAAAAGATTGTATACTAAAAAGAGGCTTGCTACTCGACTAAACGAACGCCTCCGTTGTTCGCAGATGGCCAAGTCAGAACTCTGCCTTATTCATTAGACCAACATATCATTTAAATCAAGAACAGACTTATATGTCAAAGAGACGATTCCCGTAATTTGGTTGCTAGATATGATTGTGTATATTATTTTTTTTTCAGTTATTTTCTGGTTTCTACTGTTAAGTTTTTATAACTCTTTTATTTTAGTAAGTTTCGATGTGTTAGTTTATTTTGAGGGTATTTTACGAGTACATGCAAATTTAAAATAATTTATTCATATAGGTAACACAATGTACACTTATGAACGTCAAAAACAGAAATGTATATTAAATACATCTAATTTTACATTTACTGCCAGTTCTCAAATAAAGGGCGTAGAACGGAGGAGAAGAACTGGCAATAAACTCTCCGCCGAAACTCTTTTTAATCGCTTAGATTTTGTTTTACACAAAGTTTGGGGCTACAACCATTACACCATGTTCTACAAGTACATCTTAAGTAATTAATAATAATAATATAAACCAAAAACAAAGATTTCTCCTTTATCAGCAGGAGGCATGGTGAGTCATTATCAACATTACCATTTTCTTACAGCTTATAAACAAGCTAAGGATGAAAGGTAGAAATTTTTAATAAAATAAATTATTAAGCAGACCGCATTTAACTGAGAATGTCCAATACTAGACCTATTTTTTGTGTTTCGTATAAAACTCTAATTGAATCACTAATACATGGGTCTTTGTCTTCTCATACTTTTACCAGGTGCTCATTTCCGATCTCTAATTTTTGCTTGAGTCTCTCTTTTTCTTCTAGATCTCTTTATCCTATTATTACTTTTCCGTTCTTGATCTTTCTATTCCTATCCACTTTAATGCTTCCCGAATTAACGTTCAATCACTTAGTTCACAATAATTTAATCCGTTTAATAATACATAGTATAAAAAGACAATGTTTTAATTGCATTAAAATCGCAATGGAATGCTAACTTGCACCACAGACTAAACCAAAATCTTATTGATCGATGATCAAATCTCACGTAAAACTTCCTAGTTTCAGCGGAACAATGCTTAAAATACATTCTGGAATAAAGTAGGTGAGTTGGTACTTGAGTACCAATCTAATTTCAAGTGTCTCAGGTGATTTTTGATCTGAGTGAATACGGACCTTAATAACCTATAGTTTTCTGAGACGAATTTCCTCTTGATACATATGGTTACGTTAAAATATTATGACTATCCCCTACACTACGCCATTTTCTATTTCCATTTCATTGAACATTATTCAGGATATCTTCCTATACAGCCTGCAATCCGGTGGATTCCACGTCTTTTACGAAAAGCGAAATATCACTTTCATATAATACTAAATCTATTTAAAGTAAAATCGAAGTTCAATCTATCAATTTAATAAATAAAATAGTTTCAGTTTTTAAGTTTGTGTTTACTAGTGAAGTTTAGGTGTTTAAGTGTTTACTAGTAAAATTAAATAAGAATTTTATTTTAAAGTATTATATAGGATATTATAAAATCTAATAGGACCGATTAAGATCAGAATCCGGTAATGTTCTTCGGAAAGATAACCTTTACGAATAGGGCTATGAGTAAAGGTTATGTTAATGTTAACTGTAATATTCACATCATTAAAACCGAAAAGCTGCTGAAAATTCTTCGAAACTTTTATATACCCTATCGACTTTACCAATTTTCATGACATTAAATTTATAAACTCATTTGAACTTTTATAAAGAAGCAAATACATACATCAAACTTATGATTGAGATGGGCAGTTAGGAAATGATTACTTTACCGTACTTACTTTAAAATCTTTAATCCTGGAATTGTATTCCACAAGGAGATATATTAAACAGTTCTCAATCAGTGTTTCCCAGCTGTTGTTGGTAAGTTCTGATTTATGTCGGCGTAACCAGGACTACGACTGATTGCGTTGCGCAATTCAGTATCTCACGATTGATCTTACTGTCTGTTCACAGCCTGATCTGGCTTGATAGTATTGTATCGATATAAAGTTTGTTTTGTCAGTCGAGCCGTTTACGAGCTTTTAATAATGAGGTAGCTTATGAACTAATTTTAAGAGAAAAATTGTGCATGTTACTTTTTTTTAAAATAAATAAACAAAGCCTTCGATTCTACAAAAAAAACTATCATGTTATCCTTATGATTGCTTTTCTGTTTTTAGCTGTATTAAATAATAAGCTCAGCAAGGTTCAATATTATTAAATTATATTGAAAGAAGGCATTGAGCAAAAGAGTTTTAAACACAGAAAGGTTTCATTCAATATTTCTCTCAAAAATCTAGGATATTTCAATATGTGGTTATGAATTTAACGTTTAAATTGAACGGTTATCAGAAATTTGATCAGTTGTAACAAATCTCAGCAATTCGATATCACTTTGCCCTTCGTCTCGCTATTTACGGACTGTAAAACTAGTCTGCCCATAAGTTCTGTTACAAATTAAAATTATTTTTTTTTCAATTTTTTTTTTTGAATTTGGAAGAAGTTTTTAAAATAATATACGTGATATTATTTTAAAAAATTCTTTAGATTTTGCGCCATATCACATATTTTTGTGTCATTATCAAATTACAATATGGAATGGGGCGCAAAGAAAATACGTATGCAGTGATCGCCTTGCACAAAGTGGGTAGCCGTCAGTCATATTCCAGACACTTCAAAAGCTTGGTATCAGCCGTATTTTCGTATATCGTACTATCAACAGATACAGCACTTTGTCAGAAAAGCTGGGGGCGGTCGCGTGCTGTTTGAACTACAAAGGTTGTTAATGCTCATAAAACTAGAATTTGTCAAAGCCCCATTAGGAAGCTAAAATCTAATAGCCAGAAATGAAGATTTCCGCTAGGACCCTCTCGCGTATTATAAAACAAGATTTGAAGCTCGATGCTTATTGTCAATAAACAGGACATGACTAGGATTAAATCAATCTTTACAATTAAAGACAGTGGGTCGATCAAAACGCCTTCTGTCGCGATGTGCAGGTGAAAGGCACAGAAATATCCTCTTTACCGATGAACAAATTGTCACGATGGAAGAACACTACACTAAGCAAAATGATATGAAGTGTATGCTCACAGTTCTTAAGAAGCTGCTCAAGTGGTCGGAAAGGTACAACCTGGTCATCATCCTGCGACAATGATGGTTTGGTGGGGCGTTGCATTACTTCATTTGTATGTAATACTTTATGCCTATTTTAGTATAGTAGTTTTATTGCAGGAGTACACTGACTTCACGTATAATGATTTAACTAATGTATACACAATATTGTAAAACCTATTTTAAAAGAGTAAGTGTGGAGTTTCATGCCCGTTCTTCTCTATACGAAACTACCTCTTGGAGGTATTCATATTTTATTTAACGTTCAAAAGTGCCATTTTAGGTGGTCTAATTGGAATTGGATTGGACTTGACTTGCGTGTCTTATCAAAGAGTCACAAAACAACATTTTGCAAAAAAGGAAAACTTCAGCCAAAGTGTATCAATATATTGTCTTGGATCATGTTGTGAAACCTCTTAGTAATACTTTTTAAAAATATACTTTGTACTTTCCAGCAGGATTCTGCCTGTGGTCACTAAGCACGAACTACCCAAGCCTGGCTTGAAACCAACTTTCCGGACTTTATACGAGCTGAAGACTGGTCCTCATTTAGCCCAGACCGCAATCCTTTAGACTTCAAATTATGGTCATTTTTAGAAGACATGGCCTGCTCTAAACGACACGGCGACATTGAACCTCTTAAAAAATCTTTGGGGCAAGTAGTGGCGAAATTTCCCTTTAGAACAATGCGGAAATCCAAAGATTCGTGGGCAAACAGATTAAAGGTCTGTATAAAAGCCAAAGATGGCCATTTCTAATAGAATATTGTTTTATTTTTTGCTGTGACTTTAACAAATATGTAGATATACATTTAAATAATATTACATTACTTCGTTGAAAAAATGCAATTGTAACCAAACTTATGAACGCTGGACTAGGTATATAATTATATTTTAAACCTTAAAGTTATCGCTAACACAGGTGAAAATAAAGAAATTTGGACCATAAATCTCAGTATCTTGCCACTTCGAAATAAATGACCGATGTTATTTTTAGCTGAATCCTAAAATAAAATATTTTAATAGTATTTTTTTACTTGATGGTACAAACACATCTTCGGGTTAAACACTAAAAATAAATCAATCAATCAATGTATGTTTTAGGTTAACACATATGAAACCCTTTTTAATACTCACGGTAAATCTATTTAAAAATTCTTTTCACAACATTTTTCAAATAAATTATAAAGACTAAGCCGTGCCAGCAATGTTGCGATGTTTTCTCCTACACCGTCAACCATAAAAATACAGGAACGGCGCACTTTGTGAAGGGTACACTGACAAATGGCTTCTGATATTTTTTCTTGTTGACATGGAATATATGAACGACTACAATATCGTTTAAATTGTTATTTTTATGACGTCTTTATTTTTCACATATGTCGTGATTGTATCTGTCAAAATGTTTGCAGTGTACTTGAGACTTCAGGATCCTGAAAGCAATTCATGCTAAAATTTTCTTTCAAATTGGAAAGTGCAAATAACTAATTAAGAAGGCGTTTGGGAACTTCATTAGTTCTAACTCGACTAAAAATTACTTTTAAGAACATTGTTATTTTTTTTATAGATCTTAATTAGCATGGTACTCATAATAACCTACAGGTTCGCTGTTCTTATATATTCGAATACTGCTATAAATATTCGTGAGAAATAAGTCAGCCTAGTTGCATTTATTATTTAGCAAGGTTGTTAAAGCTTGTAAATAAATAAGTTGTTCTATACTTAGAATGTTATTCATAAATACACTAAAAGCTCTTTATTATTTTCAATGTTATTTATTTCTGAATAGCTCTTAAAAGTCATTTTGAAAGATAACACTTTCAGCACCAAACACATTGAAAGCCAAAGTTTACAATCTCAAAGTAATTAATGCTCAATCACGAAAATTTACTTGACGATAAGTGTATTTGAATTTAAATTATTCCAGCAAAACAATATTTAATACTGTCTTATATATTTATAATAAACTTATAAAGAGCACAAAGTCTAAGAAACTTTCTTCTCAGATGTAAGGGATGTTTTATAAATTGACCGCGGCCTTGGGTTTGATCAATAATTGACTGGCATCGTACAAAAAAAGATCATTATCAAGAGAATCTTTCGTTCTTTCGAGGTAATGTAGGAAACTGGTTTATGAATGATTTCCAATTAGTTTTAGCCCATATCACATCAATTCCGAACAGATTTTAATTAACATTAATGTATAAGTAAAATTATTATCTAAACGGAATCAATATTATTAAACTGATTGTAATGAGTTTTGCTTTAGCGACAATAACTTTCAGACAACTTTTAGTATACTTTTGTATTAATTCCCAAATTATTTCTATTTGCCATTAATTTATCCTGAACCTTTATGCTGAACCTAGATTTTATAAGTACGAATGTTAATAATGTATATATCTGTTACAGAGGAACATTTAAAAGATGGCGTCGTATAGGAGTGGGGTTGTTATATTTGGGGATTGAGTTTTTGCAGCGCAAACGTTTGCCTTGTAACCAAAGCCTTGCTGCCTAAAAGGTTTTGTTGGCAAAAAGCATTTGGAACACATGTAACAATTATTTGTTTGAAACTAATACGCAAGCTGTCATAATTTTTAGACAAAATATGCAAAGAAGCTTAAAGTTGTTTTATCCGTAAAATCCTCAAACAATTCATGTTATAAAGTAAGTATTCTTACTTTTGTATTAAACTTCAGCCAATTTATCCTCCATGAGTGATCTGCGGCCTCATTGATGTTTTAAAAGCAATGTTTAGAAAATACGTAAAACGTATCGTTTCGATCGGTTCAGTAATCACCGAGTAGAGCCCGCTCACTAAATAAACGTCTCGTTTTTCCACATTCGACTTGGTACAGTTCATTTATCACTTGTGCTATTTAAGATAAAAGTGGACGTTTGCTATACCTTTACTGACAAAATTTTTGTTTATGTACCATTTTCTTTCTAAATTAAATACAACTGGAATATTGGTATATGAAGGAAGGAGACGAAGGTGGTTGCACTCCTTGGATCTATGTATTTTAGTGCGATATGTGCTGCGGGTGAAAGAGACATTAATGTTTAAGCGAAAATTCAATATTTTTGTAAACGTGTCCGACAACAAAGAACATAATACTCTGAATCCGCTTTCCGCGCATTTCCCGACGTTTCAGAAGCATTTTCTTTTAAATTGATAAATTGTATTTTTGAGCCAACTCCACCATTTATTTCTCAAAGTAATATCGATATTGTTTGGTGATTGGACATTGTTTTATATTGAAAGCAATTTATGGTATTGTATTTCATACATTTCATTGCGGTTCGTTACAAGATTAACATGAGGGATATTTTTTTAACATTAATACTTATTTGCTATTGCACTGAATATGAGCTTTAAATAAATGAGGCTGGAAATACGTTTATTTATAAAACCTTATTTAACTTTTAGGTTATGTAAACAGTGAAAACGTGTTCTATCTCAAATAAATGTAGAAATTCTTGACTTAGGATAGAGCGTTCTAAATCTAAATAATTGAAACGATTGTTTTTCGTCTGACGACCTACTTTAGTCGCAAGTTCGCACGAGGCAAAATGTACAGTGGCAGAAAGGCTAGAAAAAGGCTTTAGCCAGTTATTTTTATTATTTAGTTTAATAGTCCAGAAGTACGGGGCGAACTAATATTGCCCAGGATAAAAGTTGCGTTACTAAAATACGAGGCTGCAAAATGTTATTCGAAGCATGTCGACAATAATTTGCAAAACTCTATTAGCGTAATAAAACAACTATGAAGCCATCAATTCTCGGAGTTGGGAACAAATTACATTGCAAATTGATTGAAAATTCCGAGCAAAACTATTCATTGTACGTTGTTTTAGTTAAAATGTCACGTTTATAAAACATGTCTCAGATTATTAGTATCACACAAAAACTAAAAGAAACCGTTTAACCTTGCTAGTATTTAAGCAGAAGTTACCGACCGCATTTAAAAAGAATTTAACCATTTCTTTGCTAAGATTCGTCTAATAATTATTAAGAGTTCCTTAGTTTAAATATAGAGTTGACCTTATTTTTGCTTTTTCATTTTAAAGTACTACGAGAACACAGGTTTGAAGAAAGCCTCATTAGTATGAGGAGTTCGATAGTTGTTGTGTATAGCGAAGAGTCTGAAGTGGTTTGATGTCGAGATAAGAAGCTACACGTTTGTTTACTCCGAGCGTGTATTACTTGTAAGTTTTTTAGTGGTAGATGATCTGAGTTGACTTTTTAACAATAAGAACTGGTTTAAAGTAAAAGGGCTGACCTGACTGCCTCAACTTAAATTGTGAATATCATTTTTAGGTATACCTACAGGCAAAGAGCGCTTAAAATTTCGTCATTGGGATTCAGACATTTTCATCGAGAATTTAATTCCAAATATTGTCTCTTCCCATTCAAATACAACCTACTTTTGAATAAAACATACACTTAGACGGAATGAAACTCTGAAAAACACGACAAAACAAACTAGATGCGACAAATACTTTAAAATAATTTATGAAACCTTATTTTGGTCTGCATCCGATAAATATCTCGGATAACACAAATGATATAGCTAACTGCTTGATGACTTTTAGTGAAATCGAAGTATTTTAAATGAACTAAAAGCATTTTTTGCCATCCATTTCTTAAAAAAAGGGATTTTTAACTCGTAAAGAGCAATAATTACTTGGTCACTTATAGTGCGTATCACTAAGAATAATTGTAGCGAAGTTAATGACCGAATTCTGTATTGTAATCAAGATTTAAGAGCTGTTAAATCAGTTTTTCTATACGACATTTATTAAGTACAAGACAGAGTGTGAATTGACATACGAATTAGAATACAAATATTAATATATCTTTGGATATTATATCTAGAATTTTGTGATCTTTATGAGAAGCAACTAGCTGACGGCGTAAATATGAAGTGACGACAAACTCTGTACGAGGTGTCGTACTCAGTTATTTGTTTGGATTTCTTTTTGAAGAAAGTTTTATGTTAACAGGAATTTAGTCAGCATTTTATTTGCCATGACCCAACTTTTTCCCTTTTGTTACTGAAAGTTATTATCATCTAAGATGATAGTTAACAAATCATCAGACGAACATTAATGAAATCTCTTCAGAACTAGGTATTAAATAACATAAATTAAGTAAAATTGTTTACGATTGTTGTGTCTGGTGTCGTGTTGGCTAAGGCACAAATTGCTCCTAAATGGCCAAACCCGCTTATCTGGGGCTAATCGCTGTGATAGCGAGGGATCAATTTAAATGTAAATTCTTTATGGGATCGCCTTACTTTGATATATATTTTTCAAGATTTCTTAACAAGTTACGTTTTGTGACCTTTGAGGTGTTAACGTAATAGCGTTTGAATATTATTTAACAGTTTCTTATAATACGTAACTCACTGGCTTGTTAAATATTAGTTAATCTATTAAACGAGTGTGATGAAACAGTCATTGACGCTTATC
Source organism: Pieris brassicae (assembly GCF_905147105.1). NCBI lineage: Eukaryota > Metazoa > Arthropoda > Insecta > Lepidoptera > Pieridae > Pieris > Pieris brassicae. The sequence continues at coordinate 11,909,911 of NC_059669.1, read as the reverse complement.
AATCTGTATTCGCGTCCTTATTTTGCCCTGTATTGTTGAAAATACAATTTACTATAATTTCGTCTTGGGTGACGAAAAAGGCAGTTCGTTACTGAAATACAAAGTTTGTACCTTCTTAACTTAATTTCGTTTGTTGGAGACTTTAATAAAACATAAGGTTCTGCTTACATATATATAATTTTTCACTTCTATACATTTAAGAAATTTTTCAATGATTAAATTTATTGAGATATACCACATGCACCAGTGCCGTGCTCTGTAGGTGGTAGCTTATACCTAAATAGACAAATTTAATATTTGAAGGCTATTTAATAATAAGATTATGTTAATAAAAGAATTATGTTAAATTTTCTGCACAATCAACGATAACTAAAAGTGTTTATTATTAGTCCACGCAATTTATTTAAGATCCATACATAAGTTCTAAACGCTTGTATCGTATGTATTGTTAGGTTGATATTTCCTTGGCAGAGTTCATAATAGTGGAAGGCTTCACTTAACAAGGTTTGCCTTCTATTATTATACAAAACGCTGCATTTTCAATTCAAAGCAGGCTACCATATTACTTGGAAATTGCCGCGAAGCTATTTTTACTACTTTAGAATATATGTAAGAATGCCTTTTGGTAGATATTATGTCGTATTAATAAAAATGTACATAAAACAGCACGTTATTTATACAAACTGACGCTAAATGTATGTAACTTTCAAGTAATATTATACAGAAAATTATATCATTCACTTCTATTCATTTCAAAATGAAGGTTTTATCGTATATTTTCTTGCCAATCCTTGCTATAAAGATGTACGGAACGTGGAGTCATCAATCATTCTACTTTATCTCGAGAGATGTTTGCTTTTGAATGCTTTCGGACTGGATTAATATACGATCAATGAAAATTACAAATACTAAGCACTTCTTTTAGTATTGTTGGGAGATACATCCGATTTCTGAAGAAACCCACCCTTAAGAAAAGAGTAAAATCCATATTTTCATTCGAGAGACAATAAATAATTTACTATTTTGTATATAAATTAAAAGTGTCTTGAAATCGTAATTTGTAGCAGAGGTTTGAGCGTGCGAATCTTAACCCTGAGGGAGAGCGGAGAATCGCAGCTGGGTGGTTTTTTCCTACCTGTCTTTGTATGCTCGCTCGCTCGCTCATACGGCAATGGAAGAAATCGTAGGAACAATGCCTTAGACTTAAAACTCTTATTTGACTGCCAAAACCTGACATTATGATCTGTTCTATAAAGTTATACAATTGAGTAGGATTAAAATTTTGGCTCGGCGCCAGCCTGGCGCGGCCGAGAAATACTGCCCCCATTGTACAACTTTGATACTTCAAAACTGACAGATATCATTGTACGCAATATTTTTTTGAATTTTTCTGAATTTAAAATGCGACAGAATATGTAATAATAATAAAAATATATTACATTTTATAAGTTATTACTCATAAAATGTAATAAATACAATCTCGATAACTCAATTGGAAAACTGTAGTTACATAAGAAATGTTCATCTGCTTGAAAGGTTCTTACATCGCTTCGATAAAATATACTGTACTTTTCACACGTGATCACAAAAAGGATTGAAGTCAAATGGCCCGCGCAAGCTTTTTTCAATTGATTGAACTGTATGTTTAGAGGCATGCCAATGTGTAAATTTATTTGAAATATTCTACCACCAAATAGTATATCACTCTAGCCCTTTGACGAGGCAATTGCGGCGAAGCTACGACGACGATGAATATTCTGAGACAGATTTGCTACGTTGGCATTATGGTTACCTACACCGTGGGCATTGTGGTGCAAAGTTATGCTACGACGTAGACAAAAAAAACTTTTAAAATATGTGGTTTCCATAGCTTGCGTCTTTTGTTTCAATTTATAGTTTCTACAATGTGAAAGAATATTAAATTTGCTTTGCGAATATTATTAACGGGGAAAATGTACTACTGTAATGTTTTAAATTTGGGGCCGAGAAATATTTTCAATGAGATGAGTACTTCTCGTGTGAACTGCATCTATTAAAAGATGGAATAAGTTAAAAATTCGTTTTAGTCTGCGGCATTCGAGGCGGTAACGCCTACATTTGCATTTAGTGAACGCCTTTGATGTTTTCTCTCGATTGCTGTATGCATACATAATAATGTATGTAGTAATGTAAAGTTTTGTGTAGACGCAAGCTTTATCGATATAAAAAAATTATATTAATTAATAACTTAACTTTTTATAAATTTTTAATTATGATTACTGTGTGAGTGTGGGCCTGGGTATCCGGAAGCTATATACAGGATGCTCCCTTCCCTCGGTGAAATTAAATGCGCTGGTTCGGCTGTCGTGTGTCAGTATATAAATAAAATTTAACTACACATCCTTGCGCCTTTACGCCGAAACGCCACCTACCATCTCCGGTTCGTATGTCAAATGCAAAATCAACAATTGTCATCCTTCTTTGGCTGACACCGATTAAGCGCAAACAATTGCTAATATAATAATTACATTAAACAAAAATATATACTTTTAAAAATTTACTTAATAATACAACACGTTATTTGAATAAATACTAATACAAGTAAATAAAATGAAACGCAAATATTGCCACTTTCGAGTGAATGATAATTAAATAAACATATCGTTATCTACGGTTCCTGGGCTATCGGGGTACTTTAAATAATAGAGGTTTTTATTTTTACTCTATATTAACCATTTGAGTATGTATAACAATAGAATATAAGCAAAATAATAAAATGTTAATTGGTATGTAACGAAGGAATACAAAGTAGCAGAGAGTGAGAGAGAGAGGCTCTCTCAGGGCGAAACTCCAACGATTTAGGAAATCGCCACGCTCATAAAACTAAAAAAAGCCTGAGTGAGCAAAATTTACAGCCTTGGCTCGTATATTCCCTAAGGAAAACGTGCAAGATATGTAGTGCTTTACAAGATGAATTCATTATATGCATAAATGTCTTGTAAGCATTTCATGTTTATGATACCCACATTAACACCATGTGATTTATCTTCTCCGCTTACTTTACAACCAAGTTGCATTTGCTGCTCTATGCATTGCCATGACGGATTGCTAAAAGATTAAATTGATAAATTACTACCAGTGTTCTTCTGAGTACACACATTGGAACTAAACGTATTATTAATATGTATTAACGAACCAGACATTGTCCCTTGACCTGTACTATGTAGTATATATGTAGGATCTTTCCTAACCCGGAGATGATGCTATGATTCTCCATGCTGTCTGAGGTTATCATTTGTACCACGCTTTTTGCTAATTTGGATAGTTCTCCGCCTTGATAAATATCTGCACGTATACTGTGCTTGTTGCCATTTTCTGCTAAACCTTTCCACCTTTGCCGAAGACGAATAATTTTTCTTATCCGATTTATATTTATCAATTGTTCTCCTTGCATAGGATAACAATTTATAATGGAATTAAATAGGGCATGGTGCAATATCGTGTTATGTTTTTTTTTAATAAATCTTGCATGTTTTATGTGAAAAGCCTTCCACTTCATGCTTAAGTAAACAATTTGTGCAAAGCTGAAATCTTAAATGTAAAATTGTATCAAACCTTACGTTATAATCGTTTGCTAAAATTTACTGACAATTAAAGAGGCCATGGTTAGGCAAGTTGCACAATTGACAATATTTTATTTTATTTCCATTTCCTTGACCTCGTTTATTGAAATGCGTCAATAGCGATGCTTGATTTTGATATAGGTCGCTGTTGTTTTGTGAGGGCGTTCCCAAGGCATATTCATTTTTGCGAATTATGTGAATCCCGGTGAAGTACCGGTGATTCCATATGAATTTTTAGAAAATGCTCATCATGCTGCCCATAGAATGTGATTTGAGATGTATCTCTCTCTTTTGGCGCACACACGTTATACTTATTCTGATACTCCGAGTTGGAACTTACAAGATCAGCATCTATTTCGATATGGGTTTTCCCCAAAAAAATCCCATCGTGACTTTATTGATTCTAGGGCTTGCTCAAGACCATATTTGTCGAATGCCGAGTACACATTAGATAGTTCCAACATCCTATCAAAAGATCTACATAAAGCTACTAGTTTGCAAAGCAACTCTTTGGTTTTAATAACTGATGGAGATCAGACTGTCGGTGAAAGAAGCTTGGAGTAAATTCTCCATTATTTCATTATTATCTTAACTAAAATAGCTTAAAAAAACTTCTTAAATTAATGTTTCAAAAAAGTAAAGTAACAATGCACTGTTGCTTTACAAAATGCTCAACGAATGCTAAATAATATTCTCAGTAAGATTACCGATATTATGCTCAAAATAAATAAGGTAATTCTCTATTCTAGTTTATTAAGATGACTCTATTTTTATTTCTATTAATACTATTATAGATATAATATAGGATTTATATTCAACATGAAATTAATCCGTTGGTGACACAATTCTGTCCCCTAACACGCAAGCGGGATCTTAGCCGGTATAATGTGTAGAAGATAACTTGCAATAGATGGACTCCCGACACGACGGATGAAAAAAATTAAAATCTGAAAGTTGGAAGGAACATGCAGAAAAATTTGATTACAATGAAGCAAAGTTTTAATATGATATGGATATGATAGTTTATAATAATAATAAAAGCCTTTTTTCGGATATCATCTCATTCATTCCTAGGTACCTGTGCCCTTTTTTGTCTCCTCAAAATCCCGTTATTTTTGTCTGTCTTGCTTAAACCTGTTTGCTTAATCTGGTCTATTTACCTTCTAAATTGACTTTCTCTCTTGCGTTTTTTGTAGTTTGGGACCAGTTGATACTTTCGTAACTCCACTATTGTCACTACTTTACTCTAAATTAATTTGATACAACAAGAGTTTTTTTAAAAGCTAACTGTTTATAAAGTCTAAAAAGAAATATAACAATCAATTACTAAAAAATATTAAGCTTAATACTTTACACCTTCGCCCAATTATATATACCTTATACAAAATAATAATTAATCCATAATAAACAAATACGAGTAGTACATTGAACACGTTGCGTCACATAACGTCAGGTGCCGCACCATACTCGGTTGTAGCGATTAATATCCGCGGGTTCCTCATATGCAGTCGTTGCACCTGTCGTCTGATTACTTACTGCCTCTAGCAGACGCTGTTTGACATCCCTTATTAAAACCTTAACGTAAGAATAATTATTATTACTATTGCTTCAAAGTAATGATATTTCATTTAGTGAATCTTTACTACGAGTAGAACATTAATTAAAATTGTATAAACCACAACTTTATCTATGAAAAGTTTATCTAAATTATGAATAACACAAAGTTTGAAAGTTGACGTTCACGCATCTATTAAATCTGCAGTCTTGTAGTTTGTAGGTCTAAGAATTCTACCTATCAAATTGCTAGATTTGTGAGCAGATGAGAGAAACGCAGAAGAGCTACACTTGTTATCTTGCGTACTCCTCTGCCGCCAAAGTAAATTACTCCCTGTGAAACCTGGTTCCATGTGAATGATATTGAAGAAGCTGTTTCAAAACGCAGGTTTAAAATAGATTTTCAAGAAGTTTTTATGCGAATCACGCAATAGAAGTGAATGATTTCACAGAGGGCAACAAGGAAGTACATATTGTTAACTTCTATTATTTATTTAATTAAATTCTGAACATTTTTATGAAACATATTCTTAAGAATCGAGACGAGAGACTCGACCATCTCCCCGAAGTGGGATGGATTGAGGGCTACCCTCCTATGCCATCCCTAACCTGCGGAGCCCCATGGTTATGGAGATATTCATGGTAAAAAATTTGAGGTTAGAATGGTAACGATTTAGAAACCGTGGCCCAAATTCGATGATACTAATTATGTAGGTACTCTGTACCTTGATTGGAACACCCCCAAGTGATTTTTGCTGCCAGAGTTGCATCTAAGTATTAAAAAAAATGATTTGAAATTTTGTGTAGTGTATTCAAATTAGTAAACAAACCGTACATCTTCTAATTTTTTATTGGTTATTAGAGATGTGACATTCTGTATAAAAATCGGTTTTTTATATTTACCGATTATTTCCTAATTATTGAACTTTAAAGTTTTAGAATAATAGCCCCCAACCACTTTCACGTGCCAGGTATTAAAAAATATTTTATACTATATAACCGAACAATAGATAATAATTGGTTTTTGGACTGCTCCGCGCTACGGGAAATGCAGCCCCTCCACCCTTGCGTACCAAAGCACAAGCATTTCTCTTCCTGCGCGCCTCCGAGCTTTTATCTACACTCTATGGGTAGGGCAGACAAGACCACGTGGATAGTGGGGTGCTCTGATTCGGTTTTGGGTACTTTTTGGATATTAAATAAGTAAGTAAACACTTAATTGTAGTAAGAATTAGATAATACAGAAAGTTACAAACAATGAAATGAATTTATTATATTTTATATACATATTTAATCGCAGTTAGTAGTTCTTCGCATGCAGCCAAATGATTTATCAAAATTCGTCAAAAAAACTATGAGCATTTAAATCGATGATCCATATTGGAAAGTTTAGCCCCTACCCGTATGTATAAAAAGTGAACAAAGGAATTAACTTTTTTTATTTATAGCAATATTATCTAAATTAATACATAAATCATTAAATTGTATGACTTCACTATTCCGTAAAATAGGTCAATGGAAGTTGTTCGAAATACATAATTTAAATTTAATAATTTTTGATGAAGTTGATCCCAAATATTTTTTCTCCGCCGACCGTCACATTTGTTTAGTTGAGTCATTGTTGAGTTTTACTCGGGCTACGTTAGATACATTTTTATTTGGATATATACTTTTTGTTAATTATAATTGATAATAGTTACGTCCACTTTTTAGAATTTCATAGTGAGTGTTTAGTGCGTTTTTGAGAACTATCGTGAGGCAAGGTATTAGCATCAGTCTAACCTCTCTTTGTTCCCAAACTAATATAATTTCTCCAAATACGGCTGATAATATTGTGTGCCTTTCTTCCTGGCAAGAAGATATTGTAACGAGGTATGTACTCAGGACTTATTATTCAAGTATAAGATTGTGTAGCGACGGCCACCGAACGGTTGGTGGTACAGAAGTATATTAAGCAATAAAAGGTCACTCAATTCATATAAAGCTAAATTATTTTACGAAGTAACGTTGGTTTCGTATTTTAGGTTTTCTCTCTACATTTGTTATGCTATCAATAGTAGCTTAAGAGTATCTCCTTCTCTATTCCTTTATTAACGGAAGACTGTGCTATTGCGTAGGAAGTGTGGAACTGTGCTATGTTTTAAGATTTCTAAAGTTTTTACCAATTATAATCTCTCGGCCCTGTCTTGTCGTATTAGTTATATCGATAAAAATCAAAGCTTTCCAACTGCAGGCATTGATACCTACCTAACATATATGAAAGAAAAGAAGTCTTATCTAATATAATTTCTTGTTTAATTGTAGTTATGATCTTGAAGTGTCTGATTTCCTTTTAACGCTCTAGAACGCAAAGAACATTTTACGTTATTTTTTTATTTTTAAGAGCTGTTACACTACTAGTACTATTTTTATAATACTTACCGTTTGTATGAAGTCGAAATAAATTTAATAAGTATATAGAAAAGTTTATAATCTTTATTTATAAGAGGTTATTAGGATAGTGAAGCGTTTATTTAGCTAGTTATAGACTCGTTATGTGAACTAATATATAGTATTTTTTACGCCTTGGGTGTGAACTGAATGCCATAGTAATTTGTAAAAATATTCTTTAGCCCTTGTTCATCCGAGATAACGTAGGGTTCTAATCGTAAAATAATTTGTATTATTGATCCTGTCAATCCATCCAGTTTCGGGGCCTATTCAAAGCAAACAATCAAATCTTGTCTTCTTATAGTATTCATATTTTTTTTATAATTTGCACAATTTTTAGAGATTGTTAGGTAAGTTGAATATTTTTTAAAGTTAATTTTTTTTCTTAAATAATTGATTTAAATTTTTCATGGTTTCATAATTTACGGTTCATGAAATATATTTTTTTAAACGTTTCATACAAATTGGTATGCATACAATTACAAAATATATTTGACAAATAATTGATGTCAAACGTCAATCGCTTGGTGTAGGGTTCCTAAAATTTTGAAAATATCGATACTACTCGGGTATCGACGATAAACTTTCCAACATGGTCCATCGATTTAAATGCCCATATTATTTTTTAGATACTACTAAAGTATTTAAAGGTATCGATACCTTTTGCGGATCACTAAATTTGTTTTTAGGCCATTCTTTTTGTTTATAGCGTCCAGTCATTGTTTGTCAAAAACCGAATCAGAGCACCCCACTATCCACGTGGTCTTGTCTGCCCTACCCCTAGAGTGTATATAATAGGATGGATATAATAGGTGTATATAATTCGGAGGCGCGGAATAAGAGTTTAACCGAGAAGGAATTTCCATAATTATAGAACTTTAATTTTTCCATTTTAAAATATTCACAGTGACTTTAATAAGGTATTTTAAAAAGTAAGTAGTTTTCACCATTTTTAGGATTTCAAGGTCAGATTAATATCAAAGTATGACTTATGACGTATACCATACGAAAATTACATTGAAACATAATACAGTATTGTTTCAAGTATATATATATATAAATATAAATTTTGATTTAAATAGAAAATATCTTTCGGCATGAATTTACTGCAATTTTCTAGGTAAATCTACAAAAGTTATGTCAACATGTTTCTCTCACATCATAATTTAGCACTTTCCTGTTATGAAGCTCACATTTTAACGAGACCACAGCTTTAAAAATACCACTTTTAATTACATTTTCATTCTTTTCAATGAATGAATTGCAAATTTTTTGCCCTCCATTGTTTTCCAGAATGGCAGGCGTCGCTATTATGTAAATAGTTCTGTAGTTTTTTTATAAGAATTATAATTAAATTAACTAAAGCAAAAGTATATTTTTTATTAACAATATAAATATTGTACATAAATTAAAAGGAGGATTCGCTTTCTTTCCAGGCAACCACTTTGAGTTTTTTTAAATTAAATCAGATAAGGTAGGCAAGAACTGCAAAAATACATATTAAATATACTTAATAAGACACAACTAAACAGGAACAAAAACAAAATAAACTAAAAAAAGGATACATGAAAAATAAATAGTGCATAAGCTATTGTTATAGGCTCCCAAAATTTTTTAATCATTTTTGAGATTCGATTTAGGGTTAGACAGGGTGGAATATAAGCGAGAACATGAGCACCACATCGCTGACAAATTGGTAACCAGCCTAGCCGCTTACGGAACGCAGAGATATGGTCGTACTTTCTTAAATAGGATACTGAAATTTTGGAGACTAGCCAGTTTATTTAGCAATTCCTCGTTTAGATCAGAAGAGCAAGAATCGGTGTGCTCCAGTAATGGCAGGAGGAGACATTGTGCCAGTGTGGTTTTAGGGTTAAAAGGAAGAAAATTCTATCAACTATCCTTGCCAGCATGTAGTCAGTAGATTGTTTGGCTTGCGGGAGATCATTGAGATTTGATTGAACGTAGATTTGAAGATGATCGGCGTACAAATGAAAATTAGTTGAAAAACGGAAAGTGTTACCTGTGCTTTGTTACAGCGGGTGAGGGCTGCTCTCCTCCGCGCCTACGGATTTAAAATAACAAACTAGGGGTAAAACAGACAAGTTTCACATCAGTTGATGTTGACTGAATCGATGTTGTCACAAATGCGGACCTAACTTAACAAATATCTAGTTCAAATGTAGATAAATAGTAATTAATAGTGTAAATATTAATTAAAACAATTACCTCGATTGTAAAATATAGCCAAGGTCCTATAAAATCCAAATAAAATAAACGCAGAAGCACATCCACGTAAACTTGAAAGTAACGGATTGAATTATTATAATAAATGAGAAAAAAGTATAAAATGTACGTTTCGTTTGACGAATTTCAATACAATACAATATTATAATCTAGGTTCTTCGAGATACCTATATAATCAGTATCATCAAATTAGGCGACGTATTTCTAAATCCAACCCATTAATACTTATTATAATGCTGATTTGTCGCATATTAAGTTCAATTACAGTTTCGTTTTCTTAGTTTTACTAAAATATTCACACAACACGTCCTCATGCATTAAATATTAAGTGAACACGGAATTCCGGTGGAACTTTTATCAGCCATTTAGTCAAATGAAATCCAAACTGAGGTGTGAAAGTTTTAACAGTTTTAGCAAAATGACGCGCAGGTTTCCCGAGTTTCTACAGTAAAATGTTTATTGTATACAGAAATTACTTTCTTAATAGAATTGTGATTAAAAGTTCGGCTTAACCCTAAAGGATTTGTTTGAGTTCTGCACCAATGCATTTTTGTTCCCGTTTTTGGATTTGTAAGACGGTACGTCACGTACGATGAGAATCGACGACGTGTCTGAGTCGAGCACAAAAGGCTTCCACCAACTTCTTGCCCATGTCATTTAACAAAGAAACAGATGTTATCTTAAGCCTAAAGGTTCTAGCGGCTTGATATTATTATTTTCTAGGTTGGAAATGGGAATTTTTAAATTCCGTATGAGTTATTAATTACGGTGTCTACATAATAAAGTAGACGTGAATCATATTCATGTTAATAGAAACTACTAGGAAAAGGACGTAACGAAAATAAAATAACTCCATCTTTATAGAAGATATAATCGATTAATATTAATACTTCATTATTCCCAGAGTCATATTAAAACGAGGCATCAAATGCGGCTAACAACGGCAGACGCCAATTATGGATGACTGTATTGTAGTAAAAGTGAGATTTTAATTTCCCCCGCTCTATTCGCGAGTTTCCTCCCTCGACACGATGGCGCCACTTTTTCGATAGGAATGCTCCTGTTTGTCGATGCTTTATATTTATATTTATAGTTTGTTTATTGAACAAAGCTGAGAGAATTATAATGAATATTCGTTAAACCTACATAAAATATTGACATTGTACACTCAATCTTTATTAATAATTTGTATCTAACACTTAATTTATACAAAAAAAAAACTTTCGTAAAAGTATCGCTAGTTCAGTTACACTATTTGATCCATACTTGTATTTTATAAAGAAGCAATAAAAGTATACTTAAAAGTTACTTTCATTCTCATTTTGCGTAAGAATTGTCAGCGCAAACAACAATAATGTGAAGAACGCCAAAAAATATCTAGAAAGTCTACAGAACAGTTAAATGTCCTTCAAATTAAGTCCATTAATACATAATTTAATTGATTTAAGGCCAACTCGATGTCGCTCGATGTTTGAAGCACGTCACTAAAACATGGTGTCTACGAAGAACTCACTTGACATCTTCGATTTTCGTTATTTGCTTTGAGAGTGAGATTAGAATGTTTTCTTTATATTTGTTTGAGTCTCTTGATTTGTAGCTAGTATAATATATACTTGAATATAATTGAATTGGGGTAGGATAATATAATTTAGGTAAATATATAGTACGCTAATTAAAATAAATAAAGGTACGTATAAAATATAAATATATGTATGTGTCGTGTTTCATTTAGGCTCAAAGCAACCAAGGTGAACAGAAGTCTTTTTTAAGGCTTTTTGTCAAAACACAAGTTAACATGGAAGTATAATTTTTAATATTTCATTCACTGAAATAATATTAATTTTCCTGTTTCAGGTGCGAGTGGGCTGAAAGAAGAAGGTTGTGAAAACATTATGTTAACAGAAAGAAATACAATATTGTTGCGTATTTTTCGTAAGAATTGTATTTGAACGAATTAAATTATAATTATTAGAATAATGTGATAATTAAGACGTAAAAAATCACCCAAAAACCAAAACTATTAAACTCAAATGCCATCAGCATCAATCAAGTGCGAAATATGAAGCTAAGTGTTAGTGCATACCGTGCGCATGCGTCTGCCCATAAGAAGATCCTGACGTCATCCTACCAGCAACACTATGGGAGCACCGCCGCGCCACCTGTGTGCAACCCTTTGCAGACACCTTTTACTCCGCAGGTAAATAGTAGCTACAATCTTGGCTCTTGGTTTTTGGTTATTATTTTTCCATACTAATTTTGCCTGGAAGAAATCGCTTATTGGGAATACGGCCTAATTTTTCAAAATGGTAATAGGAGGCTCATTCGATGCTAAATGATACTGTCCCTTGGACACTCACATTTCCAGAAGGAAGTGTGTTGCCGGCCTTTTAAGAATTACGGTACGCTCTTCTTGAAGAATCCTAAGCCGAATTGGTTCGAAAATACTTTAGTGGGCTGGTTCCACATAGTGCTGGTGCGCAAAAGGGCTTAAGTATTTCCTAATAACTTATTTACCCTTTTTTATGGTAACGAAGTAAACGAATTGTGTTTTTTTTTTAAAGCTGAGCCAGCCAATTGTTTCTTTTCATTATGTCGAAATGGAAAACTAATTGATTGGCTTTTGTGTCGATTTTCCTACAATATTATATTATTTATTTGTGTCTACAATTCATAATAATGATATACTAAATTCGTTTAAGAACAATAATCGTGTTTCCCATTACGAGTAAAACCACGAACTTCTCCTGGACCATTGTAGTTCACGCGAGTTTATATTCGAGACACGTAGAAATCAGAATTACTAACATTTGATTAAACCGCGCTGATTTAACAAATTATATTGTTAGCAAACATTTACTACGAGCATTGATACAATCAATAAGTTCAATAATATATTCTATTCTGTTATTATGACTTTGGTCGAGTACACTTCAATAATAAAATGTTCTATCTGGCAATTTTGGTAATCTATGAACGATAGCCTAATGCGCAAACTCTTTTTGTATACGACAGTAACTAAATTATTAGTTATTGACAGCTCAGCATTTTTCTTCTAATTGAATGATGGATGTTTATTTATTTATTCGTTTAGGAAACAAAACAGATACATCTCTTAAAGTATAAAACAAAAAAAAATAACATAAAATGAACACATTGGATATATCCACAAAAAGTTTCACTAATAAAAATTTGTCATTCCGTTTAGTTTTAAGTACGAACACGGAGCCTTTAATAAATTTTCTTGACATTAAAAATATATATAGCGACTTTATAACATCATACGAAAGAGGGAAGCTACAATGAACCTAACGAAGTGGCCATGAAATAAAACAGACCAATGTAATTACGTTCTAAGAATTTCCGCCAACTTTTGTTGCAACGCACTCGAAGAGAGTTATGAACTACGGAGGTCTGTTGTAAACAAAAATAAAACGTCTAGATATATGATTTCGTCGGGAGTGAGTAGCTTTATGAACGAATAAAGTGTTGATTTTAAAGTGTTAATATTAGTTTGTATTAACAATCTTGTATGTATTCCGGGCACCCAAGGGCGATCACCTCTAAGAACAATAATGGTCTATTTGCTCTTGATTTCTAAATAAATGCTTAAAAGTTTTCAAGATCAATTTATAAATCTGGAAAATATTTAAGAGGCATTCCGAACGTTCTCCAAACAGTGTTGCATAACCTCCACTCGCAAACTCACTTAGGCTCCCAGTACAAAGTATGAAAGTTTTATTGAATATCCAGGTCAACACGTACAGTTGGGTTGAGCAACTGGACAGTTCAAGATATCGTGTCTTCTTGATACTTCGATTCTTTGCGCTATTGAGGTTCCATACACTTTAACTATTTTTTGTAAATAAAAGAGTTTTAATAATAATAATATTTACAAGAATATGGTATAAAAATCTTATGGTGATTCAATCTAAAGTTCGTATATTCTGCCACACTTAATGGCGTGCAAATTTGTCTTAAAAGGTAGAATAGAAGTTACAATTACATTATGAGTCATAATGTTAAACTCTAATGTTGTTAAGATAGTTAGTAATAGTAAAAATACATATTTGAATATTAGGCGATCTCAATTTTTATAGCTGTAGCGAAAGTTGTTTCATGAATTTTAACTGTTTCCTTGCTGAATTAGGCGTAATTCAGTTCAATAAATTGAATAAGAACGAAAGGGTAGCAGATGCAGTCCGTACCGGTGAAGAGTCGAGTTACAGCAGAGTAAATGTGGTAGCGGTAAATTCAGGTGATGAGTTGTCCCGAATTGACGGTCATCTTCTCTTGAAAGTAACTCTTAATTACAATTTCTACCAACCTGCGCAAATCCGTGAACCATCGAATATTATTAGAATGACTGGAACATTATTAAAGGAAATTTTCTGTTGTTATTTTTTTATTCTAAAATATGTAGACTATAGATAATTTCTTGGTATTGATTATGTTTACAAAACGATGGAACATTTGATAGCATTCTATACAGCTCTTTTGATAAATGTTTTCTTAGAAACAATTTAAAGTTAACTAAACAAAGGGTAACTTGTATATTTTAGTAGTGAAATAATTTCCAAATTAATAACTAAATTGCAGTTTAAACGTTTCTTAATGATAATAATGTGTATTTAGAGTTCTTCTAGAACTCGCTATCTCGTAGAGAACTTCTTAGCGCAATCATTAATAACGACATTCGCAAAGCTAAAATTAACTATTTACATACCATCTCATTAAATTTAGTTAATAAACCTAAACAATTTTGGCAACATATTAATTCTCTTAGAAATCCAAAAGCCAAAGAGTATGCAATGTTTTATTACGATGGTATGGTATTTGGTGTGTTTAACTCTGTATTTCTGGCAGATCCCTGCAACTAAACTCAGCAACTGGCAGTCGTAACCCAAAAGCATAGTCTAATCATTTTGATATCAAAAGTTTCGAAATAGAAGGTATTGCACGAAGTGTAAATAAACTAAAATCTAAAACACCTCCTGGTAAAGATATAATTCCGGCTTATATAATTAAAGGACTGGCAGACTATTTAATATCCTATAAGCCTATATAGCATTTTTTCTATCCTTATTGTCGTTAATGTTGCCTAAATGCATTCCCCTCATCACTCCTTCCCAGTACGCCTTTTTCCCACATATATCAGTTAATACTAATCTATTGTCGTTGACAGACACGGTATCGAGATAAATTGTTAAGCGGTGTCAGGTAGATGTAGTATATTTGGATTTTCGCAAAGCGTTCGATCATAGATAATGACATTCTTATCCAATAGTTAGCCACAATTAAATATGGACAATATATCTAGCAGCCTTATCCAACAAGTTCGTTGCTATTTTTTATAAAAATAAACGGCCTTCCATATGTTATTAAATCTTCCAAAGGCCTATTATTTGCCGACGACGTTAAGGTTTTTAAAGTAATCAAGACAAACAATGACTGTCTGCGTATGCAACTTGACTTGGATAAACTGCTGCATTGGAGGGAATTAAATAAACTCCACTTTAACTATGACAAAAGTGAATTTATGACCTTTAGTGCCTCTCCGAATAAAATACTCTGCGACTATAGCATAGGATCTAAAGTTATTAGGCAAAGTTCACGACTTGGATGTTTTGTTTGTTTAGGAGGAGGTTAGAAGTAGGGTTTGTCCTGTGGAAATTAGTTGGTCTGTCGGTCACTGCTACTAGGGTTCTATATTCATCATAAGTAAGGTCAATTCTTGAAACCAGCTGCGTCATATGGTTCCCTTATGAAGGATATTATGGGAAAATGATTGAAGGAGTGCAAAAGAAGTTCCTTAGAAATTTGTATAAAAGAACGTAGGTACAACTTTTTTCCTTTACCTTTACCTCTACACAACTAAGTTCTTGATGGGGGTTTTAGGGTATAATTCATTCAAACGTCTTACTGGTTACTCTCGCTGCTCAATGGGTTACTCGACTCTTTGCTGAAGAGCGCCAGGGACCTATTTTTGAAGGGTATGGAAGTAATCTACTGTGATTTAAAAATATACTTGGAAAAGATTAGTGGATAGCAGGAGGATTTCTGTCAATTTTGTAAAATGACTTAATTGTATAATATTTAGTTATAAATTATAGTCAATCAGTAAATATTATTTTATCACTACATCGGCACCTTATTAAAATGTATTATTACGTTGTCAAATTAATATTTCACGCAAATAATCATAACACATTTTTTTCTTCTTAATGATTATTTGAAGTAGTACATTATGTCGAACTTTAAAAACTCTAGTAGGAACATCTTTTAATGTTTTTGGTAAATTATTATAAACCGTGATTGTCATACAAAAGGTGTTTTTCCTATAAAATTCCTTTCTCAAAAATATTTACCTTTTTTGGAAACGAATAAGGACATTTCTTTAAAATATACACACAGGAAAGAGATAAAATAGAAAGAGACAAATAATTGAGTTTCTTAAACATAGGTACGAGATAGTTTGCTCCACAAATTACTCTAATATTTTTTTATGAGGTTAAGCCTCTTGATTGCAATACCCTTTTACTACTGAATTTCCGCAAGCTATAATTCCATATCAAAGTAGGTATAGATGAAACATATGCATCATGCTGCTAATATGCGTATCATGGTAAACAGTTTCGCTGAAAACACAAGCGTGTATTAAACGTGTATTATGTGTAGTATGTACAAAACGACTAAGGGAAACTTTGTTGTTGTTTGTTTGACATTTTTTTTATTTTTAAAATATCGCACGATAAAAGGAAATGGTCTATTTGATTATACGTAATGTATGGAAATTAAAGTTATTGGTAGCAAAGTTATAGATCACATTTTTCTCTATCTCAATCTAATCTATCATGCTTCGGTGGAAGGCTGCAGCGTTGTATAACCTGTGATTAATTACTTCGCAACTTCCTCTGTTACGCTTCGAATTAATCACTATCGGCCGCCTACTGAAAATCTATATCCAGAAAATCTAGCACCGCAAGTCATAACATCAATCACTTTTCTTAATATTGTTTTTTTTAAACTATTTTAAACGAACGATAAAGTATCTTGCAAATAATTAGTCACCAAGAGCTTAAAGTTAAATTGTTTTTTACTGATTATAATTATTTTGTTCTTCATTGTACTTTCGAATCATAGACCGTAAATCAAGAATCATTTCTTTGATAGATCAGCTGCATCTAGACCCAATCTGAACAATCAGGACTAATTGTCGGTAAAGTCGTGGGTTGGTGCTTAATGCAGAACAAACTTTGCTACAGGTCTCTGGTTATGTGAAGTATGCAAGTGTTTAATTGGATTAGATGTTACTATTTTAAAGTTGGTCTTGGTTTTAGTTGTGATTGCCGCTGTTTCTCTAATAACGTTGCGATGATGTAACTGTATGTAACAATAAAATGTTGTATTAGGTTAAGTGGAACCTATTGTTTCATATCACATTTTTTAGAAATGAATTAAAGTCCCATGTTTAAAGTCAACTGTCATTGAGATCAGAGACTGAGAGATCCTCAAGAAATACAAGTTATAGGACAATAGACGTTAATAATAAGATACAAATTAAGAGAGAATAACCTAACCTCACCTACCATCTTCCCGATTACAAATACATGCATCAAGCCCCCTAGTCATGTCAATCAAAATTTATAATAAACTACCTGAGACACTAAGAAATGAAAAAAAGATACATATATTTACAAACAAACTAAAAAAACTTCTTATACGTAAATGTTATTATAGCGTTAATGGGTACCTAGAAGATAAAAATATAGCTTAATTTCATGATTATTAATCCCTAAATATTCAAAATTAAATAAATAAAAAAAAATGTTATTCTATGTAATTGGTACTAGCCTGGAGTGTGAAGTTTTATGTGCTATTTTGTTGCTATTAGTTATGTTATATAGGTTTTGTAATGCCTTCTTTTGCTGTGCCCTAACAGGGTCCATAATATTGTACCTAGCTTTAAGCCTCATAAACATCTTTTGTAACGTTATGGAATGCAAATAAATACATGAATACATGAATATAGAAAAACATGACGTTTATGACGCTGTACAGAGAGCTATGCATGTATTGGTTTGGAAGATACTAAGAAATGCCTCGCGATATCGCTTGCCCGAGCCGCCAAACTGTCCCTAAAGATGATTTGCTACAAAGCACTTACTTTACGATTTTGGTTTTGTTACCCAACCGAAATTGGAATTTAAAACATTATTTAATAAACTATCCTCAGCAATGTAGCCTGGAAGTTTTAACTGAGGAAAATGTAGGTGAATATGATCGTAAGGTGTGAAATAAGACGCCCTTTGCACATGCGAGCACTGGCTTTTGTTAGTACGAGATGTGAACTCTCTCTTGTTAGGCTTGGAGAATATTTTATTTGAATATATTTTCCTTGAGAAAGCTTAATAAGCAGAAAGTAATATTATATAAAATAAAATTTTGATTGTTCAAAATTTCATTAATTTATTGAAAAATACGTAGGGGTTGTCATAATTTTAAATATCTGTGTAGTAATAAATACATAAAAACTAATCACAACTAAATCGGTGCAGTAGTTCTCAATATAAAGACGAGCAAATTCACTATAGTAGAAATATACTTGTATTTATGAAAAAAAATTATAAAATTATACCGAATAAAAAACTACTTAACGCTAATATAATGTATTCCCTAAGTTTATCCATAAAAAAATAATGCTTTCAGTAAAACAGCAAAACACTCGGCCTTGATTGCAATATTATGCGGAAGAGATTGGCCATCCACCGAGCCATTTATTCGTTCTGACTGTGACGTGTGGAGTTATTTTCATTAAGTCCGCCTCGGGAATTCCGGACACCACCTAAATGAGCTTTTTACGACGTCTTACATTAGAAGACATGACTTTTTCTTAATTCTAATAGATTCTGTGATTGCGAGAAACATCGCTAATGACATTGATAATAAAACAAATTAGGCAATTGTTGTAATTTTACAATTTTCTATGTAAATCAGAAGAAAAGTAATAATGTCATTTCAAGGTAGAATGTTATACGTAGTTTTTGTTTGTAATTTATTGATAAATGATAGTATAAATACTTTATATAGAAAGTATTATTACTATTAATTATATAATTGAATTCATATTATATTTGAAATGTGAAGTTACAGTTCATAATTGTCTAATAAGATATATAGGTATATGAGACACTATGAATACAAATGAAGAAGATGAAGAGCTACACGTTCAGGTAGTAAGGTTATACAGGCGAAGGAATATGTGCAATCCACCGGTACTCTCTCGCCTCCATGACCTGACTAAATGAACTGATCAGCAGCAGATGGACAATGACGGATGATAGAAGCTACAGGACAGACGAAACCATAATAAATCTCGCAGTTACAAGTGTTAGTATGTAACGGCAAATGTTTATAAAAGCCAGAACATTCCGTTGGGAACAGTCCACTTAGAAGCCCTGCTCAACAATTAAACTGTCCCTTATCACTCGAAATTTGATGTGTCGCCCAGCTGCGGGCACGGCAATAACTTTAATGTGACTGAAACTGCCGATGTGTTTGTGATTTTTGCGATAATTGTTAATAAAGATGGAGATAGTTGTATCATTCGAACCCGATCGTAAAATTGATCCCGACATCGTATTGCCTTCGGTACAATATATATATCCGAGTTATATTTAAGATTTATAGAATGTAATAAAAATTACATACATTTTTAACTAATATCCTGCAGTGTGGAGACTAATGACGTAAACAAAGGTTGAATTTAGTAATAATGAATTGGTTTTATAAAAAGTTTTTAAACTCTCTTTTGGTACCTAGCTAAATTCCTTGATTTGATTCCTTAATCAACAGTATGGCCCATCAGGACTCAGCTAAGCTACGACCATCTTCAGTTTAAGCTTCGGTTTTACAGAGCATTATTTTTTAGATTTATTCCTTTGGCAAGCATAATTTATAATAAGATTTTTATGACGATTGTATAATTATATTTCACAAATGATGTTATTAAACATATTTCAGCCAGTGAGTAAATAGTTGATCACACTGTCTTGAAAATTACTCGTGTACAGTTGAAATATAAAGTAAAGGGTATTTTTAGCATTTTCCTTTTGTTCCTATATCTCGCAACTTGCATAGGCCACGTGTAGGTACTCTAATGCAAGACGTTGAATATTACATTTTCATTTTACTTTTCTTGTTTTCAGTTTCAGGAACACCTTACAATTAAATTAAATTCATAGCAAGGAAAACGCATTACTAACGATAATGAAAAAGAAAATGTTTGCGGTGGGAATACGATTAAAAAATAAAAATATGAAGAAAACGGAGAGTCTTAATAGATTTTTCTTTTGTGTTCTTATAAGATGCAAGTTATGGTATTTTCTGTTTTTTCTATTTCTACTTTACGTTAATTAAGTTTTAAAAACCGACGGTGCACGGTGCTGAATGGATGTGAATGTGTAGATAAGATTCCATATTTTATTAACCTGGTGGCATATATTTTTATTTTAGTCATGATCCATTTTGATCCTTAGTTCCACGGTGTTTTAAACCATTCTTTAAATCGTAGATGTCAAGAACCGATATTAAAAGCAATTAATGTCTAAAGGTGAACGAATTATTAGAGTACTTTCTTTAGTTTTCATACATAAAGTTGTTGTATATTTCGAAGTAACTTAGCTGCAAAATAATAATGTTATCCCTTTATTTACGATTTACTCGATATAGTTGATCATGCAATAGAGTAGTTTTTTTTCCCTTAAAAAAGTGCATTCATTTGAAGCAATACAGGCAGTATAGAATATACTACACCGGCATAATATTAGTAAGATACAACATTAAAATAAAAGTCAATTATAGATAATTAAGAAATAATATGAAAAATAATACGTCTCTCAAATATTTAGCATTTTCCTTTTGATTTGATGATTTGAATTTAAAATACAAAATGAGTTCTTTGATACCATAATAGATTAATTTTGTACGTTTAATACATTTGCTGAATCATATCGCCAAGTAAGCAATTCGTAAATAAAAACCATAATTTGTATTATTTTATGTCTCGTAACTTTCATCAACAATTAAGTACAGTGCCATTCAAAATAACAACATTTTAAAAACGCATTAAGCATCTCTATGTAGTTAAAAAGAGTTTGGAAAGCTTGTGGAAGCTCATTTCGAAGTGAGTTTTTAAAGCGCTTATCGCGAGTTTCATTGTATTCGGAAAGTTCAAATTAACACAACTTTTGGCGCGGCGCCACACAATGTTCTTAGTTTAGCTAAGTCATTTCAACGTTGGAGGCTGTTTAAACTTAATCGTGCGACCAATTAGGTATTTTACTTGATGTTTGTCCATTGCAACGCACCACGTCTTTGAGATAATAGGTAATTCCTAAAAAAAACCTATTTAACTTGAAATAAAAAACTTAAAAGTATTTCTGATCGAGACGTAAAACAGCTCCACGCTCTGTGCCATCGAAGTTTCAATGCAATTCTCTGGAGAATTAATTATTTCCAGTGGATGATATTAAATATCTTTGAGGACGCTTTTATTTGTAATTCATCCGAGTCGCGGGTGCAATCCCATTGTCCTGGAGTCATATAAATGCCATACATAAAGGATGAAATTCGGGATTTCATAATATTTCTATTTCTAGACTACATCATTGTAAACTACTTTATCTTAGACTTGTGCTAACTTAGAAATATCTTGAAACGTGACTTTACTCCCTATCCATTAGCCTTAGTGACATTGGCATACCGAGAAATACATAAATAAACGTTGGCTAAACACGTTTTAACACTTAGAGGTTAAAAACCCAGCTCATTAGGATTCCCAGTCACCGGCCTCCGGATTTCCATTCGCCTCGGAGGAAACCAATCCCGCTTCGGTCTGATTATAATAAATTACATTTATTAGCACTCCCGCCTCCGATATTCAATTCAGAAATTCTATAAAAAGCCTCGCGAAATAACAATTCCTTTTATATTTTAAAAACCAACAAGTATTCAATGCGTAATGACACTCAATTGTTAATTGACACCTAATGGTTGAGCACTCGAAATATATATTTTAAATTCCCTTAATTTCTACTAAAAATAATATTATTCTGTATTCTCTGTTTTATTTTAGTTAAAGAAATACTTATAAAAACTATCTTTAAAAAAACTATGTATATATGTATTATTAATACCTCCCCTCATCTCGTTTACCTAAGTTATTGTCCTATATCGACACCGTTATGAATAGAATAGCTATTCAGAATAAATTGAAGTACGAATAAAGCTCCTGCTTAGTAATATATTTATTTGCTATAAATCCAAGTTGTTTTAGTACTTTAAAAATATTTAATTTAATTTTTTTATTATTAATTACCTTTTGTAAGCAAACTAATTTGTTTTCTAAAAACCCTTAACGCTTATTCCCTCTGCTTGCTAATCACGAACCAAGGCTAGAACTCTTAAATACTATAAACAATTATATTATTATAGCCGACTTGTTTTTCATTAAAAACAGATAATTAAGTATCTGCTTTTACGACGAAATCTCTTTAAAAGGACCTCGTCTTGAGGCGTTTTCTAACAATTTTAGTAGGAATTAGTGTATGATTAAAATAAATACTTTATGGAGTCCTTATTACACCTAAAAGATTATCGATGGCTGCCACATAGTAACGGCACATTGTATAATCCTGGGTTCGACCCATCAACGGAGGCTGAATATTATTATTATTTTTATTAAAAAAAAAATATGCTGACACATGTAACGTTTGTCGAGTCTATTTTGATATACCGACGTGATTAATGGAATAGGATTGAAGTTTACTTTGTAACCCTATTAGCCTTAGCTGGGATGACACTTTGTGATTTATGGGACCAATCATCTACTTGACAGAATTACCACGCATTTCAGGACGGTATACGCTAATATGTACGTTTATAGACCTAGGTCCTTTAAATTTACGCTGCAATTAGGTGTACACACACATTACCAAAAAACACTACACCTTGCTGAAAAAAGGGGTCAGTGGCTAAATGAAGGAGAGACGTAGGTACAGGCGTAAAGCAACGAGTCAATTTTATAAATGTTTCGGAAGTGTACTCGAATGTCGTAAAAATAATACATTATCGTTTAAAGTATCCGCAATATATCGTCCTTATTGCTTTTGATTCGCGGCATAAGCTAATAGCGAAGTAAACATCGTCTTTCATCAAAAGTGAAGTGAAGTAATCTCATATGAGCCAGATCATAGCTTTTGCTTACACGACTAGAGTTGAACTAGTACTGAGGATTCGCTTTGTAATAAAACGATGTGTTGCGAAATTTTCTTTTAGCTATGTATATATTTATCTGCTTGTTAAGTGATAACTAAATCAAAACTATTTACATTTTCCTACTTAGTTTAATGTTACAATAAAACAATTATGAAAAATGTGTCAGTGAACATCTCAGCATCTTACAGACAATATACAGACCTTTCATCGAGTAGTTTTAGCAACATTGCATTCTGAATTATTAATATTATTATATTCCTACCTAATTAACATAGGCTTGGCGGACCTATGCGACCTCTTTGATACAAAAGCTACTCAGTAAGTTCTCATATAATTTTCACACCTTCTATAACATATTTTCATTAGTATCTGATTGTTCTCGTTTTAAAATGTGTGATGATGGAGAGCGTAAATAAAATAACGACTTGCCGCATGATGCTTTTGAGTAATAATTACTTGCTACTAATGGATGTATGTCTGACTAGTGAAATCGCTAACGCCTGTATTTCGAAGTCTAGTAATAAAGTTGGACTTTATAGGTATCGTAGTTTTACGAGGCGTCCGCAACAGTTCAGTAATATTGTCACCAAGACCTTTTTTTCAATATCTTGTTCCCCTTTACATTTCCTTTCTAGACATAAAAATGAATTTAAAGCAACTGCTGTAAATTAACAGGGGTTTTTATGTTGGGATGTCCTTTTGTAATATAATATTCAACGGTGCAAATACGGCTACGGAAGTGAGAACAACATAATATTAACCAGAGTCTGTGGTCTCTTGACAAAGTGGCGGTGAATATAACTCAGTAATTAGTTCTGTGACGTTTCAGTACAACTATATATTAACATTCTACCTAATAGTTATAATAATAACTTAGCAACCATTAGCTTGACAATATGAAACTACCTTATTGCAGTTACCTTGCGCTTTAAGGAAAGAGGTCACTCATGTTTTGGCGACTACTGTAGTTAAGGTGCAGGTTTTTGTTTAGGTGAAAAATTTTCAAGAAATACATATTCGCAAAACAGCTTATTGTATATATTGTATTGTATCAAATAAGTTTTACTAAAGCGATGGTCATTGACTAAAGTATAAACCGCGTTAAGGAAGATAACGGCGCTAATTGCGTCGTTAACTTTTAAACACTTTTTAAGACTTCGTTCCGCTTTCTGTGCTTTTACCGTTCAATAAAGAAATAGATTTGAATGTTTATAATGATTAAGCATTTTATGGTAGTTTAGTATCTTTTCGTTAATCGATTTCTTCTAAAATTAAATTAACTATTAATGAAAATAATAGAAATATCAAGGGGTTCTATCATGGTTGCGATAATTACCACTCTCTAGAAAAGAATCTCAATAAAAAACAACAATTAAAGGGAGTACAAAATATACTTTTGTGACGATTATATTGTGAGACCCAAGAAATGATTGTTAAATTCCTTTTTTATGAAATCTACCTCTTAATTATGTCGAGGGTTAAAAAGGTTACGTATCTAATTGGTGGCGGAATTAAAAAGATCCCTTTACTAAGTAAAATATATTTTTTATGAACCCAAACAAAAAAGAGACGATTCTACTAATCTGTGCTTAACTCTGTAAGCCCTCAATCAGTGGGCCGTGCTTCTAATTTAATTTATAAAGTCTCAGTGCCAAAATGAGAGATTTGCTATGGTCAAAGTCGAGTACTATTCTATTTTTATATATTTGCTTAAGTATTGTGTTCATCACGCAGAAGTTTAAGCCCATATTATATATTACAAACTATTTTAAGTATGTACATTAATTATCAATAAGTATTTTAAATTTAAAGGTAAAAATGTGTTTCAAGCCGTATTTTCATTTGTTTCAAGTAGAACAAACAACTATGGTAATGAAATTAACAAATTACGCTTGCTTCAACGGCTCCATAAAATCTTAATTACTACGGTCTAACAAATAGCTGTTAATAAACACGTGGGAGCAATATTACGTCGTGTTAGGGATTATTATACAATTTATTGCAGGTAATTCCACCTTTTCGCATTATTATTTATTTTTTGCATTTAATTTAGTGGCCTCAGACATATGTTTCCTAATATTTTTTATTTATAAAGTGATAGAAACTAAATTATGTTGTACCAAAAATTCTTTTTAGATAATGCTATTTCAACAGCAGTATTTTAAACAGCTGCATAAGTACACTAATGACAGTTCATTGAACTTAGTAAATTGAGAATCGTGTTTATGTTGAGTACTCGCAAATTGCTTATCTTAACGAACAAACTTTGATATTTTGTAGAGGATCACATTCCCAACTTGATATAACTTTTAAATTCCATGCGAAGAAATTCGTTACACGATACAGATTCTAGAGCTATAGGGTATTTATATCTATTTTAATACTTTATATACTATCCCCTCCACGTAATATGGTACGGTACAGTACTTAAAAGTTATATATTAATCGAATCTACATACTCTTACATATATTGAAGCTTGTTAGAATTGAAATTTCATAAATTTAACTGAATACAAACTGGATATTTGGCAGATAAGCTATAATATTATGCATATACAAAGAAATAAATCTAAAACTAACGAAAATTATTAACGTTACAGCTTTATTGCTATATAGCTTAGATTCTCCAGATTTTTTGTAAGGAACTTAATTTTTACAATAACAGCCCTAAAATTGTTTTGCTGCTGTACAACTAGTTAAAACTCTTTATAAAAGGCACTTGTTTTGTCGACGTAACTTTAAT
Organism: Pieris brassicae; assembly: GCF_905147105.1. Lineage (NCBI taxonomy): Eukaryota > Metazoa > Arthropoda > Insecta > Lepidoptera > Pieridae > Pieris > Pieris brassicae. Next base: position 11,884,060 of record NC_059669.1, on the reverse strand, counting down.
GTGTCTTCCAATACTAACATGACAACAACAACACAAGTGTGTGGCTAGAGAGAGCTTACAACTTGGGTTGCTTGTACTTAGTTGTATGAGATGAATGTAAGCCTCAATTCAGCCGAGACAATCCCAAAACCACCTTCTGTAGACCGCTACAAGCACAATGTTATTTAGACAACAATATTTCAACTACATTACATGAGAGCAGCATATTGCCATATTATACATAGAAAATATTATGAAACATATTTTTTATATCTGCATGTCAATTTTATTATCGATGTTGAAACCATTAAATTTCTACAATAACAGTGTTATTATTCAGTAGTTCCCATTTGTTATATTGAAGTTATCCTAAATACACCCCTGATTCAAATAACAAAACCAAAATGACGCCTTATAGTGAAGTAGTAAGTGATTTTCCATAGCATATTGTGGAACGAGCGAAATTGTTGTCGAAACTCCACGTAGGTGCGACAAACTTTAACATAGTTCTGAACATTATGTTGGAAAATGTAATTATGATGACAGAAAGCTGTACTTTAATTAATAACTCTATCCGAGGGTTTGGAACTCGTAAACGATGCTTAAACTTAAATCATTAGACAAAATGTATAGTTGCTTTTAATTTTGTGACAATATTTGGTATACACAATTATTGCATAAAATTTTTTTTCGTGTTCTATCCTTAATAAATAATTGAAAAAGTGGTAAGGACAGGTAAAGAGTCGGTGCAATCTTTTTTAATTACTTATTTACACGTTTTCAGAATTTTTGTCTATATTTGCTGGTTTAAGCAATATAAATTCCATTGAATATGTCATGTTATTCTTATGTTATTATTAAGACTAACTGTTGTAGGAATTTATAAATAGAAGAAGAGTCTTGCTTACCTAAGACACTGTTCTAGCCTTTTCCATTTCCATATTTTTTATATTTTGTATATAGTAGGGGGACCAACGAGCCTACGGGATGCCCAAAAAGGGTAGTCATATTAATTAGCCCATGGACCCATTTTTAGTGGATGCGTTCGTGGCCGTTCATGGAGGAGTACACTCTAACTTGGAATAGTTGGAGGTTGTACTCACTATTTGATTGAAAGTAAACTAACTTTTTTAATAATGGTTTAGCTTTTTATGATGATCGCGGTATTCGTCAAATATTAAATTAAATTTTAAATTTAATGGCCTTACAATATAAATATATTGGACACGATTATCCGGACGGTAATCCGAACTGCCCTGTAATAATTCTCCATTCGGCGAAACTCAATGATGTGTGAAACACATTAGGAATCGTTCCTGTCCGATTGCTTTGCACGATATAAGTTACCTATCTGTATCGGGTATACTACGGAATGTATCTTTATAATAATAAAAATCACAACAGAGCGTAAGAATAGACTGTCTCAGACTGATATAAAAGAGAAAAAACTTCTGTCGCTTCAAGATTAGGAGTTAGTCGTTCATTTGCATTACATAATATATAATATACAGAAAATATAGGTCCTTATCAAAAATACTAGATGCTTAACTACTAAGTGCTACCAAAACTGATTTTTTTTTAAATATTCCTAACTGCCGCATTTCGCCATCATGATAGCTATCTAGTTAATAGATTCCCAGTTATTTGCTTTGACTATTTAACAATATTAACAACTTCGTCAACATTATAATGATAGTACGAAGTCATTCGATACGAAGATATTATATTTATGAGAAACCTAACCTTTTCATGACGCTGAAAAATTACACAAGTTTGTTTTTTAAGAAAAGGCTACGAAAAAGATATTTCCTTCACGCTAACAAAATGCTAATTTAAAATTCGATATTATATAAAATTAGTTGAACACAGTTAGGCTTTGACCTGAGACTTCTTTTCGACTTTTATAACTCGCGTTTTAAATGCAAGACCTTAGTGGCGCACCTAGCTACAAGTCTGTTCAGCTAATGTTTCGTCACTACAAACAAATGTGAGACTACGAATGTATTAGTAAAAATAAGTAGAGTGCTACGCCCTAGTAATTTGTAGAAGTCTTAGTAGAAATTTTTAACAGCGCCATCTAGATGTTAGCGGTCGAACTTTGGTCACAGCAAACTACGTTAAAGGTAAAAGCTTTACGCTGCTTGGTCTTAAGCGAGTTTCATCTAAATTTAGTATAAGTAAAATTGAGTTACTTTGCCGCTCGATTTTCTTAGTGCTAGCAAAGTAAATTCTGTTTTATGGATAATTAATTATTTTAAAAACCGGTGAATTCATATTTTACTTAATAGTTAGTATAGTTTGTTTTGAACGGTTTTCATTATGTAATATTAAACTTCCGTTATGTTTATAACTACTTACTAGTATTGCGATTAAATCATCATAATATTTTTGTATATTTATTTAAATTACAATATTATTTTTAGTAACTTAATTTATTTTTATCATAATCTATACTAATTTGGGACATGGGTAACATGAACAAGTAAAGCTCGTCCTACCAATTCAATTAGGGAATGTAGCGTCCTCATTATGCAAACGAGTGTGGCTTTGATGGTCAACCTTAGCTAATAAATTTGGCGGCGCGACAATTACCAATACAACAACACTGGAATCTATCCAACCGATGAAAGTTTTACGTAATATTGGAAATATAGAAATAATTTTAACTAACTTTAATAGAAAAGTATGTGTTTTAGATTTCTATGTTTTGAATGTGTGCATAGGTAATTCTAAATAAAATACGCTTGTGTACATTTGATTTGTTTGTAAACGACATTAAACAAAATTATTTATCTTTTAATAAATTAGAGATAAACAAATCTTATAGTTATATTGAAACTTTCATTTGATTCAGCTGGAAAAAGATTTACGATATTCGAGGTTCTCCCGCGGGTGACCAACTGTAACCGATACTGATTTATCTCTTGTTTTTCACCCAAACTTTTTGGAAATAATATAATTTTAACCAATAACGAGTTAACTGACCTAACTTTCAAAGTGCATCAGCTTAGATTTTAAAACGAAAACTCGGAGTCTAGACGGTGTATCAAGATCAAACCTACGGGATTTACTTACAGTGAAACAGACATGCCGAAATAGCATATGTCTTTTTTTGTTTAAGAACTTTCTTCATTCAATAAATAAGTATGCTGTCGGGTTCGAGGCATAACAGTATAAAATTTATATAAGATAATTATAAAATATTAATTTATAGGACGCGTAAACATAGTATTATATATCTACATTCTATTCTAGTACAAGATCCTATGCTAGAATGGGATTTAGTTTTCTGTATCTAATGCAAAGGCTTGTTGTAGGAACTTATTAATGTAAAGTGTAAAACGTTAACTACGAACTAAAAAAATAGGCAAGACTTATTTTCATTTAATATAATTGCGTAAAGATGATGTAATTCAAGGCTTACAAGAAAACCTAATGTTACGCAGGCTATTTGTGATTTGTGACGACACTAAAAAAATAATAAAAAAAAGAAGAAAAGAAACTGTCGATACAACCCATGTTTAGGACATTTAGCTATCTATTATATATGAGTTTTTTTATGTTTATTTAAAGGCAAAATCGTTCTGGGTTCGTCTTAAATCAGTTGGTGCTCGGCGTGGTTTGAATACACGCCTCTATTAAGATCATAATACAGTTGAAATTCACTAATCTTCGGAATTACACCAATCAACACTATAGGGAAACGTTGAAACACTTGTCATATAGTAGACAAGTTAATTTGTTGAAATACAACGATTAACCCTAATGTCCTCTCAGCAGTCGGGACACGTACAACCTCCATTAGTAGCACTAATGTGATTACTGTCCCTCTGAGATCTCTTGTTTCGATTTTCTATGTGACGGTTTAACTAAACGTTATACTATCCTTACATGTACTTTTTTTATTTTGTAGATGGTTAAATAAGTTTACTGCCATCAGATTGTTTGGATGTCTTGAACGATTTGTTTGTAAAAGGTAAAATCCTTAGGCACTCCGCTGGTTTTAACTTACCAAAAATATAGTATTGTCTTTGGTTAACATAGCTTTTACACATTGAAAGAAAACAATTTTTAACCGGATTAAAGCTATTTGTATTATTGTAAACTATAATTATTTACAACATTATTTAATAATTTTGAAACGTCGAAAAAATTTAAACTTAAAATTATGTAAATAATTATAAATTTATAATAATAGAAATGGAATTTATAATAATGGAAATAATTTTTTTACCAAAAATATTTATTTTATTAAACTCCTTTAGGTTACCGAACAGCATATAGTAACTGACGATCTTCCTCCATCGTACATTTAACTTTTTGAATTTCTATGCGAGTAGGGACTTTCTATGTACATTGTACACTAAAATACATGATTGTAGGGTAGGTAGCCAGTGGAGTGATAGTAAGTGTTTATTCTTCAACACCTATAAATAGATGGCCTTTATGACATCTTATACAGAACCGATATTTATTGCTCATATTATGATACAGCTTTAAATAAACTCACTTAACCCATAAAATATTTATTACTTATGTCTGATCTGTTTGAATAGTTGGGCTTTTATCGTGACTGACATTTCTTTCAGTACCAATTGTATTATCAGTGTTGTTTTAAAAGTGTCGGTTTGGTAGTGGTTCTAGGGACTGCTTCAAACAGATGCGAAAATATATATGCCCCATGCCCCATTGAACGATTTAGGTGACTTTTAATGCAAGAAATAATTATGTTGTCGGTAATGATAAATAATATTATTTTGATTTTGACATATTATTATGATAAAAAATAAGACAAATTATAAATACAATTTCACAATCGTATAGTTTTATCACTTAGCTGGCCACCGAGACTTAAGTGTCAATAGGTTTGTATGTAAGTTTAATAGACAAATTAATAAATAATAATAATATTTGCTCAATCCAAGTCGAGTCGCCTGCACGCCACGCTTTCAGTAGTACTTAGGCCGCGACGCGAGGTGGTACTTTTCAAACGCCTCCATTTTCGCTTCAAAACTGTTGCGACTCAACAGCCCTCCAATGTTTCCCGCGTGATTTAGAAAAATATTTGACAGTTGCCAAATGTCAATGGCATCCAAAAAAACTATAGTTCGTTTGCCGTCTGTGGTAAGGATTTAAGTGTTCGAAAATGTGGCATGTGTCCAATAAAATCACCTTCGCTTGGTATCGTTCTAATATTGCTGTTATAATAGCAAAGCACCATTCCTACCTATTCTCTCAATCCTCGCATGTAACTCTTTAAGTTGAGACATTGTCAATTTCCTCGAACCTTTTACATAGAGCGGCCTTCGATTTCTGCCCGTTATTTTTACGGCTTATTTTTATCCGGCCTCTGTGTGCTTTTACTCCGATTGAAAAAGAGAGAATATGTGCTTGATGTATATACACGATGTCAAGTGATCTGTTATAGTCATTTGTAAAATCGATGCTTTCGAATTATATTCTTTTACACAACAATAATATAAAATTTTACAAAATTAGGCATACATTTTATTAACTGGGATTTAATGTCGTAACTCAGTCTTATGTTGTTTCATTTGATAAGCAATGGGGACTGTAGATAAAAGCTCGAACAGATTGAAGTTTCCTAAATACTGTTCAATAATTAATTTACAGATTAATTTTCAGCGGAAACGATTTTATTTGGCAAAGATGTGCTATGACGAGAAAAGTCACATTTATTAAATATATTTATATATCTGTCCGATGTCCAGTTATAACAGTTTTATTTTATCAGTTACAATAGGGAATAAGTAGCACATGCACGAAAATTTAATCAACAACCTTAATTATTACGTTTGTCATATGTAAATGATTGTGTTGATTGGAGCAAATGAACTTTAAGGTAGGAACGTCATAACACAAAACAAAATACAGCTCTTGAAGTAGCAAAATTCAGCGATATGCCGACATTTCCATATTAAATTATTCCACGAAATTTCTCTAACATAGAGATATTCCGTCAGCTGTCAGTCGTTCTCATTTATATGCTAACAGAACATAATTTGAAGATAATTTTGTTACAATAACTTGATACTAGGGAAATGAACAGGTATGCTTATAATTATATACGTGATTATATTTCGTTATTTTAGATAAAAAAAAAATTATACAATATTGTGCCAGTATTTACCAATTAGTTGGCATATCTTATGGAATTTTAAATAAAAATTATAAAAGTACCGTAGTTACTAGCATTGCCAATAACTTCAGGATTGTGGGTTTGAGAGCATTTCTAAAACTAATATCTAAGATAAACTAATCAAAAACTCACAAGAGAAACACATAATATATTACACAAGTACTTAGAGAAATAAAAAAAACGCAAAGAGTTAGCGTACCTCACAAACGAAACTGTCGCTATAACTAAAATAATACTTACTTGTCTGTTAACAGTTGGAGTTAATAGTTACTGCTCTGTCTCGGAGCTATTTTGTTTATTATAATGATTTTGATTGAACATTCTCTAATTAATAATATTTCCTACCGTTGGACAATATCTATTTCACGTAAATATGATCCTATGTTTCATTATATGTATTAAAGAGGTCAGAGGGATTAAAACTTATTCTCTTAGCAAACGATTGTCAGACGTTCAGCTGCAGGACTTTCACATAAAAATAGTATTATTAACCAATTTTCTAAGAGAACTAATGAACTACTTCTATGAGTAAGGTATCTCATTCGTATCGTTCCTATCGCTTTCGTATTTACCTACTGAGTGACAGAGATACTGAGAAGAGACTGAGTTACTGAGAAACATAAGAAATGTATATTACGGTACCATTATCCCTAATTAAAACTTTTAAGATATGTGTTTTACCCAAAAACTTTAAAAAAAATACTTTACTATGATTTAACTAATTTTCTCTTAGACTTGTAAATAGCGATTCAGTTTTTGTTCATGTTTGCCGAGTAACAGCAAATTGCGCATTCAATAGGTATCTACGTATATAATTAATACATATACAAATAAATATGTATTAGTTTTGATTGGATAACAGCTTTTCACATTGGTTAGAAATAACGAATGTTGAAAACACCATTTTGTTCATAACAGTTCATACGTTATATATTATCGATAGTACGTTAGATTTAGTAAAATACTGCTCTAAAAAGAGTTGCAATAAAGAAGCTCAGAAGAGAATATTTATGAGGAAAAAAGTTGAGATAAAAAGAAATGCAAAGAGAAGGTCGCTCTCGGCAAATGGAATATCTATGTCAAGTGGGTGTTTAACATGGATGAGGCCTAATAATGTTATACTTTAACTAACTTGTACCCTGATTTGCATCTTTATAATGCTCGGTTCTAGGAAGATATCTGGCTAGTGAATTAATTTTAATTATCGAAAGAATACTGAAAAAAGTTTGATACAAAGGCTTCGCATTTTGTTTTGCGTTAGAACTTTGATACAAACGATTATGTTTATAAAGTTTTTATAAAATGTGCCAACAGTGCTTCTTTGAAACTGGATAATGCTTTTTCTTTTCTCCCACGGAATAGGTCCGTTCGAGGTACATGATTCATCCATTATTATTTATTCATTTACGGCAAATAACGTTCTTCTATCAGGCGTAGCAAAGAAGATATCCCGTGGGTACCCAATATGCTACATCAGGTCACCGATTTAAAAATACATGACCCATTTTATATTAACTTTTCTCGTGGCTTTGCTTGCGTAGGTTTGGTTGATGTAAGTTGTATAATGTTCATTAATTTATAAGAATTCATTTATTTATATGCATGACATAAGCCATATTACACAAACGTTACTTAAGTCCTCACTGGATGGGACATTCTCCCTTTGCTTTGCGACAAATGGGAAAAATAAAATTTATTCGGTGGATACGAATTTCACCAAAGTCAGTAAACAATACCAATACTTGTTTTACTTGAGGATATTTTTAAAATAAACAAAAACACAATTTGTAGCCAATTAATTTAACGGAGGTTCATTTTGTTCAAACAAAATTTGGCGATGTTAAACAAAGTTAACCGAGAACTTCGCTGAAGTTTTGATTGATTCATGTAAGAACTAAGGCCCCAGAAACGTTAAGGTAATTAAAGTATCTCATTTTAAGGGACCCGAACATCCCAAAGTAATTGACGGATAACATTTACAGTTTGAATGATGATTTCTTTACATTCGAAGATTTTTATATTTGCTAGCCAGTCTTTTAGACTTAAAATCGTCAGCTAAGAAATAAAAAAATAATATAAATATAAATATTAAAAAAAATAATATAAATATAAATATTAAAAAAAATATAGATTTTTCTATAATTCAATGGTATCAGAGTGAGGTATCAGGATCACAAAAGTTGTAGGCTAAACATGACAATGTGGTTCACATCGTGACAGTTGGAGATTACGCTCCGAGTTCCCAGTATTAGGGGGTTATTGGTGTAGGGAATATGATTTGCAGCTTTTATTTAATTCGACGTGTGATATGTACATGCCTCCTGCTGATGGAGGATCTTTGATAATCTGAGACAAATCTTTGTTTTTAATTTATTTTATTATTATTTATTATTTAAGATGTCATGTGGAACATGGTGTAATGGTTGCAGCTCCTTACAAACGTTGTGTGATACAACAAAAAAGAGTGGCGGAGAGTTTATTGCCAGTTCTTCTCTTTCGTTCTACGCCCTTGGTTTGAGAACTGGCAGTAAATGTAAAATTAGAAGCATTTAATGTATATTTCTTTTTTTGACGTTCATAAGTGTACATAGTGTTACTTATATGAATAAATAAAAATATATGATTTTGACTTTTTGATAAAAGTTTCTAAAAGCCTTTGGCGTAGACACAGTTGGGAGCCTACGGTCAGTGGCCACAAGTGTGAACTGGAGTTCAAATGAGATAGGTACATACATTTACAATGAATGTATTTTAAAACATCACTCAATATCAAATATGTAGTTCCAATGTAGAATGTATATGATCAACATATCTACACTGAAAGCAACCTTAAATCTTTAACATCTCTCTCTCTCTGTTTGTATGGCTTCGAAGAGCAACCTCTGGAATATTGCTGCTAATTGCTGTGTGTTTTACCTACAGGGCGTTTTGAATTTGAAATCCTTACCAAATAGTCGAACAAAACTGTAGCGTGTCAGACATGGATTTTTAAATTACATTAGCATATTCTGAATAATCTTGACTCTAGTATTTTTTGCGTTTGCAAAAGAAACCATAAGAACGTTGTACGTAATAGTATTATCACAATTTGACAGCTTATATGTAATCCTTTTAATATAATATTTTCTTGTCTTTATGCTGACGTTCTACAAATACTACCGTCCTAAGAGCTTCTTTCAATTGACAGCGGACGTAATCATAATAAGCAACACTTTGCACAAGACTCTTTCTTCACTCGAGCATTCACTCTGTGCCAGCCTTCATTAGCTTAACCGGTAATTAAGCTGCGCTGAGATTACTTTTTTGTATTTTGAGATGTTGTTTCTACTAAGCTGGAAGTTTTGCCCTACTAAGATATCAAATTGCAAAGTTCTGGAAACTAAAAGTTAAAGTTCATACAAATACAGTTAAGCATACTTCTTCAATTAAATAAAAATACGATGTTGCTTAAACTTTTTCGTGTGAATGGTAATGGTAAGGTGTCAGACCTTAGGTAGGGGTTTAGTAAATGATTTTCATACTTCGTTGAGTTACTTTTTAGTTTCCTTTTTATTGCCGACCCACTCACTCAAAGTATAATTTTGCCTGGAAGAAACTACTTTCAGCAATGAAACTGTCCACCTCCATCTTTGTCTTCTTAAATTTATACATAAAATTACCAAACATTTATGTTTAAGATTCTCAGATTTGGTAGGACGGCGTATAATCACAAAATTATTTTCAATAAAGCACTGTATGACAGCCGTGAGGAGAATCATGGCGTTTTTGGAAGGAAAATGGCTAAATAAATAAGAAATATCGCTTAGAGGTTTTATTCAACATACCAAATGATGAGAAGCAGAACTCGTCGAAATGATTTTTGACTTAATTACTAGTGTATGGTAACTGAAGGAAGATGAGATTTTCGAACGAAATATATTTATCCCAAATTTATTTTACACATATATTTGACCCAAAGGTATGTGTAAAATATCTCGGTTAATTATTATGTTAATAATTATCAAACGTTAAAAGTTTTGACTTAGTAACTAAAAGTGTTAATTTTAAATGCATGTTTTGTTGCTAAGTTTAATGTACAATTTTAAGTATTAGTAGGTACGATAAAAACGCGCGAACTTTACGACCACATCTAAAAAAAACAATTTTCTCGTACGTGTATCATAAAAATGTTAGGTTTCTTCTGTTAGCGGAAACAATAATAAATCAATTTAAGAAAATTGTGTTGTGTTTTCTAGTTTCAGAAAACCGTAGGTGAAACACATAACAAACTGAAAGAAAGCTTTAATTACAAAAAAAAAACCTTAGATAAAATAGAAGGAATTGGAACTTGAGCCAACAGGGCACGAGGCTCGTCTGATGTTAAATTGTAACCCATGAACACTTGAGAAACTAAGAACACTTAAGAACACTTCTCACTGCCAGAAAACTCGTAAGTGCAATCCCGGCCTTTTAAGAATTGGTTCAGAAATACGTCAGCGGTACGGGAACGATACGGTAGCTGATTCCACATAGTAGTGGTGCGTGGCAAAAGCCAGTTGTGGAACAACGGTCGTCGAGGTGTTAAGGGGTATTGAAGATATAAATCCGAATAACTGCTCTGAACAAAGTTGCTAAGTTGCAACCTATCATTGATATGCAGACGAAACAGTGTCGGGGATAGGGCTGAATGACGACCATGATGCCCCGTTTGGCCAGAAAGCTACATTACACATATCCAATTACATTATTCCTCATGGAGCCCATAGGCTTTAAGCTTTGAAAGAAGGGCTCCGTGCCGCACCTGATTGAAATCTTTTGTTATGTCCAAACCGCAATTGCCTCTGCGGATGCGAAATCACCAGAAGGTCTAACAAAGAGGTTTCCAGGGCAGTCCAGATCAGATCCAGACCAGATCTGGTAGTCGCGTAATCACAGGGACCATTTGTGTGAAGTCATATGCCGAAGTAAAGTCATGAAAGGATCTTCTCGCGCGATTGGTGGTTTATGAGCTTTGGCCATCGGCATGTTGGGCGGTAAAATCGCCAAGTTTCAGCGGTTGAAACCCTTGCTAGCAGGGAATCTGTAGCAGTTTGGATCACATTCACATCGCATCTCGTGAAAAGAGGGTGCCTTTGAACTGGACAAAGGGCAGCCGGTGCGACCATTTCTCGCCGTAATTGCTGTGACCTCGTTGAACCCGTACTGCCCACAAGCCTGGAATCTACACCATTTGAAATCCCACTAGAAAGGGGGTTAATTTTTTTATTATATTACGTATAATACAGACTGTAATCATTATTTTATTCAAAGAGTATGATGAGTTTACTAAGTTACAAACGGTTATAAAAATTATTAAAATATTGTTTTGTTGTGTAGCATATATAATAGTGCTCGGTTACGCTATCGCTACTTACGTAATATGTTCTTCAAGTTATCGCTCGAAGAATATAGCAGTCCCATGAAAACTTTATTTTCTCTACTAAGGTATTTACAGTTTTATTAGTTTTCTATGTCTTCTTAAAAGGGAAAGATTTCTTTATTACTGTTTGTTGTTGATAGTTGCTATCGCTTTATTTTTAAAGTACATTTAACGATTTTAATCGAATGATGAGGGAAGAGATACGAAATGACAGAACTAAAACTAACAATGTCTCATTTATTGCATTTCTCTTCATTTTTGCCGCAATAATTACTGTTTCGCTTTCGATTTAGAAGCTTCAGAAATAAGGTCAGTTTTAATTGTAGTTTTTCATAGTTTTGCTGCAAGAACAAAGAAATAGATTTAATAGCAAGAGTTTAGACGATTATAGTAAATTGATTTTACATTCTATGTGAGTGGATTAGGTACAGAAAAACATCTCATAATAGTGGCCTCACATATATTAATATTGTGAAAGTCTCCCAAGACGACTGAATAGTCGAAATGACATCTGAACATTTCACAAGCTTATCTGATGTAAAGTACTTTGATCCTTGGTTCTGTTACCAAACACGGGGTTCATCTATTATTTAATATAATGTTAGAAGAGCACATACAATGTATAATTTACTCAGATAATACCTACGTATGTTTATGAGAGATAAAAAACTCTTTGCACCTGAAATATAATTTTAAACATGATTTGTGATTTTGAAGTTATGTAATATGATTACATAACTTCATTTGTCATGATTTTGTTTTTAATACCATTGTGCCACTTAGCAATAAAAAGTATGATAAAACTTGATTAACTATGAAGAAGCCTGTATAAATCTGCTTTAATAATTCGGGAAAACGTGAAATTCCGAGTAGAGGTAGAGAGGTACCCCGAAATGCTAGACACGAGTAGTTGGTACATAGGTTTGGGCAACGAGTCTGCTTTATTACTGACAAGTGCCCTCGACTTCTATCAACATATTTTTGTATTTTATTAAGCTGTAATCTTCTACAATTTCGTATCGAAATGTTAAAACCCAGTTTGTAACAAAATAATACGACAATCACTGGTTATAATAGCTAATACTGAAGTATATTGCTGAAGTTTTTGTCTATTAAGCTTGTAACTGAACTTTATTCAAATAATTCTTTTATCTAGCTAAAAAAACTTAAAAGAAAATACAAAATCTTCATGAAAGTTCGTCAGACCGATTCAAACGCATAGCTTTTAGCTGGAGATATAATAATCCTGGAGTGTGTGCCCCGACTAGTGTACTTTATATTCTATAACTCTCAAACTTCGATAAGACGCTCTTTACGGGCATATGTGAGCGTTTAAGCACCGCGAACTTCCTGACTTTCTTGACTGTGTTTGATATTTTTTGCCCCTCCTGGGATTTGAATATTTTAATCTACAGTCAAACATTGTACCACTTGTTGTGATATACAATAGTATATTTTTGCACATAAAATCACTGCATTACACCTAAAAGCGACAAGCCGGACATAATAAACGTATTCAGTTGCAAGCACAGTTTACCCAAACAAACCTTGTGGAACCCTAAAGCTCTAAAAAAATGAAACCATATTTTAGGACGCAAACGCTATTATAGTCTATGCAATAAAAGTACATGCTAATTAAAACTTCAAGTGTATATATATCGCAGCTTCACAGTCGTACGCCAATTTGCAACATATCTTAAAGACGTTCTTCAGTGAGACCATCTAAGGATAGAAAATTTTTTAAAGAATTTTACCTCTTATAATCTTATAACTTTAATTAACAACTAAGTCGACCCGACTTTATTTAACAACTATTTTCGTTTGAATAGTACCACTAGAAAGAAATTAGTAATGCAAATATGATGATGTTAAAGTTACCCACTTTATCTGTCACTTTACTCAGTAATAAATCAAATGAAGTATTCCATATCGATCAGCTAAAATCTACACTCCTATTGGAAATATAACACCCACTCTATTATATATTCACGATATATTATTTTCTTTTAATTTTATAACTATATAACTTGTATTCTTAACATATAAAACCGATAACATTTGATGTTTTTTCGATCCAATATCATTCAACATGAACGCTATGGGAGCCGTAACGTTGTGTTATTTAGGGACAAGGGCGGTTTCACTTAATAACGAATAAACAAAATAAGACCTTATTTGTAAGGTAGCAAGAATGATTTTTTAATGTTGTATGTCCAGAACGGTGGAAGAAATTGATTTTATCACCAATTTTCCAGAAATGGTTGATGCTGTATTTTTCTATTGAAGTAATATGACAGCAGAATTATTTTAATTTACTGTTTACAATTTGGGGGGGGGGAGATCGCAAAAATAAATATATTTGCTTGAAATTTCAAAAAGTCGTTGTAATATCCTTTCGTTGATAGCATAGCTGTATATTAGAAACCATATCAGTGGTTTCAGAGATTCTTAATTACAAAATAAAACAAAATTTTACATAAGTATTACATTAAACTAAATGATTTGAGATTATTTATTTGAAAGCTGACCGTAGTACGAAATGATACCTTATTGACAATTTTAATTCTCAGATTCGCGTCTTATGTATGAGACAAAATGCTTAGAAGTATACAAACAATTATTGGTGTGTAAGTCAGTGTAGTGAAATAGTTACTCGATTATAATCAGAACACAGGCGAGTTGGCTCAGTGAACACATACCTTTTATTAGAATCAGCTTTAAACCAAATTACCTATTGATTTCAGAAATGTATTGCCAAACATTTTATTTTATTTCATTTAATCGTAAGAAAATATATACAAAGGTTGATGTATAAAAGTTTAAGGGCAGGCCTTTGGCTCAATTACCAGTGAAATAATATTACATATACACAAACATGAATAACTCATTACCTATTCCCACAATAAAGATGTGGCACAAATATGTTTCATATTAAGACGAGTGGGTGGAAGCGATATGTCGTGAATTATACATCACCGCTGGGACATGTAAAGGCGATCACACCTTTACGAAGTCATTACTTAGCCTATCTAATTAACGATACTAAGGGAAATGGGAAGGTTGACCATTCATTATTGAACTATGTTGGTGCTAATTATTACAACAAAAACCCGCTTCTGGGGCTCAATGGTTCATGCATAAGTCGTGTACACCCGAGATCCTTAAGTAAGAAACAATTTCACAGTTTCGGTTAATAAAAACATTATTATAGAACCGATTGTAGTGTGATTAATCGATACAGAATATAATTTTAAAACAAATTGTATTATCTGATTTGATGCATCATTATTCCGACATTTTCATTGTAAAATAGAGACATGTTGATACTTAAATTATTATTCTAATAATTCAAATTCATCGCTTATCAGAATATAAAATAAACAGAACTACTTGATTGTATTCATAATGACATCAATTGCCTAATTCAGCCTTGTCACCTTTTTTTCATAAGAACGAATTGTAACTAAAGTACTACGATGAAACGAAAAGAGATAGATTCGGCAACAATCTCTAAAATTCATCCTTAATATATTTTTGCTCAACGGTTATTAGGGAAATGTGACGCTTCCATACTTTATCATGTCGAAATATCCTTTAAAAATGCGTCTATAAATCCATCAAAGATAATATTGTTTACGGGAAGTGGCATCAAACGATTCTGTGAAGATTAGGTCAATATCCCCTAATACACTTAGTGACGGGAAATATAGTAATGTCCCGAGGGAAATAAGGCGTTGGACAAACGATGCTCGATACTTCCGGTTAAAAATAGGAGAGCGTTCTTATTGTTCACCGCGCATCTCATTGGTTTAATTAGTTGAGAGTGTAACTGCTTTATACGAGTACTATAATAACATATAAGACATGTGAAAGAACTGATTATTGCTTTTTTCATAGCATTTAAGACATTTTATGTGATAAAACTATATTAAAGGAATCAATATTT
This sequence comes from Pieris brassicae, assembly GCF_905147105.1. Lineage (NCBI taxonomy): Eukaryota > Metazoa > Arthropoda > Insecta > Lepidoptera > Pieridae > Pieris > Pieris brassicae. The sequence continues at coordinate 11,868,577 of NC_059669.1, read as the reverse complement.
AATAAATTTAGTTGCAACTTGCAAATAAGACTTATCGTCTCTTGGAGCAATGATTTGAAAATACGATCACTCGGAATAAAAAATTACTATTTCCAATAGAACTTTACTGAATATCGTATCGAAGTCCATGTTCATATCGGACTATGAAATTTTTTTATTTACTGACATCATGTATTGAAGTGGTACAAAGATGAACAATTACAGCGCACTTTCCGAGTTCTTCGTTCAGTCTTTTGTATTACGAGATGTAACAAAAGAGCTTCCAGCTGAGCGATAACAAGTGGTGCAAGTGAACCTGCGGGAGACATCTGGCTATCATTATCCTGTTTCTAATGATGTACAGTCGGTTCGAGTTGCAATTACAAAGATTAACAAATCCAGATACGCTATCGTAAGCTATCTTAAAGCGTGAACACGTATATAACACCTTAAAAAGCAATCCGGATCACCGGTAGTATATAAAAAGTTAGATCGTTTTCCAAACTTTCACAACAATAAATCGGAATCTACCCGAATCCCTCTCAGAGCCCTGACAGTTTAAGAGTCGCTGCTTTAAGCCTACGTTGGTAAAAAATTCGCACAACTTGCAGCGACACAATATTCAAAGTTTATTAGATGCTATAAAAAAAACTTATGTAAAAAAACATGTTTTAATTAGGGGAAGCTCGGGCAAGAAGCATAACTGTTTTTTCTATAAATATATAATAGATAGCGCTTTGGAATTTTTTTGTGTCGTTTCATGTACGACCGGCAAAGAAAAAAAAAGAAATATCTTTGTTTTGTTACGATTTTTATCCAGATTTGTACATTATTTTTTTTATATTAGTCCTTGGGCTATTATATAATTTAAGTATTATTTGTGATTGTTACCTTTCGTTTACCTACTAAAAGGCAGAAGTCAGAGGTGTGGACATCTTCTCCCGTCTGAGCTTAGCAAGCATTACAAATTCAGAAGCCAAATAATAAGATGTCCAAAATTTCAGAGTTAGCAGGTCCCAGCAAGACTAAAACTAAATAAATCCTCAGTCAAACAATCGAATAACAACCCGAAATCAGATTTTTACTGTTTAGTGTGCTGAAAATACGCTGAACCTCCAGCCGAAAATTGGATCTGATCTAATCGATGCAGAAGTTGGGCGCATAAAGACTGCACTTGTTATGTGGGAACATAATTAATTCAAACCCGAATCGCCCGGGCATAACGGATAATTGATACTTTTTGTTAATACTCATAATTAATATAGAAATCATTAAGGTTTTAAATTTATGTGATTATTTTCCAAAGATGATTAACCATAGTACAAATTAAAAATTCAAAGTGTTCTATTGATTATCAGATTGAAGTTTTTTTTACATTATCCCTTAACATATGCGTCTTGCCCGGGCAAATAATGATTAATCATTTATGATGTTGAGATGTCGAAAACAAAAGCAATTAAACGTACAAGATTGCAGAAGTACTATAGTAGTCTCGGTTACAATCGACACATTCGTGTGCAATATAAATGTTCAAGCTCATGAAATTGATCCCTTTTCTAAACAAGGACCCCCAAGGACAAAATTCCAATTAACTTGTCAAATCTGGGCATCGCGTCACTTTGTCACTTGAGCTTAGACAGTCTATTTCGCATCCTCTCGACACTCAAACGCCTTGTTTTTGAAATCCGATAACAACATTTATCTGTCATCTGTAGCAGTTGCTACGTTTAATGTACCTATGTATATGTCATACTATCTATTGTCTTTTAATCACCTTATGTGGTATAACGCCTAACCTAACGCCTTAATAGTTCAGTACAATAAATTGACCATTTATATTGTCCTCGTTCAATTAAAGCTCAAGTAGAGAGATAATCATACATTTGTAAATTAGCAAATTTTATAATCTAAGAAAACCGTTCTTGAAAACTAATATTCACTGGCGTCATTAAAACCGGAAGCTTATGTAAGAAAACTCATGTCTTTTTTGTATGTCTATAGTCTTTGGAAGTCCGTATTCTTTTAATATGACCTACATTTCACTCGACATCGTGTCTATACGAGCCCAAAGCTATATGTCAATTTAGTTTTAGCATAATATATTTTGTTATTTATATCAAAATTAGTTTTATTTTATTATATTACTTTTGCAAATATTTTGTCAACAATGGAATCAGTCAGCCTTTATTTTATATCCTATTCCTTTTAAACAGTCGCACTAAATTGCAATACACTGGTGGAGTATGCATGTAAAACACCTGAAGTATGTGTTTAAATATGTTTAAAGAAGAGTCGATACCACTTATTCGTATTGAGGTAAGTTTATTATAGCGTTTTATTATATTTTGCCTGTTTTAATATTCTTTAGCGGATACTCATATAAATGCGACAGTATAGGTCAATATAAGTATGTATTAGGTCCTTACATATGAAATTGGCATTTTGTATGGGAGGAACAAAAAGTCGAATATTTTTAAATATAATATATTTAATTAATCAAAGTATGAACCATTGTTTTCTATGCACTTTTGCCATCTCATAGGTAGTTCATTTATCCCTTTACTAAAAAAACCAGTCGGACGGGAATCAATAAAATCTGTGAAGGCGGTTTGGACTGCCCCATCAGAGTTAAATTTTTTCCCTTGCAAGAAGTTGTCCAAATTTCGAAAAAAATGGTAATCTGTTGGAGCAAGGTCCGGGGAGTACGGAGGATGACTTAGACATTCCAATTGAAGCTCTTCTAATTTGGTAGCCGTCTGTTGTGCAGTGTGAGGTCTAGCGTTGTCGTGAAGTAGCAGGGCCGTGGAGCGATTGACCAGCCTAGGTTGTTTAACAATACCGGCACTAGTCCACCAAACGCTTACAAGTAACTTTTTTGGGGTTAATTTTCGCTTGGGGCAGGATTTGGCTGGCTGGCCAGGATCCAACCATTGCGCTGAGCGCTTCCGATTATCGTAAAGAATCCATTTTTCATCACAGGTAATGATTCGGTTTAAAATACCTTCATTATTGTGCCGGTTCAGTAATGTAACGCAGCAGTCGACGCGCGTTTGCCGGTTTGCTTCAGTCAATTCGTGAGGTTCCCACCTTTCAAGCTTTTTAATCTTCCCAATTTGTTTCAAGTGAATTAAAACAGTTTTATCACTAACACCGCAGCCTGCAGCTAACGGACGTGGTTTGCGATGGATCCGCTTCCACAATAGCCTTCAATACTTCATTATCAACTTGGGTCTCAGGCCGTCCACGGGGCTTGTTCTGCAGGTCGAAATTTCCAGAACGAAAACGTTGGAACCAAAAACGAACTGTGTTTTCTTTTGCAACATGACCGCCATACACATCATTCACCCTTCGAGTCGTTTCCGCAGCACTAGTGCCACGGCGGAACTTGTACTCGTAAATAATGCGATAGTTTTAGTTTTCCATTTTGTAAAATGAGTGACGCAAACAGAAAAAAACAAATGAATGACGGTCATCGAAGCACATGAGTAAATAGCTGTACAAATTTGATTTTGGAATTCCTTACCAAAGAGGAGAACATCGTGATTAAAGTGGCCAGCACGAAATACGTCAATTTCATTTGTAAGGACCTAATATTTGAAACAAATGCGGCTGTTGATTTTAATTATGGGGTGATTGATAGTTTATAAAAGTTCAAATCTTTGAAATTCCCTTACACTAATGGGAGAAGTTTTCGTCTGGCTTTCAATGAAAGAAAGTGTAATTAAAAATGGTAAGTTAATGGATTTACAAGTTTAATGACGTTACTAGGGGGTTAATAGGGATCATTAACATTTTTCGGATTTAATGAACATAATTTTAGAACTGAAAAGCCATAAATATTTTTTAATCTTATAAAGCATTTTATTCTATACATGGATTCTTTTGGTTACTGATCTTGTGTTAAATGTAATGAACATTGCCAAGTGTAATGAAGAAAGTGATTAAAGTAAGGTCCAGATTGAATAATGTAGTTCTATGTCTAGTCAATCGGCTCAAGGCCTAACTAAATAATGATGACGTCTGATCGATAACTGGTGGGGAACTTTGCAAACTCGTGGGAAAAATATAAAGTTCTATCTTTAAAGTTTTAAACTTTATGGAAAAATGGAAAACTAAGATTCATTTGCAAAATATGTTTTGCAATCTAATTTATGAATACCACATTGGTAAATACAACAGCAAGGAATGTAAATTGTAACGTCATAAAATACACTATGCAGCGTCGTAATGTACGCAGCGACTGTCTATTATTTGCGACAATAACTTATATTTCAAGAAATTTACTTTTTAAAATCGAATTATTACGTTATATTTGCTGCAGCCCATATAACTTTTAGGACCTCTTTGCTTTTTTGGCGAATAACCGCGACTTTGTCGTAGTTTCTGAATAGAAACACAGTAATTCAAATTAATTCAGTATCAATAAATGATTGGAAATCCAGCTTCAAATAAGAAAGTTTCATTCACAATCACAATGCACAGTGCGCTTCGCAGCTGATGGACGAGCTGGATACTATTAATTGGTCATAGGCAAAGATGCAGATATCTGGAAAATGTAAGTTATTTAGAATAATCAATTAACATCCCCCATAATGTTTTATTTAGGAGAAAGGGGGTTAAAGTGCGGGAGGAGCGGTTGTGCTTAGAGCGTCGAGCACTTAGGGTTCCAATCACTCCTCTCCAGGACTGAAGTGGTTTGCCTTTCGACGTGGCTCGGGCAGCAATCGCCATTTGTTCAAAGTTTGTTTATATGTACATAAGCATCGAATACAAATACAGCCTAACAAGAATTTAAATAAAAAATATTTTTAATGAAATCTACTACTAATGGTGTTTTTTTTTGCAAAACGATAATAGAATCTTGGTTTTTATTATATATATATATATATTATATATTAGGAGTGACATAGGGAAGTAGATTAAAGAGCGAGGACTAAAAATGCAAATGGATTTTAAACTGTGAGGGGAGCAACTATATATATCCTGGATATCCATACCTAGCTCGTTTATCAGAATCGCGTTCTTCGAAAAGGAGGGAGTGGAGTTATGAGATGCCTGGGTAATCTAGAGGGTACAGAATATTTAAATTTTGATAAAACATCCAAATGTCGTGTAATGACATGAAGGCAAAGGCAGCGCTTGTTGACAAAGCAACAAATGAGAACCTGAACAATTACTAGAAAGCCGACCTGAATTTTAACAGGACCAGAAGATAATGACGTCAGTCAATGCTGAGAAAAATTACTTTGTTGGAGTCTACTTTTTAAAGGCTTCAGATTGGTTTGACCGCTCAATCGAATTGAGGGCAGCAGCTAGTTAATGTAGCAACGAATTTGTGTTTGAAAGTGTCAGTGTCAAACATTACTTAAATATGATTATGACTTAGGAGTCACTATTATTAGCGACCATTAGTTAATTTCAACTAGCATCATTGACAAATCAAATTAACAGTTTTGAACTAATTTTACATTGATTTTATTCAATTATAACGACAATGGCAGCTCCATCATTAAGAATAATGTCTATTAAATTAATATTACTACAGACTATAAAATAGACGTTATTTTGTAGATCTAGTAATATTGGCAAATCGAATGAACCACAAGTATTAACGGTTTTAAAATCATTAGGCTTAGACGTTGTTAATTTACGATCTCTGTGGCATATAATGACAATTTCAGCTGACATCAGCGCCATTGCTCCGACAAAAGTTTAAAATGGACACCGGACAATGAACTTCTTTTATTATATAGTAACGCTTCCCTGTCACAGTTTTTTTACAGAAATCGTTAATCGATAAAATACAAACATGTTTTCGCTTCAGGAGGTTTAGAGCCAATTAGAGGTTTTATGTCTATATATTTGGACACGCTTTGTCTTCCTCTAAAATAGATTTAGTTTGGTCTCTTATAAAGACGACTTTCATTGTTTCAGGCTGAAGAGGGTACTAGCAGAACATCAGAGGGAGAGGACAATGACGTGAGTGAAGTGAATGTCGATTCCTCCCGAGGAGTGTCTGTTGCGACGTCCCGGGAAGAGGATGACGACTCCAGTATTAATGCCAGCAACGCTAGCAAGAGTCCAGGACAGAGGTAAAGTACTTTACCTATTATTGATTGAAATTATATTTGTCGGATTGGTGATGTAAAGGCCTTTTAAACTGGAAGATATATCATATATCATTACCATTGGCCATACATTATCGTAAAGCTTAAAAAATAAAAATAAAACACTAAATATACATTGGGATTCGGAGATTCTTAGATAAACAGGCGCGTACTTTAAACCAGACGTTATCGTTAGACTTTAGCCTCGCCGGAGGGCAATCACAAAATGTCTTTAAAAGTATTCATTGTGTTTATATCCCCAATTTCGGAATGGAAAAATTGGGAACAATTTTTGTATTTCTGAAAACAGTGAAGTGAACAAAGTATAGAATAGCAGCAAAATAATTAAATAAAACAATAATAAAATTTCATAAGTAGTATATAAATATACTGTATGAAAACTATAAAGTGAACTAATAGATATGTACTATGAAACCCCTCTGATTCAATTGTAACGAAAAAGAAAGGCGAAACGGCGTCGCGTTCGTTTGATTGTAATTGAAAAATCTGAAAAAGTGACAGTTCCGCGTGTCTGTGGATGAACTTGAGATGCTGTTGAACAATGTAAATCTAGTAGTCGGATCCACGCCGGCCACCCCATGGCCTACTTACCTTTTGACCTCTCAGGCTCTCAGTCGATTTGTCGCTGTAACCGAAATTGGTTATGTAATTTGTCCACGCGCAGATCCCTATCCCGTATTTAGTCTTAAGTCAAGATTAATACGCGCGATTAATTATTAAGAAGTTGTGATTTCTAAAAACCCTAGGAATAGAAACACCAATTAATTAGAGGTACAAATAAATGTAACTTAATATTTGCTAACAACAAAGAGAATTTTCTTATACATCACTAAAAGTCAATCGTTAAAGTGTAGTGTCGCAAAAAAATAAAAACCTTCTTGGAAAGAGCATCAACTTGCTAACCTTAATATTGTATTTGATTTTATTCTAAAGGTGATAACGTTTTATTGAACAAGTACTCTTACGTCATAAAATAATAATTTCCATACACATAATCATCGTACACGAAAAATAAAGTAGATCGACTCATTTGTTATGATGGGTTTAGTTATTATAAGAAATTTGAACAATGCACAAGATTCTTTGTTGTCGCCGACAGCTCTAGTTCATAGCTTGTCGCGCGCTTCGTCACTTTTTCACAAAGTCATATGATGCTACGTATGGTTTTTACATTAAGTTTAATAAAGTGAGTTAACCCAATTTAATCAAACCTAAACCTATTGAATATATTACAAAGATACATTTATTATAGGCTACATGGCACACATTAGGTAAAGTGGAGATTTATTCAAATATTCATGTGAATCTTAAGTATTGATCGACACAAGTGAACTTAGCTTTAATATTTATATCCCGATTGTACTTTGTAGGTATTCTTAGGATCCTACCGAACTAGCAGGTCAATGCCCAGTTGCCGTTTTTCACTGATGTCTAGTATGAATAAATTTGCAAGGGTGTTAAGTTTATTGACTCATTTTACCTCGGTTGTACGGAAATATTGGTTTCTTTGCTTTCTTTGGTATGTTTACGTTGTGTATATGCATATGCATATTGGCACTGGGAAATCTCTCATTAGAGCTATGAACAAATGTTACATTTAAAACTATGTTTGTACATATACATATATAATGAAGTTTTGTATACCTAAGTTATAAATACATTGAGTGGTCAATGACGCCATTACGCTACAGCTTGACACATATCTTATGTAACGCATGATTTCCACAACGAATACACTTTGTAGATAAAAGGACACACATTGGCACTTAGTACCTCAAATACATTTGATTTAAACAAGGGATACACCAATGAATGTTTCAATGTATATCGTTTGATTAAAACAAACTACAATCGATAGATAGAATTATATTTTTATTTTGGCTTATTGGGGTGAGAAGGCCAGTCTAGAACGTAAGAATAGTCAATCGATACATTCGCAGGCAAAGAGACTGGGGTCGTAGTTATTTTCTCATGTGACGTCACACGATATGCGCTTGATCCGATTACGCGTCAAGGTAATCCGGCGAACACCGCGTGTGACTCACTATAGCTTCGTTCCTTCTAAGATTTATTGCCTCTTTATTTTATTGATCTAATTTACGTCAACGTTTGAGGTTTTTCATAGCTAGCTGATCTAAAGTATTTTGTTATTTTTGCCCTTAAACTATGAACAAGTAAAATGTTATTTTACTAATGAATGCAAGAGTATCCAGCTGGTTTCTGCTGACAGTTAGCTTCAAGTCAATGGCTCGAAAGTAAAATGTGCAGTGATGTGGAGTAATTAACTACTATCCTATATTTCCAAGATCCACCGATTTCTTGTTTTTATTATATAATATTATTAATATTAAAAAACTGTAAAACATAGAAGGAAGCGTAACAGTTGTCTGTAAAAAAAGAAAACTACGTAATATTAAATTTCCTATTCATATTATTTTTAATAAATCCTATGAACTGAACTTATTAAAAAATTTAAATGGATTGATTCGAAAGCCAGCTTTTACTTATATCTACCCTCCAGTAGATGTATTTCGTCTTCTTTATAACTTTAAGAGGATATCTCTTTTATTACCTGAGAACCCTTAATAAGATAGTGAATCATGTCAAGATCACTAACGAATCAGTTGAATAGTTCAGTTGTGCTCATGACGGATTACCATATTGATTGTCGAGTGTCCCGTGGGACTCGATATGTTTGTAGCGTCATTCGTCACAACAAAACCTCAGTCAATTCAGTTTCAGAGTTTGTGAAGAGATATTTAAGATCCTATCACAACTGTTTAACATTTTTATTGCTTTTCCTAATACGTTTTTATTTTTTATAACAAACCCGCCACCATATGATATTACTGTTCAAATACCTAAGTTAATTTGCCTGTTGTGTGTCTTCAAAAATTAAATGAATAAAAAAATATTAAATGTAATTTCTACGAATAAAAAATGTATCAAAATGTAGACGATTCCATAGTTACTATTAGAAAATCACTAAATAAATTAAACAGTACAACATATTACTCGTGTATCGTTTACTATATTAAGAACACCTGCATACAACTGCTAGCGTAGTATTGACATGGAATTAATAGAGATAATCTCGGCCTTATTCCCATTGCTTGACCTGATCACACAGGGTCTGATTAGGTAGGCAAAAGGTCTACCGGCCGATCTGTTTCAGTGATTCAAGTTCATCTAAAACAGGAGTAGTAGGCACCTATTTACGGCGAAAAATTAACGAATTGTTTATTAAGCTTTTTCGATATCAATTTGCAATCGAAACCTAATTTGAATTTAATATACTTATTGATTGTTTAATGTAAGAAAACAAAAATACAAAAAAACTTGTAAGTAAGCAAAATTCTTATTCTTGCAAACTCGTTTGAAAGCTTTGCACCATTGAATATAGAAATTACCTTGTTAAATTGTTGTTGATAAAAGAGACTAGTACCTACTACAGTCGCACTATGTTGCCTCTTGTACACTTTGGAAGAATAACAATGTTCTAATGTTCTAGTCTAATTCTAATGCTCAAAAATATAACATTAGAATTAATGAATATCTTTGGTGTTCTCAAAAATGCGATTTATGTAATATCTTTGTAAGCAGCCATCGCAACTAGTTTCTATTACTGAAGCTAAGCGATTCTTTGAACAAACGAGTCATAAAACATTTCTTCAACATCCCTGCATGCCCGACTGCTTTTTAATCTCACCTTACAAAGAAATACTATTTAAATAACAACAACGAGCTAACATAGTCTCCAAAACATCATATGTAAAATATAATTTGACAATTTTAAGTAAATGACATGAGATATTTTAAAAATAACCACACGATGTGTTAAAGATCCCGTGAACGACGGATACTAATTTCCATGTACGAACATCTAAGTGAGAAACGAATTAATTCTAGGTTGATGAAGTTTTCTCCATTCGCATCACATACAGCCAATGAAGACGTGTAAGTTGTAAACTGTGTACGAAATTTGTAAATGTTTGCTTACGCTTCTTAGTCGAGCACTAGGCGTGGACTTCGCTTTTCGTGGTGGGTTCTGAGTAATATAGTCACCAATCATCAATGTCGAGACGATTTCACGTGGTATCAAATAAAACTGTCGTCTGCGTGCTCTTAAAGGTTTTTATAATGTTATATAAATAGCTTTTTATGTACAACATAAAATAGTCAATTATGTTGCTGTAAAACAATTCGTTACAATAAATCAAATGAACTAAGAACTGAAGTAATTGAGGGTAATTAATAGGCGAGGGGATAATTTCTTACTTACTAGAATTGAGTCGACAGGCACTTCATTCACATAGAGGAACATGCCTGCATGATTCAGCACGCATATCTACCTTTGGCTACTACAACTGCTCACGAGATTACATCAACAAGAGGCAATGGCACGAAGCGCACAGCGATACCATTCACGATACACAATAGAGCGTTTTGACTAGATAATGCATGATTTAGTTTATTTTGTGGAGTCTAATCGCAAAAGCTGTGAGTTTCGTTCGCTTTGTCAATATTTAGGTCGCGGTATTTTGAGTCTGGAATCAATGAGGCTTAATGAAAGGCATTTCAATATTGAGGAACCTACCCGTCGATACCTTTCACCACTCCCCTTTTCTCCTTTACAGCGTAGTTGTTCCGCGACTCTTGTAATAATCACACCATCACGTAACACGAGCATCCCTTTGTAGGCGACCGATCATTGCATCGAGCTCGTCCGCTCGGAGGTCCGAAGGGGACTCCGAGAGGGCCAGGTCTGACTCAGACTCACGCGGCCATAAATGGAGACACGTGCAAGCTGTCATGGCATACTACCAGGCACTCAGGAAAATAAAGAGGTTCGATTGTATAGAAGAACGACAACATCTTTAACTTTGTATTTAATCGTTGTGTTCTAACTATCCTCTTATATCTAGGACTTCGGGAATGTATAATCGGTGGACTTTCTGTGTTTCTTGTGATTATTGTGCCTACTAGTTTTATCTTTACTGACTTTTTTTCCGATTCTTAATAATCGAATCTTTTTAAATTTTATTGTTTGCATTTGAATGATACAAACTGCGAGATCTAGTTGATTCCTGAGTTTAGATTAGTTTAGTTTAGATACGTTTGTGTTTTCAGAGTTCACTCCACGTCTGACTTATGTATGGAATTTCTTTCCTTTCTTGTATGCCATGCAGCATGATACATTTTAGATTACTGTGTGCACGATAACCAATCACTCTGTCATGACCTTCGCGTATACCATTGAGGCGACACAATTTAAAAAATAGAGAATTAATTTGACGAACGAAATGTGGGTTCTTCGAGGCTTTAAAACATTTTATACTACTGTATAAAATGGTTTTATTTGAATTTTAAATAAGTTTGTTCAGAATTACTAATGTTTTTGTACGTTGTAGAACAAAGTCCAATCAAAGATGGATGAAATTACGAACTACGGTACAACTCAGTTCAGCGATCCAAAAGAAGCCGACCCTAAAGAGAGAAGATTCATTTCTGAAGCGGTTTTCGACGCGTCAGATACCGGAAACACAAGAAACAGTAAGATTTTAATATATTGCTTTGCTAATTACATAAATATTAACAAATTCAAACATTGAATCTTATTCATTTTGAAAAGTTCTAGGGGTGTTCAACAAAAAGTAATAATTAGTATGTAGTAGTTAATGTTATTTTTTTTTCGACCTTTCAAGAAGAACCTTTTGAACCTTTCAATAAACGGGTACGTTTCAGGGATCTACCGCCTACTGCGTCATCATTTTCAAATTTAATGACCGTGAGATGTTCTTATAACCGAAGAAATAGGTACAAATTAGTAGAAGCTAGCTTCTGCGAATATGCATGTTCCACCAAAAGGGAAGCTTGAACGGTCGGTTTTGCAACTCTCCACTTGTACGCGGGGATTATTTTGGTGAAACAAAACAACTGCAACAAGCGAGTTTGCTACGCCGTTGCTTGCCTACAGTTTCACACAGCTTTGTTGTCCTGCGTACAAAGTCCCTGTTATAGTGGCGTCATCCATATTTATCACCCCTTGGCCGTCCTGGAGACGGGATGGTATCGCCGTACACTTCTTCGCAGTTGGAGATGACGCTCCGTTCCAAGTCATTATTTTGTATCTTGTTATCTGTTATCTGTTTTTTTTGTATCCGGCTCATAATGGTGAACCATAGTTCTGAATCGAGCCAAAAATCGGTCCAGATCTTGCTGTAACAAACTTAAACAGTTTTATAGAATTTTCAGTGTCGTGTGTTTCTGCGCGTCAGATAAATAGTATGGACACTGCCTATAGAAATCTGCTGAAAAGCAGTATATTGATTCACCCAGACAATGTTATAAGCTTTTTTGTCATTTGTTTAATCACTACCGATGTATAGCGGCTCGGATCGTCCTTAAGGAAAGTTCTTTCTGGCTTGAACTCAGCTCACCAACGTAACCTATATTCTACACATAGAGGAGCATAAACCGCTAATGTTGCTTTCAAGTCTTAAATTACCAGCTCCGTAGTAAGATTTCATGCAGATATATCTTATTACCGCGCGAACTGGATATATACCTTTTTTTTAAACAGCTTTCGACACGATAGAACTGACTTCTACTTAAAGAAAACAAAGAAGTATTTTTTGTTTTTAAGGTCTAATTTTTAAAGGCTATGATTATGACAGTACTTATTTATTTTACTTCCAAGGAGAATTTATCACATTTCACAATTTATTGAAGACCCCTAATATGTTTATGTGAAATAGAAGAACAGCTATAGTAAATACTAATTGGATTACTTTATTTCGTTTGCTTAGGTGGAAGACACTGGATCTGAGGGGGCGACCGGAGAGCACAGATCTACCACGCGACAGAGGCGGAGGAAAGTGCGTGCGCCTAGAACTGTCGTTAACCCAGATGAGAATTTTTACTTCTACTGGCTCTGGCTCATTACACTCTGTGTGCTCTATAATTTATGGACTCTTATAGTGCGCCAGAGTTTTCCTGAGCTTCAGGTACTTTAAAGTTTCTGAATTATAAATATTTTAATCGAACAATCAAAATAATACCGTAAAACATGCCAACATTGCCCACATTTTTAAAATAAACTTAAATATTTCAAGATTTTTGTATGTTGCCGCCAACATATTTTTTATTTGTGGCAATATTAAGATCATAACCATGCATTGATTTATAAAAATATCACATTAGTCATTGTTTTCCCCATTTTATGAACAATTTTTGAGGCGGGCAAAGTTATCTGGACTTTTAGCCAACATTGCCCATGGTGATTTGTAGCGAAACTATAGCATTTATTTGGAGGCCAAAAGAACTCGTAAAGCATTTTGGCAATGAAAGCGTTCTATCAAAAGATTTACTCGAAATCATATATATTTTTCTACTAAAATTAGTGGGCAATGTTACCCTGATATATTTTCACTTCTCCATACAAACGGTTTGTAATGATTTAAATGTGCTAGGGTTGTAATATTTGAGCGAATAAGAAAATACCTACATAAGTAGAGGAAAGTAATATAATTAAAAAAAATATATTTCTTTTTACTAAAGACTTAAATTGTTATTGTAAAATAGTTACAGTTGTGATTTTTTTTCAATAGACAAAAATCAACATTAACAAAATCTGAAAATAAATTAAACAAGTGCTTATAACAAAACAAACTTAGAGATGTACACCTCAAAAGTTCAAGGCGTACCTTTCCTTTTGTGTCGTACGTTAATTAAAAAAAAAAACAAGTTTATGAGTAGGTGAAATGAGCATTTTCAATTTTTTTTCTCAGTTATTTTTATGTTATTATTAAAAATATTCTTTGGACAGTACAGTCATTAAGATATCACTTCAGTCATTTAACATAATAATTTTATTCCAAAAAAATCCACGTGATATAATATTTAACCACGTCGAGTTATAGTTGGCTCGGGTAAAACTGTTATGATATCTTCTAAATGTTTTATGGTGCAAATGTCATCAACTGTTGGATATGAAAAGGTCATTCCTTTTTTAACTTTTCGTAAAAAAAATACTGTAGGAGTAGTTTACACCATTATTCGAAAGAACGTTACCTACAAAGTGTTTTCACTCTGTTTTGTAGAGAATTTAGATGATGTAAGGATTCCAACGATACATCATACCTACATAATAATATTTATTTATTTTATTTATATATAATATATTATGTGGATGACTGGTGAAATATAAAATACAACATACAGACATAAACTCTGAAAACATTACTCTCATTTTTTGGCAGTCATATAAAATAAAACTAAATTGACAATCCTGGATGTTTTTTGACGGCGGGCAATTTTGACAATGATACTGCTGCACATTACTTAGTAACTTTGCCCGCTATCATAACTTTTGTAAAGCATGAGTATATACTCATCAAATTGTTTTACATGTCAAACAATCCATTAAACGTATCGGTGTTTTCGCCATGACGCACAATCCACTTCCAAATATCCACGGAAATTTGCCCGCAAAAACACACCCCGTCTTTAACAAGTGCCGACAGGTAACCGAGTCTAGTTGAAAGCACACATGTTATTCTATGTTGCCACATGTATATTTTATTTTCTGTCAATATTATCAATGTTGTCATAAGTTTGATACTTTTTTTGACATGAGATGATTTCCTTAGAAATTGTATTTTGGGAAAAGTTTTCCCTGGTGGCAAAGTTGGAGTATTTTACGGTACTATGATAATCGAATACTACGTATCTTCGTGTTGAAATACGCTTAGTATTGTCTTTTATTAACATAACTTTTACACATTTAAAGAAAACACTTCTTTAACGGATTGAAACTATATATTATTATAAATTTTACATAATTTTAAATTTTCACCGGCCACCGTTTTCTTGAAATACGAGTCTCTTAATTAATTGAGACTCATCATAATAATTAGAGCAGAAAATAAAAAGTACCTTGTGAAATACTAAAGTAGCCAGAATATAATTAATAGTATGCGATTGTCCCTTAGTAAAATACTTATAAAGAATGTGGAAATGAAATGTTTGTATGGAATATTCTAGATATTTTAGTCGTAGGTTTAACTGCCGTAAACTGCTTCAACATATTAAAGTAGGGGCTACTAATACCTGTATATTAATTTGATAAAATATTAAACATAATATTTATTGCTTCAAGAACGAGGAACAACTGAAACGCAAACAGCATTCTAAACATACAGCCTACAAATCTACTTCAAATCTGAAAGTCTCTCTTATCTAAGTATACATTCAAAACAGGTGATAAACGTTCAAAGATGTGATTCGTAATATCTTCTATGAAGACAAACAATGAAGTTCGTTGTACGTGACGCTTTCCTAATGAAATTAAGTGGGCGAAGGAAAATGTTTGTAAAACAGCTGCCTCCAAGATACCGTCTCGAGAAAATTAAGTAATTTCACACTAAGACCCAGGCCATTTTAAGACGATGATAAAACTTCGCTTTAATTGTTTAATTCACTTTACCGTGAACTATACTGTTGTAGCTTATTTTGTAAGTAAATTTGTGGGCGCTGATTATTAAAGGTCGAAGTATAGAAATGTGTGGCTCACACACTCCATGAAGTTACGTTGGCGTTAAATTATGTATTAAGTTATAACTGGATTATTTGTACGTATAAAGAAATCCTTCGGGGAAACGGTTATGCATAAAATATGTTACATCATATTTCTAATAAATAAAAAAAACTATCGGATATAAACGTCGATCATCCCCGCTATAGCCGTCGCGATATGTAAATATTGTTATATACGTTAAAAAAATATATAAAGTACTGTTTTTTTATATTGTTACACAATTATAGCCAAACTTTTATTATTTCGAGACAGCTGCGACTTTAGTGGCAACCTCATTCAAACACGACAATTAATTTCGTGTAAAAAGCTCCGTGAAACGGCTTATTTACAGATGATGTGTCATTACTTCTGGTTAACCTGTGACGGTATCGGTGACCTGGTGTTCGCGTTGGACCTGGTGGTGCAGCTTCGCACTGGGTATTTGGAGCAAGGGCTTATGGTGAGAGTGGGTCCTTGTAACACTTGCATTAATATTTAATTTAACCGTAATATATTGTTCAATACAAGTATAAACAACTTTCAAGTGAATTGTTAGATTTCACTCCATCCGGCATAGAGGCACACTCGATCTGGCAACAAAATTCTCAACAAGCTCTTAACAGACAAACAAACTTAAATCCTGATGTGAATTACTTCATTATCTTCGAGTGCACCGTTAATTAACTGAGCGAGACTCAAAATGATATTATTTTTACTATTCATTATTTTAAAATGTTTAATTAACACCTTGATTGATGAACCACAGTACCTTACATGACATAATTAAGTTTTTATCTAAAGTAAATATTATATAAAATTATGTATGTAATTATTATTATTATTTATAATTTGTTTAGAAGAAGCTAGTCAATAGGAGTTAATATCGTATTGCAGGTGTACGACTCAAAGAAGCTAGCTAAGCACTACCTGACATCGCGACCGTTCCTTCTTGACCTGGCCGCGCTGACGCCCTTGGATCTGCTGCAACTGCACATCGGCATTAACCCCATCATACGATTTCCTAGGTTTCTCAAGGTACATACATTTAATTCTACTGCTAACCACAAGACGTTTGTGTGGCATTTTAATCAGATAATTGGTTGTGGTCTGATATACTTTGCTTTTATATGTAGCTATCCTTGCGTTTACTACGCTTTTGTTATCTGTATAAAATAAAAGACTTTCCCCTCAATTGAGACATGACCCATGTAAAATAACCTTCGTTAATTAATAATTGTTGGTGATTTCATTAATAATTCGAAAAAAAATGCTTTAATAAAATATAAAATTTTAATGCAAACTAACCCAATTGTTTATAGGAGGATTGAAACGGATAAGTGTTAGTATAGAGATTTTTTCTTCATAAAGCCTTGGTAATAAAAAAACAATTTCATCAAGTGTCTCAACGAATCAACGATATTGCTACATAAGCTGCTCCTAATATGTCTTCCTTGATATAACCATATATTACGCGGTCACAGGACTTGCGAGAACAGTAGGTTTTACTTAGCATATAGGCAGCGTTTTACTTCGCTTTATTCAAAGAAAATTTTCCTTTGTATTCCTAAATAATATCTCGTCGTATATGGCCATCATTTAAAAGTTAAGCATATAGGCATATCGTCGAATATGGCTTGGTATGAGAATAACAAGAATGCTGTCTCTACACTTAACGCGCTTACTGTTTACAATGCATAACCTGTGCCTCGAAGGGTCGAGTAAAGGCCGCGTATAACTCAGGCTGTCACTCTTCTGAAGCGATGTCCTCGATTTGTCCATTAGGGCTTCTGTACCCTCTAAATAATACACCTCTCTCAACATTTTAAGGAATACTTTCCATCATGCTGAAATAGCTGATCTGTCATCAGATTTAGTCACAACAGTAAACTAACTAACTATGTTATATTAATTTATTTGACTATAACCAGTAAACAATAATTGATAACTATCAATAGAACATTATTTTTTGAGAGAGAAAAAATAAAACCGTAAATTAAATTAGTTCAATTCTCCCAATTTGATTCTGCAAATATTTTTATCATTAGCAGTCTTGTCTATTTCCAATTATTTAATTTAATTTATAAGCATTTGCTTATAATGATTTTTTACCTCTATTTGTAGTGTCTAGGACGCCGAGGATCTCATTTAATTTAATCAATTAATACTTAGATGCAGGAAGGAGGGGACCGACCTCTTATTTGTGTGTTATTGTTTCCATGTGCGAGACACAGAAGGCACCTGCCTGCCTTTAGAGAAAGATACTTATAAAATAGATACAGAAATCCTAGGCTAAGACTATCTTGAGGAATTATTTATATTTAATGTAAATAATAAAGGTATTGTTTGCAGGTGTACCGAGCTGTAAGCTGCTACTACATAGTTGAGTCACGGACAGTATACCCCAACTTCTGGCGCGTCATTAACCTCATCCACATCCTGCTCATCCTGGCACACTGGTTTGGTTGCTTCTACTTCCTGCTCTCCGAGGCTGAAGGCTTTCAGGTGACTTAATGAACTAACTTTAACACGGATTCTGTCAGTTGGTAATATAATATGAAATTATCCTTAATCTCTCAATATCTTAGGAAATTTTAACCTACTTCAGAAAACAGAAATCTATTATGTAACTTGATTAAAAATGTTATTTAAAACATAAAAACCTCAACATGGATATGGTAGAAGACAAATGCAGAGCAACTCCGAAGACGAAAGCATCACAAATGTCATAAAAAAGTTTTTTCATTAACAGTGAAAAGTTTACGTACAGCTATCGTAAAGTTCTTAATGAATGTAGAAGTTACTGATCTGTTTAGTCGGAATTCCAGAAACTTCGCTTTAATTGACTTTATTATTGGTAATATTCATCTCCTTCCAGGCTGAAAACTTCTCCTTCACTACATATTTATTTAACTATTGGCAAATACCGTCTTCAACCTAATTCCGTTAGTCATTGATAATATTTAATTAGAATAGAAAAGACTAAATTAACGATTTATACAATTTTCAGGGCGACTGGGCGTACCCCCACCGACCAGGTGACTATGCAACTCTTACCCGGAAGTACCTGGGCTCTCTCTACTGGTCCACACTCACCCTTACAACTATCGGAGACTTGCCCACACCCGAAACTAATGCTGAGTGAGTACATTTGTAACATTTGTCTGTGAAAACCCTAATCAGCAACGAAACATTCCAAAGTTATATTAAAAATATTGAAGAGTAAGTCTCGTTCTATGTGATTCTTGAGATTTATTTTAAATCAATATTTCAAGAGTGACGTTTAAGTAACGTATAAATTTACTTACTTTGAGTTAGTTAATATTCGTGGATCTTTTCATGTAGCCGTAAGAAAACTGTGGAGTAATATTCGCACGGAAAGATAGGTATATTTAACGAAAGATTTGAATATTTTTTTAAATTTTCATATAATTGAAGGAAAGCCTAATTTTTGGTCAAGGATGTTACAGACGCCGCTTTTACTAACAAAGAAGTCGAAGTGTTATGTATCTATCTAAAATAACTTTTATTTCAGTATCTAATACTTGTGGCATTTAGCATAACTGTAACTAAACCATACAATACTGCTTTTAAAGACAAATGGCAGACTTGATTAACATGTTATTAATAATTATTATTATTTAGGCAAGTAATTGCTATCTTGCTGGGCCAGTCATAATATTGATACTAAGCTAAGTCAATTGTCAGAGCGGAGGTAACGTTAACCACTCACAAGTACTAAACTGTTATACCAGCGCGCTGGGACGCCCCAAATTTCTGCCACGCAGGGGACTCAAGTCCCGACTTCTGCAGTTCAGGTCTAACCGCGGGTATGTGGCTGCCCCTTGATTGGTCAGATTATGTTCTCCATGTCGCGGTTCTATTTTATGTATTTTGTTTACATATACGTATATTGTATTTACCTAGCTGTAATGAGGGAAAATACGATAAAACAAAATCATTTAGGAATTTCTGTCTTAATTAAGTAGCTGAAAAAGTAAATAATATATTTAAATAATTAAAATGGCAAAACTAAAAACTTAGACTTTTCGTTTGCATTAAAAAAATTAATGCGGGTTCTCGGAAAGGGCACGAGTAGATAAATCTGTCCTGAGGTCATTAAGCAGGGTCACCGGCCAGGGATCGGGTCATAAATTAAGCGAGCCACTATTGTCTGTGAGTTACTGCGGCTGTCATTAAATTGCCGATCGTTAGGGTTCGTCATATTTATACTTGGTTAATAATTCTTGACCATTTCAATCGCATGTTATAGAAGACGGCAGTTATTCGATTAAGCACTAAGTATTTAAATCATTGGGAACCTTAATATGTCGTATTTCGATGAAGGAGTTCACATAGGAAAAGATCTTTATGCATTAAATTATTTAGACTTCAAGCGGACAAATTAATTTAAGCGTTTAAACGCGTCGTTCAATTCAATATTACTGATCCGATGAAATATTTTAAAGTGATTGGTATTTTATTTGATAAACGAAGTGAATTCACCACTCGAATGATATAAACAGTAATTCTATTATACACATTTAACGATTGCTTTAGGTTATTTTCCATGTCGTTAATTATTATGAACATAACGTATATAAGTTTAAGCTTAAACCTGAATGAAAAAAGCAAGTTTCAAACAGACAAATTAGCTGCAAGATGGAATATAAATCAAGATGAAATAAATCACCTTTCTGAAGAGGCTTTTAATCAATTAACTTACATCAGTTTGCGGTAACTCCAGTATCTAATGTAAGGTTAATTTCCATTTACTCTTCTGAAGTGTGAAAATAACGACTGTGTTAACTGGCAAAGCCATTATCATCATACTCTTCCTACTTTGAATTATTATTTATTTTAATCTAAATAAAGCAAGTACGCGCCTTCTATGTGTCGTATATATAAATTTAAGACAATCCCTTTTGATAGCATAGGGCGGAATACCTAGTCACTAATGAAATCCCGTACAGTCCAAGAACACGTATAACAGCTCAATATAAACTTATTATTATTCCCATCTCTACAAAGCCACACCACACGAAGGTGACAAATTTCATATCAAACTCAATATTGTAAAGTTAAATTCGTTTCGTAACTCAAATTAGTTGTAGCTGTAATGAGGACAGGGATTTGACATAGATTTGGTAGAATATGTAATATTAATAAGTAATGTTAATAAGTTTATAGTTTTATTTAGTTAAGTTCCTGCGTTGGACCTATATTACGAGGAATTATATTTATTTTAATTGTACGAACTACTAATCGAACATATTATAATATGTGGTTTGATAAAAATACGGTATTAAACGTAATTAATATTATATATTTCGATATAATGTTACGTAATCTGATCAATCACTGGTATTAGTTAAGTAACTCTAATAAAGTATATTCTAATATTAATTATCCAATACATTTATGCGCACAATGGCTGTTCATACATCACCATCTACTACATTTTATGCCACATTATAATCAACTACATGGAATTATATATAATTTTATGATTAACTTGGAAAGCGTCGTCGCAGTGTGAACTTCTTCTAATTCCAAGAATTAGTTAAAAAAACTCTGCCGGTGTGTCCTAGAGACATAATGTATGCAATATTGGCATATCAACTTTGGATTAAATTAACAGCCATTGTCATGCACACAATAAAAATGGCGGCGGCAGAAATTTGGAGGCTGTTCGCTTCGCAGCGATAAAGTATGGGTGCGGCGATTGATGTCAATAGTTCGTCCCTAATCGAATTCTTTTGTTATTTCTTTTTATTGCTCATCAAAGTCAGAAAGTTTTCGAACAGCCTTCATAGAATCTAACCGCCATTTTATTATCGCTTCCGGCCACGCCTGTTTGTTTGTGATTTGTAACTGTTCGAAAACTTTGCACCGCTTACTTGTTGTGTTGCATGGCTCTCATCTACCTCTCTTATCTGCTATTTTTATATTATGGAGTATGGGCCAACGTGTCAAACTATTATTGCCCGTTTCAAAAATAGTTACTTATGAAATAGTTTCTTTAATTCATATTATTCTACAATTCAAACGATTTGCATTTTTTAATATTTCATCTTAAAATATCACATAACCAAAGGCTTCCTTATCATTTAGGAAGTGTAGTTTACAGTTTGATATTATATTAACATTAATTTTCTTTGGTTAATTTCAGGTATGTGTTTACAATAGTGAGCTACTTGATTGGTGTATTTATATTTGCGACCATAGTGGGCCAAGTTGGCAATGTCATTACAAACAGAAATGCGAACAGGCTCGAGTTTGAGAGGCTTCTCGATGGAGCCAAGACATACATGAGACATCACAAGGTACATTTTACTATGAATATTATTTAATTACAAAAGTTTATAACGTACATATACATATAATTAGTTTTTCGCGATTATTGTTATGCTCTAGGTTCCGGGTGGCATGAAGCGTCGTGTGCTCCGTTGGTATGATTACTCGTGGTCCAGGGGTCGCATCCAGGGTGGAGGTGACATCAACACAGCTTTAGGTCTACTTCCCGATAAGCTAAAGACAGAGCTCGCACTTCACGTCAATCTTAGCGTGCTGAAAAAGGTAACAGCCTTCCTTAGAGCACGACTTTGACAAAATTTCAAACATATGTTTACAAATATTTCAGGTAACAATATTTCAAGAGTGCCAGCCGGAGTTTCTTCATGATTTGGTGTTAAAAATGAAAGCTTATATTTTCACACCCGGAGACTCTATTTGTAGAAAAGGTACGCATAAGGTTTGGAATATAACATACTTTATAAGGGTTTTATAAAACATTGTACTCGGTGTTTTTCAGGTGAAGTAGCACGGGAGATGTTTATCATAGCTGATGGAATCCTAGAAGTGATTTCAGAAACAGGCCACGTCCTTACCACCATGAAGGCCGGAGATTTCTTTGGGGAAATCGGTATTCTAAATCTCGACGGTTTAAATAAGTGAGTTTTGTATTGTATTGTACATTCGGAACTAAAGTAACGAATAATAAGTCTCAGATAATAATTCGATTTTAATCTCAACTATTTTATACATCATTCGTCGTTCGAAGCAAGTTATAGGCATATTTTTATAATAAATATGGAATTAAGTTTGAATGTTTTTTTTCTATTTTAGGCGTACCGCAGACGTACGGTCTGTGGGTTACTCTGAGTTGTTTTCCTTGTCTCGCGAAGATGTCCTTGCAGCCATGAAAGACTATCCAGAGGCGCAGGATATTTTGCAGACACTCGGCCGAAAGAGACTTCAGGAGGCCAAGAGCATGTCGCGGCACAAGCCCAAAAGTTAGTACTATAATGTGATGTTCCTGTCATCATGGAAAGGATTTCAATTTTTTAATTAATGTATGTTATTTACAGAGATTTAAAAAATATCTGAGTTATATATATGTTTATTATAACATTATTTTTTTATAAAGAACATAAAAAAGGACTATTATTATTATCATGATGCCATTGGAGATTTTTGTGACCATTTCTTTTAATGGAGTTTCACGAGATAGTACTGTTAGCATCAGCTAACACTTCGCTTTTATTTATAAACAGTGCCATCTCCAGTGTAGTTCCCTGGTTTAATACGTAATAACCTTAAGTTAAACGAAAATAAGACAAATGTATTAATTGAGTAACTACAAATGTAAAAAGTAGTAATGCCCAAATAATAATTCATGAGGAAATAGACTTTGTTGATAATACCGTGCTCTTGGGAATTACTTTAAACTCCAATGGGGCTTCCACATACAAGTCTTTCGAATAGGCTAAGATCTGCAGCGTTCATTACAGAGCGTTATATAAATTTAAATCGTACGTAAAGTAAAGTTGCTTGATAAACCTTATTATAATACAAATGAATATTTAAACGATCCTAGTGCTTGGATATGATTTACTCCAGTATAAAGAGGTAACGTGACTGAATCTCTCGGCTGCATTTCCAGACACGGGAGCGATCGTCAATATCCACGGCTGTTTTAATGTAAAGGGAATGCAAATCCAAATTCGAGCAAACCGAGATCCATGTGGTATCAAACAATGTCAGAAGAATTAGTATTATTATTATTTTATTATGTACCCAAGTTCACATTTCAAGGATCGTCATGCTCGCTTAAATGTCATTGCTTGTGGCGGCGTCCCTGCCTCGGGTTGTCTCTCTCCCTAAAATATGGCGAGGGGGCCGATGGCTGGCCATGCGTCATACTCGTGAACAGGTACAATTAGTGGTGCCTGGTCGGACTTGAATTCGTGTAAGCGGTGATGTTAGTTATTTCGATTAAGTGTTTCCGTGTAGTTCCCACGAGAATGTGTGTGCGTCGTCCTATTTTACTATGCCTACCACTGATAGAGGACAAATTTTTATTATTTTTTAATAATTATTTACTATTAATTACTCAAGATGTCAAGAGTGGCGGAGAGTTTCTTACCAGTTCTTATCGTCTGTTCTATGCCCCTGATTTGAGAACTGGCAATAAATCAAAATTATACGCATTTAGTATTATATAGTATTGACGTTCATATGTGAACATTGTGTTATTTAAATGAATAAGTGATTTGGAATTGAATTACTTTTCAGACGAAGTTAGTCCCGACAAGACGGGAGGCGACGATAGCACTTCAAAGCGAATCGTCCATAAGCTGCGCACTGATGTCAAGGTTAGTTTTACTTCCGATCACGTTATTTCAAACAGAGAACATTAATATATTTTCGTTAAACTTACTTTTACACACTAAGGGTCCGGGTTAATGAAATCCTACGATGAATTCCAGATAAAATGGATTGAGCAAATTTTCTTTTTCTCTACTTAAAATTTTACCAATATTATATTGTTCAATAATTGTCTATTTGTTATCAGGGTATCCGCAATGCAATCCGCAGCCGATCGCGCGGTGGAAGGCGATCGGGCGAAACCTTGGAGATGCGAGCCATGTCCGACCCCAAAGTACTACGCCGCATGCCTCGCGTGCACAGCGATGACTCACAGCACCAAGAGGTAAAATACGAACGGATATATGTTATATTGCAAAAATAGTTTTATCATTCATGCTCTCAAACATAGCTGTTATCGGTCTGGAAATTCAATGCAAAGTATTTGTATTTCTTATGATGTGAGTACATGTACACCGACTCATCGACCGTACTCATCAAGCATCGAATGCTTACTCGATATGAATTTTTACGAAGCACTAACACTTTTCAGGATCAGGCTGGTGATTTTGCGCATAAAGAGAGTGAAAAAACAGTATCTCCTCTCGGAGCGGGTTTGCCTCTGCTTTCACGATTAAAACTCCTTAAGGAAAAACAGGTACGTGTATTGTAAGAGTACATTATACTCATCTGTACAAAAATACAAGTAATTTAATAACGATTTACGAAGTACAGCCGAAGTTAAAAAAAAGTCTATTAAAACTAATTTAATGAAAATGAAATTAAATAGAACTATGCTAGGAAATTGACTGCGAATACTTAATAAATAAAATTAGGTTTGACGGGGTAATAGATGCCTGCCGACTGAAAAATAAGTTAAAAAATACATATATTTATATTGTTTTACCACTGTTTAAGGATCGAGAGGAGAAAGTGGCAAAGCAGTGGCATCTATCATCATCGGTAGTGTCGCCACCGCCACCGCAACCGAATCCCTCCACTAGTTCCGCCCCGGATACGGAAAAGGAAGTTATCGGAGCTGGCCTTCCTCTTATACAAAGATTACTTCTTCTAAAAGCTAAAGAAGAAAGAGAAAAAAATCAACTTACACCTACGTTAAGTAACCAGCCCTCAAGTTCTGACACCATCAGCCCCAATTCTCTGAAGAGCCCCTTAAGTCCAACAATCAAAACCTTAAGCCCGTTTCGAAAAGACTCAGAATCAAGCTCACCTGGCAAATTTTCAAATTCAAGGAAAAATTCTTCGGGGTCCAGTGACGGAGCTTCCAAACCAAAAGTCAGTTTTAGAAATAAAATACTGCAAGTGCAGAGCGACGGCACTGCTGTATGTCAACCGCTTAATAAAGAAATTACCGAAAAACCGGCTGCAGTCGTTGAACCTACTCCTAAAACAGAAAGTAGTTTAATATCAATTCCACATTCAGTAGTCAGTAAAATAAAATCACCAGCTAAAGTAGTCGGTTCGACATTCCGAGATAAGTTAAGATTATTGCAAAATGGATCAAATAAAGACATCGATAGAAATAAATTGCCCTTACCTGATAAAAGTTCAGTTGAAGGTACTCAAGTTCAAAAAAAGGATAGCCAAGAGGAAAGTAAAACTAAGAAACCTTGGAGTAAATTAAAGAAAGCTGCAATATTAGGCGAAACTAAAAGTTATAGTAAGAGTAGTATAGACAAAATTAATGGTGAGACACCTAAACAATGTGCCAATGAGAGGAAAATTGAAAGTGTAAATTTGAGTAGTCATACGCCTGTAATTAACACGGCAGAGCTTGTCAAAATAGACAATAACAATGTAGAAGTTAATAGAGACTGCATTAATAGTGATAAGCCTAAATTATGCGTTACAAGCTCTGAAACCGATGAAGAAAAATCTTTAGATTTGTTAACTTCTTCCCCAAATAAGACGGAGATAAAAGTCCACGAAGTAAAAAAAGTCATTACTATAGAAACAATGTTGTTGCCTAAAGTAAAAAAATACAAATCAATAGACGATCTGTCCCCGGAGTATGGAGGACTCCCTTTTGTAAAAAAATTAAAAATATTGAACGAAAGGCAAAAATTAGCTGAGTTAGAAAAAGTAGTAAAAATAAGAAGTTCTAGTTTAGATTGTGCAAGCTCTTCGGAAGACTTGCTTTCCGATACCCTTACTCGTAGTAATTCAGAAGGAAGCACAATGGACAAAAGAAAATACAAACGAAAATCTTCTGAATCTATAGGAAGCCATGAGTCCAATGAGACATTAGAGAGACGAACGTTAAAGTCTATTTTGAAAAAGTTGTCAGAAGACGTAACACCTGCAGAGAGACCACAAAGAGGCAAAGAATTACGAAAATTAATTCGGGCCCCAACGTTGGAAGGTTATGCTGCAAGGCATTCAAAATTTGCCAAAAGCGTTACTTTTCATCGTCATACGCTGCCTTCTCCACCGGGAAGTGCCTTGTCTGATATAGTAGACGATGTGTTCGAATTGCCAGAACCAAAGAAAGAGCCACCAATACAGACAGAATCTGATCTGAATCTGACTCCATTTTCGCAAAATCAAATTGTTAAATCAAGTCCTGATGTAATTATACCGCGGGAAGATTACAACATAAATATAAAATCTGAGTATGAATTACAGCAAAATTTAGATTTTCCGTCGCTCCGGCCCGAAGATATAAAACTGCCTTCTGAAAAACCGAAAATCACATTAATATCAGCAGTTGCTAACCAAAGGAAACTTCTACGAGGTAATTAAAATAATAAGTAGGCCAGTAACGATATTTATTGGCTACATAAGTATTGTTTTCTTTTTAGTCGAGTGTCATGTTCTAAGTTATTTTTCCTTCTGCAGCATCTTTAGAAGAACAAGAATACTTTGGAGAAGTATTGTTGGGCATCAAACAAGTTATTGATGGGCATTTATACGAAGTGCAAGGAAAATTTCAAGAAAGGTTTGTCTTAACTCTTTCATCTAAAACAATGCCTACAAATAAAATAAAATATCACAGGTAACTTATCTAGTTTAATATGAAAAATAATATATTTTAATATCAAATAACTATTTAAATTTTTTATTTTACGGATAACAAATAGAATACATGCCACTATAAAAGAGAGTCTTATAATTTATTTCATGGCTTTGTTACAGATTCGCTAGTTTAGAAAGTGAAGTAAGAAAACGAGACGAAATAATATGTCAGCTACAGAATAGAATTCAGGAATTAGAGAGACTCGGTTCATCAGCCCCATTGTCTCTGAAAACCAGTAATGAGCCCGTGCTTGAAGAAAATGGAAACATACCCAATCTCAATAATGATAGCTCAGCTAGTGAGGGGTCAGAAGTTAATGAAGGTTTTATGGTAATAATGTTTTATCTTAGTCAAAACAGCAAAGAACTTATACAAAAAAATTGGTCTCAAAATAGTTTTTTTTATGAATCATACAGTACATAAATAATATAAATAATAAATGTTATTATTATAACAATCTACAACCAAACTTATATAAATATCAGAACGTGTTTTTCAGAGAGGAGACTCTCTTGATACAGTATTTGCAACATCTCCGGGTGATGATGATAAGATCAAACCGCCTCTCAAATCAGCTCAGTCATCCAGTAAACACGTATCAAATGACGATTTAACTGAAGAAAAGTTAGCAGAACTAACTGGAGGGATAGAACTTTCCAAATTAACGTATTCAGAATTACAAAGTTTAGCTGAATCTATATCAAGTAGAACTACTAAAACCTGTTCCAAGAAAGAGACGTGGAGCGTCAGCAAGTCAAAAAGGCTGGACTTAAATCTCGATGGGAAAGCCGGGACTTATTCAAGGAAACGCGCAGCCAAAGTAAAACAAATAAAATCGTGGGATCAAGATCAGAGTGATCAGGAAACGGTAGAAATGCAGGATTTGACAAGGTGAATATACACAGGAGCCTTAAGTAGGTACATACATATGTAACAGAATATACCATTTAGCTGTAAAAAATATATATATAAAATAATTAAAATTTTTGTAAGTTATGGTTGCCTTCAAGAGAAGTTTTGTAACAGAGAATTTTTTTTCAGATCAATATCACCACAAATAACATCAGAAAATCGATCGTTATTAAGTCCCGAGCAGTCGAGCCTGAGGTCCAGCAGACGAGGAATGCCATTCCACTTTTTCGGCTCACATCTGGATAACACTAAGTCTAAAATCAAGAAAACTCTTTCTGTAGACACTGGCATGCATCATACTGGAAGAAAAAAAAGTAATTAATAATATTTGTTCGATGGTTCAATGATAAACTTTCTAGTTGAACGTTCGTTCTCGTTCTTTTTAAAACTTAGTATTTCACTACACAATAATATGTGCAATATATTATATGCTTTATTTATTTATATTTGTATCGCCAAAGGTAAAAACAGACTGCAAAAATCACGGATATATTTTATAATTTTTGCAGAACAAAGTCGGGACGAACGCAAATTTAGCCTAGGATCATTTTTTGGGTCACGTGGGGGGAGCGGGTCACAACAAGAGAAATCTCACTGCAACGATGTAGTGCTGGATATCGGCAGCGATGCCAGTTGGAGCAACACGTAAGACATTTATATAAACTAACAAGACAGTAAATTATCCCTTTCGCCATTTTTTAAATATTTATATTTGTCTTATGACTATATCAGGACATCGACATCGTCCAGCGATTCAGAGTCCATTCCTCATACCCCAGTATTTGAGGAGTTCGTAGACAGCAAGCGACTTTGTCAAAGATCGGGACATGGAAATAGTTCTACTGTTAGAGGTAGGTAACTCGGAATGAAACCATCGAATCTCATCGACAAAACATAATGCTTAAACTGCATTACGCGTTAGCCTCAACGGGAGGCGTATCTCATCCTAAGTTAAATCGCCGCCTTCGAGACTTACGCTACGGTTATAAAAATAAAAACAAATTGGAGCATATCATGGAATTACCTAAAAAGTATGATCAAAGAAAAAAGGTACCATGATTATGAATATATAAATTTTCGTGTTAGTACTAACCTAGTCTACGTATTCTATTAATCATCTCATTCAGCTGGAACATTTTAAGACTTTAAAGGGAATGATTTCAAATATATTTCAATGATTGGAAAATCTAAAACATATTTCAGGTTTCTCTGGAAGTGGAGGAGATTGGGAGTTAATGATGCTGGCCGATGAGTTGGAGAGGCGGGAAAGGCGCGACGATGGTCGAGCCCTACTGCCCCCCTATCCATCTGCTCTTCGGGACCTTGAGGAGGTGACTTTTTTGGTTGTGTCCTATTGTCCTGTCATCACAAACATACCTCATATTTGTTTTAAAGATGTTTTGGGTTTGTAGTGTACGTAATGCATGTTGTAGTATAATTTAAAATCTATGATTAAAATAAATAACATTCCCTGTGTTTTTAGGAGTCTGACAGTCCTCAACGCGAGGACAGCGCGGACGACGTGTCCAACCTAGAGGAGTCGTCCTCGAGTACGCAACTACTATCGCAGTCCCTCAGTGACCACCTGGAAACTTCCTTCACTGAACACAGAAGAATCCCGCACCGCCTCGGCTCGTTAGGAGACCAGGTTACCATAAAAATTAAATGAATTCAGCAGAAATTGTAAATTAAAATGAAAAGAAAATCCGATTACAAAATTTACATCGTTTCAGCCGAGGACGGAGGTTTCCCGGATGATGGTGCGAGCATCGAGCCTAGACCCAGCCCCTCGCACCGCACCTCCTCCCCGCCGCGCCACCTCGCTTCGTAGCTGCAGTGACACTCATCGCAAACGGCTATGATCCGCGACCGTACTTTTACCCCTTTCACATACACTGCTTACGTGATACACGCATTACTGACGTTTAATCATGTTGTACGAGTATTTCATACTGTATGTTTTTATTTAAACCAAAAAATATAAAAAATATATCGTAAGTTCTAGTCTTATATAAATTGCCTTTTAAGCAATTTAATATGTAGTATAAATGTGACAGAATACTGAGAAATATTTCATATTTAACTTTGATCTTTTGATTATTATTTCAATTATAAAATCCAATACGCCAAATTATTAACATAAAAATAAATATATGTATGCATTTAAGGAACATAGTAACGGACGAGAGAAAGTTAGCTAACCCAACCATAATTATTTTCTACTTAATCAGATAACAAAGTAAACTTTTAGAAAACGTTAAATATAAAAGTTTGAAGTAGTAAAAACAATTAAATATAATTTTAAAACAAAGGTGTTGAACGAACTTTTATAAGAACATTTTCTGTGTACCTCGGTAGATCATTTTGACGTACTTATTACAAGCTCAAATGTGGGCCTTGTGCACGTCAGTCCAATACAGAACGTCCCAAACAATACAACCATTTTTACCAAATTAAATACCATTAAAGTTGTTGCAAAATGCTTTAGTTTCAACTTAATCTTAATTATGTTTTACTAGAATTGCAAAATATGTAGCACAAAGGGTAAATAGTAAAACAAAAACTTTAAGAGATTTAAAAAATATATTATAAAAATTGTTATTGTACATAATAATATTAGAATTTTAATAGCAGGATTTGTATTAAATAAATGTTTAAAGTTCAAGCACAAGTGTTACTTTTATATAATAAATATTTAAAAATAGCTATGTGTCAACTGTCTGATATTGATGTGAGTTAGTAAAACTAAAATGAGTTTTCGTTTGAATCGATATTTCCCCAAAATCGAACATATATATGCATATAATCGTTATATACGCATTTGTTATATTGTCAATGATCAGAGGTTTCATAGATATTTTATTTATTATCAAGACAATTCGTTATAGATAACTATAGACTCATTAATATAAAATTATGTGCCAATAATTGTAGTAAGTAGATTCGTAAAACATTTAATTAAGGATGTAAATTGTGAATAAATAGTAAATAGGTACACTACATAACCCATTTTGTAAGACCGATCAGTAACATAATGTATTCCTATTTATGTACACCACACATTAATATGTATAATAATTAAAACGTAAATAGTTTAATCAATATTAGGTATAAATTATGATTTTCTTTTTAGTGTGTACTCATATCACAAATGACAGTACTAATTCAATATTTTTTACTTTACTTAACTCCTTTTTTGATCACCATTTAGTTATTATATTTCCAAACTGTAATATTTTGATCCATCAAAACTAATATAACTAACAACAGCTATAAACTGTCATTTTACTTGTGCTGTTGTTATTTTTCTTTAGTTGTTTGTTTGTTACGTATTTTATGTATTTCTATAAATTTTAGAAAGAAATCAGATGTAATTAAATTTTATTTACTATATAATAAAGGTTAGATATACGTAAATGAAAGGAAGAAATACAAGATATTCAAAATCTTAAGACATTTTTTTTAACGTCTTTCTAGTTTTGTAAAACTGAATAACCGACCTGTTAAAATACGAATACACAAAATGGGCTTTTCCCAGGACTATGGCGTCTCTTGTTAGCTCGCGTCGCACTTGCTTGAAGGGTGGAATGGAACCTCGCTAGAGTTAGTGAAGTACGAAGCAATGAACATAATCCTTTCCGGCGAAGTTGATTTTTAGCTCTGGTCTGAATTGACTTCGTTACGCGAAGCAACTGTGATCGCATCATTTGATTCTGTTCAACGGGCCTTTTTGTCGGAAAGGATGTACGTTGTAGTCGATTCATTTACGCACCATCGGCTTGTGATCGTCTTGTTGTTGCCCAAACTAATCTTATTCTCGTTACAAAGTAATTATGATATTTATCAATGTGGTGAGATCGTAAGGTTCAGTTTGGCTTGTGCCGGCAGATCAGTTAGAGAAACATGTCGTTCCTCCGTAAATGTATATTGGCAACTACTGCTTAATCGTAAAGTTAATTGAGACGTTTTTAGGTTCAAAATCGCAAAACAGATTCACCATAAGCTACCCTCCAAAGGACTACTGAAGTCCTTTCAAAATAATTAAAATCAACAAAATTTATAGGTAATCACATGTTTTGAGTTTGCTTCTACAACAATCATTAAGGTATCGGTATATGGTGCGGTCAGAAAGAATTTATACAAAGAACAATAGTAAAATAGTCAATGTTAACAACTATATAGCTCTAATCTAAAAGGTAAACAAGATAAGACACATAAAAATAAGATCAGAGATGCTCTAATCCACGCTAAAAAACTGAAGTGGAAGTGGGCGGGTCATGTAGCGCGCCTTACAGATCACAGGTGGACGAAAGTAGTAACTACATGGATAGGGCCACCAGGCAAACGGTATTGAGGCAAACCGGACGGTTAATGGGATGATGACATCATCAATGGATGCATAGTTCGCAATAGCTCGAGATAGAGAAATATGGTAAGCCTTGAAGGTGGCGTTTACATTGACATACACCTGACTAACTTGCCTGGATTCTTCTTCAATGTTAGGATCAGCAGTTAAAATATTGTCGTCGTCGAAAATATGGGGATTTATCCCCGGATATATCCCCGTCACTTCAAATCCCTTGACGGCCTTCTCCACTCGAGTATAAGCTTTATTAAAAATTGAAGATAAATGGTCATGTGTATTTTTTTCTAATGGGTGCATTTTCATTATTAAATCATACACACGAAAATACGCAGATTTTAATGGGCCAAAAAATGTTACATCGAGTGGCAACCGCTCCACCATCTTATGTGATTTATGAGCTGAGACAGGAGATGGATTCCATTTTCACGACAAAATTCATATGCGACGAGTGATTGCTGACTGCAATGATTGTTTAGAAAAAGAGCGTTGAAAGCCCTTCATTTATTCATTAAGAAATGCTAATCGCAGCCTATCATAGTTTTGTTGTTGAGTAAGCCCACAACGAAAGTCATAATAAATCATTGACCAAAAATTTTCTCGCTTTAGGTTCATTTTCACGTGGAACAAGAGTTTTAGATTTGCCGCCAATTCACAAAAACAAATGACAAATGAATGCAGTAGGGTACCAACTGGACGAGTCCAGTGTAGATACAGATGTGGATCAACGGAGTGACCGAAAAATAATGCGACTAGGAAAAATTTGCAAACACTGCACCAAAAGGAAACGAAGATTCGATCCGAAGCGTCGGAGCAAACAAAATGACTTTAATTGTTCGAGCCAAATACCGGAAATTGAAATTCCCTCAATATATACTGAGATTAAGAACGCTCATGCTCTAGATAATTTTCAGAACAAAGTAGACTCTGCAGATTCTATAACTGTAATACCCAAGAGCACCCAACACCGCCATCATACGCCTCCAAAAAACCCTACAGGCCAAACGTTTTATGAGGCCTATGACATAGGGCCATTTGTAGTTCATGCGCAAAAATTTTCTTCAGATACGAGCATCCCTTCCCTGCAACCCGTCCAATTTGGGTATTTTCTCGAAAAAAAAAATCTTTAAAAAATATTATTAATGGTAGCATTAAAAGGATAGGCAGAAACCGAATTTCCTTATGATTCTCAGACCACAAATGTGCAAACGAATTCAATAATAACCCTTTCCTGACAAGAAATAACTACAAAGCTTTTATTCCCTCATTTAATGTGACCCGAATGGGCCTGGTGGGAGGTGTTCCCGCGGAATAGTCGCCTGAAGAAATATTAGACAATATATCACTGCCTATAGGCAGCAGAGGAATTATAAAAATTAGACATCTAAATTATAAAGTGCGTAACAGCAGCCCTCCTGAGTGGTAGCCATCCTAGACTATTGTCATAACTTTTGATGGTCAAACCCTTCCTAAACATGTATTTGTCTGCTACAATGCTCTGCCCGTGGAACTTTACTCATACCCCACTATTCAGTGCTATTCTTGTTGCCGATTTGGTCATACTAAGTCTAATTGCAACTCTCGGCCCCGCTGTTACAAGTGTGGCCAAGGTCATACAGGGGACACATGCATCATACAAGATGATGCCGCGTCTTGCTGTCTGTGTTCTGGTCTACACTTTGCTACAAACAGGAAGTGTCCAGAATACGAACGGCATACTAAAATTGAATTATATATGGCGCAAAGATGTGTATCGTACGCAGAAGCAAATAAAGAAAGCAGAAGCAGAATACTCCTAATTCTCCTATGCCACCTGTATCGCCTTACTCTCTCTCGATTCCGTCGTATAGTAGATCTTATAAGGAAACAATATATTCTAAACCAACATCCCCCAAACAAAAAAAAATGGGATATAACAAAACAGAACACTTTAATTGGATAAAGGACGACGATGCTCCAGCTCCTTCTAACGGGGTCGCTTTAATAAACAGTAACCTTAACAATAATGAAACTATGTTCTCAATCTCTGATGTAATCCAACTTTTGACTGAAATAAAAATCATTTCTAACTCTGACAACAATGTAACCGAACAACGCCGCCCAACTATTGCTTCCTTAGCTCAATGGGGAACAAAACGCAAAGCTAATTACAGATGTCGCCACCAGCGAGATGTCCTTGTCACGGCCATATTGTTTTGTTTACCTTTCGCATTGAGTTCTCTTTTTGCTTTTTGGTGACGAAAATGTACTCCTTTATGACGGTGCCGCAGCTAAAGGATGAGTTGAAAAAACGGAAAGCTTCTGCAGCTGGTAAAAAAAACTGTTTTGATTCAAAGGTCAGTAGATAAAATTAAACTTTGAATATTTTTGTTAATATTGTTGTTTGTATCTTTTCAGCTTATTTTTTTTCATTCTTGGATGCTAACTACGATTTTTTGTTGTATAGGTTGGAAGCCTATGACCGGAATGCCAATTTTGGCGCTGAAGAAGTCGAGGAAGACGAAGCCTACAATGCTCCAGCAGCTGAATATTTCGGTGACATAAACGGAAAAACGCCTCTACCTCCTATCACAAAACAACTTATTCAAGCATTTATTGAAAGGTAAACATGGAACTACAGGAATTCTTCTTTGATCCACTATATTTATGAATATTCGGATAGCGTAAGTGGCACTGAACTTTCCAAAAACACCTAAATTATATGCTATTGTTTCAGATTTCAAGCACAGTTGAAAGGCAGACAAATGTATGAAGAACGTTTTCTGCTAACCGCTCGTGCTGCAGCTGATGGTGATTTCACCTTTATCCAAGGCCAGTGCAAAGCACAGATGAAGAAAATATTGTATGTAGTCGACGTTAAACTAAACCCCGATGGTTCCATTGAGCAAAGCCACTGCGAATGTGCTGCTGGGAGCGGAGTAGAGGCCCATTGCAAACATGTGTTGGTGCTACTACATGGAGTTGAAGACATGGTCCGTACAAAAAACATGCTATTACATCAAGTTTGCACCCAAAAATTAATGGCCTTTAAAAGACCCAGGAAAGTCTATTTTGACTCCCCCAAGCAAGTACAAAAGCTGCCATGCAGAAGGACACGGAGTGTTAACTACTTGCCGCTTAAAGAAGAGGACATGATGGAAAACTACAATGACCACATAAAAAACATGGCAGTTTCCTATGGTAACACAACCATGCCCATTCTACAGACGATCAGGCCAGCTAATACATATGCTGTTGAGAATACTTGACATTGAAAGAAGTACCAGACAACAGTAGTAGTCGGCGGATGTAAAATGATCTGAACATAACTTGGACCATTTAGAAGCCGTCCAATTTTTCCGTTTTAGGGCCCTTTCCCACAACTTTCTTCGTTTAGTATCTTTCGGGAATGCATGAGTTCCTTTATTTTTGCAACCAAAGCCAGCACATAACGTCATTTTAGACAAAGTTAAGAAAAAAACGCTAACGTAAACAAAAAAAAAATTATGGAATTTGACAGCTTTGACAGATCATTTAGGCCCACTCGTAAAGTCGTTACGCCCTCTGTCGGGATAAAAAGTCAGTATTCTTCCCCATTAAAATCCTCTTATGCGTCACGAACGCGAACAAATAATCCAGTGGAATTGCAGAAGCGCTATTTGCAATAAAAATGATTTATTCCATTTGCATTTGGCATTGCAGCAATTTGAACCATTTGTCTCAACTCTGTCTGAAACATGGCTTCGACCGGAACCGATATTTCGAATTCCAGGTTATGTTATTCTCCGACAGGACAGACCTGACGGCTATGGCGGTGTTGCCTTAGTCATCAAAAATAATCTACCTTATTCCTTATTTCCACTCCCCACATTCAGTGATGACTTGTCAGTCATTGCTGCTATTGTAAATAAAATTTGTATAGTGTTTATTTATTTTTCTCGTCCCAATCTAAATTTTTTTTCTTATCTCAATCAACTGTTCTCCATCCTTCCAAGACCATTCCTAGGTCCTAGGTGATTTTAATTGCCAATATCAATCCTGGGGAAGCACTTCTTCCAACTATTATGGAAATCAATTATTAGATATTATAGATTCTCATTGTATCTGTATTTTAAACACTGGGCTGCCAACTAGTGTTACTGGTCCAAGCGTGCACGTTGGCTTGTGCGCCTGATCTATCTTTATGTTCACCTGATTTAGCTTCAACTTTGGACTGGCACCCTCTTGCATCTTCGTATGGTAGTGACAAGTTTCCACTTTTAATTACTTTTCCTTCACAGAAACCAACCAAAACCACTCGTTCTCCTCGTTTTAAATACAGATTGAATAACGCTGATTAGGAATTATTCAACTAAAGAGTAGAGCATAAAACTAGTACTTATTCTGAAGAAGAAGATATCCGCCGAAATTCTTTCTCAGGTCTTGATTGAATCTGCCGATGAATCTTTTTGCACTAATCTTAGACATAAGCTTATGACAATTTTCTTATATCGGCTCTTAGATAAAAAAAATGTTTTCCTTAAATGTGCCACCGATTCTATCAAGCTTTATTATCAATATGCTCAGTGAAAGATACATTAATTTATTTATTGTAGATGTCAAACTATCTCGGACTGCATGGAAATGATTACCACAGGGTTCTGTACTCAGTCCTTTGACTAATGACGTCAAATTCTTGGGAGTAGTTCTAGATTCCAAGCTTACCGGTGTATCCCACTGTGAATATGTAACTGCGAGATGTGAACGTAACTTGAATATTCTTATGTATGAGAGCCGAATGTGTAGAGCCTACATTAAACTTACGACGGCAATTCCTCAATTCAGTAACCATATTCTAACACCTAAACTGAATGGCCTAGCATCTATAATCCCCACTTTTAGTTATTGGAAAAACAAACGCCCACCGTGTTTGGTTGAAAGTTACAGAAGATTTACTTATCTTGAGGCTCCTACTCACCAAGCGACTTCTAATCCGCTGCTTAAATATAGTTACGATTCCCTTGTAATCTCTCCTGATATACATACTAGCACGGGTCTTGTGAAAATTGAGCAACCAAAAGTTAACATTTAACTATATTGTTGACACCAAGTGGCCACGATGGCAACGAATATTTACAGATGCATCTAAGCGTTCCAAAGAAGGCGGTGTAGGTGTTGGTGTACTGCACTCTAATTACAATATTGTTCAAAAAAACTAAAAACCCTTATGAAACCTCCGTGTTCACTGGCGAATGTCTTGGCCTAGTTAAGACCATAGAAAACATCCTTCGTTAATTTTTACAGATTCACGGAGTTCTTTAAATGCCCTAGCCCGGTTCCCGTTTGGCTCACATTATCAATTCCCTGTCATTTCCGAAATTAGAAACCTGCTATTGAAATATATAAAAGAAAACTACCGTTTCGTTTGCGTCGGTTCCTGGTCACTGTGGAATATCTGGAAATGAGAACGCCGATCGTATAGCCAATGAGGTGGTGGTGAGTGGAGATGTGGATATTTTTAGAAACTATGCGCATGACTTGATGGCTCTATCCGGGATTTATCTCAGGAATTCGTGGACTGAATCCTGGGCCCAAGATAGTCTAAAAGGTCGCCATTATTGTGCCAATCAACCTTCTATACCACTTAAGCCCTCGTTTTGGAGTCTGAGATTCGGCAAGCGACTTACAACAATATTGTCTCGTATGCGACTGGGACACGTCTGCACCCCAGCTCATCTTGCTTGACAGCCCTACGTGGGAATGCAGATATGATGAAGCTGATTTGAACCACATCATGTTTGCTTGTTCTCGACGCGACCGGTCGGCTCATCTCGAAGGTCTCATTTCCCTTCATCCATATTCTGTTTACTTGCAACATTGGACCCACATGTATATAAACTTTTAGCAGCTTTTATCTTAAATAATGATTTATATCATTAATTTTAAGTTTAGACAATATGAAATTAATTTATGAAAATATTTTGTCTTCTCTTTCCTTTTTTATCTAGCTCTATAAGAATTGATCTTTTATTTTTTAGATTAATTTCCATTCTTAAATACCTTTCCATTTGATAATTACAATTTTTTTACCCTGGGCCACAATGCACAAACCCAATATTTTTTGTTTTATGGCCGCACATAAAACAAAAAATAACTACGTGATATAATTAGAGATTTGCCTAAGCCAATATAAAAAGAAAAGAAAAGTCGGGGTCATCAGTTATACGATTTAATTGATGAATTTGATCTATGTGTCCTTAACAATGGTAGTTTCACTACTATTAATTATCATAACCGGAATACATCATTGATGTCAGCTTTTGTAGTGCTCCAATCACTCCACTATGTCCACGAATCTGCCATTCGCATTCATGCATGATGATTGTATGGGGAGCTATCATTTTCCTACGCTTACTCATGTTTTATTGTCCGTTGATAGATACCAAATTAATCCGCCCATTGAAAAATTCTTATACATGACAGACTGGATAACATACAATGAGCTGTCTATAATTGCTTTTTCTAATTTTGAAGTTAATTATGAGAATCCATTACAGTCATACAACGAATTTATTGAAAGGCTTGCACTTAAAAGGGACGCTGTGCCAAAGTTTGTAAAAGCAAATAACTATTGTTACAAACCTCCAGCACCTTGGTGGAGTGACATGTGTGAACAGAGTATTATTAAAACTTTACAGAAGGGATCCAACTATTGATAATTACATTAATTACAAAAGACTTGATGCTGTTAAGAAAGACTATTTCAGAACATAAATGCAATGGCAGTGCAAATATCTGTAATACTTTTAATAGAACTATTTTATATTACGAACTATTTTTAGTATTATTTGGAAATACATCAAGTTATTTAAACAAATAAAATGCAATAATAGAACATATAAAGACGAATTTGTTGTCCCTCTCTTAGAAAAATTATCTCAAAATGGATGTAGTAGGGTTATTGATAAAGTAGAAAGTTATTTTCAAATTAATTGAGAAGTCTAATTTCCTCATAGAATCCTTTACTTGGAGTGAGTTTTGTACAAGTTTACAATCCCGACGAAACACAACCCCTGGTTTAGATGATTGTCCATACATTTTGATCCTAAAAACCTAAATCAGTCTGTTCAAAAATAACTATTAGCTAATAATAAACACAGTGTGTAATCCTTATACTTAAGCTTGATAAGCCACCTGAAGATCCTAACTCATAGCTTAATGAAAACATGATAAAAATGTGTCTTGAATGTTATGTCGAAGTGAACAATATCATTCCACATGTTCAATATGGCTTCGAAGTTGTGGTGACAGCTTCATTTCTCTCTTGTCAGATCTGAAATATGCCAACAATAATAATAAGTCCAGTGTTTGTGTTTTTCTGGATGTTCAAGGTGTGTTTTATAATGTAGACCCTAGCATTTTGGATCAAGTTTTTTCTGACACTGATATATCTGGTACACTTTGCCAATGGGTATTTAATTTTTTAACAGATAGAATTTTGTATATAAGGCATAATAATATTCTCCATGGACCCAGAAGGGTCTCCAAAGGTCCTATGCAGGGGGCTACATTATCTCCATTGCTGTGCAATGTATATACTAGTCAAATTCTTAATTTTATAAATATCTTGTAATATATTGTTCAGACCATATTGTAGATAGAGCTGTAAATAGTATAAATAATGCTTTAGATCAATTGTACATATATTATAATGACAGGTTGGCTCTACAGATTAACCCCAACAAAAGCAAGACCATGATTTTTAGTAAAGATTTTCCCTCTAATGGAATACTCTACAATAATCATTCAATTTCAGTTGTACCTAACCACACATTTCTGGGTGTTGTCATTGATAACAAACTTTGTTTTCATTTATACATCAATCACATTATAACAAACTCTCTTAAGGCCTTAAATATTATAAGATGTTTAGCTGGTGTGACTTGGGGTGCAGACCCCAAAGCTTTAAGTATGCTATATAAATCTATAGTCAGAAGTCACTTCAACTACAATTGTTTAGCCTACTCAAATAGTAGTTGTGTAAAAAACTATACATAATTCAAATCAAAGATCTGCTAATCATTTCTGGGGCTATGTGTTCAACTCCCATACAAGCTTTAAAATGCCACTGTGTCTTAGAAGACTTCTGCTAATAGAGATATTTACCATCTGTTACCTACTAGCTGTTATCTGGTAATGATAATGTTCTCTAAAAAATAGTACCTTTCCTTAAGAAAAACACGTTTTGAACGGATTAAAGCTATGTATTATTATTAAAAACTTATAATTATTAACATAATTCAAAATTTTTACCTTTGCACAATGCTCCCAGCAGACTTCGGATGGTGAGCTTTTAAGAGGTTATTTCCCAGTTCTGCCTCTCATTGTACTGCAAAAGAATGAAGATTTTAAAAATGTAAGTAAACAATCAAAGTGGACATGCTACTCATACCCATATTCCTGTAATATATTTAAGACCACTACTGTTACTACATTTTTTTAATAATTATGAATTATTAAGTTTTCTTTCCGACAATAACTACTAAACTTTGTATACAGATGGTAGCAACAGTGAGCTCTTTGTGCTGTTTATGATTCCCAATCCAAGTTTGGTCAAAGTTTTCTAAAAAAACTATATTTTGTATAACATTAAAAAACTGTTATTTAGTTATGCACAAAAGGGTATACAGGTCTCTTTCATGTCGATTCCATCACATAGGGGCATAACAGGAAATGAGATAGTAGATAAAATTGAATGTGATGGAACCAACATGTTGGATGTTAGGTCCATAGTAAAAGTACCTTTGACCGACTGTTATCAATCTATTGACAACCAGGTCAATCGTTTATGGATCGAATTTTAAAAACAAGACCAAGAACAGAAGGGTAAACGGTATAGAAATGTTCAAGCAAACCTACCTGTAGCACCATGGTATAATAAACTGAAAATGGCCAGTCGGGACTTTATTATGACTATAAACTGACTGCGTTTAGGTCACTCCATCGTCCCAGCCCACCTGACTCGGTTGGGCATAGTGGAGAGCGACTACTGTAACTTTTGCAACAATTCTGTTGGTGATATCGAACATTTCATTATTCATATTTAAATTTTAAATGCGAGTGCTTTTCGTTTGACAGATGAAATTAGTGACATAGTGCAAAATCAAGTGATAGTGCAAGATCTAATAGATCCTATTACATACCTCTATATAAATTCATCAAAAATACAGTATGGAAATTATAATGAACCGAATGAAATACTGAAGACTAAGCCTAAAAGGTTAGATACCAGGCCATAAACCCAAAAAAATGTAATCTATGTCAATTGTCAATATGTGTTTCAGATTCATATTTTGATGGTACACAATATAGTAGAGCTTGCTGTTTTTTGCTGATTTTGATTAATGATTAATAATAACGGAATGGAGGTAGTTAAATTAAAATTTAAATCATCATGATTTAGATCTGATATTTGATTATACATTTGAACGTTAGTGATCATAAGTTTATTGATTAAGGACTTTCCTAGATTTACGTTTTTTGATATGTAAGTATTTCCAGATTTTCTAGCTATTTGCATTATATTATCCTAATAGGAGGATATTTCTTTCAGGGAGCAAACATCGGATCTGGTGACCATCTGTCATATCTTGTAAGCAGTTTTACAAAAGGCTTTTCTCTTGTGTTTCTTCATAGGAAGTCTCTTGGAAATCTGCTAAAAGCCTCAGTTTATAACCATGTTTACTATTTAAATATTCTTCTTAACATTTACATTTGATGATGGTAAAAATTCAATTGTCTATTTTGATTGGATTTTTGTAACTATCGCAAATTGTAATTGTTTCACCTCTAGTTATTGTGTTATGAACCATTTCTACAATTAAAGTAAGAACATTATTTTTAAAGAAGCATTTAAAACTTAAGTGTTTGTAAATTTTAGCCCTATATTGGTATTGATGCTCACAGGAGAACCATATTTATTATATAAAAATAATGCAAGTTTAACTTTTGTTTAAGAAACTAAATAATCTTGACATAATATTTTTCTTCTCTCACATTTCAGTTTAATTAAGTTCACACTTAGGAGATATTGAATATTAAGGTAAGTGAGGTAAGACTGGTTAAAGGATTTTGTGATTATAAAATAATAAGAAAAATTAATAAAAAAATCTTTCTTACTTATTTATTTATAGCTGAATAGTTTGATGTAACTAATGAATTCAGGATTGTTAACATTAATTTATATTAACTGTAATGTTTTGAACATAATATCATCTATTTAAGGGCCTATATATATATTATTATCATCAGTATATTTTTATCATTTTACAATATGTGAGGGAAAAATACTTATGCACAACATAAGTATCTTATGCCCTTGTGTCTTGTGTGAGTTTTACTTAGTTAATTTAAACAGTTGTGTTTTAGGATACTAATAAACAGAAACAAAATACTAAATTAATAAAATTTAATTTACAAAATAGCGGCAGATACAACTAGTGCTTTTTAAAATGAAATTGCTAGTGTTATCTTTCGTGAAACTTTGAGTAATAAAGTCAGACCTGTATGTGTGTGACCTAATTTGACAATAAGAAATATTTAATAAATGCATTCATTGCCTTGTAGGCTCTTATAGAATGTTAATGCATGACTACCTGAAGTTTATTTAAATGTACAAAATAATTTTTCAGACAAAGCTTGCATTTGATGAAGGTATAATTTAAATTGAAAGGTTTAATAAACAATATCCTAGAAAAAAATCCTTTATTTATTTATTACCACTTTGTTGCATTACAATATAAAAATTGAACATAAGTAAATGATAGGAGGGCAACTGGCTTTATTAAAATATATAAACATATATAAACTTTTTGTTGTTTGGTCTAATTCTAAACCTATTCAAAACAGTTCTTAATATTATAATTTAGGGAAGTATTTATATAATATGATAATTTATTTTGTGAATTATTTGGGCTTTAAGGGCTCTACACCACAATTACCTCATATTGTAGATAAAATGAGTGATTCAGAAATTCCACCACCTCCAAAAAAATCCAAA
Organism: Pieris brassicae; assembly: GCF_905147105.1. Taxonomy (NCBI): domain Eukaryota; kingdom Metazoa; phylum Arthropoda; class Insecta; order Lepidoptera; family Pieridae; genus Pieris; species Pieris brassicae. Next base: position 11,824,918 of record NC_059669.1, on the reverse strand, counting down.
GTTATGGAAGAAACGGAGGAAGACTTCACTGAGGATCCCGGCACTAGTACCAATGAGTTTTTGGTTGATGACAAGTACAACAACTATGTGACTCCAGAGGAGCTACAGAAATTGAAGGAGTTTAAGATTCTTGATGAAGTGAAGTCCGATGATGAAGAAGCCGGGAGTGATGGTGGAGAATCCGATGTTTCCCAGGGTAACATAATAATTAAAGAAATAAAAAACATCCAGGGTTTTATATCTCTAATAAATTATTACATAAATAAATTTCAGAACTACCAGAGGAAGAGATTGAAAAGATGTTAGAGGATGATCTTCCTGATGATTTCAAAGGAGCACCAAAGCCTAAAGAGAAGCCATATGTTTTGAGGTCTAAAATAGTTATGGAAGGTAAGACTTGGACGGCCAACTTGGCAACATCTAATCCAAACCTTCAGCTAGCAATGCAGCATAAACTCTGAATGTGTAACAATTGATGGTATTTTGTTTGCTGAAAACTACAGATATAAAACAAGTATTTTTGATTTTTATTTAAATTATTAGCCATTTTGATGTAGGTAACTTCTTACTGGATATAAACATGAATTTATAAAGACCCTAACAGAAATTTTTGGCAATATGCACAGTCTGATTGAATTATCTACTGTTTGCGGCAGAGAAAGGCACCAATCCGTTCGAAGTGTTGCCTTTGGATTGGATCTGCGCGCGTCACATGAGCGGCATCCCGGTGTACATGCACCGACCCACGCGCATCGTCACCCTCGCCAAGCCCTACTGCCTGGGTAAGAGCAACATACAGGTAAGTTCCTTGAGATTTATTTCTGTCACATCTTCTGATCTTTTTTATTTACTCAATTGCAATAAATCATTAATGTTATCTAATTATGGATAATTAATTATTTATATTGTAAACTTTTGTGTTTCGTAGTCATTCAAGCCTTTTTTCACAAACACGCTTTATAAGATTGCCCTAATTTTTTAGCGTCACGACATCCCAATAAGTGCGATCCCGTGCTTGGCGTATCGGCGCGCTCTAGAGGAGGAAGAGAAACAAAAAGAGTTAGATAAGAAGATACAAGAACAGGTCGACATTTGTAACGCTAAACTACAAAACGATAAAGATCCATTATCATCTCAGGCCTCCGGGTCGGCCGATCGAGCCGTGGATGACCTCATCACGGAAGCTCACGTCGACATAGGAACTGATAAAGACACTGTTGTCGGGTGTCCCTTCCAAGGAAAAATAATAGAGAACGATCCCCAAAGCCAAGAGAAGGACAAAGAGAGCGAAGAGTCCTTGAAGATCCAGCCGGTGATAGTGCCCGGAGGAAGAGCCGTGCCTCCGCCCAGGGTGGAAGCGGTGAGCTCCAGCTGGCGCACGCAGCATCTCACGCCGGAACATATCACTCGGTACTGCGAGGCACTTTTCCACTTCAAGACCGTCCAAGTCATGCACTTCAAGTGAGCCTCTACCCGCTTACCTTGCCTCTCGTTAGTTTTTCGTCAATTTTGAGAAAACAATCACTTCTCGGGAAATACTTACGTTTCAGTCGCTGGGCGGATCGTCGCAAGTACACGAAGGCCCGTAAGGCGCTGCAGTACCCGTCTCTGCCCGAAGGCACCAAGCTCATCACCATCCCAACCACGGGACAGGACGGTAATGAAAAGCTTCTCGACATAGCTGCCGAACGAGGATCGCTCCTAGATGGTAGATCTGTATTATCAGTCTGTCGCACTCAGGTGTCCGCGGCAAGAGGGACTGGGTCATGAACATGAACGGGCGCTGCTACCTGTCAGTGTTCCACGAGTACGTGAACCGCGCCCTGCAACAACAGCCCGCGTACCACTTCACGCAGCTGGAGAACGCCGCCACGCCCTACCAGGCCACCGTGTTCATAGGCGACATGCAGTACGGAGTCGGCGTCGGCAGCTCCAAGCGCCAGGCCAAAGCGGCCGCCGCCCGCGCCTCCATCCGCATTCTCATCCCCGAGATGAAGGACGAGCTGGCCGCGCCCGATGCGCCCGAGCCGGACTTCTCGTTCTTCGACTACGTGGGCGTCGAGGACCCGCGGGTGGCCGAGTTCTGCGTCGCCACCTGCGAGCCCTCGCCCCACGCCATTCTGCGCACGTGCCTGCTGCGCAACTTCGGCGCCGGCGACCGCCACATCGATGTCACGGTCGGTGCCCCCTCCCCTCCGCCGCCCGCGCCCTCGCCCTGCCGCCTCTGACCGATCCCTCGTTGCAGGTGGACAAGTTGGAGTACCAGAAGATCCAGCTGACCATGAAGGTGGGCAAGCACAGCGCGGTCGTCGTGTGCAATAACAAGAAAGCGGCCAAGCAGCGCGCCTCGCAGGCCATCCTTCAGTCGCTGCACCCTCACGTGCGCTCGTGGGGTTCGCTGCTGCGCCTGTACGGCTCGCGTTCGGTGCCCTCGTGCGCCGAGAGGAAGCTTCACGAGCAGCAGATCACGCTGCTGCAGGAGCAGGCGCGGCGGCACCGGCCCAACCGCGCCGTCCTTCGCAAGCTACGCCAGGACATGCTCCGGCTGGAAGAGAGAGATCGGGCTCTGGCGCCGGTGGGCACGCTGCTCTTGCGCCCGGCCGACGCGCTGCCGCAGCACTCGGGCTCCAACCTCAACAACTTGCATCTCTAGCCCGACCTCTCACAATCGTTGAAACACAATAAAACACGTTTATATATTCTCCTTGTTTAATAAATTAACTAAATTGAGTATTTTGTACAAAAATTATTATGTATCATCATCAAGTTCTAAACTCTACCGGCCTGAAGAGGAAATACCGTACCGTATATGTTTCCGAGGATACCATTTCTTGTATCTATCTATGTATTAAAGTACACCACATCATACGTTTTCTACACTATAAGTTACAATCTGTCTGTTCTAAAATACATGACAATTACGGTGAACATTATTTTACAAAAAAATATTACACTTTCAATTACAAATTTCAGTTTTTACTACTAATTTAAAAACAGATACCGTAACCATAGCAACTATCTCGGAACTACATTACCGACTACATCACTAGATTTACAGTATACAATTTAATACAAAACATAAGAATGATTCATCCGAATCCTTCGATAAAAAAACGTTTATGTAAATATGATATATGATCTTACCACTCGCTTCAAAATAAATAAGTCTTAGTTCTTAGTGTGTCTGCCGTTATATATATATAGATGGGTAACAGGGTATCATTTTAAAATAATTGTATGTATAGCTAAACCTCTGAATCGAGAGATGAGATTTAAGGACGGCGGGTCAGAGCCACCCTGGATAGCGACTCTCGCTGGGGCTCAGCACGTTAGAGATGTCTGCTGACACCTGCGTGGGGTTAGGTACCTGAGGACAATGGCGCATAATTATGATATAATTAAAACTTAGTTGTATCTTACCAATGACTGATTTCATGAGTTAGAATAATTTTTTAATAAAAAAAATATTAGCAAAATGTAGGTAGGTACGTAAATCACAAATAACTGGCAAATGTAACTATAAACATTAGTAGCTAATATAATGAATGTTCAAGCAATTATGTATACATTTGGTAGATAATCATTGATAATACTAAATACACAATGCTTACATTCTTTTTCATATTAAATAATGAATCTGAGCCTCTATATATAATTATGTGAAAAGCTCTCGCCGCGCGCAATAACTGTACCTACGCTAAACACAGTCGCAAATCGCAATTCCAAATTGTGTGCTATTCATAGAGGTACTGTACATTAAAAACTTGTATAATCAATTTTAAAAATTGTTTTACCTATAAAAAACAGATCTACCAAAATTGAAAACTGCTTTTGGACAAATAATTATATTGGGAAATGTGGAATATTGCGATTGTGCAAACATAGTTGGCTAAAATCATAAGATAACCCCACTATCAACTTTTAAGATAACACCATTATCAACATACAAACAAACCAAGTTTCAGACAATATATTCTTACATTATACAAATTACAAATCACTATATGTTACTGGGGATTTTCTATTGCCGATACGCAATGCAAAATGCATATAGTTACCGTATTACGAGGCAGTTGCAGTATCTAGCTCGTTATAGAATATTCCATTGTGCAATGTACTTGAATCATTCAATGTCATGCGGTACTTGAACATTGAACGTTGTATTTTAATCTTAGAATTTATGAATTGTGATTTGTTTTGTTGTGGATCAGTTTAAGGATTGTTTGTTGTCAACAAAATCGATTACAATGTCGAAAATTGGTCTTAGCGAGGCGGTAATAGTGTCGGCAGTCCGTACTCCGATCGGATGTTTTCAAGGCAGATTGTCCACTCTCACCGCCACCGAACTAGGCGGTATAGCCATTAAGGGCGCCGTTGATCGGGCCCACATATCACCCGAAGAAGTCCAAGAGGTACTCATACTACATCGAGACGTATTAATCTATGTATTTTTGCTTGATATTTCTAGGAACAACATATAGGAGACAGATAGTAGTACAGTCTTCATATCTGTGATATGCTGTATTTTTTGCAGGTTTTCATAGGCAACGTGTGCTCAGCGTATTTGAGACAAGCGCCAGCTCGTCAGACTGCAGTTAACGGCGGTCTACCTGCAAGCACAGTTTGCACCACAATTAATAAAGTATGCTCATCGGGTCTCAAAGCCGTGACATTGGCTGCGCAAGCGCTACAGACTAGGACACACGATGTGGTCCTAGCCGGAGGTATCGAATCCATGTCGAATGTACCGTTCTATTTGCGGCGCGGTGACACCCCGTACGGCGGACTGCATCTTGTGGATGGCATCCTTCACGACGGCCTGACTGATGTCGAGCATAATATACATATGGGAGACTGCGGCGAATACGTCGCCAACAAGTTTAAAATCCCGAGGTGCGAGCAGGACGACCACGCCATTGAAACTTACAGAAGGACTATCGCTGCTTACGAGGATAACGTTTTCGCGGAGCAAATTATCCCTGTCACGGTGCCGCAAAGAAAGGGAACGCCAATTATCGTGGCAGAGGATGATGAATATAAGAGGTTCAATTTCGAGACATTTACAAAACTGCAACCGGCATTTCAGAAACGAGGCACGATAACTGCTGGAAACTCGGCTGGTCTCAGCGATGGAGGGGCTGCTGTGCTGATGATGACCTCAGAAGCTGCCGACAGACTAAAAGTGAAGCCGCTGGCCAGAGTAGTGGGGTACGCGGATGCCGAGAGGGAACCTATCGAGTTTCCTATTGCACCGGCTGATGCTGTCACTAAACTACTAGAGAAAACCGGCGTTTCAAAGGAGAGTGTATCCCTGTGGGAGATAAATGAGCCGTTCAGCATTGTGGGGATCGCTAACCGGCGTATATTGGGTTTAGAGACTAGCAATGTCAACGTGCACGGCAGTGCAGTGAGCCTTGGTCACCCACTGGGCATGTCTGGTACACGACTCGTAGCACATCTCAGCCATGTACTGCGTTGTGGACAGCTGGGCGTGGCTACCACGTGTAACGGCGGTGGGGGGGCCACTGCCCTCATGATAGAGAAGATATAGATACCGCAAACCAATAGAGTGAAATTTCCAATATTGTTTTATTACAACATTTTCGGATAAATTCAATACTAATGAGTCTGGTTTTTAAATTACTTTAATAGTTTTGTGATAAAGGAGTAATAAATAACAGAAATTAATCTGGGTGCTTTCTAACTCCCCTGTTTTTAGTCAGAAAACCGATTGGTTCTATATTATGATTCACTACAAGTGAATACATACTTGTGTCGCGCCCAGCCAGCGTTGCTTTATGAAGTCTGCAGCGCGTTCTGCTATCATGACAGTTGGCGCGTTGGTGTTCCCGGACGGCGCAGCTGGCATCACGCTAGCATCCACCACGCGGAGCCGATCTATACCTTGCACCTGCAAGACATAATAAATAGAAAATAAATTCAGGCCAATACACCAAACAGGTGACAAGGAATCTAAAATAATTTATCGGTATATATGTCGAAGTAAAGTAGTTAAATAAGAGAGTTAATTGAATCTCTAGACAATTAATTAAATGCCGATATTCAATCAAGTCTAGCATTTTGATTTAAATAAAGCAGCGTCGAAAACATTTCACTATCTGCCTGACCGAAAGCCAGCGTGTTGATTAACAATAAGATGGTAAAACAAGACTCCGTCATGATTATTTCATTTGTTATTGTTATTTCGGTGTGATCGTGAAGAACTGAGAAATTGAAAATTCTGTGTTTTGCTTTTTGTAGATGGTGAAGTCGTTAAACTTGTATGTTATTTAACTACATTACTGCGACATATGTATTATATTGTATTGTTGATATACATATATTTAAATATTATGTAATATTACTAATATTTTATACTAACACAACCAACTGTACAATGTAATATACATTTATAATTTTATTCAGAAAACTTTAATCTTATCAAAGTCATCAAAATAAAATACAACCCTTTATAAAATATTGCTATTTTTAAATTAAAATGAACTTAAGACATATAGACGTTCGAAATTTATGGGCCTGGTATACCTAGTTTAGCAAAAGCGCTAATCATTTGCAGGACTAATCCTGGCACTGATGTAATAACTTTTAATAACATAGCGAATATTAGCCAACCTGCAAGAGCGGGTCGACGCACGCGAGTGGGTCACCACGAGGCCCCATTCTACATGAGCCTGCCTGGTGGTTCTCCGGCCCAGTCTGCATGCGCACCGCACATTCCCAGTAAGCGTCGCACCCGAACCGATACCTTTCACATCCCTTCACTGAGGTACGATCAAGCTTTATTCCGTACTTCTTCAAGGCTCCGGTCTCGGACAAGCGGACCGCAAACTTGATGCCCTCTATCAGGGTCTTCACATCATCTGGATGGGTCAAGTAACTAAAAGTAAATGAAATAACTGTTAGTTTTTACTGTTGTAATAATTATACTAGAAATATTTAATTATATTCATTAAATAATCTTATTACCTCACGAACTGAAATTTTACCTAGTTTAAGAACAGATTCCGACACGATACAAATGACTTCTACCTTAAAACAACAAAGATTTCTTTGTTATTAAAATCTAGGGCTATGATTGACAGTATTTATCTATTTTCTTTCCAAGGAGAATGTATCGCATTACACTATTTATTGAATATCCTTCGTATATTTACGTACCTACTTCGTATTTGCCAGTTTTAAAGATACTGTAATAAATAGCTATAAAACAGAATCAACACTTTTCACTCTGCGGAACGGCACCATGTAGTTACCAACGCTACATGACTGCGCGTGAAATGCAGAAGATAAATCAAAGTAAGAAGCAAATAGCTATTGTTCCATCATAGAACCCTGCAGCTGGTATAGCAAACAGTTAACAGTAGACGAAAATCAAATCAAATTGTGACTAAATAATACTTGTCACGGCCAATATGGTTCTCTGCGTGAAGGTTAAAGTTTTTAGGCTGTAATAGTGTAGATCTTAAATGAGACTGTTCTAAAGTGATTGATGTCAAAGACATCAGCATATTTTAGAATAATGTAATAAATAAATGATTAATTGTCGCTTATGTAGGCGAGATCACAGAATTAATAATTTATAATGTTGCAAACAGACTTAACGTTTTAATTTCCTCGTACGTATGTGTATATATTATGATCAAGCACCAGTTACTAACTTGGCAAAAATCTTGGGATGCTGGAAAGGGTCAGGGCTAACGATTTCCAGACGGCCACGACTTTTTGGTCGCAGCACAGCAGGAAACATTTGTACAGAACGGGCGCCTTCTCCCTTACTCTCCCCCAACATCCCGGTCTTGGCACAGTCTGCGAGGAACCCGCCGAAAAACATTTGAATGTCGGGATTGTCTTCTTCCGGGTTCACATACTTCGTGTTGATGAATGCGGTTACTTCAGAAATTCCTAGAACATTATAGGGTCTTTTAATGGAATTACTTAAATATTGGTAAGTATTTAATTATCTAGGCTTGTTTCTGCACAGACAGTTAAACATACTATAAATAACATTAATAGAATACTCAATAATTTATATTTTTTATTATAATAATTGTTCATTATGTGTTTACTGATTTTATATACAGCAAACATCAAAATTTTATTTATTATAAATTCCGTCACTGACCGGTTCCGGACATGAGCCCGTCACGGAAGAGAAGATATTCCATAGCGGTGGCCCAGTTGAGAGGCGCGGTGTTATTGTCTTTTAAGTAGAAGCTGAGGAAATGCGTGACGTGGTTGTGTAGGTTGCGACCCACACCAGGCAGCTCATGGATGACCTCCACTCCCGCCCGATTCAACACGTCCGCGGGACCCACCCCGCTTAGCTGAAGCAATTGCGGACTCCCTATGGCGCCCGCGCTGTAATTAGAGTCTTTCTTCTTAAGTTACACGTATTTGTTAATAGACAACAATATAGGCAGTACACAAATTCTTTTCTTTAAAATGCCAATAAAATATTAGGCCCTTACATATGAAATTGGCGTTTTATATGGGAGGATCAAAAAGTAGATTTTATTTGAAATATAATGTATTGAATAAATCAAAGTATGTACCATTGCTATCTATGCGCTTGTGCCATCTTATTCGAGTAGGTAGTGATCCCCTTACTAAAAAAAACATTCGAAAAGGAATCAATCAAATCTTTGGAGGCCGTTTCGACTGCCCCATAAGAGTTGAATTTTGAAGAAGTTATCCAAATTTCGAAAATAAAATGATAATCTCCGGGAGTACGGTGGATTTCTTAGACATTCCAATTTAAGCTCCTCTAAATTGTAAGCAGTCTGTTGTGCAATGTGTGTTCTTGAGTTGTCGTGCAGCAGCAGTGACCTAGAGCGATTGACCAGCCTTGGTTGTTTAGCAGCTAGCTTTTCTATCATGCTTTGCAGTTGCTGATAATAGACATCTGTCGTGATCGTCTGGCTAGATTTAAGAAAGTTATATTGAATAACCCCGGCACTAGTCCACCAAACGCTCACAAGTAAATATTTCAATGTGTCAATTATCGCTTGATCAAGATCGCTACAAGATCCAATATTCATCACAGGTAATGATTCGATTTAAAATCTCTTCATTATTGTGCCGGTTGAGTAATGTAACGCAGCAGTCGATGCGCATTTGTAGATTTGCTACACTTAATTCGTGTGGTACCCACTTTCAAGCTATTTCACCTTCCCAATCTGCTTTAAGTAAAACAACAGCCTGCAGCTAACTCAGACGTAGTTTGCGATGGATCCGCTTCCGCAATAACTTTCAATTCTTCGTTATCAACTTTGATCTCCGGCTGCCCACGGGGCTTGTTCTACAGGTCGACATTTCCAGAACGAAAACGTTGGAACCAAAAACGCACTGTGTGTTTATTTGCGGCATTAGCACCATACACATCATTAATACATCGAGCCGTTTCTGCAGCACTAGTGCCATCGTGGAACTCGTACTCGTCAATAACGCGATCTTTCATGTTTTCCGTTTTATAAATAGAGTGACGCAAAGAAAAAAATAAAGCGGGAAAAAGAAATGAATGATGGTTTTCGAAAAACAAATACACGAGTAAATAGTTGAAATTGGAATTCCTAACCAAAAAAGAGATATATCGAGGTCAAAGTCGACTAAACGCCAATTTCATATTATGTCCATCCATCTCATACAAAGTACGTAAGATATTCAAATCTAAGAGATTAAGGTATTATATCTCCTGATTATTTTAAATTTTATATCAATTATATTCTATATTAAATAAGGTACAATTGATATGTTGTTCGACAGCAAAGTATCGTTCAATTGTTGTTTGTAGATTAAGCGGAATCTTAGATATTCATCATATAGTTTTCCTGCCTATCTTACCCACGTCTGGTCATTTAATTAATAAATATCATTATCAAGTCACCTTAGAATAATTTCGTTATTAGCAAAGACGGTCTCGGAACGGCCGTAAGAGTTGACAATATCAACAGCGTAGGCGCGCCTCGTAGTGGTATTGATGCGTACTCGGGATGCTGTGGCATTAAGCATCACGTGGAGATTGGGGCGATGCCTTGCAGGACGCAAGAAAGCCCGCGCCACGCTAACTCGAGATCCGTTGCGATGCGTTGTTTGAGCGATGCTGAAGCCAGTGTGGATAGCTCCATTTAGGTCACGGACTTGATAACCTATTATTCGAGGGATTATATTAAATTTATAAAATGATACAGTGACTTTTACCGTCAGCTAGACATCCAAAGCTACATGCGGGTAGTTACCAAGCTCCTCTCCGGCTTTAAGCAGACTGTGACTGAGAGGTGGATGATAGGGGAACTGCTCCACTGTGAGAGGGCCACCCGTGCCGTGGTAGCCATCGTCGACGTCATGCATCTGTCGGTTATCCTCAGACTTGATGAAGTAAGGAAGGACATCATCGTAGGCCCAGCCCTCGTTGCCGGCGGCCGCCCATCCATCGTAGTCATGCCGGGAGCCACGCATGTACATCATACCGTTCATCACCGACGTACCGCCCAACACCTAATGACGTCACATCGTTTTTTTAATCTTTGTCCGACACAAAAGAGAAGTGTTGGCCTAGTAGCTTCGGAGTGCGACTCTCACTCCTGAGGTCGTAAACTCGAACCCCGGCGGTACACCAATTGACCGTCTGTCTAATTGCGCATTTAACACTCGTGAAGGAAAACATCGTGAGGAAACCAGCCCAGCCTTAAAAGGCATTGTTTGTTTCTTTGTCCGATAAAAAATTAAGTACATACATCGGCTAACGATGTAGAAGGTTAATACTTCAGAAAAATAACTTACAAACACTAGGTAAGAATTCCTTCCATCAATATGTTTATTATCCTAATAATTAGACCATACCTTCCCACGCGGCCAGTAACATTTGCGGTCTTTCTCCCCAAGACACGCGGCTGGCTCAGGTTCCGTGTGGTACCCCCAGTCGATAGCAGATCCGATGAAGTTCAGAAACATGGACGGCACTTGCGTTCCCGTCGGCTCGTCGAAGCCTGAATAAATATAAAATGGCGGGTGGTCAGCGGTTACTATATTTGCAAAATTATTGATCAATGGCTAGGTAATCACTGCAATGAATGCGGCAAATTATTGTTATTGGTAAATTATATTTGGTATTAGTCACCAACAAATTATAAAGCAATATTTTACTTATTTTTTCTAATTGTTTTTATTACTTTTCCACAGTTCTTTTTATTTGTTAAACACTTGGAAGTAATAAGTTTATATTCTGCAGTCTGCAGTACGTAGTTATCCCGCACCTGCCTCCAATAATAACACCCTCCACTGAGGCACCTCCGAAAGCCTCGCGGCGAGCACGGAGCCCGCTGATCCACCTCCTACTACGATGAAGTCATAAACTGAATCCATTTCGCGACGATACTGAAAAATACATTTCAAATATTGGATCTCCTTTTACAAATAATAGTAAAAAACAATTTGGTTATTTAACTAGTCTGGTTCTTTTACATGTAATTTCGGTTTTATTTTATTTCATTGTTCGGAGGTATGTAATATAAAGCAATGGATGTGGGTTAAACTAAAGTGATGTGACTTTACTACTAAAGCTATTATACAAAAAGAACTTGAGTAGCTTATCAATTACCACTAAGTACAGAAACAAGTGTGGTACAACACGCACGCATATAACACTCTAAAAGATGGATGTTTATCAATGCGTATAAATTTTCAGCCATTGTTTCGGATCGGGGTGAGTGCTTTTCCGTGTTGATTTATCTGTTTCCCATAAATTTGTAGTTTCTATCTAGCATTTGAGTATGTAACCTTATATAAACAAATTTTTAAGTAAGTTGTTTACATAATTCTACCCTTTTCTCATAACGTGCCATTATCGAAATCAAAGGCGAAGGTTCAGGTGCTTGGGGCAAAGACACGACGGACCACAATGACTTATGGTTACACTTATATAACATTCAGACATCTTATTGGACTTATGTACTTTTCTGAAACGCAATAAAATAAAGGCAATAAGGACACACGTAACACGATAAGCACGATTAATGTTTAACCGAAATAGGAATCATTTCAGGTTTCGGTTAAGCTTTTCGTTAAGGTTAAGTTTGTAAACAAGTATCCCTTATCTTATTACCTGCGGCCTCCCACACGGGTCCTCAAGATCGCATTGACTGCGTAGGAACACTTCCAGCAGTCCCATGAACAGCATGAAGGCGCCGCCGCCGCAGGTCGCCGCCAACGTAGGTCCTGGCTGCGACATTGGACAGTCGCATGATAGCGCCATCTGTATGTGTTGAATTTAAAAATGTTTCGAAATAAGTGACTTTCACTTACTCTAATTAATTAAATGACTACTAATTTTCGTTTTGAATGTAATTTTACATTCGTGGGCATGATATCCTTCACCTAATGCAGTCAAGGCTGGGCGAAAGTGCTGTCATAGAAACAGAGTGACAGAACACATCCATTATAACTGGTTACAAACATAACTTATATGACGGGGTCACATATCACTAGCTATCAGTATTGAGATCTAGTTGCAAGGTTTTGTTTGGTTAGGTAATAAGTTTTCACTCTACTGAACAGAAGCAAGTGTGTTTGTCTATTTATTTGAACTCTTGAAAGTCTTTAAAAGCAAAATAGGCTAGATGCGTAAAACTCTAAAAACGCAACGAAATCATTATTTAAACTTGAACTGACCAAGTTATCTAATAGTTACAATGAAATATTGCTCCAAATACAGCAGTTTGAATATTAAGTCAATCAGTTACGCCTCTGTGCTTACTCAACCGGGGTTTTGGTACTCATTGATTGACCATAAATAATAGACATTTCTTTCAAGTATCACATTTCAACAGTTCATATCCATTGTTTATAAAAATTAAACCAAGACATGCAATATATGTCATATGGTCGGAGAAAATGTAATCTTTAGAATTCTCGGAAAAATCTTTGAAATTCTGGGATAATTACATGAGGAATTCCTTTTTTTATATTTAAATGTATATTCTAATTAAATAAGTGTTTTATTTTGCGTAATTAACGTATAAAAGATGTTAATCATCAAATCAGATCATCAAGAGTTATTGCAAAAGATTCGCAACGTGGCCTCGTGACCCTTCGAGTACGCATTCGTAAGACTATAATGGATAGTTTAGTAACCAAAAAATTGCTCATTGCGTATGAATAATACCCTTTCAGCTGTGTCTAGTCATTCCGGACTTTTATGTTGCGCGTCCACATTGTTTCGTTGACAGCAGGTGACTTTTGTGTGGCTAACATAAGCCATTAACCACACAAAACGTTTTAGCCTGATATTAAGTACGTATAGTATTGTCGAACTAGAAGTTGAAAGAAAAAATAGCTTTACGAATATATATTTTTTTGTAGTCGACAACAGTCATCATTCTCGTTCTTTCTTCAATTTATCAATATAATGTTACATTGTTGACATAGTTCACATTAGATAAAAAATAAAATAAACACGTGTCCGAAGCTCACAATCTGCTTAAGTCTGACTCACATTTACTCAACATTAAAAGTACCAAACGTGCCATGTTATTCATGTATAATTATTAATATAAAGCAAGCTTTAAGAATAATAAGTTTTCACGACAATTTTGCAATTAATGCGGAAGCCGAGATAGCATCCGACGCGAATGCGGCAACTCGTAACTATTGTGATATGAAGGTTCTCGTCTCAAACACCCGCCACTTAATTGTTAATTAATTTTGCATTCCACAAAAATAGGTTCAAAACTTTGTCTTTTAATATCTAATACTTATTCGACGTATTTGAACTTCCCGTGATATGCCAGTGTTGTTAAAAGTACTCAATTATATTATAACTAAGTAACAAGCATTCAAAGTGAATTCAGTTGAAAACTAAGACAACGTTTACCACAATCGTTCTCGTCCCGCTTCACACGCTCTGGCACAATCTATTTTACGCTTTTAATCCGATTATAGACAATTTTTTGACTACGATTTTACGTTATTTTTAGCTTTATTCTTATCGAAACATACTTCTACCGTAACTTAAATTCTTAATGCTGCTTAACTGAGTTTTTGACAAATACAATATATAAATTACTAGGCATCTTATCTTTTCTACTTGCATTAAATATCGTGCATTTGTCAAACTACATCCCATAAATAAAAATGATTATAATTAATATTATTTAAATTACTTTAATCGTATTTGATTAAAGTTGGCTCTAATGGCAGGCCTAGTCGTAGGACATGAAAGAAAACGGTTCTGCTTATATAAATGAATTGGTATCGACATGTCACAAACCGGGTCGACGTGTCACCATGTACTTACTCTTACATAACGCACTGTATGTTGTATGTGCAAGGAAAGTTCAACTTCAACTTAATATATAATATGTTACATTCATTTAGCACTTTTGTCCCCTTTCTAGTCAAGTCTTTCTCGTTCTTCACATCCCTTTAAAAATTATATTTACAAATGATTAATTAAGTTTTCATTAATGCGAGTTTACGATTATGGACGGCATACAATGTTATAAAGTATTTACAAATGGTGAGTTATGAGCTTTCAATCCCACAGTGCAGTGAGAGGATCCTCGCGTAATGTCAAGGTACTTTGCAATTCAAGACAGTTTAATCTACTTGAAACGCTGGACGATGCACATCTAATAAACAGTTAAATCGTTCTGAAGGCATTTTTCGATTATAACATGACATGTCATAAATGTCACGATATCTACGATGTACTAGTAGTACATATAAGCCGGTAAAATCGGTCCGTACAACTCGACAACTTTTGACATTATAAATTAAATTATAATGACTATCATATGTTACGTTATCGTTTCCATAAGTCATAGTTAACAAGTCTAAGACATTTTTCATTTATTAATCTTAATTTTGATTTATTGGTTGGAAAAATAAAATATCGAAGTTATCACAGTATAATATAAAAAATATTCTCCTGAACGCCTTGAAATTTGCGTTAAGAATAAGAAAACATATTTGTGCTCAAATTGACATTGATATTTATAGCATATTGAACAATTTAAGTTTTAAACGGGCTTACTGCCCTTATGCAACTTTTACTCAAATGGACGTCATACGGCCACTTGAAAATGAACAACCAATGCTGTTAATTAGCTATTAATATTATTATACAGCATACAATTTATTTCTATGTCAGCTATCTGAGTGATGGTTTTACCAACTTACATACATGGCTATCATTGATCACTAACTGAGGCAGAAGGCGAGTGAATGCAATATTTGGTTTCTCATTCTATTTGTAATAAAAAGCTACGATGATACTAATCAAAGTAATGTGATACTTTGTGAGTTATACATCAGTTTAATGTTTAATTGAAAAAAATAAATTAACTAATATTAATTAGAACCGTAATTAGGTCGGCCCTTTTGATGAGGTGATTAAAATTAAATGAATAATACAATTATTATCAGAGAAAAATCAAGTTCATGCAACTTCCATATAAGGCTATAAAAGTAAGAACAGGGAAACAAAAACAGGATTATTCATATTATTTTAGTTTCCAAGTATAAACTAACGAAATTAAATGATGTATTGAATCGAATTCCATTTCAAAACACATGGAACCCTTTCTTCGATTAAGAAAACTTTCCCTTGAAGTCCTTACTCCGTGTATTGTCAATGTTGAGCTCAATTTATGAACACGACCAGCACTAAGGATTTTCGTAGTAGTTCTTCCAATATTCATTACGTAGTTTTAGAAAGTCATCTGGAATATTCATTTATCTTATAATTGTAAAATGTTTTGTATGTTTTTGTAGCAGTGTGTTTTCTTCGGACACAATTTCCGTTTTTAGATCGCAATGAGCGCCTAATGTAAAGAAAAACCACGTTTCATTTCATCACCTTTCAAAGATTTGTAAATAAATATACATTTATTGTAAAAGTATATTCACAAATATTTGAAATTAATAAATATATTAAATATATTATTTAATTGTCAGATTTGTTGATTAAATGTTTAGTTTTACGGAATCTCCTACAATAAATAAATATGTTCAAATAAAAATTAATGGTCGAAATAGAAGTAGTCAAGCGATTAGAAGCGGTAGAGGTTGCTTCATCACTGCGCTTAATCTAATGGTGACCGACATCAGCGGTCTTGTGATTGTTTGGAACACGCACTTCTCAATTCACTTCTTGTCAGGATGTCTTGATATTGTCTTGTATGTTATAATGAAATGACAAATTACTATGAAGTCGATACATTACTATAATAGGCTTAAAACCCCATTAGGTATGATGTCTATTAAAACTAGGCAATGCTCCGTAATGACGTTTATTAAGAACAAAACAATAGAGATACGAGAAGATAGATTATGGAGGAACTTGCACAATTCCATTAAGAGCCCAACGTATCACACTATTTCCTCGCTACTCGTGATCTAGAAACGAACTAAACATATCAATTTATAGAAGTATAATAATTATTAAAAAGTTTTAATGGGTAAAGACTACTTTGATTTTTTTTTAAATTTATTAACACCGATGTTTCTCTTTCACTTTATATATACTACTTAATTACTTTATCTTTAAAGCATGCAGTTTACAACTCTTAGTAAATTGTAGTGATACTCGTTTTCATCATTATAATTATATAATTGTAAATTATTATAAAAAACAATGAGGTATGGCAGAGGTCAAGCGGTAGAAAACAATGGTCAGAGCAATGAATGAACAATGGCGCTTATCTGTTCCGTTGAATAACCTTACAGCTCCCTCCGCACGCCACTGCGAAATCATATTATGTGATAAGCTTCGCACCTTTACGCACAATTGAAACGATACCAAGAACTGCGTGCTTTTGTCAATTATCTTAAACGAAAGCTGTCACGAAAGCTCTATGCAATGCAAATTCATTTATTCCAATTGTGTTCAAGCTGGCAAATACCGATGTAATTTAAACTCCTTCTTTAAAATAAAATAACAATACCAAAAGGCTCGATTATTACAAACCGCAGATTGGAGAGGCTACGCAAGGTCTTAAAAGTCGTGACATACAAGTTTAAGACTATTTTGTTCAATATTATCAGCCACAAATTCAATTATTGATGGCCATTTAATAGTAAATAATTTAAGCAACGCATCCTATTCTTAAAAAAACTCATAAGATTGTTTGAAAATACGGAAAATTAAAGTAATAAAATTTGCCGATTAGTAATACGCAAAATTTAAACATATTTCAATAGTTGATAATATACGGTACGAACAATAGAGCGCAACGCGCGCGCTTTTATACTCGAGCTTTAGTAGCAGTATTTTTTAAATTCTATTTCTATCTCTATATTTCCGCTTTTATTACAAAAAACATGACGTTAGACAATTAGTTCAACGGTTGTTACATCGAACAAAAATATGCACCGAGAAAGGTAAAGGCAAGAGAAGATGCTATTGGCACCACCGCTCTGCCTAATTATCGTTTCGCAATCCTGTTATTACTGTTTAATTACATCTTAAATATTACTTTTCTCGTTGCGTATTAAAGTAGCATAATTTGATAGTTTAATTCTTGTATAATAATTATTATGTCGTGTTGCGCAGGTTTCGGGCTCGTGAAAAATAATTAGAGCAACAGAAACATCAATGTATGAAAATAATGTTTCGTGACTTCTTTTGAAATAGGGAACTTGATTAACATGTCTACTTAAGACATAAACCCTTAAAAATACTAAATTAGATTCATTCAATTGGGACCTATGGTTTCTCGCTCCAAAATAAAATACTACTTAAAGAGAAATATTACATTCTTTTTATTCTTGCTGATTTAAAGCTTTTTGATTATTTAAATGTAATGTACGTACCTTTGAAGTACAGAACGAGTGCAACACAATATGGCGCGTGTATATTGTTCGCGCTTTGCTCACTTACTGCCCAATGCCGAAAGGCAAGTGCAGGCGCAAACTCGCCGCGCTGGGCCCACCACTGCGGGAAAAAGTGCTGCTTACAAAGGTAAAATTTATAAATGTATCATCAATTATATAATAAAAGAAACAATTACTATATACTTTATTTCATAAAAGGTCATATTTTGGCGACTTTTAATTGTCACTCCCTCCTCTAACCTCCTATTAGGCTCTATTCTCAATCAATATTCATAAAACGTATTCTAGAGAGAAGGTACGTAAAGTATCTTGGTAAGGAATAGATGATACAATTTCTTGGCCTCGGCATATTCATCCAGTATATAATATTTATGTGTTACGACTGAATGAGAATAAGGTTTTATGGTTGATTTTTGGTAGATCATTTTATTTCCTTAAGCAAGCTGTTAGCGGTGGCTAATGAGGTGAAACAATGCACCCCGAGGGAAAGCCTCATTGAGACTAGATAGTGCACGTGGGCGTGCCGCTTGCGTCATATATGCGATCTACACGCATGCGCAATACATATGCTTTTCTCACCAGTACCGTCAGCATTTCTGATCAGAAATACTGCCGGTTTTAGGTAATAAATAGAAACTTATTCTATACATTTATTATACTTATTCTAATAACTTATTCTATTTGTAAACTACAAAAGAGTCGCCGAAGTTGCCGGGTTGAAGAAAAAGTTGTTGTAACTTCTTTAATCATGATGTAAATTATATATATTTGATTGGTAATGTGTATTTTGTAAGAGAATTGTTTTACATAAAAGACGCGATTTAACATTTGATTGCGGACGGTCCTCACAGCGAGCGGAACTGTGACGACTCTATTATCTAATTAGCGAGACAATGCATGTTATTCACTTCGAATTGATCCGCGATACACGAGTCTCGGAACTTTGCCTCTCTCCACTTAGCACCTTGTTAAGTAATTACTTAAAATTAGAGTGAATTTATTCAATATATGTACCTATGAGAGCAACTAAGGTTTTTTTTATGAAGAAATAATCTAATCAGTGAGACGAGCTATTGTAAGTGTTTAGTCTCTAAATTTTAAACCTTCAAAGTTAACTACCGTGAAGGCAGCCAATGGTTAAGGTGATGGTTTCAACTGAGTAATTTTTACAGCTGTTATTGTGGACTTTTAAACTTTTCTTCAGAGTTTGTAAAAAGTAAAAATGTTTTAATTTCAAGGGAGTTTAACCAGCTTAGGATAGAAGAGAAGAGAATTCCTAATGATTTAATGAAAAATGTCTTATATAATTAACATACAGTATACTCACGTGTTAGTTATCATTAATGATTTAAACAATGTTTTCTAAAGGTAATATGGAATGTTTTCAGATGATAACTAGTTAGTTTAGTTGACTAACTAGTCTAGCCATACGTTGTACCTTCTTCTTCTTGTAGCTTCTTTAGAACTGTGAGCATACACCTTATCATTTTGCTTCTTGTAGTGTTCTTCAATCGTGACAAAAAAATTCATCGGAAAAGAGGAAACTGACATCATCGTATAGCGACAAAAAGATTTTGAAGTTTCTGGAAAATGAATGAAATATTTTCTTCAACCATTCCATGTTGTAATTTGATAATGAACACGAAAAAATGTGAATTGGCCCAAAATTGAAAGAAGTTTTTAAAATAATTAAAGAGCGGAAAAAAAATAATTTTCATTTGTAACATAACTTATGGGTGGACTAGGTAATAGGTTGGGGAAAAAGTTTCTACGCATTTTTTAAGAAAATTCACAACATTTTCTAATATAGTTTATTTACATTTAACTAAAGTATGTAGGTACCATTTTGTTCGATAACTTTTTGCCATCTTGTAGGTAGGGACATGATCGCATATAAATTTTGGGGCTTCTGATCAAAATACCGCGATAATTCGTTTGGCAGTCCTCTCGTGATGTTAACCTGACACTGCCTAAAGAATCCTGAAGAGACCGAAACAGGTGGAAATCTGAAGGACTACACGGCGGATGCATTAACACCTCCCAGCCAAGCTCTCTTAATCTCTATTTGCTGAGTGGCTAAGGATGTGTGAGGTCTAGCGTTATCATGATGAAAAACCAAACCCCTTCTGTTAATTAATTCCGCCCGCTTTCTCCCAACTTCTTGCTTTAATCTCATCAGTTGTCCGCAATAGAGATTAGAATCGATGGTCCTACGTGATTCCTATCCCACCACACACAGAGCATCACCTTGTCGTGAGTTTACCCGGCTTTCGCCACAGTCTGTGAAGCCTGACCGTCCCTTGACCACAACCTTTTTCGTACGTTTTTGTCGTACGTGATCCACTTTTCATAACCAGTTATCAGCTTCTTGAAAAAGGGTTCGAATTCATTACGTCGCAATAAAGAATCACAAATGATTACACGGTTCATTAGGTTTCTTTCAGTGAGCTCGTGAGGTACCTAAATATCGAGCTTTTTGTGTACCCAGCATTTTTCAAATGCGCCAAAACTGTTTTGTGATCAATTCACAGTTTTTCAGCTACGTCTTAACTACTGATACGCCGATCTTGCTCCAGTTTTTCAAAAATCATCCATTTTATCCGTAATAGGGCGACCAGAGCCACGTGCATCTTTGACATTAAAATTTCCGGATTGAAAACGCTTAGACCTAAATATGTGCTACTCTCACAGACACTGCACTAGGTCCATAAACATCGCAAATTTTTTTCGCGGCTTCCGTTGCATTTTTACCATTTTTGTAGTAAAATTAGATAATGTATCGAATTTCTTCATTAGATTCACTACTCTTGACAGTAACAAAACAATCCTAATTTGAATTTGGAATTATGTTCTTTAAAATTTAAACTTTTAATAATCCCAAAACCAGCCAGATACAAATAGTGTAGCCAAAGAGATTTTATTACAAGTTCATACATACTATAATACGAAAATTATACTTTTTCCCCAACCTAATATAATCCCAAATGTCATTTGAGCCGTGACATTTTGTCCAATAAATGTTAAAAACATTAGTAGAAGCTGGTTGACATTCACATTATTTTGTGCAGCAGTCGTTAAGGCGATAATAGAATTGTAATAATTAAAAATGTCGTGCAAAGATCTCGTCTTGATTGTAGACAGCATAATATAAATTACAAAAACTAATATTTTACGCGAAAAATTCCATGACAACTGCGATCATTTTGAAAGATTTATAGCCGTAAATGAAGGTTTACTTTAATTGTCTAACAAATATTGATTATAATTTATTTTTAATGCTCCAGTTCTGTAAGTGGTCGCTTCCATATTAACCCGAGATGTGCCGTGTACAGCAAAAGCAAATATTTCATTCATTTATTCGTGGTTTTATCGTTGTGGCACCATGCCTGAGTTGAACAATATAAGGGAAGGTGTCGAATGCTCAAATTCATAGTTTAGAAAAACGTGATTTTATGTAATTGAGCAAGCTTCGATTGTGGTATACATTAAGGTTAACTAGTTCGTAGAGCTTACGTACGCCCGCGGGTTTCGAACACGCGGAGGGCGTGCGTAGTTGCTCTTAAGACTAGTTTTTCTCGAGATGTGTTACACAATTACAAAACCAGTACAAATTAGATGTGTGTGCTTGGCTAGCAGGATGTGTAATTAGGTTCAGTTACACTTAGAATTGTGAACTTTTCTGTACCTCACTTGGATTAATCAAAATTGAACTACGATCACATTTAATTCACAATTTTAACATTTTAATATCGCACTTTCCCACGGACGGGCATGGCTTGCAGTTTCACGCACTGAGAGGTCACGCTGTAGTGACGCAACGCTTGGTCTAGGCGAATGATGTCTAGGCGAAATATAAATATTTTATGTGATTTACATAGAGCAAAAGATTTAAACGAATTATCTCTTTCTTTTTTTGTTTTTAAAATACCCAGTTTAATTTTACCACTATGCACCTATAGTCTTACAAGTGTATTTGTTTTTTTCGATTGGGATACGTAACAAAACCATTTTCTTCTGAACTCCTACAATTAAATAATATGCGTTATTAAATCCATTTCTAAGTCGGATAAAATGCAATTATATAAAAAGAATCGAATACAATACAATAGAACTCGATTTAATATTGAAAATAGTCGGTTTATGTGTTAGTTAGAAATAATAATGTCATTTAAAGAACTATGTTATAAGAATGTTAAAATCGTGGAGCAGCCACCACCACTATCGATAATTACTATGTTTAACCAAACCGTGAGTTTCGTTCGCTCCAAATGATGTCTTAGAAACTCAGCCCAGTGACATTTTAAATACGATGAAGGCCAGAACTGACATGAGAAGGGATTTTCTTCCTAGAAGCTTTGTTGAGTAAAGTAGGTTTTAATTCAATGATGATCATAATCACATTACTTAAAGGAGGATTCAATATTCAATAATGTGTATAATTATAAAATATATTATAAATAGTCAAATTTGAATTGTCAAGTTTCTTCGTTAACAGACGAAAACATTCAACCTTGTCAAACTTTTAGGTTTGAACATCAGATTTCTGTTTCTGTTCGGAGATCAATTATTTTTTTCAATAGGCAAGTCATGATTCGTCTTCTGTGCTTGAAACACTCCGATATTTTGTGTATGTGGATGTCCACAAAAAACACATGATCCGAGTTGTAACCTACCTTCGGGGCGTTTTAATTTTTTAAATTATACTTAGCTTCATTATTGACATTCATAACAAATTGAGCCTTATAAAACTAACTGGGACATAGTTATTTAATAGCATTCCTATTAAGTTATTATCAGGCGCTTTTTTTTCTTGTAGCGAATACATCTATTCGTTTTGCATGTGTGTGGGCCTGGGTATCCGGAAGCTGTATCCACGAATCGAGCACCATTCTGACTTTGGTGCTTATAGATGACTCACGAATTATGCCGTGATGTGAACGTGATAACGTATCCTATATTGTCGCACCGATCTACTGCAGGTGAAATATAATCCTTTTCCAGATATTCAATAAATATTTTGTCATATTCCTCGCGATAAGTAGGCGATGACTGTAATTTACGTTCGAGTGACATAAACCGCCTTTAGCTATGTCTTATAGATGAACCCAAATTAAGAGGGTTTTTCTTGAATGTACAACATATCGACATGACGAATCACGATAAGTTGTAGTTTTATATATGCGTTCACACTCTTCCTTTTCCTCACTTAGGAAAGCGGAAGACTTAGATGACGGCTCCTCAAGCTCCCAGAATTTACGCAAAATATTTTCTAAAGGGATACCCGAGTAAGCGTATAAAGCCGACGAACCTTTTATATTCAACTTTGAAGATAAAATAGGCGCTTCAACCATTAAAATAAAACCAAATGTTGTATGAACAGCATCAGGCAGGTCGTATCCAGGCGGTCCCTGGATTGCCCTGCCTGAGTAGTTTCAAAAACAGCTGCACACCGATCTACATATCAACCTGACCGGGTTCATGAAATATATCATCGGCAAGCGGTACGTTAAACAAATATTCCAACTTCGATCTATCAACCTTAGAAGTGGGTAAATAATCAGTAATACGTTTCACGATTAAATCATTAATGGAATATTTAATATTTTTGTCAAAACGAGAGGATATAACTATATTAGTTGTCCCTATTATATCATTCGAACAGCCACCAAACCCGTTCACATACATAGGTGCGGAAAACGTATTGTAATTTAATAGTAACTTTGTACAACACTCAGTTGTTATAAAATGATTTTGAGAGCCGTTGTCTAAAAGACAACGCAAAATATGCGGATTACCACGCGTATCAAAAGTACATACGCGGGCAGTACCAAGTAAAACCGTTGACGCTTGTGATATCAAAGTATTCGCTTCATTCTGCAATGAACATAGAGAATGTTATTAGGTTCGTCTAAAGAGCCAGATGCGACACGCGGAGTACTATCGACTAGCAATGACTCACGCTGCGACTCAATGGCTCGAGCGTTTGATCGCAGTCCACCTATAACAGGTTCGAACGGTTTCGCCTGTTTTTCAAATAAACTGGGATTTGACGAAAAATGCACAATGTATTGTGCGTATTGGTATTGCACGTTTTACAACTTTTAACAGAATTACAATTGGTGATTTTATGTTTTACGCTTTAACATTTTACGCAATAATTCCGTTTTTTAATGATATTGAATCGTTATTTTGTATTTAATTTTAAAAAATCTGGACAACTGTATAACTGATCGTGAATTTTACTATTAAATAAAGGACATTTTGAATTAGTTTGAACAGAATTAGAAGTTACAAAAGATTTTACGCTTTTGGAATATTTATTATTAGCCGGTTTTATCATAATAGAATTTTTTCGTACCAAAACTTTGCACTGTTCCCTTAAAAAAAATATTTGCTTATAACAGGGTATTTTTTCTTTTCTAAAGGAATTCTCAAATGAAATAATTGTTTCGTTGTCTAATTTTTTAAATGCCAAAAATAAAACCAAAAATCCAATTTGTTAGGTATTTCTAGTTTTTCAAAAGCTGCGTTTGATGTAACAAAATTATCAAGAAAACTATTTAAACCGTTAGTTGCCCACAAAGATAGAACACCTTTTCGGAATTTGAAATTTCCCTATTGTTGTGCACTAAATGGTTATAGGCTTCGTAGAATGAAGCCAATTATTTGGGTCGCCATTAAATTCTGGTAATTTAATTGAAGGCAATTTTAACTTTGGATGATCTAATTTCTCCTCAACTGTAGTACTTTTAATTTGCTGTAGCTTAGCCTGTATGTATATATGTATATTACAAATTCTTAAAAGGCCGGCAACGCACTCGCGAGCCCTCTGGCATTGAGAGTGTCCATGGGCGGCGGTATCACTTAACATCAGGTGAGCCTCCTGCCCGTTTGCCCCCTATTTTATAAAAAAAAAAAAAAAAAAAAAATGGTTGCGTACAGGTCCTGAAAGGACTACCATGTGTGAAAAGAAGGAGTGAATTGAGGATTATGCTTCATTTGCTCAATATTTAATTGAGATACTAAGTCATTAAATTCAGTACGAAGTGCTTACGTATTAGACGTTTTGATTTGGAATTTTTTTCGTCTTCCTTACTATTAAGGTTTAACGTCAAATCATATAATGATTGAATCTTAGAAAAATACGAATTTTGTCGTGCTTGCAATAATAATATGGAACTTGGAACATGTTCCAACTCGTTTGGTGAACATTCACCGGCCTCTGTTCTTTTATCAATGTTATCAACAAATAATTATTAATGATTCCAAAATTAACTTTATAAAATATTAAAATAAAATGAAATTTCAACAATACGATTAAATTCAACCATAAACAGATTTATTACTAACGTTAACTGTGAAAGAATTTTTAGAAAAAAGTGATGTAGGTAGGTATTAATTACGCATGATCATTCTCACCAAATCAGGCACAATCTAATATTAAATACGTAAATACGAAATACGGGATACGAAATACGTATAATAGATTTATTAATACGGGTATGTCATTTAAATTCGCGAGTAAGTTTATAATAATAGTACATAGCTTCAATCCGTTTAAAAAGTGTTTTCTTAATGTGTAAAAGCCATGTTAACAAAATACAATACTTAAGCGTTATATTCAAATTTTTGAGCAACTTGAAAATGGTGACAGTCAAACTCAATAATATGCAACAATTTTTTTATAAAATCATGGAACTTTGGGACTACGTACTATTTTTTTTAAACTGAATTTAACTTGTCGTTAATTTCTCAAAGAACCCGTCCACCGTATGCCCCATACGAACACAAATTATTAGCGTAATTAAAATGAAAATTATATTTTTCACCTTTTTTATATAAACATATATATGTATATGTAAACAGATATATGACCGAGAGGCTAAGTAGCAGGGGAGTGTCGAAATCTACCCTTTCCTAAAAAGGGACTTTATTAACTGAAAGGGTTGGCGTCTCCCGCCGGGACTGGGTGACAACTTTTTTATAACTGAGGCTTTTTCAAGCCCCACATAGCTCTCTTTCCAGATGTCTAAAGTCAGTGGTCGCAAGAAGGAAAGCGGATACGCATCGTAACGTATTCGTGCCCCCGTCTCCCCGACGGCGCCCCGCGAGAGCGTCTGCCCCCTCGTTTTCCGGTGTGCTAACGTGCGCCTTCACCCAAAAGAATTCAATTTTAATATCATTTTCATGGCACTCTTCTAGGTTCTGGCGAATCTCGGCAACTTGGAGATCGAGCGTTATCGCAATCGAGACAGTCGCTGAACAGAGCCGCATTTCGCCTCCTCTTGGTCAAATATGTCACTGCGTACCTCAGTGCGCCTAGCTCCACCTGGTACACTGTGCAGTACGGAGCCAGCCTCACCTATTTTATATTTCTACTCTCAGTCCTATCTTGCCACTCAGTTCATGCCGCTCCTACTCCCGCGGACGTTTTCCTCCCGTCTGTTATCGATTTCTGACGGGTCGACCAGTTTTTTGTAAGTTATTTTAAGTCTTTTGTGTCAGCTCAGCGTTTAGCAGTCGCGTCTCCATTGTCTTGCCACTTTTGCGCCAGGTATGCGCCCGCGGCCTCCTTAACGCGTAGGTCCAGAGGGGTAGTATACCTGCAAGCAAGACATTTGCTCTTTTGAAGAAGCGGAAGGGACCTTGACTTTTGTTTAAGTATAAATTGTAACAGTGTTAATGAAGCTATGTTTTCTGTTTCACATTAATTGTTTATCAATGTAATGTGTTTTGGTTTCGTGTATTGTCTACGTGTTTACTTTTATAATATCAATATAAAAATGTAAGTTCTGCTTTATTTTTTAATCTTAAAAAGGACGCGAATACTTGTCGTACTTGTTTTAAAAGGCTTACTTGGAGTAAAGTACTTTAGTGTTAGTCTCATTCACGCCGACAGCCGCACGCGCAGGTGCCGACACTCCGTCCTTTTTTTCTAGACCGCAATAATTATTGATATTGCTTGTAATCAACAATTAGTTACCTAATTGCTTTGTTTATAAATCATTATATAGTTCGCCGTCGTCGAAGTAAGTGTCTTAGAAATAGTGGAAAGTGCATAATATAAGGTAGTACTAGTTTTAAAACTTAAGTTAGTATACTTGACACATAATACTATTATTCGTATTGACGAGGTATATATGTATAAAATAAAATCCTTTAATACATAAACCGAGATAAAATCCCTTTACAATGATAAGTGTCGTTAAAACGTGAACAATAATTGCATTATGAACACTCGTTGCGAAAATAGTAAAAGTTATGCAGAATTCGTGTATAATGTAGTAAGTGTTCGGGTATTTTTACATTAGCCTTTTATGGCAAACGAGATTGTTTTAATACTAGCGTATGTGTCGTTTTAAATTACATATTTATTACATTTATATTTTACGTGTTAAAATGATCCCAAAACAATCGTGAGGTACGTAAATCCGCGGGGCAGAGCGAGCTGCAATAGCTAAATTAGATAATTCTGCCAATACGTTTTATTGACTTTCCGTGGTTTAACAATACGCATTTAAAGTTTCATTTAAACGATAACAGTTTATGTTTTATTATTTCATATCAACTCAATGTCAAGCGTAAACATATTTATTTTAAAAAAAACATCTCACTTAAAGTAACTATTTCATGTACTTCAAAATGATTCTCACGAATGTCATTTCAACAACGAGTCGCATAACAAAAATCTAATTTGTTTTGAAGAGCGTGAGATTGATCTACTTTAATCTAAATATAATATTAATGTAATTATTGTAATAACGACTATTATGTGTCCCCGGCAAAACATAATGGCCCTTATTGGCGGATATTCATTGTCCATAATTAATACTGTGACAATTAAATATCATTATTTTCAATAACACCGTTACGCAACGCTTTAAATAAATGTTTCTATAAAAGTTGAGTGATATTAATATATATTGTCGCTTCGCATTGTCCCCAAGTTCTGGAAGACCTATACACCCGAACCCCTAAAAACCGATTTTAGGCTTCTACGATTGCTCTGATCCGTCCAACTATCGCCCAATAGGTAAAACCTCTCGATCTCCAAAATAAAATCCATTATCAACGGCCAGCTCCTAAGGAATCTAGATGGCCACCAGCTGATAAGCGACTATCATTGCGTCCATAGGGGAGGCGCTGATAGTAAGTCTAGTCAGCCATGACCAACATGGTAAGGTTAGAAGCTCCCAGCTTATCCAGCGAGCCAGTGAAAAGATTGTGTCTATGTTTGCGCGTTTTATGCTAAAAAACATCCTTTGTCGCTATTCCTCTCTTCGAAGGCACTCTCCTTAAAGCCTCAGCTAGAATCGGAATACTGGGCGTTGAGATATCGAATCACGTTCAGTTTCAGGGATTTCACAGTTTCGGTAATTTGTAACAAGTCGTTGGTACGACTTTATTTTGAGTTGAATAGATCTATACCAACTATGAAATAACCAACCATACGATACATTTTTATCAGTTTGTTGAAGGGCAAAATGTTTCGTGTGAAAACGATTGAGCTGGCACAGGAATACCAAAAGAACCCTGGATTGACACCTGATGACATTGGAAAGCTACGTGAATGGCTGAGCACACAACCTCATCTGCCGTCCAAATATATCACCGGTACGTACTTACAATATCTATTTAACCGTAAATAATACTATTATCTGTTATTATCCATTTTATTACATTAACAGAACTAAATATTTATTAGTACATACTTTAAATTTTTAATAACTTAGAGTATATTTAAAAGTCAAAATACTCATTGTATGTAATATATATTATTTTATTTATAATTAACAGTACAGATTATTCATCGCTAGAAGTATTTTTAAAGGCATTCTTCGTTTGACGTTATAGTCTATTGATATAATCTAGGTGATGGCGAAATATTCAGCAATGGAGGAAGAGTGTGTAATGTCATTTTCACTGTTGTAGAAACGGTTTATGGCATTTGAAAATACATTAAAGCTTTAAATGTATGTAGTTTTGTATTTTGTTTACTGAATATTTATTGTTTTACTGGCTGTAGCGACTTGTCTGCGTGGACACAGTATTACTATATATATACGGCTTGAATATGAATCTAAAATTAATAACTTCTGGAATGTACTTATTCGCATTTAGCCAAGTAAGTACATTCCAGTAGTTCTGGCTTCATAAGAATGCGACTTACAATAATAATACGAAAAAATGTGCCTGATCTTAACAACAAGATTAGTCTCCTACTAAACACATCTACTTTAATATTTATCATGATCACGTACCTCACATCTAGTTGGGAAACCTTGGACACGGCTCTTTACTTTACTCGTACGTGCCATGCCTAAGAGGTAAGTTCGTGTAACTTTTGTTATGACGCTTCAAACTCTTTTATGTTTAACATATGCCGTCTTGTCGTTTATGCTAAATGAAATATAATTGTGTGATTCGACAGACTTGGATCTAATCTTGACGTACCACTGTTGCGAGAATAGTGCCGAGGTGAGCAAGCAGGTGTTGGACTTGCATTTCACGCTTAAGACCCTTTTCACTGCTTTCTTCAGCCGACGCGTCCTCGATCAACGCCTGCGCACGGCACTCTCAACTGCGTATGTACCTCTCCCACCAGCTCAGCTGTTTTAATCAAAGACGAGTCGTTTTAGACGCGCGAATGTTTGGTTACGGTTACAGTCTGATCCAGCCGCTGCCCACACCTTCCGTAAACGGCTACAGAGTCATATACTGCCGTCTGCTCGACACTGACTCTAAAAACTTCATCTTTTGTGACATCGTCAAGCTTTTCTTAATGGTATTCGAGCTGTGGCAGTACGAAGAAGGAACATGGCCAGGGTTAGTACGATTTGAAAGACCGCGAACTATAAACACATACTGCATGGTATCAATACTAACCCAATAATCATTAAATATGCTGATTTGTTATAATTTTTACATTTTAATTAAATTTCAGTTTCGTAATAATGATCGATATGGACCAAGCAACGTTGGCCCATATCGCCCAGCTGGACATCATGAGCGTAAAGCAGGCGCTATACTTCTTGCAGGTTAGATTTTATAATTGGCCTACTTCCTTAGGATAATGGTTACTTTGAACCTTAAACTTCAACCACTTTTTTTAAGTAAGTCTTTTTAAAAGTACTTGGTCATGTAGACCAACAGATTATCGCTGTATTTCTGTAAATCAAAGGTATTGTAAAATAGTGTATTATACTTGCAGGAGAGTATGCTTGTGAAGCTAAAGGAGCTACACTTCCTGAACGCAACACCTTTGATCGACAAACTGATGATGCTTATCAAGCCCTTCATGAAGAAGGAGCTGCTTGACATCCTTCGCATCCACCAGCGAGACTCGGACACGCTAAACCCTTTCGTTCATACTCACTCTCTACCCCAAGAGGACGGGGGCGCCTTTAAGAGTAGGAACATACTTAAAGGTATTTACAGAATATTATTATTATTATGTATCTAATAATTTGAAAAAGTAAATATTATTTTAATAAAATAGTTCGCAATTACGAGAAATAAATGCATCTAAGACTCAAAACACACATGGTAGAGTTTTAATAAACTCATTTGTGAATAAAGCGCTGCTATTTAACTGATCCACATGAATGGAACTGACGAGGAGTCTCACAGTCATTACACTCACCAAGTGAGCGTGAAACGAGGAGTTGTCTATTATTTATATTTTATTACTCATAGCACTTAGGTCATCGGATGTGTTGTCATTCGTCACGTTTATCTCTTAACGCCGGAAAACTGTACAAAGTATTCTACGCATACTTGTTTGCTGCTTCAAACTCTCTATAAGTTATAACATCATATCCTTTAATACATATGTATTACCTTCTACCGATATAACCTAAACCTACTTATCACGTGTTTGTTTACTTTAACATCAACTATTACCATAACATACCCTTAAGGTACCCATCAGCTCTTCTTTTTTATGGCTAACTTAGTCAATCAGTCTCTGTAGCTATGACTTTATTAATTTAAATAATATAATAAATAATACAATTATTTAGTATTCTTTTAATATTTCAGAAGAGCAGATAACTCGAATCCAAGCAAACCTGGACTTTTTCGAGGAAGAAAGCAAGAAGCGAGTGGCCGAGTCAGCTCGGCCGGGAAAAAAGACCACCATCGAAGATGTGTTCGGAATACAAGGCAGCTTTAAGAAACTCGATATAGATTGACAGCGATCACAGATGATCATACGCCCACTAAGTCCGTTGAAGGCCCAAAGATGTTTTAGTTAATTTATGGGCAAACGGTTTATTTCAGTTTAATATTTCAAGACTGGAATGTTTTAACACTTAAATATGCAAAATGTAATATTAAAAGATACAAATAATTCTTTATTTATTAATATTACAAAAATCTTATTGAGGAAATAAAAAATACGCCAAAAGAATTCTCGACGACTGTAACATTATGTATGGCTTTACTTCCGTGTTTTATTCCAATTTTGTACAACATTTAAACCTTACCTTATATTAGATTGGCTATAAACTAATTAAGCTTCAGACCATAGTTAAATAACCAGACACACAATACGAGTATAACGTAGACGCGTGCGCCATCAAGTGAACTGTCGCTCTGTTGAAGGTGCGAGTGTGTGAATTTCAATTTGCAATTAAACAACGAAATTTCGCTCGATTTTCTATAAAGTAATTACTAAAATGGACTCTATAAACGCTTCGACGCCCATTCAAACAGATTTAAACGCACCAATTATTTAGAATTATTCATCACTCAAGGATAATGTTACTTTTGACTCTGTCACATTGACTTTGAGACTAGTTTTGTGTGAAACAATAAGCAGCCGAAACAGTGGTGTCGTCCTATATAAAGTGTTGGTGTACCGGTGTCCAGTTGTATTTCGCTATCGCAATGAAGGTTCTGGTGCTGTTCTTTACATTGCTGGCGGTCATAGTCGCAGCTGTGGTGAGTAAATGTAGTTAACTTACTAATGAGTAAGTTGCTGTATATCGTTTATCAAGTAGGCTTAGTCATAGTTATTAGTGGATGATGGTGGGTGGTCCTACCACTGTTGCATATGGTGCAGCAGGTATAAGGTTTTTATAAAGCTTCTGTGTGCAGGGCGGTATGAGTGTAGGCCGCAGCGTGGGCTTCCAAGGTCCTGAGGCGCCCGCCGGATGCAACGGCCGAGGACCGCCGCCGCCGCCGCCGCCACCTTCCAGTAAGTTGGTTTTATAAAGTGAATTGTAAAGTTTTAAGAGCCTAGTGCCGCTAGTAAGCGGATAGGTCTTTGACATACAGTAGTTAGGTGTCGGCAGACAGTGTAGCCCTCGCTTGTACCAGAAGGCTGATTCCTACCGAAAAACTTATATACAGGATCACTTGGCAGATGTTTGACCTTATTCCACACACACAAAGTCGTTAGAACAGATTAAATAGATCTACTGTTGATAATGTTGGTTAACTACCTAGGTAACACTGAAAAACGGCTTTTTATTATAAAGTTGCCCATAATTTTATTGTTTTTCGAATCTAATCTCCATTCATCTCTACACATCGTCGCATTCTATGGAACCACTGAAAAAAGCAGTGGGCCCATTCTTCCTCTTCTATTGCATTTTCGTACGCTTTCACCGCATCTTCAGGGCTCGTAAAGCGAATACCAATAGTCAAATATTCAAAGCATTGTCGTGGTGGAGGAGCATCCTGCTTCGAGGGCGCTGCTGTCGATTTTTTCCAAGACAACAGGCAAACAGTGATTGACATACCAGTCTGCAGTAACTGTCCTTATATCTTCTAGCACAACTGTTGCGAAATGACCTTTCCAGGGCATCCATTCGGTACAAAGCTTCCAGACGCCTAAATGTTCGTGTAATATTTTTTGAACGTGACTCATACCAATGCCTAGGCTTTCACGTATCTGCTGATAGATCACTCTCTTATTTTACTCTATCATGCGTCGCATAGCACTGATGTTATCTTCAGTAGTCGCTGTTAAAGGACGTCCTTCACGCGGATCATCGTTGAGATTGCTACGTCCACGCTTAAACTCGTTAAACCAATTGTAAAGAGTGGCACGACATGTTGCTTCATTAAGAAATGCTAATCGCAGCCTATCATAGCGTTGTCGTTGAATAAGCCCACAACGAAAGTCATAATAAATCATTGACCGAAAATTTTCTCGCGTTAGGAGGATTCCATTTTCACGTTTTAGATTTACCGCCAATTCAGAAAAACAAATGACAAATGAATGCAATATACTACATCAGGTAACCAAAGAGTTCTAAAGTTGAAATTCGAAAAACGATAGGTCTAAACATTTTCAGGGTTACCCACGTATTATTCGCTATGATCTAGGATGACAACGATAACGGACCACCTCGACGATTTCTGAGACGTTTCAATTTGCTTTCAGACTCAACGGGCTAAATGCCGATATCTTCTGGCTCAACACGTACGCTCTCGACAACGGATACTGAATAAATTGTATAACACTATCGCTTCTGTTTTCTTTCAAGTTCCAATGCTATTTTTATAGGGTTACACAAACAAACAAACAAAAAATTATTCATATTTATGATTTAATCGTAGATTGCGTTACAAATTATCTTATTGTAACAATTGAAACTTATTGAAAAAAACAATTGTACTAATTAGTAATATTGTTTAAAACTTATTTAAAATGTTTCAGAAATTGTATAAAAATATAAAAGTATGAAATGGTAACATTGGTAAAAATAAAAATGTATATAATTAAGAGATATAACGGATAAACGCGAATTCCGAAACGAGAGATTCGCCATCAATTGTCTATGTAAAAGTGTAGTGTTTGCACTACAAGTTTCGCACTTAATACACTAACCACAAATTATGATCCACAATAATTAAGAAGAAATACGTACATTTCACACATTTGATATGTAATACGTATACAAGATGACAATTTACATAAAATCCTATGCTATGTCACTGGACATCTACATATGTTAGCCTGAATCACTCGGCTTTACCCGGTTATACAAATTAAGTAAATATGTGTTACAAATAGTCATTTCTGTTTAGTAATTTTTATGAATACAGAATGTGTTTTCTTTACTTTGTTGCGGTTTTAATAAAATGAAATACACCGAGTCATTAATCGGTTTATTCGAGCTGTTCTTCCTGCTGAAGCGCGTCTCGTTCGGCGGCGATGCGCGCGTGTTGCTCGGCGATGACGCGGAACAAGGACGCGTGTCGCGCTGCCGCCGCCGAAACCGCTGCGGACTGACGCGGCACGTACGACTCTGAAATATGCATTTTACATTTTGAGTAAATCAAGAGAAGACATTAGTAACATTATCGTTATATTATATAACTCATATCTACGTATTTATTGGATTACGTAATAGTTGGTTTACCTGTTCAAGGTCTTATACTTAAGACTACTCTTTATTAAGCTACGTACGTAAGAACATAAAAATAGCTTAGTATTTACCGTCAGGATGCGGATGAGTCGCGTGATCCTCCGCGATACGAGCATAGAGAGAGAGATGCCGGTCTTTGGCGGCGGCCACGGCTTCGGAGTCTTGGGGCAGGGCGGGTAGTGGATCACTCAGCACTGGGTGAAATCCCTCCCGGTCAGCCACGTAGTCCACGGTACGAACACGTTGCGCCGGATCCACGTACGAAAATGTACCTGATAATTATTCATTTTTCAGTTTAGTAATTGAAGCTCAAGGCTTAGGAATTTATCACCTTTAGCATATATGTATGAAGTTTATTGGAATAAAAGTTTAAAATTTGGTTAAAAAATTTCTGTCCACCGGAGCATCGACATTCACACACATAATAAGTTTTTGTAGGTATAATATTAGAAAAAAAAATAGTACTAAGTAAAAAGTTACTTATACTACTCATAAAATACTATCTGGTCAGAGAGAGTTAAATATATAAAGCAAGGCTTGAAAAGGTCACTCATGTGCCGAAAACTGGACGTAAGAATTTATTCAAATGAATCGAATATACGACGACATCATCAGAACGGGTTTTAGGTCGAGAGATGCTCTTAAACTCTTAATATTTAGCCTTCATAAAATAATACATTTCTGGGCAGATATTCTGCAATACACGAACTGGACACAAAAAGCAAAGATAGTACAGTGGTGGGTTTCTATAAGACGCTTGTACGTGCTAATTACAGAAAACAAGCACCTCTTACAACGCCACTGCCATCGCTGACCTCGGCGTGCTGTCGGTCAGTGTGTCCGGGATAGCGTCCCGCTGTGTACGAGAAGGCGTAGGGTCGCGGCGGCGGTTCTGTCGTCGTGGCATCTGCGTCAGCACGCGCTCCGCTTAGCGCCACCGAGCATATGAATAACGTCGCTGCTAACATCTGAAACCATCAATATTCATTTAAGACCACACGGAAAGTCAGATTACGTATAGTCTTTGGCCCGTTATTAAAGAGCAATATGTTTCATGTAAATGTCCGGTGCCACGGCCGGAATGTGAACTTCATGCTGACGTCACTCTTCCGCATCGCGGACGATACACGAGGTGGTGTTTTCGTTGATAATAAACCCCAAATAATTATTGTTAAAGTCAACAATATTTGCGTTACCTAATGTGTCAGCTATCCGCGAAGCCTTTAGAGAAATAAGTTAGACATTGGCGAAACGATTGCGGCTTAAACGTACCACCTACAAACGAGATATGCACTAGTAATAAGTAATTGTGACCGAGTTAAGCCCGCTAAGAAACGTTAGTTTCGCAGGAAGATCCTGTTTCGCGTCAATGATCTAGAGGTTTCCGCACTTCGAGTCGATATTGCGCATCATCATATATTATTATCGATAGATCTCTCAGACGATGACATCAGATCATGATTTCTACGACTTATACATTGAACAGTTTAATGAAAATTGTATTTATTATTAAGTTGTTTTAAATGATTTTAATGACGTTTAATAATTTCACGCGTCACTCGGTTAGCGCAACTTATAGCATATTTGTGTGAAATCCTTTGGCAGTTAGAAGGCTAAAGAACTTTTACTTTTTCTTCGAAGTACGAATACGGCATGTATTTTTGTGACGTCCATCTTATTCGACAGAAATAGTATGAACAGCCAATGTATATCATTTGTTGATATATAGATCTGTTGCATTACGGAGCCCAGCGAAAGTGCAAAGTCGCCCTTGACCGGCGCCTATCACTTTCATCTGGGCCTTGGCCCACTTGAGCAGCAGCTCGTGTACGCAACCCGATCGCTCGACCACTGATACCCACCGATACACTGACGCCCGCAACTAATTCTACTTAAGTTTCAAAAACCATATTATTAGATTTAGTCTTATTTTATCTTATTATTAGAAAAACGCAAACGTGTGTTGGCTTCCCACCAACTTCCGCGCCACATTTTTTACCCTCCCACTGAGGCATTGTTTCCACTCCTCCATTCACCTGCAGCCGTTAAATTGTATCTTTCAATAATTATTAAAAATATAAGGAGAAAATTAAAATGGATTTTATTTATTTCCTATTTCAACTCTTGATCGAGATTAATTGTGACATCTAACTTTCATTGAATTAAGACTTTGTTACGTATATTATATTGTTATTTTCAAATGCAGTTCACGACGTCAGTGCAACTAACGTGATTATGTACCGCAGAAATACTTCGGATGGGTAAAACAACAGTTGACCTTGTTCTGGCGTATGTTAGAAGTGAGATGTGCTGCTAATGTGGAGGAAAGGTCGCACTGCGAGCCTTACGTAACTCATGTTATCGGATCTAGTTTTGTTTTGCTCTATGCAAAATCTCGACAGTCTACAATTAGTACTTTTTACTTACTACATTTAGTTACAGAAAGGGTTATTTAAATAACCCTAAATATTTATTTAAGCGCGGTATAATATCGGCGAGTTAGATCTGCCTTGTGCAACCCTGGCATTCGGCATTCACATGAGAGGCACCTCTTTGGGTCGTAATTCACTCATTCAACTCATGTTGAGTTTTTTACAAATAATACAGCTAACATTTTTTCTACCAACATTTACGCGAAAAGAAACTGACAGCTTCTCGTGTAAGTATAACGAACCAGGAATTAAATAATTAGCGATTGGAATCGGTAAAGCGGAGTTTATTTTATTCACGATCACATTTTATCATTTTTTGTTACCTCTGGTCAAATATAACAACGGATCCACATGGAATCCTTGAATCGCAAGCATTTCAAGTAAAGCTTAGAGTATGATAAGATACACATACTGAAGTACCAGAAAACGATCACTATCGTAACTAAATCAACTTTATAAACTTTAAAACCGAAGGTATTAACAATAATCCACTGTCAAGCTCAATAATTTAATTCCTCTAAAATGGACCATTAAATTAGTCAATAAATAAAGTTCAACTCATTGACAACATTTAATCATTACTTTTGCGAAATTTATATGAAAAAGCATATTGAAAACAGTATCTACAAAGACTAAAAAGCCTTTGTAATTACAAGCTAAGAACTATTAACAAAGCAACAAAAATATTTAACGTACAATTTTGAAAACAATTGTAAAAATTATCTCACCGTAATCTGAACGGAGCCTGATCGTTGTCGACACACAACACAAACTGCTCTAAAGTGAAGGTAAACAACTAGGAGAACTACGTGAACTGAGGATTGATGAACGAGAACCGCAGAATGGCAAGCTGTGAATGTAAGATACTGTATGAACGCGACGTACATTACGTCTTGATACTATCTCGTATCGGAAACCTTTTTGACCGTGGAATTCAATAACAACATGTGGAAATGTACGATTGATATTTGGGGTCCTTAATGGAGCCTATATTTATTTCTCAGCAGAGTAAGCTTAGTGGCTAAGGCTAAGGAATCTGCCATTTCTAAGACCAAAATTTGACGGTTTATGAGTTTAGCTGAGCGATATCTAGCAAAATGTCGTACACACAATGTTGCCATATTTTTGTGCTAGGCGTAGGATTTAGCCTCACCAAATTAAATTATCAGATATACCTTTGCAAGAAATAATTGCATGCTCTAATTGATGAATACATTAAATTAATAATATTTCAAGATTTTATTGTCAGTAATGTATATTATTGTAATATGATATTGCATTAATATATCCCGTGTTACAGGCCTACGCCTTCCGGATGAAGCGCAGTCGGTCATCGCGAATCCTCTACGCTACTCGTAGCGCTCTGTGTCCTCGCCCAGTATTACCTATCATTACTTGAAATAACGTTGCTTTTGGTGAACGACCCCGATATACATGGGTATTTTTTTTTTATTTGTTGCTTAATCTAAACCCAATTATCGACCTGAAATCTTTTAGATTATAAGATATTTCATAATAGCATCTTTGATAATGCTGTATAATCATATGTTTGACTTATCTGGTTTATTTATTTTCAGTTTTGTTACCAATACCAATTACCTTGTTAAGGTTCGTGCTTTTATTGGTAAACTTACAGTTAGTTTTATTTCAATGCAATTTCATTGAAGTCTGCATGTACAAACTGAACATTTGTGTCTAGATAAAATATTATTCGTGTACAAGAGAATTAATGTGAAACTCGTAATTATTATTGTGGTCGATTTTCGTAGGAAAGCCGGTACGTGACACGAAACATCATTTTTATAATTGTTAAACACTGTAAATTGAACATACAAGGTAACGTCAACATATTTCATAAGTTTCATAATATATGTTCACAAAATGCTTCTGAATCTCATCGCACCTATTTGCGGCCCCTTTTCAAAAAAAATATGATTTCCTTTTAAACAGAGGTTTAACAAACGAGTTCTGTAATTGAGCAATTTACCATAGAACTTCACAGTTAAGAGTGTTTGAGAGAGAACTCATTCTGTAATATAAAACTTATTATATATCTAAAGCATATTTTCATTATTACAGTAAAAATCAAAGCTTTTTTAACCTTTAAAGTAGATTTACCAAACGTCTACGGTTGAGTGAATTTCCTCTGAAAGAGAAGAGAAGAGAACGAGAATTTACGTTCGGGCAGTGAGGACCAACGTCGGTTGTAATGTTCCTCTAAACAGATATCTATATATAAGCAGATCCATTTCATGATAGTCCCTGTGTCTTCAGACGTAAGATACTGCAGCCCCTCATGATCCATCACCAATAAAAACGATTGCGTAGTAGAAATATATAAATTTTTTATTCTATTCTAATTTCTTAAACTATTTTATTGTCTGTTATTGTATAATTTCTTTTCTCTTTTATCATTATAACATTTCCCTTTAAAAGTTGTACGTTATACGTAAACAAGTACACTTCTGAACGTCAAAAAGAAGTTAAATTAATTGTAAATTTACATTTTACTACCAAGTTCGCAAGTCAAAGGCGTAGAGCGGGCAAGAAGAGGTGGCGAGAAACTTTCCGCCACTCTTTTTAATCGCCAAGTAGTGGGTCATACAAATTATAGTTAGTGTGCCTTTTCATAATAAATAAATAGAATTCATAAAGACGAATGAGAAGTTGCTTTTTAAATTCAAATATAAGCAGGCCTATCACAAGGATCATGACGCATAGGATTCAAGACTTTTATTTATGATTACAATACTCGATAATGTGGCGTAGATTTAGTGTACTGATTTTAGTGTTTACACCAAGTAAATGTTTGGAAGATAACTAAATTATGGGGGTGAGTGAGCACCGATGCTTTCACGACACATTGTCATTATACAAATAAGTATACGTACGTCGCAGAGACATAAAAATCGGCTGAGTTCATAATTCATAGTTATCAAATATGTTTTTAAATAAGTTGTATCGAATAAACTTGTTAAAGATATCGTATAAAATGGAAGCGAACGAAGTTTATAAATGGGAAACAAAGTTATAAAACAGGTGTGAATGAGAAGCAATCTAACATTTCAAAACTCGAGACTCTCATCATAGCTGTTATTGCTGAGGCTATAACGACGCATCTCTTATCGTATCGTATCAACTCTGTTGTTACAAGTAATTTTTACGTGCTCACATTATGTACCCAGAAGCCGAAACCGAGGCATCGTTTAGTTTTCCCCCGGAAGGGCCGAGAGCGTACCACACCGAGGGGGAGTGTACCATTGGAGGAGCGCATGCCTTTATTTTGCGGGTATGTTATCGGAAATCAGTTATTCCAAAACGTAAACGTCAACGTAAAAAGTAAACCCTGAAATTAAGATTTGTAGGGCGAAAGGGGCGTGGTGTTATTGCAGATATCGCGCGTGTTCGGTTTGGCACCGTTGCGGTTCGAGGCGCGCGGCGAGAGTTGGGCTGTGCGGGTTTCTCCCGCCGCCTCACTCTACAGCTACATACTGGTTACCGCACTCGGTGAGTCTAGTTCTAAGGACTACTGCAAGTAACTAAAGTGTCTATATGGAGTGCGATGTGGTATCGTAGTGGCTGGCACGGTGTACGGGCTGTGCGCGGAGCTGCGGGCGGGAACGGCGGCGTCACCGCGCATGGCTTCGCAAACGGCACAGCTGGTTTCTGCATGCGACGTGTTGGTGGTGACGCTAACAGCGGCCGCTGCCGTATACCATGCGCCCGAGCGGATGCGTATCATAATAGCTTTTATGGACACCGTCGCCGATGTACGTATACTACACACATTGTCTCCGCAGCCACCTCCTCCACCTCCACCATCCTCAAAATGTTTTTATGTCGCAGGTGGATGAAAGCATTGGGGCGCATTTCTCGCGAGCGCGAGAGCGGCGTGTGAGCGGCGTTATGCTCGCTATTCTGGTGTTTTTTACGCTGCTTGTTGCCGACGATTTCTGCTTTTACGCACTCCAAGCCAAGAAAATCGACAGGCACTGTGAGTGTCCTCACTCGCAGCGTCGGTAGCGTATGGGTCGGCTATTATGAAATACTTAATTATTTAAACATGCGCTTCACAGGGGAGGTTGTCCGCAACTACGGTGGGTTCTACCTATTGTGGTTCGTTGTTATCGTTCTGGAGTTGCAGTTTGCCTTCACGGCGCTGTCGGTGCGTGCTCGTTTTCGAGCCCTCAATGATGCGCTGGCGCTCACGGCTGACCATCTCTGCCGACCCGGTACTCTTCTTATATAATAAACATTATGAACAAATTGACTAATTTATATATTTTGAAATCGGTATAACAAAATGAAAACGTTGCTGAACAGGAAACTACTTCCCAGTAGAAAAGACAAATCAAGGGGCGCTGAACGTGTTTGCGTTCCATGTGTGTGCCCGAAGCCGGCGCCATACCGCGCCGGACACCAGGCGAAACCACCTCATCGTCCGAAGAGGTTTTTTACACTTGTACCGTTACGTTTACATGCTTGAGTTTAATGTCTTACAAAATTTGAGCTTAGAGCTTTGAGTGGCGCTGACTGTAAATAAGATTAAAACTTAGAACGCGGTGGACACTGCGGACAACTGGCGGTGCCGGCGGGTGAAGCTTTGGAACGACTTGCAGTATTGCAAGGCGCACTATGCGAAGCCTTGCACCGACTGGATGCCGCCTATGGGTTGCCGTTAGCGCTGCTTCTGATATCCACACTGATGCACCTCATCGTTACACCCTACTTCTTCATAATGGAGATCAGTAAGCATGCCGTCCACTCGCACTTAAGCCTCCTTAAACTCATTTGTTATACTTGTATGTATGTTACAGTCGTATCGGTGCACCGCATCCACTTTCTAGTGCTGCAGTTCCTGTGGTGTGCGACGCACGTTTTGCGTATCCTGGTCGTCGTGGAGCCCTGCCACTACACCATAACGGAGGTGACCCTCGAAGGTTCACTTTGTGTGTCTACGTCAGACCTATGAGTCACACGTATATATGTGCAGGGTCGTCGCACGGCGGAGCTGGTGTGTCGGCTGCTTCGGGCAGCGAGCAGCGACCGCGTTTCGATGCTGGTCGGACGCCTTGACCTTTTCTCGCGACAACTCTCCTTGCAATCTGTTTGCTACTCACCTATGGGGTTTTGCACCCTGGGACGCCCACTCGTCGCCTCTGTAAGAGAATCACTATATTAGGCTTACTGTAGTATGTTCACTCCCCCTCCCATGGTAAAATGGCAATACATTTCATATTCCTTTTTCTAGTGAATCATTCTCGTGAAAATAAAAATGTAGAATATGATCATTTTTGGAACTTCACAAAACACAAAAGAAAAGATATTGTGTTTGAAAATATGTTTAACTCGAAACGCCAATTAAATGGTTTACTGTACATTCCTGCTGTTATTATTAGAAATTGTTTATCTTGTTAAGGGGTAAACTCTATACATAATTGTGGAAAAACGCAAAAATTACGCATATTTAAAAAGTTCGAGCACGAGGAATATCTCTCGGATGGGTTCACTCTTATCTTCAAGAGACTTTTACCACATTCTATTTTTCTAAATAACCGATGAAATAATATATGAAATGCTTATTTTTCAGATTTTTGGCGCAGTAACAACTTACCTCGTGATTCTGATACAATTCCAGAGATATGACGCGTAAACTAGAAGTTTAAAAATTCGTGTTTAAGTAACACCATCTCACTTACGTACTACCACTTCTACTACAATTCCACAATTACTGCATACGGGTCGCAAAGGATTAGTTAGAAAGTCAATCCTGAACTTAATAAAATAGCGAGTTTGCAATAGTGCTCTATTTTTATCATAATACGACATAATGTAATAATTAGAATCACAAAAAAAATTTTTTTTATTTTATTTTCTATCGTACAATTACGGCAATTTTACGAGAAACTTGTACGCTTTCAAATTTTGATGTAAAACGTGCAAATTGTTAAATTTCATTTTAAACAATAAAATTTATTACATAACATAGGCTCCTTGTTGTTTTTCTTTTTAATAACACAATTTGCTATGAATGTGACTTTAATAACAGTTAAAACGTCCAAGAATACCTACTACTATATAGTATAGTAATAGTTAGATGTAAAGTCAGTGCTCAAGAGAACGAAATACATCAGAATTTCAAGTGTTTTAACGAGGCTCCAACTGATTCATAACACTGTTAAACTTGAAGCACTGCTTCTTGAAAAATCTAAGTGCAAAATGAAATACAAATACTACAGAGACATTAGCCATCCATACGAACTGGTAACAAAATTATCTAT
Source organism: Pieris brassicae (assembly GCF_905147105.1). Taxonomy (NCBI): domain Eukaryota; kingdom Metazoa; phylum Arthropoda; class Insecta; order Lepidoptera; family Pieridae; genus Pieris; species Pieris brassicae. The sequence continues at coordinate 11,781,973 of NC_059669.1, read as the reverse complement.
TATACTCAATATTTGTTTAATAAGTCATATCGCTCTCAATCTCATCAATATTTATGAATTTTATTTGTTCCTACAAAACATAGATTGTAAGACAAATTCGTTAAAACGCCTCCACCTAGTTATATTTTCTAGAAGTAGAAAAATATAAATTTATCCACTTTCCTAGCTATAGGATTTAAAAACACGATTAATGGCGTCGGGGCGTGTTGACAATACCATCGCCCACTGGTGAAATAACCTGCGACAGACATTATTCTCTTCCTGTTAGGAGTGCCATGCTGTGAGAGCCATTAAAGAAAAGTCAAGAAAGATTCCCAGAGACCATGCCCCCCTAAAAGAAATGTGAAGGTGTAGAAGAAACAGAAGCTACCCCGGGGACACACCACACACACACACCACTGGGACACTCAGCACCCGGTGGTGGACGCACAGGCTGCCCTTCGTATTTTGGGGAGGGGGAGCAATTCTGCGTTCAATAAAAAACGGTTGTCTGTAAAGTCGGTCATCTGACGACAGTTGAACGTGACAACGTCATGAGAAAATTTTAATTGTATTTGTTTGATAGATATTTTGTATGGATATGGAGAAGTTGATTGCTGGTGTCCCTCAAGGCTGTGTCCTATCCCCGACCCTGTTTACTCTGATATGTTACAACTTAGCAACATTCATTGCTATGCGGACGACAACACTAGGGATACTTTTTACACTGGCCGGACAGGTATTTCTCGGACTGATGTCGATGAGTGCCGGAACAAACTTGTGACTGAAGTAGAAACTCTTCTACGTGGAGTCTCGGACTGCGGTAGACTAAATCTAGTCCAATTCAACCCCAACTTGTGTCTTACAAGTCTGCGGATTTTCCGCTAAAAAACTCCCTTTGTCGCTAACAACCTAATCAAGAAGCCTACCCTCAATGGTTGGTCGCAATGGGAAGTTCAGACTACCGCCTATATCTAGCGTCGCTCAATACCAGGACTTTAAGAACTCCTGAATCACTATCTACTATCTAGTCACTACAACTGGAGAAGAGTCGCAAAGAAAAGAGATCAGTGGTTAGAGGAGGCCTTTGCAAAGAGGCACACCGAACTCCGACATATACTGAAGGGAAAATATATTAAATCACAGATATAGAGTTTCGGAATATAAAGGCCATATTATTATTATTAAGAAGACGAGTCGACTGCAATGTTTCTAGATTTTTCCACTACTTAGACAACTTTTCAGCAGGCTGAAATAAGATTTCTGACCGTTTCGGGAGAGGATCAATCATATATTAGGAATATGTATTTTTCTGGCAGTTTCAGAACATGTGTAGTCGAGTGGTGCAGTTTTCAGGAGATCTGCTATCAGGCGTTTTCAGGTCTAGTTATACCCCTAAGATGAAGGAATATTCTAGACGAAATTTTCTAGGTGTGGACAAGAACGGAATGATACGCGAGAGAGGCGGAAGATCGGAACCTTCTCGAAGTTAGACTGAGCACTCTAGAACGCCGTACGACAAGGACACGCTCGTAAGAATATTATTACTTTCATATTATAATTTACCCTGAAATTAATTTTGTTTGAACAACTTTGCCTTACTTTTACAGTTTTTTAGTTATTGAAAAAAAAACATTTTTAAACAATTTCAACTTTTAACGAGGGTTGCAAACACAAAAACCTTTACACATTGTTTATGTATCATTAAATATATCGAAAATGCAAAGTGCCAAAATTGCGATTCAAAATTTATTTGACAGGACAATGGGTAACGTCAGCGTGCCCCCAGGGGCATGAGATTAATATCAAATTGCATAGGGCAACATTTTTTGTGGAAGATTTGATTCCCACAGGTTACTCAATTTGTATTATATATCAAATGTCATTTATTAGCTGTCACCATATTTTGTCAAGCGTCAGCTGTTATTTATAATTAACAAAAAATAAGTAAGTACTGAAGTACTGAACCCGATTTACAAACGAGATATCCTTATTTAATAAATACTCATTACACAGTTAATGGTTAGTCAGATTTTTAAAATAATATTTATTTAAAATAAGGCTTTGGCGAGATGGCGACCCTACCGCTGGGTATCAAAACACAAACACAAAAGTTATGTAACCTATATAAACGAGCCATACGTAATTTGGAGTCATACTATGATAGAAGGTAAGCTTTCTTTATTCCTCAAGTAGTTTGTGTAAAAACCTAAAGTTGTATACAAGCTATGACTGTTGCAATTCACAAAATACATTTGCAGTTCTGATCTCCAAAAATATTGCAAATCGCTAATGCTAATGCATTAGTGCTTATGTTCTTCATGATAATGATTTACCCTGCATAAGTTGAGAGGTAATGTTAAACAAATATTGTATAAAGTGAAGTAGTGTAAAAAAACAATCACATTTTATCATTGTATTACATACTAGTTATGTGTATGTTTGTTGATATGTATTATATTGTGCTTGGAAGACACTTTCAAAATATTCATAATTTATTATAAAGGTAAATAGTAGGTAGGTTACTACATTAAAATCTAGAAAGTACAAGTATAGTAGCTTGTTATTGTTATGTAATATAGTATATAGTGCCTACAACAGAGCCCATGGTAACACACCTATATTTTTAGACATGTATTCCGTTTCCAAGCAGTATTGCTAAGGGACAGATTTGACAAAATCGCTGCCCTGCAAGACCAGCGTGAATTTAATCAACGCCTCAAAGAAGAAGAAGACTCACTCTTTGCAATCATACATCCTATACCGAAGAAGTGTAAGTTCTTTGCCACAATATACCTATTACCTGTATATATAACCACGAGTAGAACAAATGTTTAGTATTATTATCTAAGGTTTAGCAAACTCTTTCCTGCTAAAAAGGTTGGTACCTAAATATACCTAAAAATTAAATTTTACAAATTTAATAATAAACCTTGCTTACCTTTTATAGGAAATAACACTAATGTCCTTGGGATTGACATTTTATAATAGTGGTGCTGAAGGGACTGCCATTTTCTGTCATTACATGGAAGCAATAGCTCTATAATGCCGGAAAATGGAATCACAAGACAATAGGATAATTACTCCAAAGAGCCTTTAAAGCAAGTGCCACTATATAGCTAGTCATAGTTTAGTCTTAGTCAAATATTTTAACCATGTGTGAAGAGTGGTATTCTAAATACTGCATTTAGGAAGTCTGACTGAACAGAAACCTTCTTAAAACAGTAATGTAATACATGAGCAAGTCTGATCAACCAGCTCTTCGGGGCCCCGGGGTGTACCCAGGCACACAACCGACAAAGAATTTCTAAGGCACATGTAATTCCTACTATATTCAATTATCATTCAGTGATATTATCACCAACATTCGGTCTGGCTCTGAGCAAAGTATACTTTTCTTGACAATTTGATTAAGCAATTTACTACAAGAGACAGTTAATGTATAACTTCTTTATTCCAGTTCCTTTGAGTCCAGGCGGTGTTGCATATGCCCGAGTTGTGACTCCGCCCGACTGGGTACTGGACTACTGGCATCCCCTGGAAAAGGCGCAGTACCCTGAATACTTCAAGCGGCGCGAGGAACGTAAGAAGGAATTTGTAGCCCTGTGGGAGAAAGAGTTTGGCAAGGACGAGCCAAAAGACAAACACCATTAGACAGTTGTTTTAAGTTATAAAGTGTAAATCAAATATATTAGTGCTCATAATCTGTTTTTGGTTTTCATTTATTGATAAAGTCCAACTGGTGTTTACAATACTGAAAAACTATTTTTTTCTCCTCCTCTCCCTCCCTCTCCCGACCATTCTAACCAACTCTCGAAGATAACAAATACGATTACTATTATCCGTAGAGTGACGAAATGGCCGGATGTTATTCCAGAAAAAGATATAACTGCTGAGACACACGCAGGGCATTCGTATACGTATAACCTCTGACTTGGGTCGTACGTAAAAACAGAACGTTTTCGCACTACAGCTTACTATAAAACACAATATTATGAACACCGCTTTTTCACAGTCATATGATGCTACGTATGGTTTATACATTAAATTTAATAACGAGAGTTAACCCAATTTAATTAAACTTAAACCTTGATGTATTACAAAGATACATTTGTCATAAGCTACGTCTACACGGCACAATGATTTATTGAAATATTCATACGACACTTCAGAACATGTAAAAATTAAACAATCGCATCCTATTCATCTTAAATTAGTTTAAAAATAGGTGTTGTCCGATAAGTAGACCTAACCGATTAGCACACAAAATTCCTCAAAAAGCGGTCGAGCCATTTCGGAGAAGTTTTATTAGAACACCGTTACACGAGAATTTGATATATAAGATGTAAGCGGCACTAGTACTAGTTAGAAATACCGTCGGCTGTAAAACTAGTTCTGGAGACTGTCCCGAACAATTTTATATTCAACTAGCCTCGGACTACGTGGGACAGTTTAAACTACTTTCTTCAAACGTACCTACCCACAACATAAACGAAAGTGAATTCATAAAAGCTCTTTCACAAACTTAGGCACAGGCCGCAGTTGTTATGGGACATATAATGCTGTAGACATCTTTATTTTGTTGTATTGAAAGAAGATTTAGGAATGCCACCACCGTTGCAAGAATCAAGATCGAGTCTCAATAGTATATATTAGAAGCAGATGCACAGAATTGCTGTTGGTGGCATTCTCTAACCAGTCTCGGTCACACACAAGCACGAACCGAACATTATTCTCTATACGTATTTTTTATTTGCAAATCATTTAACTCAAGACAGAAACCATGTCAGGAAAGCGTAGGTAGGTAGGTACATATCTTACAATGATACCATTATTATCTACTCGTAAGGATTGTTAACATAATACCTAATTGATATTATCAGTTTTTAGATTATATTAAGTCCCTACACTTTTGACGGGGTGATAATCATCGGCACGTGTGCTCAATCAGAATCAATCAAAGTGTCTACCTACATACAATATTTGAAGAATGGGGAGTAACGGACATATATCTACTCAATATTACTATCTGTTTGTTTTTACAACACAATAGTATGAATCAAAGTAGTCAAAGAAATTCAACCATAGTCCCATAAGTGAACTCATCTACGGCTTTATTTACTACAAGTATGACATAGCTTGCATTAAACGTCTGTGTTAGATTTTGACATCTCTTCGATATCAATTTGTACGCCATATATTTATATTCCCTTTTCAATGAATGAATCTTTAGTCAGGTGTTCGACATTTCAATACTGCATCGGCACCATCAAGCAAACAAGCGAACAGCCGTTTTTAATATAAATATTACATTATAGATAAAAATAGCTTAACTTGGATAATGCTTATCGAGTAACAGCAATAATATATAAATAATTAATGTATCGTAAACCTTTATTGTGCGATTTGATAACGTCGGGATATAGGTAGTCTCACGTTTTCATTTCACTTAAGAATTGATGTAGTTGAATGAGGTTTAATTTCTAGCTAAACATGGCACAATGTACCTACATTATATTAAAGAAAAGAAAGGCTATTGTTGTTTACTTATTTGATTAATATAGATGAAATAATAAAGAACTCATAATAATACATAATTCCTTCCCTGCATAGGTCTTTAACTTATAATATTATCGTATAAAAATCCCGAGACAATATTACAGACGCGTCTATCTTACTATTAACTATTAAGTCTATTAACTTTTATCAATCGCATCCTCTACTAAATCCTTTTAAAAATAATCAGTTCATGTAGTACACAGTACTCAATTTGCCCCACGGCACAACGAGAGCAGCAGAGCGGCAGAAGCGAGCAGCGCTGCAGATGCGGTGTTGCTTATGGCGCCGCTACAGGCGTGCGGCTTGGGTCCCAGACACGTGGCGTAAGCCATGAGGTGCGGAAGTCGGCTTTGCTCATAGACGCCCCCGAATAGCCCGTGCTGTGGCCCTCGCGCGTACACACCGACGTCGTCGCCGCCGTGTGTCTCCGACGACCGTGGAACATCCACGTGCGACATCCATCGTGTCGACCCTTCATACGACAATAGTTAATAGAAATCCTTATATTACCGAAACGTCAAAATAGAAATCGTGGTGACTCACGGTAGTTTGGCTCGAGCGTGACATCACTTCGCGGGCGCGTTCCGTATGCGCGGTGCCCCGGGCCGTTGGTGTAAGACAGAGTCATGTAGCGTACACCATCCGAATCTCGCGTCCCGGACGGTCCTAACACGTCGTTGCCACGGGCGCTGTATCCGTTGAAGGCCATGACGTGCGCGTGATCGGCCGTCACTACGAGCAAGTCCCGTTCGGCTGACAGAAGCGCGGTGGCCCGCTGGACGGCGGCGTTCAACGCTAGGGTCTCGTCCAATGCTAGCTCGGGCTGGTTTTCATGATGAGCGTGGTCGATACGGCCACTCTCCACAAATAAAAAAAATCCTCGCTCATTGCGCGAAAGCATCCGGATCGCGGTCTCCGTAAGCTCCGCGAGCGAAGGTTCTGTGTGATTGTCAGCCTCCATGTGGTATTGCATGTGGCTACCTTCGAAAAGCCCGAGCAGATATTGCGGACCTTGCTCGCGCGCCTCCAAGAGCTGCTTACGGTTCCACACATAGCGAAAGGTCTCGTTACGACTCCTCTTATCAACCTGCCACTCCTCAATCAAATTTCGGTTGTCGCTTCTTCTACCGTTGGTTCCTTCTTCGTCCACTACTCCGGACGGTAGAAACTCGCGTCTTCCTCCTCCTAATATAACCTAAAATTGTGGCGTTTAATATTTTGTGTGGTCTACCATTAGTAGACCATAGTAGTAGTAGTATAGTTATCTATAACTGTATAAAGTATTTAGTTATATGTTTAATGTAAACGTAGTAATACCTTAAAGAGCTTTCCTGGCTCCTCGTTTACGAGCTGCGCAGCAATGTCGGGACATTGAGTCGAGTCGACGTTGTCCGTGGTCACGTCAGTGTCGCTCTCCCAGTCGCGGTTGGCGGAGCGTGCGTACGCACCCGCCGGGGAGGCGTGTGTTACTCGTGCTGTCGTCACAATACCTGTATATATAGGAAAGAGTTGTACATTGATCGCAAATTTTATTATTTAATTAAAATCATTATGAAAAAACAATATTTATATGTTTAGTTTTGCAGCAGATTTGTTGCGCTGTCTTACCCGCGTCTCTGCCGTCGGCGATCGCCCAGGCGGCGATGGAAGTGAGGCGAGAGCTGGGGACCTGAGAAGCAGCGCAGTCCCGCCGGCGTACAGCACCCGTGACACCTAAAGTGCCTTCGTTGGCTTTAGTGCCGCAAAGGTACGCCGTCGCCGAGCACGCCGAGTCCGCGATCTGTGCGTCCATACAGTACGTCTAAAAGAAAATTTTATTGCTCACACGCTTATAACAATTAGATTTCTAACAAAACCCAAGAAGCACTCAAGTTTTACCTTACTGAAACCGACAGTGGGGAACTTTTCAAATGACAATTGCGCTTCTTCCCCGGTTCCTCCAGCGCGCTGGCCGAGCAGTGTGCGCGCGGCGGTTATCGTAGGAACCGACATGCCGTCTCCCAAGAACATGATGACATTACGAGCGGCTCTAGTATCCCCAGAGTACCTCTGGTGCAACCGTTCCTCGATTCCGGCTCGCGCCTCTGACGCCCAATACTCGGCAGTGCTTTCAGCGGCCACGGCGGCGAATGCCGGTACGTCTTGCTCGGAAGCCGCGGAATGATAGCGGTCGGCACGAGCTCTCGCAAGGAGACAACAGAACATAAGATACAAACGGGTCGGTATCATGGCGAAAGTTGTGTTAATAACATTCACACGCGCTTATAAAAACTTAACGCAATCTTATCGGTTTAAAATTCAGGTATTATCATTGCTTCATAAGCGCGGTCTTATTCTCGTCTTCAAATCTTGCAGGCCACCTGTCCCGACCGTCACACCCTTAATATTGCATAGATATTGATTATACCAAGACTGCTAAACATAACAAATGGTGTAATCAATTTGCTTTTATTTAAAATAAAGAGACGTATCAGAACAGATTTTAAGGAAAACATAAAATTACATATTTTAAATTTTTTTTTGATTTCAAATACATTACAAAACAAAATATCACCAGTAACAAATCGATTTGGGGATAATGATTTTTTTTATTTGTACCTGAAATCAGGGGGAGCACGAAATTGTGTCTAAGTAAACGTTAAGAAAAAAATCATTGTAGAGATTTTCACAATAACTCAAAAGTATTTCAATAACAGAGAGGATAAGAAACATGACCGAGGAGTTCAGGGGAAGTCAGCTGTAGTTTAGGGATCCGCAGAGTTGGTAGGTTCTTGGTTCTCAGACTCCCATGTACTTAGTTATTTACAGCAGATACACTACACAGATTCTTTTGAAACCTATTACATATAGAATATAGATGGCAAAATTATATAGATAATTTGGGCTAATTATAAAATGGTATTTTGGTTAGCTGATATAAGAAGAATACCAAAATTTTATACTTTAATTTTGTTAATTAGAGATTAGTTTTGTTAATTGTTTTACCGTTTGTTTCACTATAGCTCTGCAGCAGGCGTTTGTTTATAATTAATGTAATGTCCTTAATCAACTAACCAACTAACTACCTCTATGTTTAATTAATAAGTAAATTATATAAGAATTTATATTGATTGCGTAAACCTAAATCCATTTATAAATATGTTTGATTATAAAGTATAAATAGGTTACATTAATTAATAATGTTTGTGTAAGTCTTCGTGATTTGGGTGATGTGTTTGGATAATAATTATTTTTATATATGTCCTTATCATATCTTGAAGTTAACTGCAAGATATTGAGTTGACTGGCGGAGTTTGTCAAGCCCTTGTTTATATAGGGGAATATTTTTTATATAATCCACTTAAATTATGTCGTGTAGTGTAGTGTGTCTATGTCATTCCTTCGCACACCAAAGTTTTTTCATTTACAGTCGTAGTTTTTTGCATTTTTAGTGTATGGCATATATCAGTATAGTTGTTCTCATATTTCATTGGAACAACATTAACGTAACAAATTACGTATTGTGGGTGATTATTTCGTCATATAACCTCTGTAACAGAATCTTGCTTGATTGAATTGAATATTATTGATTACGAGGTCAACTTACTCGGAACTTCTAGGAAAATAACAAACGTAATTTCGAGGCGGGTTTTACCCACCATCATATGGGCGAATCAGTGTTGCCAGATGGTCTCGGCGACGTACCCCTGGACTAATTTGATTTCCCCGCAGAAAACCCCCGCCCTCACCAAGCGGATGGTGACATGGACCAAGGCGCAATTGTTTAAAGTGGCGGTCATGTTGGGATTGTTCGGAAATGAAAGACATTACGCAAAGTATCTAATAATAATAGTAATAGAAAATGTATTGACTTGTTCAAGTATATTTGGTGTTTGGTTAAACGAATATACAATTAGTAAGGTTAACCACACGGGTCCTATTCTTACGATGTGTTCGTACTTCAAGTTAGTTCCAAAATCAGAAACGTGATATACAATAGCAAAAAAACTGTATTTGGCATGTTTTTTTAAATTTACCCTTTAAAATCCCCCAAATTCCCCTATTCTGCCCCTCAACTCGGAGGAAAACCCCCTAAAACTAGGGGGAAATCCTCTGATCTGGCAACACTGGGGCGAATGCTATCGGTTACACCCCGCAGCCCCTCCACCAAATTGGCGACTACGTTCTTGTTATGTTGATATCGTCACTAGTCAGTCGCTACTGGCTAAACGTTGCCAGCCGGGCCGGACTTTCGTCTGGAGTTTTGTGTTTTTGTGCCACTTGAGGCACATCAGGGGATCAGCCGCCACAATACAGAGATAAAATGAATGTGAGTATCTACTTATATATACGTAGATGTTATCGTATGTTACATACCTACAAGCTGTGCATATGCTTTATTAGAGATAAGATATTTTGGTATCTAAGTGTCTATTTGACCTTGCGTATGTGAGTCAGTTACGCTTTGTCTTTGCATGCTGAGAAAAAATATATATTTTTTTAGGTAAATACAGCTCCGCTCGGCAAGTTCTGTGTAGTAGAGTGGATCCAGGGCAGAAAAGCCGGTCGGCGCGAGACGGTCTCGCGGGACTTAGTTCAGTTACAGCCTGAGCGAGGATCTGGCGCCTGCAAAGTCCGTTCACCATTCACGGACTCTAACCAATATTCTCCTGCTGTTTTGCACTTCCATAATGGTAATATGTTTTCTGAATACGAGTACATATTATTTCGACACCCTTTGCTTTAGATTTGGATACATTTATATAGATAACTAGCGGACCCGACAGACGTTGTCCTGTCTTGTCGTTGCTTAGACAACAGTGAGTGCTTGTAATTTAATATGAACTTTATTGACTCTACATTTTATTTACAAAACGTTTGTATGGGAAAAAGAAAAGGGCTGTTTTAGGGTTTTCCCGGAAATTATTCGAATCGACTTCAACGAACATTTAAAAAAAAGAATTAGTACAATTGGTCCAGGCGTTGTAGAGGTATGCGCTTACCAACACATTTTGCGATTCATTTTTATATTATAGAAAGAAGATTATAAAACAAATGTGATTTCTAAATAATGCATTACTTATATTTCTATATTATAGACGATTTTGAGATTATCTCGATGTGGCTATTGCTGTCAAGAAACACATCGGAGAAGAACGCTGTGGTCCATAGCGACAAAGCCTCAAGAAAGCGCCAAAGACAGCTTTCGCCGCCGGCAGTTCAGCGTGTGGGAAAAGGACATACAGGTACACCTCTTGCAATTGGGGCTATTATTCAACAATCTAGAGAGTGCTCGGTGACAGAGGAGTAGCAAGTTTGGTAATAATGTGGTAAAAACAATTAGCTGTATCTTTGTTAAATAAAGGTAAAAGGCATTCACTAAAGTGAGATTTGAGTTTTCAACTAAAGTTTAAGACACTAAAATCTATGGACTAAAACCCGTTGACGACATCTTACATTAATTTTAACGATTTTAGAAAAAAAATAATAATCAAATATTGTAACTACTTTATTTTCCGAAAAGCTTTATTATTATAATTACATACTTAGGCCACGGCGGGCCACGAGACTCGACGGACATGCCTCGATACATCGTGGTACAAGCAGATGTTTCTTTGCGTAAACAGTACGCTTGTGTGCCGAGAAGCTGGATTATGCCGAGAACCAGCACTAGCCTGCCCTTCGGCGCCTCCTGTTTTGCGGCTTGGCCGGCCGACATGGAGAAGCTCGGCCCTTGGGCTCGCCTTGGCTGCTCGCCCTCACCCGATTGGGGTTTGCGGCGCGTAATCTGCGTCTACGGCACAGGTACCAACGAATAATATCGAATCATTAATATTGATATCCATTTAATATTTTTGCAATCACCGACATAATTGTAAAGATGCTGTCTGTTTTTTATGCAGATAACTATGACGCTGGCCAGGATTGGATTCGGACAATGACAAATGATCAGCCAATTTTCTCAGGTAATCTATTTTTTTATAGAGATTCCACACTGTGGTAGTGCGCGTCAAAAAGTGCCATATAAATGCTCAGTTGAGAAACGAGGTAGGACGGTGTTGTCTCGAAATGGTAAATGCGGTAGAAGATGCGGAGAGACCGCATATTTCTACCCAACGCAAAGGTATCAAGCCCCTCGGAAAGTGAATTGGCGTCGACGATTCAAATCGCTCTACGTTAAATACGGTCAAGTGGAAGAAGGGAGTTAAAACACACCTCCGGCGGAGCTCTCGGGTACAGAGGAGCCTCCAAACTTCTTAGAGGCTAAATTAGACTTACCTTTCAAATAACTGCAAAGGTAAACGTCGCGTAATATGTCACCGCCCAGTGGTCCGATGCTGGCTGAGGCTTTAAGGAGTGATTTCGAAGAGAGTGTGAGAGTAGTGCGGCAAGGGTTTCAATAAAACTCATTGACTACTCAGTAAAAGTTACACTCCTCAGACACATCCTGGTGTCGGACAGTATGTCACTACATAGACAAGTCATCACCGAACATTAGTTTAATTTAGGGTATAAAGAGGAAACGCGTCTTCTCGATATTGTCTTAGAATTGCCGATTTATGTTTCAGGTGACCCTCGTCTGGCAAAGGTGCCCCGCATTTACAACTCTTCGCGCCGCTTTACCGGTCACCAGTCTACGACCGCGCCACTTCCGTCAATAAGCGCAGTCGTCAATGAGCTCCATGAACTATCAGTCTGTCATGACACAAACGCCTGCCCTTCATTCTTGCCGGCGCCGTATGATACAGAAGAGTTTCGGAAACTAATAACAACATATAATTGTATCCCGAAGCCCTTACGACCCGCGACTGCTGTACCAGATCACACGGTCGCACCTACACCAGTTATGGGCTCACTCGCTAATCTTCCCTATGTACAACCTTTACGATCTACCTCACTCCGTGCAAACTCCTCTTCTGCTGCTATGAAATCACCTAAAACTACATCGTTTTCTACTTCAGCGAGAGTTATGGTACATAATGCACCATCTACTCATGCGTCGGAGATAAGAAGGCTCCAAAAACCTTCAGTGCCTATCTCCCTACCACTATCTAATCTCGCACCAGCCACCTCTATGCCATCATTTGGGTTAACTTCAGCGCCTACCCCTCTTCCATTATCTAATCTCGCACCAGCCACCTCTATGCCGTCATTTAGGTTAACTTTAGCGCCTACGCCTCTTCCATTATCTAATCTCGCACCAGCCACCTCTATGCCGTCATTTGGGTTAATTTCAGCGCCTACCCCTCTTCCATTATCTAATCTCGCACCAGCTATCCCGTCATTTGGGTCAACTTCAGCGCCTACCCCTCTTCCATTATCTAATCTCGCACCAGCCACCTCTATCCCGTCATTTGGGTCAACTTCAGCGCCTACCCCTCTTCCATTATCTAATCTCGCACCAGCCACCTCTATCCCGTCATTTGGGTCAACTTCAGCGTCTACCCCTCTTCCATTATCTAATCTCGCACCAGCTATCCCGTCATTTGTGTCAACTTCAGCGCCTACCCCTCTTCCATTATCTAATCTCGCACCAGCCACCTCTATCCCGCCATTTGGGTCAACTTCAGCGTCTACCCCTCTTCCATTATCTAATCTCGCACCAGCCACCTCTATCCCGTCTTTTGGGTCTACTTCAGCGCCTAGCCTTCTTCCATTATCTAACCTCGCACCAGCCAACTCTATCCCGTCATTTGGGTCAACTTCAGCGTCTACCCCTCTTCCATTATATAATCTCGCACCAGCCACCTCTATCCCGTCATTTGGGTCAACTTCAGCGCCTACCCCTCTTCCATTATCTAATCTCGCACCAGCCACCTCTATCCCGTCATTTGGGTCAACTTCAGCGCCTACCCCTCTTCCATTATCTAATCTCGCTACTTCTTTACTTCCGTCTATTTCAACAACCCCTGACCTCACGCAGATTTCTGCTCCGGCATCCACTACACTAGCTTCTTGTGCCTCATCAATCTCCCCCTTAATTGTTTCAACTTCCGTAGTGACTCCCACGCAAGCTGCTACTTCTGCCGTAACCGCCGTTTCCCCTTCCGTCGCTCGCCCGACACTTCCTAAGGACAAATCTGCGTATACCACGTCGCGAGCCGAACCTAACTCGTCACAAACTATTACTAAACGGCACATCCGATGTGAATTTATTAAATTAATAAGTAAAATTACTGTACTAGATGAAGAATTAAAACAAATGTGTAACAGAACCGTGAAAGGAATTCATACGAATTCTTTGAAATTTCAAGAATCTATGAAACCTCTTTACGACTATTGTTTATTAAAAAACAATGACGTAGCCGTAGAGGCAAATTAAAATTAGCTAATTGTTTTGCTTAGGCCCAATAGTACTTATACTTTTAGGATTGTACCGTTCCAGGTCATCGGGGTGCTTTAAACAATAGACGATTTTATGTTTACTCTATAATTATCCACTCCGTACCATAGAATATCCGAAATAATGTAATGTTACTCACTATGAAAATAATGAACGCAATGAGATTGCCCACCCCTGGATGTGCTCTCGGGACGTAACTCCGACAATTATGTACAGCCTCGGCTCGACCAAAGATTAAAAATAAACTCTCATACATCTTTATCTTTTTATTTCTAGACATCCCTCTTACACTATCCCTCGGTTCCACATGTCAAGCAATATGGAACTCTTTAAAACCCGTACATCACACATTTAATACTAGAGATCATCGCGCTCGAGGCATCATTAACGAACGTGTCACAAACAAGAAACATATTTTATAGGAGAATAATTTGTACACAATTATTATTTTATATTTGACATGAACGATCGAGGCGTCCTCTATTACCTAAGCAACAGACGCGCGAGCGAGTGCGAGGAGCGAGCTAGAGCTTGCTGTGCGCGCCCTTGCGAGGCACCGGCGCGTGCGGCGCGGGCAGTGGCCCCAGGCCTCTGCGGCTCTTGAACTCCACCAGGTCCGTGATGAGGGCGGGCTGCAAACGGCCAACTCGTTTATCAGGGCGGTTCACCGCTTGGAATAAATCGGAAACGAGCGCTCACCCGCCTACGCTCGTCCTCGGACGCTCGAGACGCGTCTTCGCCTTCCGCGTCCGCGTTTCCGGCGTCCGCGTGTCCGGCCCCGCCTTCCGCCACGGACACCACGTGGACGGACAGCTTCCGAGCCTCCGGCGACGAAGAGTGGACGTGTCTCTGAAAGCACCCGACCGACGCGTGAAGAACGGCCTCGAGGAGGAGACCGCGAGGAGGGTAGGAGGGAGTAGACGCTCACCGAGTAGAAGTCGAGCAGCTCCCGCTTGGTCACCGCGTTCAGCTCGTCCACCTCCACGCGCGCTCTCTCGAAGTTGTACATCTACGGACAGGACGTCGGCTGAGCGGAAAGGTCTCGTCGGAGCGAATCGAAAGACGAGAACCGAAAAGACGCGTCACCTGCGACGTGATCTCTCCCCAGACGCGGCCGGCCTTGTCCGACAGCCTCTTCGGCCGCTCCAGGCGCTCCGCCGCCAACGACGAGCGGTGCTTGAGGAACTCCTCCTCGCTCATCTTCTCGAGGTACTCCCGCGCCGAGTCCAGGAAGGCGACGATGCGGGAGTCCAGGTGGGCCGGGTGGCGGTCGCCCTGCACGATTACGCGCAGCCCCTGCGCGCCCGCCGAGCGCCGGACGCCGCTGAACACGATGTAGCCGAGCTGCTCCCGCGTGCGCAGCGCGTGGAAGCAGGGCTCGCCCACCACGTGCGCCAGCAGCTCGAGGGTCACGTTGGCGCGCGACGAGCGGCCGCCGCACCACAGGTACACGGCGGCGCACGACGAGCGGTGCACGGAGTGCGGACGCGAGCACAGGTACCATGAGCCGGCGTCGAGCTCCACCTCACGAGACGGCGTCAACTGCGCCGCGAGCAGAGGCACGGCGTCCACCGGGAACCTGCGAACGGAAAGATCAATCCGGGAACCCGGGGAGGGGCGATCGACGAGCGCGACGGAGCCTCACGTGGCCTCGAGGTGCGCGGCGAGCTCCAGGGCGGTGCTCCGGCTCACGTTGCCCATCACGAGCGCCTCCAGGTGCAGGCTGCGGCGGACGCGCGACACGAAGTCGTCCAGCATTTCCGGCGTGAGGCCTGGGGACGCGACGGGGCTCGTTAGGCTTTCGGGTCGGGACGGGAATCGCGGGCGACGAGCGGGGCGCGAAACTCACGCTGCGCGGCCTCCAGCAGGTCTCGGCGCGTCCACACCTCGGCGGACAGGCACAGCGCTTGCGCGTACACGGCGTGCTGCGGGAGCGCGTCAGATTGGTTAGAAGGCTCGTCCGCCGCGTCGACCGAGGTCGGCGAGGGTCGGCGAGACGCCCACCTGGTAGGGTTGCTCCGCGTCGAAGTTGGCGAGGGCTCGCAGATGCGCCTCCTTGAGGATCTCAAAGCGGCGCGGGTCGACGCGGAACGACAGCAGCGCCTCCGCCACCCGCCGCGCCAGCGCCGCCAACCTGTCGTCGAAGCCCGCCGCCGTCACCTGCGCGAAACGGACGCGTGATCGGCCGTCGGGGGCGGAAGAGGGACGAAGGCGGGCCGGACACTCACGTTGATCGAGCGCTTGGCGTTGGCCACGCCCCAACGCAGGGAGGCCAGCTCGGCGGCGTACAGCTCCTGCTGCAGCGCGTCACGCAGCAGCGCCGCCCACAGCGCCGCGAGGCCGGCCGCCGTCGGCGACGAGTACAGCAGCGGACTGGCGAACTCCAGGGTGATGAACGCTTTCGGCAGTCGGAACTCGTCGTCTCGCTTGTACCACACGCGCATCAGCGGCGTGTCCTGGAACGACCGGCGTCCGGGTCAGCGGATCGGAGCTCGAGGGGCTCGAGGGCGTCCCGGCGAGGCCTCACCTTGACGATCAGCGGCGCCGCCTGGCCGGCCGTGGGGTCGTCGTCTTCGATCATCGTCAGTCTGCGGGGGATGAACTCGTTGGGCGGCGGCAGATGCAACTCAGCGCCACCTCGCGCCGTCCGCCATTTCTGGAATGGAAACGCAGTTGACGGACAGGGACGCGCGTGCGGCGCGGGAGGGCCCGGAGCCGCGGTCGTACCTGAAGAGTCTCGTCGTCGATATCCTCCTGCAGATACTTGGTGCCGTACCAGGGCTCCGTCAAAACGCAGCGGTCGGCGAAACGTCTGCAATTTGACGTAAAATATATATTTTAAACTTGACTAGAACTCGCGAGACTCGGTAACGGATAAAGTCACTCGCTTGGCGACGACGGCCAATCTGACGCGGTCCGGCGTAAGCAGCTCCAGCGTCTCTCGGATGAGGTCCGGCCGCCACTCCGACAGCAGGTACTGCGCGCTGAGAACTTCCTCCGTCGGGTACTCCTGAAACGAGGCGGGCGAGTCCGTTCGTAAGGGGAAACCGTAAAGGCGATCGTCGCGAGCGACGAGCCACGCGTTCGCGGACGAAAGGCACCTGCAGCTGATGCGCGTGCGCGTGGGCCAGGGTCCTCGGCTCGAGCGCGTCGCGAAAGCGGAACTCCAAGGCCGACAGCTCTCGCTGCTCGTCCCACACCCATCGCTGCTCGCCAACCTCGCGAAGCATCGCCAGGTACTGCGGACAGAGACGGACGCAATAGACGCGATCGGCTCGGATCGACGAGCGGCGCGTCGGGTCGGGCGGTCACCTCGAAGAGCAGGGTCACGACGTCGTCCGTGTGCTCGACGCCCTCCTCGGTGAGGTCCACTTGCACGCTGAAGAAGCCGAAGCCGCGCGCGCCCAGACGGCTGCCGCCCACCAAGCTGGCGAACGAGAACACGTTTCGGTGCCGGGGCTCGTCTCGGTCGCACGCGGGTCGAGGACGGAACTCACCTGTTGCACCAGCCGCGAGCCTTGAGCGCGGCGAGAAGGCTGCCCGGCCCCTCGTGGCCCAGCAGGTGCGACAGGTACTGACTCGGCTGCGACGTGCGAATTGTGTCACGTTTGATATCAGGTCTGACGACGGTATCGTTCGAAGGCCCGGACCGACGATACACGAGAAACTATTTCACACGGCGGAGGAACAGTAATGTATTCTCCGTCGTGTGGTGTATCGTCAGTGTGGCGGTGAATATGAACCCTCACCCCGCTTTTGTAGTGTCGACGGAAGTCGGGAAGGGGGAAGTCGACGGACAGCGAACGCAGGTCCTTGACGGGCTCGCAGTAGGCGCGCTTGCGCAGGCATTCTCGGGGGAAGGGAGACTCGTCCCAGCGGGGTGGGGACGCGCCGCCCGCCTTCACCGAGCCGAACAACTCCGACACCAGCGCCTCCAGCTCGTCCGTCGACTCTGCCGGCGCGATCGAGGAGAGTTTAACGAGAGTCAGGAATCGGGAATCGCTCGACAGCGCGAAGGAAGACGCACCTCTCCCCACGACGACAAGCGCCATGATGTCGGCGGAGTACCACCGCGCGTGGAAGGCGAGCAGCTCGGCCCGCACGTCGACGCCCTTCCGCCGCGGGATCGTCTCCAGCGTCTCTCGGTTACCTGCGACGACGAGGCGCGTCAGCGGAACGAACGATGAGATCGCGGGGACCGCAAAGCGAGATACCAACCGGTGCCGAACTTGTGGTACGGATGTCCGGGGTCCGCCGTGCTCTTGTTGAGCTGCTCGAGGCGCCAGCCGTCCGACGCGCGGTTCTTCTCGTGCTCCGAGTCGACGGCGCTCAGCTCGCGGCCCGTCGCGCTCTCCGTGAACAGCGGCGCGATGAAGAACTGCGCGAAGCTGCAGAGGGCGTGAGGTGAGCGAGAGTGACGGGAGCCGACAGGGGGCGAAAGGGGCGATCGGGCCGATTGGTACGTACATGTCGAGGGTGGCGCCGAGGTGCGACGGCAGCACGTCGAAGTAGAAAGTCGTGTGGTCGGCCGCCGTGCTCGCGTTGGACGACCCGCCGTGCTCCGACAGGAATTTGCTGTACTCGTTCTCCTACCGAATAGAAGTCGGAAAGTATTACTCGGTTTCAAAGCGAACGATTGACATTAAAATGGCGCATCACCTGGGGATATTTCTCGGTGCCTAGAAACAGCATGTGTTCGCAGAAGTGCGCCAGGCCGGGCAGTTCCTCGGGATCGCTGAGGTACCCTGCCACAACACTTCGTCATTGCCCATACGCCTCGGACCTTTCATGGAGGGAGCGGTCCGAAGGGCGCGGCCGAGCGCGATACGTACCGACGTTGACGTCGAGTGCGGCGGCCGCCTTCTCGGTCTCGGGGTCGCTCACCAACAACACCTTCATGCCGTTGCCCAGCTGCAGCCCTCTGCAAAATAATCACTATGCACAAACAGAGACCATAGAAACATACTTAAAACGTGCCTTGTTCTTTAATTTTTTTTTATTTTGTGTTTTGTTAGTAATAAATGTTATGTCTATGTGAATAATTTTGTCAGTTTCCTGTATACATTTCTGGCCATCTCGCTCGGGTCACTTTATTTATTTACGTATTTGGAAAATATCATACCGGTATACTCTCTTGTCTTCTGGACTCTTGATGATTTTCTCATAGCGTCGCAGCACTCGGTCGACTCCAGTAGCAGGAAGAGCGCTGCCTCCGGAAGATGGCGGAGTGGCCGGAGTGCCCGGGGCACGTCCCAATGCCGCCTCCGGCATATTGTGCTGCGCTCGACTTGTCTGCCAACTGCAACATGATTTGTATATATAATGCAAATGCATAATATATAAATGAAACTGCATGTGCACATTTAAACAGTGACATATCACGAAATATTATCAAATAATAATAATAGCGAGTCCTCCAACACTATACTATAATCTAAAAAATATAGAGCAAGTACATAAACAATATATAAAAAATAAACAATTTAAATTTTATATCTGTATATAATATAATTGAGGTCTCTTAAAATGTACATTGATTTTGTTCTATTTTACCCCTAGAAGTATTATTAACACCTCGGCCCACCAATCTACGTTGGGTATCTCTATAAAATTGTCATATTCATTTCCTTTATTTACCCTTTCCAATTCATCACACACACTTGTGCCACCATTGGTGTTATATGAAGCAGAGTCCATTTCTTTTGTTGGTCTTTGTTTCCCCTCTCACTCTGTTCTTTAATTAGTTTTCCTGAAACTTTAATTAAGTGATCTAATCTTTGATTCTTTGGAACCACTTATAATATCAATGAGACGCAATATGGACCAAATGAGTATCTAAGTGCGTAAATTGAGTCCACACTACATTGCATTATCGGAACAGCCACCCTACCCAGTTTGCAGCATTCCTCCTGCCAACAATGAAATCATCTTTGAAAAACACCCAGACTAACTCTGTTACTGTTATTAGTAAATGCGCAACCTAAATCAAGTGCTGTGAAATACGTCTCCCTCGCTGAAGCAAATACATAATTTGCGGTTGGTTGGCAGCGGATATGTATATGTTTCTAAAGCCTCATTGATAGTACTCTGTCACCACATAATCTCAATCTTATTCCTCCTGATTTGTTTACAGTAAGTAAAACAGGTGTAGACCCCTCAGAAGCGGCTATTGATATTAGTACACCTTCTCTTCCTTTATATTTGCCAGTCAGTAAGATTTAGCTCATGAACACTGCTGGAGTCATCAGTCCATGTCTTAAAACTTAATTGGACATAAAAAATCTTGCTCCCATGTCAGTTTGAAGTTGTATAGGTATACCAGCCTCATTAAGACAAACCTCATATAGTGGAATATGATTAAGTGATTATGTAGTAAATGTGATTTAAATCATAACCATTTTCATATAAGCAATTTATTCTTGACTTCTTTCAAATATTTTTTTTATGTTACTTATTTTGTTTGCTTTGAAAAAACAATGCTCTCAAGCATGCAAGTCACTACATCAATTAAGAAAACAGTATCTGATATCTTAAATTATCATGTTTCAATGGCCAATACTGAAATTGTTCAATGCTCATTTCAAAATTTAATCTGAATCTCTCTCTGACTCTACATATGTTATAAATTAATAAAATTACAGCCTATGTGTTACTGATGTCTTAAGGATGATGGAAATCTTATAGTAATAAATGTGTAAGATTTTCAGTACATTTTTTTGCTTAACCTAACCTAACCCAACAGATCCTGTAATCTAAGTTCTTATCTACTAACACTTAAATTCTTACCTTATAGTAGTCCTGTTAATATTGCGCCTAAAGGATATACTACAGAGTCCAGTTATAAACAAGCGTCTTATAGCCAGCTTGTGCCTTTAAGAAAAACAAGGTCAGTTGTTTCGATAGCACAATATCAGGCAAGGTAAGTGAAACCAATTAGATGCTGTTATTGTTATTATTAAGGGCTAATCGGTAAAAGTTTTCTACTGTTATGAAATTGAAATACGGCCTTGTTATATATATTATTTTGAATGTTTTCACAGAATATGAAACTCTTTTTTTTATGACCTAGTGTTTACAAATTTTTGACAATTAAAGATAATGTGCCCCACAGATTCATAATTTGTATTACAATTTACAATGTGAACAGGTTTTCTTCGCATTCGGTACCTCAACGAGTTTGACGACATTTGACAATTTTGAGGGTGACATTTGAGGTGCCTCATGTATGAGGTGCGCAACACTAATTCGCAATAATGCCTCCGCTTTTATTTCCTCGCTTTTGTTTATTAAAATTCCTTTTCCTACTTCAATCTCTATCCTTCTATCTAATATAAATATTAATATATATAGAATTTTAGCCAGTTTCATTTTTCATAAGAATATAAAATTATAATCATTTATGTACTTATTATATACCTAATTTATCTGATCCGGTTAAACTTTCCAATATGGACCGTCGATATTTGAGATTTTAGGGGTGGAAAGGAGGGGAGGGGTTGAGGGCTACCCTCCTATGCCATCCCCAATCTGCTCCATAACCATGGGGGGTTATGGAGATATTCATGGTTAAAGTTTTGAGGTTAGAATGGTAACGATTTAGAAACCGTGGCCCAAATTCGATGATACTGATTATGTAGGTACTCTGTACCTTGATTGGAACACCTCCAAGTGATTTTTGCTGCCAGAGTTGCATCTAAGTATTAAAAAAAAATGATTTGAAATTTTGTGTAGTGTATTCAAATTCGTAAATA
Organism: Pieris brassicae; assembly: GCF_905147105.1. NCBI lineage: Eukaryota > Metazoa > Arthropoda > Insecta > Lepidoptera > Pieridae > Pieris > Pieris brassicae. Next base: position 11,760,361 of record NC_059669.1, on the reverse strand, counting down.
AATCGTACATCTTCTACTTTTTTTTATTGGTTATTAGAGACGTGACATTCTGTATAAAAATCGTTTTTTTTATATTTACCGATTTTTTCCTAATTTTTGAACTTTAAGTTTTAGAATATTAACCACTTTCACGCGCCAGAAACAGTTATTAAAAAAAATATTAATATACTAACCTAACCTAACCGAACAATAGATAATAATTGGTTTTTGGACTGCTCCGGCGCTACGGGAAATGCAGCCCAGCATTACTCAAGCCTCCGTAGCTTCGGCTTTTTGGTCCAGCCAGCCAGCCGTAGCCGCTACGGCTTGCATAATACCTGTGCTTTGTTACAGCGGTTGAGGGCTGCTCTTCCTGCGCGCCGAGCTTTTATATACACTCTAGGGGTAGGTCAGACAAGACCACGTGGATAGTACTTTTGGATAGGTTTGGTTGGATTGGTTGGGTACTTTTTGGATATTAAATAAGTAAGTAAACACTTAATTGTAGTAAGAATTAGATAATACAGAAAGTTACAAACAATGAAATTAATTTAGTAGTTCTTCGTATGCATCCAAATGATTTATCAAAATTCTTCAAAGAGTAGTATCGATACTTTCAAAATAATCGGAACGCTACAGTAAGTGATTGACATTTGACATCAATTATTTGTCAAATATATTTTGTAATGGCGTGTTATTTACCAATTTGTATGAAAAGTTTAAAAAAATGTATCTCATGAACCGTAAGTTTGCGCAACCTAAAACTTTGCAAAACTCATTCTTTTAGTGAGTACTACAATAAAAATATGGGCTTTTAAATCGACGGTCCATATTGGAAAGTTTAGCCTTCCCAATTCTACATAACTTTTCTTCCAATTAAACCAGTTTTAAAATCTTTTAAAACTGGTTATAATAATCAAAATAAACAACCTCGGATCACAGCGACTGGAAACGGCAAGCTGACAGAAACGGTTATCAGCAGTGTGACCAGATTTTAATCGAATCTACTGCTTGTGCAGGTTAAAAACAACTAAATTCTACCGAAAGGAACGAGAAATTACCAGAAATCTATTATATTTTTTTGCTGTCGTGTTACAACGTGAATGTTCTCTTGATTAAACGATAAAATAATAAAAGTAACAAAGATTAATTAAAGAAACCAATTTTTTTAAACTTAATTCTAAATAAACATACTATTAAAAAAAGAAAGTTAAAGTTAAGATTGTTCGTCTTTATGTTGGGTAACATTGTCATAAAGCTGTTTTGGGTCCATTAACTTGATCATACTTCTGTCAGGATTATATCGGCTACATCCTCCTTCCAACTGTCTTTTTCATGCATTATTGCAGCAACATTCTTATTATTAAATTGATTTCGATCTTGATTTTTAATCCTATTATATCCTATTAATATCGGAAACTATTCTTTCTACTATGTCGTTTGACAAAGGTAGTATCGTCATTTGCTTCACAAATCGGGACAAATTTGGTTTGCTATTCGCATCACAGATTTGGCTGACTTCACTCCAAAATTTATCTACCATAAAAGTTTCAGACGTTGAACTTGAAGTTGACAATAAATTAGACACGGAAACATCTAATTTTAGTTCCCTATATTCATTGTCAGCAATTTGCATGTTTTTGTTGCAACTAAGTTAGGAAACCGGAGTATTTTTATCAAAGTTTGAAATTCACCATACACTGCTTTTTGGGAATCGATGAACGACAAATCCTACAAGAAATTATCTTGTACTAGGCAGTCTTTGGAGAAATTGGTTACTCAACTTGATCAAAAATGATTGACATTGTTAAAGAACTCTTCAATTTTAGATCTCATTCAAACATCATCTTTGAATAATTCCAATGTCATTGCTACGTTTGTGCCCAGGTTCAGGTTGTGTATAAGAAGGAAATGCATTCTTGAATTTGGATCTATTGACTGAAGCGAAGTAGTTTTTATATAATTTATCTTCATAAAACAACTCAAAATGGAACTCATCATGTTTTTTATGTATGTTTCAATTTTATGAATAAGGGTCTGATCACTTTGAAAACTAACGTAAAATTTTGTAGTTATGGGTAATATGAAATCTAAAAAGTAAAGATAAAGTTTTGTTTCATCGCTGTTAAGGTGATCAAATATAAATTGACAAGTAGCATTTGCATTGCCTAAAATCTCATTTTGAAAAAAGTTTTTAATGCTGACCACTGCTCTATAATTCGGCGAATGCATTGATGTAGAGAAAGCCACCTTATATCATGATATCAGGTGGTATCATATGCTTCATATGGTGAGTTGGAGGGTCAGTAAAATTTTGAAATTCGGTAAACTCTCTTTGTCGTTGGCTACTGTGAGAGAAGTATGAATAAATATCTTTGACAAACAACTCTGTACAACGAGGTAATTTTTTGCATGCATAACTCACTGAAAGACGAAAAAAAATGCAGTTTGGGTTGACTTCCCTAATTTTAGATACCACGGTATTTCTTTCGCCAAACATAACATTTGTTGTATCAGCAGTGAACCCTATTAAATTGGGTATGTTAAGATTTCTTTCAGATAATGCACTGTTAAACAATGCAATGTTAAACAATCAAACAAATACTGCGCAGTATCACCTTTTAAGTCGACCATACACAAAAAAATTGTTTGTGGAGACTGCATCTTTTCTGAGTAGTACTTTATTGCTGCTGCAAGTACCTTGGTAGTACTGACATCTGTGCTTTCGTCGATAATGAGCGAAAATACTGGGCTCAGTTTCATTTTCCAGTCTTGGACGTAATTCTGCAAGCATTTTTTCTTCGAAGTTATAACCTAAGACGTAGGAAATTGCGGCAAATTTGGTTCTTCTACAGGAAAAACGTTTTGCGATTTCAGAGTCATGAAATGCCCTAAAATAACTTCGCTTACGTGATCCATTACGCGAAAAGGAATATTATGTTCTACTAAGGTAGCTACAATGCTGATTTCTGCTTTTTTTACTTCTTCCGAAATAGTTGATGTTTTAAAAATCGTATCAATCTATAACGAACAAAAGTTAAAAATAAGTATGCAGGACATTTCATATAGCGCTATATAGTATCAAAAACTTAACAATTTTAACATATCATTTAACATGCATAAACACACATAGTTGTATAGTAAATGTTATGTAAATGTGTAGATAATAAACGTACTTAAAACAGCGAAGTATAAAAAAAATCTTTACAAGAATAATTAACTAAGAATTACATTCCACATATTAATTTAAGTACCTTGCGTATGTCCTTTCATATTTTTTATATGCTTTGATGTAGCCATGTGTTCCTGTAAAGACGCCACTCTACTCAGTACTTCACAGTTGCATGAGTACTCGTAGTGTTTACTTTAGATAACCAACTTTTAAATGAGGGATCTTGCTCCCATTCATCGCGATATCCTTGTGTATATTTACGTTTTATTTTAAACTCGATTATATTAATTCTCAGTAAAGGAATTCCCACTAGTCTATCACACTCTATGTTATGATGTTTAAATTAATATTTTGTCAAAGAATATGTAACATTTCATTACTGTTGGAATTTTTTTCTTTACTGTATAGAATTCCTTAACTTTATTCCCAATTAACTGTAAATCATAACTGTCCAAGTCGATTTTCTTTCTCCCTCAGCCCTCAGCTACGATTCGCCGTATCGTAGTATTGTAGTATTGGAAACCCCTATAAAGAAGTCACAATTAAGTACCGATGAAAAATATAATATAAACTAAAAGTATCAAACCCACACAGTCCAACATACCTGACAACTTTACCATGCGCTTAAAAACTGAATATTGAGTGTAATTTGCACTTTCACTGTCCTAATAAGAACAATTATTTTTCGGATTTACACATCACTTCATACATTACATACATACGGAACGATCTACCTGATTCAGAATATGAAACTACTAGTAACGTTCTACTTTCTTACCACACCAAACCTTCGTGCATATAAATACGGAAGCGCATTTATATGCGCAAATATTTATGAGTGCGTTCAGAAATTATATTTAGTGTGAACTACATCAAGCTACAAATATACAACAAATCAAGGTACAATATAATGTTGAGTATTACTATTCGGTGATGGTTGCGAATTCATTAACACGACTTTTAATGACTACTGGGCGGTACGAACTGCTGCTGATGGTTTACCTGGTCAGCTAGTCACTAAGATAAACTATGGTTATTCGATAATAATAACTTAACTGAACTGAAAAGGAAGCGGCAGAAAAACTACACAAAGCCTTAAATACTGTTAAAAAAATTGCATAAAAGACTAAAGCAGTTTACATAAACTTTAACAACAAACTATCAAAATATTATCAGCCAGTATATATTGATAACGTCGTAGTGTAATTTCAAAATTCCGCTTGGTATATCGATAGGTCTTCGTCACCGTAAATCGTACTGGTTGCTCGGATGGCATTTTACTTTATTAGTACTACTTCGTGCAGAGAAAATTTATTTAAAAAAAATTACATCAACTTTGAATTAAAATTCACATTCAAACCAAATCAAAAGCTTTAGTCAATCGCAACAATACAGGTTCATCATATTTTAATTATTTATACCCTCATATTTCTGATGGAACATGAAACAACCCTTAAATAAATTTGACATGCAATTAAAATTAAAATATTGCAGTAGAATCGCAATATATTGCTTGGCTGTAAGAAAGCCTTACTGTATGTCGAAAACTTTTCGATAGTAATCTGTCTTGACTCCAAGGCGTCTTGTCAGATGCCAGTAGCCACATCGTACATACTCCATAGTCCATGGTAATTGTTAATGTTATTTGAAACAGCGAGAAAATAAACATGAGTTTGAAAATGTTGAAGTCCGAAGAAATATAATATTAAACTCGAAATTGTTTTTAAGACGCTTTCTATGCTTTACTTTAGTTTATAATTCTTAATATAAACTAAACGTAATATCGGAGTAGTATTTATTATCCGATATCGTTATCATTTACCTTGTGATTATTAAATTATTCAACTTTGTTATTATCATCTAAAGGATTGGATGACAAATCAGAAGTAGTTAATTACATATCACATCACACTCTTGCACAACTTAGTAGTTTATATTTATCTACTATTGATGTTTCTGTAAGCATAATACCGTGAGGGCTAAGGATTTCATGTGAAAGAAGATGGTAGTGTAGTGTTATAGAGTATTATGCAGTGGAAACAGCGCGTAGTACTATGGTCGTTCGTGGCGGCGTCCCTGGTGCAGCAGCCGTCACCGGAGGTTCGAGTGAGCGGCGGTTGGGTTCAGGGCATCATCAGTGCTGATGGCTCCTTCTTTCTGTACACTGGCATTCCTTACGCTACCGCCACCCGTTTTAGGGTTTGTCTTACACACCTTCTATTATCACATAGGTCTTTTACACCATAGGTATACACTATCAACTATACTTAAAGTGTGGTCTTGAAATTAAAAACTAGAAATTTAAACTTACTACTGTGTGATTCAGATTGAAACAGAAAAATGTATGACTGTATCTGTCAATATCTATATTTATCAAGAAAAATTTAGCTTCAACATTTTTATGCTATTTTAAAATGTAGGTACAATAAATATCTTCTTTTTCACCATGTTGGAGAATAACTGTAAATATTTATTTTTAAGATTTTACTAGTCTATCTTCATAATGATATTCTACAAATGTTTACAACAGCTACTATTTTTTGTACTAGAGAGAGCTTAATAGAAAGGAATGATACTCTTTAAGGAGTAGTTTACTGTCTAAGTAGGTTCACTCGGACACTTGAAAAGAGCTGATAATTTATAACAATATAATTAATATAGGTAGAAGGATATACTAACAATATGTTGATGACACTGGTGGAATACATTTACAGTCACATTGTTTAGTTTAGATTTTTTTTAAATTTAATAGTGAATTAAATGTTATTGAGGCTTAAATAAAACCATTTAAAAAAATCATATAAGTAATATAATCATTAAACTGTAAAGGAAAATATAAAACTGGATTTCCATCTAACTAGCCTATGTGCATAAGTTATTTCTTGACGTGACCATGGTGGCAGATATTTTTGCATAATGTCTCTTACAATTAAAAGACATTGATGTCAAGACAATAATAATACTTAATCTTATAGATTGAGGTAAGAAACATAGGTCAAACTAAGATAATGGAAAATGTCATGATTCAGTAACAAATTCTGAACCAACCCCATTGAAGATAAACAAGATAAGGCCTTCGAATTCCCCAGTAACCCTCATATTTTTGGTTCTCATATGATTTGTCTCCAACTCTACAAGAAACAAATTACTTCCCCTTGAAAATTATTCTCATAAAATGCCTTTTGTATTTGTTAAAGTACTTCATTTTTTAGTTCATCAGGGTCACTATCATCTAGTACTATTGAAACCTAGTTTGGCTCAAAACTTCACCCTCTCTCTTGGGGCTCTGTCCCTTAAATATTGAGTTTTCAAAGCAACTAGTGAGCGAATTGAGTGAAAGCATAATATAAGTATGTTAATTGTGAATGTTTATCTATAAGGTACCCTTGCAAGGTAATGCAATTACATATAGAATAACGATAACCGATATGATTAATAGGCCCCAGGACCGCCGCCTAAATGGGAAGGCATGCTGAGAGCTGTCAACGATATTGAGGTTTGCCCTCAAGTAAGCATCGTGACGGGCTCGGTGGTGGGCTCGGAGGATTGTCTTAAACTCAACGTCTACGTGCCAGCGAAGACGGTGGTGCGTCCGCGCGCCGTCATGGTATTTATACATGGTGGAGCTTTTATCGTCGGAAGCGGTGGTCGGTTTATTTATGGCCCGGAGTTTCTCATGAAAAAAGACGTAATTCTCGTCACGTTTAACTATAGACTCGGCGCTCTGGGATTCACATGCCTCGGTTTAAAAGAGGCTCCCGGTAATGCCGGCTTAAAGGATCAAATAGCCGCTCTGAAATGGGTTCGAGATAATATTAGTGCATTCGGTGGTGATCCGGACAACGTGACAGTGTTCGGAGAAAGCGCGGGTGCCACTTCCGCTTCTCTTCTGATGGCGAGTAACGCTGCCTCCGGCCTTTTCAAACGCGCTATCCTGCAGAGCGGTAGTGCGATATCGAACTGGGCTATCAATCGGGAACCTGTTCGGGTGGCGAGCCTCGTCGCCTCCAAATTAGGCTTTCATTCAGAGGACCCACACGAACTCTACGAATTTTTAAACAAAACTGATTATCGGGATTTGGTTCCAGTTATGCATGGTAAACCTGAAGAACTGTTTTTCGAGACTCAATTACTCCATTTGCCCTGCGTCGAGGAAATAATCCCAGGGGAGATGTCGGTGATCACAGATCTGCCTTGGAATTTAATTATTAATAAAAAAAATCGCGTTCCGGTCGTATACGGCACTAACTCACGAGAGGGAATGTTCCTGACTGCTGAGGTGGATGGCTCTGTTGAGGGAAGGAACGGTAAATACATCGTTGCAAGTGACCTAAGTTTCTCCAGCGTAGAGGAGGGCATGCGCGTATCCCGCGCCGCGCAAGACTATTATTTCGGCTCCGATCGTATTTCTATCGAAAGAATTAATAATATTACAGATCTATATACGCATTTATATTTCGAAGTTCCTTCTATTCTGGAGTCAGAGCTTCTGCTAAACGCAAGCAGTGAGCCAGTTTTCAACTATATATTTGATTACTCTGGCGAGCGTAACCTGCTAAAGTTTCGCTCGTCGCGAAGTGGCGGAGGTGAGAAGGGCGCATGTCATGGGGACGAGCTTTTCTATCTGTTTGATGCTGCCGTGCTGCCCTTTCGTCTGAGCGACGCCGACCGTGCTATGGTAGACTTCCTTACCTCCCTTTGGTCTAATTTCGCGAAATACGGGTTAGTTGACATAGTCAAATCATGTTCGGAGGCAAACAAACATAAGTAAAGCGTTAATAAAATGTGTATTGTATTACAGGAATCCGAGTCCGGCAAAGCAACCTAGTCTAGTCCATTGGGAGCCAAGCCATACGGGACAATTACGGTTTTTGCATATCGGGCAAGTGAGCCACATGGGTGCAATGCCAAACCCCAGTGCCTATCGCCTCTGGAGAGACATTTACCTCAGATATCGTAAAACTTACTACAAACAACCATCAATACTACAGCCAAGCTAAGTGCTAGCTAGTTTGACTAAAGTTTTGTGCTTGTAATATATAGTATTAGATAAGCTTCTCGTTCTTGTTTTATTTAATTAGTTTCTTATGACCTATTTGTTATCGTATCGTATCCATTGACCGGTGAAATCGCCCATGGGCACTAACACTGCCAGAAGGCTTGCATATGCCGCTGGAAAATTGTCTGGTCATAGATGACTCAAATCGCTCTTCGTTAAAGTGTATACGGTTAAGTGGAAGGGGATGGTACCGGGTAGCTCGCGTCCAGTGGTCCGAACAGTACTCCTGCGGGTCCAAATTTGTGCAGGGCTGCAAGCGGTGGCCCAGAATGAACCATCTCACCTTGCTGACCACACTAAGATAGTTAATCGATTATAAGCAAATATTCTTGTTCTAGGTTTCGTCAATACCATATAATTTCTGATCAAGGCTGATATTAGTAGACAATTCCTTTATATCAATCTTATTGTCCCCCACTGTCAAGGTGTATTTGTTTTGAATTTGATTTAAAGTTTGAATGAGTGATTCCAACAAATTTTCAATGTTTGCGAAGAATGGAAATCGATAGTAGCAATACTATAATTAGTATTGCTATGTCGTAATCGATTTTTAAAAATACCATCACATCACATACGTGCGGTGTATTTGCAGGTAGGTATAGCGTTCATGAGGCCCCATAAATTTTGATCGATCCAGCATTCGGTTTGTTTAAATGTTTAACAGTTACAAAGCCCATAAACATTTTGTATTGGATTCTTTTTTTAAGTGTTTTTAATAGTTATTCTGTTATAAGTCATAAATACTGTTGGCTTGTGGACAAAATGGCGGAGAAGACTAAATCAGTTTACATAAACTTTACCAACAAAAAGATAGATACTTACGATTGCGATAGAAACTTGGAAGAAAGTCATCAAAGTGTTTTCCAGTACATAAAACAGAACATACAATACATAGAAAAAAATCAAACACCAAGCCTGCAGTAAGGATGTGTAAAGGAATACAGCAACAGCTCACTAAAATAATATCATATATGTCTGAATAGGTATAAGTAGTATTTAAGATATTGTCTTTGAACAATAAATCAGATTTGAATATTGCTCTGTCGTATTAATTTCTCGCTTTCTCTCAAAGTGGCGAAGACTGCTTCAAGCCCTTACCCCTTGAGATAATCCCACCACCTTGAACCTTTGATCCTACCCATAGGGCTCCGTCTGTAGGGCTTAGGGATCCCTAGGGTTGTTAGGTTCCTACATTGCACCCTCATATATTTAGTTATCTAGAGTAGCTTGGTCATACATACATTACATATACTATACAGATACTCCCGACATTCAATACATATAAAGTTTAAACACATTTCATTTCACAGTCCACTAGCTAGCATATATCCATATCTTTAAAAAATATGGAAATTGTTTAATAATTTTATTTTCTGTCAATATAATGCGACACGGATATATTGTCTTGTTGAATGAATTGTGTGATGCGCTCAGACAGAGCAATGACGGCGGCTGCGGTGTTGGCGGAAGGTGGGCGTGGAAAGAGCCCCGCGTCTACCACGCGAAGCCCCCGCACCTGCCGCACGCGCCCTCGTTCATCCGTTACACGCCCCAGAGCCACCGTGCCTGTCGCGTGGTGCACAGAAACCGTCATGTGGCGGACGTAGCACCGCCAATAATCTGTGCTCTCCAGCATTGTGCACCCTGGTAGCTTAGGCCTTAGTATTGACGCATTATAGTTCCTGTATTCTGGTGTCTGTGTCAAATCGTCCAGAATTCTAATAGCACGCACAGCTTCTTCAACGTCCCGTTCGTCTTCCAAATAGTTGGGCGAAATTAGTGGGGCTTGAAATGTGTGTGTGCTCGCCAGGCGCACGTGGCCGCGTGACTTAGGCTGCAGTACCACCGCCGTTACGACCAGTAGAGCATGTCGCTCGTTGACAGCTTCGAGCTGGTGCACGAAAGCCGCCTCGTGACGCGTTACTTGCTCGTATAGAGATCTTCCCGTTCCCATAAAGCCCCGCTCAAAGTACGAATGTATGTATTGAACCGTAGGTCGTTCGCACTGATTACCATCGTTTCTCAATTGTTTTGTTTTGAAGTCGTAACATTGTGTATTAAGAAAAGCCGTTAGATCCGATAAGCCGGATGTGGCGAGAGGTCCTTCTCGCATCGCCACCCAACGGATTCCTTCCTTCAGTTTAGAAAGGATCATCTCGATCGATGACTTAGCCTTTTCGTTTATCGATATAAATAGTAGTGGCGCGACATGGTCAATGAGACCTTCCCCGACCGATAGATCTGCTCGCACCGGGATATTAAGTCGCCGCAGATGGTCCGCTGGCCCAACACCGGACCTAAGTAGAATCTCAGCCGAACCAATGGCCCCTGCCGCGAGAATAACTTCTCGTTGTGAAAATATCCGGTAAGTTCGGTCGTTCCGAGCGATTTCGACTCCAAAAGCCTCACCAACATCGTTAATAAGCACACGAAGGCAGGTGGAATGTGTAGCGAGGCGCAGGTGTGGTGAAACACCGGGAAGCCGCAGGTATGCCTCGGCAGTGTTAACGCGCTCCCCGCCTGACGTGAATGATAGTACCCGAGACACTCCGATTTGGGACTCAGCGTTTAAATCAGGGTTAGATGTAAAGTTCAGAGAGTTAAAACCTTTCAAGACCCGAACTTGCCATGGATTTTCCGAGTCTCCAAAAAACCCGACAGGGACGACGCCGTCCGTATTGTGATAAGACGCTGACGACATCGGTAACTGATGTGAATTTTGTAGCCCCTCAGAACGCAAGAAGAATGGACGAATTTCTGGCCAGGTCCAGCCGGGCAGGCCGAAGTCGTAATCGGCGGGGTGCCCACGAGTATACATCATTAGATTAATGGCAGTAGAGCCACCGAGCACGCGGCCACGACTAAATCGGCAGAATCGGCCGATAGACGATAGGCACGAACGACCATTGGGTTGCGTTGGATAGCTATAGTCCGCAGCTGAGCCGATGAGACCCCCGCCTATTCCTGGTAGCCGCGTCAACAGGCCGGGCGTACCACCCGCTTCCAAAAGCAGCACACCGCGTGCAGCTTGTGCTAGTCGAGCCGCTGCTACGCCACCCGCAGCACCCCCGCCCACAACTATGTATTCGAACATTTCTCCATCTGGTACAGAACAGTTAGAAAACGATTTTGAAAAGGTAGCGAACATAATCCTACATAAAGTTCCAGAAAGTATACATACCATGAATATCATTTTCCGGATAGACCGGTGAGTCGAAAGAAGAAATTGAGAGATCGAGCGACGTAACCCACACCAGAGACACCCATGCCAGCGTCAAGCATATTAAACTGCTTCCTGAAAAGATAAAAATCATTTCCATGTTTTTATAGTTCACGCTTTCTTACCGCAGTTTATTTATTGTTACAGGCTTAATCTCCAAAGGCGCCTGTATTCAATGAAGTTATACAATGTAACGCTTTAAATTTCGGTCTGCGTTCATCACCCCAAATACATAATTTTCAGGTCACACACGAAATAAAAACAAATATGAGAAATTACTTAGGCAAAACAAGCTAAAGTATATTTACAAAATGAAAAAAAAACTTTTATTATACGCACTAAGAAATAGTAGAAATTTTGTTAGTTTAATAAACAGACGATAAAACAAGGTCTGATAACATATATACAGCTAATAATACGAGTAACTGCCGTTTTATGTAGGTGAGTCCTTGCTTTGGCCACATTCAGCAACGTTGGATGATGTCGGCGCCTGACACAACCCTGATGGGCAATGTGCCCATCAGCTAAGCTGTAGTTCTGCCGAATTGCTGTGCTTGCCATGTAACCTTTTTATTAAGTACATTGCAAGCGTGGCGAATTCGAAGCTAGTTTGAGTTCATAGAACCAAGATTAAATAGGATCCTCACCGTATTTCCTAAAATGAATGTGGTTCCAATATTTGCGTTGTGGGTCCAGGCTCCAAGATCACCTTATTATATATTTACATATTTAGGGAACCCAAATCGCGGAATTATGCTCCAATTGACTTCTCACCAGTAACCAGGGCATCATATAATACTCTCACAGTAGTAATATTCATAAAATCCTTTGATTTGATACAAACCCTCGTTTTGTCTGTAGGATTTTCGTTAAATCTGTCTTTTGTATTGACGAAATATCAAGTCTGTACTTGCGTCAACCATTTGATTGATTTCGATTCTATTGTGTATAGTAAAGGCACGCTAGAGCGGGTAAAACTCATGCTAAACGTTATGAGTATAGCAGAGTCCGTAATGGGTCCGTTCCGCTCGCAGTGGTAAAAAACAATGGTCTAAGGTAAGCCAGTTTCCTCACGATGTTTTCCTTCACTGTTGGAGCTAATGTTAAATGCGCACATAGAAAGAAAATCGACATACAACACGGACTCTATGTAGTTTACATACTGTTCTCTTTCTGTATATATGATACCCAGAAATGTAGCATTTTAAATTTTACTACAAAAAAGGTAAAACTGCAACGTAAACCGCGAAAAAAATTGCGATGTTGACGACGACGATGACCTAGTGCAGTGTAGCACAGAGTTGGTGCTGAGAGTAACATAAATTTGGTTTCAGCGTTTTCAATCGGGAAATTTTGATGTCAAAGATGCACATCGCTCTGGTCATCCTATTACGGATAAAATGGATAGCATTTTTGCAAAAGTGGAGCAAGATCAGCATATCAGTAGTTACGACGTAGCTGATGAACTCGGAATTGACCACAAAACAGTTTTGGCGCATTTGAAAAAATCTGGGTACACAAAAAAGCTCGATATTTGGGTACCTCACGAGCTCACTGAAAGAAGCCTAATGAACCGTGTACATATTTGTGATTCTTTATTACGACGTATTGAAACCGAACCATTAATAAAAAAGCTGATAACTGGTGATGAAAAGTGGATCACGTACGACAAGAACGTGCGAAAAAGTTCATGGTCGAAGGCCGGTTAGGCTTCACAGACTGTGGCGAAACCCGGATTAACTCGCTACAAGGTGATGCTGTGTGTGTGGTGGGATTGGAAGGGCATTATTCATTATGAGCTGTTACCACCAGGCAGGACCATTGATTCGGAACTGTACTGCGAACAACTGATGAGATAAAGCAAAAATTTCAGAGAAAGCGGCCGGAATTAATCAACAGACGGGGTGTGGTTTTCATCATGATGACGCTAGACCTCAAACATCTTTAAACTCACTCAGAAAAAAATAAGAGAGCTTGGCTGAGAGCTGTTAATGCATCCGCCCTATAGTCCTGACCTTGCACCTTCAGATTTCCACCTGTTTCGGTCTCTTTAGAATTCTTTAGGCAGTGTCAGGTTAACATCACGAGAGGACTGCCAAAACCTGTATTTTGATCAGAAGAAAATGGTAATTAATGTAAATAGACTATATTTAAAAATGTTGTGAATTTTAATAAAAAATGCGAAGAAACTTTTTCCCTAACCTATTCCAACTTTGTAATTAAGTAAAAAAAATATATTTAAAAAATCAATTCAAGTGTACTAAGTTTATGTCGGCGATTCGCCACAATTATCCTGTACAGACTCCATTATAATAAAACACACACGTCATATCGCTTAGTTTAATTATGACGGAGAGACACCTCTATATAGAGAAAGAGACAGGGATCGATTATTGAACGGAAAAATGTCTTCCAAAACACGATCTGAATTTTAACAAAGACAAGACCTGCCGATAAACTCTTGACGATAATGACGTCAGTAGATTAGTTTGTTGGCATCGGCCATTTAATTCCGACATTAGAGTCTATTTTAAAGGCTTCTGCTTGGTTCGACCACTAAATTGAACCAACCAGTTCCTGTATTTATGGCAACCAGAATTTGTAATAAACAAATTTCGTGACATTTCGTGTACTCGTTCCACGAGCGAACCCGAATCGACTACAGAGTCAAGCGGTAGTCATATGAACTTTAATATCTATTGCTATTAAGTTTCTGATATTTAAAATTAGGATATATTACTTTTAATAATAATAATGACTATGGAGTCACCTTAGAATAGTCAATAATTTATAAATCTAGCAACATTCACACTTATAAATAAACCATTCGTATTAATCGTTGCAAACTAATTTGTCTTTGATGTTATTAAATGATAATGACAGTAGCACCTGACTAAAACCATTCCTTCAACATCAATAATAAATATGTACTATGAAATTACTACAGACTATCAAATTAAATATCAATCTTAAATATTATTATTATTTTTGTAACAATAAAATCGTTATATATTAATAGGTACTACTGCTAAATAATTGTGGAATACGCTTGCGAAGAGTGAACACTGCTGACATAAAAACATTTGACACCGTACAAACTTCACACTCTATGTTGTTTGTAAAAATGGTTCAACAGACAAAGAGGTTGTTAACCGGATAGTACTTTGGTAAGAAAATAGCCAATGAATTCTGGATACTTACCCTGGGATACTATTTTAATTAAGTGAATTTTAATTTTCTTCCCTCTCCGTTTAAAAACTGCGAAGCGACTAGCCTTGGTCTGGTCTGACACCTTTTCTTTTAATGGACTGAAAATTTAAATTGACTTTCCAAAAATATGTTATATAAATATAAAAACAAAAAGAGTTACCTACATTTTCACCTTCATCGTTAGCAGTAGAAGTCTACTTCAGGCAAACTCTTAAAAGAAGTAAACTATAACATGTACGAGCAGATGTTAATATTAGCCGAAAAGCAATAACGTCGCGCTTTGATGAACCAGCTTCGGCATGTAATCTTACAAGAGGTCATTCAAAACTACAATAAATAAAACAAAAAATATATTTTACTGACTGTATCCTCGGAGCACATTAAAAAACATCAGAAGTAGGTAGGCGTTTGCCGGTAGCCTTTCATTAGCATGTTATGGAAAATTGAAGTAATGGATCGCGGCGGATCCATCACAAACTACGTCGGAGTTAGCTGCAGGCTGATAAAACTGCATTAATCTACTTGAAGCAAATTGGGAAGGTAAAAAAGCTTGTGAGGAGTCACAAATTGATTGAAGCAAATCGACCAACGCGCGTCGACTGCTGCGTTACATTACTCAACTGGCACAATAATGAAAGGATTTTAAATCGAATAATTTACCTGTAAAAAGTAGATTATTTATGATCTTAAACTCCTCAATGCTGGTGTCAAGGCTGTGTCCTATCCCCGACCCTGTCTATTCTGCATATCAATGATATGTTGCAACTTAGCAACATTCATTGCTATGCGGATGATAGCACTGGGGATACTTTTTACACAGGCTGGGTCTATTGTCGATGAGTGCCGGATCAACCTTGTGTTGTTGTGTTGTGTTGAAACTCTTCTCCGAGGAGTCGCGGACTGGGGTAGAATAAATCTAGTCCAATTTAACCCTAAGAAGACAAAAGTCTGCGCGTTTTCCGCTAAAACAACTCCCATTGTCGCTACTCCCCTTTGAAGGCACTCAACTTAAAGCCTCAGCTAACATTGGAATACTGGGCGTTGACATACCGTATGACGTTCAGATTCGCGGTCATTTTGAAGGGTAGGCTAAATTAGCCTCCAAAATGCTTGGTGTGCTCAGCAAGGCGAGACGGTACTTCACTCCGGGCCACCGTCTACAACTCTATAAAGCGCAAATTCGGAATACTGTTCTCGGCGGGAACTCCCCCTGTACTAGCTCCTTCCACTTGACCAATCACTTTCCGTGCGGCTTGCGCGTTACGTAGAGATGTTGGGTCGCTCTGCATCTAATCTAATTGCATCTGAGTTTCATTATCGGACGTCAAGGCAAAATAGAAAACCATCCGTATCACCTCGACGTCCGTCGTTCCACAACTGAGCGTTTTCTAAGGCAGTTTTAGCCACGCACCACCAATATGTGGAACCAGCTGCCCACTGAAGTATTTCCGAACCAATTGGACTTAGGGTCCTTCAAGAAAAGAGTGTACTAACTCTTGACAATAATCGGTACAATAATCGGAAGCGCTCATTGCATTGGCTGATCACAGCCGAACCACCCAAATCGAGCCCCAAGCAAAAATTGACTCCGAAAAAGTTACTTGTTAGGATTTGGTAGACTAGTGCCGGAGTCGTTCACTATAACTTTCTTAAATCTGGCTAGACGATTAAGGTAGAAGTCTATTGTCAGCAACTACAAACCATGATGGAAAAGCTGGCTACTAAACGACCAAGGCTGGTCAATCGCTCCAAGCCACTGCTGCTGCTGCTGTGACTGCTACCGAATTAGAGTAGCAGCAATTAGAATGTCTAAGACATCCATCGTACTCCTCGCACCTTGTTCCAACATATTATATTTTATTCGAAATTTGGATAACTTAATATAGGTAAAAATTCAACTTGTTCAAAATCAAAATATAAAGTTTTTATTTCAAATAGGCCTTTGCAGGCTCTTATGAAACGTCTAGTTGCACGGTTCCAAAAAGTGGGTCTTATAGAGAAGAACCGGCAAGAAACTCCATGGACACTCTTTTTAACAATGGTTTAGCTTACAAAGACTCGGTTACAATAGTAATAATCGGCTGAGAAGTTTATATAATGCAAGGTATACAGAGATTCTATACAATATGTTGGGGCAGTCGAACCGCTGTCAAATTTTATTGATTCCCGAAAGTCGTTTTAGTATAAGATGGCAAAAGTGCAAAGATAGCCATGAAAAATCTAGGTTTAAATTTAAGTCCCTCCCATAAGAAACGCAAATTTTATTATACTGAAAGTAAGAAGAATGCAAAAAATAAGAAGTAAAGATATAAGAGCCAAAACCAACTTAATAGACCTAATTCATCATGCTCGTACGCAAAAATGGCGATGGGCAGGACACCTAGCGAGATACAAGGACAACAGATGGACATAAGAAACCAAAACATGGGAAGGGCCTGCGGGAAAACGCAAAAGAGGCCACCCAAGGAACAGATGGATCGACGAAATAATTCAAGTAGCTCGTAAAGATTGGACCAGAAAAGCATGGAGTGAACTAGAGGAGGCCATTACCCTACATGGGGTTTCAATAACACAGTTTTAGATGAATATTTATGGTTGTTGGAAATAAATGGGCTTTATTATAAAAAAGCGTAATTCTTGAAAGGCCAACAACGCACTTGCGAGACTTTTGGCAATGTGAGTATGGGCGGCGGTATCACTAACATCAGGTGAGCTTCCTGCCTGTTTGCATCGTATTACATTGAAAAAATAGTAGAGCTTAAAGGAGGGGGGGGGGGGAATGACCCACGATCCGCCTTGGCTTGCATGTGGTAGAAGTCAAAACCATTTTTTTTTTGTTGATGAACCCACAACAGAGATGGTGCGGCTTGCGAAGCGGCTGAAAAACCAAAGGCATGCAAATACAGGGGTCTAGGCTCCAAATAGTATTTTGTCCCATTCGGTGTCGAGACCCTAGCGCTAGGCTTTTTTAGAAAATAGTAAAAGGTTAGTTGACATCACAGGAGACTGAGAAGAGCTGGCAGCTCCTTCGGACAAAGAATTAGACTAGCTTTTTAAAGAGGGAACGCTGCCAGTATCTTCGGAACCTATTATTATATTGTTACGAAGACGGGTCGACTGGAATGTTTCTAGATATTTCCACTACTTAGAGAACTTTTCAGCAGGCTGAAGTATGATTTCTGACCGTTTCGGGAGAGGGTCAATCATATATTAGGAATATTTATTTTTCTGGCAGTTTCAGAACATGTGTAGTCGAGTGGTTCAGTTTTTACGACACCCGTTTTCAGGCGTTTTCAGGCCTTATTATACCCCTTTGATGAAGGAATATTCTAGACCGAATCTTCTAGGTGTAGGGACAAGCAAGAAATGATAGAGAGGGAAGATCGGAACCTTCTCGAAGCTAGGCTGAGCACTATAGAACGCCGTACGACAAGGACGGAGCAATGTGCTAAAGAGATAAAGAGTGCGGACGTTCTATAATTGTGTAATCGCTACTCAGAAGCAATCCCACCTAGAGAGTGCTCGAATATGGTACAAGATTATTCCGAGGGATATATAAGAATGCGATATGAAGGGATAAACACCGAAGCGATAAAGTTTGAATAAAGTGAAGTGATAAAGTACTTTGTGAAGTGTGCATAATTAAGCAATTAGTGACTGTTTTTGTGTGTAATATTTGTGTTCATAAATTCCTCATTGATTTATCAAGAAATAAACCATTGAAGAAATCTACGACATTTTCTATCCGATCCCCTAGCTCGTAACATTATTATATTTTTTTTAATATTTTTAGTTTTAGATTCAAAGCATGTTATTTTTACGTTGCTTAATAAGTGTAGTATTTAGATAATATCGGGTTAATAATTGAATAAATAATTTATGTTCCTATATGAATCTATAATAATGTCAACAATTGTTAGTATATATGTATATCATATACGGCGCTGACGGAAGAAGGCTGTTTACAGGTGTGATCTCAAATAAGGTGAAGTACTATCCTTGTATAGTCACGGTCCTCTTCACACAAACAACATGTTTTTTTAAATAAAAAGAGCAATAAGTATTAGCATTAAGTAGTAAGCTGTAAAAAATGCAATCAACATAATTTAATACGATTTTTATGAATAAGGCTGAATTATGGACGGATGTAACTGACTTAATGGTAGTTATCATTTTAGCGCATAATTGCTTAAATATTCTACTGTCGACATTTATCGTTTACGTATAAGGATTCGTTATTTTTCCTAAAGTAAAATTTTAAATTTGCAAAATTTCAAATCAATATTAAGCAAACAGCTCAATAGATCGCGGTAACATGGTTCGGCAGCTGTTTTTTAGTTCGTTATAGAAAAGTAGGTAAGCGTTTTCTTACTTCTTACCTTCTCGATTTGATTGTTCAGAGTTAATAGGAAACTGAACTAATTTATTAACACAAAATAGCACAGTCTTATCCCGTATATGAGTAAATTAATGCTCGATTAATAAATTTAAAGAAAACAACTTTTAAACCGGATTAAAGCTATTTGTATTATTATAAACTTATAATACAAATATATTTAATCCGGTTAAAAATTGTTTTCTTTCAATGTGTAAAAGCTATGTTAACCAAAGACAATACTAATAAATTCAAGTCTTAGAAGAACCAAGCAATAAAATTGTTTTAAGCTAAGAAAGTCAAAGCTACACAGGCAGATTCGTAAAAATCCTTATTGCTTACTTGATATCATTATTTTGTAAGTATTTAACGTTTATGTTAAATAATACTGCGAGGCCAACTTCAAAGTTGCCCAATCAGGTACCTGCGTAATCGTGTACGTCTACCAGGCCTTTTTTTACATTGAGAGTCGGCATCTAGATCACGGACCTTCGTGCTCAAATGATGGACTTAATATTTGCACGTCTCAAGCAAAACCTGTGATTTGATATACGCCTCACCTCAAATATGAATTAGTTTTCCGATAGATTAACCTACGTTATAACGTTAGCATATATCTTATCTCTACTTGGTCTGTGCTCTGTGGTAGACTCAAGTCTAGTGTAACTGTAACATCAAAATCAAATGAGTATTAACAATTACATAGATGCAATCACAAATTGAACTTAAGTTTGTATGAAACACCACACTGGAAAAAAAGGCGGGAAGTGTTTGAAATAGGCGGGCGCCAAACTTTTGAAAATTAAATTTAATTTGATATCGCAGGATCAGTTAAGTTGTAAAGTGTATATATTAGTAGTTATTATTGTTTATTTATTTTCTTCCCCTGGTAAGTAATTGAATTGTATTATATGTAAATAGGAATATTCTTTAGGCGTCCATGTTGGAGCCTGAAGACCCTGGAGGGACATCCCTCCAGGTGTCTCATGTAGTCACAATCGATGCATCGGGAATGGAAACGGAAGGTTCAATTTTAGATACGGACTGTTCGGATAGCACGAAATCGATTAAAAGAAAAAGAATTTCAGGTAGAAACCAAAAGAAGAGAAGGAATCATAGACATACGAGTCCGTCAGAATCCCAACTTTCCCCGAATAATTTAAAGGATAATATTATTTCTAAAGTGCTTGATGATAAAATCAATGTAATACACCATAATGAGGCTGCTCAATCTGCTTCAAGTAACCCTCGCGCTGCTAGGTCGCTTTACCAGGCGTCAGACCCTGCGCCTTATGTTGTCCATATTCAAAAAATATTACAACCAAATCAAACTGGGTCTATTCACCCAGTACAATTTGGATTTTTCCTGAAAAAAAGTTCTATAAAAAGCATAGTAGAGGGAAGCATCAAAAAAATTGGAAGGAACATGTTGTCTTTGCAATTTCATTCATTTCAGGATGCTAACACATTTTTAAATCACAAATCTCTAGAAATTAATAAATATAAAGCATTTATTCCGGCCTTCACTATCACTCGCATGGGAATAGTGAGAGGTGTTCCATGTGACTGGGACGAGAAAGACATTATAGAAAATATTGAGCTTCCGCAGAACTGTGGAAGTATTTTGAAAGTTCGGAGACTAAACAGAAAGGTATATGAAGGCGAGACGCCCAAGTTCATTCCAACTGAGACCGTAGTTTTAACCTTTGATGGAAAGGTGTTACCTCCCAGGGTCTTTATATGTTTCAACTCCCTATCTGTAGATCTTTATATTTACCCCACACTGCAATGCTTTAATTGCTGCCGTTTTGGTCACACAAAAATGCAATGCAGAGGCACTCCAAGGTGTTACAAATGTGCTAACAACCACCCAAGTATAAGCTGTAAGACTGAAAGAGATGATGCTGTGTGTATCTTATGTTCTGGTTCTCATTTTGCAACAGACAAAAATTGCCCAGAGTACGCTAGACAAAAAGCTATCAAAGAAACAATGGCTAGAAACTCTATATCTTATTCAGAAGCCAGTAAAGTACATCCACCAGTTTCGAAATCCTATGCAGACGTTGTTGCTTCTGCTTCATCGGCCCCTTCTGGTCCGACTACTCCTTATTCCAGTCCCTATAATTTAACAAGCCCTTCTAAAAGCCCCACACAGTCATTTAGGAAAACAGTATACATGAAACCCAAAGCTCGTCCCAGAAATACTAGTAAGGGATACGATCAAAAAGCACATGCAGAGCTTATTGAACATTACAGCAACATTCCTTCCTTTTCTACAGGTTGTCCCAAAAATTATAATGATTTGTCAGAAATCATAACAAAGGATCTCATAATTTCTATAATTCAATACCTTTCACAATCTGACATAATTAAAATACCGTCCAACGATGCCACTTCTTCAAAAAGTTTTTTAACTCATGGACAGACAGGACCATCCACGAAACCAGTCTCTGGTGATTCAATGGAACTGCCGGAGTATTAATAGTAAAAAAAGTGACCTAATTTTTTTATTGAATAATTACAAACCATTTGCTGTGTCTCTTCAAGAGACTTGGCTTCGTCCTGGATTCAATTTTAGAATCCCAGGATATATCTGTCTTAGAGAAGACAGAACAGATGGGTATGGTGGAGTTGCACTAATTCTTAAGGGAAGTGTGCCCTTTGTCCACATACCCATGCCTAATCACAGTGATAAATTTTCCATTATTGCTGCTAGTGTAAATAATATTTGTATTGTAAATATGTATATACCACACCCTTCCACTGAAGTCTTTGACGATATTTGTAGCATTCTATCTTCCCTCCCGCGCCCTATTTTGGTCATGGGAGATTTCAATGCACAACATTCTATGTGGGGAAGTTCTAAGTCTGATCATTATGGGGCTAGAATCTTAGACATCTTAGATGATAATAATTTATGCCTTCTAAACTCTGGTTGTCCTACTAGAAGGACAAAGCCCCATGAGGGTATCAGTGCACCAGACCTTACCCTGTGTAGTCCTTCCCTTGCTCCTATATTAAACTGGTGGCCTCTATCGTCTTCATATGGAAGCGATCACTTTCCGCTAATTGTATCATTTCCTCAAAAAATTGGCGAAAAGACGTTAAAGGCTCCTCCCCGGCTAAAATATAGACTTAAGGATGCCAACTGGTCATTATTTAGAGATAAAGTTCAACAAAATTTATCAACAATACCTCCAGTAAATGACAGCAATAATCATCTTTGTGCTGAAGCTTTTACACGGGCACTACTACAGGCTGCTGAGGAAGTTTTTCCAATTAAAAATAATAGTGGCAATGGGCATATTCCATCACCTCCTTGGTGGGACAGCGAGTGCTCTGCTGCTATAGCTGAGAGAAAGATGGCCGAAAAACATTACAGAGAAAATTCTACAACACAACATTTTAATATTCTTTGTAATCTTATAACTAAAACACGTAAATTATTAAAACAAAAACGATTCAATGGGTGGAAATCTTTTTGTGCTTCAATTTCACCAGACATTTCTTCATCTGAAGTTTGGCAAAATATTCGTAGATTCAGATCTGCTTTTAAACCTCAAAGGTCTCGCTTTATGGATGGCAATACAGTTGATTTGTTTCTTGACAAATTAGCTCCACCATATGTCCCATCTATAGAAAATATTTCTTCTGACTCACAGCCTTCTCTCTTCTCCCAGCATGATAGTAGCGATTCATTCATTTCGTTTAGCCTTTCAGAACTCAAAGGGGTTCTTTCAAAACTTAGGGACT
Organism: Pieris brassicae; assembly: GCF_905147105.1. Taxonomy (NCBI): domain Eukaryota; kingdom Metazoa; phylum Arthropoda; class Insecta; order Lepidoptera; family Pieridae; genus Pieris; species Pieris brassicae. Next base: position 11,737,593 of record NC_059669.1, on the reverse strand, counting down.
CAGCCCCAGGTTGTGATGGAATTCCATATTCTTTTCTACAAAACCTGAATGACACATGCCTTTCTTATTTTCTCAGTTTAATTAATTCTATCTTAACATCAGGTAATATTCCTTCATCATGGAAAATCCATGAAGTTATCCCTATACATAAGCCCAACAAACCGATTAATGATCCAACATCATACAGACCAATTGCATTAGCTTCAGTTATTTCCTAAATTTCTGAACATTTAGTTAAAAATAGATTAGAATGGTTTATTGAGAGTAAAGGCTTACTATCTCAAAACCAGTTTGGATTTAGGAAAGGCAGATGTACGATGGATAGTATCAGTATTTTTATGACAGACTTAAGATTGGCATTTTCATGTAATAAGTCTGTGTTAGCAGCATTCTTAGATGTGTCTGCAGCCTATGATAATGTTAACCTTTCAATTCTGAAACAAAAAATGATTAATTTAGAAATCCCTCAAATTTTTATAAGCTTCACTATAAATCTTCTCTCTGGTAGAATGCTTAAAGTAATATCAGAAGACTCCTACCAATCCCGTATTGCCTGGAAAGGTTTACCACAGGGCTCAGTTTTAAGTCCCTTACTTTACAATATATATTCTCATGATGTGGAAGCCTCCCTTAAGGGTAAAGTTAACTCACTCCAATATGCAGATGATTTACTCCTATATATCTCAGGTGATTCTGTTGACAAAATGTCTGATACTATGACATATTCCCTTAAGTTGCTAAAAGTCTGGCTTGACAATAATTCTCTAAGTCTTTCGGTTCCTAAAAGTGTTATGGTCTTATTTTCACGTATGAGACTTCCTCCATCAGTGTCTGTATTTTATAATAACATTAGAGTTCCCGTTAAAAGTGAAGCAACATTTCTAGGGGTAATTTTAGACTCAAGACTTACAGGAAACCCTCATTGCAACTATATAAGTGCCAAATGTGAGAAGATTCTAAATATACTGCGTTGCCTCTCTGGAGTTTGGTGGGGAGCCCACCCTTTCTCTTTAAAGCTTTTATATAATGCCCTAATTAGAAGTATTTTAGACTATGGAACATTTATACTTGAACCCTGTAATGCAGTAGCTCTCTATAAGTTAAACATTATCCAGTCTAAAGCTCTAAGAATAATTGCTGGGGCTATGCGTTCGAGCCCTATTAACGCTTTGCAGGTTGAATGCTCTGAAGCCCCTCTGCACCTCAGACGACAATTTCTTTCTGACAGGTTCCTGTTTAGAGCATTCCAAGTCTATAATCATCCTCTTTACTCTAATTTATGGTCTCTGTTGGATTGTATGGATTATCCGTACTGGGCTCATAAATCGCCGCCATGCCTTATTGTTAGTCTCCAAAAATATTTAGCTCTTCAAGCTCCAACACATAGATCACAATTCCTTCCTATATTTTGTGTTAACTATGATGCCTTAACATTAAATCCTTCTATTTTGCTTGATTTTGGTATATGTAAACAAGACCCTTCTGCCAATGCCAAATTTATAGATATTATTAACAGTAACAGCCGATGGAAACATTGCCATTTAATTTTTAGTGATTCTTCCAAACCCGGACCCGAGGAGTGTGTGGGAGTTGGAGTTTTCCATCAACAGTTTGGCATTGTACAGAAAATAAAATTGCCTCCAGAGACTTCAGTATTTACTGGAGAATGTTTTGGTCTGCTGAAGTCTCTGGAGTATATTTTAATCATGAAGTTAAAAAACTCATTAATTTTAACTGACGCTAAAAGTGCCCTCCAAGCCTTGGAAAGATTTCCTTTTAACAGTAACCGAAATAATCATCCAGTCATTATTGCATGTCGTGATTTATTGTATCGATGTTGCATCAAGAATTGCACAGTTTCTTTTGCTTGGATTCCGGGGCACTCAGGTATTTTTGGCAATACCAAGGCCGATAGCCTTGCCAAGGCTGCGGTCAATGACGGAGATCTGGTTCCGTACAAAAACTTTTCTTGTGATTTGGCTCTCCTACCTAAATCTCAGTTACTGAATTCTTGGACAAACATTTGGCGTTCTTCAAGTCAGACTAAAGGTCGATATTACAGCACGATTCAGGTCGATATACCTCCTAAACCGTGGTTTTCAACTCTGACGCTTGGTAAAGCTATCACTTCGACCCTTATTCGTATGAGGCTTGGCCATGCATGCATTCCCTTGCATTTGGCAAGGCTTAAACTTTTACCTAACGATATATGTCACTGTGGCAATGACGTTGGGGATTTTAATCATATATTCTTTGCCTGTCCTCAACATGACCGTTCCGCTTTTATTTCCTCGCTTTTGTCCATTAAAATTCCTTTTCCTACTTCAATCTCTATCCTTCTATCTAATATAAATATTGATGTATATAGAATTTTAGCCAGTTTCATTTTTCATAACAATATAAAATTATAATCATTTATGTACTTATTATATACCTAATTTATCTGATCCTTTTCAAAATTCCGATCCAATTTCCAAACCAATAAAATAAATCTAATAACACACTCCCTAACTTTTTTGCATGGCTGACGCACAAACCGTGCAGGCCAAGAAAGGAAAAAAAAAAAAAAAAAAAATTACATAGATATTTAATGTTTAATTAGCGTTTGAATTTTTAATAATTTCGCCATTACAATTTCTAGGAAAGCTACCGAAAACTATATTTTTTTATGGAGCCTGTTTGTCATGCAAAGTTAGCAGAAAAAAGTCGTCAAATATAGGTTCAAGGCCACAGATGGCAATGGCTTTTATTTAGCATGAAAAATATGTTTGGTGATCTTAGTCCTGACGTTCCAATAGAGTTAAGAGACCTCGACCAAACCGTTCTAATGGACAGTATTGATCACTCTCGAGCCCGTTACCCTTATTGCATAGTTTGGACCCCTATACCAGTACTAACGTAAGACATCCTATATTTTTTAACCAGTCTTGTACTAACTAAGCTATAAAAGAAGTACATTTATTGTGCAATATATTATATATGAATATTATCATTCTATAGTATAGTCACTATGCTGTGTGGATAACACAGAAAGCTGATACACAAACTATCACAGTTTTTAACAACAATCCAGCCTTGCTCAATAGGGTTAAAAGTGTAATGCACATAGCATAAATCTTATATCCTTATGACTACAAAATGGAACCCATGTAGATTTATGAGTATCCCAAATATCTCAATGGTCATAAAAATCCCTCAGAGTATTGTAGATTTTTTAAGTTAATAATTTTCAGATGGCTATTCCCATTTTTGGGCCATATGGGAATCTGTATGTCAAACGGAATTATAAGAGACTTTGCTGGGCCTTATTTTGTATCAGAAGATTTAATGGCTTTTGGAAACCCAACCAAATATTGGCAACTATCTCCTCAAAAAGCTTCTAATGGTCCAGCAGGCTGGGACGCAGGAGTTACTGAAGCTTCAGAGATTTATAAAAAGAGAATGGTATATAGAATATATTTATAGCTACAAATAAATCAGTAAATCTATTTTAAGTAGTTACCTTAAATTATCGTGATTTATGTGTCTTTTTACTTTCTTTTTTTAATGTATCATCTTTTTGGATTAGTTTGTTTTTTTTTGGTTCCTGTTTAGTTTTGTCTTAATAAATGTGTATAACATGTATTTTTGCACTACTTGCCTATCTTATGTAATTTAATACATTTTTATATTTTCTTTACTCACAGTGGCTGCCTGGAAGAGATCGCTCGTAAGCGATAAGGCCGCCAGTTGCCCTCCTTTTGATTTAATTATGTTCAATTTTTTTTATATTGTAGTGTAACAAAGTGTATAAATAAGATTGATGTCGCAATTTAACTTTATATATCGTTTTTCAGCACATAATATTCTATGACAATTGCCATTCTCATGTAGCAACAGCATTAAATATGATGAATTATGGAGGTTGCAAGAATTGGAATATGGTAAAACTAGCATTCTACATGATACCATATTCTAAATATGTAAGGTAAGTAACACAATCACTGGCCAAAGAATCCTATTTTACCTTTTAGATTCAATTGCATGTACAAACTAGGTATTAAACATATATACATAATGTAATATACTAATTCAAATATTTTTAAAAATGTAAACTTAAAAATAAATTAATTTCTGTTTTCATTTTCAGTTTTGCAGCGTTATTAAAGACATGGCTACCATTCTGTTTAATAGCCTCCTTTATTTGTGGGTTGGCTGCAATCATATAGACCATTTGTTAATGTATTGGCACTGGCAATTTCAAATAAATAGTAATAAATGGATAAATTCAAAAAAAGTTATAAAACTTCAATTTACATTCAAATTATATGTTAACCATTATTTTCCAGGTAAGTGCTTGTCTTTCCCATGCCTATATTTTTGTCTCTTCACTATGTAGTTAGAAAATATATTTATTCAACAGCTTGACATAGATAGGTACTTACCTAAGTTTGCAGATACAGAGAAGTTTGCTGAGAAAGAAAGGCCCACGAGGCCTATTATCCTTTAAGGGTGATTAATGTGCAAAAAGTTTCCTATTAGGATACTAAATCTATTCTGACATAAGAACCTAGGGATGAATGACAGATCTCTTAAACATAGTTTGAAAAAACATACTTTTTAACAAAACAGCATGTCCTGGAACATCTCCTAGAATATAAAAATGAATCGCAAAATGTGTTGGTAAGCGCATAACTCTACAACGCCTGGAACAATTATTGTACCAATTTTTTTTAAGTGTTCGTTGAAGTCTAAGGATAGTTTTTACGGCGAGAAAATTTCGAATAATTTCCGGGAAAACCCTAAAACAGCCCTTTTCTTTTTCCCATATAAACGTTTTGTAAATAAAATGTAGAGTCAATTTGAACTTTATTGCTATTCAATAAAGTTCATATTAAATTACATGCACTCACTGTTGTCTAAGCAATGTTGCGTTCCGAAACACAATAAGTGATAATATCGCGAACCTGACCAAATTCTTCGCGATATTATTTCTTTTAAGTTTCGGCATGCGACATAAAATGCATGTGTTTTCACGTCATTACATCTGTCATACACATCGCGTTAAAAAAAGGATTTAATTTTTGAATTATTAATTTAATATCCCTATCTGAGAAAAAATATTTGAATACATACGAGGGCTCGCGAGTGCTTGTCGGCCTTTTAAGAATTTGTACGGTCGTTTCTTGAAGGACCCTAAGTCGATTTGGTTCGGAAATACTTCAGAGGACAGCTAGTTCCACATAGCGGTGGTGCGCGGCAAAAATTGCTTTGAAAAACGATCAGTCGTGGAACGTCGGACGTCGAGGTGATACGGGTGGAATTTTGTATTCTGCCTCGACGTGCGATGATGAAACTCAGCTGCATGTATTTATCCGCCCAACTCCTCTGAACACTCCATGGTAAATGCGGTAGAAGATGCAGAGTGACCCCACATCTCTACGCAACGCCAAAGGATCGAGCCGCTCGGAGAGGGGTTGGTCATCGACGATTCGAACCGCTCTTCGTTGGATACCGTCAAGTGGAAGAAGCTGGTACTGGGGAGCCCCCGCCCAGAGGTGAGAACAGTATTCCATGTGGGGCCGTATTTGCGCTTTATAAAGTTGCAAGCGGTGGCCCGGAGTGAAGTACCGTCTCGCCTTGCTGAGCACACCAAGATTTTTGGAGGCTAATTTAGCCTTTCCCTCCAAATGACCGACCGCGAAACTGAACGTCGTTCGATATGTCATCGCCAAGTATTTCGATGCTGGCTGTGGCTTCAAGAAGAGTGTTTTTGAAAAGAGCAGTAGCGACAAAGGATGTTTTTTTCGCGGAAAACGCGCAAACTTGTGTCTTCTTAGGGTTAAATTGGACTGGGTTTAGTCTACCCCAGTCCGAGACTCCACGTAGTAGAGTTTCGACTTTAGACACAAGTTTGTTCCGGTGCTCGAAAAACGGGGCCGAGGAGTGCGCGTAGTAGGCACAGTACTCCGGACCACACAATGATCCGATGAACCCAATGGCAGGTCAACAGAGACTTGATAGGTCTCCGCATGTGAGGTCAGCAGAAGGTCCAACAAAGAGGGTGGGAGGATGTTCCACATCTGGTATTCGCGTAATCGCAGGGACCATTTGTGACAGGTCGTAAGCTAAAGCAAAGTCGTGAAAGGATCTTCTCGCGTAATCGGTGGTTTCCGAGCCGAGCCAATCGGCATGGTGAGCGTTAAAATCGCCAAGTATCACGATTTCAGCGGTAGGAACCCCTTCGAGCAGGGAATCTGTAGCCATTTGGATGTGCTCAATGAGTCAGTCAGTTTCGGTATTTCTGCTATGGGACCTATACAGGCATGCGTAGAATCGCGGATGGTCATCGCAGTCTACGCGCAGCCAAAGGCTAGATAGGTCCCTTCCTTCAAGCGTCCCGAGGCGACGAGAACAGATATCCTCCCTGACGTACACGCAAACTCCCGCCCGCGGAACATATGAATGTTCCAATTTGTACCCCGGGTAGGAGAGGTAGGAAGTATCAGCCGGGGAGGATATCTAAGTCTCAGTAAGGAAGAATAATGCCGGCTTCGCAGTTTCGAGGTGAAAGTGAGCCGCGTTAAGATTAGAATTGAGCCCCCTAATATTGGTAAAGTCCACTGACAGCGTGGAAGGGTAGATCGAAACCCAAATTTTTTGCGCAGTTTTTGCCCCCCCCCCCCCCCCCCCAGAATACGAAGGGCAGCTTGTGCATCCACCACCGAATACTCATTGTTCCGATGATGGACGCTCAGAGGGGGATTCTCCACAGCGGAAACGTGTGGTACCCCCCTGAGGTAAAAAATATATATGTAATAGCTGATAAAAAGTTTTATATATGAAATGGCAATAACAATAATCTGTTGAAGATGATTCACGCTCCTTTAAGCTTTTCTGTATGTAATATAGCAAGAGACTGAATTTTTTTAGGTTTACATTTTTAAATTATTATGTTTAATACAAAGAAAACAACAGAGATTGTCACCTATAATTGTAATTGACAATGTATACTAATATTTATCATATCTGATTGAAAAATAGATTACAAAAACTAACAACACACTGAAATGGCAAAAAAAACATGAAATTAATGCCTAATTTAAAATTATAACTTCTATATTCAAAAATTGTCAATTGTGCTATGACATGAACTTACAATATATTTATTTGATTAAAGTAACTAAAAGATATAAAAATGTAATCACTATCCAAAAATGAGCCCTACTCAGCTTGTAAGTTGTAGTCATCAGCTACTGATTTTCAGCTGGCCCATACAATCTTGGAGTGACAACATCACCCATTATACAAAAAATAGAAACTTTAAAAACAATAAAACTTAATAGTTAAAATAGGATTACATAAAGCATGTGACAATTTGATGAGAACCTCACACCAGTGATAATTGTTTCACATGTTTCAGTGATAAGATTACCTTTCTTAATGATTGTAGTAACCCCTCAGATTGGTCTTATGGGCCAACACTACAAAGGTGTCTAACAAATAACTATAACAATTAATGTTTAGTATAATTAAATATATTGTAATCGTCTAATTCTTGATATCTGAAGTATCTTAGTTGTTAATAATAAAAATATTTTTGTAATATAATTGGTCATAAATTATTAAATTCAAAGATACAATCACAAATATATTAAATAGTATTTATGGTAAATTGTATTTATTTATTTTCTATTTATAAAAAAACCAGTGCCCAAATTTCTGTATTTGTTATCTGTTCTGTGATCATTAATTTTAGCATTTGTGATGGGTTTTCTCAGAATGTAGTAAAGAATTACTGTGAGTGAGTAGTAATTCAAATCTACACATCCAGGGTTAATATGCACACTCATAAGTTAAATAAGGATAAAAGGGTAATTTTGTTGGTATCACAAGTACGAGGCAAATTTAGAGCTTTATACCATAACCATTGAAAATACACTTTTATCAACTATTAAATATAGCTGAAAGTCACAGGAGCTTTCAATTCTATTTATTTATTCTAAGATTACAAATATCAAAGAGTCATTGTTGGTAAAAATACTTAAGTTGTAGAACACAATTAAAAAATTTACATCTACACAAAAAGTTGTGAACTAACTCTTATAAAAATGTAGCTTGGAAGCCTAAACATATCATCATGCTCAAGTATTATCCAAATCGAATGAAATTGAGATTTAGAATGCAATCTTGAATATATTGAGAATATAATAATTTAGTATATTTAGTGTGACACTTAACACTCTTTCAATACACTTTTTTCAACAGTAAAAGTGTAACTGTACGAGTCTATGTTTACTTTATGGGATAAGAAAGCCAAAAGATCTCCCATCTGCATTGCAATTGAATCCTGATTAGCTGACAATTGCAGTTCACGAGCTAATGAAAACGGCACTCCTTGCAAATAGTGGAATGTGGGGTCACATATACTCTGTTTGTGTGGAGGTTCTGGGACTGGAGGTGCTCGTCTTTGGGGATACGTCGATCCACCGATGTTCGGATATAACCCTCCAGTAACTGCAGGATCTACCACAACGAAACCATCGTCAGGTTTTGGTCCTGGAATGGGTGGATTATCTTCTACTGGTGAAGATCTTCGTTTACCAAACAATGCCGTGAACATCTTTGATTCTATCTATTGATATTCTATATATTATATTACCTTAAAACTTTACTTTTAAAGTATTAATTATTTGGTCTCAACAAAACGTAATTTTTTTTTTCCTTTCTTGGCCTGCACGGTTTGTGAGTCAGCAAGCAGCATGCAAAAAAGTTAGGAAGTGTGTTATTAAAACGTAATATTATGAATGACTAAAAACTAAGTTGTTTTTTTTTTTTTTTTTAAATAATTTTAAGCCAAAAAGGATTTACTAAGTTGATAAATTTTGATCACAATGCACAGATATCAAATATTTTTTTGTTTTATTTCTGTGCTGCACAGATATCTAATATAATGTTAAGGTTTACGTCTAGGACAGATATACTGTGACTGATATATGTGGCAAACGTGTAAATCACGTATATAATTTATGCCATAAATCTTTTGTCATTGATCGCAGACTCCGTCAAAATTTGCAACTGTCACAGTCACTTTGACATACAAAAGCTGTCAAATATAAAAGGTAAAGAGTAAAAGCTCCGAGAAAACAACTAAATCATGGAAAACTGTATTAATTATTTTTACAGTTCGTAGTAAATATTATTTTAATAGTTTATCGACTTACCGAGTCTTACAATTATTTAAATATCAACTAAAAAAGTCTAACTGGTGTTGGTGTTAAAGTGATAGTGTTAATTGTTTACATATTTCGAGGAAGTTTTGGCAGAATCTAGCTGTGTTGCAACGGGTTAGTTTCAAGATTTTTTAAGTAATTACTATTATGAAGAAGTAATTTATAAATATTATTTTTACAATCCTATATGATACTTTGCGCCAGGCGTTTCATTCCGTCTCATTGACCTACTAAGAATGGATATACTGACGAAAACAATGAATGACCTTCGTACTGTTTGGATAGTTTTGGTCACTTATCGTGTAGCAGATATTTTTTTATCATGAATACATACTACGAATATTGACAAGAAAAGTGAAATGCTACAAGAAGTTTGACTATTATTTAACAAGTTTGATCATTGTTACATTCATACTTAACCTCTGTTATGATATAAATATGTGGCATGACTACTCATGCCTTGTGGTAAATAGATTAAAATGTATCTCTTAATCTATAAGTGACTTTCCTAAGTGAGAATGATTTATACTAACAATATGCTGCTTGTCTGGCTTTAAAGAAAGAGTAACATTGTTCTATAGAATCATTTAATAAAAATATGATAACATATATATAATGCATAATAGTAACCTAACAACAATCTAGTAGCTTAGATAAACACAAGTGAAATAATTCCACCAAATAAAGTGATTAATTTAATAGTATTTTCGCTAAACATGACTAACTCAGAATATACCTAGAATCAGTAGATGTTGAATAAATTACCAAATTATGACATATTGTGGCTATTACTTAGAGGAGATGTGATACTAATGACAATAGAGAGTATCATTGTAATTGCTGAGCTTGTGTGAGATTAGACAAGCTCAGTAACTAAAATCTCAGAAAAATTTAAATATGATTTGATCACACTTAAAATACATACTGCAACAATTTCATTTAAAAGATCATTTGATAATAAGTATTTGTGTTAGGATGAATTATGACTTAGAGTTCTTTATCTTTTCAGAAGTATTTGCAGAAATGGCAGATGATCCTAGTCCCTCACAAATGTCATCAGGTAACTTTGAATTTCCATATTTCACCTATGGCTTACTGAGTAATGTGATATACACCAATGAGAGGTGCAATGCGATTAACCTGTAGGAGTTCTTTTGTATTCATAAGTTCAAATTCCTGGTATATATACCTATTCATAACTGGAAGTGTGGTAATATTAATCAACAAGATAGCAGGCCAAGACTACAGTTACAGTAGTTATAATATATAAAATTCTACCTACTTAATAACTGTGAAACAGACAACATCTATTTTTCTTCCCACAAAATTATTTTTTTCATACAGCATTACAGCATACAAAAATACATACAACCTTAATTTTCAACCCTCTATGATCAACTCCCACTTGTTTATTTATATAAAAAAAAATATTTATACTTGAACTCTGACGTTTATATAGAGAACATTTCACAGAAAAACCTAAAAAGTTTTCATTCGGGAAAACTGAACAAGGCAAAGCAAAATGTTATGTACTAAAAAGGTAGCCTAAGTAAAACCATATTATAAGAAACGAAGTTCGCGGAGGCTAGTAGGGAGCTACTAATAATATAAAAAACAACAATTCTCTTTTATTTTTTAAAATTAGAAGTAATTTGTTTACGTTGTGTCGGACCTAGGGAATGCAATCCCGATCTCGCGGGATCTCGATCTCGCGAGATCCCGTGTAATTTTTCGGGATCAATCCCGAAGCATAATATGACGAGATTCCGTTCGAGATTGACGGGATTGGGCTGCAATGGTCAGCAATTCTACACACATCCGCTCGGGACGCTTCACGCGACATTGCACATTACATAGGGTACATTGCAATGGACATTAGATGCCGGTTAGCAGATAGCACTCTTGAGACACTTCAGAAGATACTCTTTTTTTAGAAGCTACTTTCAAAATCACCAATTTTAATCTCCTTGAGCTATACCTACTTTTGTTTTGATTATGTTCATGTAATTAAAATTGTTAGTTGTTTAGTTCGTAATGTTAAAGGATAAAGGCTTTTGTTTTCTTTCAAATAATATTTTATTTTAATTAACCTCACTATCACAAACATGCAGTTTTCATCGTATTCAGTCACGTGAATTATTTTTTTAAACTATACGAGATCCCGAAAATTTCGGGATTCCGCCGGATTGATATCTCTAATCCCGCGGGATCTCGAAGTAACGATCTCGAGTCGGGATTGCATTCCCTAGTTGGACCGTGCTTTAAAAATCGATAAAGTTTCACTACAGAGCTGGTAAATGTACACTTGAGACTAACATTAGGGGTTTATGCCAAATTCCAAATTCTTAGTTTGCACGTTGATGTTGAAGATAGGAAGAACTTTAACGCCGCAATTGACGCGCAGCCTTGCACGGGATGCCCAACATTGGCAGAGACTGAACAAACGAATAAAAAAGTTTTCAAAACATTCGGCGGGTAGTCGTGTTTGTATTGTAGGACAAAAAATGAACATTTCTATAGGAAGGGTCCCATATATTATAGACAACCATCGATATTATTGGGCTGCGCAAAAATTTTTGATGCACAGAAACAAACGGAACTGAAAATCTGAAGTCGTACTCTACATTTTTCGACTATCGCTCAGAGTACCTTTATAAGGTCTTCTGTTTCTATTGATACTTCACATTATGCAAGAAACTTCCAAATGCTAGTGTGTAAAAGGTCTGATTTTATAAATATTTATCTATCTTTTGCTCTTCAATGTGCATGTGCTCTATAGTTGAGAAACCTTTCGTGAACAGGGGGAAAACGGGCAGAAGGCTCACCTGATGTTAAGTGATACTGCCGAAATCAATGCCAGAGAACTCGCGAGTGCGTTGCCGACTTGTTAAGAAGTGGTACGTTATATTCTTGAAGAACTATTTTTGGTTAAAACTTATCTATGAGATTGGAGATTCGACATTGTACTCATGCAGCGATCAATTTGTACCTAGTCTAGCCATAGGTTCTGTTACAAATGAAAAAGTCATTTCTTTAAATGAAGTAATGAAATATTAATCAAATTTATACTACATATTTATTAAAGTATTGACTTTTATACAGGCCTTTAATTTGTTTGGCCACGAATCTATGGATTTACGCATTGTTTCCAACGGAAATTTCGCCACTGCGTGCTCCAAAGATTTTTTAAGACACTCAATGTAGCCATGTCGTTTAGAGCAGGCCACGTCCTGTAAAACAGACCATAATTTGAAGTCTAGGCTTGCGGTCTGGGCTTGATGAGGGATAGTCCTAAGCTCTAAAAAAGCTCGTAACGTTGGTTTCAAGCCAGGCTTGGGTAGTTCATGCCTGTCACCAGGTGCAGAATCCTGTTGGAAAGTCCACGGTATATTTTTTAAATGTATTGCTGAAAGCTTTTACAATATGATCCGAGACTGTATGTTGGTTGATACATTTTGGCTGAAGTTTTCACTCCTTTTTCACAAAAATTTAGTTGTATTCTTGATAAGACCCACGAAACCATCACTGACGCAGGATGATGACCACGTAGTACCTTTCTAACCACTTGAGTAGCTTCATTAGACCTGAGAGCGTACACTTTATCATTTTGCTTATTGTAGTTTTCGTCAATCGTGGATTTTTTTCTTCTGTAAATCGGTAAAATATCGTCTTTCTGTGCTTTTCACCTACATATAAACGACGGAAGGCGTTTTAATCGATCCACTCTGTTGAATTGTAAATTGATTTAGGGCATGTCCTGTATAGCGACGATAAGCACCGAGCTTTAGATTTTGGTTTATAATACGCGACAAAGTCCTAGCGGGAATCTTCATTTCTCGCGATAAGATTGTTTTACTTCATAGTGGGTTTTCGACGAATTCTGGCTTTAACAGCTATGTAGTTCTAACAGCACGCCCCGATCTTTTCTGGTCTTCTACAGACGAATTGTTATTGTATCTGTTGATAGTACGATATACGAATATATGGCTGATACCAAGCTTTTGAAGTGTCTGGAATATGACCGACGACTCCATACCCACTTTGTGCAAGGCGATCACTGCAATCCTATTTTTTTAACATGCCATTGCATATTGTAATTTCATAATGAACACGATAAAATATGTGAAATGGCGCAAAATCGAGAGAAGTTTTTAAAATAATATAGGTACGTGTTCCAAATTTAAAATAATTAAAAGTTGAAACAAAGAAAAGTTTTATGTAACAGTATTTATGGCCACACTTGTTAGAGTTTGTTAGGTTAGGGAGAACGCTTACTTCTAGGAGGGTTCTTTAGTTAGCTTTGTCCGAAGCATCTTTTTTTTATCAAAAGATTTATATGTTAAGTTTAATATGATCGAAAATCTTTACGGGAATATTTATTCATGCATTTTGTGGTTTTATGAAAATCGTGAGCATAGCGTTGTGGTAAGACGTAGCGCGTATGAATCATCACTACACACTAAATATGACTCGACATATTTTAATTTAATAATAAGTAAACGTTGGATATTAAACCATTATTATTATTTAGACTTTTTAAAGAATTTAAAGAACATCGATACACTCTAAGTCATGATTCTCCGATAGTGAGATGGACCTGGGCCTGTCCGGATGCGAGAATATTACCGTTCAAATATAGATATATATTCATATAATGCATTGCGTATATTTTTCACAAACACGATATACGCCAGATACATAAGCCTAAAAGACTAAAGGTACGAGCCTTCCAAAAAGCCTAAGGACTCTTCTTTAGGCGCGGAGTAACTTAACATCAGGTGAGCCGCCAGCTCCATATGCCCCGTTTTATATAAAAATATAAACGATGCATGTTAGTTTAAAATTATTTATATTTTTGTTAAAAATAAAAAATAAACTACTTTTTTTATTTCTAATCATTAAATAAACGTTTAAAAATCTGATAGAGACAAAACGAGTTCAAATAAAAAGGTGGCGTTTCACAACATGTCCTGAAGACAAAAAACATCTGAATAACCTCATTAAACAACTGAGGAGAGAGATTAAAAAACATAAAGATACTTCAATAAAGAGATACCTAAACCAATTTACTTCTGATGGTTCCACTAACTACTCCACCTGGAAAGCGATTAGAAATATAAAATAGCCTACAACACATATTTCTCCCTTACGAGAGTCTAATAGGAATTGGATCATCAAGAAAATATATTTCATATCGATGAAGAAGACTAAAAACTATAGGTTTCGATCTCGGGGCAAACGGAAGAATTTACCGAAGGCATCCCCTTCCACGCTCTCAGTGGACTTTACCGATGTTAGGGGGCTCAACTCTAATCTTAACGCGGTTCACTTTCACCTCGAAACTGCGAAGCCGGCCTTATTCTTCCTTACTGAGACTCAGATATCCTCCCCGGCTGATACTTCCTACCTCTCCTACCCGGGGTACAAATTGGAACATTCATTTGTGCCGCGGGCGGGAGTTTGCGTGTACGTCAGAGAGGATATCTGTTCTCGTCGCCTCGGGTCGCTTGAAGGAAGGGACCTATCTAGCCTCTGGCTGCGCGTAGACTGCGATGACCATCCGCGATTCTACGCATGCCTGTATAGGTCCCATAGCGGAAATACCGAAACTGACCGACTCATTGAGCACATCCAAATGGCTACAGATTCCCTGCTCGATGGGGTTCCTACCGCTGAAATCGTGATACTTGGCGATTTTAACGCTCACCATGCCGATTGGCTCGGCTCGGAAACCACTGATCACGCGGGAAGATCCTTTCACGACTTTGCTTTAGCTTACGACCTGTCACAAATGGTCCCTGCGATTACGCGAATACCAGATGTGGATGGTCATAAACCCTCTTTGTTGGACCTTCTGCTGACCTCACATCCGGAGACCTATCAAGTCTCTGTTGACCCGCCATTGGGTTCATCGGATCATTGTGTGGTCCGGAGTACTGTGCCTACTACGCGCCCTCCTCGGCCCCGTTTTTCGGGTTGTCGCCGTATTTGGCACTATCGGTCAGCAGATTGGGATGGGATGCGGTCTTTCTTTGCCTCCTACCCTTGGGGGCCTATGTGCTTTTCGTCGGAAGCTCCAGATTCCGTCGCTGCCTCTGTCGCCGAAGTGGTTCTGCAGGGCATGGAACTCTTTATTCCATTTTCTGCGGTGCCGATCCGTGGCAAGTCACAGCCCTGGTTTAAGCGTTCTTGCAAGGCAGCATCGCGTCGAAAGCGAGAATGCTTTAATGCATGGGCGGAAGCGGCGATATCTCGTGATGCCAATACCAGCGAACATAAAAAAGCATATAACTCACTAACTCCTCCAGGTCCTTCAAACGGGAAATCGCTAAGGCAAAGTCAGAGCACATCGCCAGATTTGGCGAGAGATTGGCCCAACTCCCTTCGGGGACTCGAGCCTTCTGGTCTCTCGCCAAAGCTGTACAAGGGAATTTTTGTCAGCCATCCATTCCACCGCTGCACAGGGAGGATGACTCGCTCGCCCACACTGCGAAGGAGAAGGCCGATCTCTTGGGCTGTCTCTTCGCGTCCAACTCGACTTTGGATGACCGAGGGGGATCACCACCGACGATTTCGCGGTGTGATTATTCAATGCCGGAAATCACATTCCGGCAACGTGCTGTTCGCAAGGCACTATCTTCCTTGGACATTCATAAGTCGAGCGGGCCGGATGGTATCCCTCCAATTGTGCTGCGTACTTGTGCTCCTGAGTTGGCTCCGGTCCTGACGCGCCTATTCCGGTACCTGTACTCGCTCGGCACTGTCCCGAAGTGCTGGAAGACCGCTTCGATACACCCGATCCCTAAAAAAGGCGATCGCTCTGATCCGTCCAACTATCGTCCAATAGCTATAACCTCCTTGTTCTCCAAAATAATGGAATCCATTATTAATGGCCAGCTCTTGAGGTATCTAGAGGGCCACCAGCTGATTAGCGATTATCAGTACGGCTTTCGTCGTGGTCGTTCGGCTGGTGACCTTCTAGTATACCTTACACATAGAGGGGCAGAGGCAATTGAGTCCAAGGGGGAGGCGCTAGCGGTTAGTTTGGACATAGCGAAAGCCTTCGATCGGGTGTGGCACAAAGCACTGCTCTCGAAGCTTCCAGCCTACGGGCTTCCCGAGAAATTATGCGACTGGATCTCCAGCTTTCTGGCCGATCGGAGCATCAAGGTCGTCGTCGACGGATCATGTTCCGAATCCGACCCGTGAATGCTGGGGTCCCACAAGGCTGTGTTCTATCCCCGACCCTGTTTCTTCTGCATATCAATGACATGTTGCAACTTAGCAACATTCATTGCTATGCGGACGACAGCACTTGGGATACTCTTTACACTGGCCGGGCAGGTATTTCTCGGGCAGTTGTCGAGTACCGGAACAAACTTGTGTCTGAAGTCGAAACTCTACTACGTGGAGTCTCGGACTGGGGTAGACTAAACCTAGTCCAATTTAACCCCAAGAAGACACAAGTTTGCGCGTTTTCCGCGGTAAAAATACCCTTTGTCGCTACTCCTCTTTTCGAAAACACTCTTCTTGAAGCCACAGCCAGCATCGGAATACTTGGCGATGACATATCGAACGACGTTCAGTTTCGCGGTCATTTGGAGGGAAAGGCTAAATTAGCCTCCAAAAAGCTTGGTGTGCTCAGTAAGGCGAGACGGTACTTCACTCCGGGCCTCCGCTTGCAACTCTATAAAGCGCAAATACGGCCCCACATGGAATACTGTTCTCACCTCTGGGCGGGGGCTCCCCAGTACCAGCTCCTTCCACTTGACCGTATCCGACGAAGAGCGGTTCGAATCGTCGATGACCAATCCCTCTCCGAGCGGCTCGATCCTTTGGCGTTGCGTAGAGATGTGGGGTCACTCTGCATCTTCTACCGCATTTACCATGGAGAGTGTTCAGAGGAGTTGTTCGGATTAATACCTGCAGCTGAGTTTCATCATCGGACGTCGAGGCAGAATACAAAATTCCACCCGTATCACCTCGACGTCCGCCGTTCCACGACTGAGCGTTTTTCAAGGCAATTTTTGCCGCGCATCACCGCTATGTGGAACCAGCTGCCCACTGAAGTATTTCCGAACCAATTCGACTTAGGGTCCTTCAAGAAAAGAGCGTACAAATTCTTAAAAGGCCGGCAACGCACTCGCGAGCCCTCTGGCATTGAGAGTGTCCATGGGCGGCGGTATCACTTAACATCAGGTGAGCCTCCTGCCCGTTTGCCCCCTATTTTATAAAAAAAAAAAGAAGATTCACTTGACTTCGTAGAAATATAGTCGGAAGAGCTAAAGAGAGAGTTAAGAGATAAGTTTGAGGTGAAATTAAACGTTTAACTTAAAAAAAGGCGCCAGGATTTGATTTACGGCTTTACGGATGAAAAGTACTACCGCATCTCCCCTGTAAAGCCGTAGTTAAAAAGGCATCCTTAGTTACCACCTCCATCGGGACCTTAATGAAGAGGACGTCGCCATATTAATAAAAAAGACTGCTGGAGCCCACCAACATAGGCTCCACCATCATGTGAATGTTGAAGCTATTCAACTACTTGACACGACGGGCCTAGTGAGAAGACTAGCCTAGGCCTAGTAAGGACGAAACCATTTGAACTAGTGAATTAGTGTTAGTGTACTTTAATATTAAGTGCTTAACAGTGAATGAAAAAATAGAAGATAAGAACAGCGTGTCTTCTCTTTAATAGAGACTGTAAGTAGTGATATTGGGCACTTCCTTATGTTAAAAAATCCTTACTAGTAAATTAGGTTAGACTTCAATCACTTATTAGTCTTAAGTTAGGCTAGATCGTAATCTTCCGTAATGTATTATTTAGAGTAAAGACTATTTATTAAGAAATTGACTTTTTGCTAGAGGTGGAGTATGCATTGATTGATGTTTTAGAACTCAATTATTCATTGTATAAGGAAAATTGGTCAATATCGTTTTTTGTGTATTTATCGTAAATACCTCCTTTACCGACAGGGAAGACATTGACATTTTCCCCTTTTTCTTAGTTGATGTGAATATTTCATATATATTATTATTATTTATCTTTTTCTACATTTTATGCTCATCACATCGTCGGACTCTATAAAGAAACTCTTGGTATAGCTGGACTGTCCGGTGGTAGAGAGCCGAGATCCAGCACAGAGTGAGCCGCAATCCAAGGAGTGGGCCGGGGGGCTCGGCTCGCGGCTGATCGATGTCGGCAAGGCCACGGTCGCGCGGCGTTATTGATTACTTATAAATAGCAGTAGCCCCAGTGCGCTCGCGTCCGCCCGCCCTCCGGCGGCCCTCCGCCCACCCTCAACGACGCCGCATGCCGTACACGTGGCTGATATTGCTTAGCGATGTAAATACTGTGATTGCGTCCTCTTATTTTGTGTAAAATGGGCATTCATTATCGGCTTCCGCTAATTACTTAACTGATGTTGATTAAATTATAAGTAATATATATTTTTAAGCTAGTTAACTATTCTCTCTGAGCGTTCGTAGGGCAAACATCGACTTGCTATACTTATTTAAGGTAATTAACGGACTTGTGGATTGCCCAGAAATTTTAGAACGTTTATCCATACAAGTGCCTCGGGTCGGGAGTCGTTTGTACAATCGAAGATGTTTTCACATCCCACATTGTCGAACAAACGTTGTCAGAAACTCTCCAATTAATAGGTTATGTCGCTACCATAATGAAATTGCACAGAGTTTTGACATTTTTCATGGTTCTCTGGTCTCAGCTAAGAGTAGAATTATGACACAGTACCGATACTATATTTTCTTGGTTGAAATAGTTTAATTCTTGTATAGTTTGTATTTTAAATTTTATAGTTGTTTGTATTAACACTGTATATTGTATCTACTTGATTTCGCTGGTCGTGTCCACATGTTATAGGGACGGCATCGCTTTTTATATATATTTTTTTGTATGTATGTCAATTTATATCACGTGTCTGTCCTAATTATGTGGTCCTAATAAAAAAAATCCTGTTACTCGTCTTTATAAGGTCTATTTCTCACTGAACAGATCTATATACAGTTCCAGCAGACTATTAGGCAGGCGGTGCCGTTGTTGTGAGCGTGGTTGTTTAGGAACGGAGGTCAAGGCCACCTATCGGGAATCTTCGTTTCCCCCCTCTGCGCCCCCACCCTTCTTCAGGGCCTGGCCGCTCCAACTTTCATACAAGGCGTGGCTGTATCCTTAAATAGACGTAGCAACAGAGTTTATCAACACACGCCCACGCAGTCGCGTCTCCTTCTCCCTGTTCCTGAGGGCAGGAACTTCGCCCGGCATTAATGATGTATAATGGAAATTCACTTATTCTTGTTTGCTTGAGCTACATATTTGGCAAATTATTTAATATCGCCTCTTCACTGTGAGAATTAGGTATTAAACTCCGAGTCTAAAAATAGTAGCAGCAACCTCCCTTACATAATTATGAGCGGAGGCTGTATTTCTTCCCTGGGAGGCGCGGCGGGCGGTCACAGTCCATTCGCGACAGTACGAGTGCGACGTTCGCTCCGAAAGCACTCGCTTCAGGTCAAATTTGTCGTACCGACGCTATTTTTCCTATAAAAATGTATGGTTAATACATTCGTGGAAGTGAAGTTGTCCGAGCGCTCTCCAAATATGTCGATCGAACCGAGGACTATCACTGCCAAAGGTAAATTTATCCCTTATGAAGGAGATTCAGCCACCACAAGTGCAACTTCCCTGCTACACAATATATTATTGAAACTTTGTCTGAAACTGACATACAACATACCGTTAACCTTAGAGCATAGCTTAACTTGGTCAATCTCTTTTCTCACTTTTCTTCTTTACTCGCAAGACTGTTGTTAGAACGCGGAAACTTTCCGCACCGCTTTAAATTTACTTCGGTTCTCTTGGGCCCTACTCCCAACATCATGATGTTTTCTTTTAATTCTTTAGCGGCTTTAATGCCTTTTTTAATTAGATGAGACGACTACGTCCATTGACCCGTTGCGCAAACATTCGGTTTACGTCAACAAACAAATTTTACACAATGTACATTCATTGCGTTTTCGCGTCCTAGCTCGGTGAGAAAAGAATCAAAATTATCGCTAAGTTCACTTGACTAAGTCCATAGCAAATTCAAAGAAGAAGTTACGTATTAAGAGTATCAATGCTTTTCATAAATTGTATTGTAATACATAACGAGCAAATTAGGAAGCGGTACGCGCCATTGCCATTAGCCGGTTTGTAATTGTCTGCAATATTAAATAAATGCTATCGTAGAACACATAGACATAACATTTATTACTAACGAAACACACAAAATAATAATAATCAAAAAAAGAAAAATTATGGAAATAAAAAGAAAGGCATAAGGTGCAATTTAAGGGTGTAATGTGTGTGCGTTGTGGCAGTAACTGGCCCTGTCATTATGCTGTGGAAGAGACGTGTTTCACTTCTGGTGCTTTTACTTTACTTAATAAACCTAAAATTACTACAGAAGCAAAAAATTTACAGATTTTAATGATTTCTATGTTGCTGTATTTTTAAACAATTTCACTGAAAACGTATTCGAAATACTTTTTTCAATGTACTCCTGTAACAAATAAAATAATGAAGGTTAAAAAAGTTTAGTGCTGCATCCGAGAAAGTTTCCATTTCTGTTTCTAAGTTTCTGTTTCTGTTTCTGTAGAGGCATCCACTTACATTAAATCCCAAATAAATTGACTTAGACTACGGCACCTGCGCATGGACGAATCACAGTTAAAAAAAAAAACCAGTTAAGGTCACGGCGCCAAATCGACCGAGAGGTCAAAAGGTAAGTGGGGCACAGGATGGCGCCCGCGTCGCATCTTTCGTCGTAGGATAGAACCAGATAATTCTTTTCTTTCATCACAGAGTGATGGTTTAGTCTTTTCTATTTTGACTAAGTACAAGTGGTTCGTGGTTTCTATTAAAACTGTTGTGGCCAGTCTGACTTGTCATATTTTGCAAATCATTTAAGATATATATATATAGCAAAAAGTTTGAAAATCTTTTTGCTCTATTTCTCTTTTGTAATTTTATCGCAGATTTCGGTGAAGATAACACACTTCATAAGATGCACAGAAACAAAGTCTTATTGCGTAGTTTGAACGAATTGATATTCGTGAAAAGTATATGATGAGATGAGAGCGGGATTTCCCACCTGAGTCACTCGCTATTTAAGTAAAAGCTATCATTTGATACGTTTATAACACGGGTCATAATTTATTATCAAGCCACATAATACAAATATTGCAAACGCGCTACTCTCAGATACTACAGCTTTGAATTAAAACATTAGTTTTATATGGACTATGGAATTATATCGACGAATATCGGAGGCTATGGGCCGTCTAACGAAAGTTTGCACGCGTCCTTAGAAAACAGGTAATATTATTCAATTAAAAAGTGATAAGCGAGAGAAG
Source organism: Pieris brassicae (assembly GCF_905147105.1). Classification (NCBI taxonomy): domain Eukaryota; kingdom Metazoa; phylum Arthropoda; class Insecta; order Lepidoptera; family Pieridae; genus Pieris; species Pieris brassicae. Next base: position 11,715,967 of record NC_059669.1, on the reverse strand, counting down.
ATATACATAAAAGTCCATCTGTCAATAACGTAACGTGGTCGGTAGAGGCATTCGCTACTCGCCACTCTGAAGCGTCGTAGTCGTCGCAAGTCGGGCGGAGAGGCGGTCGCGGAAGTTACCGAATTAAACTACAACTTCAAAGTCGAGGTCGTCGCGATTTGTCATCGTCTGCGCTAACTCGACGTTGCGTTGCGCCTGCGCCGGATTTCTTTACAACGCGGACTACAGACCCTTGACCTACAAAGAATCATTTATAATTTTTTCTAGGAATTAGCAGAATAATTGATAAAGGACACGTAAATACTATCTTGGTGTGTGGCAAGTGCTACGGCACCGAATGAGCGGCGGAGCGCGGGCGGCGGGCGCAGTGCTCGGTGCCCACTCGGTGACTCGGCCATCAGTTTCCACTAGCCATTCGAGCTCAACGGCCGTGTCGATTGTGCGTCAGTGTCCTCGCCAATGTTATGATACGAGTGCGTGGAGTTGTTTAAGATGTTTGCCTCAGTCGCAGTGTGTCCGTTCTGTGTACCAGTTTGTAGTGCTTAAGGTGGATTCCGGACTGTATCAGGCCGTGGAGCACGGCCGGCCACTCGAGCGCTCCCGGGCGATGTATGTCATTAATTTAGGTGAGTCTGAGGTCTCTCCACATTCTTTCTTCAGCAAATCTAGTAGGAACCGGTGTGCGTCCGATACATCTAGCTAAACGAACTATGTACAACGCTGTTATCTCGTTGTTCCGATTTCTGGACCGGTTGTTTGCTGACTTTCTTTCAAAGCACAGCCGAAGGGGCAATTCACTCTCGATCACGCGACATGCGGCAGGTCGCGTTATATACGATAGGTAGTAAGGCTCCATTTCAGAATTAACTTATTCATAGCCTCCTTTGTATGTGTGTTGTTATTATATTGACTTTACGCGGCGCGTGGGCGTGTGTTGGTATGTTGCGCTATCGGTGGAGCTATTTCTGTATGCGGCGCATGTGTGCGTACGCGCCGCATCTGTGTGCCTTATCTGTGTTATCGCTCACACGATGTCGAGTCACCGCACAATCGGCCGTAAATCTTTTAAACCTTAAATATTCATTTAATTCACTCATTAGTTGAGCTAGTCATTTAATTCTCCGTGAACATTCGTGGACGTAGTCTAATTATGCGAATATGCGTAAAACCGTTCATTTCCAAATGGTAATGATCGCATACACTTCACCGCAGCCGAGTTTCCTCGAATGACGGAGCGATGCGTCCGTGGAAAGATTATCTACAAGCGTATAGACAATAATATTATTGTGAATCGCGAATATACATCTTCCCAGATCACACCATTGTTCACTTTATATAAAGGATGGTCACCTCCATCCGACTCAAGTGGTCAGAAAGTTAACTTGTTTCATGTCACGAGTTAAGTTCGGTGGCAGTTGTTGAGATTGTTGGGGGATGTTCAAATAAATGAATCTCTTTGTTTGAAGCTAGGTGTCGACTGGTCTTTAATCAAACATACAATTAGGGGTAGTGTGGTTCATTAACGAAACACTAACTTGACTTATTTTTGGGTTCTTAACTGACACCAGTACTTAAAAAACTGAAGTGAAAGATGATTTTTAACATTTGCGCTTCCAATTATTAACCAAAATACATATGTAACTTAAATAATGTTAGGTTACATAACTCACGATAACGATTTTTAGTTTAATTAGCCTAGAATCTAAAAGGCTAACCAGGGAGAGAAGTTTTCAATCAATTTAGAAAACAGGTTATGTTTTCACATTGTAAATCGTAAAGAAAACGAATGTTAAATAAATATTGTTGTTAGTAAAAGCCACCAACACTAATTCGATGTACCTATTCTTAAAGATTATTCCAGCACTTATTGGCAATATACTTAAATCTGCCTTCAAAAGCAGCCGTATTCCTATCAAGGTAGGCATAACTGTCAAAGATTTGACCTAGGCCTCGGTCCACTCATCCAACATAGCTTGTTGTGTTTTGACTTAGGAACCAAAGTGTTATCGTCGGACCAGACAGCAATACGAGCTAAATGATTGTTTGTATTTTCAACTGCGTCTTGTGTTCGGAAGTATAAAAGGACAGTTCGTTATTTCTAAAAAGAGATAAAATCCAATCGAATAGCAGTTTAATTTATTGTGACGAAGGGCTTGTAGTTCCGTAATCCGTAGATAATTTGGTAAACAAATGAATTAAATTAATCACCGGCGTGGTCTGCGTCGGCGCTGACGTCAACCGGATAAACGAGCTAATTTTAAATATTATCATATTTTGTGTGATGCTCTGCACATTTATTCATTCCTTACGTTCGAGTAGTTTGTCCTCGTAATCTCAAGGGTAAGTTGGGCTAGATTTAGAGAGGTTTAGATCCTAGGTTTTAGTTGAGTTCTTCATTCTGAACGAAGGTCAAGCAAACCTCAGCGCCCGTGTAGCGTTTGAACCTCTAAAGACCTCTCTGACTTCGCCAGGTAGCAGGTAGTCTTTTGTTTCAGTCCAAGCTAACGATATTCTTTCTTCAGTCTAAGAATTTAATTTTCTCGCTTTCGTACACAACGTCATCATCGCGCTACATCGACTAATCAACGTAAAAATCCTATGTAGTAACATACTTGCACTCTTCTATAGAATACATGTAGACGTGTGCAAGTAGAATTTAGCGCACGGAGCTCGGAGGTCCGGAGGCCGGTCCTCATGCCCTGCTTCCTTTCCTCGAACCTCAGAACTATACTCGCTTTGACAGCTATATCCACTTCGCTACGGGCGTCAAAACTTCTGTAGGAGCGCGTAATTTTAGCTGCGCCTTTCTTATCAAACAAGAAGCGTAATTCCTGACTTTTAATTTATAAAGGCTCAGTTATGTCGTGACAGGCTGAATTTTGTTTTTGATACTCAGTGATTCCGCTCGTCACCTATAAAAAGATCGCGATCGAATGTGTATCTCTTGCGGACGCGGAACCACTAAAGGACCTTCGCCGCATCATTGATCTTAATTATAGAGGTGGCCACAAAAAGGCTGTTTCAAAGGCACTTCTTACTCAAAGACTACTTAGCAAATACAATCGCATTCTTATTATTTTGCATATGGTAATATAACTACTATATATATGTTACATAAAACTAAAATGGGGATGAAACGACGCGACGTATGCGCACGCGTGACGTAGATTTAATGCGGTTATGTTTTGAACAATAACCGCATTATTGTGATTAATATTTTTGAGAAATACCGAGTCATCGCTTCAAATGTCTTTATTTCTTGTTTTGTCTTATTGTTACAAAAAATATTTTTTTGGTAAAACAAAGCTTTAGAATGTCCAATTAATTTATGCAAACCATCAGTTTGAAGCAAATTGATTGATTGGTCGGCGACAGAAAGCGCGCCTGCGTAGTTATATATAAGAATATTAACTTGTAGAAATATATAAATTCATTTTCGAGTATGGCTGTTGCTTATATAAAATGCTTTTCGGTTCGCCTCGATATATCCATGACTCGACACCAAGTCGGTCGTATCTATTCTATTCACTTTATGCTTGCATCTCATCAGCACTAGATGGATTTCAAATAAGTTTTACGAAATCATGTTTTTATCGCCTTTAATAAAGTATTTAATATTATTTTTTCAAGACACTACAATGAACACATAATCGTAATAAGTTGGGGAACTTAAATCAAGTCGCAAATTTGGCTGATACTGGCTCCTACCAGTAGTAAATTGAGGATTACAGGATATAGGAATAATAAGAGACGAGCGGGTGTTGCGTTGCCCTAGTTGCGTTCGCATCGTTAAATAGATTTACGGTGTCTAGCCAACGTTCAGCGGTCAGTTCAAGCAGCAACAATTATTTGTCCTCCCTCTCTCTAAGAATCGTTATGCAATATGAAAACAAAATATGTAATTTTCCAATGAAAAGCTCGCACCGGCTGCTGCCGGCTGTTTCTAGCTACCACGAGGAGATTAACCTTCGATGTGATCGCCCTATTCATATAGCAATTGAAACGTGACATTGTCCTTCAGCTCCATAATAGATTCGTGCAGACCGATGAAAACTGTCTTAAGGCCGGGCAGGACGCTTTTCGATAAACATTGCTTTTTGTTTTAAAGAAAAATTGTAGCGTGTGATGTGCAATCAATGAGAATAGAAATAACCGCCATGTTATAGTCGAATATATTATATATTTCCTTAGTCTATTCCGGTTACGCTATAAAGGGAGAGGCCCGCGCCAGGCCACGTATAAATAGACGTGGACGAAGAACGATCCTCGCTGCGCACTGGACATTGGCCAGATTCGTGTTCTTCGTTTTCTTCGCAAAATCACTTAATAAGCATAGAATTGCATTTTATGTATAAGCGAATTATTGTGTTATTAAATATTGTGGTAGAACTCACGGGACCAACTGTCACCGCTTTTATTAATAGAATCCACTTCTATTGTAATCCACGACAATAGCGATACAAAAATTAAGTTTATTGAGTAATATTAATCGTCATGGCTAGGAATAGCCCGCGTGAAGTGTTGTGGCACAGCAGATATGACTGTTATGACTAGGCATAAAAGACAAAGAGGCTTATGGATTCTGTGTTTAACATATGCATTATTGCAGAGCACTACCTAAAGGGAATCGGAGTAGCACTTTACAACTGATAAGGTTTCCGGTGAGGTCGGCGCCCTTCCGCTCAGCTGCCACCCGTGAAAGTGCCTCCCACGCACGGGTTAGTTGACAATTGTAATGCACGTATAGACCTGAAGGTTGTTCGACAGGAACCAGCACAGCTACTGCATTTCGGTCTTCTCCGTTCGACTTTCGACGCTTTTATGATAACTTCATTATTAAACCGTGTATAAAAGTTAATAAACAAGAGTTGGTTCACGTCGTGATTGGATTTGTTATATTCTTAGAATTGTACCACTTCCGGGAGATAACACTAACTAAACTTGTTTGTTGAACATTTACCTCGTGCTGATATCGACTACGAGTATATATTCAAGACTATAAATAGATCATGCTATAACTTCACCTATTTAATAAGACGCAGTTTATTATACAGATTCGTTGGTGTCCGTGGGCAGCCTTCAGCCACCACCGAGACACCATACGTCAGTTTGACTACATTATTCAGGGAAGGTTTGCTTCGTGCCGATCTAAAATAAGGCAGCAAAGGGCTGGCCCGGAATAACCGGGAGTGTACAAACAGGGCCCATTATATTTAGCCTTCATCACCGACTTGTTGCTGCCTTTGTTGTTCAAAAATAACCAAACCCTTGCCCGAGCACAGCTTACTTCGCTGTCAGTTGGAAGTTTGTTGAAATTAACTAGCAATTTCATAGAAACTGCACTCGCTTCAAAGTTATATAGCATGGCAATGTTTGGTATATGCCTAAATCGCTATTGTAATGCATTAATAGTGGGCGACCGACGCGAAGTGATTTTATCACAAAAATTATTTATATGATACACCAAACTTGTTTGTAATGTTTCCAACTGTTGCATGAATGAACTGTGCTAGACGATTGTTTATAGCGATCTATTCCCAGAGCGGAGTGCCGCTAATGAGATAGAAAATATCTGATTTACTTGGGAAAGGACTGCGCGGTATCAGGAGGCACTTGTGCCGAAAATAGAAGCTTTAAATAACCTGTCGCGGGACATGGTTTTAAGTTAACTTGGAAATAGAATTCGTGGCATTCTAAGAGCAGTCTCGCGATTGGTGCAACGCGGCCAACAATAGCAAGCTATTTATACACCTGACTCACTCCCACTCTCGAGGCATTGACGCGATTATGCTATTTGGACTTTTTTACTCCTGCCTTCGCCCGATACAACAGATATTCATTTGTCTCGCTTTATTACGCACAACGGTACGTCCATTATATTTATAGATTGATAAGCAGGACTTCGTCGGGACAGGACACGTCGAACTGTTAAATGTTTCGCCTTTGTTATTCGTCTCATCTGTCAATTTACATAAGTAAATAGAGATACTTGACATCTCTTGTTTTAATCTAATATTATATGTACTTCCTTGAGATGTAATGTCGCCGCTGGGACAGGTCACGCGGTCACTCAATGGTGTTTCCCATATGCGCAACATCTCGAGAGTGATGTAATAAACATTGCAACGGAAATAGAAGTTTCTTGTATTCGATACTCTGAAACAAAGCCGAGCATTGGTTGCAAATTTAACATGTTTTCACAACCGTAAAGCTGGAAGCCTCGCCCACCTTCTATTTATAACTCTCGATATGTTAGTGCGTCTCTTTCGCTCCGAGTTACTCTAAGAGAAGGACGGAGCAGAGGCTCGAGCCGCCGCGTCCTTCACTTGTCGTACTTTCTATTTTTATATTTATCGTGATAAACTTTAATTTCCTTATTTGTTTATTACGCCCTCAAAAGCACCCCTGAGAATATATATATAGAGATCTTCATTTAAAAACACGAATTATTTGCGTAATTCGCCAATGTTTCGGGATTTGGCTAAGTAAAATACACTTTATGAAGATGTACCTTCACATTTTCCACCTAACGGAAGAGGGTGTAAGGAAATAATTGGAAAGTCTGTCTTTATTTAGCACTAGAAACAATTTAGGTCTAATTGTAAGATTACTTATAAATAAATAAATGTCTATGTGTATTTACTAGTTTTGATGTTAGCCAGTACTAGCAGCTCTCGGCGACCTCATTAATGTAAATGTATCCAGGATATCAATAAAATAGTTAGCGCGATGAGAACTTATTCGTCTGATCTGGTCGTCGTTAAATTTTAATTGATCCCAAAGTATTTTATGTAATCTTTCTTCGACTTTTGAATTAAATCTAAAAAAAAGTTCTACCTTGTGGTGAAACACTTATGTGGCTAACGGTGTATACTGTATAGAATATAGATGAATATTTACGCTGACGCAGCTCACGGGCCACTTGATAAAGGTTGACGAGACTACCAAAAGACAGGAACAGATTGACATTTATCCAATTTCGACGAAAAATTTAATTGAAATCGTGTGAATGATATTATTTTAAAGCAACAACCTTCAAGGTCGGCAGTCGGCACGCCGACGCCTGGGTATTAATTACTACGTTTCCCACAATTACATAACACCATTCATTCTCGCTTGACCTTTCATAAGTTCTTATTGTCGCAGTGGTTGCGGTGACTAAAATATCAGCCCATACATACAATTACGCCGACTTGCCATCATATTAGCAAAGGATGGGATTGTCTGTTGGCGATGGTATGAATTAAGTTGTGGGTTGACCGAATGGACATACCTGAAGTGCTTCGATAAATGACGGTAACAAATTACGCCACGCTTGTCAGCTTGAATTATGAATTCGCCTCATTTACATAGAAATAAATATACGTACTTCTTAGTACAGTTAATTATTTGTCAGGGCCGACACGTGTAAAATAGTTTTTTTTTTTCAATTAAAGTTTTAGAAATACTTAGAATTTTTTTGAAGAAATGGAAAACACTGTTAAGGTGTCTACTGTAGGCTTTGCATTATTTGAGGTGCAAGTGGAACTATGTATGTATAGATGATGTTTTAATATATAACATAGTCGAAACGATCATACGAAGGACGAAGGACTACAGGCCGACTGGTTTTCTAAATTTAGACCTTCTAAATATAATCTGCCAGACCCCTGCGCGGGGAGGGAAGACACCTCCCCCCCACATTCGACACCCTTCTGATCGAGGTCACGTTTAGCTGGATCTAGATCGAGCTAAAACGGTCGCAAGATATTTATATCCTTAACTTGATTAACGCTATTTTAATAACAGGTACGACTATTATATATGTACAAAATATATTTGTATTATTCCCTGCTTATAATAAATCAAATTCCACTAAGTAAAAATAGTAATAAAATTAAAATAAAAAAGTGATATTTTTATTATGTACTCTATCAATACTTATTTTTGCGTAGCACACAACACGCGCACGTTTTGTTACACGATATTTACACACATATATATATATTGTTTTGCAGAGATGTCGCGGGATACCGGCGGTGCAGAAGGGGGCGGGGGCACGGGCCGCTCTCCGTCCCCGCCGCGAGCGCCGCCCGACTCTTCCTTCCACCACCAGATTATGCAGGTACCGTCCTCTCTTAGCATTTTCAAACCCTTGTTCCTCGCTAAACGGTACAATCAATATGGGTTCGCCTAAGCTACGTGCACCGCAAGCGCCAGTGACTGCCGGTAATTTCCTGGGGACCACAGACCGATCTCAAAATAATGATGTAATTTGCCTACAAACGAATCGTAGGATCAGGCGCTGAAGGACTGTGATGTATGATCGAAGGATAATTAGAAGTGCCAGGTCATCCAGTGATGCATCGGTGTGGGGCGCGTCACTCATGCGGGGACGGCTATCATTTGTTTTGACCTGGTATTAAAAAAAATCCCGAGAGTTATATACGTAGTCGGTCCCAAAGTTCTATCATAAATGGAAAGAATGATAAAAACAAAAGTACTGATCAGTTTTTAATGAGTGATATATCAATTTATCATTAATTAAGGAATAGAAATAGCATACAATTATTCGAAATGACCTCCCTTATTTTTAGTATAGGCCCTTAAGCGCCGGAGCCAGTCGTCTATCGCAGCACGCACCATATTCATGTCGATTTCAGTGACTGCTTTTTTTAAAGATGACTTCTACTACTAGACGACTCTCCTTGCTAAGAACTGCCAAATTTTATAGTCCGAAGGATTAAGGTCCGAACTGTAGGAAGGCCTATCCTCATGTCTAATTAAGTCGATGTTTCAACGATCAAACCAGGCTTGAGTGGTCTTGACATTGTGTGCAGGCGCAGAGTCCTGCTGGAACACGAAGTTATGTCCCGCAAATAGCGTTCTGAGCGGGTCTTTGACAAGCCGATGCAAAACTGTCTATTGGTACACTTTTGCACAGGTTTTAACCCCCTTTTCGCAAAATGGACCTCAGTTGGCCCGTAATAGGACACTCCCAACCAGACTCGGAACTTTATTTCCAGCTTCTTCAGAACTCCAAGCGTACACTCTATCATTCTGTTTATTGTAAAGAGGATATACACGGTATCGGTTTTTCTCGTACCGCTTTAACAACACCCGCGATCACTTAAGCCTTATTGCTTTTAAGTAAGTGCCCACTCTTTTTTTTGTATGCTCGTAGACCAAGATCTTCATAAAAAAACATTTCTTACTGTTTTCCTACTGACACCCATCTGCAAAGCCATCAACTTCTGTTATCCGCGCCTTGATAGCTTTAATTACTGCTGGCGTTCATGCTGAGCGTGGCCGGCCAGTTCTTTTCTTGTCCTCAACACTAGAGACTTCATTGTACCTATCAATGGTACGGTACACAAACCTAAGCGTTATATTCAAATTTTTGAGCAACTTGAAAATGGAACTCGGCGAGAGCCCACAGTGGTGCAACACAATAACAGATATTCGGTTTTCTTTCAATGTCCACTCCATCTTGAAAAATTACGGAAAGTGATTGTTTTTTGTTTTAAAACAATAGTCAAACATTCAAAAATAGAATGCAATAATTGTTTTATAAAATCTTGTTCGAAATTCAAAAATCATGTGCCAGTGACAGAACTTTGGGACCAACTACGTAAATAATCTAGAAAATATGTAACAATACCATCCTGGTGTCTGGGTCCTCTATGTTTTACCTACCCATAATCCGTCGAGGTGCAGTGGGGCCGCGTAGAAAACTTATGCGTACGCACGCAAGCGTATACGTAATATATTCCCACTGGGAAGCTTTTGTTGCAATGTAATTCATAACTCTCTATATTCTACGGAAGCGGGCAGCTGGCACACAACTGCGCCGCTAATAAACATGCGCACTGCTATTCCGGGAACATTCCGACAATCTCTTTTTAACAAACCGAAATAGCCTCCGCGATGCCAAAATTATTTGCCCTCGTGCTCGCTTCTCGGATCGATGCAGAGATATTCTATTTAATAGGCAACGTTTCATTGTGTGTTTCCTCTCGTTGTCAGAGTCACAGTCCCAGAAAGAACCATATCGCGGAGAGGGCCAAACAGACATTAGAGAATAGTTTCCTGTTGCAAGTGAGTCATTTACCTTACCACGGCTTCCCCTCCTCCCTTCGCACTCACCACTTGCGCAACTTTGGAAGAGAAACCTTGTTCTGAACACAGGCGACAGGTTGAAACAGTAAAGATGCGCAGGTGAAACCAATGCGCCTCTTGATGTTTGTGTACATAACCACTTCGACACGGCTCAGTGTTGAATTCGTTCCACTGAGCCGAGTTCGAGCCTCTCACTTAATATTACGAATTTTCTGTGAAATGTAACTAAGTAATGCTAGCGTTTGTGAGTGGAAATAACACAATTAACTCTTCTCTTCTTGTGGTCTCTGTTATTGGGCTCGACTAGCGAAGTCGCGGATGTCGTGGATGAAGATGTACAGTGGGCGGAGGGCACTTTATGTACGTTTTTTGCCTTCCAGTTGAAGAAGCAGCAACAGTTACAGCAAGAGATATTGTTGCAGCACTTCCAGCAGCAACGGCAGCAGCTAGCCGAGCAGCACGAGCAGCAGATCAGGCATCACTTAAAGGTAACCATCTCAATTTAATTAGATTTTAAACAGCTTGTTTCCAATTATTACCTATATCGGCCTCTAACATGTGCTGTTTTATCTTCTTTCTTGTTATGCCGGTCACTATGTATGTACATTCGAACTTTTAAAAGATCTAATTTTATAACTGATCTAGTACAAGACATTATTTCCACACATTCAAAAGAAACGTAATCTATAGTCTACTGTGACGGTAGAATGGCAGGCCTCTAGGCCGTCACAGTAGTGTTATCCAGGATATACTTAATTTGCATGGATATGTATATGGATTTTACGCCGTCAGTACTGATTTAGACTAGTTTGGAACACGACGCCTAAAATAACAGAGCTATAATCTATTTATGGCGTCCATTAAACGCCGTTTGATAACTCGCTGATTTATCGGTTGTAACATGTCGAACGCAGCGCCTCGGCATTCGTGGATATTTTGGCATCGGGTCCAGTGCGCCGGAAATATTCGCACGACGGGACAGAAATACACCGAACAGTTTACATTCACTGAACTTAGCTGAAGCTTTTAGCACATGTTGAAACAAAATAAAAAAGAAATTACCTCTTGCACCGTCGTGGAAGACATCTTCGTACTTGTGCTATATCGATTGCCATTGTGACGATGCGTCGAACACCCACGAGCGAGCGAGCAATGAATTAATTTGAATCGATCCTTCGGAGCCAATTACCTTAGGTCCTACGTCTTTCAGCTATGGGAGCAGCAGAAGGCGATGGAGGAGGCGGCTTTGCGCGAGGCGAGGGAGGCCAGAGAGGCCAGGGAGGCGAGGGAAGCGAGGGAAGCGCGTGACGTTCGCGAGAGAGGGGACCTGCGCAAGAAGGACAAGCTCGAACATTGCGCCACCGCCTCCACGCAGGTCAAGCAGAAGCTGCAGGTGAGTTCGAGGACGGACTAGAAGCGACAAGCGTTTCGAGTCGAAGTGAGAGCGACGGTGACAGTTTTACTGTCTGTTTCAGGAGTTCCTGAAGAAGAAACAGGCGGCCGCCACCGCCAACGGCGCGTTGCCCGGCTCGCCCTATAGGAATTGGTGAGTTTAACGCTCGGGAAGACTTTAATCTGTTTCATCACATTTCGTGGACGAAACTTTAATTTAAAGGCTGCGCTGGTAAATTCCTCCTCAGGGGCATCGTGAAGTCGTCATCGGGCGAGTCGATGCCGTCGGGCGCTGCGGCGGGGGCGCACCCCTACCGTCTACCCGCCCCGCTCGCCGCTCCTCTGCCGCTCGCGCTCCCCGCGCCCGCTGCGCCCGACTACCCGCTCAGAAAAACCGGTGAGTACTCACCGCCAAGATTTCCTAAAACCGCTAGATTCCGATCAATACTAATATACGTAAGCATGATTTTGAGTCGCAATATTAAAATAATAAATGTGCGTGAACTAATCTCGGAGTCGGCGAGAGTCGAGCGCGTGTGTGTGCGTGTGCGTAGCGCTAGTGACCGCATGTGTGTGTAGCGTCGGAGCCCAACATGCTGAAGGTGCGGCTGAAGGCGAGGGTCATCGAGCGTCGAGCGTCGCCCCTGGCCCGCCGCCCCCTCAAGACGCGCCCGAAGCCTCGCAGTGAGTACAAAGCCTCGCTTTCGTCCGCGCGTGTCGTTCGTCTCTCACGACTGTACTTTCACGCAGACTGCGAAGCGGGATCGCCGCGAGGCTCCCCGCCGGGCGCCGTGGGCAGCAGCACGCCCATCCGCGAAGAGGAGGAGACGGGCCGTTCGCCGGAGCCACTCTTCTCGTCGCCGTCGCTGCCCAACATCTCATTGGGGCGGCCCCTGGCAGCGCACTGTCCCCCGCCCGCGCCGCCGCCCGCGCTGCCGCCGCTCTGCGAGTCCGAGCCCTACTGCGGCGCCGCAGCCCTAAGCGCACGCCTGGCCAAGAGGCCCCTGGGGCGCACGCACTCGGCGCCTCTGCCCCTCGGAGACCCTGCGCTGCATCCTCATCTGCCGCACCACTATTTGCGCGACCAAATCAGGAAGACAGTGAGTTCGCCGTCCGCCATCATTTCGACGATAAGCCTTCACGTTCTTACACAACTCCTAGACCAACGATTCCGGACCAGTAGCGGAATCGTAAACCAGATCCTGCTAAAAGTATCAGATTTTTTGGTATCTACATACTCTAGACCTAACTAAAAGGTTAGACTTGAGGTTTTTCTGCAAATCTCCATCCTCATTTCCATCAGTGAACATATTTTAAGCGTCTCTCTCTCTCGGGAGTCAAATAAACAGAAATGTACGCTCCGCAGGTGTTGACTCGCGCGCACGACGCAGCCGCCGCACAACTGCGAGAGGAGGAGGGTGAGGTGATCGATCTCACGAGGAAGCCCTGCCCCGTCCCTCCCGCCGCGCCTCCCGTGCCGCCGCCGCCGCCCCTCGCCGCTGCGCCCCTCGCTCGCGCCCTGTCTTCGCCGCTGGTGGGGGCGCGACAGCCGCCCACGGGGCTCGCCTACGACGCCCTCATGCTCAAGCACGGCTGCTCGTGTGGCGCCCACGCGCCCACGCACCCCGAGCACGGAGGCCGCCTGCAGTCCGTTTGGGCGCGCCTCTGCGAGACGGGCCTCGCGGCGCAAACGGAGCGTACACGCGCACGCAAGGCGACGTTCGACGAGCTCGCGAGCGTGCATTCGGAGGCGCACGTGGCGGCCTTCGCCGGTCGAGGCCGCGACGCCAAAGAACCGCGCGGGCGCGCGCTGCGTCTCGTGCGGCTGGCGTGCGGCGGCCTCGGCGTCGACGCCGACACGCCCTGGAGCGAGGCGCACACGCCGGCCGCCGCGAGGCTAGCCGCCGGCGCCCTGCTCGACCTGGCGCTGCGCACGGCGCGCAACGAGCTACGCAACGGATTCGCCGTCGTGCGGCCGCCGGGCCACCACGCCGAGCCCGACCAGGCGATGGGCTTCTGCTTCTTCAACAACGTGGCTATCGCGGCCCGGCAGCTGCGGCTACGGCTCGGGCTGCGGCGCGTGCTCGTCGTCGACTGGGACGTGCACCATGGCAACGGCACGCAGCAGGCCTTCTACGAGGACCCGGGCGTGCTCTACGTGTCGCTGCACCGCCACGACGACGGCAACTTCTTCCCGGGCACGGGCGCCGCCGACGAGTGCGGCGCCGGCGCCGGCCTCGGCTTCACGGTCAACGTGCCGTGGCCGGGTCGGCCGCCGCTGGCCGACGCCGAGTACCTGGCCGCCTTCCGAACGGTCGTCATGCCCGTCGCCAAGGAGTACGACCCGGAGATCGTGCTCGTGTCGTGCGGCTTCGACGCGGCCGCCGGCCACCCGGCGCCCATGGGAGGCTACAGCGTGACGGCCGCGTGCTTCGCGCACATGACGCGCGAGCTGATGCAGCTGGCCAACGGCAAGGTGGTCCTGTCGCTTGAGGGCGGCTACGACCTGCCCGCCATGTGCGACTGCGCCCAGGAGTGCGTGCGCGCGTTGCTCGGCGAGCGCATCGCGGCGCCGCCGCTGAGCGAGCTGGCGCGGACGCCGGCGCCCCACGCCGTCGCGGCGCTGCGGGCCGTGGCGGCGGCACAGGCGGCGCACTGGCCCGCGGTCGCGCGCGCTCTGCCGCTGGCGACGCTGAGCGCGCTGGAGGCGGCGCCGGCCGTGGCGGGCGCGCGTCTCGGCTCGCTGCAGACCGAGCGGGACGCGGCGGACACGGCGGCGGCCATGGCGACGCTGTCCATGCACCAGCCGGGGCCGGCGGCGCCGAGCCACTCCGGGAGCTCCCGCTCGGCGTCCGAGGAGCCGATGGAGCAGGACGACGCCAAGTGAGGCGACGCCGCGGACCCGGCTGTCTCCCTGAGGCTCCCCGCCGCGGGAGCTCTTCTCCGAGCGAGGCGCTCCGCCCCGCCCGAGAGCCTCACGTTCCGCGCGGCCGCCCGACTCCACCCGAAATGTCGAGTCGAGGCTTCGAGGCCTTCGGGCCGCGCATCCGGAGGTGGTCGGCTTCGGCCTCTCGCAGACCGAAGAGCGGCGGAGCGCAAATGCTATTTTTGTACGAAGGGACACTTCGGCGCCTTCTTTTGTAAATAGAAGATAAATAGATAAATGGCGAAACGCGAGTCGCGTGAAAGATTATATTTATATAGAGATAACGTGTAACGTGGAAGGTGCAATCCCAGAAGTGCAATATTAATCGCCATGCCCCTCGCGCCCCCTTCGGGGCTCGACCCGTGCGAACGGTTTTTATGTTTTAATAGAAGCGGCGTCGGATGTTATTTTTGTGAAGCTGCGGCCGCCGGCTTCGGCCGTCTTTTGTATTGAAATGTTGAATATTAAAAATGTATATCGATCAAAATCGACTTGTTGGCGAGGACGAGGATTCGATCCTCGGGCGAAGAGACGTATAACGATGTTGTGTCTTTAAAGTTTTATTGTTGAAATGGAAAAGTAAAAATATTTATTAAAATGTATATATTAAATAAATAAATATATATATATATTTGGACGAACTTGAGCAGTTTCTTTTGAATTTTTACCCTCTTATGATCTTCGTTCTGCGTGAATAAATTGAGCGAAAATCTCCGGCCGGTCATATGATCAAACTGACCGTCAGCCGTGCCGTAAGCCCGATGACTCGATTTGTTTTAAAAAAAGTATGGTAATTCTGTTCTGCGATTTCGAACCCAAAAACGTAGTAGTAAGAGCTTGTCCGGAAGGGGTGAATGCGACGCGAATCGTTTCGCGCGAATTCAGAATTTCTTATGCTCGCGCGTTGGTGCACATTGTCGTCCACACCGTCTTTACAGTGGTGTGTGTAGGCAGGATGCAATTAAAAGTTTCAAGTGCACAATATAGGAAGGAAGTTTATTGCACACAGTACACGTCACGGAAGTATAAGCGAGAAGGAGTAGAACGTTTAGTATAAGAAATAGCATAGAAAGGATAGCACATAAAATAGAAATAAAATTAAGCGGAGTAGGTACTCTCGACGCAAGGAAATAATTAGCAAAATTTATACTATCAATAGCGGAGTGCGAAAGCGGACTGCTTGCCGCGGGCCGGCTCAGGTAGCCGCGTGCGAATATAACGGCAATAACATGCGATCTCGCTTGCGCGTAGATCTGCGATACGGATCCTACGTCATCGCATGCGCTACCGCTGGCCGGGGCACGACTCAACAGAATTAACTATATAAAATACGTTTCGTCTTGTCTGTCCGTTTGTCAGTTATTTTAACGTTTACTATATTGTAATTAATTTTACTTTTATACAGTACCAATATTTATATGCTACTTGCACAAAAAGGCAAAAAAATATCCCGATAATGAGATAATAATTACCACGTATAAACGTTACCATAATTTCTGCAACAATTTGTTTAAAAAAACTAAAAAGGAACTATGAAAGTAATGAATCACACGTTCTTACCTAGTTTGGAAACCAGTCTTCCAATACCTTCTCAACTGTAATCTTATTTATTGTTGTCAATGTTATATGTTAGAAAATAAATAAAAAAATCTACGAAAGCTGGAGCAATCATTGCTAGTTGTATAGCCCTCCTTCATCTCAATATGATAGCTTAGCAAAAAGATTAGAGTAGGTTCTGTACAAAAAATTGATCGTTAATGTAAATTTGTTTGACAACTATAGTTCAAGTAAACGTAAGCTTAATCTGTTTAAATCATATAATTTAATTAACAATTTTATTGTACCTACTAGGTACGGTACGGTAACAGCCACCACGGCAACATGTATTGACAATATCTATAATAATATATCTAGTTCCTCTCAACACCTGTTTTATCAACAAACTAGCATCTGAGCACTAATGAATTATGTAAATAAAACAAAGAAAAAAATATGCACAATTCCCATAACAGATACTCGGTTAGACAGATTTAGAAGAAAAAAAATTAAATTGCCATTTTAAGTAGTAACCAATGCCCTAATAATTTATATAAAACATTTTTTGATTCATTTATTGATGAATTCAAAAATGTTCAGAATTACTAAAAAGGATTGTTATCATAAGTGTCACTTACAGTCTAATAACACTAATTCACTAGTTCTAATGGTTTTATCCTTTTCAGTCTTCTCACTAGGCCCATGGTGTCAAAGAGTTAAATAGCCTCGACATTGACGTGATGGTGGAGTTAAGGTTCGAAAGGCACATAGGGTTTGTGGGCTCCAGAAGTCTTTTTTATTAATGTGGCGACGTCCTCTACATTAAGGCCCCGATGGAGCTCGTAATTGCGAATGTACCATTGACTATTCCCCTGAGCACTTTGTTTTGGAATCGTTGGATTACTTGGATGTCACTATTACTGGTACAGCCCCACAGCTGGAAACCATAAGTCCATACAGGTGTCAGGACTTGTTTGTAGATCAGTAATATATTTTGTACTGATAACCTGGAATGCCTTCCGAGCAACCAGTACAATTTAGTGTAACGGAGCTCCAGCTCTTCCCGCTTCTTTTTGACATGGACCTTCCATCGGAGTTTGGTGTCTAGCGTCATACCTAGGTACTTAGCTGAATTTTGGAACGGCACTTTGACGTTATCAATATATACTGGCAGATAATTTGATGTTTTGTTGGAACAGCTTATGTAAACTGATTTAGTCTTATCCGCCATTTTTTGGTCCATAAGCCAACAATATTTATGGCTTTTTGTAATTTTACTACTGCTTTCTTTTCAGTAACCGCCGTAGACATAATAGCAGTAATCGGCGAAGGTCGCGATTACGTTATCTTCTAGTTCAGGAATATCGTATGTGTATAAGAGGTACAAGACCGGATCTAATATTTATTTCTTTTAGTTCTGAATAATCATCTTCTTGTCATACCCTAAACATTCTTTGTGTTAAATATTACTCAAGGATATTTGAAAATTCTCGAGGCAGTAATTTCGTTAATTTATGAACAAGCATTAGCTGCAATGATATAATAAAAACATTTTAACAACTAAAATTAAAAAAAAATTAAAGATCTTTGGGGTGTATCTGTATTCATTTTACAATCAGTTATCGATGCTATCAGTTCTGAGTTAGCTATAATATTGAATGAATATATAGATTGTGGAGTCTTTCCAGACTAGTAGATAGTACTGTTTGCTGATGACACTTCGCTTTTATTTAAAGTGAAACGACGAAATCCATCAATTGAGAATGTAAACAGTGTAGTTCACTGGTTTGAAACAAATAGCCTTAAGCTAAACGAAAAGAAGATAAAATGTATTAAATTTGTACATAACTACAAATGTTAAAGTAGTCTTTAGTAATGCTCATATAATAATTAAAGATAAGGAAATAGACTTTGTTGATAATGCGGTGTTCTTGGGAATTTCTTTAGATAGTAAACTCCAGTGGAGCCTACACATAGAAGGTCTTTCCAATTTCGTCTGCTAAGTTCTGCAGCGTTCGCAGTAAAAAAGATACGCGATCATCCGTAAGATGAGAATACAGCAAAGCTTGTTTATTTCAGCTATTTTCATAATACGCGGGTAACACTAAAAATGTTTAGTTAGAAACATTGCTGATGAAAGCTTTTTTTGAACTTCAATTTTAGAACTCTTTGGTAACCTAATGTAGTATATTGCATTCATTGCATTTAGGCGTCAGGACGCTTTGTACCAGATGGATTCCCCATACTTTTACCGACGACCAGAAATACCTTCGCATGGACTGGTGAATATTTGACTATGGCAGGTGTCAAGATAATGAGCCATTCGCCATACAGTCCTGACCTGGCGCCCTGTTATGAAGGAGGATAGACCAGATTAAGGAATTAGCACAGCATGACAGAGAGTGGCACAGGGCAGAGCGAAATGCCTGTATTTGGTGCAGGATTTTCACAAAAAAGGACACACTTACCTACAAGAAGAAATAGAAACGTGTTTAAGTTTAAAAGCATCAGAAAAAAGGCCATTATTATTTTTATTATTATTCTGTAACTTAATTCTGCTTCTGCAAACGGAACCTTGCTACGATACATTCAGGTCTAATATCGTATCAGTCCAGCTAATAGACTCATAGACTGAAAGAAGTGATGAACAGCCCGGTCAAGTCAATTGATTTTAAGCGATCTAATTCTGCTCTTTGAAATGTCCTTGAAATGATTCATGGAATTTCTTTCTCCTGATATGTTAAGTACTTAGACGCCATAGTAGTAAATGGATGGGCTCACACGCAACTATTCAAATGCACTTAAAATGAAAATGTAGATTCGGTTAGAAAAATATATTTTTGTAACAAAATTCAATTACAATATGATACATCGTAGGAGCGGGCTAAGAGCGCCGGACGTCCGGTGGGTCCGGAGGATCGAGGGCGGCGCAGCGGCACGAGCACGAGCTCACCGGGCACTCCGCGTGTTCGCTGAACCAGTGCAGCAAGTGCGCCGCGTGTCCGCCGTGACGACAGGCCACGCACCAGCTGAACCACGTGTCGAAGGGTGCGCCGCCCACGGCGCCACCCGCTCCGCCCACCGCACTCGTGCCCAAGTGCAGCGAGCAGACGCCGCAGCGCGGCAGCGGCTTGCGGCAGTGCGGGCACGACGACACCTTCATCTTGGCGGCCGGCGGCGGCAGACGCGCGAAGGGTGGGCGAACTCGCGCCGAGGGAGCCGCGGCGACGCACTTGCCGCAGTACGTGCACGCCACGGCCACGCGGCGCGTGCGCTCCTCGCCGTCGGCCGCGCCCAGCCACGTGTCGAGCGCGCAGCGCGCCCACCACATCCGCCAGCCGTCGAGGAGGGCGCGGTAAGCGGCCAGCCAGCGCTGCACGCGCGCGTCGCGCACCAGGTCGGGCGGGCAACATCGCGCGGCCAGCAAAGCCGCCGACTGCACGTCGCCGGTGCGCTCGAGCCAGCGCTGCAGCAGCGTCAGGCCGTCGGTGCCGAGACCGCAAAGCACGACGCCCGCGAGAGCCCCTCGCTCGCTGAGACCGGCGTGGGCTCGCTCGACGTACTCGTGCAGGTGCCGGTCAGAGAGGTACAGGCACGCAAACGCCACGCGGTCCTCGAGCCGCATCTCCGTCTCGTTCTGCGACAGACGGACGCACCCCGTCCACCATTTGTATATTTCGTATTTAATTTAAATAAAAAAATAGAAGTCCGAATTTAATAAACTAAAATATAGCCAGTGTCATCCGGGGATGATGTAGCTTTCCAACAGTGACAGAATTACTTTCAGGGTCTATTCAATGTAAACATAAAATCAGACATTTACATCATTCCTTTTTACAATATTAGTATAGATGTGAAAATACATTGACATTTTCAACTAAATGATCTAGTTTAAATGGAAAAAATCGTGCAGAGAGAAACGTCATGGAAAAGATAAAATTACCCTAAAGAAGAACGGGTCGGAACACAACGGACTGGTCGTGTCCACATATTATAGGGACGGCACCGCTTTTTCTATATTTTTTTTTTCGATCTATGTCAATTTATATCATGTGTTTGTCACAATTATGTGGTCCTAATAAAAAAAAAACGGGATAACGCATTTGTACAACTTCTATCGCACTAGAGGACAAGAGACAGTAATATGCAGGATATTGTTATTGTGGTAAATAAGGGAAGCGTCACCAGCACAGCGCTGAAGTCGGGATGCGCCTGCACGGTGGCGGCGAGAAAGTGCAGCAGCGCGCGCAGATAGGGGTCGGGCAGAGCCGGCGCCGCCGCCGCCAACGAGTCCCGCCACAGACGCTCATCGGGCGCGCCGCCTCCCGCCGCCAACGCAAGCGCTGCCACGCGGAGTCGCGGCGAGCGAGCGCGTGACAGCACGTCTAGCGCGGTGCGCACGCGCAGGTGGAAGACGGCAAGCGCAGCGGCGCGGCACGGTCGCCCCTCGGCCTCGGCACGCTCTACTCCCGCCAGCGCGTTCTCCCAGCCCCAGCCCCAGCCAAGCAGCTGCAGCGCGCGCGTGCGCTCGGGACTCCGGTAGAGCAGCACCTTCCGACTGGGCATGTCGGGCAGCAGCGCCGGCGTCGCCTCCGACCTGTACGAGCCCTCCCCCGCCCCTGGCAGCACGCAGCGGACGCCCGGATGCTTCCATCCGCCGTTGCGGATGCATCCTGATACGTTAAACTCGTTAAAAAAATGAAGGACACGGAGAGAATATCGCGAGGCGACACTGACCATCCTCGACGAGCGACTTGCTCAGCGCCAAAAAATGCCACAGTCCCGCCAACTCCTCGTCCTCAGCCAGCTCGGCGTTCTGCCAAAGGTCAACCTGCAAAGGCGGTCGAAGTCAGCGACGCGATGCGAGAGGCGCGGATTCGAGGCGCGAGTCACACACCTTCAGGCCGTAGTCGGCCTCGGCGCGCCTACGCGTCCGCTGCGCGAGGTCGTCGCGGTCGGCAGCAAAGACGGTGGGAGGCGCTCGCAGGTGCCCCCCGGCCGCCCAGACCAACGCACCTCCGGCGCCCCACGCCAGCGTCACGCGCTCGCCCACCGTGTGCTCCAGCAGCGCGCCACCCGTCGCGAGCGCGAGCAATCGCGCGCGGTGCGCCGGGTGACACGCGAACGACGCTAGGGGACCTCCACCCGGCGACACTTCGCGCTCGACGGCTTCGCCTGCACCGCCCTCGTCGCTCCCCGCCTGCGGACATCGAACCGTGTAGGGCGCGACCGCCGCGTCGATGACCGACGGGCCAAGGCGACGGACGCTCACCGCGGTGTCAACGGCTTCCGGCGATTTGAAATCATTCGCCCGCTGGATATCGTGAAGACGCAGGGTGCTCGAGTCGCGCCGCAGAGACAGAAGGAGGTTGCGCCTGAAAATTACGTCTCAACTCTCTGTATCGACGCACACGTTGTGGGTCTCGCGGGAGAACACGTCACGTACCTGGTGGGGCACCACTGCACCTTGCGCGGTGGCCGCGGCTGAGGCAGCATCAGCAGCGGTGAGTGAAGCGAACGCGCGTCCCACACGCCCAACGCGGAGTCACCACGAGCCGCCAGCAGGTACGCTTCGCGCTCCGCACAAACACCCATCCAGCGCGTCGAACCCGCTCCCGCAGCCACCCCGGCCGCCTTGCCGCCGCTCTCTATCACGTCGAACGAAGCGTCAAACAGGCGTCGACGATATCGAAGCTCTTCCGGAGGAAGCCATACCTCTTAGGTCGAACATCTTGACGTGTCGCAGGTTTAGGCAAACGGCAAGAGTTCGCGGGGCAAAGCCGCACCAGGCCAGGGCCTGCACCGCGTCGCCCGCGCCGCGCTCCGCCACCGCTCGCGCACGATCACCCGCACCCATTTCTAAAGCATCCGGTCGAAGCCTTTCATTATTTCAGTACCTACATAGCCCGTTGCCCTAACACTGAGAACTATGTGCACGCCATATTTATTTCATTATCACCCTCATAAAATAATTAACTAAATATAGTTAATGGTAAAAATATACCATAAAAAACAATAACTACGTACAACAAACAATAAAAAACAATAATACTAACGCTTTGTAAAATTATTATTTATTGAGACTGATGCAAACCCAAGTGTTCAGGTTATGGTTTCTCGTATGGCTGCAGTTGATGGAATTCGTCTTAGAACGTTTGAAAATCTCAAGATTTAAAGAACCTTTTTTAAAAGAATGGCAACAAATTACCCACTACTGCTGATAGTGTTTGTAGTGACTCGGTCCGACGCAATGTAAAAAAAACCGTGGAGTGGCCATATATAATATTTCTCCGACATATATATTCGTTATGTTGAAAAAAAATATTTCTAAAAATATAAAACATTTTTGGTGTTTCATAAAACAGAAAAGAAAATACTCATGTACCAAACCCACAAGAACAAGATACATCAATGACAAGTGTGCACAACATTTAGGGAAAGATTACAATGATAAAGAGGATGTAAAAGACAAACTAGATTTAGAAATACAAATGTGCAACTTATAGTCACGGGTCAACAGTGGCTGCAGCATCTTACGCCTGAATACGGCTGCTTCGCCTGTACTCAGAGCGTACGTTTAATGCAGATCTGTTCAAAGGAGCCTTTCAACCGACGTTGGTCATCACTGCCCGAGCGTAAAAAAGGACTGATGTTTCTTGTGTTCCTCTTTAAGAGAAATTCTATCCATGACTGAATCGAACGAATTAACCTCCATTTCTCTAAACATTGATGCCGATTAATTAATAATATTAGCTATAATATATACATATATTAGGTCCTTACATATGAAATTGGCGTTTCGTATGGGAGGAACAAAAAGTCGAATATTTTTAAATGTAATATATTTAATTAATCAAAGTATGAACCATTGTTTTCTATGCACTTTTGCCATCTTATAGGTAGTTCATTGATCCCTTTACTAAAAAAAACCAGTCGGACGGGAATCAATAAAATCTGTGAAGGCGATTTGGACTGCCCCATCAGAGTTAAATTTTTTCCCTTGCAAGAAGTTGTCCAAATTTCGAAAAAAATGGTAATCTGTTGGAGCAAGGTCCGGAGAGTACGGAGGATGTCTTAGACATTCCAATTGAAGCTCTTCTTTTGGTATTTGGTAGCCGTCTGTTGTGCAGTGTGTGGTCTAGCGTTGTCGTGAAGTAGCAGTGGCGTGGACCGATTGACCAGCCTAGGTTGTTTAGCCGCTAGCTTTTCCATCATTGTTTGCAATTGCTGACAATAGACATCAGCCGTAATAGTCTGGCCAGATTTGAGAAAACTGCAATGAACAATACCGGCACTAGTCCACCAAACGCTTACAAGTAACTTTTTTGGGGTTAATTTTCGCAGGCACACACATTTTTCATTGGGGCAGGATTTGGCTGGCTGGCCAGGATCCAACTATTGCGCTGAGTGCTTCCGATTATCGTAATGAATCCATTTTTCATCACAGGTAATGATTCGGTTTAAAATACCTTCATTATTGTGCCGGTTCAGTAATGTAACGCAGCAGTCGACGCGCGTTTGCCGGTTTGCTTCAGTCAATTCGTGAGGTACCTTTCAAGCTTTTTAATCTTCCCAATTTGCTTCAAGTGAATTAAAACAGTTTTATCACTAACACTGCAGCTGCAGCTAACTCGGACGTGGTTACGTGCTTCAATACTTCATTATCAACTTGGGTCTCAGGCCGTTCACGGGGCTTGTTCTGCAGGTCGAAATTTCCAGAACGAAAACGTTGGAACCAAAAACAAACTGTGTTTTCTTTTGCAACATGACCGCCATACACATCATTCACCCTTCGAGTCGTTTCCGCAGCACTAGTGCCACGGCGGAACTCGTACTCGTAAATAATGCGATACTTTAAGTTTTCCATTTTGTAAAATAAGTGACGCAAACAGAAAAAACAGAAGAAAACAACAAATGAATGACGGTCATCGAAGCACAAATACATGAGTAAATATCTGTACAAATTTGAATTTGGAATTCCTTACCAAAGAGGAGAACATTGTGATTAAAGTGGCCAGTACGAAATACGCCAATTTCATATGTAAGGATTTATATTAGGATAAAGCCGCCTGATCGATATTATCTTTAAATAACTTGGTAGATTTACCAAATATTTTAAGTCAAGTGAATATTCTCTTAAAACGAAGCACAAGAAACACATCTGTCCGTATAGTTCGAACTTCGGGCGATGAGAACAAACGTCGGGCCAAGATCTCTATCTGCAGTCAACGACGCTTAGAGATATCATAAGAGGTGGGAAACACAAGTAGACAATACAATAATTAAACATTCGATTTATTAAGACGAAGGTATGATGAAATGCTTATATGCTTATAGACATATAGGGAGACCCATAGAACTTTTAAAGAAAACACTTTCTCAACTTTGAAACAAAATCCAAAATACATATGGCGCTAAATTAATAACTTAAAACATAATAGTTGTTCTGTACCAAACCAAGTCCAAAGTTGGGGTTCTAAACAGGCAAATGGTGGCGAAGAAATATGTCATTTATTTTTAGAATACTTTCAATCAGTATACCAGCTATATAAATGATAACAACATCTTCAGATATGGATCCTCCTTCTCCAATAACTGAAGGTCTAGTCCCTAGGTGCTTTCCCTCATTGCATAATGTGATCCTGGAAGTATCTGAAGTTCGCGCCGACGTTAAGAATTAGACGTAAACAAAGGTATTGGTTTGGATAATATACCTAATGTTGTGCTAAAGAAATGTGCCGAAAATATATCGATTCTCCTATGCATGATTTATAACGAGTCTTTACGTCAAGGTGTGTTGTTTCCTACCGTATGGAAAGCTGTTAGGGTAACACCTATCCAGAAGGGCGGAGATAGAAACGTTGTTCAAAACTATAGACCAGTTTCAATATTACCAGCACCCGGAAAACTGTTTGAGTCTCTTATTCAGCAGAGAATTTTTTGGCACGTAAAACAGAATATACAGCCAGAGCAACATGCCAAAAAATGACCACTACGAATTTGTTCGGTTTCACTGAGGACATAGCGAAGGGAATCGACAACGGACAGGAAATCCATGCAATATACACCGACCTCGGTAAGACTTTAGACCTCATCTGCAGAAGATCTTTTCCATGGGTATTCATGGGTCATTGTTTAGGTGGTGTGACTTGTACTTAAAAAATAGGACACAACTGGTAAAGATCCGAGAAGAAAACAAAAGAATCTTCACCATTAACATACTGCATAAGGGGCTAGAAACTTCAAGAGGTTAAAAGCATATGAGATTTGGGTGTCATTATGGATAGTTCACTAAGTTTTAGGGAGCACGGGAGCACGCACGATCCTGGAGATCCTGGTTTTATGTACAGAATAACAGGGAGTTACCGATCCCAGTGTCGCTGTTACTATCTTTATCAGCCTCGTTAGAAGCATAATATTGGAGTTCAATAGTTGTGTCTGGTCTCCAATGTATTTAACCCATTCAGCGAGGCTGGAGATTAAAAATAATAATAAATTTTTATCCCTTGGAATCTCTGAGCATTCGAAGGGCAAACATCGACTTGCTATACCTATATAAGGTAATTAACGGACTTGTGGATTGCCCAGAAATTTTAAAATGTTTATATTAGTTTGTATTTTTAATTTTATTGTTTATTTATTTATACTTTGTTACCATAATATACACAATTATACAAACAAAAAGTAAGTAGGTTACATAAGTTATTAGGCAACAGGCGGCCTTATCGCTAAGAAGCTATTTCTTCCAGGCAACCCTAATAAGGGAGACAAAAAAAAAAGTAGCACCTACAGAGGGTAAAGTACAAGAGCATAATTAAATAACAAAAAAAAAACTCAAAATAACACGCAATTATAACTAAAATTAAATAAAATAAAATCCAAAGAAAAAATATAAATAATAATATGTATAAACAGACATGCAAAAGCTCTCTGGTTGTTTGTATTAACACTGTTTATTGAATCTACTTGATTTAGCTGGACGTGTCCATGGGACATGTTATAGGGACGGCACCGCTTCTTATATTTTTGTATGTATGTCAATTTATATTATGTGTTTGTCTTAATTATGTGGTCCAATAAAAATAATAATATTAAAAATAAATGTATTTATAAATTTACACATAAGCATATTTAACAATGAATGAACTCATGCACACATATGTGTGTACCTGTGTTGTAACGAACCAAGTGATCTCTTTGGTTCAGAAAGAAAAAGAAAGAATAATATTTTTCAATGTTTAGAATTCGCTCAGCTATAGTCATACTTTTGAATTAGCAATTAATTATTTTTCCCGACAAGCCTGACACATATTGATATTTAACATTGGTAGGCTTGGCTCACAAACTAAATCTCTAAACTCCTTGGTTATTTCATTACAATTCACTTTCATTTTGCTATACTAAATTTTAGCTTATTCATTCAATTGATGTTTAAAAGCAGGGTCACAAAACAATATCACTTTTAAACAAAAAAACAAATAATTCTCAGAAGTTGGAGCACAGTTTGCAATTGCAGGCATAATGACTATATTTTCAATAAATAATTCTTATAACCAAGATCATAACAAAAATCACAACCTACTATATAAAAAAAAAACAATCCGCAGGCGCATCTCTATATTATACATGTAACTTAAACACTGCACGAATTTTCACCAATATAATATAAATTTTGTAATTGTACAGTCCCTGAATCAGAGGGTATTTTAAATAATAGTGGATATACTCCTATATATTACAATCTCTTTTCTATGTTATCCACTTACATATAACAGTTTAAATGGTGTTAGATGTTATACTAATTGAAATTCTAAAATAGAAATCTACCAAAATCACTACTACTTTTTTTATATATTCTTCTATATATTATTAATACAGAAACTGAAAACGACTTACCTCCAGTTATTTCGTCACTAGCATTCATATCCCACAATAGTACACAATTATCTGCACGGTGCTTGTCCATGCCCACAGCCAACAAATTGCTTTCTGTATGGCTCCATGCCACACTGTTGCAAGCTCTAGGATACCTTGCAGCTGCAAACAATTCCTATATTGGCTTTAAGGATATCACAAGTTTCTCATAATTTTTACTCATAACTCAAACAAAATTAAATCTTATATCTATTTATATTACAAATAATAGCAAAAGATTTGTATTAGAAATGGGCAGAATATGACAAGAAATCCTATATAATAATCCTATTTAAGGAGTAGCAAAGAAATAGATAAATTGTTAAGAAACTAGAGTAGCAGCAGGAACCAGTAATGATGCTTAACACAAATGGCTATTTTTTACCAAATTCTTTTCCGATAAGACCTAGAGGGTCATAGGCCTGTTTTAGACTTGTGAGTGTGACTCGACCGCTTTCTAGACCTAATGCCAGAATGGGATCTGGTTGGTCAGAAATAGCACTGATATCTACACAACGAACACCATTTCCACTCTGTGAAGCAACTACTGTAGCACCACGAGTTGATGAGATTTGTGTATCTAAAAAAATAAATAATATTGTAATAAAACAATTAATATTTTTATTTAGTTCAGAAAGTATGAACTTGTTGACTAATGGGGTCTATCCCTGATAGTAATATTTGATTAAGTTGACGCGTAATAAATAATAATAATACGTACACGATGTCTTTTTCTCAATATCTTTTATCCGAGCAACCTCGTAAAGAGTTATATCATGACCCCACACAATAAACTTATCATGGTGTACTGGAGACCAAATAATATCGGATTTGCTAGTAGATAACATTCTACGGGTCTTCTACTTGGTAGTATTTACACTACATATTCATGATAAATAAAAAATATATTAAAATAGGATGAATCGTTAAAGATAACATTTTTTTTTTTTTTAATAATTTTATGGCCTGGTAACGAGACCTTTAAGCCAAGATAACATAAATAATAACGATCAACGATAACAAATCCAAACCAATAACATTAATTAATTGCAAATAAATGACAATAAAATTTAAGTCAGTGTTGCCAGACGGTCTCGGCGACGTACCCCTAGAATAAATTGATTTCCTCCAGAAATCCCCTAGGATGCCCTTACTAAGCGGATGGTGGCATGGACCATGGCGCGATTCTTTAAAGCAGCGGTCATGTTGTGGTCAGCGGGGATTGTTGGGAAATGAAAAGAATTGTGTAAAGTATCTGTAAAAGATAATAAGGATTGACAGGTTCAAGTTTTATTCGGTTTTTGGTTAAACGAATATACAATTAGTAAGGTTAAACACACGGATCATATTTTTAAGATGTGTTCGTATTTCAATTTAGTTCCAAAATCAGGAACGTGATATACAATAACATATGGCGTGTTTTTGAAATTTCCCCTAAAAAACCCCAAATATTCTGCCCTTAACTCGGTTCAGGAACCCCTAAATCTAGGGGAGAATCCTTTAACCTGGCAACACTAATTAAAGCTGAGACTTTATTCACAGATCAAGTAGAGGTTATGATAGACCGTATAATTTACTCTATGCAATACATTTTATTTTGAATAATAACTGAGAACATTTGTACATGCTAATAATAATATAGCAGAGAACTGTAATTTATTAATATATTACTTACATTGGCGTTCATGTTTAAAATGTAAATAATCTTTACGGAAGGTATACTTCTTTGGTGTAACAGGATAAAAAAAATCATTCGCCCGTATTGTACGTTTATAGATAAAACGACACTAACAATAGAAAAAATATACTCTCATCCTTTTTCCCTAACGCACCAAAAGTCTAACTTCAATAATAATCACTCAACTTTGATCATCAGTATCGTTTAGGTTCAGTATCAATATTAAATATTGTAAACGTGTAATTGATCTGTGTTTGTGGTATATTGACAAATAACGAATGACATTTCATATAGCGACTAAAAAAACAATAACTGTCAAACGTCGATGTAAAGACTAAACTTGCAGTTGTTGGTACTTGGTAGTAGTTAAGACTACATTAAATTTTAATAGAGAAATTTTGTCTTTAACTAAGAAAGTAAATAACCAAGTATAGCAGTGACAATATAAGATTCGAATAATTCTATCTTTTAGTTGGATAATTGGTGAAGGTTCTCTTAACACTGGTAAGTTATGTTAACTTTAGTGGAATGCAAGCTAAAGCCATTTTGGGGTGTAGACTAGATCAGTGACGTGATTGTTTACTACGGTGGCAACGCCTCTCCAGTTGATCTCTTCAGAACCCTAGTTTCTTGCACATTGTGCAACCATGCCGACGTGACTGGGGTTGTTGGTAGATGAAAGAGGGCTTAATTTGGTGGCTGATAAATTCTGCTACGGTTAAATCGCTCATAAAATTGATAAGTCCGTCCGTTGTATTGTGTTAAGTTAAATTCCTAAAGATATTGTGACCATTCTAAATAATATTAACTTTGTTTCATTATATTATGGGATTAAAAATCTTTGTGGTTTTGTTAAACTCTAAGTAATGTTCTCAAGCATAGCATATAAGCTATCTACAACTTTCTTGGAAGAACAAAAGGTACTGTTAATAAAAAACAAATTTCCCAGTATTGTTGCTCTGGGCTTCTCTTTATTAGAGTTAGCATACTTTAATTTTGTTAAGTTTTTAGCTTTTGCTTACTTATGTCTCAGGCTGTCATGTCCTATAGATTAAAGTAAAAAATTACTTGAAATTACAGTGACAAGCATTGCTTTCATGTACTTAATGCAGACTTCTATCAAATTCATACATTATGCACCACTAAATAACATTCTAATTCTATTTCTGTAATGTTCCTGCCACATATAGATATTATTATGTTACTAGTTACCATTTTTTAATACTTGTATAGCAAAGAACTATTTAATTATTATTTTTGTATACTAGGTACATAGAGATTATACCTTGAAGTATAAAAATGTATGTATACATTAAAGCTTGTAATGTTATTTAGTTATATATTATATCAGTTATAAACACGGACAAAATCTACATACAGTATTACTTTTATATGTCAAAGATGAAGGGAAACAATAAAATTGAGTTATAAAGTATGCCATTTATGAGTTGTAGAAGAACTTGCGAAATTAATTAAATTTTTTAAGTCCTGCAGGTTCATGGGCAAAAAAAAATTCCACTTTGTATTAGACCAAAGTAGGTTAGGGTTTCACTCACAGGAGATGTTATTGTATAATTATTAATTTCAATAGATTAAAATTATGCTAACACTTAAGAACTACTTGGAGATTATTTACTAGCTTGCAAGTGCATTACTGACTTTTAAAGAATTGGTATTCTCTTAACATGAGGGACCCTTAGTAGAATAACAGGTTTTTTTGTGAGTGGCACATTCTTGAACCAGACTTTCTTTTATAAATTCTTTGTTCTTAGTAGTAATATTTTAGAGACAAAACAATTATTGTGCAAAAAAATAATACAATTAGTAAGTTCTCAGGGTCCTACCCTACAGGTTGTGTGTGTGAAAATATAACTATCATCTGCACAGTACTGGAAGTAACTGTCCCTGGATATGGATCAAGAGGCATATTTGAAATGAAATATGAGATAAATGAATATTACAAGTGTTATTACTGACCAATCTTAATTAGCATATAGCATTTTAACACTATTTTTATGTTTAGCAAATTTGTTAGACTTGGTATTTAAATTTTAGTTTAATAAGCCGACACGTATTCAATACGCGAGATTTAACGATATTGCGTAATTCACAAATTCTGATTAGGGCAACACCTACACACACCCATTAGTTTGCAAATGCTCAAAGACACAACTTGTTGCCGCATTCGCATATTATATATCAATTTACTTTGTCAATGAGTGATCGGTTTAAAAAGATTATTCCATACGAAAGTGATGCTTTTGTTCTTGTATCATTATAATGCAAATTATATACGACTGGGCTCCCCGCGGAAAGCAGATTAGTCCGTAATTAATTGTTGAGCCGCTTGCGCGTGGTTCGCTGTGAATCATAATAATGAGTAGTAATTTGACTTTTCGTTGAATTTCTTTTCTCACGTATATGTCGTACTGCTCTCTTCTTTTCGTTAGTGCCATCCTCGGCGACTACGACACGTCGCAGGTGAACTGGCACAACGTGTCGGTGTGTTATGGGAACCGGGTGGCCTCGTTCCCACTAGGTAAGCTCGTTAACACAACAGTGGTTGACACGATACGCTTTCCATCACTCAGTGTGCCACTTCATGACATATTCATTACAGACAAAAACAATAACTTGCCTATGTTTGAAGTCTAATAATCTTTTTTTTTAACATATTCGGGAGAGAACTTTAGAGCTCTAATAGTGCACGAAATACATCTAAGATTGTCTTTACGATAGATACAATACGAACGTTATATGCCCCAAAACTCAAATTGTATTATTAATTTAGGATATCTCTTGTTGATGTTATTTATTTATTCATTAAAAAAATAATACATGTACAGCTAATTAAACCCAATCGTCAATTTAACATACTATTTTATCATGTCATGATGCGGTGAGGTGCTTTGTGACCGTGCTCTCGAGCCACACTATGGCCAGATAAAACAATTGTCACTTGAAAACCATTCCAGCGCAACGCGTCAAGCATGTCGAAGAAGCCGGCGGCGGCGCCGACGTTGCACAAGGTGATAATGGTGGGGTCCGGTGGAGTGGGCAAGTCTGCGCTCACGTTGCAGTTCATGTACGACGAGTTCGTCGAAGACTACGAGCCTACCAAGGCCGACAGCTACAGGAAGAAGGTACGGACGCGCTCGCGGCCGGCGATCGGTCGGTCGTCGCGTCGTCGGGCAAATGCGTTCATATTGACGTCGGATACAGGTGGTGCTGGATGGCGAGGAGGTTCAGATCGACATTCTGGACACGGCGGGTCAGGAGGACTACGCTGCCATCCGCGACAACTACTTCCGCTCGGGCGAGGGCTTCCTGTGCGTCTTCTCCATCACGGAGCCCGAGAGCTTCGACGCGACGCAGGAGTTTCGCGAGCAAATTCTGCGCGTGAAGAACGACGACAACATCCCTTTCCTGCTGGTCGGCAACAAGTCGGACCTCGCCGACAAGCGCCGGGTGCCGCTCGACGCCTGCCGGGAGCGCGCCGCCGCGTGGCACGTGCCCTACGTCGAGACCTCGGCCAAGACGCGCGACAACGTCGACAAGGTGAGGACTCTCGTTCGCAGGCGCGGCTCGGCACCCCGGCCGTCTCGCTTTTCTTTGCTTTGTGTGTCGCTTTTCGTCTCGCTTTTCCTCTCACTGACCGTGCGCTGCTGGTGTGCGCAGGTGTTCTTCGACCTGATGCGGGAGATCCGGTCGCGCAAGTCGGACGACGGCCGCGCCACCAACGGCGACGTGCGCGGCAAGAAGCGCAGGAAAATCAAGTGCGCCATCTTGTAGGCGCCGCCACCGCCCTCCGCCCCTCGAGAAGACCCGCTCCCGAGTCGCTATCGTGTTTGTCGCTCGCGCTAACTGTAACGGTGTGAATTGCCACCGAACTTTCACGGTTCGGCTTCGAGTGCTCGGCGTCTGTGTTAACTTCATGTAATGCACCACAAACTTACTTTAATTATTAATGAATGTCGTCGTACTCTGTGGGATATGTAATATTTAGTCGGCCGGTCGTCCCGACGAAAGGCGCACGCGCAGGATTGCTTTCTTCCGCTTCGGCACTTCGCGTCGGCCCTCGTCACCCGACGGCGAAGACGATCTACTCGAATGGGCCCGACCGGTGCCAGAAATTATTTATTGCTCTGGAGCCGGAGCGCCGTGCGGCCGATGTCGGCGGCGCCCGGCTCACGTATCATAAGATAGTTTTTATAACCGAGCGAGTGTTGTACGTATAGAGTTAAGCGATAAGTTATCGATGTATATTAGAGCGATACGTTTGTGATGAATAAAAATATATCGATTTGCAAAACCCGTCTGTTGTCTCTCCTCCCGTCCGCGTCCACTTCCCGAAACGACTCGTCCGGCGTCCGGCTTCCGCCGATGTACAGTGCGAACTTTTTCAGGCCTTCCTTACCCTGATCCGCGCCACGTCGGCTCTCAAGACGGGGCTCGTCGCGGAGGCCGGCGCCGAAGAGGGGAGACGGTGCTGCGCCGTCGTCTGACTCCGCGGCCGAGCCGAAGAGCGGGAGGGTCTGAACCGCGTGGGGTCGGCGAATAAAGTCAACGATCCCGATAAATTAGTTTTATTTCCCAACGACGCCGGGTCAACCGAGCTGGCAGCGGTGCGCGCAGCCGGCCGGGCACAGGTCGTGTTCGCGCAGCCAGCGGCGCATGTGGTGCAGGTGGCCGCCGTGCGAGCAGCCCTGGCACCAGGCGTACAGGCCTCGCACGGGCTGGCGGCACACGGCGCACAGCTCGCCCGGCACGCGCCCCGCGCAGCGGTCGCAGCCGGCGCCGCGCGTTCGCCGGCCGCAGCGCCCGCAGCACACCGCCACGCTGGTCGACTGCTGCGACAGCGCCCATACGCCGCCTAGCCACGCGCCGCGCCCCACCTGCCCGGCCACCCCCCACGCCTTGTGTCGCTGCAGCAGCTCCATGTAGCCCAGCAGCCACTGCTCCTGCGTGGGCTCGTCTACGTACGCCAGTAGCTCCCCGCGGTGCTCCTGCAGCGCGAGCAGCACGGTGGCCGCCGTCTGCACGTCGCCCAGCGCGGCGTGCAGGTGCAGCGCGCTCGCGAGCAGGGGCGCCAGGTCGACGCGACCGCGTCCCTCGGCGGCGCCGCCGGTCGCGTCGCCGTACGCGTCCCCCTCGTCGCAGAGGGGCGCCGGAGCCGGCGGGTGTGGGGCGGGCGAGGCGGGCGCGGGCGGGTGCGAGCCGGAGCCCGTGGAGCCGGCCGGAGAGTCGGGCGCTCCCGCCGCCGCCGACTGTCCGCTCGAGTTGGCCGCCTCTGCGCCCGGTTTCGTCGTTAATTCGGAAGGACGGTCGCAGACGACGGTCGGTCGCGAGGCTCGGGGCGTACCGTGAGGATCGTGGTCGTGCTCGTCGGGCGGCGGGGGAGGACGCAGCGCGAAGGCCTCCTCCGGCAGCGTCCACTCGGCCGCCTCGATGTCCACGAAGTGCAGCGACGCCGCAGACACCCAACCGTCCTCTGAGAAAACGAGGCGACGTTACGAAAGCGCTCCCTCGGGGCGGAGTCGGCGAGGCCGAGAGTGATTCACCCGATTGCGATCTGGCCCGATGCGGCGGCACGTAGATGGTGTGCGTGGGCAGGCCCAGCACCCCGCTGTGCTTGTGGCTGCGGCTCTCCCACTCCTCCGTCTCCTCCTCGCGCTCCTCCTCGACGCCGCTGAAATGAGGACGACTATAGCGTCGTTTCGCGTCGTTGTTCGTCTCCGGCGTCGCTACTCACTCGTGCGAAGGAGTCGGCGGCGCTGGGTCCGGGCGGGGCGGAGGATCGCGGGGCGGCGGCGGCGCCGGGGGCGGGCCGCTCGACGACCGAGCTGAGTACACGGCGCCCATCACCTCCCACACGTGCGCCGTCTGCGGATCAACATTTATAAATGTTTTAAAAATCGAACGAATTAACCTCCATTTCTCCAAACATATATTGCAATTAATTAATAACATTAGATATAAATGCGAGTAAGAAAAAAGACTAGCTTTCTTTCACTTGCAATCACTCGGCGATGGATAACCGATATTTATATAAGATAGTTAAGTATTTACTATTATATCGCACCCAAATAGTGGCCATTAGGGG
Source organism: Pieris brassicae (assembly GCF_905147105.1). NCBI lineage: Eukaryota > Metazoa > Arthropoda > Insecta > Lepidoptera > Pieridae > Pieris > Pieris brassicae. The sequence continues at coordinate 11,681,320 of NC_059669.1, read as the reverse complement.
TTATTTATCGGCAGCTACATTGGTTCCATCTGGGGGACCTTTGAGGATCTCATTTACGACTTTTGCTGTTCTGCTTTTTTATTAATGACACACCCCAATGTTTCGAAAAGGACACCGGATATCTATTCTACACAAGACCTACATGATTTCGATGGACGGCTTCTAAACGTATTGGATAAATATCATATAGTAACTTTCTCGAATAAATATAATCCACTTAATTTCCATTATGCTTTCGGAAATATTGTCATATCTCTGATCTGATTTAGGGATAATATTTGAGAATAAACAAGCATTCGCATAACCATAATATTTAAAGCACCGTTAGCAAAGCTAACCAAATTCTGAGTTCCATCTTGCGTGTTTTACAGTCATTTAAAGTTCTGAAAAGTTCTATACTCTTCATCAAAACATTCTGAATTATGAGACTGTCCTCTGTTTTCCCTTCTATAGAACTCATATTAACAGGATTGAATCCGTTGTTAAGTATTTACTATTATTACGAATTTCTTCTTCTTTCCTATGCGATCTAAAAAGTCTATAAGTAAAAGTAATTTTGGGCTATATATGTTGTAAATAAATAAATATTTACGATATTTGCTTCGACATCTGTGACCGTTTCATGTCACGCGACTGCCGTAAACGTTTTATGGTATAGTTTGTAAAGAAGGCTCACCATGAACCGGCCGTAGTGTCGGGCCACCCGGGCGTTGTGCTTGGCGAGGACGTGCGGCGGGTCACCGTGGAAGCGGTAGCGTCGCGCCGCGCCGATAACGGCGTCGTCGAGCGGCCGCACGTCGTGGCGCCGCAGGGTACTGGCCGCGCCCCCGGCGAAGGCCACCTCGAGCGCCGCCTGGGCGCCCGCGCCGAGCGACCCCGCCGTCGGCTGCTTCCGCCTACGGAGACGGCGTCGCGTGAACTCTCGCGTCGGCGGGTCGGGTCCGAGTCCCGGGCGAATGATACGTACGGGAAGGGCGCGTGCGGCGGAGGCGGGGCTTGCGGCGCGGCGAGTCCGGCGGGCAGCGGACGATCGGGCGCCGCGTGAGCCACCTGGCCCCGCGCCGACACGGCGACGCCCTGCGGGTTGGCCCACAGCACGGGGTGCGCCGCCTCGGAGAAGCGGTGCCTGTAGAGGCTGCAGTCGCGGCTGGTCGACAGGAACACGTCGGGCGAGGCCACCCAGGCGATGGCCGTGGTGACGTCGCGGTGCTCGGCGAACGTGGCCAGTGGCACGTGCGGCCGCCGCACGTCCCACACGTGCACGGCGCAGTCCAGCACCAGCGCGCACGATGCCACCTGGTACCTGTTGACGAGGCCTTTTAGCGAACGCGGGCGAAGAGACCGAAAGGATTAGGCCGTTCACTCACTTTTTCTGCGGTCTCCACTTGACGTGTCCGACGGAGGCTATCGTGTGTATGGTGTGCTCCAAATTAGGTTTCGCGTGGATATCCCAAACCTTTTATATTTTCACAATGAAGAATTAGTGATTAGATAATATACAGTTAAATAAATTTGTAGAAATCGCGTGTCTGTTTAACCTATCTAATAATTTGATACAAAATCTTGTCTGCCACTGCGTACTTTCATAACTGATTACATCCTTCGGATTATCAGAAAAAGACTAGTAGTTTGACAAAGTCGTCCTTTACCTTGATAGTCTTGTCCCGAGAGGCCGTAGCGAGCCAGGGCACGTCAGGGTGCCAGTCGCAGGCGAAGACGGGCCCCGAGTGGGCCGTGAACTGGTGTAGAGGCCGCTCATGTCGCCGTGCGTCCCAGAGCTGCACGGTGCCGTTTTCCGACACTGCGGCCAACACGTGCGCCGTATGCGGGCTGAACTGCACGTCGCGAATCGACTCTGTGTTACTGGGCAGAACTTATATGGGTTAGGTCTTAGGAATGGAAAATATAAGCTATTCCTCCACATAGTAGGATTATAAATAATCAATTGTGCTTCAGTCAAACATAGAATTAAGAATGGATTTAGCATAAATATAGAAAGGTATAAATGGTTGGTGGCGGGCTGTGGGGTTTAAGCGTGTACATGCTGCTGTGCAGCAGAGAATCCCACATAACTCTTCACAGGAAGGCAACCGTGCCGCAAGAGGGTATACGAAACACATTTCCCCACATTAAAAAAAATAAGGTATAAAATAGTTACTTAATATTTTAAATGCAGTGATACCTTATAAATGTTCGAGCTACCTCCTTCATCCGAAGATCAAAACATTTCATCATCCCATCTTGTGACCCAGATATAAGCAGAGATGGTTCAGTTAGGTGAAAACTAACCTAAAAACCATTATAACAACAATAATGAGAAACTCAATATATGCTGATCTTATTAATGGAAATTTTTTTAACAGAAAAACCCAACCCAAGCACCTTATTGACAGTTCTCTTGTGATCTGAGAATACATGTTCTTGTTTAGACCTCCCAGAGCGACCTAGGTTCCACACCACAACTGCCCCATTTGTTGCTGCTGTTGCGAGAGTGTTTTCTAAAATTTGAGTAAGACTTGTTAGATGTGATGTGTTACCACTGTCAAATCAGTGCTATATTTTTGTAACAACCTTACCTTCAAGCGTACTCCAAGCAACATCAATAGAAGAAAAATTTAGATTTAAATTTTTTCCAACTCTCAAATTACACACTTCAGAGAATTCATCTTCACCTATAGAAAATACTTTAAACACTGGAATAAAACGGTATATATTAAATATAGTATAAAGCTGCTATAAGGTATCAAACTTAATTTTATTTCATCATCTGTTTATCACCATTGCGTCCAGCGATCACTACTTGGGTGCAATCTTTATTTAATGCCAAAGCGTTGGCCGGCCCTTCTTGAGAAACACAAATCGTATTAGACGGTATCATGATAACGATTCACGATTATTAAGAAACTCTTATAAGGAACACTTATAATCTTTAAGTTCATCTTTGTTAGGTCTCGATTACTCCTTTTTTTGTCATACTGGTAAGTTCTTCATTTTACAATTTAGTTACAAAACAGGGTTACTTATATTTCAATAACATAATATTTACAAACTCAAGTAACAACACATTTGACATTTCATAAAAAAATTTTTTTTTATTTTTATTGCCCGCACGGTTTGTACATTGTGGCCCAGGGTAAAAACAGGGAAACGGGTAAAAATAATATATAACTATCAAAGGAAAAGGAATTTAAGAATGAAAATTAAATCTTAAAATAAAAGATCAATTCTTATAGAGCTACATAAAAAAGGAGTGTAAGACAAGATATTTACATAAATTTACTTTCATATTGTTTAAATTTTTATATCATTACTTAAGATAAAAGCTGCTAAAAGTTTATATACATGTGGGTCTAATGTTGCAAGTAAACAGGATATGGATGAAGGGAAATGAGACCTTCGAGAAGAGCCGACCGGTCGCGTCGAGAACAAACAAACATGATGTGGTTCAAATCAGCTTCTTCATATGCGCATTCGCACGTAGGGCTGTCTATAATATTTAGCTTAGCAAGATGAGCTGGGGTGCAGACGTGTCCCAGTCGCATACGAGACAATATTGTTGTAACTCTTTTGCCGAATCTCAAACTCCAAAACCAGGGCTTAATGGGTATAGAAGGTTGAATAGCACGATAATGGCGACCTTTTAGACTATCTTGGGCCCAGAATTCAGTCCAGGAATTCCTGACATAAATCCCGGAAAGAGCCATCAAGTCATGCGCATACTTTCTAAAAATATCCACATCTCCACTCTCCACCGCCTCATTGGCTATACAATCGGCTTTCTCATTTCCAGATATTCTACTGTGACCAGGAACCCACGCAAACGATACGGAATAGTTTTCTTTTAAACATTTCAATAGCAGGTTCTAATTTCAGAAATAACAGGGAATTGATAATGTGAGCCAAACGGGAACCGGGCTAGGGCATTTAAAGAACTCAGTGAATCTGTAAAAATTACAGTTTTTTGAAGTTTTAGTAGAAGGATGTATTCTATGGCCTTAACTAGGCCTATACATTCGCCAGTGAACAGAGAGGTTTCAGGAGGGAGTTTAGTTTTTTGAACAATATTGTAATTAGAGTGCAGTACACCAACACCTACACAGCGTTCTTTGGAACGCTTAGATGCATCTGTAAATATTCGATGCCATCGTGGCCACTTGGTGTCAACAATATAGTTAAATGTTAACTTTTGGTTTTGCTCAATTTTCACAAGACCCGTGCTAGTATGTATATCAGGAGAGATAACAAGGGAATCGTAACTATATTTGAACAACGGATTAGAAGTTGCTTGGTGAGTAGGAGCCTCAAGAGAAGTAAATCTTCTGTAACTTTCAACCAAACACGGTGGGCGTTTGTTTTTCCAATAACTAAAAGTGGGGATTATAGATGTTAGGCAAGTCAGTTTAGGTCTTAGAATATCGTTACTGAATTGGACACAACGAAATAGGAATTTATCAGACAGGAATTGCCGTCGTAAGTTTAATGGAGGCTCTACACTTTCGGCTCTCATACAGGTGATTCGACTTGACTTCATAGCTCCTAGGACTATTCTCATTGCTTTTGCCTGAATGCTATCTAATTTTTTAAAAGCAGAAGCATTGCCTGGTTCCAACAGGAAAGTACCGTAATCCATTACACTTCTGATTATGGCGTTGTAAATCAGTTTTAAGGAGTGTGAATGCGCTCCCCACCAGATGCCCGATAAGCATCTAAGAATATTCAAATTACGTTCACATCTCGCAGTTACATATTGTTACGAGCTAGGGAATCGGATAGAAAATGCCGTGGATTTCTTCAAGGGTTTATTTCTTGAAAAATCAATGAGGAGTTTATGAGCACAAATTACTTGCAGAGATGAACTAATAACACACAAAAACACAGTCACTAATTACTTCACTTATGCACACTTCACACAGTACTTTATCACTTGTATTCACTTTATTCGCACTTTATCGCTTCGGTGTTTCACTCTTGTTATCGCATTCAAAACTAAAGGCGACTAGTCAAGTTTCGGCTCGCTTATATATCTCTGGGAATAATTCTAAACAATATTCGAGAACTTTCTAGGCGGGCTTGCTACTGAGTAGCGATTGCACAATTCTAGAACGTCCGCACTCTTTGTCTCTTTCGCACGTTGCTCCGTCCTTGTCGTACGGCGTTCTAGAGTGCTCGTCTAGTTTCGAGAAAGTTCTGATCTTCTCTCTCTCTCTCTCATATCATTTCGTCCTTGCCTCACACCTAGAAAGTTCGGTCTAGAATATTCCTTCATCAAAGGGGTATAACTAGGCCTGAAAACGGGTCTCCTGAAAACTACACCACTCTACTACACATGTTCTGAAACCGACTGAAAAAAGGTTTCAGCTTCCTGAAAACTAGGGTAACATTATGGAAATTACAATTTTGTAATATGTGATTGACCCTCTCCTGAAACGGTCAGAAATCATATTACAGCCTGCTGAAAAGTTTTCTAACTAGTGGAAAAATCTAGAAACATTGCAGTCGACCCATCTTCGTAACACTACCCTCTCCTTAGACATGCTCGTCCCGAGCATCATTACATCCTTTATAGGGAGCCAATCGATTTATGTGAACGACTTTCGGTTTGCTCCTTAAACCACCCACTTTCTTTATGCGATAGGTAACGTCATTTATCTTCGTAAGTATCGTGTATGGACCGTCCCAGTCAGCTTGAAGCTTTGGTGATTTACCTTTTCGTTTTGTTGGGTTATGGAGCCATACTTGCGAGCCTTCTTTTAATTCTATATGATTCGTCTTTCTGTCATACCTAATCTTCGTAGTCTCACTTATTTTTTCTGATTTCATCCAGTTTATAACGCAGATCCGTAGCATATTCTGTAACACTCTCCGGCGTGTCAGGTGGTCGCCCAGTTACAATATCCGCTGGTAATCTAAGTTGTCTCCCAAACATGGCTAAAGCAGGAGTAACATTCGTGGTTTCATGAACCGCAGACCGGTATGACATTAAAAATAATGGAATATACTTGTCCCAGTCTTTTTGATGGTTGTCCACCAGTTCTGCCAAGTGCCTTTCCAAAGTTTGATTGAAGCGTTCCACCATTCCATCTGACTGTGGGTGTTATGGAGTAGTCCGCGTCTTATGAATTCCCATTAATCGGCACAATTCTTGAAATAGTACAGACTCGAAATTTCTTCTCTGATCACTGTGCATTCCCAAGGGTACTCCAAATCTAGAGAATACGTCATTTACAAGTATCTCAGCTACTGTAACTGCCTCTTGATTGGGAATAGGGAATACTTCGGGCCACTTCGTAAAATAATCCATAACAACCATGATGTACTTATTACCTTTTTCTGTAAACGGAAATGGTCCAGCTATGTCAACTGCTATCCTCTACCATGGAGCTCCGACATTGTATTTCTTCATACTCGCTCTAGTTCTCGTCTGTGGGCCTTTAACAGCTGCACAAGCTTTACATTTTCGAATGCAGTCTTCTACATCTGCGCGGCAATGTATCCAATAAAATCTCTCTTTAATTTTCAAAAGAGTCCTTTTTACACCTAAGTGTCCGCCTGATGAGCCGTCATGAAACATTTCCAATATGTTGCGAATCTTGGATCTTGGCACAACTAACTGTAGATGAGATGCATCCCCACGAGCGTTTTCCCATTTGCGACATAACACCCCATTATGGAGAACTAAGCTATCCCATTGAGACCAGTAACTCTTGGTCGTGGTGCTAGTAGATGCAACATCATTCCATCGCGGCTTTATAGCTGAAGATTTCATCCAGTCCAGAATTGGTTTAATATCAGAGTCTTGTTGTTGCTCTTCCTGAATTAATTTACCACACCAATCTGGACTAATGGTATCCGTTCTTAGTATCCTCACATGGGCAACCTCTCTACCTTCGTGTCTTGTACAATGTTTACAGTCTTCCTCACATGGCCTACGAGACAATGCATCTGCGTTCCCGTGTACTCTACCCTTGCGATGTTCAGTAGCAAAGTCATACTCTTGCAATCCGTCCGTCCGATCTTGTTCGATCCATCGAGCCACTTGTCCTTCTGGGTTCTTGAACTGAAGTAGCCATTTTAATGCAGCATGATCTGTTCTAAGACGGAACTTGCGACCTAGCAAGTATTTACTAAAATGCTGCAGCGTCTTCACAACAGCCAGTAGTTCCCTCCGAGTGACACAGTAGTTTCGTTCTGGTTTCGATAACGACTTGCTGAAGTAGGCTATTACTTCCTCGCGCTCACCTTTTACCTGTGATAGTACACCTCCGATGCCAATTCCACTGGCATCTGTATCTATCATGTTCCGGGTAGCCTAGTATCGGAGTCTCACATAGTCGGTTCTTGAGCTCATTAAATGCAACTTCACACTCTCCATCCCATGTGAATTTCCTCTTCTCTTCGGTGAGTCTGTGAAGAGGTTTTGCAATATCCGCGAAATTTTTCACGAATCTTCGGTAGTAAGAACATAAACCTAAGAAAGCACGGACTTCAGTTTTATCTTTAGGTACTGGCCATTCCTTCACCGCAGCTATCTTCTCGGGATCTTTTCGAACTCCGTCCTGCGATATAATGTGACCCAAGTAGCTCACTTCTCTTTTGAAAAATAAACATTTCTTTGGACTTAATTTCAGGTTGGCTTTATGGAGTCTGGTGAGCACCTGTTGCAGATTCCGTATGTGATCTTCAAAATTTCTCCCAATGATGACTACATCATCCAAGTACACTAAGCAGGCTTGTCCTATCAGTCCTGACAGAACTTTCTCCATTAGTCTTTCAAAGGTAGCAGGCGCAATGCAAAGCCCAAACGGCATAACTTTAAACTGCCATAGTCCTTTTCCAGTTGAGAACGCTGTCTTCTCTTTATGACTTGGGTCTATCTCCACCTGCCAGTACCCACTTTTCAAGTCTAAAGTTGTAAACGATTTTGCCCCACTTAAAGTATCCAAGGTGTCATCTATTCTAGGTAAGGGGTAACTGTCCTTCTTTGTGATATCGTTAAGACGACGGTAGTCGACGCAGAACCTTAAACTGATATCTTTTTTCTTGAATAAAACTACTGGAGAGCACCAAGAGCTGGAAGATGATTCGATGACATTATGGTTTGACATTTCCGCAATCATCTTATCTATATTTTTTTCATATGTGACAGGTACTCGTCGCGGTCGCAAACGTATCGGTCTTTCGGTTCCAGTCTCAATCGATGTTTAACTACACCTGTCCTTCCTAGATCTCCATCGTGTGTAGCAAACATGTCTGAAAATGACTTCAATAGTTCCTTTGCTTTCAACATTTCTCCTTTCGACAAGGTTTCCTTACAGCCCTCTAATACTTCTTGAACTATATCTCGTTGTTTACTGACTGTACTATTTTCAGTGATGGATCTATAGACGTCGTACCCACCCTTCAATGTTCTACCTTTTAGAGAAACTACCTCATCTCTACACTTGAACGTGCCGTTCTCCAAATCAATCTTACAGTTGTAATGCTTCATGAAGTCTAAACCGATAATACAGTCATCCACGATGTCAGCAATAACCACCTTATGTCTGTATGATCTTCCGCCAATCTTGAAGGTAGCGATACCTTCCCCTCGAACGGTTATGTGCTGACCAGTAGCTGTAAGGAGCTGTACATTTCCACCAGAAAGGCTTTTGTACAATGACTTCAGAAGTTGGTATCTAATTACTGTCCGGGAAGCTCCAGTATCAAGGGTTAACTCACACCTACATCCGTTTACTTATCCGTCGATAACAATGGTATTGCCATCCTGAGTTTGAGTGATCATAACTTTTGGGGCCTTCCCTACAGAACCGGCCAGCACCCGCCTCGTGGTCCTGGCTTCTACTCGTTTCCCTGCCGCTGTTCAGCGGCAGTCACACCCGCTGCTTCCGGTTCCCCACGTCTAGTCTTTATTTCGCCTCTGAGATCTATTTTAGGGCATGAAAACCTCATATGCCCTATTTCCCCACAGAGGTAACAGGTAGGTCCACGTTGGGAACTTGGTTTTTCCGTGACAGCCCTAATGCGGTTAGGTCGATGATCCTTGCAAAATGCTTCCACCTCCAACGCATGGGCAAGAACATCCTTAAGTTCCTTATGGTGACCGAGGTTCACAGCCATTCGAATTTCACGGTCTCGAATACCGTCGACAAAAGCTTGAACCAGCATCTTGTCTGCAACATCTGGTGAGGATCCGTAGGCCTTCCTTACCAGCTTCTCTATTTCAAGTCCCCATTTTTGCAAACTTTCATTTGTCTGCTGTATTCTATCCTTCAATTGAGCCCTGTAAACGTGCTCTAAATGTGCGTCTCCATACCGTGATTCCAGGGCATCTAGCAGTTGCTTCAACGTCACCTTACCTTTCTTGGTATCTAATATGGAGAGGGCTTCGTCTCGCAGTCCCAGAATAAGGGCGGTAACAGCTTGATTGTCAGTCCACCCGTTTGACTCTGCTACAGTCTCAAACTGCAGCTTGTACGCGCCCCAAGAAGATGTACCATCAAAGGGAGGCACTTTCAGATTTCCAGGTGGTGCTACAGTCGTGACAACACCAGTGGTCTTCAGGCATTGGATTTCATTTTCTATTCCAAGGATACGTTTATCCTGCTTGGATAGCTTACAATCCATATCAGATTCCAAATTCTCGATCTTTTTGTCTACCTGTACTTTCAGGTCACAAAGTTTTTCTCCGATACGGCGAGCCTGTTCCTCCATCATCTGATGAGCCTGCTCTTCTTGACGACGTGCCTGTTCCTCCATCATACGACGTGTCTGGGCCTGTTCTTCCATCATTTGGCGTGTCTGTTCTTCTTGACGGCGTGCCTGTTCTTCCATCATTTGTCTTGTCTGTTCTTCCTGACGGCGTGCCTGTTCTTCCTGACGGCGTGCCTGTTCTTCTTGACGGCATGCCTGTTCTTCTTGCCGGCGTGTCTGTTCTTCAATCATTTGGCGTGTCTGTTCTTCCTGACGGCGTGCCTGTTCTTCCTGACGGCGTGCCTGTTATTCTTGACGGCATGCCTGTTCTTCTTGCCGGCGTGTCTGTTCTTCAATCATTTGGCGTGTCTGTTCTTCATGACGGCGTGCCTGTTCTTCCATCATTTGTCTTGTCTGTTCTTCCTGACGGCGTGCCTGTTCTTCCTGACGGCGTGCCTGTTCTTCCATCATTTGTCGTGTCTGTTCCTCTTGACGGCGTCCCTGTGCTTCCGTCATTTGCTGCAGAGCAAGGAGGATGTTGCCATCGTTACTTTCACCCATGCCGCGGTTCGCATCGAAACTTTGTCGCCGGGCGGCGTCGCGTGCTGATTGCGCCCTTGTCTGCACTCCCTCCGCAGCTGGAGACTCTGCCACAGACTCCTCTTGATTCTCCCTTGGAGTAATTGGCATGTTTCTATCCCACTTCTGACACCAAAATGTTACGAGCTAGGGGATCGGATAGAAAATGCCGTGGATTTCTTCAAGGGTTTATTTCTTGAAAAATCAATGAGGAGTTTATGAGCACAAATTACTTGCAGAGATGCACTAATAACACACAAAAACACAGTCACTAATTACTTCACTTATGCACACTTCACACAGTACTTTATCACTTGTATTCACTTTATTCGCACTTTATCGCTTCGGTGTTTCACTCTTGTTATCGCATTCAAAACTAAAGGCGACTAGTCAAGTTTCGGCTCGCTTATATATCTCTGGGAATAATTCTAAACAATATTCGAGAACTTTCTAGGCGGGCTTGCTACTGAGTAGCGATTGCACAATTCTAGAACGTCCGCACTCTTTGTCTCTTTCGCACGTTGCTCCGTCCTTGTCGTACGGCGTTTTAGAGTGCTCGTCTAGTTTCGAGAAAGTTCTGATCTTCTCTCTCTCTCTCTCATATCATTTCGTCCTTGCCTCACACCTAGAAAGTTCGGTCTAGAATATTCCTTCATCAAAGGGGTATAACTAGGCCTGAAAACGCCTGAAAACGGGTCTCCTGAAAACTACACCACTCTACTACACATGTTCTGAAACCGACTGATAAATGGTTTCAGCTTCCTAAAAACTAGGGTAACATTATAGAAATTACAATTTTCTAATATGTGATTGACCCTCTCCTGAAACGGTCAGAAATCATATTACAGCCTGCTGAAAAGTTTTCTAACTAGTGGAAAAACATTGCAGTCGACCCATCTTCGTAACAATATTCACAGTGGGATACACCGGTAAGCTTGGAATCTAGAACTACTCCCAAGAATTTGACGTCATTAGTCGAGAGAATCAAAACATTTTGAACTTTACCTGGACCGGGGGAGGCCTACGCATTCTGGAAAACAACACAACCTTAGTCTTGGATACAGATAAGTCTAAACTATTTGAATTTAACCATAATTTTAAAAATGAGAGGGAAGATGTTAGAGCTCGGCAATTTTTTTCAATCGATTTGCCCGATTTGTATATAAGGAGATCGTCTGCATATTGTAGTACATTAGCTGATTCCTGCAATGATGATTCTAAATCGTACGTATAGCTGTTATAAAGCAAAGGACTGAGTACAGAACCCTGTGGTAATCCTTTCCATACAGTCCGAGATAGTTTGACATCTTCAATAAATAAATTAATGTATCTTTCACTGAGAATATTGATAATAAAGTTTGATAGAATCGGTGGCACATTTAAGCAAAGCATTTTTCCCTAAGAACCCATATAAGAACATTGTCATAAGCTGAGCTTATGTCTAAGAAAGTAGCTATTACTGACTCGTTATTTGAAAAAGCTAATCTTATGTCCGTAGTGAATATTGCTAAGCTATCCATTGTACTTCTACCTTTCCTAAAACCGAATTGGGTCGTTGCTAATAGATTTTTACTCTCTAAAAACTATTCCAAACGGAATTTTACTAGGTGTTCTGCAGTTTTCATTAAAACAGAAGAAAGGACAATAGGTCTGTAAGAAGAAGGATCATCGGCTGGTTTATTCTCTTTTAAAATAGGGATAATAGATTGAGTGATCCAAGACTTGGGAATGCACCCAGAAACCATAATAGAATTTATAATATTTAAGTACAGCATCAGCACACGATCCGAAAGGTTTTTCAAAAAAGAATATGGAATCCCATCTTCTCCTGGAGTAGAATCTTTTACGTTATTAAGTACACCTTTAAGTTCGGTCAAAGAAAAAGGAGCGTTTAATCCAGTTAGGTCATCAGAAATATAAGCAGGAATAGATAATGGAGGAACAGAAGGGGGAGCAAGATGATCCATGAACGCCAGACCTCTTATGGGCTGACGTCTGGACTAATGGAGGCACAAAATGATTGCCAACCATCGTATTTCTTTTTCTTAAACAATTTTTTAGCACTACGAGCAGATTCTAAATATAACTCGAAATTTTCTTCTGACATGTCCTCACAGCAATTTTTTTCAGCCTGTTTTCTTGCTTTTATTGCAGCTGTACATTCATGATCCCACCAGGGAGGCGAAGGAATTTGCGATCGGATTCATCTGCAGTTTCAATCAAAACCTGAGAAAGAATTTCGGCGGAGATCTGTTTTCTGCTCTACTCTTTGGTTGAATAATTCCCAATCAGCGTTATTCAATCTGTATTTGAAACGAGGAGAACGAGTGGTTTTGATAGGTTTTTGTGAAGGAAAAGTAATTACAAGTGGAAAGTGGTCACTACCATACGAAGATGTAAGAGGGTGCCAGTCCAAAGTTGAAGCTAAATCAGGTTAACATTAAGAAAGATCAGGCGCACTTGCACCTTCACTTGGTCCAGTAACACGAGTTGGCAGCCCAGTGTTTAAAATGCAGAGACAATGAGAATCTATAATATCTAATAATTGATCTCCATAATAGTTGGAAGAAGTGCTTCCCCAGGATTGATGTTGGCAATTAAAATCACCTAGGACTAAGAATGGTTTTGGAAGGATGGGGAACAGTTGATTGAGATAAGAAAAAATATTTACATTGGGACGAGAAAAATAAATAGACACTATACAAATTTTATTTACAATAGCAGCAATGACTGACAAGTCATCACCGAATGAGGGGAGTGGAAATAAGCTATAAGGGAGATTATTTTTGATGCCTAAGGCAACACCGCCATAGCCGTCAGGTCTGTCCTGTCGGAGAATAACATAGCCTGGAATCCGAAATTTCAGTTCCGGGCGAAGCCATGTTTCAGACAGAGTTGAGACAAATGGTTCAAATTTATTATGCAAATGGATTAAATAATTTTTATTGCAGATGGTGCTTCTGCAATTCCACTGGATTATTTGTTCGCGTTCGTGACGCATAAGAGGATTTTAATTGAGCTAAGGAAGCAATAGTTGGGCGGCGTTGTTCGGTTAAATTGTTGTCAGAGTTAGAAATGGTTTTTATTTCAGTCAAAAGTTGGATTACATCAGAGATTGAGAACATAGTTTCATTATTGTTAAGGTTACTGTTTATTAAAGCGACCCCGTTAGAAGTAGCTGGAGCATCGTAGTCCTTTATCAAATTGAAGTGTTCTGTTTTGTTATACCCCAATCGTTTTGGTTTGGGGGATGTTGGTTTAGCAAATATTGTTTTCTTATAAGATCTACTATACGACGGAATCGAGGAGGAAGGTGATACAGGTGGCACAGGAAAATTAGGAGTATTGTGCATGTTTGAAAACCTAACTACATCAGCAAAAGACTTTGAAACAGGATCATGCACTTTATTTGCTTCTGCGTAAGATACACATCTTTGAGCCATATATAATTTAATTTTAGTCTGTCGTTCGTATTCTGGACACTTCCTGTTTGTTGCAAAGTGTAGACCAGAACACAGACAGCAAGACGCGGCATCATCTTGTATGTTGCACGTGTCCCCTGTATGGCTTTGGCCACACTTGTAACAACGGGGCCGAGAGTTACAATTAGATTTAGTATGACCAAATCGGCAACAAGAATAGCACTGAATAGTAGGGTAAGAGTAAAGTTCCACGGGCAGAGCATTGTAGCAGACAAATACATGTTTAGGAAGGGTTTGACGATCAAAAGTTATGACAATAGTCTGTAATGGTTTCCACTCAGGAGGGCTGCTATTACGGACTTTATAATTTAGACGTCTAATTTTTATAATTCCTCTGCTACCTATAGGCAGAGATATATTGTCTAATATTTCTTCAGGCGACCATTCCGCGGGAACACCTCGCACCAGGCCCATTCGGGTCACATTAAATGAGGGAATAAAAGCTTTGTAGTTATTTCTTGTCAGGCAAGGGTTATTAATGAATTCGTTTGCACATTCGTTGGTCTGAGAATGATATGGAAATTCGGTTTCTGCCTATCCTTTTGATGCTACCATTAATAATATTTTTAAAAGAATTTTTTTGGAGAAAATAGCCAAATTGGACGGGGTGCAGGGAAGCGACGCTCGTATCTGAAGAAACTTTTTGCGCATTAACTACAAACGGCCCTATGTCATAGGCCTCATAAAACGTTCGGTCTGTAGGATTTCTTGGAGAATGAGAACCGTCTAATGGAGGTATTGGGTGCTGTTGGGTATTAACAGTTATAGAATCTGCAGAGTCTACTTTGTTCTGAAAATTATCTAGAGAATGAGCGTTCTTAATCTCAGTATATATTGAGGGAATTTCAATTTCCGGTATTTGGCACGAACAATCGGAGTCATTTTGTTTGTTCCGACGCTTCGGATCGAATCTTCGTTTCCTTTTGTTGCAGTGTTTGCAAATTTTTCCTAGACGCATTCTTTTTCGGTCACTCTGTTGATCCACATCTGTATCTACACTGGACTCATCTAGTTTAGAAAATATATTATCTACTATAATATTACACGCTACCTCGGGGGGCGAGCCCCCGGTATCCGGGGGCTCGTCCATTTTTTCGCCTGACTCCAGGCCTTGAGGAAAAAGTATAAAAACTTACCAGATACTGTAGAATATATACACAAATTAATAAACAAAACAATTAAATTAAACTAATACATATATATATATATGTATATATATATATATATATATATATATATACACAAACTGATCTTTTATACAAGTTAAATTAAATTTAAAAAATTCACACTCCTGCCACGACCAACGTTTCCCGCGCTTTTCCATCAAAAAGTTAAGACTAATTCAATGTATAATATACAATGTACAGAATGGATTGTCATGTATTGAATACAGGAGTCTTTACTTTACAAAAAAATAAACTCTTACCCAACAAAATGACCCTGAAGACGGACGGTTTCTTTTTCTTAATGTATTACGTGAGCATTGGCCCTGCTATAATTGATTAATTAAATATGAATCTAAAATAAAATTGTTAAGTTAAAAATACAATATGTATGTTCTACATCTTATTTCGCTTTAATTCTAGGGCTGAACTTAAGAGGGCGTAACACAAAATTAGCCTTAAAGTTAATCAAGAGTTGTCCCATTTCCCAACCATATTACCATATTACATTTATTATTATCCTCTTTGAATTTAACCCTATTGTGTATTTGTTTATAATATTATGCTATTTGAAATTTGCAGTTGCCTAGTGACTATTAACTATTTATCATCTTGGTCATATAATTCACATCACGAGAGTATTTTTTTGTAAATAGAGTTTATCCTAGTCTCGTTAGCCTCGTCATTCCTAGAGGATTTTTTTATGTTTTCGCTATCAGTTACACAATTTTTTAAGGTGGTTACGAAAGCGAAAACAAGAACAATCATGGCAAAAAAGATTGAAAGACATTAGCCAAAACTATTTTCAAATTGAATAATGGATGGTGGTGATCGAATGTTAGTTGCAGCGGGGCTCACAGCGGCGGTTGTTGTTGGTGCATTCGTGCTGTGGGGTCCTGGTGGCGCCCCTAAAGTCCGCAAACGTAGAGGCCAGATAGCTGGCTTACAAAACCTCGGCCGGACATGTTTTCTTAATACTTTGCTCCAGGCGCTTGCGGCGTGCCCTACTTTCATAGAGTGGTTGAGGAAATACGCGAAATCCGATGGACATAATAGCATGATTACAACTCTGTATACTGTAATTGAAGGTATGTAACATTAAGTAAAATTTTTGTTCACATTCATTCCAGATTCTCAAGTACCTACTATATTAATTTTCAATTGTGGAGCCAAACAAGAAAATATTTATTGATTTTAAAAAACACAGAGAATACACAACATATAAAACACAATACATACATGTGCATAATTGACAAGAATGCACAACATCACAATTAAAAAAGGGAATGAGAATAACAATGCAATTAATGTAATAAAAATATATTACAATATACTCTAGTATAATCTTTATACTCAATATACTCTTAGTATAATCAATATACTCTTTAAGAAATACAAATATTTAATCAAATATACAATTTTCAAATTTAATATATTTCTTCTATGTGATTGTTATTGGTTATGGAACACAATAAATAAAAGTAATCATCAATATAATGATCTAATAATCCATAGTTGTCAATGGAACTCATGAGTCAGCTCGGGGGACACCAGTGTGTCCCCTTGGTGTCCTACAAGCTTTACGAGCAGCAGGTTGGGTAGTACCAGC
Organism: Pieris brassicae; assembly: GCF_905147105.1. Lineage (NCBI taxonomy): Eukaryota > Metazoa > Arthropoda > Insecta > Lepidoptera > Pieridae > Pieris > Pieris brassicae. Next base: position 11,664,797 of record NC_059669.1, on the reverse strand, counting down.
CGATCAGCAAGATGCCCATGAGCTGCTGCATGTACTGCTCACCTGTATTGAGGAGGAAACTGCTGCTATGGCAAAAAAGGTATTTTACTTATGTGTCATATTAGCATTTAGATTCTATTTAGAAGTTTTTCCTTTTCAAAACCAAAGAAGAATTGACCTAGACATAACATTTATTACTAACAAAACACACATAGAAATATTACTAAAATAACAATAATAAAAAAAATAAAAAAAAAATAATAATAGAGAGATAACATTTAAAAAAAAAGGTTTAATAGTGTAATGCGTGTGTGCTGTGGTTGTAATGGGCCCTGGCTCAGCATTATGCTGAGGAGCAGAGTTGTTCCACAGTGCTGGTCATTCTGCTAGAGACCACAGCAACTAGTTTGCGTCTCAGTCGCAAAAACACAAATAAGAATCTAATACTCAGTAAAAACAAATAATAATAATAGTAAAAGTAAGCAAATAAAATAAAATAAAATAAAAAATAAGAATAATTGTGAAGAAGTAGATAAATAAATATTTTTGGGCTAATTAAAAACTATATTATGTTAGATTTTTGTTGAGTAAGCAGATGTTTTTTATGATTCAGACGAAAATTTAATTTTAGTTGAAGATTTTTCTATGGTTGAAAGAATTGAAATGTAGTATAGGGCCTCTTTTTAATCCGCAGCTTATATCTGAGCTTCGTTACCAGCAATGAAGCATCGGGAGCATAGTAACTGTTTCCACCAGTTTCTGTCCAGAGCCTTTCTTATGGTAGTGTACAGTATAGGGTATATGTATGTATAAAATAATAAGTGTCTCATCCGCAGCCTGGATGTCTATCCGACGCCTTAGGACTCGGCGGCGGAAAGGCCTGGTCCGCCCTGGCGTCTCCCGCGTCTCCGCCCTCGGGCTCCTTCGGCCCGCGACCCGCAAGACCGGCCTCCGCCGCGCCGGCTACCGAACCGGACTCAACCGATCCAGGTACTACTGCAGCGGTATGCCATGGAAGTAATAGACGGGAACCATAACGTCCGCATTGATTTAAGACGAACCCGAGACGGAGCCTCCACCTCTGCGCAAGGGCGTGTCGCGGTCCTTCTGTCAGCTGAGCGGCCTGGGTCGTCGCTGGGCCTGTGCGCCTTCTCGGCCCGCTCCAGCGCCGCCCTTCAACGGCACTCTCGCGTCGCGCACCCACTGCACCGTGTGCTCCACGAAGGTACCGCACTCCATCGGTTACTGATCTCGCCGAGACTCTTAGAACGGAGCGTGATATGAGTGTTCCTTGCAGAGTCCGATTCGCTACGACAAGTTCGACAGCGTGTCGCTGTCCATGAGCGACGCCGGCACCGGTCCGGCCGGGAGCTACGCCTTGGCCGGTATGAGCTAAACCATCTCTATATATATTAATATATAATTATCTTCGATTAATGGGAATATTGTACATTTTGTATGTACATCTTTATGCTTTTAATTTGTTTGTATATTGTCGTACTGCGCCTGTCGACAGGCCTGCTGCGCGCCTTCACATCCCCGGAGATGGTGAGTGGTGTGAGATGCGGGCGCTGCGCCCCCCGGGTCGACGCGGCCGCGGACCAGACCACCAAACACATCCGCACACTCAGCTTCGGCAAGGTGCGTTGGGTCCACTGGATTCTGATATAGATTAATTAAAGACGGAAAGAGTCGTGTGCGCTACAATGTTTGAAATGTGGTGTCAGCTGCCGGCGTGTCTGTGCCTGCACATCTCGAGGGTGGAGTGGGGCGTCGGCGGCCTCAGCAAGAGGGGCGAGTTCGTCGCCTTCCCCGAGACGCTCAGCTTAGCTCCCTTCACGGCGGCGACTCAGGTGCGTTATTGCCGTCGTACTTCGACAACGAGGTGATGACGTTACATCCGGACGCTCACTTTTAGAATCGAGGAGTGGATATATCGATGGTACTGAGCGAGGCGCGTCTGCGCAGCGGTTTGTCAGCGCTGAAGGCGGCGGGGGCGGAAGCGTCGGCGGGAGCGGAGCGCGCCCTGTATCGGCTGACAGCGGTCGTCGTGCACGTGGGCGGACCGAGGTCCGGCCACTTTGCTACGTATCGCCGCGGGAATGGCTTCGAGAGCAAACGGTGACTTTGCATTTTATCTTGAATCTATGGATTGTGCGGTTAGTAAACGCTGATAAAAATGTATGATACTGATGTCGTCGAAGGTGGTGGTACACGTCGGACACGTTGGTGCACGAAGTGTCCCTGCAAGAGGTACTGCGGTGCTCCGCATATCTGCTCTTCTACGAGAGGGCGGCCCCGCCCCTCAACACTCACTTCTAGCTCTCCGGTTGATATCTGTTGTTATTATTTTATATACTTAAGTTAATTGCGAAATAGAGTTTTTAATGGGTTAGAATTGCTGGTCTACCGAGTTGTGCCATTGTGTTTATTTTTGAAATGTACTTGTGACTTCGAATGAACAATGATATGAATTTCAACAAACGTGACTCATGAAATTTGCCTTGTCATCTTAATATGTTATAGGAATAACCTTAAGGATGAATAGGTAGGTAATCAACGCTCTTTGCATATTTGTAAAGTCCTTCTCTGAATGTTTTGTTGCTGCCAGCTTATGGGAGGTAGAGCTCAGCACTAACTGTTGCGGAATATCATGTACTTAAACTTTGCATTTATTGTGCATTTTAGCACACAAATTGTAAGATATTGTAATCACCTCTATTTTACTACACCTTTGATACTTAATGTTTCCTCAAATTTAAAATACATTTTGAATAATAATAAAAGAAGCCTGTATTAATGTTTGATAATAGAGGAACTGTGAATGACATTATTTAACCCTTGTTTCTTTCTCTCTCTTGTGTGCAAATTGGTAACACTTACTTTATATATGACAATGCTCAAATGCTTGTTTCTGTATATTCAGAATCTAATATTCTTAGAGTGAGTCTGGAATTTCACTTGATTGAGTACTGGGCAGTATCCAGCATAATGTATCTAAATGAGAGATTGAAATTATGGCTTTTAGTATAATCATAAAAATTGGTGCTGATATGCAAGCAGGATTTGTTTTGTAAATATATGTATGTTTTTTATGAAATAAATGAAAGTTTCACTGTCAATTTTTTTATGAATCAAATGACTTATCAAAAAGTACAGCTTACATTGTATAGCTTTGTTATTGTTGACTGAATTAAATTTTGTTCTTTATATTATTCCATTGGTAATACACATATTAATTATATTAAACTGATTTAATTAAATAAATTCCTTTAATATTCATAACAAATTGCCTCCAATATTAAGAAAAAATTACAAGTGTGGCAATAAAATTAATAACAAATTATTTCTTCACCCTTTAAACAACACATAAAAAATTTCAACATGTGATAAGTTCACATTATTTCATTTACTGAAATATTATTATATCATAGCAATAGAGATTGAAGTATTAAAGGGGCATTGTTCCCATGCATTGGTTGCACAATCAACTTTTTGATGGCAATTTTTTATACTAAAATCAATAGTTTATTTCCACCAGGAAATATTTTTATTCTTGTATCTAAACTTTACCCAAAATGATAATGCTGAGGAAATAATTTTGAGAAACTAATTGGAGTGCCATGGCTTTGATGTAATCAACTTACATAAAGTCTTGTAACTAAAGGGAAATCCAGACAGATCTTATTAAATAACTTACATATTTCTGTGTTTCACAGCCAGACTTCAAACAAATCTCTATGCTTAAGCAAACCTAACTACCTAAGCCCATACTGTTTGTTTATAATTAACATTCCAGAAATATAATTTTAATATACATATATACATTTGTTAACACTTGATGTTGTGAAATGAACACTATATGTATAATATTCAAAATATTGTGAAATTCTAACGACACCATAGTTTTATTATGGAATTGGAAGCTAGCTTCACCTACTTTAGCTGGTCAATTTGGTCTCATGTATATATTAATTTAATTAATAAAATTTTATTGTGCATACAGGATTATAGTTGTAATAGCTTAATTTTAACAATTAGAGAAAATGATTTGGTACTTTAATCAAACTAAGAAGCTTTCAAAAGAAATTTATTTTTGAGTGATCAACAGAAATATTAAATTGAAATTAACATAGTCTAGGTTTAAACAATGCTTATATGCTATGACATGCTGTCAATCAGGGATGCTCTCATAGTGGATGTAATTGCACTAGGTTTAGCATCGTTGAGTTTGAAAACACTCTCAACAACTGATATTTCCGTTGAAGTTGTATCCATACCACAGAATGCACTCCAGTCATTAACTACCAACCCTGCACCCACTACATCACTACCTCGGTTCACTGTTCCTGCAACTAATGGTACTTGAAGCAATGAGGATAATTCATCCTGATCTTGAATTGTAGTTTTAGGGTGAAGTAAACCTCCTCTATTACTAAGTGCCGTATAAGATCCAACTAGCACATTACCAGCTACAGTTTGTCGAAAAACTTCAACATTTAATGTGTCAGCAAGAATTTCTTCTGTGTCTTTGTCTAAATCTGGATGAACTAAAGCAACATAGTCGTTGCAAGCGATAACGTTACCAAGTGCACTTAACCGTTCTTCGACTCGCTGCACTTTGACGTTATCTGGTAAACTGTTACGGATGTGCTGCAGCTCTGTGTCTGTCGTGGACGATGGTAGAAGTAACCCATTCTTGTTGGCGACGGTCATGCGGCCTATGATGCGACAGCCTGCGACACTAGCGTGTACCACCGGTATAGTGTCTGATAATTCTGCTTCAAATACACTGTAGAAATTCTCCGAGCCTCCGATAGCTACAAGACAGTAAGAATTTGTAAGTTTGCTAAAGACACCAACTTCATTGTTGTTTTCGAATTGCACGCGTACCGCCATGGCTGTTGCTCAAGATCTTGATAATTGTTTTGAAATATTTCACAAGATAGTTTATATCCTTTGGATTACTTTAATTCACGTGGAGGGGTAAACCACGATGAATCAAAAAACCACAGACTTAAAACTTTGTACAACTGTCAAATGATAAATGATTAGTGTTTTTTTTTTAATTTTATTGGTTGGTAATGATTAATTAAACAAGTCAGTCAATTTAAACAAACATGTTTATGGCAGCAAAGTATTGATCCATTAATATTAAAAAAAAAACAAACATTGATCGATAATTTGGAATTAAATTTTTTAATACGAATAAATTTTTACCTTGTTTTTTATGTATTAACATGACATGGGTAGGAAGGAACGGGCTAGTACTTCGGTCTAACGGGAGAAGGATTTTTGACCAGTAACTGGCCGGCCCGAAAACTTACTGTTGTGGTTGATGTCGAGAAGAGATTGTTCCCGGCATTCAGAAGTTTTTTCAGTGTCACTCTCACGCTCACGCCAACGCTGATTGGGTCTGCTCCTCTCCCTTATAAGTCAAAGTATAATCGGCAGGTTATATTATTTCGATGATTCGTGACAAATTTCCCTCGAAATAGAAAACATAACCGCGCTCGACAATTTTCAGGTGTTTTTTGGAAACTGGTGCTATTGCATTTTCCAAAACATAGACAAGTGGGAGGGGAGTACTTCACTAGGTCCAAGGATGCTTATTTTATTCTATAAGGTTCGTAGATTAGTTATATTACTTCAAATTATCTCGTAAAGTTTATTAGTAGACAAATTGTAAAAGACATAAAGCCTATTTTATTCAATATTTTTATTCCTCAATTACACAGGTTTAAGTGATTTTCTCTTTTTCTTCTTTATATTATTAGTTTTTCCCATATCGCTCTTTTTCAACCCTTTTTTAGGGCTTGTGTTTATTTTACTTAGCCTTCTAATTTTCCCGTGCTTGCCATTTTGTATTAAATCCGTTTCACCCGCATATTTTGAGACTTCTACTGCGTGGTTCTCGAGTTTTCGTCTGGAAAATATTTAGAAGAAATTTAGTTTTCTAATAAATCGGCATCGGCAATGTTTGAACGCTATATATTTAAGAATGCAAAGAGGCGCGGCTTTTATAATAAATGAAATTTGGTTCCCACTTGTTAGGTTTTTCCAAGACAGTGGATATTTTGTCTCTGTGCGGAGCTTTCTTAAGCAACTGTTTGCGTCGGTTGGAATCCTGTTTTATCGACAACATGTACTCGGGCACCTCGCACCCCGACTGCTTCATTACTGATGCTATGCTGCAAGATTAGGTAAATTTAAAACAAGTCACTTGTTTTATTTCCAATTTATCGTAAGGACTAGTTTGGTCTAAGAAAGAGTACCTTCTCAAGTTGACGACGTCGTCCTGAGTGAAGAAGGTGACGGCACGACCCTTCTGTCCGGCCCGACCGGCGCGACCCACTCTGTGTTATTGGCGGGCAAGTCGAGCATTATTACAAAATACACTTTATATAATGATAACACATTCGAACAAAACTAATGCCTACCGGTGTATGTAAGCTATGGCCGAAGGCGGGAAGTCGTAGTTTACGACGAGGTTGACTCCGCGAAAATCGATCCCTCGTCCCATCAGTTCGGTACAGATCAGTACCCAGATGCGACCCACGCGAAAGCTACGTACGACTCTGTCACGCTGCGGAATAAAAGGAGCTTACACTTCGAACGATCAACGACAAAAGTATTAATCGTACAATAAATCTGCTAATTTTCTGTCGGATAGTGCGTTTATCGCAACCGGCTATCGAAGCCCCTAAAGGTCACCTGCGCCTGCGTGCGATCCGCGTGGATGACGTCGACATTGATGCCGTCGTATAGCAGCTCCTTGAACAGCTGTTTGGCCCGCTCCTTGCTCTGCACGAACACTGCCGACGCAAACAGAAAAGACCTTTAATGTTTTCCGAAGGTTCAGATGCAAGTAATACCCACCGCCTCCACTGACACAGACGAACCTAAGACGGGTGGCTTCAACCCCTTCTGAACCAGTTGGCGGAACGCGATCAGTTTCCCGCTCTCGTTGCCGCAAAACAGCAACTCTTGCTGCACCGTAGTCGCCGCGGCGTTTCTGAAATATGAATCAATTTATGTCTGTCTTCTCGTGCGTCACTCCCACGTTTCGATCGATTTGGCCACCTGTGCCCGACGGTGAGGACGATGAGTCCCCGCAGATGCTTGCGAGCCCACTTGGCGAGGGCGGGGGTGTGAGTGGCGCTGAACAAGGCGATACGACGCCGGACGTCCAGCGAAGCCAGCACCACGCCCAGCTGCTGCCGGAAAGTGTCCACCTCTTCCTCGGAACCCTCGAACATCTTGTCTGCCTCGTCTATTATCAGCCATTGCACTCTGCAGTTTAAATGCACATTTTAAAATAAATTCAACACTATGCCGGACATTTGTATATATTATGTAAAAGGTGTGACTGATCTCAAATGATTACAGAAATTAAGTAATGTTCTCATTCAAATGTTATTTGCAAAAAAAAATACTCACTTTTGTAACGAAATATTCACATCTTCTCGATTCAACATATAGCATAAGCGGTTTGGTGTACTTATTACAAGATCTGAAATAAAACAAATAGTTTGGTGCCGAGCCAATAATAATGAATACCCATTTACATGAATAGTACATTTTACTTTAACTGACCACTCTTCCTAATGGTGGATTCTCTCTCCTTCACTTTGCTACTTTTGACACTTTTAACGACACTGCATCGTAGTTGCGTTGAGACGGAAAGCCTTAAGGCCTCTCTATAGATCTGATGGGCCAGCTCCCGTGTGGGGCATAGGACTAGGGCCCGAGGACCACCGGAAGGGGCCCCCAGACAGTGCAGCAGGGGAACTAGGAATGCAGCAGTTTTACCCGAACCTGTAGGTGCTGTGGCCACTATTTGACGTCCCTTAATAAACATATGATTAGTGTGAATATTGTCAATGATAAAAGTGTAATAAGGATAATTACATTAAGACTCATCATTATTAAATTTGTGTTGTCATATTTTCATGTACCTCCAATAATGCTGGTAATGCCTGCCTTTGTATGGGAGTGGGTTCGTCATACCCGCACTTCTTGATGGTGCCTACCATATCCACTGATACATTATACCGAGTCACTAAATCGTCAAAGTCTCTTAATGCACTGGTTATATGACGTCCAACAGCTTTGATACCATATTCATTGCGGAATCGATTTTCCTAAAAAAATTATAAATATAGTCCCTTGTTCTATTGATTAGGCACTGTATTACAAATAAAATATATGAAATATATGATTGTCAGCTTAAGTAAAGTACCTCTTCCAGTTTTTTTTTGTTTTTTAACTCTTCTGGACTAAGCTTAGTCTTCTTTTCTTTGTTTTGCTTAGATTTTTTGCTAACTGTAACTCCCTCTAAGAGTTGCACTTCCCCATCCGAGAAATTTTCTTCTTCTTTACTTGATTCACCTGACTCTACATCCAAATTTAAACATTTTTGTTATAAGATATTAACTTAAGTGACAAATTTTATAATTACAGTCAAAACCGTTTATGATGAGCTCGTTTAGAAGCAACAACATCAACAACTTTTATATTGACTAATATATTTATACTTATATTGTGTATTCTATAAAGAGATCATACTGAAACCCTGCCACAAGATATATCAAAGTGAAACCACAACGACAACCTTTGCAAAATCCTGTTTTGGTCTAAAATAAATTATTTTCTCTTTTTAAGCATAAGTAAGTACAAGAAAATACCTTGAAAATCACAATTATCTTCAACATTAGACAGTTCGGATTCAGATTCGTGATCGGATAAATCTTCCTTCTTTACGTCTATTTCTTTTTTTAGAATCTGTTTTACATTTTGATCCTGAAAGTTACAAATTATCTTTTAACGTTAGCTATCTGCATGATTGCAAATTGTGAGAAGAGGTTATAGTTATACTTACAGCATTACTTAAGCCCAAAACCCGCTGCTTAAATGTTAGTCCCTTTGTTAGTTTTTTAAATATATCATAAGCATCCATTGTAATTAAATAGTCACAAGTCTCAACAGTTTCAATTCAATAATATATATAATTCTTAAACTATTAATTGTATGATATTTTATTGTTTTTGTACAGAACATGTTTAGTGATACCTGAGTGTCGTCAACATAGATGTCAGCAATATTTCTAAAACATAAATAATTATCTCTGGAGCACGATATATTGAAAAATAATGTCAATGTCATATGAAAGTGTATAGTAATGATTTCTTAACTATGCAATTAAAAAAACGCAAATTAATTAAATTTTTACATATCGTATTTCAACTCCTATATCAGTCCAAGATAATAAAAAATAGAGGACTGGGCGAACATAAAAGAACTTGCATACCATAGATTCGTTACAAACAATGGCTGCCAAAATTTGAAAAAATATATATGCTACGTAGAACAAGAACTAAAACGTTGGAAACCACGTAAAGTATTACAAAGTTTTAGAATAATCAATTAAACTTTTGTTTCTAAGCAGCAATAATTTCTTAAATTATTATGTAAGAGTAACAATGTTTCGTGAATGACATCTTGTCATTAGAATGGACCAAATGTATACGAACGACACACTTATTTTGATATAATTTAAATGACTTAGAAGCATCATGCATCAGAGTTTGATAAATAAGTTAACAACAACCAAATAAAAAAGGAACGAGTGTAAACTAGCTGTCTCATTCACTCATACACATAGATAACGTTTCGAGCCAAATCAGATCAGATCAATTACTAGTCAGCTTTAATTCTCATTCTAAGCAGTAGATAATAATAAAATAGAATATAAACAGCGCTGCGATATTTATGACACTGAGGTTCTGCTTCGACAGCTTTCATAAATCACAAATATATTTCAATCATCACTAAATAACGATAAATATTTTAAATAAATAATGATATAGCTATAATATATCAGAATGTCTCCGGACAAAAATAAAAATGCGTAAATTCGTTAATTTAAATTGTTTATTAGAGTCAAATGAACCGCCTATTTACCCTATCGATGCCATCCAGAATTTAAGGCAAGTAGTGTTCGCTCCACTATCACAATACAGACCAATCATTGGAGAAGCGTTGCAAAGGACAAATTTTAAGTATCACAGGAGTTGCAGCCTTTCCAGTTTAATTCGGGTAAACCGACACACGAATTTATTGAATTAAATCTAGGATTATTATTGATACGTGACAACAAATAATTTAATTCAGGAATGTGAGGCTTCAGAGGGCCAGACATTGCTCATATTTTGGGGCAGTCGCAGGTCAGATAGCAGAGTCACTATCAATATGTCTGCATCGAGCTGCTCGTCTTTGCAGGTACCGGTGAGTTACAATTTCAAGGTGAGTAGTAGTTTTGCAGAAATAGATAATACAATTATTATATTTCATATTCACAGCCGAGTGTGAACAGTCATGGTAATCAGCCCGAAAGAGAATTGCGGTCCACGGCACAGCAGACTGATATTAGCTGCAGACTGTCACCCGGTGTTGCTTCTCCCGGTATTAACCTTTATCAAGCTAAAATACTTTCTGTTAATTACCTAACTATTAAACCTAATTACAGCATGTCGGTGTTTTAGTAAACGTTATGGAATTACAAGAACAACAACTGTTGCGCGAACGTCTCGCCGGATCGCTGACATACTCATCTCCCGCTTCCTCGCTGCTGCAGCCCCACCCGCGCTCTATGTCCATCCTGGGATCAGTTTGTGCTTTGCTACTAAAAAAACAGGTAGCTATAAAAAGAAATGGAAAATGACGACGACGTGAATGAACAGACTGTGAAATAGCAAATATTATATTCAATAAGTGTTAAGTTCACGTATAGTTTATAATATTCCTCTAGTTCTTAAACGTGCATTATAATAGGAAAAGATTTTACAGTGCAAGCTTTTTCTAGGGTTCGTGCGGCAAGGAAGCGATAAGCGCATCTGGCAGCGTGCATTCGGAACACATCTGCCGCATCTGTTTCGGTGGCGAGTCAGCCGAGCGGCTGGTGCGGCCGTGCTGCTGCCGCGGAACCATCGCCGCCGTTCACCGCTCCTGCCTTGAGCGCTGGTTATTGCAGGCAGCCACCTCCTATTGCGAGCTCTGTCGTCACCACTACGTTGTTACCAGAAGTCACAAGTTCGTATGGCTCATTTCTACGCCTCATATTGGTAACTTTCGTTACACGAAATCATCGTCAGTATTTAGAGCTAATCCCGACGGTCACTAATAAAACGACAACATGTCGACTTATAATAGGCCGTGTGATAGGTGGTCATGGGCTCGGTCGGTGTGGGAGTGGGGCGTGTCGGGTCGCGGACGCGCCCTGGCGGCCGACGTGTGGCGTGGCGCGGCGCTGGGCGCGGCATCCGTGCTGGGCACGGCGCGCGCGTTGCACGCTTGTGATGCCGCATTGCAGGCCGGAGCCCGACGGGGCGGCGGCGCCGCACTCGCCGCCAACCTCTTCTCCTCGCTGCTCATTGGCATCATTGGTGAGACGTAGCCGAAATTGTACCTCTAGAATGTTTAACTTTAAAATACTACGATATCCAAGGGCCTAAGTGTACGGTATGGCAGGTGCGCTCAACGGGTTGCTGACGACGTGGATGCTGCTGAAGATCCAGGAACACCAGGCCTCATGGCGCACGTGGCGCGACAGTACCCTACACGTGCACGTATCCCTGGGCGAGCCGTCGGTGGCGCCTAGCAACAGCTCACTGGCCACCGTGGTAGGAACGGCCGACCGCGCCACCAACGTCGCGGACCCTTTTATGGTCAATTCTCCTTTCACTCTATCCGAGCTCTGACCTTCGTGTTTGCCGTCGACCACATCGTCTACTTGATCACCCTTCTAGATCGTCCCTAATCGGCGTTAGACTCGGTATGTCTAAATTTTTTATTCTATTCCTTGTGTTCGCTTTATCCTTCTTATTTCTGCTGTCGGGCCTCCTCTTGCTCGCTCGCGAATCTCGGGGATGTTGACAAGTAAAATACGTTCCTTAAATTGTTAATCATTTATTCCTATAACATAAATTAATAACAATAATCAATTAAATAAAGGCGATTACATCAAAAGTTTATATTAATTATGTCAGATAAACAATTACGTGTCGTTAATAATATAATTAGAATCGGTCGAGGCCGGGGATGCGACTCTCTTATGTGGAGTAATAAGTTAAGAAGATCCCGACACATAAAGACCTTGACAACTCGAGTTAGACTTACGAACTAATTATTTAATATAAAAATCACATACATCTTGATATTTATTAAAATAAATAGGAGGCCTTTGTCGATATTTGAAAACGAAAAGACCAAAAAAAGCGCTCGAGGCGTTTTCGTTTTCAACTATCGCACAGCGAGACAACGCGGCGCTGGGAGAAACGGCGAACTGGGCGGACACTGACGCTTAAACATTTAATCGACAATCTTTAGACAAATTTAAAAGATTTGCTCTTTGGACACCAAAAAACTTGTTAGTTAAATTACACCCCCGATCCGCTTCACTTATCAAAAGGGAGAGACGGTGGAGACGGGCGGTCAGAGCTCGTCTTTGAAGCGACGGTGAATGGACTGCACGTACGTGAAGACGCACTTCCAGTCAGGCTTGCGCATCGATACCATGTCGTCCACGTCCAAGAGGGGATATATGCCCGCCTTCTCACTGCACATACAATTTTATTCGGTTATATTATTATTTAAAAGTTAGGAGAAGACTTCTAACTACAATATTTACAAAACATTGTCAGCTAATTTTAATGAAATCTTTTAACCAGAAATTATATTACGCTGAGACTTACTTACAAAATGGACTTTGCTCAATTAAAATTTCTCAACCGTCTTTCAAACTAGCCAAAGTTCAATCATTTTTTTTATTGATAAATTTGTTGAAACATTGCACAAAATGTTATAACAAAATACCCTGACATATTAATACCAAACGAAATAAAGTTTTCTCAAACAGAGCACAACGTTCATATTTTATTAAAAGCTATCGTAAAGTAGGGTAACCGAGTGTTATAAAGGTTCTACGAAAATTTCGTTCTGTTATAAATCTTATACAAAATTGCTCAATGGTCATCAGATTGTGTCTAACGATTGTTAGACGCGGATTATACATTAATCTGGCCTGTTTACAACGTCAAAAGATCAAATTTACGATTTGACCACGTCATAAAATGCTGGTGTAGCGTTTTGTACTAGAGAAATCGGCCCGTGCGGATTAGTACCTGTGACTCTCTTAATCTTGACAAATAATATACAAAGATTAAAAACTCACTCGGCAATTTTGAAGGCGAGCGTAAAATTGTGGCGTCTCTTGTCGGGCGTGAGCTGCGCGTAGTCGAAAGCGTCAGGAAGGAAGTGGTGCAGTAGAGCGCAGAAGGCCAGTCCGTCCGCCCAACTCGTCGAGAAGTTCTCCAGCTTCACATTCTGCGTAAAAGGCACTACGTTTAAACAATATCGATGGAAATACCAGCATTTGTTCTTATCAAAGCCGACGTAGAAACCAATCGGCGATCTACTTCTACTCGAATACGGGTCATGTTTTACTATTACTATTACTTATAATAGTTGCTATTTCTACGCCCACAAATATATACTTGATATGTATATAGAAAAATGACGATTGTCGCAACACTGCAAAAGGTAAAATTTCTACATTTTATCCCCTTAGGTTAACTCTAGGTAACTGATAACTCTAAAATAAACGATTGCTACCTACGTCACAATAATGGAACTAAGGTCACGAATGCCTTGACAGCAAAAGCTAAGTCAAACAAAATACGTTTAGGTACATTGAACAAGTAGGAAATACTATTTCGTGCACAATATAAGAAAACAATATTATAGAATCAGAGTGTTTCAACCATTGGAAAAGAATATCTATTGATGTTATTATTCAATCGTAACAGAGACACAACCATGCAAAACGTAGGTTGAAACCGCCATTGAAATCTGATTCTGAATACGATTATTGAAGTCATGCTCACTTCCGTTAGTGATTATTCATTAATAGCCTCACGCCTTCTGGAATGCTTAAATGGTTTGGTTTATTATACATGTGCGTTTATTTAGGACCAAAGTTATATAATTTGGTTGTCTATTAATATATTTACATACATTATTTATTACATGAAAGTAAAGCAAACATATATAGAAGCGGGTAGGATGAGGGTGAGAGTTGATATGTGTGTCTGTTCACATGCGTCGCCACGCAGGCCCTATTCCCCCGCCCCGCCCCTCACAAGCCGACGCGTCACGTCCACGACTTAAGAGACACATTGAACTCTTGCAATCGCCCGAAAACTATTTTATCGTATACGTGAGGTAATGAGCAGATTATGTCTCAATCGGCAGCTTAGCTTATAGCCTTTTTAAATATAATATCGTTACAGGACGGCATGGGGAATGCTATAGCACACTTAGAATTTTGCCTCCTCCCCATCACCATGAGAGCCGTGAAAGTGACGCGTTAATCCCCCCACAAAAGGCAGTTATGATACAGCGGTGTGTCCGCGCCGAGGTCGTAGGAGCGGCGGCGGAGATTGTGTACCTCGTAGTCCCGTGTCTTGTCGCGACACCACTGCAGCAATCTTTCTTTAATAGTGACAGCGCTGAGCTGCAACGCTGGGTCGGTGAACTTGAAGTAAGGCTGCGAAGGAGAGCCCGGGCTCTGCGGTGTCTTGGGCGAGCTACAACGTGGTGAGTCGCGATTAGTCTCCGGAAGTTGCGACGCTCGTGTTGCTCGTTATGGGTAGAACTAGGTCTCCTCGACTGTATTTATGTGATTCGTAAAGAAGTTCGTTCTACGATTCTATTATCATTTGAATATTCTACCGATTAATTACGCAGTTCCTAGATCCACCCGTGTCGTTGCAGAATGAACGGGGAATAATGCGTGCGTCTACTCGTGCTCTTTTGAACGTCGATCGGAATGAAAGTGGTAAATGTAAGTAAATGATTGCCTGTGACAATAGTCACGTGTGTATCAAATATATTATTTTGTAATTCAGGTGAAATGTAAAGCGCGAATGAGATCTGATAGTTATGATTTGAATACTATCGATTGTAAATAATACTACTGATGCTGCTGAAAATATAAATAAGTATTTCCTCATGTCCCCACTGCATACAATACAGAGATAGCCCTGATAATAATATATGTATATTAAATTCCGAATACATATATATAACATATTATTTGTGGCTATTAAATATATGATATATAATTTTGATCATTTATTTATTTAATGCTTACTGGATTACTGCTATGCTTGATTTAAACAACTGATATGTTTTATAAAATCGTTTTATAGCTCCATAGCTTGTTGTCAAAAGGGAAATAAAGAGTATCTTACTTAGGGGAATTGACAGAATTCTGTTTCTCGAGCTGGCGGAACTTGGCAAAAGGAGAGACAGGCTTCGGCACCGGTCGGCTCTCAATTACTGGAAGGTACAAACGAGTATATTAAGCTAATGTGCACTGCAGCTAATTTATTTAAATGCTTATTAAAATTTACATTGTATTCATACCTTTAGTATTTGTTATGGTAGTGCTGCTAACGGTGTGCTCCGTTGAGTTCCTCCTAACGCTCGATGTAACATTGGTGATTTCTTCTTCTTCTGTGAACGATAATAGCAATTAAAACAGACGAAATAATATTTTTAGCAATAAAACACATGAAAACTAGCGGCAAGACATTACAATGACTCTTAAGCTTTTAGTCAAAACACTGTTACGAGGCTCTGTGCTATGAGGTCGTTATAATATGTATTATGTACAACGGTATCGAAGGTGGTCGGGGGAAAGGTGCAAGCACAAGCACAGGCCCACACACACACGACTCACGCGCGCCTCGCTCCTCTCTGCTAACTAGTGGAATGTGCTCTACAGCTAGGCTAGACCCGACACGAGGTCTTCGAAGGCGTCGTCTGCGTTGCTCTCGTCCAGGAACTGCAGCTCGGACACGGCAGGCATGGTCCGGCTTCGACCCAAAGCGAATTGCGCTGAGGATGTGCACGTAGGCTTCGCCTGCTGACCTCGACTCGGAGACGTTTGGCCCGAAAAGTACGCTTCTACCGTTCGCTTCTTATCTAAAA
The DNA here is from genome assembly GCF_905147105.1 of Pieris brassicae. Taxonomy (NCBI): domain Eukaryota; kingdom Metazoa; phylum Arthropoda; class Insecta; order Lepidoptera; family Pieridae; genus Pieris; species Pieris brassicae. The sequence continues at coordinate 11,648,765 of NC_059669.1, read as the reverse complement.
ACTCGTCTTGGGATATGCCACCTTCGTATAGCTTTGGTACAGCTAATAAATGCATGGATTTCGTTCGCGCTACCACTTTTCTGGGTGACGTCGTTTTGACAGTGTATTCCGACAGTCGATGCCAAGATCCAGATCGAGTAAGCGCTGACCCGGGACTAGAGCCCCGACTGGCAGGGGACTCAGTGGAGAGGACAGATTCTCTAGATGCAGCAAGTGCTGGACTGCGGAAGCCATACCCTTCGAATGCGTGCGGTCGGGTCGGAGAGGTTGCGTGCGAGGGAGATAGTACGGGAAGAGGCGGGGCCGCAAGCCGTACCTGGTTATGGGAATTTTCTCGCTTCTTCCTTTCTATTTGCGATATAACTTCTTGTTTTGGAGAGGAGAGTTTATTGAGAACTCCACGTAAATTGTCGGCGGCTCCACGTGTTTTGACGCCAGTTGTAATCGTCGCAGAGCCGCGAACCGGGCCTCGCATTACCTTAGTTACGACACTTTCATACTCTGTCGCAGTATCCTCGCCGTTAACCCTTCCATCACCGTTGTGGTGATACGTCTGCTGTTTGTGCTTCGTCGGGCTGATGGGAGTGACATGAGTTATCGGTGAAGTTAAGTAGTTAGTAGAATTATTTTCGTTAATGACAACGTCTGGTAGGTAATCTACTTTGTGAGCTTTAGCTTTCTCTATGTCAGGGGTTTGCTGCAGTGGTACAAATGAGGAAGCCGAATTAAGCGGTGTGTAGTCTACTATCGTGTACGGAGTGGTCGGCGGTATTGCAGAGAGAATGGGAGGTTTATGCATCGGAATGTCATGGCGCTCGCAAGATGCATCTCGCTTACTCTTTTCTAGAATTTGTCTTTCATAGAATTCAATCTGTAGTTGTTGTGCATCGATTTTAGAAGAATGGTCACCAGAAGAGTGGCCATTGTTGCTGTTAATTTTTTTTACTAATTCTGGGGCCGTTAAGCTGTTTTGACTCGGAATCGCTTTAATTGGATAGTTATGGTTATCTTGCGCGTGAGTCGGAGGCGTGGCTGGGTAATATTTATTATTTTCATACATTTTTGTTATGCCTGTTACTTGTTTTTGTTTCCCAGCATCCGAAGACAAATAAGCGCTGCCTGCGAAAGTCGGAGAATTATATGAAGGTGGAGTGGAAGGGTATTTTAGTGGATTTTTAGCAGAAGGAGAAATGGGTATACTACAGGATGGGGGACTCCATATGTTTGGTGGAACCCTAGTCGGAGACAATACTTTTTGCGGGGGCTTAAATGCTGACATTGGTGCATGAGAGAATTGATTAACCGGTAAGGGTTTAGCAACAAAAGGTTTTACATTAGAGGGTTTTGTTGGCGAGAGTAAACTAGGAGGTTGAACTGTTTGTTGTAGTACTTGCTTGGCTATCGGTAAGATATGTGACTTCAGTGACTCTCGCCGTTGAGACAACCACGGTGGCTTCACGATATCAGGAACTGCTTCATTCGAGGTCAAAAACTTCCTTGGGCGAATCATGGTGTTGTTCGAGGAGTCTGTCACTTGCCAAAAACGTTTAGCTGAAGAAGCACTCGATGACCTACTGTGTTCTTCTTTCTCGCGAGATTCAAAAGCATTTTTAATGTTTCCAAAGCGACTACTCCAAGTAGCCTGCCCTATACCATTGTTTCTTACGTTTTCTTCGTTCTTTTGCATAAATGCTAAAAACTTTTTGTCATTTTCTGTCTCTGGTTGAAATTCTGGAACTGGGGGCGCGTGGCCAACATTTAACTCGTTATGCGTTGTTCTATCGAATTTATATCCCCCTAAAGGCCGACCGATATCAATAGTGTTTGCCCGTTTCATTCGGAGACGTTTGGCAGCATTACTAGACCTGTTGAGCGGTTTAGATAGGTCATCCGACTGCGGAGCTGCAAAGTTATAGGTAGGTGGAGGCGGACGATAAGTCGAACGCCTTGCATCTTCAACAGCTTTGTGCTGTAACGTTATTTGAGGTTTAGTAGTGGGCGTTCGTTTAGTTAGCAAGGGATTTTCTTTTTCAATTTTAGCATCAAATTTGTTGGCTATAGCCGCAATCTCACCTTTAGATTCTAATTTCCAGCGTTCTGCAGCAATTCGGGGTGTTTCCGATGCGATACTGTCTGCTATTGAGTGTCTAAAGAAATCTGCCCTACGCGGTGCTGAAAAGCGTCGTTCTACAATTTGAGCATCTCTATTCACTTTCGAGCCCGATTCATAGCTGACGCTATCAGCAATGGTCGGGAGTTTCTGTTTTGTTTTAACAGGCTCGAAGTAGCTAAGATCTTCATCGACGCTTTCCTTCCTTTCCGGCGTACAACATTCGACACTGGATGTATGCGAAGGCACGGCCGGCGTGACCGGTTTTACATCAGGTAAAAGCGTGTCTCTGTCTACCATTCGCCGTGCCTCCTCAAGTTCCTCTCTAGTGACGCCGACTGTATGTCTAGCGGTTCGGCTGCGGCGGCGCGGTTTCCTTTTGCATCCGTCGAGTCTATCGGCTACGTCGAGGGCATCCTCCAGTCTGTCGGCGAGGGCGAGAAGGGCTCTCGCTTGCGGGTGATCCGCGGGCGGTGCGAGAGCCAGCCTCAGCCGCTGCAAAGAACGCCGCACGTCTGCTACGACGTCGTGCGAGGCGGCGCCGAGTCCTGCAAGTAGCTTTTCTCCGCCGCCTTGAAGTAGGCCCTGGAGTAGAGGCAGAAGTAGGGACTCACCGCGTTCACCAGCTTGCTGATGCTCTTCCGTCTCGGCCGATTCCACGGTCTCTCCGGCGGCGGCCAAAGCTTCGGTCACTGCACTCGCGCATGCTGAAGTTAAAATATGATACAATTAAATTACAGGATTTTTTTTTAACTCTATTAACATGAATCGACGTTACGAGTGCTTTACGGCACAGCGGTTGTGGTCAGCGAGGGAGCCGTTTCTTTTAATGTTATGTACTCGCTTTACTCAAACAGTATATCAGTACACAGTTCGGGGTGACGTACATTATGTACGAACTGGATGTTTCCGAAATTCAATGATTTTAACAACCCACATTAAAGGTATTCGTCATACCTTCCTGTTCCGCCATGAGAGCACGAATGCGCGTGCGCAGTCGTCGTCTTAGTTCGTAATCAGTGCACTCGTCGAGCTGTAAGTATAATAATAAAATGGTATGAGTAAGTGAATTTGGCTAAAAGCCATACATCAACAAGTACACATTTTCCGCATTTTAGGGACCCATAGACGTTGGGTCTTTTTTATTATTAAGTAATTGTAGGTCTATAGAAAATTGCAACTAAAAGATTTAAGATTTAAATTGATTCACTTGAAATAATTAAGTATTATTTAGATTAGTTTTAAAATGTAGACGAAGACGAAGTCGTGCCACTGGATATTTTTCATTTGAGTGTCGCTATTCGATAGTAGAATATCGAAAAAATGTTGAATGAATTGTACAATTTATATTTTAACATCCATTATAAAAAAGTGTAATAAAACACAGATCTTAGAATTGGGCAAAAAATAAATGTTCAGTTAGTTACAATAAATTAGTCTAGTGCTTCCAGTGAAACATTGACTGAAAAAATATGTGCAAAAGACTCACAAGTTTCCGTAGTACCCTCTCGTCCCAACACTGCTCTATGTCGACGTCTCTCTGTCGACCTCCGAACTTATCGACCTCGCTCTTTGATCTCTCCTGAAATAATAATCAAAAGTGTAGTTTTGTGGCTATAATACTTGTATCCGTAACTGTAATTCAATAAAATAACGATTGTAGTCATTCGTGAAATTATTAACAATTATGAGACATCATTTGATTGTGTTATTCAAAATTTTAAGCGTTAAGAAATTAGATAGGCATGAACGCGTGATAGAGTGAAATTCTGTGTTGACTCTCACTGTATAAGCACAAAATATGGGCGTGGGCGGCGTGGCGCTATCGCTGACAGACCTTCGGCGGCGGCGCGTAATGTGGCCGAATTTTATTTTAGTTTGTTTGTTATGATCTTTTTATAATCACGTAGAAGGTTATTGAGTTGCACGTTTACGCAATGAGTTATCGTAGACCTATAAATAATTTATATTGTTGGTCGGTACAAAATATCATGATGGCTATATATAATTGTGTCTATACGGTTGTAGTAAGCAAATAATATGCGACCCCTAAACATTGCACATCAGAGCAATGTTAAGCTATATTTAACTTATGCAGCGGAGGGCGTAGTCTAAACGTGTCCCATCGCATTCAGCAGACATTGCCATTTCCCTAAAGTAACGAAATGTGCAAACAGTCACAATCACCTGGACACGGTAGTTGTGTCCAAATTGTGATTTTACAAAAATAGTGGCGAAGCCGGGGAGAGGTGATGTATTTTTGCAAAATATGCAGACCGAATAATATTCTAGGTGAGGATGAACAATCACACAAGAAAAATCACAACAGAACAGAACATATAGTAAAAACATATCATATTTTTCATCAGCTGAAATAGATTTGAATTTGTTGCGATGTGAGTTGTAACATCGAGGAAAGTAATTACATCGCATGGATCGTCTAATCCAGCTGGATTCAGAAAAGGAATTGCAAACATAGGAAGCCGAATACTTTTATTGTAGTGCGTCCACATTTCTGAGTTTGGAAGCAGGCTTCACGACTGGACCGACAAACTTACCGAACTATCGAACCATCGGATTTGGTTGGAACTGTAGCAATTGGGGACTAGCACATGGGCGTGCAACTCTAATCGGTGTCCTGAAAGCCTACATTATTACGTGTAGGTAAGACTCAGTTTAATGACTAGTAGAATTTTAAGTTAACTATCTATATATTCCGGTATGTAGCACACTAGGAACTATTCCGGATAGCATTTCCATCGAGAAGATCAGTGGGACAAATATTTGGCAGGTCAAAGCGACCCAGCCGCCGCAGCCCACGTACCTACAAACCATCCGTTTTGTGGATACAAATAGACACCGCGTAGTTCTTTCGTTGGGTGAGATAATGGACGAATAATTTCACGACATAATTATGGTACGCGCAATACTTAGTTAATGGTCAATAGGCTTTTGCCTGCAAAGCATTGACAGCTACGCTAATATCACATCCGCAGTCTTTTGTTATGATTTAATATTAACAAAACAAAAAGCCCTAGTCAGTAGAAAGTTTTACATAAAGTTATTAAGCTGTACGTTGCCTTACGTCCAGGTTAAGCCTTAATTAACATCGGCAATAGCAAATATTTGATATTTATTATTTCCGTAAAACAATTTATAGAGCCCAGTTCTGGCAGCTTCACAAGTATGCCATTTACAGACTATATGAATTAATTTACAAATGTTTTGTATTCGTTTTTGCTGTTTTAGTCGGTGGTAACAGGCCGTAACGGCTTCGGATGAGCAATGATCTACGTTGTGTGTCTGGGTTATGTACAATATTATCAAAATATGTATAAGAACAATTTACTAAATATCGTAAATCAATTAATATATACTTAAATAACGGAAAGTATATCCACATAAGATTATGCTAATCATGAAACATCGCAGAGAGTTTAGGCATACATTTAAACTTTTTGTATTGAGCCAACAAAGTTCAGACGAAAGTTTTTTGTTAATATTTCAATCTGTACGTTTCCTTACTATCTCCTCTGAAACGAAAAGTTAGTGGATCCTTACTGTCAATATAATCAATATTTTTGAGTGTAATCATCGCTTATAACAGAAACTGCGTCATAGAAAAATTGTTTGTAAAGTCTAGATGTTAATGATTATAATAAAAAATTAAAATAAATCAATGGCGCTACAACCTTTTTAGGTCTGGTCCTCTGATTTCTGTATCTATTTCATGATAATTTGTTAATCGAATAGGCAAGTACGCGATCAGGCTTCTGTGCCTCACACACGCCTTCGACTTTTTGGGTCTAAGGCAAGCCGGTTTTCCCACGATGTTTTCTTTCACCGTTGGAGCTAACGTTAAATGCGCGCATACAAAGAAAATCCATTGGTGCACAGCCGGAGATCGAACCTACGACCTCGGGGATGAGAGTGGCACGCTGAAGCCACTAGGCCAACACTAGTCCTAATGCTCATAATATGTATAATAACAAATATATGCTTTAATCAATTTTGTGTCTCATGAAATTTGCTGTATTTAGAATTGTAGTTAAGTTCTCACTCGTTTTCCTAAGAGTTCCTGTGTGTTAGTTGTGATGAGTCAGCATACTATCTATACTATATACCCTACAGGTACAATTGACCCATTTCTCGGCTATAACAGGCTCAATACGGATATTATTAGACACGAGTGAACGCCCGGGATCAGCTTACGTACAATCGGTGATCTTTTAAGTCATACTTCTCCATGACAATATTTCAAAATTCTGATTTTGCTTGGTAATGAAACTAATGTTAAATGTCACTGCTATGTAAAAATAGCGAGAAAATGCACAACCGCATTACGATACCTTATCCATATTAATGTAGCTCAAGTCAGCCTTTAAATTCTTTAATACATTAACTATTAATTCGTGACAAACTTAATTTAAACAATCAGTTATATTTTACACAAATAATATTACGTAAGAAAACACAAATGAGTTTTCGAAACTGTGAATTTATGGAGTTTGGTGGCCCAAAACGGGTTTAACAGTTTTTACATTGAAAGTAGCGAAAAAACGAACACTGCCATTGCGATGCAGCTAAAGTGAAATATGAAAGTGCCTCAGTGTGGCCGTTAATAATTAATTCAGATACGAAGTTTACCGTACGTAATGCACATATATGCTTTTTACGATTAATAACAGATTTGATTCCCTTTTAGTATTGTGCTTTAAACATAATTTTTGCGTACAATTTAAATGACAATGTCCAATGTCCATCGCATTTGTGTGTACAATGTCATGCTTCGTTACCAACACACAATTGACCGAGCCGACTCATTATCCTATAGTTTTGGTGGGTGGCAGGAAATTTGTACCTTGGTGTTACAGGTTGTAAGCATAATTAAAGTACTTATAATAGTATATATAGAGACTGTGTAAAAGAGATCTTAGATAAAATATTCGAAATGTGCGCGGATGCTAGAGAAGATTACTGCGCCACAGATTTTAATAACGACACGTAGATTCGCCAAACACGATTTATAGTTAACTGTGAATCTGAACCAGCAGTAAAAAACGGAGTAGTTATAATCAAAACGGAAATGATGCGGTGGAAGCTCTAAATATATGTTTACGATGTATAAAAAGCATATAATCAAATCCAAAGACTGACATAAAAATCATGTATATTTAATTTTGAAACTCACAAAAAATTTTGGATTGGTTGACGCAAATATATTGTAAATAAATTTAGATAAAGTAGTAAAAAGCAAATTTGGAAAACTACAGACCAAAACTAGTAATTGTATACTAAATACACAACAGATAAATAATAATTTTAAATAGAATAACGTATCAGGATTAAGAATGATTGGGGCTTTATGACAGGCATTGTATATCATTATATTGCGGCACGCTTGCTGTTATATTACTAAAACCTTTTATTTGATATTTCAACACCTGTACATGGTGTGAGTTAAAAAATATTTCTACTTTTAATACAGTAGGTCTAGTACCTAGCTTATTTTAGTAATCTTACCTTTAACACAATTAAGTGGCAATCCTTAAAATTTTGTAACACTAATAATTTTAATTTTCATTAAAATTGGAAAACTAATTATTTTTCTCAATTTATGTTTTAATTATAACGCACACTGCGCGTGCGGCGATTCAAGAAAGACTGCGCGTGAACCGCTTTTGACGTCACCGAACCAAATATAGTCCGTTGAACTTTCCACGCAATTTTCCACGAAAACTCGAGGAAAGCATACGCAGTAAAGTATTATTTGGATTGACCGGAGTCGTGAGTTACGTCTGTTGGTAATGTTTTTAACATATGGGTGTTATTTTTGCCAAAGATTTTCGTTTTTCCCGCGTGTCTTAAAACGGCAACGCGAGTGCGCCGAGCTTTTGTTTACTATCGTAATCATTATCATATAAAAGCACTTACGATGAAAGCTTATACTGCTGTTTCAATTTACTATATGCCATCAGTATCTTACATAAAAATAATTTATGTAGTTTGATAACAAAAAATAATATTTGATTTCAAATTTTTCCTTGCGCACATAAAATTTGCACTAATGGAAACTAAACCATTTGAAAGACTAAGGAAAGATATGTTCCATAGTATTAGAACTTGAGCGTGTAGAACAAAGACGTCAAATGTAGCAAGAAACGAAACGTGTCCGAGGAGCACTTAGTGCGTAATGGACAACAGGAGAAGATAGAAATCGATCGTGTACATTGAGCTCATTGTTTCGATACAATTGTTATAGCGGCCAGTACATCGAACAAGTATATAATACACCTGATAATAAGAAACGCACAAGCAATGCTTATTCGACTAAATAACTGAGAAGATAGGGACAGGAAGTGAATTCCATAACAAGGGGGTTTATCCACGCGAGCAATCCGAAAAGATAAAAAATCTTGATGTATCTTCATAGAGGAACAGTGTCTGCCATGATAATGTGTTATTTTAACCACAAAATTCTGAGGAATTATAGTTTCGTTATTTAATGTGACAGGATAACGCCATTTAGTATACAATTTAAAACAATAATATGACTAATAATTGAGTGGTGCGAATTCAGGGATGAGAGTTGTACGCTGAAGCCACTAGGCCAAGCCTGCTTTTCTTACAACATTAATCCATCATTACAATTTAAAAAAGTACAAGATAGGTAAACGAATATTATAATACTCGTTATGAGCCGACGGAAGGGTAAATCATGATTTACCCTTCCGGTAATAACGGTTCGTTAATCTGCGAATCAGGATGACTTGACAGACAAAAACACAACACGTGTCGTGGCGACCGGCGCACGCGCGGCAATATTTCCACGTCAGGAGTAATTTATTTGCGTGTTGGCATCGCGCCGCCGCTTTCAAAGGAACTAAGCTTTCCGCATATGATCGCAAACAAAGATAGGATGATATCTCCTCGAATCTCTATGCGGTGTATGTATGTAAAAATCTTTAGACAATATAACTTTGTATGTAAAACACATAAGTACGATGACCTTTTGCCCCAAACTGCAATATAACATCAATATTGCAGGATTTATACAAACATTTGTAACAATTACTTTCACTAAGGCTTAATTCTATGTATGAGATAAACAAGCAAATCTTTCATTGTTTATTTAGAATTCGGCAGTTGTCCTTATAAGGCGGTCGTCTGTAGTATTACGACGTTGGCACTGGGCGGGCGAGTGTAACGACCACATGTGGGGCGGCAGCCGCTGGGCGGAAGCCAACAGATGCAGCTGAAGGGCCTCATGGAAATCACTCGGAACGTTAGTACTAAGGAGAAATTATGATTGACAGATTAATGACCGATTCTGTCCTGTTAGACTCTTAAGTTGCTTCAAGCCTTATTAGCTGACTTTCAATAAGCTGTTGCTGGCTATTCGAAAAGTTAGATAAGAATCGCATATATATAAATCGTCAAAATGCGACTTCACTGCGTTTGTAAGCTTGATTTTCTCAGAGCATTAATCACGATAATTTGATTAGAATTAATTAAATTAAACTAATGTTTGCTGCTGCAAATACGCAAGTGATTATACATTCTTAGATACTTATTTAAGGAAAGGTTAGACACTTGTATAAAAATAATATATATAATATTAATTATAAAGTCTTCACTGTTAATGATTACACAAGAGCATTCGATAAACATAGACATTCATAGTTTATTTCAACTTACAGTGTGAAATTATCCCATACACATGTAACGTAATATAGACTTTAGTATGACAATGAAAACGTCGAATATCCCTTGTACGACATGATATGGTGCCTGTGGTGGTACCGTGAGAAATGGGATCGTGCCAAGTGCAATGTGTAATTTTGGTCTGGACATTTACTTTTTATTAGTTTAGAAGTAATACTATGTATTGTTAGGCTTCACTTGCGAATTTGTTATCAATATAATTAAAAACATTTATGTCATATATCATTTTGACTCGTATAACCTGAAAATGACAGTAATATATAAATTATGTTCATGAATAAGACCATTGTTAGTCTAGCGTACTACTACCTTATTTATAATATTATTATTTAATATATTACCTGCTTAGCGGGACCACTCTCGGTAACATAGTTCTGCATGCCAGCCATCAGTACGGTGGCGCCCAAGAACTTGTTGAGAAGCGCACGGGCTTCGCTGTCCTCGTTACTGTCACCTTCCTCTATCACTGTTGTAACAGGGTTAATTACATTAGTATGTGATGTATCACATACTATTACTATGACTTAAGTTTCACTCACTTTCTAAAAAAATATCCAATTATAATTCCTTGTATTAACTATAAGATATGGTCTATAAAGGGTATACGCAGAATGTATGACCATAATATAAAACAAAAATGACATGGATCTAATATCCTAAAACTACTTATTCCGGCATTAATAACTCACCAATGTCAGCATTCTTCATTCTGGTAAGAATATCTTGAACACCAGTGACTTTAGTAGAGCTGTCCAGAAAAGACCGCTCCTGTGTGTGGCCACCGGTTTTAGTGACAGATGTGGTCGTCCTGAGCACATCCCCGAGCTCCTCTGTGGTCGTGGTCGTTGTGGTTATCATGTCCTCCACAGACGCCAAGCTTTGCTCGCTGTCCGTACGCGCTAAACCTGTTCATACAGTTTATGTTACATGGACCATGAATTACTATTGATGCCAACCGCATCCAGGAGACTAACTTTACATAAGTGAAAAATGCATATTAGTGAACTTAATACATTTTTTTCACTAACAAAATAGATAGCAGATAAAGTTAATTTCTCATAAATTAAGCGTATCAGCTCATAATATGTTATTTTAAAGATATTCCAAGTGATAGATTTGTTGCAATTATCCCGCCATTGGTTTTTGCAGAAAATACCACAAGGGGCGAGTCTTTTGCACATAAACAGTCATTAGGCCTCAATCCGTCTTTGAAATTATCGAAAACGTAACATAAAAGCTTGAAACCGTTATCAAAGGTACAAAAACACTGACCAGCGTGAGCAGAAGAATCACTGGAAACGCTGTCCTTCATACCGGCGGTGCGCAAAATCAAGCCCGCCTTGGGGTACACCTGGCGCTCGGTCTTTGTCGTCTCACCTTAAACGCAGTAAATTAAATTGTATTTATGTCTGAGACCGTCTTCCTGGGTGTATAATATATGAAACTAAAGATTACCGAAATAAGTTTTATATGTCTCTTTTCTAGTTCTTTTCGTTCAGTAGTTTGCCGGTTATACGTATCGATTTAAAGTATATAAGTGTATGTTAAGTGTGTCACTAACCATCGATGACCATCCTCATTCACTACACCTGAAAGCTCAGATCCAAGGTATTGTATATTAATATTGAGGGAGTTTCCGGATTAAGCGTGTGAACTATACGAATTATGATATTGGGATCTAAGTATAGCTCGGTGTGGTTGGCAGTCTCTAAGAACTGATTACTATTTTATTATACATAGATATAAGTCAAGTCTTGTCACGCTGTAACCACATAAAGTAGGGTTACCTATATTAGTTAGGATCTTACTACTTAGAAGCGCTCACAGGTGAACAGACTATTTGAAATTATAATAAGATTTATTATTTGTTTGTAAACGTCCATAAACTGTCTCCCGATGTAATGTATTAAATTTCACAAACCAAAACATGAAAAACGGTTGCAGTGTTGGCATTTATTGTTAACCTGCTAATTTGATCGCAGACACCGTAAGTTATTATACGGATTTTATGTCGTATATGAAGTTAGACATGTTAGTATTTAAATAGAATTGAAAGTGTTAAGGCAATAATTTCACAAGACGTCACTTCAAAGTCATCATTAGACGGCACTTTGTACACTTTCCTTTTCAAACGATGACTCATTGTCAGCTCGACATTTGAAAACTTCATACAAATAAATATAATACATATACTTATTTTTTTACAAATATGCTATTAGACACTAGATTATAATAATAAATGCAATGTTATTTGACAACAATAGTTAAACATTGATATTATATATCTAACTAGACACATAATATACAATAACAATGGCTATTATTTTTTGATTTTCATATAATATATGAAATATTTAAAGATAACTAAGATAAATCCGCTCTTACTTGCGTTTTTGATGAACTTCTCGGTGAGCGACTTGACAGAACTCTGGCGGACCGTCTTCCTATCCTCGACTCGTCTCTCTGCCCTCTGCATTCTGTCGGAGCGAATTTCTTTTTGATCAGAATCCCTTTTCGTATCCTTTTTAAGACTTGACTGAACCAATTGATGGCTCCGTTTTTGATTCTTCGTCTTGTTTGTGTCGCTCTTGTTCGAGATTATTTCTATTGTTTCTCTCTGATCTGTCCTTTGAAGAGAGTCCGTATGTGTGTCTATCTGGCTCTCTGTGGTACGTCTGTCGCAATGAGTGAACTGCTCTAAAGCCGCGCGCTCCTCTTTCTGTTGACAAATAATAAAGAGAGAGGGGCATTTGAATAACTTAGCCGACACGATAAAACTCTGACAAAGTTTAGTTTAGAGTGTTAAGCTCCAACAGAAACCGTACAACATTTCGTAAAATTGTATAATCAAACAAAAAGTTAGTGTTGCTACAAATAATCACAAGGCGTTTATACGTACAGTTGCCACTTCACTGAATGTGGTCCCAGTGTCACCGCCAAATTTTTTTGTCGTCGTGATGGCAGCAAGGCCATGTAGTCGGGAGGGTTTCTCTCCCTGGGTCTGCAGCAGCTTTTCCAAATCCTCAGGCTCCGTGGAGTAGGCGGTTACCGAGACCGTACCTTCAGGTTCACTGCCGTTGCGCGAATGGAACTCTTGACGAATGACCGTTCCTTTCACTAAAGTGACAAAAATTTTAAAAATTTGTCAACAGTTTATGTAAACAGGCATTGTTCAGGATTTTATTAGACACAAAAAATGAGTTGGCGGAGTGAGTGTTCGTTGGAGACTGTCAAGTGTCGTGTAGTGACTAAGTAAGACAATTACTGTTTGCAATGACTGTCTGTTTACATATTGTGATCCTGTAATAAACAGGTGTGTTGATTCTGTCGGAATTTTCGTTCTACTTAACTTGTTCGTAAAGGTATTACTGATATTATGTTATTCTATCTGTTTTGATATAAATTTTTATATTAACAGTATTTATATTAAAAATATTAACATTTATTTAGTTAACAGATAATATCAAAGAATATCTAAACTAGGATGTCCAGGAGTAGTGGTATGCACTCTATTAATTACTAGCACAAGCACCAATCTTATTGGATTCGAATTTCATTACGTACAAGAACAAAACCGTACCTTGATAGTTGGTAGCTCCGTTTCTCAGTGCTTTGATACCGAAGAGAGGTTTGCCATCGGCATCCAGAGGACCCGGGCCGTAGCTGGAAGTAATAACGTCGATGGGTTTTGTGATCGCCTTCGAAGGACTACTAGGCCGGTACTTAGGTTTGTCTGTTTCTATCTTTTTACTGCTGAACGTACGAGACTCGGTAGTAACCTTTTTCAGATTTCTGCTGGTCATCCAAGATGGTTTCTCCTCATGTACCTGCTTCTGCGCTACTTTTTTTTCGATACCGAATGTTGTTGATTTTATATCTTTTTTCATAGTTGGTTTTGTTTCCGGACTGGGAGACCGATTTTGACTTGGTCGTCGTCCAGAGTTCTGAAGCGATGGTTCCAAGGGCGTTTCAAATGTTGTCTCCCTTTCTGAACTTTGAATATGTGGCTGTTGTTGTATAGGAACAATCTTACGATCGAAAGAACGATTAGGTGATGGAGACTTCTTGCCCGAGATTTGGACTTCGATAATATCCTTGGATGACGTGCGATCTTTTGTTGTTTTCACATTATGAATATCTATAATACGATTAGTTTCCATTTTCTTTGTTTCAGATTCAACAATATCCTGAACCTTGTGTTTTAACTTGTCGGTTTCAGGTAGCCCTACTTTTTTCATATATGCCGAGGCGTATTCGCTAAAACGATTCCCTTTTGTTTTCGGAGTCAGTTTACTAGGTGACACAGGCCTTCTTTTATCTGAACTAGATTGACGTACAGTCTTTGGAGCAGTTCGTATGTGCTTTTCTGGACTTTGAGGTCTAACAACTTTGCTAGTTTTGTTGATTTGTTTATCGTGACCGTTACTTAATGGCAACTGTGTTTTTTCCTGTTCATTATAAATACCTGCTGTAGTAGTCAACTGATGTTGACAATCAGGTGAGCCTGTCTTGTGGATATGTTTTTGTTGGCGTTCAGGAGAAGATGCTCTATTAGGGGCATTTATATTTTGCGCTTCAGGTGAGTAAGCTTTCTTTGAAAATGGCAATCTTTCTGGAGAACGTTGTGCTAGTCGTTCAGGTGATTTAGTTTTAATAACTTTTGATGTTGACTGTCTTAAGTTTCTTATAACTTTAGTAGTTTCCTCTGTTTCAATCTTTTTCTTTGCGACACGTATTTGAGCTCGTATACGTCGCCTTTGTTCATACCCCACTACTTTTTCCAACTGCAAAATAAAATATTCATTAATGCCTAAACATAAAATTGAAAAGAGAATGCTACAAAGTTATTTAATGTTTACAAAACCTTACCATTTGTTCTAGAAGGTCCAAATCGAATATATCCTCTATACAGGGTTGATGATGTTCGACACTGCTGCGTCGTCGTTCACTACTGACAGAAGACCTATCCGCACTGGTCCTGCGTAGTTCCACACCAAATTTTCCACTTCCACGTCTACTACTCACTTCGATTTCCTCTACATATTTCTCTTCTTTAATTTGACTCGTCTTTGTTGGCCGTTGGTAGCCAGGAAGCTTGTCAAAAGATTTTTCTCGTTTGTTTTCCAGGGTAAATTGCTCTGTCGTCGAATCGACTTGTTCATTTACGGGAAGGCGAGATAAAACTTTTTTTGGCACGATAGTTGCTGTTTGGGGTATCGGTGACCGTACATTACTTATGGGTGATACTTCTCTCAGTATGGGCGATTTTGTTCTTGCCATTGGTGATTTATCTCTAGGTGATTTGGGCAATGGGGATTTTTCTCTTACGACTGATGTCTTATCACTTTTATGAGGCGAATTTGGCCGGATACTAGGCGATTTATCTCTTTGTAGAGGTGATGTGGCTCTGTTTATAGGCAGATTATCTTTTTTTATGTCGGAGCTTGGTAACTGGTTTTTATCAGGTGAATTTTGCCGATTGCGTGAACTCAATTCTGTGTTTTCTTCGTCATAATCTGTTTGTTGAATGGTTGGTTTTGGATCTTGTGTTAGTTGCGTTGTTTTAGTTGATGGCATTTTCTGTGACACGCCTATATCGGTCAATTTTGTTGTTCTGTTGTTAACTGTTCTTTCTTTAGGTTTTGTAGTTGATGCAATATTTTCAAACAAGGCTTTTGCCTTTTTAACAGCTTCACTGCTACGCAAAGTTGTTATTTTTACTGATCCAAGTTTTTCAGATTGTTTTATATCAGATTTTAATTTATTTGAGCCCGTTATCGATTTTGTAAAGTTATCGTCAGATGTTTTAACTGTCCGTGGGTTTTCATTGTCTCCAGGTATGGACTTATAATGTTTAGAAGGCACGGAAATATTTTCTATTTCAGGTAAATTTTCTTCGACATCATCAACAATTTGTTTCATAATATTATCATGTACTTCCTGAATTTTCTTTTCTTTTTCTTCAATTGCGTTTGCATCTGTAGATACATCCACTGCTGTTTTAACAAACTTATTAACTTTGTCAGAAACACTTAAGAGACATTCATCGCTTTTTAAAGATTCATCTACATTCGAAAAATCCGGCCGCACTGGATTTTGTTTTGACTTGGGTTTCGTTGTTTTTACATTTTCAGCGGTTTCAATGAAAAGGTGGGCTTTATCATTAACACTTAATTTAGTGTAATCATCAGTATAAATAGTATCTCTATCATATTCTTCTCTTATATTGCGAGACGGACTCCTATCTTTAGATATAACGGGTCCTTTAGCAAATCTGTTAACTTTTTCCGATACAGATAGTAAGCATTCGTCAGATATTAAATTTCCTTTGATCAAATCACGATGAACTTGATTTTTGTTAGAAATAATAGAATCCATTTCTTTAGATTGTGCAGAATGTGATTTTGTTGATTTGTCAGTAACAAGCGATTTTTGCTGAATTTTTTGCATTTCGCTTTCTTCAGCTCTAACAAATAATTCATCTTCTTCACATATTTCCACTATATCATCAACAATAGATTCGGCTTCATGAATAATGTTATGTGAGCGTTTATTTATTTCATCATCGGGTTCATTTACCTCATCTGGAAAACGTGGAGTTCCAGTATCTTCAGAAAAGCCGACAGGCGTGGGACAGATACGATCGGGAGAGTTTTCCCTAGACGATTTCGCTTGTTGCACGTCAATGATAATATCGTCATCATCATCCATTGAAGTATTCAACGCGGTTGCTGATTTAGGTTTGCTGACAGGCAATTTAGTGGGCACTTGCTTGATTAATGATTTATGTGTTTTGGTAGCAACTGTGCGTGTATTCTGTTTATATATTTTGTTTGTGGCTACATTATTTAGTTGAATTTCAGGTTTTGATTTTATTCTTTGTGGTGATACTTTCTTTAATGGTGACTTCAAACTAATGTCACTAGAAGTTCGTATTACTTTTGTTTCAATTTCTTTTTTTAAAGTTGGTGAATAATTTAACTTTTGCGGTGATTTATTCTCATTGTCTATTGATTTATTATTGTTAACTGCAGCAACCTTAATTGCATTGATTTTAGTTGGTGATGCTCTCCTTGTGCTTTGTGATTTAGTTGCCTTTTTTAGATCAGTCCTTTCAGTTTTAAGTGTTGACGACGAAGAAGTTTTTTGATGTTGATCTTTAGTATTCGTACTTGTTGTTTTATAAACTTGTGGCGATTGAGGTCTTTCTGTTGGTGAAACATGTTTCTTCTCTACTGGTGACATAGGTTTCTTTGGAGAAGTACTCCTCGTTTTCACAGTTTCTGTTGTAGCTTTTGTCAAATTCTGTGGACTCAGTGGTTTTTTTATAGGTGAAGTATTCCTTGATGAAGGCTTGCTTGGAATCTGGTTTTTACCGGTAACAAACTTTTCGGTAACCAACTTTTTTTTCTCACTTATTTTATCTTCAGAATATACTTCAGAATATGCAGTATTAATAATTTCTTTGGAATTTTGATTTATAGATTCATCTTTTGTAGTTTTATCATGAAGTATAGGCAACTTTGAATTATTTTTCTTAAAAGTATTGTCTTCCACTGGCTTCCTATTGCGATCAGGAGATAGTTTCCGGAGAGAGGATTGAACTCGATCTAATATATCTTGCTCTTGTTGTGAAGTGATACATTCAGAAATAGTTTCTTTTAGTTTAACTTCTTCTGAAATATTACTAGACTTTAAGTGAGTACTTTCATGTACATTATCATACTTTGTTTCAATAAAACTAAGTCCATTTTCAGAATCATTATCTGTTAGGGTTTTAGATTCTGGAAGCTTAGAGAAGGGTAAACTAGAATTTTGTGGCGGGTTTTTGTTTGGCATTGGATCCTGAAGTACGGGACTTTCATTCGATGCGATTATTTGTTTAAATGGCATATTTCCTAAAGTTTGACAGTGTTCGATTACAGATTCTACGGGTGTTTTTTGCCAACTTGCTTCACTAGGTATATCATTTTTATGAGTTTCTGTTTTAAGCGGCATTGGGACGGATTTTTTAGTAGTTAAGTCTACAATATTAACTAACCCATAGTTATCATCGCAAAAAACGTTTTCTTCTATCTGAACAGGACTTTCACAAGGTGAAATGCTAGGTGATGTTTTAGGCGATATTGCATGTGTAGTATTTGTTTCTATAGTTAGGTTGTCATCTGACATACCTAATATCTTTCTGCACCTTTCTTCGTATGTTTCACGTCTTTCAAGCGGTGGCTTAATCTTCATAGGTTTATCAGATTTTGTATTTGGCTTGTCTTTTGGCAATTCTTCTTTTTCAAAATCATAAGTTTTTTCATTCTCTGGAGAAATAAGGAAACTTGTTGGTGGTTTTGGCAGTGACGTTACATTACCGTTATCAAAAGAAGGCTTTTTCAGGGAACTTTTACGGGGAAGGTTTTCCTTGTTGATTACTTTCTCTGGAGAAGGAGTTCTACATGGAATTTTAGTAGGAGATGGAGTTCTTTCGTGTTCTTTTTTATTCGAATCATTTGATGCTGTTTTGATAGATTCTTTGGAAATAGTTGCCGAAGATTCTATCTTTGTTGTCAACTGTATGAAATCGCTATTAGTGGTGGTGCTTTGTCCTGTAGAAGGAGCAGTCTCATCTGATTTCGGTTTTCTGGATGGGCTTGTTGATGGTGTGTGAAGAGTACGAGATTTTTTTGAAGGTATTTTATTAATTTCTTCATTAAATATTTCCGTTTCAATAAAGTCGTGGGTTTGCTCATTCTTAGTACCTGATGAATGCTTTTTTGGAGAAGTGCTTCGACGAGGAGATTCTTTTGAGCGAGTTGTTGATTTAGCCTGAATATTTATGTCAAAACTATTCAATACTTTATCTGTTCTATCAGTAGTTTTCACCACTTGTTTAAATTTATCATTTTTTTGAAGTAGGTTTGAAGATATCGACGTATCATCGGCACTAGGGCTAGATGATCGATTCTTATTTTCGTTGTCTTTAACACGAGATTCTTGCATATATCCAGCTATTTCTTTGTTCGATTTGGAACTTATTCTGTCAGGGCTCTCATGTTTTTTAATAGGCGATGATTCTCTAGAAGGTTGCTTGTTAGGCTCATTATTTTTTTCTTTTCCTTTATGCCGATTTACAATATCTTGTTTTGGGCTTTCACTTGTAGTAAAATGTTGATGTGATTTTCCTGAATTTTCTGTTTGTGTATTGTTAACTCCTGATTGCACCATTTCTTTTGTGGGACTAATCGAAGTTCTTAATATTTTATCATAATCATTTATAGGCTGAACGTGTCTTTTATAATCACGATCAGGCGAAGGCTTTGGACTTTGATGAGTATTGTTTTCGAAATTATATGTAATGTTTTCACTAAAGCTGGTATTTATTTTACTTTCTTCCTTAATAAAACTTTCGTGCTCCTTCTTGACATTATACATCTGCCTATCCGGGCTTTTAGAAGGCAATTGCTTTATGGGAGATTTTTGTTCACTATATGGTTGCTTTGTAGGCGATGAAGAACGGTTACTTTTAGGCGAGCTAGATACAGTCTGTCTCATATAACTTGGCTGATTATCTGCCTGTTCAGTAATATTTCGTTTATCATATATGATTGTTTCATCTTTAACATCCTTTTTAGAATATTCTGATGTCGATGTTGTGTATGTATCTTGTCTATCTATAGTTTCATGTTTTGAAGATTTTTTTGCCGTTGGAGATGTTTGATTATGTCTGTCAGGACTTAGAGAACTATTACTGGGCGATTCACGACTACCAGCAGGTTGAGATGCGCTGTTTCCTATTGGACTAGTACTACGTCGCGTATTTGACGAAAATCGTGGTGTTTTTGTTTGTTTATCTGGAGTTACGCTTGATCTTTTTTCTTCATTGCTGTTTGATTTTCTTTCAGGGCTATGTAGTTGACGTGTTGGTGATTTGTTTTTTGGAAGGTGTTTTACAATACTATCAGAGGTATCATTTGACTTAGTTTCCAGAACAGAAGAAGACAACTGAGATTTAGAAACAGTTTGATCAGTTGGATTCTTTGTTGGGGGAAACCTATCAATTTTATTGGGACTTACACTGCGGCTCGACGATTTTTTATATATTTTATCAGGGCTTACACTGCTTCTTAATGAAGATGTACTAGACTTATATGTTTTGTTTCCGGGTGAAGTAGCCCTAGCTGTGGAGCGTGGGGGAGTATCTGATCGAAGTGAACTGGCCCATGCCTGATGAGTTGGGCTTAAATCAGTACTTATTTTACGATGGCTATAATCAGTTTGATATGTTTTTTGATACTGATGTGTGGACCTTGATTCTGTATTCTCTCTGACGTTGCAGTCTTTTGATATTTTGTGTACATATTCTTCAGAGGTTTTAAGTATCTGAGAATCTTCTTGGTTTTTATTATGATTCATCATACTATCAGAAGTGGTTTCGTTAGGTCTACGATGCTCATTTTTATAAGCAGGATTTTCCAGAGTTGAATCTCTGTGGAAAAATCGAATATCCTCTTGATTCTGTACATCTTTATTAAAATCGTTTTTGCTATCATCTGCAATATTATAATTATTCTGTTTCCGTTCATGACTTTTGTTAACGTCTTCTACATACGTGCCTTTTTTTACATAATCTTTGCTGTCAGAAACAGTATCCTCCTTAACATCATGGTTATGAACACTTTTACTGTCACAAAACTTCGTGAATTCTCTTTGTTCTTCAATTTTTGCAGATCCTCTGACTTTCTCGTTATAAATACCACGCGTACTACTATCAGCATAATCAGTTATATCTTGATTTTTAAAATCCAAGTCATCTTTGTTTCTTTGAGAATCGACTATGTCTTGCATATTGGAGTTATATGACTTTTTATGTATTACTTTTGTGGATGATTCATTTGATTGAGTTTTCTTCTGGGAAGATGTATACGAAGTCGATTTGCTTTCACTTTTTATTTGTTCTGAGTGGTGTTCAGAGCGTCTCGTCTGAGCACTTGGCGCTCGGAATTCTCGTCGAGTACTTGTAACTTTAGTACCATCAGGAAGACACCTCGTTTCTACTATGACTTTAGTGTTGTCATCGGGATAGTCAATTTTTCTCGACAGCAGTTCTCCATGTTCGTAGTCATTTCTCAATGTTTGATTGTGGTTACTTGTGTTGAGCGTCTCTTTAATTGTGAACTCTTCATTTCTATTGTTATCATAGAATGGTTGAGGATGTGAGTCACAATTATCGTGTGCTTGATATGGTACTGATTCATAAGTCGATGAAGTTTGTTCAAACTTCGACGCAGAAGTAGACGAACTACTCGTAGACTTGATGTGTGTTCCATCACCGGTTTGTCGTTCTACTTGTTCATGAGCCGACGTGTTGGAATAATTTTCATTGCGTTTAAGGTTCGTATTACCGTCGCTGTATTCAGTAACTGCTTGTTTGTGGTGGTCAGCAGCTGCAAAGTGCCCTTTTCCTCCATCAACGTCGTAACGGCCTTCGATGTTAGCATTAACGGATTTCACACGTGTGTGGCCATCGTCGGTTGTTCTATTTTCAGATTCAACATTCCACCCAGCGTTAGATAGGTCCTTCAAATCTGTAAAAAATACAGATTTAATGTAACAATGGTAATGTTTGTCATGTATGGTTATTGGTTAATGAGTTAGTTCGTTTAAGAGTTTCAGGAGGCGGTAGGCACCTTGGCCGCGGTAGTTGAACTCCTTAGGCGGAGAACCTGCGTCACGGACCTCTTTGCTCTTCATTGACTGGAAATTTTGGTCTGCAAATGATTTCACATGGCCCTGCGTCGATGAGAACTCACAACCTGTTGGATGGTGTAATAAAATGGGAATCGCTTTACTAATATATACTACACACCTAATATAATTTATATCAAAAGCTAATTCTTTCCTATCTATATCTCCTCACTCTTCATCGGTAGAAACTAACACTTATGATGTGGAAACAATTTTCTTGAAATATTACTATACTACAAAAAATTGCATAAGTATTTGTAGGTCGTTGTAATGGGTGTAACTAAAATTATATGTATTTATTTTTGACTCACAAATTAATTTGAATAAAGAACTAATTACAGCGTGAACAAATATACCTTTAGCAGTATCGAGGCTGGGTTCAGGCGAGTAAAGGTTGCGCAGGCGTTCCTCCCGCAGCCGGTACATGTGCGCGCGGATTTCTTTTTTCCGAGAGAAATCTTCCGTCTGCTGCCACTGGATGGTTGTAAAATATAAATTAATTATAACAGCACATTACCGAAACTATTTTTCAAGTTACACAATGTTTTTGCGTTTCACATTAAAATTAGTAGTATTATATTTTGGTAACGTTGACCTTAATATACGCTAAGTTGAAAATGTAATGGTTAATATTGTGAATTAATTCCTTACCATGCGCCGTAACACGTCTTCGTCGCGAATTAAAGACACGTCCCCGTCAGACATTCTGGAACAAATAGATTTCTTTTAACGCTAAAAATCAAATGAAATTATCTTCAACTAAATTTACTTACAATCAAGAAATCACTAAAAATAGAAGAACCTAATGTATAGGGACTGAATCAAAATAAAATACACCATAACGTAACCTTACGTTGTAAATACGCCTACCAATACATAAATGCAAAGGGAACTGCCACGTTTTAACTGTGGGATTAGTGTTAATCACATCTGAAATTAAGGTTGAAATTTATAGTTACTTGTAAATAATTAAAGTGGGGTTTTAATAGAATAAAAGGATAATTTGGTATTATGCTGCGATTTCATGTAGCATGTAGTAGATGTATCATGTAGATCCCAGTTTTTTTTTATAGAATTGGGGGCAAACGGGCAGGAGGCTGCCCTGATGTTAAGTGATACCACCGTTCATGAACACTATCAATGCCAGTGGGCTCGCGAGTGCGTTGTCGGTCTTGAAGAATTGGTACGCACTTTTCTTTCGTTAAGTTTAAGTAGGTAATTAGTAAAGCATCACTTAAATTGTTTGTTTATGGAATACTATAGTCAAATTCACATAATCTAACCATATTTACTCCGATAAAAACACTCTAACGAACTAGAAAATAAAATTTATTTAGTATAAAGGTGCAATAAATTCGTATTACCTATATTAAAAAAGTTCTTCGGATTCACACAAATAACATGAACGACTCTAGTATTTATAAAACAAACACGCAACATTTATCATATATATGTATATGTAAGATGTGATCTGATAATATGGTTTAAAAACGAGAAGCCGCCGACACATGCGAAATTAATTTTACCTTCGCGTAATTGTATCAATAAAGATTAATATGCAATCAGTGTTTGTATTAAAATGGACACTTCATACAGAATTATAACCAGACAAGGCTGGTTTCATGAGTAAGCAGCTTATTGAGCACGTTTGTATAATCACAATGACTAACTACTTCGAAAATTATAAAATATAAAATTTCAAGATTTGTGGAATTTTAATTAATTAAGCCCGCTTTTCGATAAAGTAATTTACCGATTATTACTTCAAGTATTTAGGCGATATTTGCCATATGGTAAGGCCACGACCATATATAGCGCTGTCCGCACTCCGCCCTTGTCTGCACTTGCCCTTATAAAGCTGTCCTACTTTCAGACCTCAAGATCGTTCATGAAAATATGTGAACGTAAAAAATTTTGATCAAACATTTGTCAGTTTCTCAACCAGTTTGGCATTCAAATTTAAAAACAAAAACAGCAAATATTCGCGAACAACAACAGCTTAGATGTAATTAACATTGCCATTTGTGGCAACATTAATCAATATTCCTTCTAAACTCAGAGTTGAAAGCTTAAAGTCTTGTCTACATTGTCCAAATTGTACGTCCGGGCCACCATTAGATGAGTGACGGATGGACTGCCATTAGCTTCATCACAAGGCCCCGTTGAATGACGATCTAGCACCACGAAGTCCTCAATCGCTGTAAACTACAAATTATTTGCCAGAACATGATTGCTAAGTATTGCACCACGCAAGTAAACAAGATAGTTTCTTAACGTAATGTGATACTTAAATTTAATTCGGGTGAAACAAAGAGTAGTAAAACATTGACGCAAAAGAGTGGCAATGAGTATTATTGTTTCGACGAGAGAATAAGGGCGACATGGAAGCATAAAATCGATTAAGATGACTAACGGGCCATCGACGACTGGCTTACACATTCAATTTAAGACTGACAAAATCTCAACAAAAATATCTTTATACTTGTCTGACAACTAAACTTATTTATCTCTTTGTGCATCTTTTTTCGCCTCTATTTGTTTAGGCTCATGACGTTTTCGGAAGGCTTTTTAACCCCAATTAAATTAACTGAATAATATTTGAATACCTATACGAGACGTGTTACATGTCCGTAAAGGTTCTTGGCCCGTCTCATCGCGGTTTTCGATCTCTTAAGGGTTATTTTATCAATGATCAACATGCCTACAGATACCAACGTTTACAAGTATCTCATTTGTAACCACATAGAATGCATTTTTGCATGTTTATAGCTTCAATTGGATCGAAATACTTTCTTTTAAGTATCATTGAATTTGATTCCACTCACAACATCACTTATAATTCAATCACCGTACCTCTGTAGAACGTCAAACGTTATACATCATGGTAATTGTTGTAAACACTCGACTCTTACTGCGGAAGAAAAACAGCAATGTAAGGTATGTAAGTATAAAGATATATTGATAGATCTTGTGTGTGTGCGTGT
Source organism: Pieris brassicae (assembly GCF_905147105.1). Lineage (NCBI taxonomy): Eukaryota > Metazoa > Arthropoda > Insecta > Lepidoptera > Pieridae > Pieris > Pieris brassicae. The sequence goes on along the minus strand of NC_059669.1, from coordinate 11,624,210 downwards.
CCTTAGAAAATATATTCTCAAAGGAAACCCTAAAGAAAGTTGCATCAAGAGTTTCGACACATCGCTGATATTCAAGAAAATACCATTCATGTGTGTAAATTAAAACAAACAGAACATTTAGTCCATAGGGATGGACGGATGTACGAAAATGAAATCTTCCTAAAGTCGTGATTTACTCAGAAGAGTGAATGCTGACATAACACAAAATAATAATAATTTTTATATTAGCATAATGTTATTACTTATTAGTTTAATTACAAGGTTTTTAAACATTAACCTTTTTAAATATTCTTTATATTTTGTAAAGGACGGCTTCAACCCCATCAATGGCGATTGCGTCACCAAGATCCGAGGAAAAATGCCGTGTTTTTGGCGAACAGGTTTCAAATTTCAATGCAAATAATTCTTTTATGGCCAGGTTCGTATAATTCGATTATTTATTCGTTTTAACTTTGTGGAAACATATATTAGAATAAATTGATTACAAATTAATGTTATTTAAATGTGTATTTACATCGGAAAGATATACTACGATCATAACAAATATCGCTTAAAAGTAGTAAAAGTTATATTTTTATGAAGAGAAAAACACTTCACGTTCGTGTTGGATTGGGAAGTGTACAGAATAAAATTCTGTTTATGCGAATGAATTCTGGCACTTTCGTTCAATCGTTTTTATTTATAAACGATCGATTGTTCAAATTGTCAAGACTATACGACATTATTCTGGACGCTGCATTGTTTATTGTAAACCTTATAGAGATCATAATTATACTGAAAGCATCTCATGAACCATATTTATCTTGAGTATAATAAATGTAAAAATGACATAGTTTCTCTGGTGCCTACCGCATTGGCAGAAGTTTTTATCGACGAAGGCAGTAAATTAAAGAAGAATGAGATCTACTAGTAAAAAGTACGACACTTTAAATCTTGGGAGGGACTGATTGTAGATACTAAATTTGATAAAGTTAGACAATGTGAAAAAGTTTGTATGTTAATGTTTAACATTTGTCATATGTGATGAGCTAAACAGAAAGTGCCTCCATGAGCGAAATTAGTTATTGTGAATTGCAATAAGTAAGTCAATCGTGTGTTCCCAGAAAATGTTTATTGTAACTTCTCAGTCAAACCGGTCACGCGACACTTTGTTTGCTTTATAATCTTATGACAACGATTTTTCGCACCTACACAAAGAGTATCATTACCTGCCTCTGAACGGCTTAAAACCAACTGGTATAATATGTTAATTAGTAGCAGTAACATCACAATTAGCGCAGTATGAATAATTTAGAAAACTGCATTTAGTCTACACTCTACTGACAGAACACTTGAAAAGAACATTAGTGAGTGAAAACACCTGACATATGAATTACGATCTATTTATAGCCAAGAACAGCCTCATAAATCCGGAGCAACCATCGTCCGTGGACGAACATACGTACAATATTGTGGACGAGGAACTGGTTTGTCCGTTCGTGACGTTCTTCCTTAGGGGTGAAACTTCTTTAAATTGCCCTCCCCTCTCTAACTAAATTCATTATTTATATGAATAATTTTGGATGTTACACCAAGTACCTCACACGACTATGAATAAGTTATTTTCACATTTTGATAAAAGAATACGTTTATGTGTACTGCACTTGCACTAACATACAATTAAAGGCCTTTCAATAAATGATTTAGATTAACAATAATTTTAAAACTTAACGAATCCATAATAATGTCGGTTTCAAATTTGTTTTAAATTGGCTGCCAGCCCTAGATAGTTCGGAATCAGGTTTGGTATAATGCCTAGCAGCCTGGAGCAATCCGCGGCGAGTGGTGTATGGATGCTGGATCCAGTGTTAGTGCTTATGAGAGACGTTAATAAGAAATAATATGTACACCTAAAGCCTGTTTTACAAATTAATTATATAGTAGTAATCGAATAATATGGGCAACGGTTTGGGTAAGGACTAAGCTCTAAATGTCTGATGTGAATGATGTCTTCATAATTTACTTTTAAAAAATCTCGCTAGTTATACGGTATCACAATTCATATACTTGTTTAATATAATTTAAAAGTATACTTTAATAGATTGGATTAGGTATAATGAAACAGAAGAAATGGTTATAATGCATATTTGACTAACTGAAGTTAAATTGGCCGTAAAGATTTACGAATGTGCGCTCTCTATATACGTATAAATGAATGAGCTGCTTAATGCAGAAGCAGTTCACGACGTAGCGTGTCCTGTGTTCATGGCTTCACGATCCAACCGACCTTACTGTAGGCTTAGTTATGCAAAACGTGAAAACATTTTAACTACATAACGAATTAAGCAAGCATAGGCCATTTTATAGAAAATATGCTTATAATTTGCAATTACCACACTTTTAATATACCTACTTTTTTTTTTTTTTTTTTTTATAAAATAGGGGGCAAACGGGCAGGAGGCTCACCTGATGTTAAGTGATACCGCCGCCCATGGACACTCTCAATGCCAGAGGGCTCGCGAGTGCGTTGCCGGCCTTTTAAGAATTTGTACGCTCTTTTCTTGAAGGACCCTAAGTCGAATTGGTTCGGAAATACTTCAGTGGGCAGCTGGTTCCACATAGCGGTGGTGCGCGGCAAAAATTGCCTTGAGAAACGCTCAGTCGTGGAACGTCGGACGTCGAGGTGATACGGGTGGAATTTTGTATTTTGCCTCGACGTCCGATGCTGAAACTCAGCTGCAGGTATTAATCCGAACAACTCCTCTGAACACTCTCCATGGTAAATGCGGTAGAAGATGCAGAGTGACCCCACATCTCTACGCAACGCCAAAGGATCGAGCCGCTCGGAGAGGGATTGGTCATCGACGATTCGAACCGCTCTTCGTTGGATACGGTCAAGTGGAAGGAGCTGGTACTGGGGAGCCCCCGCCCAGAGGTGAGAACAGTATTCCATGTGGGGCCGTATTTGCGCTTTATAGAGTTGCAAGCGGTGGCCCGGAGTGAAGTACCGTCTCGCCTTGCTGAGCACACCAAGCTTTTTGGAGGCTAATTTAGCCTTTCCCTCCAAATGACCGCGAAACTGAACGTCGTTCGATATGTCAACGCCAAGTATTCCGATGCTGGCTGTGGCTTCAAGAAGAGTGTTTTCGAAAAGAGGAGTAGCGACAAAGGGTATTTTTTTCGCGGAAAACGCGCAAACTTGTGTCTTCTTGGGGTTAAATTGGACTAGGTTTAGTCTACCCCAGTCCGAGACTCCACGTAAAAGAGTTTCGACTTCAGACACAAGTTTGTTCCGGTACTCATCGACAACTGCCCGAGAAATACCTGCCCGGCCAGTGTAAAGAGTATCCCCAGTGCTGTCGTCCGCATAGCAATGAATGTTGCTAAGTTGCAACATGTCATTGATATGCAGAAGAAACAGGGTCGGGGACAGAACACAGCCTTGTGGGACCCCAGCATTCACGGGTTTAAGGTCGGAACATGCTCCGTCGACGACGACCTTGATGCTCCGATCGGCTAGAAAGCTGGAGATCCAGTCGCATAATTTCTCAGGAAGCCCGTAGGCTGGTAGCTTCGAGAGCAGTGCTTTGTGCCACACCCGATCGAAGGCTTTCGCTATGTCCAAACTAACCGCTAGTGCCTCCCCCTTGGACTCAATTGCCTCTGCCCATCTATGAGTAAGGTATACTAGAAGGTCACCAGCTGAACGACCACGACGAAAGCCGTACTGATAGTCGCTAATCAGCTGGTGGCCCTCTAGATAACTCAAGAGCTGGCCATTAATAATGGATTCCATTATTTTGGAGAACAAGGAGGTTATTGCGATTGGGCGATAGTTGGATGGATCAGTGCGATCGCCTTTTTTAGGGATCGGATGTATCGAAGCGGTCTTCCAGCACTTCGGGACAGTGCCGAGCGAGTACAGGTACCGGAAAAGGCGCGTCAGGACCGGAGCCAACTCAGGAGCACATGTACGCAGCACAATTGGAGGGATACCATCCGGCCCGCTCGACTTATGAATGTCCAAGGAAGATAGTGCTCTGCGAACAGCACGTTGCTGGAATGTGATTTCCGGCATTGAGTTATCACACCGCGAAATCGCCGGTGGTGATCTCCCCCGGTCATCCAAAGTCGAGTTGGACGCAAAGAGACAGCCCAAGAGGTCGGCCTTCTCCTTCGCAGTGTGGGCGAGCGAGTCATCCTCTCTGTGCAGCGGTGGTATCGATGGCTGACAAAAATTCCCTTGTACAGCTTTGGCGAGAGACCAGAAGGCTCGGGTCCCAGAAGGGAGTTGGGCCAATCTCTCGCCAAATCTGGCGATGTGCTCTGACTTTGCCTTAGCGATTTCCCGTTTGAAGGACCTGGAGGCTGAGTTATATGCTTTTTTATGTTCGCTGGTATTGGCATCACGAGATATCGCCGCTTCCGCCCATGCATTAAAGCATTCTCGCTTTCGACGCGATGCCGCCTTGCAAGAACGCTTAAACCAGGGCTGTGACCTGCCACCGATCGGCACCGCAGAGAATGGAATAAAAAGTTCCATGCCCTGCAGAACCACTTCGGCGACAGAGGCAGCGACGGAATCTGGAGCTTCCGACGAAAAGCACATAGGCCCCCAAGGGTAGGACGCAAAGAAAGACCGCATCCCATCCCAATCTGCTGACCGATAGTGCCAAATACGACGACAACCCGAAAAACGGGGCCGAGGAGGGCGCGTAGTAGGCACAGTACTCCGGACCACACAATGATCCGATGAACCCAATGGCGGGTCAACAGAGACTTGATAGGTCTCCGGATGTGAGGTCAGCAGAAGGTCCAACAAAGAGGGTTTATGACCATCCACATCTGGTATTCGCGTAATCGCAGGGACCATTTGTGACAGGTCGTAAGCTAAAGCAAAGTCGTGAAAGGATCTTCCCGCGTGATCGGTGGTTTCCGAACCGAGCCAATCGGCATGGTGAGCGTTAAAATCGCCAAGTATCACGATTTCAGCGGTAGGAACCCCTTCGAGCAGGGAATCTGTAGCCATTTGGATGTGCTCAATGAGTCGCTCAGTTTCGGTATTTCCGCTATGGGACCTATACAGGCATGCGTAGAATCGCGGATGGTCATCGCAGTCTACGCGCAGCCAGAGGCTAGATAGGTCCCTTCCTTCAAGCGACCCGAGGCGACGAGAACAGATATCCTCTCTGACGTACACGCAAACTCCCGCCCGCGGCACAAATGAATGTTCCAATTTGTACCCCGGGTAGGAGAGGTAGGAAGTATCAGCCGGGAAGGATATCTGAGTCTCAGTAAGGAAGAATAAGGCCGGCTTCGCAGTTTCGAGGTGAAAGTGAACCGCGTTAAGATTAGAGTTGAGCCCCCTAACATTGGTAAAGTCCACTGAGAGCGTGGAAGGGGATGCCTTCGGTAAATTCTTCCGTTTGCCCCGAGATCGAAACTTATAGTTTTTTGAGCAGTTTTTGCCCACCCCAGAATACGAAGGGCAGCCTGTGCATCCACCACCGAATACTGATTGTTCCGATGATGGACGCTCAGAGGGGGATTCTCCACAGCGGAAACGTGTGGTACCCCCCTGGGGTAATCTCTGTTTAAACTGCATCTTCATATTCTGGGGGAGGGGGGAATTGATGGGCTCCGGGAGTCTCACTCACCGCACGAAACGCGAGTACAATAAGATGAACCTATTGCATCACTTCACGCCGGTTTTCTGTGAGACAGTGGTACTGCCCCGGTCGTGCCTGCCCGATTGGCTGAAGCCCGAAAGCAACAGCATGGCACTCCCACTAGGACCTACTTCTGCGTATCATCAAAAATCCCCTTAAATATATATATTTTTAATTCCGTTACCTAACAACGAGTATTCCCAACACGGTTAATAATAAATAGGATAATATTACAAATTCGCATACTGCTTGTTTATTTACATAATCATACGAAACTAAGTGACGGCCTCCATTGTCAACTTTCACGACTGACAATTGTAAAAGCGGATGGTAATAAAAGTACAATATGTTGTCACGACTAACTAACGGACAAATTTGCTTCCTTGGAAGAGGAACAAACAACAGTATCGTCATTCGAAACACACCTACGCATCGCTCGGAAAAACGTTAATTCCACTGGTCCTTTAGAGAAGCCGTTAAATATCAATAACATTAAATTATTCAATGCAAACAAAATTGAACAAATTAGTAAATAATGTGTGTAATATTGTCAAGGCCTATGTGGGGATTATTATTTTTATCGCAAATGTCATCTTGGCAAATACCGATAGAAATTTTATTCTATCTTTTTTATATGTAACAGGAGGCAAACGGGCTTATCTGATGTTAAGTGATATCGCGGTCAATGGGCACTAACATTTCCAGAAGCCTCGAAGGTTCATTTTCAGCCTTTTAAGAATTGATACGCTCTTTTTTTGAAGGACTCTAAGTCGAATTCTTTCGGAAATACTTCAGCGTGCAGCTGATACCACATAGGGGTGGTCCGCGGCAAAAACTGCCTTAAGAAATGTTCAGTTGTGAAACGACGGACGTCGAGGTGATACGGATGGTATTTTGTATTCTGCCTTGACGTCCAATGATGAAACTCTGCTTCATTTATTAGTCCGAACAACTCCTCTAAGCACTCTCCAAAGTAAATGTGGTAGAAGTTGAGATAAACAACGTCAAGGGATCAAAAACAGCTTGAAAATATTGATTGATTTCTGTAATTATTGATTTAATGAGTAAATCAATAATTACTCATTAAATCAATAATCACTACTACTCACTTACCTGTAATCTTACTTAAGGTAATTTATTGAACACAATTCGTCTGTTTATTGTTGATTTTTAGAATCGGATTTCCAATCCAATGTTCCCATAACTGTTAAATATTACTTATGTCAAACAATCCATTCATAGAGAGGGCGAGGCGTGCAGACTGATATCCCTATATTTTGCCTACTTTTTAACTTCAATAAAATAAAGAATAAACAGGAACAATAGGAATCAGGATACCGGCAAGGTCCTAAAGCTAGGCCATAAAGATAAAATAAGTCCTACGTAGGAGAGATAGGTGGGCGAAGACACTGAACATTACGTCACCTGTATTTCTCACCTATTGTGCTGTTACAGAAAATATAAATTTATGGCATACGGCACCTGAGATAATGGAGATGATGATATGAACCTAAACTCTACCAATCTGTGTGTGCAGAGCAATATCAATATTTATTTATTTCTCGCTATCCTTCAATGTTCAATTAATTTATAATAAAATAATGGCTAAGAGCTCTCACATTTTTAGAATTTAACGAATATGAAGGATGCAATTGAGTACAAAAAGATTTATTCGTTTAAGATGCGTCATATCTTAATTTCGGGAAAATCAGCCACATAGCCGCACAATTGTAATAACCTGTTATCGCAAAACAATTGTCTGACTTGAATGTTTATAGGTACAAATTAACAAATAATAATATTTTTTTGTGGAGCAGTGTTAGTCTAGTGGCTAGTGGATGAGAGTCGGACACTGATGTCCGACTCTCATCTCTGAGGTCGTAGGTTCGATCCCGGCTGTTCACTAATGGACTTTCTATGTACACATTTAATATTCGCGCGAGCGGTGAAGGTAAACATCGTGAGGAAAACGGGTTGCCTTAAACCCAAATAGTCGATGGTGTGCGTCAGGCACAGGAGGCTGATCACCTACTTGTCTATTAGATTAACAAGTGATCATGAAACAGATACAGAAATCAGACGCCCAGACTTTATTTGCAAGAATATGGTGGTACAATCTAGAGTTCGCATATTCTGCCCAACATAGTAGCGTGCAAAATTGCCTTGAAATAAATTTTACAAAGAAGTTACATACAATATGACTCAAACTCAATTTTTATATTATTTGTAGTGGTAAATTTACCATGTTATCAAATTCATATTAAATATAATGTATCACGCAAACAATCGTTAATAGAATATTTTTTTCCAAAACTATGATACTCAAAATTCTACGTTTACAAATTACTTTGTAATCGTACACATTTAAATTATATTAAACTGTTTTAAACGTGGAATTAATAAGTTTGCTATAAAGCATTTAAATTGCCATGCAAATGTCAGCATGTGCAAAGTTAAAGAAGTTTTATCGGAATGTTCATATTCAATATTCATCTTAAAAGAGACAAACAGGTATTATATATTGATTAATGATTAACACACTGAGCTTTTGTTAAAAGTTAAATACTTTTGATCTTCAATCAACGCTTTGATAAGTAGTCTATACACATTTAATGACATGTCTGGCGATTTCGATATGAGGGTAAATACCTTGCTAACTATGCTTCTTTTATTCGCAAATCGATCGTTATGAGGCATTATAAATTATTTAAAAGAAATGTAAATGTACGACTCTAGAACTTATTAGACATCTCAATCATGTAGATCCGTCCGAATCATGAGTATACTCGCACCTACTAAGATGAGAATGAAAGATGCAAATACAAAATGCAAGGCCTCTACTTAATATATGACAGTGGGGCTAGAAATATTTCTGATTTATTTTACAATAGATAATATATTGTTTAATATAAAATTTTATTGAATTCATAACCATGATTACGTTAGAACAAGGAGATGTCGATTTTATAGTGGCATAAAAATCAGGCAATGAATATTAAATTTTGCTCACCAAGAGAAGAATGCGAAGACGACAAGTAGTCGCAATGCGCGTCGTTGAGACTCTAAGTTTACCTGATTCTACGCAGCCAAAACCCACGCTCTCTGATACGGCTACATGGAGGATTCCAGTTTGCAATTAATTTTTTTACACTACGATTTAAATTCACCAGTAATGTTTTTGAAAATTGTCATCAAACAAAAAAATCCTAATTAACACAGACATTTAAAACTAATTCTTTACATAGTAAAAGAAACATGTTTTACCATTTCTATGAACTCGCCAAAATATAAGTAGCTATCCGACATAGTGGTCGGTTTTAGAAAAATACAAGTACAAATAAACTTTTACCAAATCAGGCTAAGCTGCTAACAACCAACCACAGACAGTCGGTACAGTTGTGTACGATTATATTCAGAGGTGTTATTAAGATATTAAAATACTTGAAACAAATAAATGATTCTAAAACAGTATTATTTACATATTTTTTAAACAATAAAGGTTTTCCTCAAAACATCAGGATTGTATCCTTAATTTTTTTACACATTTAAAATTTTATCTTGGTATTGTTTATGATTCTGGCATATAAATGTCAGTAGATAATTAGTAGATTAAATCGAGCGAGAAATTATTGAAAATGTAATTTAATGTATTTTGAAAAAGAGTCCGCTTCGGAACAGCGTAAACATATTAGAATAAACATAGTTATACCTGTTTAATTATTAATATACCACAAAGAACGGTTCGGTGCCCGTCGATACACAATCTTATACTAGAATAATAAGTCCTGAGTACATACGTCTTTACAATATCTTCTTACCAGGAAGAAAGGCACACAATATTATCAGCCGTAAGGATTTGGAGAAATTCTATTAGTTTGGGAACAAAGAGAGGTTAGACTGATGTTAATACCTTGCCTCACGATAATTCTCAAAAACGCACTAAACACTCACTATTAAATTCTAAATAGTGGACGTAACTATTATCAATTATAATTAACAAAAAGTATATATCAAAATTAAATATGTGTCTAACGTAACCCGAGTAAATCTCAACAATTACTCAACTAATAAATGTGGCGATCGGCCGAGAAAAAATATTTGGGATCACCCTTATCAAAAATTATTAAATCGAAATTATGTATTTCGGGCAAATATTGCATTCTCTCAACGCTCCTGTCAAGTCCTGCAAAACCCAGGAAGAGAAAAAGCAAAAACATATGGCCATATGCTATTTATTGATCAAGAATAATATCACATAACATGTAAATACAAACAGATTTTTTTCGCTTTATGCTTTTGGTTGTCAGTTTAATCACACCAACAGTTAACATTGAGGAAGCTTCCGCAATGTCCTGACTTGTAACCTCTGTTTAGGCACTCCCGTCTGCAGTCGCTGAAGTAGTCAACGGCTCCCCACACGCAGCTGCCGATGTGAACGGCGGCATCGGCAGGGTTGGAGACCAATAGGAGGAGGGCAATGCTGCATAGGCACATCAATACGAAGCGGGAGCTCGCCATTTTAAAGGTTGCTGAACCTATTAAACAAAACAAAAGTAATAAATGAGATAGGAGACGCATAATTTCAATGATATTTCATTTACTTTTCATAAGAAGAAAGCAAACTTAACTTATTTTTAGTATCCAATATATATGTTGATAAAATACCTTAATTGTATGTGAAGATATTTCCTATAACTGTACCTTAGTAAAATAATAAATAAAACTTAATACTTACTTGTATGCCAACGTTGCAAGTCGCAAGAACACAATGTGTAACGAACAGATATGTATCGCTTTTATACTGAATCAGTGACATTATCTAATGGAACCATTCTTAATATAATTGTTGGGAAAATACATTTAACCGGTCGCAGGTATTTTGTTTATTTTCCTTAATCGTGTGGCGACGCAGCTGTAGCGCGGCAACCACATAGAGCAACACTTGTGTACAACGGGAGGAATACAAACAATTTACAATGGAAAATGAGCACAACGTTGAGGAAAACATGTGCAAATCGCGGTGAGTGTTGTCGGATTTAATATTTTAAAATCATAATAGCATTCAGTCAAAGCTGTTGTAGTCAAAACCATTTAACAGACATTTGAATAGGTATGCTGGAATAAGAAGTGAGAAAATAATATAAATATGCTACCATTTTTCCTGGCTTTGTATCTATTTCTAGATCTTGAAATCTAATTATATTTAAAATAGACATTTAATATGTAGCGTCTTTCCAGATCACAACGCGTATGTCAAAATTTGGTATTTACTTATAACTTTTATAAACCTGAAAAGTTTGTTTACCAACGCGCTATACAAACAACGGGTTCGAGTTGAAATTAACACAGATGAGACAGCTAGTATCGTAAATTAAGGTAAAATTCATGCCATTCATACTGCTATCGATACATGTTATTTTCAAATAATGAAATAGAATGGAAAAGAAAATAAATCAGATCACTATAACTTCTCTTACAATTTAAACGACCTTAAATACTCACTTCTAAGTTAAACAACAATATTTATAGTTTAACTACATCTTAAACTTAGTTAACATCTCATTATTTTACTGAATGTGTGCTATATTAGAACGAAATACTAAAACATGTTTAAAACGCATTTAATTCACGGGAACGTGAGAATTATAATACAATTTTAGCAGAACAGTGTGAAACAAGAGAGGAAATCATCCTAAATAAACGAAACTTTGATGTTAAGTTTTTTCTCTTACGAAATATGTTAATAAAATACGTATATATTGTTTTACTTTACTCGTATATTACTTTGGAACACGGGCTATCACATTTCTCTCTTCAGCCTTCTGCCTAAGCCATGCCGATTTCTTCCTACAAAGATAAATACTTTTATGCATCAATGCAAGCTCAATGTTTTGTCGCGCTAAGACCGCTAATTAATATGGCATCCTCCATACCAATTCCAACTAAAATTCTCTAAAATATATTATCTTGAAAGGCGTCATGTAATCCTTACGTATTCATTAACAGTGAGCTGGTCAGTAAGTCAATGTCTTGTGAACGATGCCGGGTGACGTCACCTCTTCTACACGAAGCATATGAGAGCTGTACCGTTTTAGGAAAGTCCTGGATTCGATTGTTCTGATTAGAACATGATCACATAATATAGTTGCTATGAGCTGCACAGTGTATCAGATTTACAGGTAATTTCGAGTGCTTTACCTAAACAATTAAGAAATGTACGCGAAACCAATTAGGAAAGACCCGTGCCTTCAATTATAATTAGTGATTTGGAGTACCGATTACTAACTTTGTCAAATGTGTTGAAGATTTAATCGTGTTATTGAGATGGTATCAAAACCCCTATTTAATTATATGAAGCCGGTTCGACAACTCCATAACGTGAATTTTAAAGAAATATAGTATATACCTTCTATGTATGATATCAAAGTATCCTTAGGTAAGACATAATAGATTATTTTGTTGCCGACGTCCACCAGAGTCGAGTATTTAGTTAAGATTCTTAAACGATTAGGTTCCATTATTATTTTACTCGAGCACTTGCATCAGCTATATTTTCCCATAATAAATAACATTCAGAAAATATGCGTCTCATAGACGCAATTTTAAAAGCATTTACCGTTTTTATTAACAATTGCTCAGTATAGTGTTCTCAATATTTTAGAGACTATGACACAAATTTAAATTAAAAGCATTTTTAATAATCGGAATTAATTGCGATTACATGCGGACCTTTAAAGGATCGTTAATGTCGACCCGCTAAAATGATTGTACGTAAGTTTTTTATTAATCATAATTTATAAAATACATTATTAAAAACAAGACCGGAAAATATTATTAATGAAACAATGTTAACATCACTTAATTTAACTTGTATTCGAACAATACATGAAAACAATTTACGACATATTTTATTTGTATGAGATTAGACGTTTCTTGGTATTGATTAATAGTTAGTAACAAATTATCTGTCTTTCAACCGTAGACTCTTAGCTCACTGATGCGTCACCGACCCTCAAGTTTGTATTATTAATAAGATGAACGTCTTTTTTCCTATTTATTAGAATCTGAGTATAAAGTCAATCGAGACTAATAATTACTGGCTTATTTTTACGGAAACAGATACTAATTTGAGCTTACAATATCAATAGTTATATATACATGTAGTATATTTTAAATAATAATTTTAGTAGAGATTCTTGGGCAGTGGGTTCAAGTGCACAGGCGCTAATGTTAGGTAAGTTGCCGCCTGTTAGATAGTACTGGTGACCCCAGAGCTGGTGCTTTCCTCGCTCAACGAATAAGTATCGCAATACAGCGAGGAAGTGCTGCCAGCGTTAAAGGTACACTGTCACAGGAACCAAACTTTTAAAATTATCTATTTGTTAATTTTTAATATGTAAGTGAAGAAAATTGTAAATACTCTATAATTTTAGTTAAATATATTTTTTAATATAACCTAAACTAAATATGTATGTATAAAATTATTCTGTCCGAAACAATTGTGCAATGAACGGCTTACGGAATATAAAATTTCAGTAGTTTTTTTTATCTCGTTTTAAAAAAATATATATATCTGAAAATCAATGTTTGTTATAATATGGTATACGGATTAAAGATAGTAGTGAATAAAGATATTAAAAAATATTGCGCAATTTACCTTTTAAATTTGCAAGTAAAGTTTTACAATTGCAAATTAATATCGCTCGATGAGGCAAGCGCGCACCCACGCCCCACCTACTTCACTTTGATTTTATTTAATTTTATTGTTTCACGAATGCTGTCATACGATTCCGATCAGAGAGGCAATTATTTGCGTCGCTTATTGTGGCAACAAGCATTTCACGAAACCAAATTGAAAGGAAAATTATCATTAAACAGTTAATCTGTGCGCCCCACCCGAGCTTCTAAGGGAGTTTAGAAACATGTGCCCATAAAGAAAACAATTTTTTAACCGGATTAAATCTATTTGTATTATTACAAACTTATAATTATAAGTTTTAATCCGGTTAAAAAAATGTTTTATTTCAATTTGTAAAAGCTATGTTAACCAAAGACAATAAATACTACCCATAAACTTGCGTTGCATACAATAATAAACATTTTTGCAGAAAGTGCATAAGTACATGACCAAAAATGATTTATGTTTTATTATAATTGCATATAGATATCATAACAGACAAAGTTGCTTAATTATTGAATGTTCGTCCAAGTAGAAAAGGAACTTAGTAAAGAGACAAGGTTTAATGGGAGGGCGACACGCATCGCGGCCCGACTTGAGTGCCAGCCTGTGAAAATTCACTTTGACGACACTATGGGAGAGCTTTTGTTCTTGCAACTTTTAATGCAGATATTGCCATTTGTGATAGTTGCTTATTGAAGTATTTTAGCATCGCTATCTAATCATATCTTTGTAACAATCTCTGTTACACGCTCACTGCTGAATTTTTTAAGCGTTTTTCAGAGTCTAAATTGGAAATAAAGTATAATATATATGTCTATCTCAAGGTTGCAAACCAACATTAATTTAATAAGCGTGAAAGTTGTATAATAGTTTAAGATCAATAAAAATGATTTTCATGTGCTGTACCAATGCGTGAATGCGTTTGTGAAAAGTCTTCTTAAAAAAAACTCAAATTGATAAATAAGGAAAGAAATCCCGTAGTAGAATTTTGTACTAGAAGTAGTGCTTTTTACAAAATCTCCTTGTTAAATCTCCTATTCAAATCGATAATACCAAATGATATAATCAACAAGAATAAAAGTTTATCCACGAAGTAATTACTAATTATATAAATAATTAATTATTCCGTGTGCATCGTATACATAGAGTCGGTATTCAATGGAGATAACGAAAGGAATGCGGAGGTAAATAGACAAACTAGAGTACTTGTGATAGAACACGTAGCGATCTGTCATGTTGGTCGGAGATGATAAATATAATCCAAGCATGTACTGTAACAAATATCTCCAATGGGTGGTAATGTACGTGGCATATAAATGTTCATTTTGATCCTAGATTCAAATCCAAGGCCTCGAGACTAAAGCATCCTAGAAAAAGCTGTTGGTACTTATAAAATTAAGAGACGAACAAATAGTTACAATTTTCTACAAATAAAATGAAGAAAGTGGGCAAAATCAGACAAGGACGAATAATGCCGTATTTACTATCCATTTAATTTAATTAATTCCGACAGAACCAGTTTGTAACGATCTTGTTCTGTTATCACTTATCATTCGTAGTATTAACAACTTGCAATACTTACTACAAAATACACTCTCTATATATAGAGGATGATGTTAAAGGCAGAACTGATCTTATACCTACCTATCGGTTGAATCATTCTGAAGTCAATTCATTCTGGAGTTGACTTTTGCCATATGAAGTATTGGACTACCTAAACAAGAAGTTGAACAGTTTTAAAGCTCTCCAGAAAATGGACTCCACATAGTGGGTCAATGAGTGAAGCGATAGACACAAGATAGTAATGAAATATAGGTTAGGAGACAAGTCATGCTCTGGTGCCACTATATCGGGTGACACTGACGCAAGCCAGGAATGCTGCCCTTTGTTCATCACTCCTCCGTCAGGGTTGGTGGACAGTGTAAAGTAACAACTGGTTAAAAGCTATAACAATGGATTATAATTGTTTTAAGATCTAAGTGAATATGCCAATACCTAAAAAGGGTTAGTTAGAGAATAGCTTACGAAGATTGTCACTTGCAGTTTACATCGAAGCAAACATGGTTAATGGTTTCACCCGAATGATAGTGCAAATATTCTCTTCTGTAAATCAATTCTGTCCATACTAAAGAGACAACCCTCAATGTAATTCGAGTATAACAACTATCAACTCCTGGTGTCGGGTGACACAAGTGTTCGTTTGTCTATGTTACTTACGTGAACATTTACATAATAAGTTGTAGTCTTATGCTTACAATGGTTTTGTGATGGTTACCGTAATATTTAGAGTTTATATCTTTTCGCTATATAAAAGTGATTGCGTTAGTTTTGGATATATCTTATAACAAACATCACTTAACAAAAAATTGCTAATTCTCTCTTCTAATACCTATCAAAAATAATACCTAAAGTACCAGAAAAAACAAAAGAATACCTAAATAATTTTGAGAGTAAAAGACTCTCAGAAATAGTGAGCATATCAGTTTCATGATTTAAGATTTGAAGTCAAATTATGTTCAACCAATTAGAAAATATTTAATTAATTACACCATAATAGTGTACAAACAAATAATAATGTAGTGGCGCTACAACCGCGTTAGATCTTTGGATCTTTTTTTATAATTTTTCATTTATAATGTAAATTTAGTTGAGCACAATCATTTTAAGAATCGATATTCGTCATTTTTTAGCTATAAAATCATACATTAATCTCATCCGTCATCCGTCATTAAAACGTTTGTATGCGGCTTATTAGCACAATGTATGGCAACCCTATAGTTCCGTCGAAGTAGTGCTTACCGATGACCAAAGCGACAAAAATCCTTTTTAGTTTATCTGATTGATGTTTAAACGCTGTCTTTGCCTAAGTAGGCAATAATGCTTGGAGCATAAAAGGTCATAAATCTTTTGTTTGTTTTTGAAACACACACCATTAACAAGGAGAAAAGACGAGTATGTCTCATTATTTACTAAACAATTTAATCTCATTTCAATTGCCGCGACTGTAGAAATTATTGACAACCTTGAGAAACAATTCAATATACCAAAACAGGATCGTTTTACGAAAATAGAAAAAGTGACATCATTGGCAAAACCACCATATATGCACATTGTCAGTCGAGAGATATAGTACATTCTAATATATATTATCTAATTAAATTTTATTATCTATTTAAATAAACAAGTGCAATAAATTCCTCAAAGAACCGTTTATTCCTTAAACGCAGGGCTCTCAATAATTCACATAACTGAATTGAGCACATTAACCTTTACTTACATTTCGGTTACAGAATATTAAATATAATTTTTTAACAATAAGTGACTCACCTGAGAGTGTCGTCTAGCAGCTCACCATTTAAGTAGCGAAAAACACAGTTCGGTCACTAATAAGTTAATAAAGCTCACATATGTTAGCAAAGCGGGATAAGTAATTGTTAATCGCGAGTCGTTCGTTCGTGAAGGGTTCACGGAGGGATAAGGACGTGCGACACATACGTCGGTCGGATGATGACTGGTTAAGCCTGCGCGCGGCGAGCCTTGCTCATGCGCGGGCGCAGACGTGTGGCCTCCAGGATAACTCCCTCCTCCCGTAAGACTCGATATCTTCGTTCCGAGAAATGTTATTGCTTGTATAAATGTCGGTTATTTAGTGGTTCGGCGTTTTATACTTGAGATACGTTTATTGCAGAAGACGTTTGTGAGTTCTAATAACTTCACGCAATGTTTGGAATATAAATGAAATTAATTGGATAATTATTATCTTTTACAGCTTAAAAATACTGCTTATTAATTATGTTTATTTGATATATCATAGAAAACATTTCTATTCAAATACTTTGAAGATATTGAAGATGAATAAATAGAAAATTGTAAATAGTTTCTTTCTTTACTTTTTACTTTTAAAAAGAAACAGAAGGCCTACAATGAAAACACATTAAACAAAATCTGTATTCTTGTCTTAAACACATATCAGGAGATCCTGGCCAAGTCGAAAGGGCCAAGGTTGTATAATAAGCATTTTCTAATTAATTCAGAGGTCTCAAACAATCATTTCCAAGACAGGCAAAGATATAAACTGTACATAATAATGTCCCTCATTAGCAATATGTTGTCATTAAAGAGCTAGATTATAATTTTAATATAAACGCTAGGTATAATTTAATTGCAAAGGATGCAATCTGGTTTTACATTAAAATAATTTTATTTCATTAACGACGCATGTACCTTTAATTGGAAACTCAAACACTGCCAGAATTGAAAGAAAATAACTTATATCGATTTGAAAGCTGGAAGAAAACCTTTGTCAAGGCGATCTGGGTAATGCGTTATTTACTTTTTTGTGGTATTATATTATTTTTTAGTTCAACTAGTAATGAACGACTTTACAAGATCAACACAGGTTATATGGCCAATTCGTTTAAGAAATTCAGAAATATTTTCTCTAAGCCTACCGCCGCAAAGGTCCTAGCTTATTTATCGAATAATTAAATTGTAATAAACTAGAGAAACTAATAGACACATAAAGGTGTCGGGCTCACAACATCAGAAATGAAATAAATCCGAGCTTACTTTGAAACATAAACAATAATTATTCAAAGTTATATAATACTTGTTTAATAAAATAACCTGCATGTTATTAATATGTTATATAATTATGTACTTGCAAAACATGTATTGGAAATACAATATAAAACATTGCGTGGGTAGATGGAGAAACGAAGAAACGTCATAACCTCTAAGCTTTCAAGACTTTGACGGAGCTTTAATTAGTTAAAACTTTAGAAAAGAAAAATGCCGTGTTAAAAATTACAACATGGAAGTAAACGGCAATAATATTAGGAATTTTCATATCGTGTCCTCTCAAAGAACAAGATTAATTAAAATAAAACGTAGAAGTTATGTATATATTTTAGTTCGTACACCATAACTTTACCAGTGAATATAATTTATGTAAAATTCAAAGTATTGTTTACTGCACCGATGCCGCGTTGACGCAACACTGACCTCACCAATATGCATCATTACTTATCATAATTGACTAATGTTTAATAAATATTCACAGGCTTCTCCTAAAATAAACAGAGCACTAAAGTGCATTGTGTGTGAAATAGGCCCTCTTATGATTAGCACCTAACAGGACTGAACTTACTGACATATATCATTAAAATAATATTTATAGAGTCACAATGGTCAAAAAACAGAGAAATGCACTCAGGATGCGCCTTAGGGCTATGTACTGAATCACGGCGGCGGACCCACGATTCACGATTGAGGCGCGTGGGTTATACTGCCATTTAGACCAAACCTTTTGTCCTGTTATTTATGCATTTATTTACAAAAAACCCAACCACGTATTTTAATAACAACATTGATAACCAAGAGAAAGAACAACACAAATTAGCACCACTATATTAACGAAATATTTAAATGAACTTAATCATCACATTTAGTTAATTATGTAAACATTTACGGGGTTTTCAGATATGTCCTGATGAAATACAGTGCCTCTGAAACCCCGTTTTAAACCAGAAAAACTGATGGTGATTTACGAAAGCATTAACTTAAAACTTTCGCGTGAATTTAAATATGTTTAAATTATATTAAAAATGCAAAGACGGGTCAACGTGTTGGTTACGCATTCATGCTTACGGTACACGAATTGATGGGATCTTAGTGAAGAGCAACTAGTTCTAACTCCAAAGAAGACCTGGCAGCGTCAGATTATTAAAAAAATAAAATTTATTATTAAAAAATATTGATTACTTTATAATTTATATGTAGTTTAACCTCGCTCTACTTTTCCTTACAATAACTCAGGACATTCTTATTCATGTCAAATGAATTTTTGTCACTGCTTGGGCCGCCGTGGAAGGTCGCAGGATAACATTCAATAACGACTTATTCAGAGCTGAAAATAACTAGGGTTTTCAACATGCACTTATATACAGACCTATTCATCTCTCATGAATGTGTAAAGTGAAAAAGGTTAATTAGTAAATAACAAATCGGCCATGGGCCATTGCATGCAATGCCAATATAGGAGATATGCACGGTCGTTTTGGTGCGTACCCCCTGGACAAGTCCTATTAAATTAAACCTGAATGACAGCCCTCTCCGGCCGAGCCGAACAGCGTGGGCGATGACGTCACCCCGTCGCGAGCCTTATTTGGGTTCCCCTGTTTCGCGTAATTATTGAACATCGCTTATGTATTTAACTACATTTTGGTGTTTCCATTTCAATGTCAAGATCTTGTTTATGCTAAGTGCACATTAGTTTTGGCTCTAGCATACATTTATAAAATGAAAATATTGAGAGAGCTTTGAATCATTTCAAAACTATTTGGCGCAGACATTTATGAATAGAGCTTGTAAGGTTTGCTAATTACTCATTCACCTAAGAATCGGCGATAACATTGAATGAATTATGTGTAGGCGCCTCCTTGCTCTTGCCATTGTTTAAATTTGAAATGCAATAAAGATTATCATAAAATTAAATCCATGTAAGTATTAATGCCTCTTTTGTATTTATTTTAAGAAAAACGTCTGCCAACGGGCATTACAAATCTCGTTCTTTCTGTTTTAAAAACTACGGAGGAAGGTATTCAATAGGAATAATAATATATTAGGAATGGATGATTGACAAAAGCGTTAACTGGAAAGCGAAGCGAAATCGAGGACGTCTACTTTAAGTTTACTTTTGAGAGCAAAAGAGGATTTTTGTTTAATAATCAAATATGCTCGTAAGGTGAAATAGGAATGAATTCATTTTGTAATAGACACGGATTTTGTAAAAAAAATTATGAAACGGCTTAACACTAGTGTCTTCAAAGTCTTTACATCAAGAAAAGGAAAATATTTAGACATTTTCAATGCAAAATTTTCTACCTTAAGAGATAAAATTCAATCTTTTCTATCATAGAACAACCTTAAAATAATTAATCGTTGATAGGTTTCGATAGGCTTTGCATGTTCTGTTTTAATGATAATACTATTATTTATTTTGAACTACAAAGGTACATAAGTCGCTTTAAATATAGGTACAAAAAGTTATCGAAGAAACAATAATTATAACAAAAGTTGAGAAAAAACATCTATGTCTTGAGTCACATCTGAGTCGACAATCCTTTCTGCCGGTCTCCTGACAATCGTCGTTTTTGTCAATATAAGAACCAAACCAAATTGAGTATAATTTGGTTTAATTTTTTTATTAATATATATTCGAACATTCACAACAATATTCCTAAGAGAGATGATCCCATAGTTGGCGGCTTGAGGTAACATCAGCTCTAATTAAGCATTTTGGTAAATAGCAATGTTAAGGCATAGCGTATTAAATTATGTAAGTATTGGATAAATATATGGATTTAAGCTTGAAGTACGACACTCATTGACGCTACTATCGCGTAAAAATTTAGCGCTGTCGCCATTAAACCAGGTGTTTTAAATAAATCTCTACCTAAGATTATCGTCATACTGGTGCAAATGTGAATCAACAATGATAAATGTTATGTTGGTATGGAACCCATCAAACTTAGCATTAGTAGTCATCTTACATAAAAAAAACACAGTACGAAACCAATGCCCGAGAGACGGGTAGGTAAACAATTTGCGATTTCTTCTTTAATCAATGAACTATCTGAACCACAGTTAATCAGTGCTTGCAAAGAATATCAGCCTATGCAAATTTCGATTAGAGGATGAACAAATAATTACCAATTTGATGGTTACTTAGAATCTTTTAATTTTTGTAAAATAAGTAGATTCAGAATGTCCAAGTTTGTGACAAGAAGAACATCGCGTGTATTGGCTGTTCAGTAGATTTATCAACAGATGTGCGACGGGTACCCTCATTTTTATCTTTATTACGTAACAATAAATAGTGTCGTTTTAAATGTCCTACCTTATTACAAAAATGGCAACGATAACCTGTAGTTAACTCGCTTATTTTAAGGCGTTTAGAAGCCTCACATTCACCACGGATCTTCTCTGAATATCGCTTAAGATGTTTAATGTTAGGGTGCGTATTTAAATGCCTATCAAGTGCCACAAAACTCGTCGGAGTATTTTTAAGTAAATCTGTGCGTAACTGAACATCATTGCTAAGAACTAAAACACTATTATTTACTCTATAATGAATACTTTGATTACATTTCGTATCAGGGCTAAAATGCATATAAAAAGATTATTCACGCACTTTTATTCTTTCATAGCCACCTGTGTGCACGTTGTATATTGTTAAAAGGCTGGTTCTCCATATGGAGGTAAATAATTAAGAATTACAGGTCGACCTCGATGACCTACATTTCGGCTGAGTAATGATATTGTTCAAGGGCCCGTTTATTACGATACGACCAAATGCTCCCCTGTCATGCACTTTTTATAGACGAATCCGTTTAAGCCTCTTCTTATCGTCCTCATGACATAAACATAGGTTTTTTCAAAAGGCATTAAAACAAGTTGGTGTGCTTATCGTGTCGGTGATTAACCAACTTTTTGGAGGCTCTTGTAAATTCAACCAGAATCAGGATTCATCTTTTGAGCCTCAGATATATTTATTCAAACTAAATTTACCAAATTCATTCAAAATGTATTAATAAAACACGTTATTTGCCTATCGATCGGATTTGATATGGTTAGGTTAGGTCACGTTAGATCACTTCCTAAATACCTGCGGTGCAATATACCTCATGTCGCAAGCGCAGTGGATGTGTGTCGTAACACGGGTTCAGTTCCCATTGCAGACAAGTAACGCGATACTCCGCGGTTTAGTAAGTTGCATTGCACGTTTGACTGAGACGTTACATAAAATTATTATAAGTTTTTACCTTAAACTGAAATTTACATAATAGGAGAGTCTCAAATTATTCTCTACATTTTATTCACATGCACACGATTTCCGTCTGAGGTATTGATAAAATATCACTTAAACGTCCTAAGTATAGTAAAAGCTCTATTTTAGTTAACAATGTTATCAGCGTAACATTAATCAGTCTAATCTATTGCACACGATCGTTGGACAGATTCATTTGTCACCGAAACTTTCACATCCTTAATCTATTAGAAAGTGATAACTGATAAGCTTTTATCTACTTGACGATGCTAAATGCTATCACTTAGCATTACAGAGATTTAATAACTGACATTATACACTGCTACTTTAACAACTTTTTTTTATAGAACAGGGGGCGAACGGGCAGAAGGTTCAATTGATGTTAAATGATACCGCCGCCCATGAACGTTCTCAACGCCAGAGGGCTCACGAGTGGGTTGCCGACCTTTAAGGAATCTGTACGCTCTTTTCATGAAAATCCCTAAGTGAAATTAGTGCGGAAATACTTCAGCGGGCACCTGGTTTCACTTAGCATTCTACACTAAGTGACAGATACTGTCTTAAAAAACGCTCAGTTGTGGATGATGAAACTCAGCATATTAATCCAAACAACTTCTGTGAACACACTCCATGGTAAATTCGGTAGGAGATCCAGAGAGAGCCCCTACATCTCTAAGCAACGCTAAGGGATCAAGCCACTTGAAAATTGACTTGCCGTTGACGATTCGAATCGGTATTTGTTGCGGTCAAGCGTTTAGAGCTGGTACTGGGGCGCTCCTGCCCAGAGGTGAGAACAATACTCCATGTAGGGCCAAATTTACAGAGTGACGTTCCGACTTGCTTTACGGCACACTAAACTAATAGGGCTAATATAGCCTTTCCCTCCAAATGAATGAGAAACAAACGTGGATCGATATTTCAACGCGAAGTATTCCGATGACAGTGGTCTTAAGAAAAGTGACTTCGAGTGGAGAAGTAGCGTTTAGAATCCTGATCTTGCCACACTTATTTCGAGCAACGGGCGTTATTTAGTTCAAAACCCACAGGATTTTAGCAATTACGTGACGAAAGCTGCAACTAACCATTCCCGTTTTAATAAAAACTTTTTTCTTTCTATTTTAAAAACATCAAATGAAACGTTACACAACTGTCAACGTAACATATAACACGCCTTGCAAAGTAGGTATTTATGTTTTGTTGCATAATTGATGTTAACGACTGGTTAAGGGTAATGAGGTCCAGCAATGAGACATTTTTTTAATATTCCACAATGTTAAATTATTGTTTATATAAGTACCATAATAAAAGGTTCATTTGTTTAAATTACTTGAAGATTTTTTAGTTATTTTCTTTGGCAGCTAAGCAATACATTATGGTGTCCCACAAAGAACGGTTCCATTGCCGTAGATACATAGTTTTTTAACAATAAATAGCGTGCTTTGCCTAAATACCTCGATAAATATTTTTTATCTTTCTTGTATTAAGGTCATTAAGTGTCGTGATCTACTTCTTGTAAACAGTTTTCCTCCACACTCATGCGCAAATTCCGATAATTGATTTGGTCCATATTTAGTTACCAATGATAAATTCTTGTGCGGTTTCATTCAATTAATTACTGGTAACGGACTTAACAGTTCTTATTTGGATTTTGTAGAATAGCTCAATAAATTGTAGATATCGCCACCTTCGTAGTAATTGCTCTGTACTTATAAATAGAGTTGTAGACTAATAGACATTTACTACGACATCTACCGGCTAGAAATCATGCCTCGACTCGTTTGATTAATAGTATAGTTTATGGATTAGCATATATTTCAGTTAATTTCGCGTGGGAATCGATTCTGGCATCACTTAACGACAGTATGACAGAGCTTAATCATTTTTATCTCTAACGTAGGCGACTATTTGCCGTGATTTATAGTTTTGAAATAAATATTTAGACTTGCCAATATTAGATATGAACCGACAAAAGTGTCAGTAAAGTTCACGCGAACAAGGATATAAGATTTTACGAATTTTTAATGTTTTTTGAAGAAACTAAGTTAAACGCAAAATGTCAACACACAAAGGATAACAAATTTTAATATATCTCGCATCTAGACTTCATCTAAGTTTGTTTAATTTTATAAATAAAAAGTGTCGATCATGTCCTCCGTAAGATCGCGATTGCCGTATAGGGATCGAGGCGCCCTTGTCCTACTGCTCACGTAGCTATATTAGGGCTGAAAACTTTTAATTTTACGGATAAATATTTAAAAAACTGTACACCTGAGCAAGGCTGGAAGATTTAGACCGTTAAAGATATAAACCTTATGGTTTATATCTTTAACGGTTAATATAATCAGCTTAAAGGTTGATTTCGTACGACATAATATATCCATATTCCAGCTTTAGTAAGAACATTTGCAATCGACTACTTCAAGCGAAGACACTTTCATTAGCAGAGATTTAAAAAATTTAAACCTGAGTAGAGTCAATAAAACGGATTTTAGATTCACAGATTATACATTTATACGGGCAATCATATTTCGTGAATTTAAAACACAGCCCTGGAAGCTAAGTGATTCCAATAATTCAATAAAATGTTATGTAAAGGTTCAGTACAGGCTCCAGCGCGCCATTTGAGAAGACTTGTCGTGTTTAGCATTGATTTATGGACTTAACATTTTTGTGTTCTTTAAAATATTACCTACGCTTACATTTTAGCCGACATATTCTAAGGACACAAAATAAAATGATTCGTTTTGAAATCATGTACGTGAGATGCTCGACATTTGGACTCAAGAATCACGTACTTTCAATTCTATATTAATTTACTTTAGGATTGTAGAAAGAAATCACTTTATAGTAAATTTCAACTATTATTTCTAATAATATCTTTCGCTAGATGGTTTGTGTTTTGCTTTAATTTCAGGTAACCGATGGTGACTTTAGTATATTTTATTATAAAGTATTAATTGAGATTATATTGTGTCAAGGTGCACAATACGGCTTAGTATATATTTCACATGTTTAGACATCGTTTTCTATGAATATCTACGATAGTCATAGTCTACTTTGCACTTTATTTTGGTTAAGTAAGCTTTGGGTTTCTTTTCATTATTTTTTATGGTTTTTTTTTGTTGTGTTTATTGCTGCTTAAATTTTGCTTTTATTTTCAATTATACGTTATTTCATCGACGCTCCCGTTATTCTTATATTAATTTCGAAGCATTACTGAAATGTTAATAAATAGGTTTTATTAATAAGAACATTCGGAACACAAAGCTCCTGACATTACGCGCTGTGATTCTCTTCATTTATAAACACTCGTGGTCCTTGGCGAATTATACCTAGCTTTAACGAAAAGATAAATCATTATAAGTATATAGCACGTTTCAGGTATGTTTATGCAGCGGCTAGGCAGTTGGCAATAGCCACCCGATATGGCGATGCCCAAACCAGGCAAGTCTCGACAGATGGTCATCGAGCGCAACTGTTCGCAATCAGACATATGGGATTAGTAGTGATTGGTAATCGCAAACTATGGACTAATTTCATAAAAATTTTATACTTATTTTGGTTTACTTAAATTTAGTACCAAAACGAACTTACAACAAAATATCTGTGAGACAAGAAATATTCGTGTTGTATATTATTATTATTAACCGCAAGATAAGATTATAAATGTTAATTAATAATATTGCATTAATTTAATTTAATCTACAAAGGTTTCAGAATATATCTATCTACAAATTCTTCCGAAACTTGTAACTGTCTCTCTCTATAAACCGTACATTCCCGGGCGAATGCCAGCACCGGTTCACTCCTGTCTTCTTCCATAAGCTTCGCAAACGTTTCGGGGTTGTCAAAAGTTTTCTGAGCCAAAGATGGACTCATGAGCGTGAATGGAAATATCGCCATTGCCTGAATCATCGCAAACATACGGGCCCGCTCGCACCAATTGAAAAAATCCCATCTCCCATAGTTATAATCTTTTAACTTGCTCTTCACTGTATCATCTAGATGCTGAGTGAAAACTGTGTAATACTGATTAAATATCTCCTTTTCGTGAGCTCTTCGAAACTCTTTAGACGTAGTCAAATATAGAAATATCATGAGATCGAGCGCGGGTGGAGCGTACCGTACACATTGGAAGTCCAACAACACAGCCTCTGTTGGGTGCCCAAGTTCGTATCGGAAAAAAATATTATTTATCCACAGATCTCTATGAATAATTACATTCAAGCTATCTTTACTGGGCTCGAGGTCCTCGCAGCCTTTAAAGAAAAGATTCGTGAGTATTTCATGAAGATCATCGATATTTTTCTGGATTTTTGTAGAAAACGTTTGAATTAAATTAAAAGATAACTTTGCGGCGGCTCGAAGCCATGGTTCGGTCCAAGGAGCGTCGAAATGTTGCGACTCCTTCAACACGCTTATATGGTCTTTGTAAAAACTGTTTCGTTGGTGATGAATAATGTCTCTTTTTGCTTCAAAGCACGCGAAGCTGGCGTGGAATCGTGCCAAGGACGTTACAACGACCGCGACGTGCTCCAAGTCCAAACATTCGTGATGAGAAATAGACTTGTAGCCTTCAACCGACAAATCAGGCATAACAATGAGGCTGTCCGTGTGTATCCAAGCTTTTGGACACCACGGTTTCTTTTCTGCAAAAGATAAATAAATAACATTAGGTGTAATTTGTGTCTGTTCAATTTCTTTACATTATAATACAAACAGTTGTTCGAAAGATTGAAATAGATCGAGATAAATAACTACTGGCTACAAATTATATTTAAAAAATGCCATCTTTTACTGATTGATATATTTAAAATTTCTTTATATATCTATAATATATGTAAATGAAATTGTTTTAATTTTGCTATTGTTATATGCAAACTTGTAATTATAATGTGATTCTTGTTAACTAGGCGTCATTTCTTTTATCCGTAAGTTACATACTTTATTTTTTTTATATGAAGTCAAGCTTACCGTTTGCGACGTCTATTTCCTCAAATAACTTGTAAACGAGGTTCTCTCGTTTAAAAAAATTATTTTCACCGATAAACTCTGCTTTAGGTTTATTCAGAAGCGGCAGAAGCTTTGCAAAGAGGTGTAGCTTCTTAGTGAAATCGCCATTCTCGAGGTGAACGATCATCTTAAAGTGGTCTCCCAAGAAACCGGACAGCCCCTGGCCGGCTACTTTTATATCATACCCTAGTATCGTCCATTCGTGTGATGCCGCTTTGTGAACGATGCTCTTTATATCTCTCTCTGTAAGAATGCTCTTTACACTTTTACACTTGAGCGCCTCCATACTTAATATTACCTCTGTCGATATCCAAACGGTATTTATAGGATGAAACGCCATTCAGAAGACTATTGTCAGTTTTCTTCCAATATTTGAGTTGTCTGTATTTCAACCGATAAAATTTAATTTAGTCTCTCGTGACTATATTTACGACTACGACTATATTTATCTCGTGACGATATTTGTTCGATAAATCCTAAATAAAAAAATGGAAGTTTATCTGGAAGACTAAGTCTCCGAGAGCTCTGCTACAATCTTAAAATATCTTATAAAATTTCAATAAAAATACAACCTATCTCTGACATTAATAAAGGCACAAACTGGCAAGACTGAGGTATTTCTCTCTTGTATAACTCCAACTCTTACAAATAATCTCTTATCTTACTTATTCACCATTGGGCAATGGAGATTCTCGGACAGGCTCCAGTTTCGGGAGACGAGGTGGAGATGCCAACCCTTCGTTACACAATTCTTACTCACTCCCTTATACTTTAATTGTAATTATTTTAATTTAATTTATTTAAAAAATGCTTCTCAACTTATATGTCAGTATAATTTATTGATCTTAATTAAAATACTATATTCTAATGATGACAAAAACGCGTGAAAGCAATTGCAGGCGTTAAATTATCATATCATAAAAATTGAACTTCGACAGATAAATATATTTTGAATAAATACTTTAGACGTCGGTCACCGCACTTCGTTTTTTTAAATAAATTATTGTTCGTGACCTAACATTAAATGGCGTCATTGGAATGCCTCAATTGGAAGACTCGTTTTACCCAAATTCTACTTTAATAGGTATAGATATTAGTATTACTTTTATAAATGTTAAATATTCCTTTATGTGTAAATAAATATAGTAAATAATACACATGAAATACGAAAATAGACAAGTTCCGTTTGTACTGGAGAGTCACACCTTCGAACGCGCAGCTTTCTCTCGCTACGAGCCACAATCCCTGAGCAGAGATGTCAGACAGTGCAAGGTGTCCAGGAGCACCTTGTCGGGCGAAGGTGGACCGTAATGGTGGGGCGCGGAAGGCGGGGCGGGGATCCGCCACGAGACTACGTGTTCGCGGCCGGTCGTCCGAGACGCAGACACCGTGAACAGGACGCGGCGCTCCCACGCGCACTGCAGACCGGCCAGCACCTGACGGATGGACGGTGGATCACCCACATTAGTCACGTGATTGAAAAGCTTAAAAATAGCAGCGAGTTAATGGTCACAGTGTTTGGTGAAATACCTGTCGTCCGACGGGGGTGTCGGGCAGGAGGGTGTGTCTCGGGAAGCCCACGGCGTAGTAGGGGGAACCGGGGGCCGGGTGCCCCGCCCCTTGACGACCCGACTGGAAACTGCGAAAGACAAAACCGAGTTCAGAGAATACGGCAATCGCGTCGACGGTGGTCGCCGGACTTCGCTCACTTGTAAGTCACGAGTATGGAACCGGCGTGCGAAGGGTGCCCGGGGAGGGAGTCGGGCTGGCGCCTCCAGGCCATGGAACCGCACGGCTGCTCCCCTCCGCTCTCCCGGGCCTCCCTTTCTCTCTCTCTATCTCTATCCCCGCTGCGACCGTACTGCTGACCGCATACAAGGCACTCGATGTAGGTGGCACCCTTAAACAATTAATTGGCAATAAGACGAAATTCAATAAAGTACACATCCGATTGACGATGACTGCTATATTCGAAGAATAGCACGTTTCATTACGAGTGCGGAAGGCGTGTCATTGCAAAGAGTTCCGACAAATTTGTTGACATCCTATGGAAGAGAATCAATACAATAGAGTTTGCGCCCACCTCGGTCTCCCGTATCTTCCGCTTGTGAATGCGCAGACAGCGGAGGTGCATCTCGTGGCCGCAGTGCACCAACGCCACGACGTCTCGGAGCTCGCCTCGCTCGTCCAGGGGCAGCGCGCACGCCGGGCACCACGCCCCGGCCCCTCGCCTCGCGCCCCCGCCCCTCACGGGCACCACGCTGCGCCACACGGCCCACTCTTCCTCGCTCACTCCCACGCAGCTGGGCTTCTCCAGCAACGGCTCCGGACCTATTTAACTTTGCTCTCGTTATACCGCATTCGATGAACCCTGAAGTACAAGGCGGATGCCGGGAATCACCTGTGTTGTTGTCAAGTGCGTGCGGATCGGCAGCGGGGCCCGTCCCCGTCGTCTCGAAGACGTCATCGCTGCCCATGCTGCAGTTCAGGAGCTCGCCGACCGACGCTTGCTGAGAGCAGACAGAGTGGCGAATGAGCAACGAACGACTCTCCGAACGGACTTCGGGCGGTCGTCTGCCTGAACCTGTAAGCTCTCCTTGCTCTCGTGGCTGAGGTACGTGGACACGGTGTCGACGCTGTGCCGTCGACCCGACCTGCTGCTGCCGCAGTCCGTCTCTTCTTTCTCCTTCTCCTTTATTTCGTTGCCTTTGTTATTATTGCCTGTGACAATGAACCACTTGTTTATTACCTATATATAGCTTTTTCAGTCAAAATACCGAGCTCGTCGTTTAGTAAGTTTGATATAAAAAGGGGCTTTCGAGGTGACAACGAAACCATGCTGGATTTTTATCGGCCACGTTTCACCTGATTCCCGAGCAAACCAAATCACCGGTGTTTTGTAGAGGACGATCTTACTGAAAATATTGAGGTTTTGCAGAATTTGGCGAGCGAGTCCCGGCTTCCTGTCTCGGGGTGAAGCACTGCGCGCCCCTTCCCGCACCTCCCGACTGAGGCCCGAGCAGGGGGCCGACTTCACGGACTGCACTGACACCGCAGACTGTACCGATTGCACCGACTGGACACTGGACCCCGTGTGCTGCTGAGGTATACGCGGTCGACGAACTAAAATCATAGCAAGACATACTATAGATATTATATATATATAGGCGGAGTGATATATGCCGCACATGAAACGAATGTGTACTAATGTAAATAAAAACTACCACGATACACGTATGAGGCTCTATGGCTGGATGTCGAATATAAAGTAATCTCACAGAGTGCTTTTTGATATAATCGATAAAGCGTCCTTTGAGAACACAGTACTTATAATAAGTGATTTCAATTTACCACACTTAAAATTGCCACTTAACCAAGTAAAGAAACTAGACAAAGTAAGTGAATCTTTCTTTAATATGTTCTCTAATAGCAATTTGTAAACCAAATCACAAGAAATAGAAACGACGAGGAGTAGACCTTGTAGTTTGACGATATGACGATACTCTTATAAGTGAGGTACTTTATTATCCTCCAGTTGGAAGAAGTGACCATTTGATACTCACGGTCTCTCTACAAATCATTGGTAATGCAGTTAAGTCTAAAAAAGAGATCCAATATGATCTCTATAAAGCTGATTATATTAGTATAAATAACCAACTTGAATCATTGATTATTCAAGAGTGCTCGGATCGGATGATTTGTAGACCAACTTTTAGAAAGAAGAAAAAAGAACTATGGCGTTTATACAGAATAGCTAGGACTGATAGCATGTACAGAAGATACATATATAAATAATTTGATATTTAAGCTTACGAAAAAACGACGGAGAGAATTTGAATCAAATGTCATTGATACCGGTTCAAAATCCTTTTTTAAGCATACATCCATAATCTACATAGATTTTGAGAAAGCTTTTGACCGTGTCCCAGTTCGCCGATTTTTATCGAAATTAGAGCACTTCGGGATAAGAGGAAAAAATTAACTTGGATTACGAATTACCTTGCGGAAAAATGTTTTAAAGTTCGCATTGGAGACATACTATCCTTGCCTCGACAAATGTTAAGTGGCGTACCTCAAGGATCAGTACTTGGCCCTTTACTTTTTATTCTTTCTTTAACTCACTATAGATTTCGCATCTTATCTTTGCCGACGACATTAATTTTTTTTGGAAAACCACTCTCCCAATCTCAAGCAATACAGGGTGGCTTAGATGATATTTTTGATTGGACCAAGCAGTGGCAGCTGTCATTAAATGTTAATAAGTGCACATAGGAAAGAAAAATCTGGACAATACTTATAGCCTAGGTCAACAGCAGTTAATGCCAGCATACACACAAAAAGACTTGTCAGAATGTCACATCATGAATGTTGTAAAAAAGGCTAATTCCATACTCTATTTTGTGAGAAAACCATTCAGATGCCTATTACCAAGAACACTCTTAAAGATATATAAATGTTACATTAGACCACTATTAGGCATATAGTATTAGGCATACTGCCTACAGTATTTGGGATGCTTATTTCATAAATCATATTAGTATGCTTGAAAGGGTTCAAAGAAAAGCCACGAAAATGTTCAGGTCACTTAGGAATAAATCTTACAATGAGCGTCTTAAAGCACTTGACCTCACTGATTTAGGAAGTAGGCGATTAAGAGGAAATCTCATTGAAACCTATAAAATCCTCACTGGCCACTATAATGTTCCAGGAATTGAGGAGCTCTTTATTTTAAGTGAAAATACACATTTGAGGGGTAGTTCTTTAAAACTGAAAACTACTCAATATAACACAAATTCCCTAAAAAAACTTTCTTCCAAACAGTAGTGGCCGACTGGAATAGCCTTCTGGAAAGTGTAACTATTGCACCCTCTTTGAACTCTTTTAAAAATAGGTTGGATGGTTTATCCAAATCTCAAAATACGCGCGCATCAGCTCATTAAGCTGCTAGTCTGTCTATATACACATAATAATAATTCAAATTATCAAAATTAACATCAAAACTTCAATGTTACAACTTAATCTTAATAATTTACACAACAACAATGTGGAATTTTAATATCTTTCTTTTCACTTTAAAATGAGTAAAATTTAGTTAGTAAGCAGAGTATGAGAGAATTATAATACTTGACAACCCTCTAGACATGAAAAACTCTTACCATCAAAAGATGCTCTCTCAGGTGGGGCAGGCGGAGGGGGTGTAGAGCGGGTGAGAGGGTAGGGCGGATGTGCAGCCCTACGTAGAAGCCTCAACACCCCAGGTAAACCTGTAATGTGACGTTGGGCAGTCATACTGGATAGTGACACCACCCACCCATCAAATGATACAGCTTCGATTCCCCGCTCCCAAGCCTCTTCCAGACGACATTGTACCTGAAATTATAATAATGAATTATTATTAGATACATCTTATTAAAAAAATATTACAATTAAACAAACCTCCATAGGCAAAGGGTCATATCTGAGTTCAGCGGCTCTGGGAGGATCTGCTAGTCGCGCCCACTCCCAGCGCAAGCCACGCCCTCCGGGAGAATTCACACTGTAGCATGATCGTCGTACACGACATTCTGATATACCTAGATTAAATAATTATTTAGAACTTATGCAAGATTTGCCACAGCAAATTCAATATTACAATATTTCAAGTTAGTCCTTAAAAATATGTCCTGATAAAAAACTTAACTTTTTTACGTTTTTAATTGAAAATAAAACATACTTTGTGTCTCTGAACACTGTGTCAAAGTGCGTAAATTGACATAGTGCCCTTTGAGAGCTGGTTCGGCATCTGCCAGGACAACCCGGGTTAGCTTTTTGGCATGGGCTCGTTCTAACGTCCTTGCAACACCAGGCGAATGAGGCAGCCACTGACCGTCATGCTGCCACTCCCATACCACTACACAGTGGACTGACGACATTACATAAACCTAAGAATCCTGCAATTAAGATACCACATAAAATAGTTTAATATGTTGAATGCTCACATGCCACACACAAATTATATCTTATATTAACTGAAAAAAATCATAATATAAAGCAAAATCTCTAACCTAGGTATGTCCTACAAACATTTACATATGTAATATGTATACAGTAAGAAAATATATTAAAGACCATAAACATTTGTCGTAAACGCCTCTGGCTTATATATCTTGTTTGGAGACTGTTATGCAGTTAGCTAAATTTTATGATAAGAAGCACTAAGTCAAGTCAGCTGCAGTAGTAGTGTGAGTCGATATTTCTATAGCATGCATACTGACCAGGAATTATTAGTCAACACACTGTAGAAGAATTTAATGCTATCCATTTAATGTTACACGCAGAATTACGAAACTGTTTACATACCATTTTGATTAAATCCATATTTACTATTCATTCCTCCAATTGTTTTCACATTAAACGTTTTCATTTATATTGAATACATTTCATAACATGACTTCGATTATTAAACTACATGGCCATAACTTAAACTGAATTTTTTTATTTAGCATTTTAAAACATAATTCACCATTTCTATATTCTACTTATAAATAGAAATCCACAGATTAATCTACATTATTATATTGTGCTATTATTAGGTTTGTTTAAAAAATATCTTCCATTGTAAAATGTCATTGTCACAACAACGAAATTCACTTGTAAACTCTATATAGATTATATTCTTCCTACCTTGTGACCTGTAGACTGTGGTAGATTATAGATTCGCAATTTTCTCAAAGTGTCAAAATGGTCGTATTTTTATAAAACATGGGTGATTTAATTCAGTGACTATTTATAATTTATGACTTTTATGAGCGTTCAGTATTATTTAGAGAAACCCTTAATAAAAAGTGGAGATATTCAATAACAAAAGCAATAAAATATGTCAAGTACGTACTACGTAAACACTTCAGTTTCATATGGATCAATATATTTTATTTAGCTTTGAAAGTATTTCTGTTGGCTTTTCAATTTTTATAACTTTAAAAGGACTATTCTTGTATATATATTAAATATTGTGCCACTTTCTTACACGCTCTTATTATAAAATACTTTATTTATTAGACTAATAGGCAGAGTAACCGCTGAGACTACGTACAACTACTATTCTATGAACCCATTGGCGAATAATAGTAGTAGTTATAAAATATATTTTTGTTAAAATATCTGTGTTATTATATCCAGGGGGACTTATTTGCGTTCTTTTTTTAGTCGGCTTGGACACTTACAATAACCTTTATATTATATTAATGAAGTTAACGAGTGCCTAGTTATTGTGTATTACTAAAAATTCCTTTTGAAAAACCTTTAAATACTATTTTAAAATATTAATTAATTTCATATCTATTTCAGAAACATATAATACACGTCAGTCAGCTATGCAGGTAAATCTAAATTTATTTGTTTTTAAACATACAGTTTAATTGGTAAAGAATTACTAAATGAAATAATATTATGTCCAACACAGACACGGGAAGACACCTGGCTGTCCCCAAACACCAATGTCCAGTCACTCTGTAACAGTGCTAATACTCCCTAAGTGCTTATACCAAAAATATTATTTCATAATTACTAATAGCCTAGAGTTTCTTTTAGAAAGGTTTTACTTGATATATTAAAAATAACATTACCTATACTTAATATACTAAGACTTAAATTAAATGTAAAACAGTTAAGAATTGAATGGATATTATATAAATGAAATATAAATGAAAATGTGGAAAATAAATTTGTAGTAATTTTTAATTAAATTTTTAATACAAATAAATCATATTTCCTTATATAAACATATCAACAATCATAGATATAATCTTTTTTTCCTTGCACAGATGTATTACCCTCTTAGGGAGTGACTGATGGCTAGGAACTAATTATGTGCATAAGAAAATTCTTATGTTCATACAAGTTCTAGGTACTTATTGTAGCAGAAAGCTGTACTATTTGCTAATGTGTGGCATGTCTGTGAAATTGTAACATTTAGCAGAATGAAAGATTCTCTACTGTGTTTTGTGTCATAATATGATGCATGCCAAAAAAAGGAATTAGAAAACTTTTTACTGTATTACTAGTACTTTGCCAATATCTTGTAATAAGTTAATAGGTATATAAAAATAAAATTAAACTTATGTTATCACAATATTTCTAGGTTTTAAAGCTAAGCTTACATAATATTGTTAAACATCATGGTATGGTATGATGCACAGTGATATTGTTACAAAGTCACAGTGTGATACATGTTAGTTATATAGTTGTTAATGGATTATGTACATCTGATCTCATGTGTGTTACACTTCTAAATAACCTAATACTCTAACCAGCAAGACCCTAATTTAACAAGTTCTCTTAACTCCCATTTTGGAAATAGTTTTCAAAAGATTTAAATGTCACTTTTCTAGTGAAAGAATATTCCTTGTTAGGCTCTCGTAGTAGCCCTATTAGTGTAAGTTCCCAAGAGATTATTTTAATATGAAGTCAACTGTGAGATTTGATGCATTTAATCAATTGGCTCACTGATGCCAGTTCATGACACATGGAGTGCAAGACACACAGCAGCAACATGGAAATCAAGGATCTAATCTCAAGCAAGAACAGGTTATTCCTGAAAAATCTAATCAGGAGCAGAATAAGGCCAATCCAAATTTGGTATGTACACATTATAAGAATCTTTTATCATCACTGAAATCATACATTTTAATTATTATCATAGTGCCATCTCCTTGCGGAGGTTGGCAATCATCATGGCTAGTTTAGTTTTGGACGCCGCGCTTCTGGCCTGGCCTAGCCGCAGATGCAAGGCCAGGTCTCCTTATAATGTTTCCTTTTCTTATCTCAGCACTTATTTCTTCCGCATTCTGTTCAGCAAGGTTGTATTTCGTATGCGGTCTGTTCAAGATATTTTAAGCATACGTCGATAAACCTAGATCTCAAACGCTTTTTGTTAGTTTTTTGGACATAGTCTCTGTCAGCGTCCAAGATTCTAGGCCGTAAAGCAGCACAGAGAAGACGTAACATCGCGCAATGCCAGGAAATTTTAAGTATTGAAAAGGCGTTCCACGCTTGTTCAATTCGGCAGCGGATTCCGGTGCTATGGTCATCCTTTTCATCAATCACTGTGCTAAGATATCATATTTTCGACACACGTTCCAAGGTCTGATTGTTGAGGTGTAAGTTAGATAGTTAGATAAGTTGCATGAAAGCCGATGTTCGGCTTATTGTCATGTATTTTGACTTTTAAGCGTTGATGCTAATACTAAATTCAGAACTCTGTCGACCATAGAGGCTCTCTGCGATTTAGATCTTAGTCTAAGTATTTTAAGTTATTCAGCAGTTCGCCATTAATTGCTATGTCATGTGGACAATTATTTAGGGATTCTGAAAATATTGCATCGGCATACAAGTCAAATAGCAAAGGGGATAAAATACAACCTTGACGCACACCTCTCTGAATCTTGATATATGATGAATGTTTGCTAGTATATGCACTTTGCTTGCAATATAGGTTTTTAATGAAACGGCGTATTTCCATTAATTTACCATGTCGTACATTATCAAAGGCCTTATAATCGATCTATGTTCATTTCCAAGCATCTCTTTATCAACACTTTATAGCCAAAGAAAGCGTCTCTCGTTCCTAAACCGCTTTGAAAGCCAAATTGGTGTCGATTCACATTTCATTAAATCGGCTCTGAAAATATTGCATCGGCATTTCGAGTATATGCTATTAAGTATCACTTTCAGAAAGAGTTTCAAAACATGGTTCACAAGATTTCACGCCTTGTAAGAGATGGATCAACATCACTACACTTGATGTTATTATTGTCTGGTCGTGAGTCACAGAAAAGTTCACCAATGTAGTCTTCCCATGTGTTCAGCATGTCGTCAGTGCAGGTTGTTTATTTGCCATCGTTTTTAAGAAGTATCATTTCGCTGCGTCGTTGATATTTAAGTGTGATGAGGTCTTTTATCTTCTTATGCATAACCAAAGCTGTCATACATTAGGATCTAACTCCACAATTTCTGAACATAAATCCCCATGGCAAGATTCCTTTGTCTGTCATATCTTTTTTTCGTATAAGAATGGTTTGCTTTCTCGTCTTTTCATGAAATCTAAAATTTCATTGGTAATCCATTTGGTCTTTTTCACTCGTGGAGCTGTCACCAATAATTAATTGCCAGCCTTAATAATAGAAGATTTAAGAAGTAGCTACATTTGTTATGTATTAATAGGACCGTGATTATGGTTATGATTCACTAATTTCTTCATTAATTGTTATGAGTTGTTTGCTAGACTCGATACCCCTCAACTTGTCAAGACGATCGAGGATGACTTCTTCGACGTCAATTTAATCGCCACGACTGGATTGTGGTCAGAACCTGTATCTGCAACAGGGTATGTTTTAGCCGATTTAATGCTATTTCTATGCCTTTTCTTTATCAAAAAGAAATCAATCTGGTTTCGCATAGTCCTGTCTGGCTTATGTGCTGACGATTGAAGTATAGAGTCTACGTGGTGTTAATTTGAAAAAAGTTTTCGCAACAACAAAATCGTGTTCCTAGCAGAACTGCACATAACTAGTTTTCACGCCTGTCATTAAGAGCGCCGAGACCAAACCTTCCAATAATACCCGAGACAGCATGTTGACCTATCTTGGAGTTGAAATCACCTGTCACGATTGATAGCTCGTAAGGTTTAATTAACTTCCGAGCTGCGTCTATGTCGTTGTAGAAAGTCTCATTCAGTTCTTCATTTTTATCTGCTGTCGGGGCATATACTTGTTGAACATCACATCGTTGTTTGTTGGTACTACCAACAATATGACTGACGACTGTACAGGATTATTAAGCTGCCCGTAGTCGAAGGGTGATAATGCTTATTTACGGGCGGCATTGATTCGCCATGTCGCAAGGCCTTTTCTAAGGGCTCCCCTTTAACGCTGCCGGTGTGTGGTCGGGGACTGCATGAAGGAGTTAACCGCAATATCTTACGGTCGTTCCACTATCCGCTACCTGTAGAGTCCAGTAGCTCACATCTAAGCCCTTCTTACCTATCCATCCTACTACTTTTTGATGATGATGATATTAAATCTAATTTGAGGTCATTTATTATCTTTTAATTAGTCATACATTTTTCCCCAGATTGACGAAAAAACTGAAGCAGGCACGGAAATTACTTCTAATGGTGAAAATTCAGACAGGCCTCCCTGGAAGAAGCTCGGAGTAGGTTAGTGAGACTAAGTAGTATTGTAATGTTCTAATAACTAAAACTATCAATCAAAATAATTATTTTATAATCAGCTTGAGCTGCATGCATGAGGCACTGTTGGTATTGAATAATATTTGAGTATGATCTATAGCGGTATCCAAGTACGCGTGTTAAATGTTTGTGTTAAACTTCCTAACGCCTTGTTCATTTAATTTAAAGTAAAGAGGATCTCGAACAAAGAGCGTCGCCGGCGGCAAAATCAGAGCCTGCGCCGACTGGTGACTCCCAAGAGCGCATTGATGGTGCTCAACGAAATGGTGTACGGCGCACCATTGGTGAGTTCGTCGAACACGATATTTGTGGGAATATCTACAATAGTGTGGAACAACGACGATATAAACGTTTCAGGACTTCAGAGTGGATTGCTCTCCGCCGACCGGGTACTACGCATCGAACAACCCAAGCTTCTGCGCCGAAGTGACTATTGACGGGTGCAGTTATCGGGGCTGTGGTAATTCCTATTGGAGGCAGTAATCCCATTGGCTCTCTATTTTCTTTGACTAATGCGTGCCATCACTCCGTCGGTGCAGGTGAAACGAAGACTTCGGCCCGGAGCGCGGCCGCCGAGCAAGCCGTACGAGATATCATTATCAAAAAACTGAATAAATTTAACAGCCAGGAGAAATCCAACGAGGCAAAATATGGTATTTCCATTTTATTTTATACTCATTAATATTTGTTTGGCCCGCATCGTGTTGGCTTTTTAAACATTTACGATGGACGTGCAGGTGAGGAGAAAATGGAGACGGAAGAGGAGGAGCCCATGCCGATGATCCAGCTGGCGTCGTACGCGTTGCACAAGCTGTTCAGCGAGTGGGAGGGCGAAGGTCATCGAGTGCCGCAGATCAGACCGCACAATCCCTCCGTAACTCCATTTCTGTTATATTATATATGTAGTCGACAAGTGCAGCAGAGAGCAGTCTTTCTTACTTTTGCATTTGTGTTTATCTGTGCGTTGAACTACAGCTGATTCGATAGAATCCAATTTTAAGCCTTCGGCCCATACGTTCACAACTCACGCTCACGATGTCGCCAGGTATCGGACACGGACGTGGACCTTACGTCTCAAACCAACGGCCCGCTGCCCCCGAAGCCGAAGAAAGTGAAGACTCTCCCCGAGAACGCTGCAGAAATGCACCCTTGTATGCTGTTGTCGTACATGCGGCCGATGCAGGAGTACCGGGAGTTGGGGGTGCAGGGCGACCGTCCACAGAACCTCATATACACCATCGGAGTGGAGGTGGACGGTGCCACCTTCATCGGCCAAGGTATCCGTTGCGGGTCAAAATGTCAACTCTTATTTGACTCTCACGTCTATTGTGAAATGAAGCCGCTCTCATCATTCACGTGTGTCTTTGTCACTCCTAAACGGCTTTACCCATTTTAATGGAGCTTAAACTTGGTTGAGGAATTAATTTATAATTTTATAGACATGGCATTTTAATATTAAAATAAACGCACACTCTGCAGCGTTTATTTTAATATTAAAATCAATTTTGATTGCAGGACCAAATAAGAAGGAGGCTCGCAAGGACGCGGCCACGTCAGCCTGCAATTCGCTGTTCGGAGTCAAATTTCAACAAACATAAAATAATATTCCAAAAATTGTATTATTAGTCTTCGTCATTTACGCGGTTAAATAGACGTTAGATAACTTTTATTCCTTTCATTGCAATTAATCATATAACATGATTTAGCCGCCTTTTCTTTGTGGTAATATATCCGAAGTAAGACAAGACATATCTGAAAATAATAATCAGGGATGATTTCCAATAGTTCGTATAAAATAAAAGCAAAATAATGAGAGACGTGTGCTTTGAATTACCTTTAATAACATAAATTACGAATACTGGAGAATACTTGTTCATTAGGCATAAAAATATATAATAAACCTATGCATATGCATACGTATGTAATGAATTAAGAATATCAAATAACAGACTTGAATAAATCCTAGTATTGTACAGTCGGCGCAACATCGAGTTGGCACATTCAACAATTAACTTAGCTCAAAAATAATATTGCACTGCGATCAGCACTAAACAATTGCGAGTTGCATTGGAGATGCCTAAAAAATTACCTTTAGCGGAATTGTATATGAAAATTACGTATTACTTAATTAATTTATTATCATTGAGCGAACTCTTGTTACTAGCATTATTATAGATTTAATACAATATAACACGTACGGAGGGTATCATTTCTTAGGACTATTGCGACGCCCTCATGGGGCCTCGCATGTCATATTCCTGTCGCTAATTACTAACTATACATTGGGTCTGCTCACAGCTTCAATTGTTAGGTAATAAAAATACAAAGTTGGAATCGCAAAAGTATAACAACGGCACAAAGAAAACTAAACAACGAATTCATAAAACTTAATTAAATGTGTCTCAAAGAGTAGTAAACTTACTAATTAACTGGTTCACGATTACAGCAGCCTATATGTCCACATAGACAAGGGGCTCTGTAGTAGAGCTACGTGTGGAGGCTCCTTCCCTCCAACTAGCAGCATGTACAACTGGGTTTCCCCATTTCTCGGGACGGTCCTGGATCGCCGTTCGCTCATATCTTGGAGTTCTATATCTCCGGTCCCAGAATCGGGCGTCATCGCCGTCCCCAGGGTTCGTACGTCGGGCCCCAGGTAATGCGGATTACTGAAGCCTAAGGATGCCCGATTTGGCCGATTCACTATCTCCGCACTCGCATAGTCCGAAGTCGACAAGTCCCCCTCGTCTTCTGTCTTTTCTGTGACGGGGATCTTGGTAAACTTAACGGACGCCGATTTCGAAATTATCGTGGTTTTTTCCATTCCAATCTTTGATTTCATTTCCTCTTCTTCTTCTGAGTCTAAATAAACCAGTTTTGTCGCTTCGATGGGAGATAGCACTGACGTAGGTAGAACCATATCCGCAAAGTCTGGAACGGAAATAGGTTCTCGGGACACGTTTCTGCATCTTTCGGGAACGGTTCCTTCTTTAGGGCTCTCGCCTCCATCGGCCGGTTGGCGCTCGTCGATGATGTATGCCGACCGGGATTTCGATAAAGATGCTGATTCTCGGATAAGACTTTCAGTAGAATCCTGGTCTCCGAGGACGCTGTAAGAGCATCTCGCCGCTCGACGAATGTGGAAGGAGGATAGTTTGGAAATCTCTCTCAGGAACCCCGCTGGCGGTTCAGGTCGCGGCTTAACGGGAGCCGCAGGAGCCGAGTGAGCTCGCTGCGGAGCGCCGCTAATAAGTAAGGCTCGGCTGTCTACGCGGGCGGACGGCCATTTTACGCTTTGCAATATCCGTTCCCAGGTTTCTGTAGCTGAAATTATAATGAATATAAAAGGAGAAAATATTGGTTATAGTTATTAGGTAAAAAGTTGTAAAAAGTGACTTGCGGGCGAGCTTACCGAAATGAAACCGCCAGAGTTCGTTGGTAGGATGTCCGTTAGTTTCTCCGCCAAAGATGTAAAGGTGTGCGCCCGCCCGTAGACCGGTATGGCCGCTACGTGCAGGCGGCGATAACTTAGCAGGGGTTCGCACTTGTGTCCACACTCGGGAAACTGAAATTGAAGAGAAAATAATACCTATCTTTCTATTTTTTTTAAACGCCACCCTTCCCCTTTATCTATTTGTATTGATAGTTCAGTAATTTATGAAATATACCATTAATAATAATTTGAAGGACTTTAACTTACTGGTATCGTAATGCCAGAGGTCGGCGCAGGCCCTCAGGTCGCATTGTCCACCGTGTATGTATAGCCGCGCCTCGTGCAGCGCTGCAGCGTGCCGGTGGCGCGCCGGGCCAACGGTTGACGTGCGCACCTGCTGCCAAGTTTCTGATTCTGAAATTGATATATGGATTGCAAACACTTATATGAGTTTCGACGTCTATAATACTATTGTAATACTTTATCGAAATTCTTCATACTTCCATTTTTTTTACATATTACAAACTACGACAATTACAACTTAATCAATTTGATGGAATTTTTAAGTTTTTAAACAGTCTTACCATAGTGGAAAGCCCACAGTTCATTCGTAGATCCTCTCAAGTCCTTATAGCCTCCGTAAATTAGCAAACAGTCCTTAAGTGCATGGGCAGAGTGACCACGACGGCCACGCGGGCTTGACCCGTTGCGAGCTTCGCGACTGCTGCGTCTCCGCAGCGTTGAATAGTTACTAGTTTGCCCCGCCAGTTTCCGCCATATTTTCAACTGAAAGTCATAAAAATGTATAATTCTTAAGGATTTAAATTTTTCATTTATACATGAAACTCTGTTGAAATTACCTCCGTGTCGTATATCCAAAGAGGGGTCTCATTAGAGAGGGCTCCAGCTTCGCCACCGAACACGTAGAGGCGACCTTCGTGTGCAGTGGCCGTATGCTCTTGTAGGGCGGGCGGCGGTTCGCCTCGCGCCTCTAGACGCTCCCAACGACCCGTTGCTAAAAATAAAAGAGAAAGCATAACTACATAACCTATATGATTAATTTTATAAAATATTTTCAAATTCTGATAGGGATTGAAAATATTATATAAAATTATAATTTAACTTTATCTTAATATAAAATTAAATCATTTTATATAAACTTTTTATGGCTTTCAATATTGTCTATTGCTTGCACATTCTACAGTTTCATTCATAAATATTATTATTAACGTTAACTTCTAAAACTCTCCAATGTAAAATAATCAGTAATAGAGAAGAAACTCATTTGTCTTCCGTTCATGTAGGCAGAGCACTTAACATAATTTAGTCTCAAAATAAAAGAAAATCACGTAACAAATTTTCAAACTCGAAGGCTCTCGAACAACGTAAACGTTCTTCAGTTAATTGTGAACGGCACAAAGAAGTGCTGACGTTGCTTAAGTGCCGCCACTCAGTTGAGATGCAACACTTGCAAGCATATTGACAACTTCGATTCGATGTTGATAGAACACATTTACTCTACATTTCTTGGCATTGATGACACGAAAAGAAAACACCTTTAACCAAGTATTTATTTTGGATGTAACATTTAAATGCTCTCTATTGTCTATTTATTCCCTTTTGTGTTTTAACAGCATATACT
Source organism: Pieris brassicae (assembly GCF_905147105.1). Taxonomy (NCBI): domain Eukaryota; kingdom Metazoa; phylum Arthropoda; class Insecta; order Lepidoptera; family Pieridae; genus Pieris; species Pieris brassicae. The sequence goes on along the minus strand of NC_059669.1, from coordinate 11,580,739 downwards.
TACGAATATGACTACTATTGTTACTAGGTGAATTATTCAATTAAAAAAAATATAGGAATATGCAAATCATGCTTATTATTGATCGTTGTAGCAAACTTACATAGGCAATATCTCCAGAAGTCTCTAAGAGGAACACAGCCGCCCGCCCCTCGTCCGCCCAGAATGTAGACATAACCGCCAAGGAGTGTCGCCGAGTGCTTCCCACGCGAACACGGTGCCGCTCGAGAGGCCTCTACACCGTTTTCGACCGACACCCACATTTTATCTGTAAGAATAGATGTATATAATTAAATTGATGGAATAATAGATAGTTTTTACAAAGAGAAGTAAGAAATAAAACCTAGTATTGTATAACATACGTACGTAGTTTTTAACTTGTGGGGATCAAAGGTACTTTAACAGACTTAAAAAGGTTGTAGCTCCATTGATTTATTATTTATCAAATTCTTAAGAAACGTGTTGACATCAAAGACTTGCAAAACGCATGATTCCCCTAAAAATCCCCTTTGCGATGTAAAGTGTAAAAATACGCCATATGTAGGAAATGAAATGGACCGGCTTCCCTCAGGGCTCCTCATCGGACCCTTCTTCCTTTACAACAACTAAAACTCATGGACTATTATCGTTCCTACTTTCAATGAGGGTTGTTGTGTATCGCTTACAACATTGGTTAATCGTAAATCTGTAAATATTGGTTAATCAAAAATAAATATTGCAAGGCAAGTTAGAACAACGGGATTAGGGGTTGGGCCGGTCGCAGATTAATTATATACATACTTCATCATTTCGACAAGAAGACCTAATGATTTTCTACAATGAAATATATAAGGTAAGGTAAGTTTGTTTATATGCCATTTTCAAGAACCGACTGACTAAAGAGACGAAAAAGAAGGTGGAGATAATACAGTGCACTTTCACAAACTACAAGTTTTACAAGGAATTTAGGAGCAGTAAAAACTAAATTGATAAATCACCTTCCTAGATACCTAAGGGAACTTTTCTCTTACACGTGGATCGTGCCAACTTTCTAAGAACAAATAAATTCTAAGTATTTAGGACCTAACAGATTTATTTATTTCTAACACCCCACAAATAACTTACTACGTAGGTATCTTTCTATAGGTTCACGTTCACTTTGAGGATCGCCGAAAGAATGTTTAAAAATAAATACTATCGTCCAAGTCAAAGTGAATACAGAACCCGCAATATTTGATCAACAAAACCTTGACAGTAATGAACCCTTTAGAGAGACCCTCACGGCTGCGGTCCCACCGGCGCTTATTGACAGAGTCGCGCATCAAAAATACAACGAGATTCTGTTTTGTTTAGGGCCAGAAGTTTCTTCTAAAAGTATTTTTTACATTCAGTAGGTACAATGTTGTAAACAAGATTATCGATCATCAAAGCTTTGCTGAGTGATTTCAACTTTAAAGGTACAATGCGCTGTGAACAAGTTCAACGTTGTATTTTATGTTAACGTCTTGCACAATGTTAATATTGAACACAGAAGAGCTCACTAGGGGACGTCGAGGGCGTAGGAACAAATTGGATTTAGGTCCCACCATGGCGTCTGGTCTGAAGCGGACTTATTGTATGCTAATGCATAAATAACGCCCTACGAATTTACCAAATCTCTTATGCTTTAGAATCAGTTTTCTGAAAATGTACCTTATTTTCGTTAATAATTAGAATTTTTTGTTAGTGCTATTTCGATGTCATTGTTGCAGCAAAAATTTACGATTTTATTCCCATATATCCAATGATCGTTTTAAATAGAGCCTTAGGTAGCCATTTGAGTTTCGGAAGTGTGCTTCGACCAAGTCCGCGGCATGGATTCACAACTAAAGCCTCTAAGCCACTGATTGGAAAGATCATTCTGCCCTGGACATTTTCACACCCTACCTTTTATAAATAGGGATGAAAATGAAAACTTTCAGCCAATAAGGGTGGGTCCAACCAGACGATAATAATTTGCAATGATTGCATTGATTCATAACAGATAAATACGTATGGTGAAAGATAGCAGTTCAATTTATAATCCTACCACTAATTTAAATGCTCCTTAAGAAGGAAGGTGTCTGATCGGAGCGTGAGTAAATTACTGCAGTTTTTATTTAATAACACATTTAAATAACGCATGGGGAATCTATTTTAGTACTTTACGTTTTAAACTATGATTTCAACTATTACCTAAAGTTAAGCGAACCATTAGACAATGCAGCGGTGTGTATGCGCCTTAAAATACATAATAGTGAAATTATCTCTCCCCTTGAGGGTAACGACCCTCAGCGCAACTGTCGGTGTGTCAGGACAAGGCCGATATTTACGATACAATTTGGCGCGTTGTCTCAAACACCGGTTATTAGTTAGCAGCCCTCATTGACAGGGACTTGTCTGCTTATTGGGACAATTGGGGGTTTTTGGTGTGTACTTTACGATTTAATAAGTTAAAGTAGTTACATAATAATAACAATAATAATAACATTATAATAGGCAATGGCCTAAGTATTTAGTAAATTAAGATTTATAAGCATCGTAAGCTATTCCATTTTGATGACTAATAAACCTTCCTTTATTAGAGTAGAAGATGTTTCAAAGTAAGTACAAAATGGTATATTTATCGATATTACAGATAAAATTTCGTATCGCTGTAGAAAGGCGCTTTATTTTAATGATGTTTTGACTGCAAAACGGCAAACCAGCGAGCATACTCGTCAAAAGTCAGTGAAAAGCGGGCTTCAGATTTCAATTTAGTTTGAGTTGGCTTCGTTGCACAATGCACATTTACTTACAAACGTAGTAAATATATCCGTATACTTGCTTAAAGTACTAATTATTTTGTTCCATACAAATTATGCAAACATGGGAGTAAAAGTAATTTTTACAGTTTACCGAACATTGCAATTGCATTTTGTTTATATTCACTTTCAGACTCTGACTTCAAAGGCAATATAAAAGAAGAGGCATACAAAAAGTCGTGCAGTACTATTTCACATGATCTCTAGAGAATGTAAAACGTAAACAATGCGCAGTGCAATCTGTGCAAGCCTTAGGCATTTCCAGCTTGCTATTGTGCAGCTGCGAACTTTGCCTAAACGGGGCGGGCCTTGCAGGAACAATATTTTTGTCACAGCTATAGCTTAGAAATCGTTCACATACCTAGCTCATACATGTTTACGGTCGATAACCTTGCCTTTCCTTCGCCCTGTGGCATTTTTAAACAGTTTTTTCGTATGTCGGTCGACATCCAACCGTTTGATTTTAAACAATATTTTTTCCAAATTGAATTGTAAATCCAACCAAACTTCGTATACATTATATTTCTTATACGAGTACCTATTGTATAGTGTTATTATTATTTAACTGGTTGCGAAGTGTGGTGGTAAGAGAAACCGATGACAGTAGGTTTGTAATCATCAGATTAAAATACTTCGTCATTCAAATTTATTATAAGAGATTTAGATAAATAAAAAAAAATTGTGGGATAAAAAAAATGTAACTGGCATATTTTTTTTCATATTTCTATTCGTCCTTCTTAGTACACACTAGTGTTTCCCAACGTGGGGCCCACGCCCCACAGGGGGCAATTGAGATCAGCTGGATATAACACAACGTGGACGTTTGAGGCTCTATGCAGCAAGCATCAAACGCAAAGATCTCACTAAATTAATATAAAAAATCTTTATTAAAATTATTTAGAAATTGAATTTTAGTTTTTCTTTTTGAAAATTTACTAACTGTGATTTCTTTCTATAATATAAAAAAATATGTATGATACATATGGGCATAAGAATTTTAGAAAGGCTAAGGTGGGGCATGCTTTAAACAACGTTGGGAACACTGCACGAGAGCATGTACATAATGTATCGACAGCAATCAAATCGTTAAGCAGTTAATTATGTCTCCCAGCGGAGTGGCCGACCGGGGGCGGATAAGCGACGGAACGAGATCAAAACAGCCTCTCACCCCTCCTCACACCACTGAACCCCAGGAGGTGTAATCATTCAACGGAGCCGATGCTACCATAACTCACTATTCAAAACAAATATAGAAATACTAATGCAATATTTTGTATTGAATTAGTATTTCCGTATATGTTTGACAGACATGTCGGCTTTGTTAAAAAATATGGATAGATAACACTCAATTCTGAAGGAATACGTCTTTTGTAATATTTTACAATTTTTGATGAAGTAGATAACTGTTCAAGCTTAATATTTAGGATTAGCTGAACGGTGATTATAATACAACCAACTAAACTCGCATCCTTAGTAATAGTATTGTGCCGGTTTGCGTGTACTTCGCCTGAGTTCAAATTGATATGATTTGTCTTAAGTTATCATAAAATCCAGGAGCTAAACCAGTGTAGCTTTATTTATTGTTCAACAACGCCCTACTTTTTGTAAATCACTCGTGTGGAACAAACGACCCGCTATTTAAGCCACTTCGGTTTTGGCGGTAAACATAAATTCACCTAACTATGATTTTCATTATGAAAATAAATTATAACTTTTGACCGAGGAAAGCCTTTAGAGATATTATGCAACTGTGCCTATAGCAATATACAAAAATAAATAAATGTGGGTAGACTCCAGTGGTCTCCATTAAGTATTCGAGAATGTATAGATATATTAGATACTATAAAATTAAGGTAAACAATACATCGTAATTTTTTATAAAATACATAATCACAAAAAGTAATTATAATTAGAATTAGCTGAACGGATGTTCGTAACATTCATGAAAACCTGTAACCCTACGCAGTTCATCGCAAGCAATTGCTCGACTACTTAACGAATGGAATAAAAACATCCTTACCTATATTTTCGCATCTGTTTAGTCTAATTAAGGCTTAGGTTCATTTGGCGCATTCACTTAACACAAATTGTAATATTAAAACAGGACCTAATAGGTTATTTCATAGATTTTGTTTACAGGCTTGTAGTCCATTGAACTATTGCGTAAAACGCGCGACGCAGCGATCCTCTCAGAAGTCAGATTTGTACTGGGGTCTGGGGTTGAAACGTGAAGGGTGGGTGCATGGCGGGGACGGGGTGCGTTCGGAAATTCAGATTTCGGGGTGGAAAATCTACCTTGTTAGAATGCCTCGCAATGAAATTGTACCGCACGTTCTCTGGCTCTTTATGATGAGGTTAAGTATTACGACTAAATATAATATAGCAATGGCTAAACTATGCATAGTATAAGAAATTAAGTCGGCAATAATAATAGTATACGGTGTAGTAGTACGACGCTCCAGTGCAATTATAAAACTAAAGATTATTAATTAAAATATGATACATATTTTTTAAGCGTTCAGTTTTAAAATGTTGTTCAGTGTCGCCCTATCAGATCCTTAAATTATTTTGCAAATTCTAATACATACTTATACTATAAATTTCATTGATCGAACAAAACACAAGATTAGTTTGCGTGCCAGTTACGATATATGGTTCGGTACCAATAAATTTATTTGCATAAGTAAAGCTCAAAAGATGACATAAGATGTAGCCTAATTATATTTAGATAAGAATAACTATAAGAATAGAGGTCATGTCGCAAGGATCTGGAAACATTATATAATGTTTTAAAATAAGGTCAACCTCGGTCGGCGAACTGGCTTGGCTGACATTCCTTTGTTTTACACTAAAGGAACAATTAATTGGTAGTTGTAACTGCATGCAATATTATACCCACTTTAAATTTGTGTCGCCAAATAGGTTATATTTATATGTTATATATTTGGTAAAGAGAGTCCTTATAAGTATAATTTATATATTAACTCCATTTAAACTAGGCAAGTATTGATGAGATCCAGAATCTGGACTGAGCGTGAGCGTGTACCAATTTTTACTGATTACTCATCTGTTTCCTAGTAAAAATAGGTGTTATCTAATTTAAATACATCATCGGTAACTTCGCAAAATTGTGTTTTCGTTGCAAGGTTTCTATTTTTATTTGTCTAATGTTGCGAATATCATTAGTCTCGACGCTGAAAAATACCTTGAACCGACGAACTATTGAGACTTTTAATTCTAATCTTGATTTAATATTATAATATCTTCTTCTGTAATCTTTATTTTCAGTTATTTAGTTTTAGGATTTTCTAAATAGGTAAGAACTATTTCAACAATTTTTTATCGCCAACGACACAAGATTTTTAACTACATTTATTTTGTTTTTAACCTTATATTTTACAATTTACTATAAATAGTTTAATTATTCAATTAACAAGCAATCAATCAATTAAAAACATTACTCGACAATGTTATAATAATGACGCAGACGAATAATTATAGCCTGTGATAGATTTATTTAAACTATATTATCTCAATAGCTGTCAGTTTTTCCCTTTCAGTTCAAGCCCACAGACGGTGACATATTCAACTATAGTTTCTTTTGATAGTTGACAGATGATGGGGAATATTTTGAAATTTCATAAAATTAAGGAAAATCAAAACTCAATAGTCTGTATATAATTACCGACTGTAAATTGTGATTACAAATTAGAAAGATTAAGGTCTAAGACAACTCACCGTAAAAACGTATCCATCCAGGGCATGTTGTGTTCCTCAGTTACCAAGCGATGAGGTAATTACAAATAGTTATTTATTTGCATCACTTGTAATAACTTGGAGGAGAAGCGATGGCGAAGATGCGCTTTTACTGGTCGTATATATACACTATATTGTTTGACGTATTACAGATAATTACTGTTGATGAGCGACTCTCGCTCTGCTTGGAGATCTCAGATTCATCATGACGCGAGCCGGACCGCCTAGTGAAAATCTTCCGACTGTAAGTAAACTCGGCAAATCGACGATTCTTCTGATTAATTTAAACGGAATTACCCAACTTATTTTATAACCAACGTATTATTTGAATTTATAGTTTCGTTTTATTATGATAATTCTTCCTTCATGTAATTTGCGCACAGGATAAACCTTATATAAAGAAGGTTCAAGTAGAAAAGATAATAATTATGCAACTCAAAATTTGTTAAATGATCTTTTGGCTATTTTAAGTTTTTAAATTATTTATTTGGGGCTTAAAATAATAATTTGCAATTTTTTTTGATTTCCTTACAGATTTAGATTGTCAGATGACTATATTCAGGGACAGTGATAGTGTATGTTTGTTTCTGTTTTTCTTGTGTACCTCAATGTAATATATTTGCATGTTTATGCCAAACATCTGGTTGTAACTAGGACTTCTTTTTTAGGTCTTGGCATGGTGTTTTTATGACCTTGGGAATTTCCCCTAAAATATATAAAATTAGAAAATAAATATGTATATCAAAATTATGGAAATAACTGTTGTATATCCCTGTGTATGAAATTTCAGTGGCCTTTCCATATTTAGCTTTTAATCAATAATACACATAATTTTTCAGGTAAAGTTAGTTGTTGTTGGCGATGGTGGTGTTGGCAAGAGTGCAATCACAATTCAATTCTTTCAAAAACTATTTGTAACAGACTATGATCCCACCATTGAGGATTCATATATACAACATACGGAGGTGGATGGACAGTGGTGCATACTTGATGGTGAGTTTGAAGTTTAAATATTACAAAATTAAGTTAGCAACTGTCTGTTTTGTTATTGCCATCATTCTATAATCATATCACCAAAAAATGGAAAATAGTTCACTGTAATTGTTATTTTTTTAATTAGAAAAAGAGAGAAAGTATAAGTACTATTCTTTAACTGTATAATATAAACCTGAAGAGTATATGTTTAATCTAATCTAATTCTCATTACTAGTAACTAGATCTTGGAATCTTTTCCATATTAGGTATTCTCTTTCTATCCCCTAGTTTCTGTATTCTGTAGAATGGTGTTTAACATCAATTTTTTATGAATGTAAGTAGCATATTCACTTAATATTTCAGTACTGGACACAGCTGGTCAAGAAGAGTTTAGTGCTATGCGGGAACAGTATATGAGAAAAGGAGATGGTTTCCTGCTGGTATATTCTGTGACTGACAAGCAGAGCTTTGAAAACATCCGTCATTTCCATACCCAGATCCTCAGAGTTAAGGACAGGGAGACATATCCAATGCTCATTGCTGCAAATAAGGTAGTTTGGAACTTAAATCTTATAAATATTACTTATCATATTCATATCCATCTTATCATATTTTTTCAAAAATGGTTAATCTATATATTGGTCTATGCTAGGTGGATTTAGTCCATTCGCGTGTAGTGAGCGAAGAGGCAGGTCGCGATATGGCAAGACATCTCAACGCGCCCTACATCGAAACCAGCGCTAAAGAGCCGCCACTTAACATTGATGCTGCATTCCATGAGGTATATTATATTACTTTATTTAGGTTTTATAGGAAGGATTTTCTAAAAGTCATGACTCTAAACTTTTCGTATCACCATTTAAAAATTTGCCCATGTTTGTGTGTTGATATGAAACAATGTCATTTATATCAGATATACCTAACACACAGTAGGTATCTTTTGGCACTCTATTATAATCTTTATAAAGCTAACATACACATATGTTAAGGAATAAGTTGAATATATATGAATTAGTATGAAATGTCCTATTGAAGATTTGAAATTGGCTTCAGCTCGTCCGTATCATCCGGAACCATCCGCAGCAGGAGGAGAAACAACGTCGCCGAAGGAAGTTTTTTACTAAATGCCAAATACTTTAGTCTATACATACCTGTCTTAAGACAAGAACCAAAGATACCATGAAATTATTTATTTGAAATGAATATGATTGTCCTAAAACATGTTCCAAATGCGATATGTATTGCTATTTGCTGTTAAAGTGAATATTCTTTATTTTAGCCATACATTTATCAAATTATAGTCGAAACAACGTGGAAGATTATTTCAATGACTTAAGTGTAACTTACAGTATTGACTATTGATTTCTATGTATAAAGATTTATATCCAAAGAATATATGCTAAAGAAAAGTTATTGTGGCTTGTTAAATGTTATATATTTTCTATTCAACTTAACATAACTGTTAAGCCACAGAGGCGCCTCGAACACTCGCTCATAGAATATATTAGATCTGATAATGTAAAAGTGCTTAAAACATAAACTATATTTTCATAGAAATAAGTAATGTTGAAACTAAAATACACACCGAGAGCCTAAAACTACCCCATTACGCATAAGATGCACAGATGTCGCCATGTTTATGTATTCCTAGACATTAAGGACGACGTGACCATTGTCACGCTGACATTACCGTCTTAACGCATATTAAGTCAATATGTCAAATTATTTCGACACATTGAGTATGCATATGGTGATTAGTGACGCACAAATATATTTTCGCAATTATGATCGAATGATTACTGAAGCATTTTGTTTATGCACTGTGTTTGTAGCTACACAGACAAATCACTAGATGGCGCTGTGAGAAATAATGTTATAACGAGCTTTGACTTACAAGAACTTCAACATCTTTAGGAACCTTGGGCACACTGACGCCTTCAATGTTGATTTGTGTTTTGTCTAGTCTAGAGAAAATACCAAAGCATTTATATAAATAGATTGAGTCCTGCTCTTTCTTATTGTTTACGAGATCAATTGTTGTGTGTTAGCATTCTATATATACTTTTGTTTTATTGTTGTCCCATCTATGTTATGAAATATATTTTTCTCCATTTATTTTTTTATTTCTTTAAAAAGAATACCTCGAGAATCGATGCGCACGCTCTTTTCTCTTGTTTATTTACGGTAGTGGATGCATACTTGCATAATTTTCAAATGTTATAAATGAATAAAAACTGGCTATATTTAATGACGTAATGTCTCGTGACCTAATTTGAATTTTAGTAATTTTAAAACAGCATAGATGCGGAAGTAACATTGTAGCGACACCTACAGTCCTAGAATCACTGCGGTGAAGCCACACCCTAGCTCGCGATATCAGTCTTTCCGACCGCTGAGCATATATTGGCATTTGAGCTGGAACAGACCATCCTTTCTCCACAATATCATCATTTAGATAACACCGGCGAAGGCCTTTTACCTACTCCCGCATTCGAGATTGAAAGAGCCATTAGTTGTATATGCGAAAGTAATTACTCCCAAGAGAATAAAGCGAAACGACGCTCGGATTTAAGCTAGGTGAAAGGCACACAAACTGGGTCGTAGCAAGGACTTAATGAGAAACTGCTACAGAGACTTAATAAACCTTACTTTAGTTTTACTCGGAATCTCCGTTTCTTCGGGTATATTACGACACTGACATAATCGGTGAATACCATAACATTCAATGGAGGGTAGGGGGCGGAGTTATTAGACAATGATTAGAATATGCCTAAGTATGTGTTAATGAAATAAAGTCGGTGAAACTTCGAAATTCACGCAAAGGACCTTTCTTATTTACAAGTCTTTGAGGAAATAAGTCTCAACCTATTGTTCAAAGACGGATTACATCCATTACGACTTAAAAGAAATGGAACTGAATTTGCTGTTAAATGTATTAGTTCTAAGTTAGTCGTACTGTTTGTGTGATTGAGAAAATATACAGAATGAACTGTTTCCCTGATGTTTTCAATTACATAATTCCACCAATCCAACCGACCCCCCAACGACCATTATTGTGACCACGCACGCTGGTAAGCAAAATAAAAATCGTCTAAAAAAAATTAAAATTTCGAATTATGTAAATAATTATAAGTTTTTAACCCTTAAATGGACGATTTTTTTTTTACGTTTTAAAAAAATATATTTGTGTAATAGACATGTATTACTGTCTAGGAAAAATGAGTAAAAAAATCTAGACATGAATTTACTATTTTTTTTTTGCAATAATGTGAGTGTTGTTTATAAACTACATTGCGCATTCAATGACATTTTGCAAGTATGGGTAAAATAAGAGTGGATATTGTTTTTGAAATGTGTTTATTTATTCTAAATTATGATATTTATAAAAACAATTGCTTTTTTTCGTATCACATAAAGATACACGACATTTTTGGCACATTTTGAACGTAAATCCTGAACATTTCGGGAATTTGCACCTCTGCTGCTTATCCAGCCAAACTGCCCAATGACATGTCTGATCCAATCTGACGTCTTTCAAAGGAATTGCTTGAGCTGGTCCTCGGAACTTCTTCATTACAAGTTCTCTTTGTATTGTGCTCCCACTAGGTCGACCACGTTTAGCGCCATTTGCAGGTAGACCCAATTTGCAGAGGGTTTCGGCAAGTTCTAGTCTAAATGTACCCAAATTGAGAAGTTGATCATTTCCTTTTATATTATTTACCTTCTTGAACATAACCCATGAATTTATAACTGCGAGGTCCAGGAAATGATAAAATAAGCGCATGGTCCACTTGCGGCTCTTTATTGTGATGTGATAACGACCTATAAATGAATCTAATAAGTCCACGCCCCCCATGTGAGCATTGTACTCCTTGATGACTTTGGGGCATGGAATAGCAACTCTCTCTTTCTTCGATTTATCAAAGCGCGTGACTGTGGTTGCTGGTTCTGCTCCTACGTAAGTGGAAAGAAGGTTAACGGGCTTGTTATCTTTCCACACAACAGCACTTACGTCAATATCATCCACAGTCGCCACGTTTTCCTCATAGAATCCTCTGGGTACGTTCTTTTTCATTATAGTGTTTTTGTCAGGCAATTTGCAGTTTCTCAATCGGTTTACTCTTACTGTTCCCAGTGAGAAAATTCCTTCCTTAGCTAAATAGGTGACGAGAGGCACAGAAGTATAGAAGTTGTCGAAGTATATAATGTGATTCACATTGCGTGGTACCATTCTAGTTAACCTGACGACTGTATTTCCAGACTCTCCCAAATCTGGCTCACCAGGTAAGATGTTATTTTTGGAGCCGCCTCCACTGTAAACCTCAAATCTATGAGCATATCCTTGTAGACTGCAGATGAGATATAATTTGAACCCCCACTTGTGGGGTTTATTGGGCATGTATTGTTTTATGTAATGGCTCATTTTGGTTGCACACATCTGCTCGTCTATGGAAAGCCTTTGGTCTAAGGGAACCTTTCCAAACTGGCAGTTGAGCATTTCCTCAAGAGGTCTTATTTTGAATAGCCTGTCATAGTCTGGATGATCTTTGGGTAAGCATAGCGTATTGTCGGCAAAATGGAGAGTGGATCTTATTTTTTCAAATTTTTTTAACGGCATCGTATTTTTTATGTGATCATAACCAAATTTATCACTCCAGTAAGCCCTGGTGTTTGGAAATTTTATGACTGAGGTGTAAATCAGAATGCCTAGGAATTTATTTAGGATATTTTCATTTATAATTTCAGGATTGGATATTTGTTTCTGGGCCGCGTATAAGTTACTTTGTTCTACAATTTGCTTTTTTAGATCTGATGTAAAATAAAATGAAAAAAATCATACGGCGTGTTACAAGACATCAATGCTTCCGTTATCTGAGTTTCTCCCCTAAAAATAAGGCTGTCTTCAGCAGTAACAAGATTCCGTTTTCGCCAAACCAGAGGTCGCTTATAAATCCCTTGTGATCTACTCTGGGGTACTGCTTCTCCGGCTTCCAAAATAGGAGGGTCTGGCATATTTTGATCGTTGTCAATTACGAGAGGAGGATCAGCATCCACTTTATCAGACTGGGCATTCTCACCTTCATCACTATTTTCAAGGTCCCGAAGAACATCTCGAGCTGTTTGATAATAGTGACCTTCATCCTCTACTTCGGAGTCCGAGCCGTCTAAGCCATCTTCTGAATCTTCAAGAGTTTCTAAATACTTTGTAATTTCGCTTTCTAGTAATCGCGGCATGCTGAAAAGCAAAATAAAAACCCTTCACCAAACATGCATTTATTTAGCAGGCAATGCGCATTGTAGTTTTCCTACAACATACCAGATTTCGCGTAATTCGACAGTAGCATCAAGTAATTTTCAATGTTTTACAACATGAACATGTAATTGAAGATATAATCAAGCAAATAAAAATATGTTATATACTTACATTATATTTTATCAAAGTCCGAACACAGCTTCAAAACTTAGTTTCGCGCCACTAGAAAAGTTTTCTTCAAAGTGACATTTAACATTCATTTATTTTTAATGCATAAAAATATTGGATAGTGCCAACATTAAAAAAAGTACAAAATTCGTTCAGAAATAAGAACTAGTTGTCAAAATTAACAAAAAAATAAAATAAAGATAATTTTATCTGTGATGTTTAGTATGTTGTTTAAAAACAACATTGTCCATTTAAGGGTTAATAATAATACACAGCTTCAATCCGTGTTTTTCTTAATCATTATTGCTATAACACAACCAAAGGTGTTATTAAACCCGTTTCAATAACATTTGTATATTTTTAAACTTTGACGGTCATTTTGACAATTTAATCGAAATAGATTTACAATTTGGCGTATTATGTTTCATATTTTGAAGACGCTTAAATAACGTCAATAATTAGGAAACTTAACGAAGCATCGATAAAACCGATAATTATTTTTCTTTATATTTCTAAACGCATTAAACTGCCCCAGTGTTAATAAAAAACAAAACAATTCTTTGAATTATATAATTATTGGCGTCTCGTTGCCAAGATGTAATAAAATCCTAAAACGGTTTTTACATCATACAATTAGTATTCCAGCTCTAATCAAGTAGTTTCAAGAGCCACATCTGGCATTCGATCGAACCACACATGACGATGAACAGTATGCTTAGTGTATATGGGCGCAAATAAATATACAATTATTATATTGTTACAAAAATACTAATAATATTTAATTTGATAGTCTGTAGGAGTTTCATAGTATTTTTTTTACAATATTTTTTTATTTATTTTCTCCCATATAACATTTACGACGATAAATAAGATTACAGTTGAGAAGGTATTGGGAGAAATTGGGGGCAAACTAATTTAACTTTTTAAATAAGGAAACAAAAACAAAACAAAGCAGTCAACTAGTTAGATGTTAGTATAAATAAAGTTTTATGGGTGTATGTTAGGGTGTGTGTATGTGGGTGTGATAGTGGGAGAGGGTATGTACGCGTGTGTGACTGAGTGTTAGAAGGGTGTGTGTAGGTATGTGTCAGGCACACGCCTGAGAAGATATGTGAAAATTATTTTAATACATCTAGCAGATTTTCCGTTTGGTCATAGTTCAAAGTAAATAAAAATGTATGAACTAATTGCTTCACACATTTTTTAGTTTTGGGATATATATTCAGAGCTTTGTTAAGTTTGTTATACAAGTCACAGCCCAGAAAAGAGAACGATCGCTGAGAAAAAGATGTTTTTGTGGGGCGTGTCTTATCTCGGAGTGACAAAACTAAATTTTTGTGAAAAAGGAGTAAAAACTTCAGCCAAAGTATCAAGATACAATCTTGGATCATGTTGTGAAACCTTTGAGCAATAAATAAAATATACCTTGGACTTTCCAGCAGGATTCACACGTCACGAACTTTTTCGTTTACCCAAGACCATGATCGGTTCTAGAGGAGATGGCCTGCTCATAAGGACACGGCGACATTGAGTCTCTTAAAAAATCTTTGGTGCAAGCAGTGGCAAAATTTCACTTAGAAACAGAGCGTAAATCCATAGATTTCTGGCCAAAGAGATTAAAGGCCTGTATAAAAGCCAAAGTTGGCCGTTTTGAATAGAATATTGTTTTCTTTATTGCTGAGACGTAAATAAATATGATCGTATAAATTTTAATAATATTACATTACTTCATTAAAGAAAATTTATTTTAATTTGTAACATAACTATGGACTAGGTAAATAAGAAAACCCTTCATCGATCAATTACAAACAATTTATCTTTTTGTGAGTTGTATATATACAAGAACGTACACAGTTTTTTATAATTTTAGAAACTAAAAAGTAGTTACGTTACTCAATTGTTATCGTATTGAGAGTGGGTGTAATGCTATGTAGAGTATATCATTGCATGGAAGACAAGCTAAACTAACCAAAGCTGGGAGTTCATCGTTAAATCGAGGGAGAAGGAATCACATAGAGTTTACAATGTACATACAAATTTCCTTTAGCAATCGACGTTTCAGTCAAATTGTGTACCGATAGGTCAGTAGAGGCGTATCTTTTAATATTAACGCATAATTAATTCACAATTTTCTTATTAATATTTATTCGTAAAACATTTATTTTCCTCAATTCCTTCTTAAGATTTTCGTTGAAAACTCGTAGCGCTTGGATGTTAAATAATTAATTTCCTCGCCTTTTCAACTATTTATAAGTTATGCTTAGTGAAAATTCCATCATACGTGATTATTATATTTTCAAATGTTTATGAATTAACAAACATTGCTTTACTTTGCGTTACTTATGTTTAAGGACATAATTTTGTTACTGTTTTGGAAAATACCTGACTTATAGTTAAATGATAATATTAAGTGAATGCTTTCTCGTATTTTATTTATTTATTACTTTTAAGTTTAATCCGCCCATTACATTGAAAAATAATAATAATATTTATTTAGCGACTGCTGAACATATGGCCAACGATTAGAGTCTTTACTAGAAACGATAAATATCGTCCTCGTCTTTCGTCGTCGTTCTGACACACGGAAGCTTACCTAGCGCTAAAACTCTAATTTTATCTTGGAGTGTTAGAGAAACGTACTCCGACGCTACGCTGCTACGCGTTACGGTTGACTAATGCTACGCGCAATTATTCTCTAGTACTTTTTATAATTTGTTATATATATTTTAATTTACGATCTTATATTTTATGCTTCGGGGCCTTTTATTATACTATACTTTTCTCATAAACCTTTCAAAACGATCAAATAAAAGCAATAATCTTGTGTTATTTACGAGTGTACTGTAGAAGTTTATAATCTTTTGTGTAAATAAGCGTACGTGGTCCTCTGTTATAGTGTTATGCTAATGTTTGTGTATGCTATACAAACGAGCGTATCAAAACTTCTCCTACTTAGAGGAAATTTGTCGCAAAAGGGCTTCTTTGGAACTTCGGCTATTGTTACAACATACTCCTGACTGCAATATTAAATGTAAAACTGTGTTAATTATGGTATATATTGGATTATTGCAGTCGAATGATTTATAGAAAAGCCTATAACCTAGTCTTGCCATAAATACTAAAACAATGTAAAAAATATTTTTTTATTGCAAATAACATTTATTACTTTTACTGTGTATTAGCACATAAATATAAAACAATTTAAAATACAAAATGCTTATTCGAGGTGGTTTCCATTTGCTGCAATACAGTCCTTTAAACGTTAAGGCCAGGTTTCAATATAAGGACGCACTCTTTTCATGGGAAAATTCTTCACTGCCAATCGTATGGATTGTGTAAAGGACTTCAAATTATCATGGCGTTTAAAGCAAGCCGTACTCTCTAAAACTGACTACAAATCATAATCCAGTAGATGCGGCGGAGGCGGAGAAGATGAAGTTCGAAACGTTCGTTTCCAATAAAGACTGCGTAGACCGAGCTTTATGACCCGATGCCGAGTCTTGCTGGAAGGACCATTATTGGTTATTAAACATGGTGTTAAGGGGGTTCACTACCTTCTCAAGAATGGTATCTTGATGTTTTGATACCTTTTTCATAAAAGTATGGCTTCCTTCATAGCCAATAGCTAACCAAACCATCACTGAAGTCGGATAGTGCCCACGTTGCACTCTGTCGACTAATTGGAACGATTCCTTAGAGCTTTGAGCATAAATATAGTCATATTGTTTGTTAAAATGTTGCTCAATTGTAAAAAAATCTAATCTGGAATCAAAAAAATTCTGTGACCTTCCTTTGCGTACCGCTTCAGTAGTTGTTTTGGTTTTACCGCCCTATTCCTTTTAAATTATTAATAAATGACTAGTAAAACTCTTATAGGCTACAGGTCCTAAGTCATCTTTTAAAATACGCGACATGGTTCTAGGTGTTATCTTCATCTCCCGAGATAAAACCTGTTGCTTTCGGACATTCTGCCAAAATTGTTCTTCGAATTCTTTTCCTTACTGCTTTGACCACATTTTTCGTACAAACACAATGTGAGCGGCCAGATCTTTCCTGTCACAAACAGAGGAGGTCTCGTTGTACCTATTTATAACCTGGTACACAAACATTTTACTAATACCAAACGTATGGAGAGTTTTGAAAATTACATTTGGCTCCATACCTACTTTGTGTAATACAATTACAGCGATTCCGTTTTCTATGTATGTCTATACACCATCCATTTTAGTATCCTAAAATATTGTACAATGTATTGGCGCTAAAACGAGAAAACACAATGAACAACCATATAAAAATGACAGATTCTAAATTCAAATGTAATATGTTGTTAATTTTCAATTGTAACAGTATTTATGGCCATACTAAGTATATACATTGGGTATGAGTTTCAATGGTTTATGTGGAGTATTATAATAAATCATGTTAACCCGCATCTGGTCGCAATAATATCGTTATGATGATCGAACGGACCTTCTACGTCACAAAACTGATTTATGGGCGCCTCTATACATATTACGCTGGCAATTTTGTAGGCAACGGGCACTTAAAAATTTTCAGTAGGTATTTGTTATGGCAACTAAATAAAACCAGAAAATGTATAAGCTGTTTTTTTTTAGTTTCTACAGTTTTGTATCTATGCCTTGTTTGAGAATCAAATTAATTAGAACGCGACTTGAAAATATAATATTGTCACTCCTTTTTTTGCTCGCCTCATTTCTTTTGTGTTCTTTCAGAAATCGCCATTTTAATTCTTTTTCATCTGTTAAATATTCTGATATATAATATATAGCTAATGTTCGCGCTAAATCGATTATTGGATTCCTTTTTTTATTATACTGACACGCTATATAGCTTCCGTATACCCAGGCCCACACATCTTTTTTGGTCCTTCTCGAGCCGTATATGTATCATATCTCTTAGTAAGGCATATTTATTTTTCGTATCTTCTTTAACGTATTTTAGGTTCGTTAAGTTAAATTGCTGGTGGGTATTTTCTTACCTGCATAACGACAACTTTAATATATATATTT
Source organism: Pieris brassicae (assembly GCF_905147105.1). Taxonomy (NCBI): domain Eukaryota; kingdom Metazoa; phylum Arthropoda; class Insecta; order Lepidoptera; family Pieridae; genus Pieris; species Pieris brassicae. Next base: position 11,562,758 of record NC_059669.1, on the reverse strand, counting down.
TTTAAATGTTATATGTATTTATAAATCTATTATCCGTATTTCGTATCCCGTACTTACGTATTTAGATAGATTGTGCCTGATTTGGTGAGAATGATCATGCGTAATTAATACCTACCTACATCACTTTTTTTCTAAAAATTGTTTCAAAGTTAACGTTAGTAATAAATCTGTTTATCGTTGAATTTAATCGTATTGTTGATATTTCATTTTATTTTAATATTTTTATAATGTTAATTTTGGAATAATAATTAAATATTTGTAGATAACATAGATAAAAGAACAAGAACAAAGGCCGGTGAATGTTCTCCAAACGAGTTGGAACATGTTCCAAGTTCCATATTATTATTGCAAGCACGACAAAATTCGTATTTTTCTAAGATTCAATCATTATATGATTTGACGTTAAACCTTAATAGTATGGAAGACGAAAAAAATTTCCAAACCAAAACGTCTAATATTCAAGCACTTTGTACTGAATTTAATGACTTAGTATCTCAATTAAATATTGAGCAAATGAAGCATAATCCTCAATTCACTCCTTCTTTTCACACATGGTAGTCCTTTCAGGACCTGTACGCAACCATACAGGCTAAGCTACAGCAAATTAAAAGTACTACAGTTGAGGAGAAATTAGATCATCCAAAGTTAAAATTGCCTCCAATTAAATTACCAGAATTTAATGGTGACCCAAATAATTGGACTTCATTCTACGAAGCCTATAACCATTTAGTGCACAACAATAGGGAAATTTCAAATTCCGAAAAGGTGTTCTATCTTTGTGGGCAACTAACGGTTTAAATAGTTTTCTTGATAATTTTGTTACATCAAACGCAGCTTTTGAAAAACTAGAAATACCTAACAAATTGGATTTTTGGTTTTATTTTTGGCATTTAAAAAATTAGACAACGAAACAATTATTTCATTTGAGAATTCCTTTAGAAAAGAAAAAATACCCTGTTATAAGCAAATATTTTTTTTAAGGGAACAGTGCAAAGTTTTGGTACGAAAAAAATCTATTATGATAAAACCGGCTAATAATAAATATTCTAAAAGCGTAAAATCTTTTGTAACTTCTAATTCTGTTCAAACTAATTCAAAATGTCCTTTATGTAATAGTAAAATTCATGATCAGTTATACAATTGTCCTGATTTCTAAAATTAAATGCAAAAGAACGATTCAATATCATTAAAAAACTGAATTATTGCGTAAAATGTTAAAGCGTAAAACATAAAATCACCAATTGTAATTCTGTTAAAAGTTGTAAAACGTGCAATTCCAATAATTATTTGAAAAAACAGGCAAAACTGTTCGAACCTGTTATAGGTGGACTGCGATCAAACGCTCGAGCCATTGAGTCGCAGCGTGAGTCATTGCTAGTCGATAGTACTCCGCGTGTCGCATCTGGCTCCTTAGACGAACCTAATAACATTCACGCCCCGATTTCTCTATGCTCAGTGCAGAATGAAGCGAATACTTTGATATCACAACTGCTGCCCTCGTATGTACTTTCGATACGCGAGGTAACCCGCATATTTTGCGTTGTCTTATAGACAACGGCTCTCAAAATCATTTTATAACAACTGAGTGTTGTACAAAGTTACTATTAAATTACAATACGTTTTCCGAACCTATGTTTGTGAACGGGTTTGGTGGCTGTTCGAATGATATAATAGGGACAACTAATATAGTTATATCCTCTCGTTTTGACAAAAATACTAAATATTGCATTAATTCTTTAATCGTGAAACGTATTACTGATTATTTATCCACTTCTAAGGTTGATAGGTCGAAATTGGAATATTTGTTTAACGATAGCTATTTTGTAATGAGAAATAAAGTTCTTTGAACATAATCTCCTCAGGTAAATATTTTGGTATGAATAACTATAGGTCTCCTAAGACCCGTAACGAGGCGATTACGGATCTATTTTACGCTACGATTCACGATATAATTGTGCTCAAATGTATGACAGAGATTGTGATGTTAGTTTCGATTGAATGATTTGATGTGGTGTGTTACACATATGATCTCAAAACTGTATTACATCATATAATATCAAGTGAACTCCGATAACAGTCCATTATTTGGCACAATTGGACACACTTTTACATCTGTGTTTTTGTGAATACCCTTCTGTACCTACAAAAGACTATTATTTTATAGGAGAGGAAGCAATGAGGTGCATCATTAATCAAAATCCTTATTGCTGAGTTGGAGTTCTAGCTAAGCTACACTACGTACAAGTGCTTAAGTGCGGAATGGGAGTGATGTATCACTCGACTCACAAGATCAAAACACACTAACATAATAACCTACAGAATAATAGAATCAATACTATTACAGTACAGTACGGTAATTACTGTGCCAGCGGTGGCTCGAAAAGATAACTACAAATGTTTGTATGTCACGCAACATTGGACAGGTTGACAACTGCACTCAAGGTGATCGATCGTTGATCAGCTTGATTGCCACGTGTGATTGAATGTGACTGTGAATGGTCTTGTGTCATGAGTTTTAGTGTATACCTTTAAATTTCAAATTAACTTTATCGAAAAATATCTTAATATTCCAGAAAGACCAATCAGAAACTTAACAGTTTTTGGTCCAAGCAAAACGGCCAAAAAATTAGTAAGCGTAGTAGCAAACCAAACCAATATCACCATTAGCATACGTTAACTGTATAACTAAGGTATAACTAACTAAAAAATAACTGTAAACCTGAAAGACAAGAAAATGTTTTATTTCAAAATTAAATGCTACAAATCGAGACAAATAATCGAATGTTCACTCTCAAGACGAAGACGGGAGCCATTTTGACTCACGCACCCACGTCCGAGGCACATACACATCACGCATACTCAAATCTATCAATGTTCTTGTATATTTGTTACGTCCTACGCTTCGCCGAAAGGTCCGCGTTTTCCATTCCAGGACTGTCCAAACGTCGGTTCTTCTGACAATGTGACCAACCCCATGGCCAACCCAACCCACCCGCCACCATTTCAGCTTACAGGATCTTTTGGCTTTGTTCTTCGATCGAGTAGAGTAACACTGGGTGTAGCTCTCTCCGTTGCTCGTCGGTAAAAGTGAAACTATCTGACACCTCGCTGAAACAGAAGTCTTAGTGCATTGTTCTCAACATAAACCCTTTTGCTAAAACGGGCACCTAATGAAATTTACGTTTTAAGATCAATTTCAGTTAATTAAATGAAATTTATTATATAATTAAATTAATTTTATTTAGTCTGAATGCAATCGTCTAAATTAATACGCGTGAAGCGAATGCTGTAATTTTTTAACTTAATTTTATGCGCCTATGCGCGAATACAACTTACTTACAAATATGAACGGTATCCAAAACATATGTTGCTATAAGCTCCTCCAAATATCGATAATGATGTTTTTAAAACATAGATGCAACCTTTCAACATTCCTTTCATCTTGTGTTAGGATCAAAGAAATTTAATTTATATTTCGTTTATTAAAGGAGGATGGAAAGTGACAAAGATTTTGGCTGTGATGCGGAGTTGGAACGCTGGCAAAAATCTATACCTATCTATATATGTGGCTTGAACTTTGGCTTAATTCATTCAGACACAGTTTTCTCTTTATGTGTATTGAGCATTTCCGTGGTTGGTGGCATTTGCAAATGCTTCTAAAACTACCTTTATAGGGCTATCCCAAACTGAGGTTTGAGATATTAATATAATGTGTATATAAATCGCATAGAATTTAATGTTGGTAATAAATTTGTCTTTCAAGTGTCGCTTGTCGCTAGGATTTGTAGATTTTTCATTTCTGGGTCAAGTGATATGAAGGTGAAGTGTGACACGGATAAGAGTTATTTTATTTAATGTTCTCCTGATTTTATGAAAACAACTTATTAACAAAATGTTTGGTCTGCTTATTGTATACGACGCACTTTCTGGGTATTTTTATAGGCTTTTTGTGCCTGACACATGTCAATATTTGGATCTCAAATATGCTGGTTTTCTCACGATAGTTTTCTTTCCCATTATGCAAGTTGTAACAATTGAAACTGCGCATACAAAAAATATTTTGAATGCGTAGCCGGCGTTCGACCAAGACCTCCTGGTGGAGAGTTGCACTTAACACTTGGAAACGTAAAGACCTTCATTTAACTGGTACATACAACTCTAAAAATAGATATTTTGCACTGTTCAATGTACAAACTTAACAAATACGAAATACGTTTAAGGCACAACCTTCAAAAGTATCAGCATATTATCATGCACATTGAAAGTATTCAATCACAAACAAGTACCATTATCTAATAGGCTTTCCACAAAGTTTGGCCGTGTCTTTGTCGGTCCATTTACCTTCACATTACATAAATTAGGCACCTGTGCGGTTCCCACCTGTCGCCGTTCTTGACAATGATAAATACACCAACATACAATGGCCAATATACCGGTACAGATGTGCGATCGTGTAAAATTATTCCACAAATAAAATATGGCTGGGCCCAAAAGATAAATTGATCAGCCGTGATATTTCGGCATTTACGAGTTTCCTATCTCCTTTCCTGAACTGGTTCAGCGGTCTGTAAGAGATTCAGAACTCACAAACTCATTTAAAGTGTTACATAGCAATGTTTGTGAGATTACATTTTCTAGAGATTTAACTATAATGAATGATCTTCAGTTGACATGTATGTACTGGATACGGACCGCCTGTGTAATGTTAAGTGTGTGATGGTCAAACCTGAGTACTTTGTTTCTCTTTCGGTGGGCAACAGAATGAGAAAACCTGCACGTTGTGTGAGCTAAAAGTCTGTAAAATATAAGACTCGGACTTCATTAATTATTATAAGGAATTAGGGTATAAGATATACAACTTTTTAGTAAATTTTAAATAAACATATCGTGCCTTTTTACCGCTCAAGAAAAAAACAAGACTTTTTAAAATAACTAGGCTGGTTTCAAAAACAAAACCAAATCTGTACTGTGCAAAATATGAAGAATCTTAATTTAAATTTTATTAAGGTCGCTCAAAGACTCTGAAGCAATATTGTTTGAAACATGCGAAGGGACAATATTTGACGAAACAAATACGAGGACCTTGTTACGCTGAAATTATCTAAAATTGAAAACGAAAAGCTAAGTAAATTGTAATTAAATTAAAACAAAACAATCGCCAGCAATTATTTTAGATCAGATAACTTAATTGCTTTTGGAGAACCCGGCCTGAGTATACCCAGACAAAATATTTTTGAAATCTACCAACATCCAACATCGTTTATCCTGGTAGCTTTTATTTCATACTAGTTATGGTAAATATTTTAGATTTTTATTAAAATTTTACTCTTGTGAATGTTACACTACATTTACTCTTACTTGACTTAATTAACATAAAATTACCAAGGGTGCCCCACGTAGGACAGCCTTGTTGGGGTACCATGTCAAACGAAATCCTAGTGTTATTAATGCATAAGATGGTGGTAATAATCTTCAGTCGCGAGAACAATTCCCGTGTGGAATATTTTGCGAGCGTAAAACCGTCCAATGATTCGATTCATCGCGCTCTACTCTAACTCGATATTCAAATTGATTTTTAAAACGCATTTACATATTTATGAATTGCTCCATTTTACTGAGCTTATTACAAAGAATTCTTTATTTATTATAATCCGATACAGCGCTGCTGAATGTTAAATCAAATACTGCTAGAAATTTTACTAGAAACGTTTCTGTGTTAATTTCAAGGCTATATTTTATATTCAAAATATTATACACAGTTCTGCGTAGTCTGATTTGAGTCCAATTTAGTCAAATAACGAAGAGACACGAAGGTAAGAGACGATGGCCAATGAATTCTTTTTGCTTGCAAACATCAGGCCTGTCGAGATGGTCTAGAACAACAATGTATTTGTACACGCTACGTCCTTACGATATCTTTCAACATTTACCAAAACTAATTTTATTAAAACCTGCATTTAAATCCAAGCTAAACAAGCGATAGATCACGTTTTCACGGAGGATCAGGCGGGGATTATCGAGTAAATTGAACGATTACACCCTGAGGGTGGCCTACAACTTTCACGCGAGTTTACTTAAAAATTACTTAACGCATAGAGTTATAGATAACAGTGGCTACAGAGTGTGAAACCGTTTTACCTCCGGGCATAGATAGTATTAAATAACACGTATTGACTTTTGGGACGTACATACTTTTGGGATTTTTAAATTTATGTACAAACCAATAAGTATATTTCAATACTAGTTCCCGCTCGCAGCTGCGTGCGCGTGGCATATATGGTGGCTTATTGAGACCAAGATCTTTGTGACTTCTGAGTTTGTAGTTACTTTCGCGTTTAAATTTATCGCGTTCATACGGTAGGACGTGGCTGAGATTTTTTATAGTATGTTCGTAATACTTTTCCAGTGTATAATTATATATTCAAAGCAAGTATTTCAAAAATTTCTACGCATTATTGCCTGCAAGCTCCTTGATAGTAGGAGCGGATTCCGTCCGTCTTTCACCCTGGCTCATCTATTTGCCCTGTGCCGTGAGTTTCGAGGCTTTAATCTTTTCGACAAGTTTACTCAGGCGGGAATATCATGGAATGAGGAAACTTTAATAATCTATTTTTTATAGGTTGGCAGAACATACACTACGTCTCAAGCAGCATAAACCAATTGAAATGGCGATTAAATTATTTATGTACCTTCGGCGCCTTACTCTAGCATTTCAGAGTTTTACCTGGTACTAGTTCACGCTTACCAACTGGGTTTTATTTATTATATTTCATTTGTTGGTCAATGAAAACGAAATCGTCACCTTATTGTCGTAGGTGGTAGTGTTAAAATAGAGGCCGTTCGTTTGGTAGATTACGAGAGGCACAAAGTACACAAAACTAATTTGTATGCAGAGTACAGTGGCGGCTTAGCTCTAATGAACACTTAGCTAATTAAATAAAAGAATTCACCGGTGCGTGCCAGGCCTATCAACTGTTTGATAAGCAGAAGTAGGTTTTTAGAGCTTTTATATTAAAGTGTTCGTTGTGTTTCTGCAAATATAGCGAGGCGTTTGGAGAAATAAATTATTGGGATATATTGGGATTTTTACACATAAGCTCCCGTTTCCCAAAGGAATTCTCTATAAATGAATGATTGGGGTACGATGGGATGATCAAATATGATATTTAATTAACTCCTATTTAACATAAACTGAAGTTTCCTGTCATCTTTGTTGCATTTATTTCAAGTGACACAGGACTGATAAGAACCCAAATTTCAGTAACTATTTGGGGCTTAATTTGCCTCTTACTCTACCTGGTGTAGTAAAATAATAATTCGCTTCCACTTCTGCAAGAAGCGGTTATGAGCAGTAATAATATAAGGATGTCTTATATCTAAATTAAAAATAATTAAGATACAACAGAGACAATTTTCTGTGTAACATCAAGGATGTGTCTTTACCAGAGGCGGTTATTAATTTGCAACACTGTTAACAGGAAAACTTTTTCCCATAAGCATTTTTGTCACTCGCAGGATTGTCGTTAAATGAAATTTTCAAACTGGAGGATAATATTTCTACACAATATAGTTAGGGCACGGACAGTGAAGATACCGCGAATCCACAAAAGAAGAAAATAATTTATTAAATATTAAATTTTTTGTTTAAAAATTAATAGAAATAGTGTGGATAATTTCGTGTTATTTTATCCGTTTTTTAGTATTTTTATTTGTTCATTGTTATATAATAATTTTGGAACTTAACTATAATTGTAATCGCATGCGTAAAGCCGCACTCCAGCCAATCTTGAAAAACAGTTGTATAAACCGCACCTATAAATTTCCTAACTGCCAAAGACACACCTGTGGTGTCTCACTCAGGTGCTAGGCCCTCGAGTGGTATCACGTCGTGAACCTAATAAACCTCGAGGATATCAAGCGGGAGGTTTTAACCTATGCATTAAAGTTTATAATCACATTGCGCGGAATACCAAAACCCCATTTACTATCACTCATTGCTTTAGAATATGCTAAACGTTAGTTTCATTACATAGTTATAATCAATGTTCTGATCTGACTCATTGTATCATATCGTAAAGTCAATTTGAAAGAATTAAACTGAATAATTAACTTACAATTCGAAAATACCTTTTTTTCTACGGTTACTTATACAAAATAATAACTTGATATACACTCAAGTGTTCAAACATAATACTAAACTTAAATTCATGCCATAAGAAGCGTTATTGTGTTATGTGAAAGTGACTTTCAAATAAGTCTGATCAAAAACGTACAGGACTAGATCGTTCACGTGAAGAATAAAGTATTATTTCAGAAGAGTACACATAGAAGCATTACTTTTGTAATCTGGTGAAAGGAACGACTACTATTATATAGTATAGTAATAGTATTCGCGAAGTATTCGTTTATTTATATTTTGGTTTAAAGATACTTTATTTTAAATGGATCCGTTCTATATTCAGAAACACAACTGATTCGGTTGGAAGTCACACAAGTTCATCATTTTTACAAAAGTCTACTGGATACTGGTTTATTGGTTCAGTATTCGTTGTTATTTTGTCTCCTATATGCTCTTGGGGCTTAATGTAACGACATGATATAGTGAGAGTTACCACACAATGTATGTTAAAGTAATGTTTAGAGGTACCTAGGAGAAAAGTTTTAAAGGTATTAATTAGGAGTGGTTACAGCCCTCTCGAGTCTCGGAATACGTCACAAAATGCTGATTATGAAGTTGCGTTAACTAGCAGACATAGATATATTATGGAAATCATCCTTTACATACTTTTTTATGTATTAAAAAAAATGTGCAATATTAAACTGCGTCTTATTAATTTTTGAGGTTTAAAACCTTTGGTAGATTTATTATATTTCCAATTGAATTATTAATCACACATGTTTTATAAAAGCATATAGGTATGTACTTCGTTAATATAACATCGATGATATTAAGAGCTTTAATACGAGGATATGACATACACACGTGTAGAACACCAAAGCCCCGGATATTGGGTACCTTCGTCTGATGGCAGGCTTTACCAGCATTATAGTCTAGCTTTCAGAAAACACCTCTGTATCAGTTAATTAATTTTTGCCGTCATATGTACGGACGTATTCGTACATTTATAGTGAAAATTGAGGTATAATTTCAAGAAAAAAGCTTACAAATTCATAGAATTTCTATCGATCTTATCACCGTCTATGATTTGCTCAAGTTACCACAAATGTCGTGTTATAATTATGGCATACACTCATAATAATAACTAATAAGGTCAAAGGAAAACGTACCTGATATACTTGTTACTTGTATTTTAATATGTAACTAAATACTCAAACTAACTAACTACAATGACTGTATGAGAATAGTTCAATAAAAAAATAGAAATGCATAAAAATTTGAAAGTCAAGAATGAATTGCATTTCTGCAGCGATGTGCTAGCGGAGTAAGTAAAAAAAAAGTCTGTCTAATAATGATAAAATGTTAGATTCGCTAACGAATTAAAAGAGATACGATTATTATATTGACATAGATATCGATCAGAAACTCAGAGACAGACATAGGATAAAAATAATAACCAGATCTCATTTCCATGTTTCCCCATTAACCGTATTTATAGTAACGTATGAAAGATAAACTGTACACAAGTAAGTTACAGATGTTTTGTGGTCGGACAGTCTTTGACCGTTGTATACAATATGTTCGAGCCCTTTCACGACCTTTCAGTATGCTCTTAAATGTGTTTAAATCATACAATATATATATCTAATGCAATTAAATTGTTCGTGAAGGTATCCTGCGCATATAATATAACGATTTCGTCACAGAATACGCGGCTACATGACTGATGAGGTAAAATATACGTGTACCATTTATGAAGCCAAATTGGATGTGAAAGCAAGCCCAATAATTCGAATGGTTTCAGGAAAAACAACCGATGAATGAGATTTGTCAGCGGGAAAACATTAAGGTCTGCGAATTTTGCTACGACCTTCTTTACGAGAAATTGATATGGAAACCTTATGTCGCCTACTTTTTCCTATTACTCGTTGCTTATGTATATTTGTTTTCCATCTTTTATATGTCGTTATGAGAGACGTGTTATCTATCTCGAGGCTTCATTTAAATGTGGCGTGCAACATTTATAATTCGATTATCGGAAAAGGAACGAGGCAGACACATTTCTATTACAATCAACTTATTCTCTGCTTGAGATTAGAACTGTTTAAAATCTAAGTCGGAAATGTATACATCCAATGAATTCTCATTGCGTTTCGTTAATGCTCATTATCGATTTACTATCCTAAAGTCCTGTGGAAACACAAACAGACTGTAAGACATTGGGGTTACTTTTTTACGAATTCCCCTCTCCGAAACCCTAATGCGAACCCGAGACCCAACCTTATCACAGAGTATCCAAGTCCCAATAAGTTTATGAACAAATTGACGTTAAAGCCATGTTCTCTTTGTTCGAACCGGCAAATAGTAATAATATTATATGTATTACACAACTGAGTATCCTTAAGTGCAAAACTATACACTTTAACGAGAAACACGCACCAGACTGTATAGATTGTCTATTGGCTATAAAATAGGAGGATTGAACGAACATCATCTTGTTAGACGTTCATTTATTTTCTACGACACGCTTCATTAACTTCTCAAATTACAAAGTTGACACCATAATAATATACATAGAGAATATTTCCAAGATATACAGTCTATTGTAAATCAAGGTTCCTATCAAATATCTTGCCTACACGTTTCTATTGAGAATGTTATCATCCAGTAACATTAATGAAGATAATATTATGTTCTAATTTTTATGTTTCTATTTCTATTTGTATGTCAAGTAGGTCGTGTTGTAGGTAGTCTATAACTAGTCTAGCCATAAATACTGAAACAAAGAAAAAAATATTTTTAATTGCAAATAACATTTATTACTTTTGCAGTGTATTGGTTTAAACCGTAAATATAAAACAATTTAAAATATAAAAAGCTTATTCGAAGTGGTCTCGATTGGCTAAAATACAGTACTTTAAACACTGAGGCCAGATATCAATAGAAGCACGCACTCTTTCCATGCGAAAATTCTTCACTGCCAATTGAGATTGTGTTTGGGACTCCAAATTATCATGCCGTTTATTTAGAGCAAGCCGTACTCTCTAAAACTGACCATAAATCATAATTCAGCGGATTAAGATCGGGACTAGACGCCCGGGACGCCAGTTTTAAGCTCTGATGAAGTCCAAAACGTTCGTTTGCAACCAAGACCTCGTGTTATTAAGGGGCTTCACTACCTTCTCAAAAATAGTATCTTGATACACTTGTTTTATCAAGTATGGCTCAGTCACTCCTTCATAGCTAATACCCCACCAAACCATCACTCAAGTCGGATAGTAGTTTGAGCATAAATACGGGCATATTGTTTGTTAAAATGTTGCTCAATCGTAAAAAAAATCTCAACTGTAAAGAATTTTTTTCTGTGACCTCCCCCTTTGCGTAACGCTTCAGTAGTTGTTTCGGTTTTACCGCCCTATTATTTTTTAAATTATTAAGAAATGACGACTAGTACGACTCTCATAGGCTACAAGTTCTAAGTCATCTTTAAAATACGCGACATGGTGCTAGGTGTTATCATCATCTCCCGAGATAAAATCTTTTGCCTTCGGACAGGATTTCTTCGTTAACCGTGTACGCATATACACTGAAAATTACACGCAAATTGATATAAAATCATGCAGTACCCTTAAACAACCAAAGTATGCTAGAAATGTATTTTTAATTCACATGAAAGATAGCTTCTACTTATAGCTTTTAAATAGGGTTGTTTCGAGGTTCGCTGTTTGTAAAAGCCTTTAAAGATAATTTGTAAAAACTCATTAACAAAATTACCTAAATAATGATTATACTGAAACAGATCCCCTTTAATCGCCTCCCAATTAAATTAATTTCAAAAATAACCTCGATAAACTGTAGACTATAATGCTTTTCAGAAACATACTCTATTACAACGCATAAGCGAGTTAACGAACTCGTTAGTGAACAGGATTTCTTACCCTTTTTCGTTTTTCATTAATTTTTAATAAAGCCGGAGCACCTTGTTTATGACTCGAGATTAATTAGGGGCGGCTCAACGACCGATCCTACAATATTATAAGGAGAAAAGTCAACCTACTCTGGGCGTCAGACATTTAATGAAAAAATGTTTAGCTGGAGACAATTTGTAGGAATCGGGAGACCAATAAGGAAACGATTGGAATAGTGACGTCTATCTAACATCTCTGTTTCGTTGAGGTCCCGTAATTGGAATCTGTTCTCATTAAAATACCGTATCTGGTAATTTCAGGAGACCTGTTATATTTAGAAGATAATGAGGAAACTTATCGAGTGTCGGGCTTCTGTCATTGGATTGTTTACGGGTCTACGGTTTGCTGCCGAACTTTCATAATAAACATGAAAGAAAACAGTAAAACGTATTTTCATAACAGTCTATTAAATTATCTCTCATAGTGGAATAACTAATATATATTATAAACATATATGTCGGAGAAAAATCGTCACTCCATCGATATGGACATTGTCATTTAGCGGGTTTAGTGGGCGTCATGTGGGTAAAGCGACCACAAAAGAAACGAATAATTATTGTAAAATATTTAATTTAGATTGATTCCTTGTAACATTACAAATAACACTAAACTTAAATTATAACGAGCAGCGGGTTCAAGGCACCGATCTCACATTTAATCACAATCTACTCAACCTTAAATCACATACACCCAACTAGGCCCAACGTGTCATCACCGCAATGCTTAACTGAATACACAATTAGAACTGTTCTGCATTCCCTGAACACACTGTCCAGAGTCAAAATGGCGCCTCGCGGCGACTTTTGCTCGTCTTCGATCGATCGTTACAATATTTGTACTTTTATTCGTTAAGTAATTATTGTAAATTATCAAACAATTAAATACTAACAAATCAAATCGAAAAAGGAATCTTAATTATTAACCAAAGTAACAATAATAATAAACGGTCAATTGATTCGATCAGAACATTTCCTGATCATATGAGCATTTCCCGACATATATTAGAAATATAAAAGCCATCGGTTTTAGAGAGAAGCCACCTTTCATTTTCCTTACCACGACAAGATGTTTCGATATACAGTAATTATAATGCCCCCTTTGCGACGTGAATGCCACTTATAACTAAGCTAAGTATTTCTCGTAAGCTCTCATTGTTTTCTATTTCCTATAGTGTTTAGTTTAATTTGAAAGTTACTGTGACCATTAACTAAGTTACGATTAAATACGAGTAGACGGGGCAGTTAAATTATCTTAAAAGAAAAGAAAGAGAAAGTCGACTAATAAACTTCAATTCATTTTTATCCTGAGAATTAAAAAATAAATTACGCTCTTAGTAAACAGATAAATTTTCCTAAATCCTAAATGTTGTGACTTTATAGTAAATAGTGGCAAAAATAAATTACTTAGTAAAAACCATTCCACAGATAGGTAATAAATAAACTCGTACAAAGCGATAAATTTGTAAATACGATAAGAAAAGCTCAATATATATTTACTTTTTTAAGTGGTATTTGAGTTTCAGGTCACAGAGTGTGTTAGAAAATAGTACTACATTTAAAATGCCCTTTATTCTCTAAAAGCAAATTGTAACTAATTGTTCAAATAGTTGACTCTAAGATGTTAGTTGGGAACCTTCTCAAAGGGAACCTCCTCACATAGACATCGCGTATCTTTCTTATTATGATCTTTATAATTTATGCTAGTAAGGATACCTTATTTGTTTCTCCTAACTCTGCTGTTTCTGTTTTTATTAGAACCAAGCGGAATATATATTGCCACTGTTATATAAAATTGTTTCGAGCAGTGTTGGCCTCAGTTGGCTTCAGCGTGCGACTCTCATGCCTGAGGTCGTAGGTTCGATCCCCGGCTGTGCACCAACGGCCTTTCTTTCTATGTACGCATTTAATATTTGCTCGAACGGTGAAGGAAAACATCGCGAGGGAACCGGCTTGCCTTAGGCCCAAAAAAGTCGATGGCGTGCGTCAGGCACAAAAGGCTGATCACCTACTTGCGTATGAGATTAACAATGATCATGAAACTGATACAGAAATCTGAAGCCCAGACCTGAAAAGGTCGTAGCGCCATTGATTAGCCTATTTTTACCAAATACATAAATCCGAAATTGAACATTTAATCATTGAGTGCGTATACAAAGCACATTGTCATTTGTAGAATCGGTTAGGATTATAGTACCTTGATCCGGTGGTGAGCAAAGTCACCATTAGAAAACAACAAAACCAAGAAACGTAAAATGGATAGTGTTACATATGTATTGCAAGCTTAACTTTTACTCTCAGTATGTTGAAGCCATCAAGATCAGACGCGACTGTCTAGACACTTTTCGATGTTTTTTTACAAATGACCAATAGGATTATGTCGAGAGGGAGCCATTCAAACTTTGATATTGATGTACTTTATTTATTACTCAATGGCGACTTGACTAGAAATGCCGCAGAGTAAGTTTTAGGTTATTATATTAAATAGAGCGTGAAACGGACTTGATTATAGTTCAAGGCGTCTCTTTTAACACGACAAGCCCGAACATGGCAAGTTTAAGTTCTCATCAAAGACTTTTATTTTAGTAAATTATTCTCATAGTTACGTTACGTTTACTTTAAATTATGTATAAGCATACATCGTAGCTTGTGACCACAATCCCAAGTCCAAGCGAGCAGTATGCTTTTGTTTCATCTTTGAAAACGAAAAACGCCCATTCAAAATCTTGTTCTGGAGATTTTCTCATTGCCGTGGCCTACTTTTACATATAACAAATGTACTTGTGTGTTTCAGTATAGTAAATCTGACAACAATGTCGCAAACAAAAAGTTTATGAGGCTTTGTTGTAAAAACGTTGAGGTTACGTGAATAAGGTTCTATCAGGCTTTACGGCAGAGTGCGGACGAAATGCCTCTGTTTATTGCTACATTTCGCATTGTGCTCGCTTTCCTTCAATATAACATAAAATGAGGTTTTACAGGTAACCTTATTCCGTGAAGCGACCTGGGATAACCTAATCTGATAGTGAGAAACGTAACACTAATCTGAATAGATTGTACTGTATATGTATGTAACATTGAAGTGTTGAATAAATAAGGTGAACGTAGGAAAGTAGACAGCTTATAAAACATAGTCGTTAGATGTCCCAGCAATCTTGAAACAGCTGTTGGTGAAGTTGTAACATTTCAGACGCAAAAAGGAAACCATCCGTATACCATCGCACTAAACAGCAACATATATTGTTAGGCCAATTTTCTCTCTGTATTGAAAGTTCATTACGCCTAACAGTATGTTTAGTAACCTGACACACATGTTCAATAATACGGGAGTTATAGAATAATGTGAGCAATATGAAAAACTACTATAATTAGGCGGAGTCATGTGATCTATCTCTGTATACATTTTTTATATTAACAAAAATGAAATATAGTTATACTAAAGCAATGTGTACTATTGTTAGAATGATAGTTAATTAATATAGATACACTTTTTTCCCTTATTGTTGAAAAAAATACACAATGTGTGCGCCCTAAGTGGCATTGGTATTAGACATTAAAGTTGAATTGCCTCCTCTCACAATAATTGTCATACTTCGCAAGCAGCGATAACAGAATTAACAAGCTTGTAACAAGTTTAACAACAAACAGTTGTACAATAACTAGATAGCCACGCCCGAGCTGGCCATTTGTTTGAAAAGTTTTCTAATAACCAACATATTGCTTTTCGGAGTTCAATTGCCCCGTTGTTGTGAATTTAAAAGCCTCAAAATGTTATACAGCCTCTGTTCCCGAGAGCTCGATGTGAATAATATTCTACATTGAAATATGAATTTATTAAAAACCTGAAATTTTAATTTCGACTCACCGTAGTTTTAAAAAGTAATTAAACGAAACTCATTACTTAATTTAAGGTTAATTGTACATAATAGATATTGAGAAATATTTCAGAAAGGTGCAACTTTTACAAAGATTGTAAATGCAAACACGTGGAAATGTGTAAATAATATCCTTTTTAAAATCAGTGGCCATCTTTGTACCTAGCAAATAAAATGACTATCGGAAACTAGGAACTACGTGTTATAACGTGGTGGGAACTGGAAAGTGTAAAGTTGGGACGCTCACGTCTCGATTAGTTGTGCAAACAGAGTTACGTGGTGCGGCCATACTTGTACTAACTTCCAGCTGCTCCTCACTAGTGACCAACTTCTATTTAACTCCTACAAGACATCACTTGCGTTTTGATATAGTTCATTAAACATTTATTTGCTCGTTTACAACGAATGTGAAAGTGTAGTGCGTTTTGCTAGTCTGGTAGTGTGTTTAAGAATGTTAAGTTTTAGTCCAAACCTAAATATATTGGTTGCCGAAGGAGGTTTAAAAAACCAAGTTCTATGAACGAATTTTACTAAAATAAAATGTAAAATATAGTTACAAGATGTAGCAGATCAATGTTACTTATACTGAAGTGTCCCACGGTCATTATTACGTCAAATATACACAATTTGACACTATGCAACTACTGGTACTTAGTATAACTAAAATGTTACTGTTTACGATTTCAGGTTTAAATGTAAGTTTACATAACAAAAGTATTCTTGTTGGAGAATCTTGCATTAATTACAATAACAAATTCATGATTGTAAAGTATTATCCTAAAGAAACGTTTGCAAGAAGACAAACCACGTCAGTATGAGATTGAGTTGAATAATATTTTTATCAAGATATATTTGTATGTAGAACTACTCTACCCCATACGCTCACATGTACCGGACCACTATAAGTAATGAGAGTGCCTTTTAGACCTCAGCAAACACTATAACTCGGCCAACTGCCTCTTCCCACAGTAACTATCATACTTCGTAACATAACAACATTATCAAGTTTTCTTCAACTTTGGTAAGACATCATAGAACAAATGTATAACTAGTAAATATGATTTTATTCATAATATGAATTTAAAAATATACATTTTTAATAAAATATCTGCTTCGCTTGTTTTAATTAAGCGCCGTGCGTGCGCTTAAAGTACCCTCAAAACTCTAATTACTATTTAATTAACATTTCAACCATATTTTTTAAAGTTCACAAATATAATCCTGTCTGTCTATATGCTTTGATTACTCAGTGGCATATTATTAAAACCTCGAGATATTACCTCAATTGAAACTCTTGGCAAGCTAAGTCGCAGCCATAAATTAGTAATAGTCTTGGACCGTGGGATGCACCAACACACGGACTGGATTCAAATTTATGAAGATTTAGTGGGCAGTATTATAGCAACATAACAATATTATTAAGGAACTAGAGGTTCAGTCAGTAATGAAGCCCCACGTGCAAGGAACACCAGTCTCATCCGCCGGGCGTGCACAGTAACTACAAAGTAGTGACTTCTATTTCCGTCGTGACGACGGCCACCTGCCTCACAATTACCGACTCACGGAAACTAACGTTACCCAACATCTATTTTTGTCATAATTTACTCTTGCAGAGTAGTTAAACCCTAGTAAATTAAGCCTTGCTTCTTTAGTAATTTCGTTGCAATTAATTTCCTTATTAATAATTTAACAAAGGCTTCCGTGTGTTGCGTTTATCCCACTTTAAGCCATCGGACACATCTTTTAATGGATTAGTCTCCACTTCACTGACCTCAATGGATTTATAAATGGCTTAATTTAAATTTCATTCTCTAATGAGGTCAGAGCGGACTACGGAAAAGATTGTGGAAAGAAATTTCAACATTATAAAGCTTAACTATTAAAATGCTCATATTATTATGATTAAATGTAGAAATATCACTCATGACTCTAGCACTAATATTATGTTGTAGACGGAGGAGACCAGCAATAGGACTTTCGAAGCACTCCTTTTTGCCAGAGACAAATTATTATTTTTTGCCACTTGAGAAAACTCCATGCCCCACGGGTTAATCCTAACAAACTGCACAGTAAAGTTGTATATCATATATCGCTATTAAATTTCGCAACGTGGCGTACGTTAATAATATCTCATATCAATAATAACTTTTATATGTATATTACACAAATCTTAACATGATTGGAACTTTCGTGGGGATTAAATATATTTAAAATGAACCAAGGGTGGAACAATAGACGGCTTAGTAATCTTACTTTGAATCTCATTATACGAAAGCATCAAAATTGTTAAACAAATGTAACTGTTTCAAACGGCGTCTGTTTATCCGGAAACGTACAATAAAAGCCGATATTACTACACTTTATGATACAATCACCCGAGAATGTATTACAGAAGCTACTTATTCCACTATTTTCATACAACTTCACATTTTTCTAGTGCTGACGCTCGAGGATGTTTACCTATTAACTGAATCTTCGCTTTGAAATGTCCTGTTTTAGCCCACGCAACGCTTTTTATCGCCGGCAAAAATACATTCAATTTACTATATCATGTGATGAGCACAATATCGTTGCGATTTATTTTTGCTGCTGTTGACATATGTCGTTTGCATGTTTTCTTTACAATATTTGTTTTGTAAAGTCGAAACAATTAACCCGACGTCAAAACCTAATTTACAGCTCATAGACCACTTTCACCTTAGTGTTTGATTTTTTCGAAAAATTTAATTAAAAAAGATGTAATATTTCAGTACAATACAACAATGCAAAGTGTTCTCTGGAATGCATAAGATACGTAACAAATGCTCCACGTCAAATTCAGTAGTTAATGTATTCAGAATATGTGCATAGCAAACAGACAGGGTCTCAGCGGTTGTGTCACCGAGCGAATTAATACTGACACATCATGCTCCAGGGTTGTGATACGGCGCTAATGTAAAAACCTGCCAATGACGTCTTACCCCCGCCCTAAAAAGTATGTAAATTTTTGAGTCTATGGCTGTTAAACTCCTTGTGTACTTCACCGCAAGATATTAAATTTCTTATTTCCTCTAACTCTAAAAACCAAAAAGGGACCCATTTTTGACTAATATAGGATTTCTTAATGACTAATATTACCTGTTTCTAGGCATAGTTTATGTAGATACTATAGTTGTAGTGTCTAATATTTAATTAAATACTGCCTTCCGAAGAACAATATTTAGTTATAAAACCTAACAAGCATATTACGCTTGCGAAAATAGGCAATAAACGTCAGTTTTATGGAAGGTAGTAGTAATAACCCTCTATCAATATGTTAGGCGCCTCCCGCCTTCATTATTTCATTGTAAATTCTGATCACAACGCGAATTAATTGGTAACTAAGGCTAGAAGCTTCAACTCTGATTGAGCTTTTTGAACTTTACTGTCCTTCTCTCAACTTCGCAACTCTCTTTATTAAACTTATTACTAAAATATAATACCTAATTGGATATTTTTGTGTACATATTATGTATAATCTATATTGAATGAACATACGTATTTCTCTAAGTGACAATTTTACACATTGCTTGGAAAAGAAAAATCGTCTATCTAAAATATGCATCAGCCCTAGCCCCAAATAGTACAGTGTCCAAACTCCCGTCATCAAGTAACATGCTCTTGACGCCGTTTTAATTAAACACGTTTATCTGAAATCTTTTGTGCACAAGTATCAATAATACCCGAATGTTCCATTCTCAACAAAGAAAACGTTCCCAAATATAAATACGACTTTTTGCGAGAAGTGAAAAGTAAACATATTTTTATCCTGGGATTCATTCATTTTAACCCTTTCATGAAGAGAACCCGCGGGAGAGATGATTCTTATCCGACTGTTTCCGAAAGAGAAAGTTAATACACTATCTAAATATATCGTATCGGATGGTATCGCTTTTTTTGAAGATATTGATGTCTTCAATAAAACTGTTTAAGGAATAAGGGATTTGTATCGGTATTTTATTACATCTTAGCTTAAATTATCGATGTATTAAAATATTTTGAAAATATTGAATAACCTACTCGTATGTTCTTCAAGGATAATGTACAATGCTAATGATAAAAGAATGTTACAAATCAATGTTCAGTTCAATGCCTGTTCGATGCAAACAAAGAAACGATCAAATCTTTCTTCTTCATAATATTGGTGTAGATTTATTAAACGTTGTTTATTTAGGAAAGTGATAACTTCGTTACAATTTACCAATAGAGGTGTTATAGTGTGTAGATATATTTTGAATTATCTATATCTTTATTAGTAATCATAATAATCAAATATACAGTACTCACCATTTTCATAATATATATAGTAATAATAAAAATAATTAAAAATTAATAAAAGAAAATAATAACAAATTAAAAAGTTTGGTCCCAGTGGCAGACACTTTAACGCAGGCAACATTTCCTCGATGTATTGCGATACTTATTGCAATTATACAAAATATGTATTTATAACTTTTAGTGTAAGAAAGAGTCTCGAATATACTTTGACTCCTGATAATGCATTTTCTAAATACTCCACCCAATTTTCCTTGAGTCTATTATTTATTAAATACCCTTCAAGTTTCCAGACTCTAATTTTACGTAGATATTACATATATGAACCAATTTCTCGCCTATTACGCGTTCAAGTAAAGCAATTTTCTATCGTGGCTGTCAAGTTATTGTATTCATTTATTTTCTTGCTGAAAGAACCAGACGGGGTCGTAACAATTTATGATTTCGTGTTGGAGAGTGACCGTAACTTCAAAGCAATTAGAGACGGCTTGTTTGCCGACAGTTCATCATGACATTTGGAGGCTGGCTACTCTAAACTAGAACAAACAAGCGCAAATTTTGTATCTTTTATTACAATGACATAGTTATAGCTGTTACATTTGATTCTTATTGGTCGCGTATTTATGATTGATCTATAGATTTTGTTGATCCATCACAATCAAGCGAAATGCGCCATAGTTTCGTATTTTGCTTAACATTGGTTTATCAATATTTTAGGTGCAGATTGTCTTTGTCAACTAACTGTGTAAGTTCAATGATTTGATGAATATTTGATACGGGGAAATGAACAAAACATAAAACATATTTGTATAAGTTGAATGCGTAATCAAACATATTTCACGATTTTTATCAAATTATCGTTTGTTAAAATTCAAACAATGATAATACCAAGCTGTCATATAATGTCTTTCTGAGTCTAGAATAAACAATTCTTATAAAAGAATGAAATTTTAAGTGAAAACATGTCTTTGTCTTTGCTTAGATACATAAGTTGACACATGATGCATTTTTAATTTCATATTGGTCTGCACGTAAGGACTTGGCATTTGATTTCATGGGATTAGATTATAACTGTGTTATCTGTACGACTGCATTTAATTCAATGTAAATATGAATTGGGCGTAAAAGGGAACATTTTTTTTAGAATTAATTTAGATAATTTACATTAAACACAAAAAAGAAATATTTTTTCATGAACAGACGTAAGATTCACGAGGAAATTCTCTATTCGGGTCTAAAGAAACAATAATGTTCCACTTGTTGTAATGCTGGGATGACATTAAAATATCTATTGTCTATAGTGAGCGAAGTGTTCGCGCTATTTAAAGTAAATCTCCGACTGTTACTTTGCTAACTTTATCTCGCTAGTAAAATGAAACTTGGCAAATTATATCCCAGCTTTTGGAGTCCTCGTGCTCTCGGTGGAAATGTACCTGCTTTATAAATTACAGCTCACTGGTTCGCGTGAATTACCGTAAAACTCTTTCGTGCGACAGAAAGTTATTTTACTGAATATTAACATGATGCGCTCTATTCCCGCCTCACTCGCCCCTTTCGCTGTAAATATGCTAACGAAGCAAAGATCTTTGCCCTTTCAGGCGATCTTGAATAATTTTATGGTACTCTATTTAAACGAATCTGATGTGCCTGGAACGAATACTGGAATCTTAAAGTGATATATTTGTTAAATTTACTTGTTTTCTGCGTATACAACAAGCGAAAAATAAAGCAACGCGCGACAACAACATAAATAATGTTTTTTTATACAAAACATCAAAAGATTCTTTCGCTCAAACGCGTTAACCAATTTTAATATAATTTTCCTTATTTCTAATATTTCAGCCCACTAAGTACATAAATAGTAATGATATTCAAACTTCTAATTCCGTAAAAGGTTGAAATGTAACTAACATTTAAGCGCTTTAGAGGCCTTGGCTTATGCTGATAATAGAACAAGGAGATTAAGCTGGAGATTTTCCACATCGCGTTATTTTAATAATTTATGTAAGAATCATTTATAAGTGGTTTAAATTGGATATGCTACAAAAAGATAGCGGCATTAGTTTAAGAATTATGAGGTGCCTACAGCAAAATAGCTAAACTATCAGTAAAATAAACGAAAAACTTCACTAGTTCCGACCGACGGTCTTGCAGTGGTCTAACGTAAACATGCCGACTGTTCGCTAAAAATACACTGAATTTTCTACAATGTTTCAAACTATTTCAGGTATTTTCATGTGCGCTTTTTAACGAGTAGACGCAAAGGACGTTAATACCACACACCTTCGTTTAACACATGTATACGTCGTGCAACCTGTCTTTTTAACGTTAAGTCGAACGCCAGTCAAACGAAAGCTGGAGTACGTTTTTCACACACCCATCAACCCAGTTGTTTATCGAACCACTATATAAAGTTAAACATGTTTTGATAAAAATTTATATAAACCCTCGTGTTTAAATGAGTTAAAGTGAATTTAGAAATAATCTCCAAATAATGTCTTTAGAAACTCGGAATAATCTCATTAATACTAAAGTTCAACCATAATTCACAGAAAAGGCCACTTTAAACAGGCCACAAGCCGTCAGATGCGAACATCAATTTCAAATGCCCGCACTGAAATTAGGTCAAAATACGCTCATTATCATCTCTTCTCTTTGTTATCAATCTAAACCCTAAATGTTAAACTTTAGTAGTAAGTTTTGTAACAGCCTATCGTAAATCCTGTATCACATCCTTTCCACATTTATTAATATTTTATGGATTCATCCATGGTAAGTACGTATCGTATCGTTAGCCAAAGGTGCCTTTATCTATCCATAGGCATTTTCAAAGAAAACTCCACCTTTGATCCTCCACTCCTGCATTATTACGGTAACAGTTTCAACAAAAACTAACATATCATATTCGTCAATTATTTTTTCAAATGTAATGGGATGCTTGGTACAAGCATGTCCTAAATAATTGATTGGCTTTAAGTAATTTAATGTTATATTTTGGAGCCGGTCTGGAAGCGGCTTAATGCTCTAATTTCAAACAAAGCGAATAGGTACTAATCCTTTTGTTACGTAAATCGCTGCTTTCTAAAGCTTTTTCACTTCAAATAATTATCTCGAGATTTACTATTACATTTCCATTGCACTCTCTTTTAGCTTTTAGTGAAAATACAATGAATTCAAGGAAACTAATCTAAGCGACGTTGAAGTCATTTTACATTCTTTGTGACTTTTATATGTCCTCCAAGCATGATCAGCGTGCGATGGATCCCTGAGGTCATAGGCTCGATTCCCGGCTGTGCACCCATGGACTTTACCTCGATGTGCGCACCTACGGTGAGTGAAAACATCGTGAGAAAACCGGCATCCAATAGTCGACGATATGTGTCAGACATAAGGAAGACTGATTGTCTATGAAATGGCTATATCCTAGATACAATTTAATGAAATTGATAACAGGTTACTAATGAAACATCCAAACAAAGTCATATACATCATATCAACTCGGTGAGCCCCTGGAGACATCTAACGAGAATTGACGAGACAGACCGCCCGAACTTACATTATATAATATTAATATAATATGCAAAGACATGGTCACAGCGAAGGGCTTATAATCAAATAACTTTTTATTCGATTTAAATGATAGAGGATATCCCAACAGCAGTATCCTCTATCAGAGATATCTCTGAATAATTGAAACTACGAGTTGATATCATTTGTTCAGTTTTTTTATTGTCTTCTAGACTAATATCCGTAATCAGCATGAAGGTTTACGTACAAGTACAAGAAATACCCACCTCTAAACTTTCGTGTTTAGATTAAATTAAGCCGTCATTTTTCTCCTTTGAATTAATTCCATTGCTCGAGAACGTTCCAGCGAGACACGTATTACATTGTAAAAGATACTTCAATGCAATAAATTTAATGAAATTTCTAGTTGTATCATTGACCGTAAAAATATTTTTATATTCGCATTAGTATATCTGAGGCAGAGGTGTCTGTAGGCATTATGCTCACTACGGCATACGACCGTCCACGGAAATTTTTCTTCAATTACTTTCTTTGGTCTCACGACATATCTCTCACCTAAAAGTATTTACCTTCCTATTTATCATGAGATGATTTACCATTTTGTCGAGTCTTCACTCAAATCGTTTCTAATAAAAATTAAATGACCAAGCGGGAATTAAATCCCATACCAAGGTTGGATTAGACGATCCTTAATTCCTTTCCTAATATGTAATATCTAAAAAATCCTGTATGACTTAATTTTTTTGCTAAAAGACCAAAAACAAAAATGAGTACTAGCAACGACCAGTGTCTTAAGGCCAATTTTCCCTTATTCTAAATTGAATCACACTCGATATTGTACAGCCACTTAGGTTAAAGGACATTTTCTGTATCGCCCGTGACACAACTATTGGAAAATTGGTTTTGCTACGCATTACGTAGCATGACCACAAAACCAATAACGCCATTTGTAGCTCAGCTAAATTTGGAACTACCATTGAAGAACACCAGAATAACTTCACGATTAATTGCATTGAATGCACATTTGAAAATTATATCAACGTGAAAAAAAGCAATTCATTTTAGGCCTTAACTTTTAATTAAAAGAATTCATTGTATTTCAGTTGAAGTACATTAAATAATCACAGTCACGGTACAGTTAAGGTAATTCTGACGAGTAATTTGTATTCGTCTCTCGTATTATTGTAACATCTTATTTATAATTCCTATTTAATAATTGTTACGACCCTCATAACAATTAACGTCCATTAAACATTTTATTTATAGTAAACATGCGAAATAAGTTGGTAAATCGCCGTTTTTAATAGATGGAAACTGAATTTACGCTACTTACAGATAATGATTATGAGAAAAGTGTAATTGCTTGACTATTTAAGGGTTTTAAATTAAATTACAAGAAGCGAGTATGTTTAAATAAATAAATTTTCCATCTTGATGTAGGCGACATAACTATATATTGCATCTGAATTAACTAAGGCATATTTTCCACAAATTCCGCAATATATATTTACAGATAACCATATTCCTTATTAATTAAATTAATTGAACTTATACAGAAATGTGTATGGGAAAACTACGGTATAGAAAACCAAAATTTTCAGTGAAAACCGCTTTTCATACGCGCCTAAACGTGTGCCAGTGCGAGGCCGACATCCTTGTAAGACGGCTGTGTGTCGTCTCTACAACTTTCCTTTGCGGTTTCGTCTGTACATTCGAATTTTTTAAATCTCATTTAAAGAAACAAGTGTTCTATAGACGTAATAAGCTGTTTTGATTTTAAAAAGTAAAAATACGTACTATACGTATACAGTAGCTGTTTACTAAAACATTTGGTGAATGTGAATGAAAATATTTTATGTATTTGTAGAATTGGTTATTCATCACGGTGCGTATAGTGTTTGAAATACTTTATCTTTATCTGTTTAACTTTTAAAATCATATTAGTTTTGTAAAATTAACTTTACATGCTTTATTTAATTAAATTTACCTATATAACTTAATTAAAAATTTCTAATATTTGATAAGCATTCATGTTATCAAAAAAGCGATTAGTGTTTACAATCTCATTTAGTCACTGCTTTTTTTTCAAACATTTGTTTTTTTCACAAACAACATTGTTTTCTTTTCGACAGCATATATAATTTATAAAATGTAACTCTTACAAGCATATCTGCGGTGTTTTTCTGAATGCGTAGTTATTTCTGTCAACATATTTAAAAGAAAAAAAGATTATCGCATAAATTAACATTAAACATTTCCTTACCCGAACAGAATTCTACGTCCGTAATTATACGAAACAACCTGTTGTTAAATGTATAGCCGAGCTAAATGCTGAACAACCCTTGTACATTACTTTTATTGAACCAGACGCAACGTATTCCATTAACGTCTAGGACCTCTTACTGCGTGAGGAATCTCAAAGGTTATCTAATAATTGTTGTTAAATCTTCACAGTCCTCTCGATTAATAAAGATCTATTTTGATTTGGTCAGAATAAATAACACTATACGAGAAAGGCAAGAAATATATATATCGTTATAAATGGAAAAGGTTTTGTAGGGCAATTCGAACTCACTTCACTTAGCTTTGCGATTGCCCGTAATCGCGCAATGGTTGCGCTGGTTAATGTTGCTTTATTTTTACCTAGAAAACAAAAAACTTGCTCAACTGACTATTCAACCCTGTGTGCTTATAAATTTTACCAAAATTGACATGTTTTCGTACTTTCCCGTAAATGTTTTCGTACTTTCCCGTAAAGACAATTAGTATTTTTTTACGTATAATCAGATATACCAAATTAATTGAATGGAATCGTATGCTAGGTACCGTTTGATGTACAAAATTCAAATTACCGAAATGGCCAGGTGCAAAAGGCTGTTTGGGCACCTATTTGCCTGTTTAGAAAAAATGTCAATAAAACAGATACTGAAATGGGGCATGTCCCATTATTATATTACTGGACCTAACCTACGATTAATGAGAGTAGTGTTGGTTTAGTGGCTTCAGTGTGCGACTCTCATCCCTGAGAGGTAGTAGCTTCAGTTACCGGCTTCACCATTGGGATTTCTTGCTATGTGCGCATTGATTATTCGCTCGTTCGGTAAAGGAAAACATCGTGAAGAAACCAGCATACCTATAGACCCCAAAAGTCGACGGCGTGTGTCAGGCACTGGAGGCCGATCACCCACTTACCTATTAGATTAAAATGACCATAAAATAGACATAGATTTGAGGCTCAAACCTCAATTTGTATTATTAACATACAATTCCATCCCATTCAATTAAATTGGAATTATCACAATGTTGTTATAATCTATCACTAATCCAACGCAAACACTCTTAATCTAAAATAAATGTCTAAGAAAACAAAACAAATATAATTATTTTCTTCTTTATTTAGATAGTAAACGTGATCTCGCATAGAGAAGCTCACAAATAAAGAGTTAATACCAAGAATCTACTCAATAAAAGTTTACATTTTTAGCGTTTTTTATTAAAAGCTTTTTTGCAACAAACTTCGACTTTTCTCCGTTTGATCTCATGTTTTAAGATTTGAAATTGTTCTAAGGTCGTGTACCTTTAAGGTTTGTTACAAGCTTAAAGGGTGGTTAGTGATTATATAAAACATAAGGAGCAATTTGCACTGACATAAATGCGATTTATAGACAACGAAGGAGCGTATTATTGTGTAGAATTCATGTCACTTTCACAGATAATGGAGATAAGAAATTTGCTTTTATGACGCTATTTATTAATTATATTTTCGATTCAAATATATCCTTATTTATAAGAAGTTCTGCGTATACCTTTTTTTACCCTGAGTTCGAAGCCTCGTTCAAACTCCAGCAATGCATTAATACTAATAGTGAAGGAAAATATCACGAGGCTGATGTTAGATACAAAAATTAACGCGTGTGAGATACAAGAAGTCTGAACACCTTGTCTGTAAAAAATATTATCAATTTAGAACTCTCAGGAAATTTTGCAGTTAACGGAATTAAAACACAAAAATGTGTAATTCGGTACTCATAGCTTTGACGCGCCCAATATTTGATAAGCTTTCTCATGATTTACTGAGACTTTTAGATCAAAGGAGAGCCACCAAACAGTTTTTTACCTCTTTATTTGACTAGGCAATACACTGGGTTATTCACTTATGAACCTTCGCTATGTAGCATAGGCAAATTGTATTTTTAGAAGAATACAAAAAAATAAACTAAGACCTTGATAAATTTCCACGAACCGATTCAATATTTTTCTTTTGTCGTCCCGGAACTAATAAAAACCTCCGCTAATCGTATTACATTTAGCAAGCCACGGAACCTACAAAAGCATTATGTCAAGCTAAACTGTAATACGTCAAAATGTCGATGAAAAAGTTATAGTTACCAAGTTGTTTTACTAATAGTCACAATACACAAAATATCACATTACTAATGTGTCTCAGTAGTGGGCTATTGAATTTAAATAGTTTAAGGACACGCATGTTAGGTAACTGCTAGAATTTACAAAGAGTTATCGCTGTGACTAACCCGATTTTGCACGCTTGCTCACTGCGAACACTACTTACGCTTACGTACTCAATTGAGTACTTCATAGTATGTAATTTTTACAAACGTATTCCATAATCTTATTGAGGCAAGGCCACTTTCCTTGAATTACGGGAACGCGCCCTCATACACGGAATAGCGAGACATATTTCAAAATAACAGTGCCCTAAAGTCATATTTGTGTCACATAACGTTATGGAATTAACTGTTAATTTTATTATGAGCTTGGTAACCCTGTCACAGGTATTTTTGAAGTGAAACTTCTTTATCGGCGTTGGGAAAAAATTTACCGCCCCTTTTTTCGGTAATGCGTCAGATTTTTCAGTTACGCGCCATCTTTTTCTTGTCGATTTATTTATAGATAGATATTCAAAGCCATTAATAACAAAAATATATCATAACGATAACAATGATGGTAAAAATTACAATTGAATTCTGTAATAATCTTAGTTGTAATAAGGTAAAATGAAATTATTGTATAATTTGTATTCATGTCTATGATGATAAAAGCCTTTTGTTAAATTTTATATAATTTAATTTTATTTAACCAATTTCTGTAAAGTTGCATATAGCAGAACATTTTTCGAAAAATAAGGTCATAAAGAGTTTCACTTCTTACGTGTGCACACATTTCTTACTTAAAAAGGTTCCCTAATCTTACAATTGTAATGCTTACTTGTAATAGTTAAACATTTGTATTTTTTATTAAGTCAAATGTGATGTGATAAATGAATGTAGCTTTGATAGGAGAGTCGTAGTGCGTTTAATTTTTGTTTTTTGTTAAGATGTTTAGTTAATTTATTTCAGATATAATTCCATCAGCATGTTTATATATATTTTTGAGAGATATATTTATCGTTTTGATCTTGAAACTATGAAAACTTTCATATATTAGTATTCCAACTTTGAAAGATCTACATAGAATATTATTGTTCATGAATGCCGAATCCGAAGCCTTCGGTGACGTATGCCATTGAATAATCAAGAATCATCAATCTACAGCCGACAAGTGTCCGATCTACAAAACGGTCGTGTCTCAAAGGAATTCTTTTACTTTTGTGTAAGACATGATAAAAATCTATTTCAGTATCGATGCATTAAGTTATTGACAACACAACACAGTACAGTACATTTATCTTTCGGCGCGACTTCTCAAAACTGTGGGAAACATAAAAGATCTTTCTAGAAATTTAAGCTTTCAATTGTGAATTGTATTTCTTAAAATTTTGGCTGTAATTGACTAACCTAACTAATTGACAAAAGCACTACTTACATCTACACTGCGATTGTTTCACAATTAAGTTTATGCCGGTTTAGAAAAAAACCGCATCAAATGAAATCTAGTAAGTGACAAATTAACTTTTAATTTCGAGCAAGCCAAAGCAAAAGTATTAAAATTCAGTGATTATGAGGTACGACTGGTCTAACTTTATTTATGTAAGTAAGTAGTTTTATTATTATTTGTAAATCTAAATGTCAAATAATTTACCTAATACTGTGAGGAATTTTTGCCATGAAAGGTTTGACAATTGGCAACACAGAAAATGAATGAACATGCAAAATATTGATGGCCCCTGAGATATTCGCTAGACAAAACCCATAAATAAGCTAAAACGTACACGTTCCTACTTTTATTTCAACTACGTTTTCTGGATACATAAAAGATTTTTCAAACGTAAAACTATTTGTATTTCTCTTTTACTTCTTTTTTACAACATAAATGTACGTTACCAAAGATTCTTCATTGTAATTCTTAAAAGATGAACAAATTTAAGTAATAACAATTGTGGTAGCCGAAATAATATAAAATTGTACATTTTATAAATTCAAATGAAATAATTATAAAATTGTTGTAATTTTACACGCTTTATTCTCATATAAGATTACTAGACTATTATGTTATCGACAAGCAGTGTGGGTGACGAACTACCTACAGTACTACAACACACGATTGAATCCACAAACGGCAACTATAAGATTACTATTATATTTTATCAGTGAGCTTAGAAACTGTTGATACTCTTGGTGTTGTGAGTCACACGATGAAAATCACGGTAGTAGGCGAGACTGAGCGCGAGCGAGTAAATAAACTTTATTTTTACCTGCGAGCCTATCCGGCTGTTTATTCAGCTGGAAAAGTTTTCTCACTTCAAATCTTCGCATGTTTGCAATCATTACACCATACAGGGTGACCATTTATTGAATATTCTTTCAAAAATTACAATTAGGTAAATATTTACAAAACTATTTACATATACTCACGTAATAGAATTAGGTCATTCTAATATGACCAAGCATTAATAAAAAAAATTTATTGTTGGTAAAATCATGTTTTATAGGGGAAATAATTTAGCGTAAATAAATATCGAACCCCGGCTGTGAACCTGAATTTTCTTTCTATGTGCGCTTGAATGGTGAAAACATCGTCAGAAAACCGGCTTACCTTAGACCTAAAAAGGCGTCGGCGTCAGGCACAGAAGGCTGGTCACCTACTTGCATATTAGATTGACAAAATATCATGAAACAACTACAGAAATCTGAGACTTAACGTTGTAGCGCCACAGATTGTTTTTGTTGTAAATAAACTAAAATAGCCACCAGTGCTCTAATATCATAAGCATAGTGAAGACAATCTCCATTAGCCTGTCCCAAAGTACGTTGTTACGTTGATGAATCAACATTACGTTGAACGTGCGTTTGTCTTCACAAGATTACAAATGCATGGAACAGCCGGTTCATAGTAATTGACACAATGACGATCCGCCAGACGACTTTGATGCGTCAATCAAGACACGCCATTGTGTTCGTTCCTGTCTGACCGCGTTCTTATTTATAACCTTTTAGAAAATTAAGTAATGCAGATTATTTAATATTATTAATGCATTAAACATAATATAACTTTGTTACCATTAATATAATAACTTTGAAATTAAAGTGCATATTTAAATATAGCCAGTTGTAGTTAATTAGAAATTCACCCAAGAACAGAGATTTCAATCTCGGAACCTACTCAGTATTTCATTAAATAATCATAAGATTCTGGCTATTCCGTGACAACCCCGTGACGCTGAAGTTGACATTTTGGAAAAAAATTGCGCTCTTAGAATAAATAATTACTAAGGCTGGCCGTCATTTACAAAGGATATATATTACTGACGGAATAAAAAAAGTCGAAAGGTCTTTGAACTGATTCCCCAAATAATTCGTATTTAGCTTAACAGAAACCCTGTGTATGATTCTAATCATAAACAAATTGCGGATGATAAGCAGCTGTCGTCGTAAAAGCCAATAAACGGTTTTATTGCGCTAGTCCAGGGTTTCTTCTATTTTTACATACCAACATTTCCACCATTTTATTGGCATTCAAGAAACACTGCAGAGCTTTTCAGGTTGATTTTTCCAGAGAAAATTCCAATCTTGCTTAATGAAGCTTATTAAACTTTGCTTGTCTTTCGTGCTACAGCAGACATTTTCTCTTAATTCGTCGATACAAGTTTCAGCAACTTCACGCTACGTACTCTTTCTATATAAATAAATAGTTAAATTAATTAATAGTTAATAAAAAAAATAGTTACATCTTATAAGATTATTTATATATCTTATCTATATAAATAATCTTATAAGATTTAACTATTTTTTTCTATATAATGTGTTTTCGTATATATTCATTGTATACTTAATACAATGAATATTTCATTCCTACTTCCTGCGATCGTTCAATATAAATTGAAGAAGCACTTACATAATGCATTGACGGAGAGTGGCTCCGGAATACAGGAGTTCAATTGCTATCATATCATCCTATACGACTAACTAACATTGACACGATACGATTTACAAAGGAGCAATACTGACGTACATTTTAATTTTCTCCTTTCTTCCTTCCTATTTACTTCCTTTTATTTAATAATAATAGTATGTCATTACAATTGAACATTGGAAATTGATTACAATTATTGAGATGTTGTTGTTACTTTCGTTATTTTAAATAGAATGCCCACTCCCGACCTTGGATACTTTTAGGCAAAATTAACATTATATTTAGTCTTGATAAGAGGGCATCGATTAATTAGAAATCTTACCTCTAGACTCCCGTGCGTTATCAAACTAAGTAAATAGGAATCTGTGGGAATTACGGCCATTAAATGTTATGGTCTAACTGCATTATACTATAATTAAAGGCTGTAAACTTCCTTTTATATGCAAAGTGAATAAGAGTATAGGTTATTTAATGAAATACTCTCTATTTGGGCAAGTATCAAATAATATTTAGGTCACCCTGTGGCTTGAAAGCGTATAGCGCGTATTAAATATCAATTAGTGAATCTTTGTCCCTCCTAGTCGAATTAGTATGATATCAAATTTTTGACGCATTACAATTTCAAACATTACTTGTACAGGTCATGAGTATTGGGTAAAAATATCATCAAAAAGTAGAAACGCTAAATTCATAAAAAAGTAAGCATATTATATTTACAAATCATTGGAGCATCGCGACAACAACAATGCACTTGAGCAATTATATACATAACGGGTGATAATTTGGATAAAGGTATACTTACAGTATATTGTATATTGATCAGTCAATCAGAATCTAAATTCTATCTCGAAATTATTGTGATCTGAAGCGGGTGTTTCCTGAGCATGCAACGCGGACTTCATCACTGCCTTCTATCAATGGATTTTTCTGCGCATTTGCTGTTTTGGTGAAAGCAACGGACGAATCTAAACCCTTCTAATTGTATATGTCTTCGACCCAAAAATCTACCTATAAAGACAATTTATCAGAAAAACAGATATAGAAATCTAAGAACAAAACAATGCTTCATCGCTTTTCGCTTAGACTTCACATCACTTGAAAAATGGCCGAACCACTGGAATTAATGGAATCTCGATTGAGATATTTAAAGCCCCATCTCCTGCTGTATGGTACTAAATAATAGTATTTCTCTGTTTTCATACCTCAACACAACAATATAACATTTACCGTTTCAACTCTCTCATATCACATTCAATTCCTCATATTTTTAACACTAGACTGCAAGCACACCTCAATCAAGAACTCGCACCTGAACAAATTGGATTTGAGAATCGAAACGTCACTCGTGAACCAATCCTTATACTACGAAAATTTTTATTAAAATCTAGGAAGGAGGAACATCTACACAGAGTACATAATGTGCTTTACTTTGTAGGACTGCAGGGAATCTCTGTGGAGGGTCGCAGGATTAACCACCTAAGATATGCTAATGATGCAAGAATTCTTGACAAGATATATGAAGATTTAAAGGAATTACTGTCTCATCTACGAGCAACTAGTGTTATTTATTTTGACTCGCCTCGCGATAAGACGAAGGCGATGATAGTAGACCGATCTGGACATAACGATATAGCAATCCAGAGCAATGATAACTGCGAAGTAACGGCGAAACGGTATTACTATTTTCACATGAATTAAGTCGCGAGGGCAATATCTACCAGTCAATAAAATGTTTCCCTCGAAATTCGATTCGAGAGGCAATACTTACTTATTACGTAAAAAATGTAGGGTACTGGTCGCGCACAGGCATAGGGACCTTGTCTAGTAAATTTACAACAAACTTATTATTCGGCTAACAGAAGTAGGTACGCTTCAGGGTTAGAAGGAATAAAGAGACCAATTAATAAAAACCGCAGTATAACGGTAAGCAAGAAAATATGATGTGAAATTAAACCAATTAGTCTTCTTAAAAATGATATTAGATGTTAGCCACATTATTCGATAAACTTTTTTTAATTAAGCAAACCCATCAATATAAACTGTATATTGATGGGTTTGCTTAATTTACTCTTAGATTAATTAAAAAAAAATTGTACACATTAAAATCTAATTTTGTCGACGCCGATAAAATCATAAATACTAGAGCGGGCGCCGAGAAATATCGACTGCATTAGGTACTTCATATAACACCGAAACAATGTAAATGAAGCTTTGTACAAGCTTGAAACTATAATATTGGTATATCGCCTAAACTAGTAATAAATATACCCCATATTTATTGATTGAATAAGCTTGTCAACGTGGGTGTACTCTACAGACACTACAAAAAATAAAATTTGCTATTATCTTGTAAGCATTAATAGACAAGTTAAAAGTATAGATAAGAAAACTATGAGAACAGGGATTTTGCAGTGCGATGAAAACAACTGTCGACGTCCAAGCCAAAACGCGTTTCTTGGAAAGGGATGTATTGACTTTAAGACTAAATATGATAATATTAACCGTGATTGTTATTATGCAAACGATGGTTGAAAAAATCTTTAGAACACTTATTTAAAACAATACAGTTTTAATTTTACTTATAAAGACCAAAATATTCTTATATTTCTGCACGGTAACACCATGACTGACTGGTTGATAAAGTGATGGTGCGCAATAAAAATTCTTAACGGGTTACGAGCGATGTAATTTCGCTGACCTCTGAATATGGTATTCCGCTTTAGGTATTCATCCGAACAGGAACTTACATCTTTCAAACATTCTCCATGATATAAGCTAACTGACTCCACATGAATAGTTCGCGTGCATGTCCGTGTAATGTGTTCATTATTCCCTTTACTTTGGGGATTCCAGTTGAGATATGCATTGCAATATGTGTTTGTGTGTAGTCGCTTCTGAGGGTGTGACCAATTAATATTCAAGTAACGATGTTTGATCAGCTCGTCTATCGGAAGCTATCGTTTGGGTTTTAGTTTAATTCTTTCGATCCAAAGAGTGCTGAACTATAAAAAAATATATATTTTTATTAGTGAATTCGATTAATTATTACTCTTTAGTAATATTTCAATTAGCTGTCCTGTCCTGGTTAAGGAAGTTATATAATTGGCTACTGCGCACTTTATCAGTACCAACCACACCCGGAAACTATTAAATTTATCTTAAATTTACTCAAATGTAGAAAGAATATCTAATTTTCTTTTCGTAACGGAATGAACCTTCGTGTCCATGAATAAACTAATGTTTGCACGAAGTTTTGCGCAGCGCAATATGTAAAATAGGAGGAATCTTTATTATATTTAACGTATTGTTAGCCATACTCATTGTATTTCGAGTTTCTATACCTCTTAATGATAATGACCTCGCTTACTGCCAAGGATTCTCTACTTTACGTTGTCAATAACGAGCTTGGTCTCTAAATATTATTAGTGTCCCTGTTTCCTTATCAATATCGACACAAAAACAATAAGTATTACAAATAACATTGGCGGATTTTATTGTTGGCAATAATCTTCTCGTTTAAGACTTAAATAACTTAAAATAAATTTGCCTAGTATTCTGTCCGAACACCTCCCATTACGAAAAAATTTTGCTAGCGGTGAGAGAGATTTGACAATGCAGTTTAATTATGAACTTAATATTAATTAAATGTTTTTATATAAAATACTATTTTATGTATATTTTTCTCGTAAACGCTACGTTTAAAAACAATACCTTATGGAAATAGTGTGTGAAAAACAATGTGATATTTTAGAAAGCTTTCCATTTCAACAATGCAAAATGTGTTCATTAATATTCACGAAATCAGAATATATGGATATGTAACTAGAGTAATAATTACTGTACACAGAAAACAGTATTGTGAGATTAACGTGAGTGTTTCTGCATTACAAAGTCAAATCTAATCTAACTTTAACGTCTGAATTATAAATAACTAATACTATATATATAATAACTAAATACTACTAAAAGTACTAATAACTAATTTGCGCCTGTGCACTTGAACTCCACAGCCCAAGAGGCTCTACTCAAAGGAAACAAAATCGAAGTTGGAGGAAATACTCTTAATTTGAGCCATTTATTATATTTCGCATGCTCTCCGGCAGCGCCAGCTCTTTTTCTTTTCCGAGGGAGGTGAGACGGGGCTAACGCGTCCACAACACAAGTAGCATCCGATATCAAAGCCCGTCCCATCCTATAAGGAATCAACTACATACCATCCGACCGCTTGCTAGCGTATCTAGCTATGCAACATGGCTCTAAAATGGCTGGAATATTGAGGAAGGCAAAAGAGTGGCGCATGATGTCGATGATCACAGCCTGGCGAGAAAAAACGAACTGCACTTTTTTGGCAATGGAGGCCATGGTGTCTACTTCAAAGACACTTATAGAAGTATTAATTTGCAATTTAGTTACGAATACATAATAAAGTAATTTTTAACTGTGTTAGTATTACTAACTAATAAGTTTATAGTCCTCCGTACTGGAAAGCTTGGTTATGGAAGGCTTGTTGACGAACCCAAGTAACGATAGCCCTGATGATGACCCATACGAAGAAAATTTATTCGATTTAACATACAGGAGCAATGAGTCTCGACACTGATTCTTACGCTAAGATTACCATAACCAAAATAAAAACAATGTCAAGAGTTTTGATCACATCTTTAAGTTTATTAATACTCAAATTTTACATCTAACAAGTTTAGAACGATTGTAAATCTTAATTTACCTTGAACTTAAGCGATGCGGATGTTGTTTGATTCATACGCCATAATCTTCTATCAAAGGTGCTATAAAATTCTAAATATAATTTATAATGCAAACCAACACAAGTGATATAATCAGGAGATGTTTTATAGTTACCACATTCAACCAAAGAAACAATATTAATACAATAGGTAATTATTGTTAAACAATGTTAAATAATATCTCGTTGATTGCCAACTTAGTTTCATCACAGCGATTTCGGATTTTATTAGCCATTTGTGGCCTGTCTCCTCCAAAATCCTTATTTAATTGTGGATTTTTTTTATTGCAGCTTAAAATACAATTCGGGTTTGCATTATGATACTTTTCTTACAATTACCATATCGTTTATAAATTGTGTACAAAGCCGAATTTGTCTTATTTCGAGTTCACTGTTTCCATTATTATTAATATTTTAAAAAATATGCACCGTAGATTATTAGACTTTTTATAGCCAAGTGGCCAGTCTTGACGTCACTCGGTTTATAATAACTCCAATCGCACCCCGGTAAGCAGTAGGCTTCTAATCGGAAACGTGTCTGGAGCTTTGTGAATTGTGGTTATCCTGGCTGACTTATTTCCGTAACATGCTTGCTCTCGCAACTTTACTTCACGTTATCTAACGCTGTATGTTGATTAATAAACTACGAATAATAAAGCAAGTTTTAATGATTGCTAATGAAATAAACGTATGCAACGTTGCAGGACACAGGTAGTCAATTAAACGTGCTTAATTGAAATTTTGTTAATAAATAATTATTTTATGCTTTCGCTTTGCTGCTAAACGAATGCAGTACTGAATAAAATTAACTAGCATAAATGTCAATATTGTTTATTCAAGTAGATTAAGGTCAAAATATTAACACAATAAAGGAGCTGGGCCTCTCTGTAGTAAATTATAATCGGATTTTTTAACATCGACGTGTGGAATGTCGCAGGCATTCGCAATTAAGTGTTTTATAACATTTTTATTGCCTCGCGCCATCAGATGTAATGGCGATGTTACGACCACTTTTATATAGCATTATATACAGTGCTCTATATACCACAGTCTTTATGTCTTGATTCAGTGTCTTCTAGTCATGGCCTAGTCTTGTGTCAATGTCAAAAAGCACATCAATTCTATATCTAATTTTGCTAATTAAGGACTGAGGTGATGCCTTTTTGTAATCTTAGATTGGCATCAGCACGTCTTTCTATATACATCAGTGTGTAAATATAAGAAGTTATTAAAGAGTACGTCGATCTACGAAGGGCGGCAGAAGCGGAATCTATTTCCGGGCTAATAATAAAAGCTTCGCAGTCATCGAGGCCTAATTGTGCGCATATTTGCGGAGCCTTTTCAAATTCAAATCATGAAATTTTTAATAGGAATAATTATAATTATGTACTTATATAATCTAAAAACTGTTTGTAAAGATTTAATACCAATGAATGCCAGATACGTGGCATTATCACTTAAGCAAAAACATTTTGCTGCACATTAAACAGTCAATTGTGAATGAACAAATATTTTCTGTGTTAAAAGATGCCGACTAAGAAACTTGTAAAATTACAATGGAAATCACAGTTAATTATTTATATTCCGCCTGAACCCTTAGAAGAGCACTTGTAACACAAAGTAACGTTCATCGTGGACAAATGAATCATAATGTATCCGCAAACCCCCACATTTCGGGTCGTTATCTCTTAAATAAGCAGAAAGAGGATGAAAAAGCGTCGGTATCTTTAGAATAAGCAGAAGAAAATTGCGGTTTGTAAATCGTCATTGAGTAGTTGAGTTTATTACGCATCTGTAAATCAGGGTCTGGCGGGAGCCGGTCGCCGGGTAATTCGACATTATTTGATTCCACGATTTAATTGATTGCCTTCTGTCCTTTGAGAATTCGCTATATTGGGTTTAAACGTTCGGGATTGTTATTGGATCGGAATTGTCAATCTAGCGTCGATTGTTGACCCCACGCTATTGGGGAATGATTATGTTATTGACTTCCTACTGGTATTATGACAATTAAAGGCTAATTAGTAGCTGTTGCTTCTGGGATACAAATTAAGTATAAGGCGTCCTTTATGAGCCAACATTAATGAAAAATATTGGAACAATTAGATTACTACTTGGTTGTAAAAGGTAAATTTAAAAAATCATCTTTTAAGTGTTTATGATAAAATCTTCGATCAGAAAAAGAAACTTACGTTGATTATTATAAAATTACGTTGTTTGTCCGTTATGGACTCCTAAACCACTCCAAACACACGCCGTGTGCTGTTTGATCTATGATTTGTTTCTACTGTGCGTGTGTATAGTACTGAACTCCTTTTAAACGGCTGGACCGATTTGAATGATTTTTTGTATGCGTTTGGGTAGAGCCCTGGATGGTTCAAATTCACAAATCAGCCCGGCAGATGGCGCTGTAGACGATATTTTCATACTTTGTTTAATATCCTAATCGATATCACTAATCGAAATATCATGCAGGACAACGTCCGTCGTGTCCGCTAGTTATAGTATAAAATTTGTGATTAAAATTAGTTCTTTTATTTCGTTCATGAACGTTGCCCTTAATATTTTTAGTTGTAGGAAGTCACTTAAAGGCTTTATATAATCTTTCAATTTTATTAATATCTAGATGAATTATGATTACGGTTAAAAAGCTAAACTTCAAAGCGGAACAAAATTAATAGGCAACGCAAAATCTACTCTTTGTTATTTTATAACTTCCTCGTAGCTCTTTAAAGTAAAGAAATCCTTTTTTTACCAGAGAATATTGTGGACTTAGGAACTTTCGTGATATCGTTATAAACGAAGTTGGCAAAATTTGTTATTTGGTAAAGGATGGGCGGACACTCCCCGGTAAAATAATATCGTTAGGGCGACGACGTTTTACCTCGATGTATTATTTATTATTATTTGTATGAGTAACACAAGTGAAAAATATAAGTAAAAAGTTATAAGGAAAAATGATGAAGTCTCGAAACCGCTAATGTGGTAAAGGGCAGACATATTTTTGAGACCGTTTCCTTGTCGTTTTTTCTTTTACAGTCTTTATTCAGGCATACTGTCGATTTTGGGTCTAAGATTTTCTTGCTTTCTCACGATATTTTTTCTTAACCATATAAGTAATATCAAAGGGGTTCAAAGTGAAGAGTAACACTAAGATAAGGCGTCCATGCGTTGGGCTGTCTCTCTCCCTAAAATATGGCGATTGTCCCGATGGCTGGCCATGCGTGATACTCGTGAACGGATGCTACTTGAGGTGATTGGTCGTACTTGAATTCGTGTATGCGGGGATATTAGTTATTTCGACTACGTATTTGCGTGTTGTTTCCACGAGAATGTAGTGGGGGCTCCTAATTCACCATGCCTTCTGCTGACAGAGGATATTAGGATAACATGTGGAAAATGGTGTAATGTTTACAGCTCCTTACAAACGTTGTGAAAAACTATAAATTGGCGATTAAAAAGAGTGGCGGAGAGTTTATTACCAGTTCTTCTTTTCCCTTGTACGCCCTTGATTTGAGAACTAACTGGCAGTAAATCTAAAATTAGAAGTGTTTTATTTAAAATTATAACCTATATGAATAAATGATTTTGAATTTGAATTTAACACTGCTTGTACAAAAAGCAGAACGTTACAGCAGTCACTATGTTGTTCAAAAAAAAAAATAATATAGAAAAAAACACCAATTGTAGTAGTCAATGTAATAAATCTGCTATCCTTACTGACTTGCCAGCAGCAGTTTTCTTAACATGCATTCATAAAAGGAATACGACTACTCGGGACTACCTTAAAATAAAACACTTAATAACCTCAAAAATTTTCACATAAATGTTTTTTTATTATTTCAGGAAAATGGAAGGCAGGTTAATAGCACATAGAAATCAATAGGTGGAAGACCATGGAAGATCCGGAGCGGATTGCCCGGGAGCAAACAGAGTGTGACATCGCCAACAACAACACGGAACCGCCTACTGGTAGAGCTTTCTCTGGAATTCCAAATATTTATAAATGTCACCCAACCAATTTATATCGTATACAGTATAATATAATCCATATTATATTATAAGCCTTCCGTTTTGGTATTATAAGTGTCCGTTTAAGCGGAGGTTAAATAGGCATCTCCTGAACAGTCGTGCTCTCCAGTAGGCCACATATCACTTAACATCAGGTGACATGGTGGGCAAATGACTGCCCAGTTCTATTTAAAGAATGTCCTTTCATTCATCATTGATATAGAATTCTAAAATACTTAGCTTCAGTATTTCAGGATTTTGTCTTTTTATTGGTATTGTTTGTTACAAAAACATTTAACAACATAACCTTTATCCTCCACGCTGTTTTTCGATAGGAATAAATGTTAAAAGCCAGCGGGAGGCACAAAGCTATTTAAATGATAGGACATGAAACGTTTTAAAATTGAGTAAGCGTGGCAGCCTCCCATCATCCGAAATGTTATTTTCTACGGCTTTTATTGACGTACTGCAACCGTAATAACTGAGTTATAAATATAATTAGTGGTATTTTATGATACAGGGTTAATTATACGATATTTCAGTTGGGCCTCTAACGGAGCATGGAGCAGACACATTTCACAATTTTAAGCCTTCTTTCTGTACCTGTACCGCAATAATTATATAAT
Organism: Pieris brassicae; assembly: GCF_905147105.1. Taxonomy (NCBI): domain Eukaryota; kingdom Metazoa; phylum Arthropoda; class Insecta; order Lepidoptera; family Pieridae; genus Pieris; species Pieris brassicae. The sequence goes on along the minus strand of NC_059669.1, from coordinate 11,521,288 downwards.
TCCTGGAAATTAAAAACCTCCAAGAGCATAAAATACATAAAATGTTCGTAATGTTCTGTAACTGAACGTAAGCATACTCTTTGAGGGAAACTGAAGAAGACCAATGTCCAGAAATAGTTGTGAAACAAATTAATTGATGGAGTACGCGTCATCCATTAATTAATTACTCGTAGTTAATGCCGACCTAAATTTAAATAAATAATATCGGGTGATCGTAGTGGTTACGCTTGATAAATTAAGTTAATCTTGAATGAACTTTTAGATAACGTATAAAATTTATTATATTCTATATAATTTATTCTGTAATTTTTTCATTTGTTGTTACACCCATTAGTCAGATCTGCCCTGCTCAGCCATCATTAATTCATTCGTTTTTCCTTAGGGTTATACTGCAAAGGCACATACGATACTTGGCTGTGCTGGCCACATACGCCAGCAAACAGCACTGCGTTAGCACACTGCCCCGAATTTGTACCCGGATTTAGCCCAGAATGTATGTATATCGATTGTTAAACTTACTTCTGAAAGAGCTCAGGGGTTCTGTTCCGAGATATAGGAAAGGCTTCGATGGCAAGGTTTTACACGTTTAAAACTGTTAAAATTCTATCGTCCCCTACCATTGTTCTGTTTCTTACTATTTAGATTTCAAATGTATGTCACATTCTTAATATGTAATCATATTGCAAAACAGATTTGCTACTTACGCAAAGACATTCTCCATCGGATTCAAAAAGGCAGGTCCTAAAGGTAAAGGTAGCCTTTAGGGACAGATATTATAGTACTGTTATTTGAAAGTCCTCGATTTTATGTCGCACAGGAGAATTGAAAAGAGGATTACGATGTGGATGAACTTATGTTCCGAAACTTTGATATAGCTGACGAAAGAAAGTTAAAAATATTTACCAATTGTATAATTCGTAAATATATTTCAACTATCTAAAATTACCTTTATAATTGACGTTTATTTATTAACAACTAAATTGTTGTATTGAAAATTTAATTGGATTAGTTCTTAATCGTGATAGCTTATGAAATAAAGTCACGAGTATTTTGTCGGTACCAGAAGCTAAGTTTAAACAGGTTCATGGTCGGGCAAACATGAATTGTTCCAAGAAAGTTTACGCAAAACAAATTATTAAAATGGAAAAACAATTCGTCAAGCCAGTTATACCCACTATGTTCTAATGAGTTTATCTATGTTTATGGCCCTCATTCCAACGTATATTTCGCTCTTAGCTTACGAATCTCTTAGTATTGGCATAAGCTTGATAAGATTTGGTGTGATAAATAAATTGGTTACTTCATAAATAAGGTAATAGTTATATTCTTTTCAGTATGGGCACACAAGGAATGCACATCTGACGGAACGTGGTGGGAACACCCTGATTCTGGAAAGCCTTGGTCAAATTACACCACTTGCGTTAAAGCAGAGGAGGTAATCTCAAACACGACTTAAACAAAACTAGAACCAAACTTATAGAATAAATATAAACGCGAATTATTTATTATTGTGAGACAAGGATTAATTAATTACTTTATTTAGATAAATAAATGTTGTTTACATATGTAGGACTCGCTGAATAAATAAAAAAGTATGTTTAAAACACCTTAAGTATCTTCGTATTTGTATGAAGCTTAGCAAATTTAATTGGTAAATAATAAAAAAATTCTACCTTCAAAGAGTCTTATGTGCAAAGGAAATATATATAATGTTAGAGTATGCTATTTTTATTTACGAAAAACGGGGGTTTGGGGTATATTACAATACACTCTGTCTGGACGGGATGTGTCGTGTCAATTATGTATATCACACATAGTTGTCTGCGTCGGTAGCCAGACGTGAACAATAGGGGTCGCCATGCACCGATGGCTCCATGTTCACATCTTCCGGGTGCTCGATTATTCTACAGATTTCTGATCAGATTGAATTTGCCCACTTGCTACGCTAATACTTATTTATTTTTTCGTTTCCGAATTTTGCATTACTTAATATTTACTAAAACCGTATTGTTTAGTATTTGATAAAGCTTGCTATAGCAATCGATTCGATAAAAATTAAAACATCTGTTTTATTATGATAGCAATAATCAAATCAAACGAATGGAATAAACAAAAAAAGCAAAATGACAATATAAATTACGAAGTTGGCTTAGATCTAATGGCGCTAACTTTTCTATTAAATAGCCCAATTTATATTAAACTGAAACTGACATAAACATCGTAGGCGTAAAGTAATTAAATAATTGTCAAGTTAAGAGATGTAAGAAAATAATAATTCTTGTTATTTCAGGATGTCAGCGAAGTTATAATATTGTTCCAGACAGGCTACAGCATATCTCTCATTGCTCTTCTTATCTCTCTAGCTATTCTGTTGTATTTCAAGTAAGCTTCACTATAATATTTTACTATAAATGTTGTAAGTAGAATCAGTCGTGACAAAGGAAACTGCATTTTCAGAAGTCTTCGCTGCGCAAGAATAACAGTGCACATAAACTTATTTGCGTCGTTCGCATTGAACAATGCTTTGTGGTTGGCGTGGTACGGCCTCGTAGTCAATGATGCAGACACTCCAAAGGAAAACCCACCCTGGTGCCAACTCCTCAACGCTGTACTCCAATACGCTCTTCTCACCAACTACACCTGGATGTTATGCGAAGGGTTTGTCATGATTAAAAATTAAACAAAAAAATAGAGTACCTAATATTTGAACCCCTTGAGGGACAATGATAAAAAATTTGAAAAAATAATAATAATAATATTGGTTTTGACTTACAGATTATATCTACACACAGTTTTAGTGAGCGCGTTTGTCTCGGAGCGACGCTTAGTCAGAGTTCTTTTGGCAGCCGGGTGGCTCCTACCCATACCTTCAGCAATAATTCACGCGGCTAGACGCGGGACTGCCAACGATCCCTTCTGCTGGGCTGATGAAGGTGCACCAAGACCGGAGTTAGCAGTTCTAGTTCTTGCAACTGTGATTTTGAATCTTGCGTTTTTGTGTAACATAGTGAGAGTGTTGTGTACTAAGTTAAGGGCGGGCGGCGGGGCGGGAGTCGCAAGGCCTTCTGCTACTGCCCTTCATGCACTGAGGGCTACCTGCTTGCTGGCACCGCTTTTGGGTAAGGAAATAACTTTTATCTTTTAATATTTTCTTGTGTAAAGGTCTTTTAAGACACTACTACGCTACAGAGTCGCCTAGTTTAAAATAACCACTTAGTGTTTCCATTTTGTCGTGAGAATAATAATATAACGTCAATTAATTCAACGTCGATTTGATGGCGAACTAATTTAAGATATAATATTCATCTTCAAAATTACCGACAAATAGAACGTATTTATCGTAATCCTATCACTTAGCTCTAACTGCGTGTTAACAAGCTAATTAGTCACGCTCAAATAATTTTCCATGTAATAAAATTACATTGTTCTCTTTGATTGGTTTGATGGTTGATGAAATTTGTAATGAAGAATCCAATCCTTAGTATTTATGGCATCTTTGTTGCTTGTAGGTGTTCAATATTTGCTTACACCATTCCGGCCCAGCCGTGAAGCCAGCTGGTGGCGGGCCTACGAGTACGTGGCAGCCATTATTACGTCGTTGCAAGGTCTTTGCGTGGCTGTGCTGTACTGCTTTTGCAATGGCGAAGTGCTGGCTCAGCTTCGGAGGCGGTGGAGAATTCTCACCTTCAGACCAAGAGCTAACTCCACTACTAATACTACCGTCTCTGTAAGTAAAACTCTTAGATTTTTGAGACTACGGAGAAGGTCATTGACCAATATAACAGTTGAACTTAGAGTAGAAAGCTAATATCCAACCGAAACAAGAGAAAATTCCATCAGTTCAACGTACATTTCTGTATGTCTACAATTATCTTAAAAACTGTTTACCCGAATTGGATAATTTCATTATTGAGATATTACTTTGTTATTGTGTAATTTCGAAGGCAGACCTTTAAGCTCCAAGCACTTCAGGCACTTACGAACTAAGTTAGTAATTTTTAGTGATGTTAAATTACATTACTACGCCTATAGCGAGCTTATCTCCTAAATGCCTCAATTGCTACACATCTTGCCTAAATGTACATTTCCTTTTAAAATCGGCAACCTCTCACATTGTCCCGTATTGTCAATATTATTAAATGTTCTAGATATATTTCACACTGTGTTTCAAACCAAATTTATACATAATAAATTAAATGTTTGGTCGTAATACGTGATGCACATTTAGTTTGTACGGTCCGGCGGGGCGGGCGGAGGGGATGACCGCGTGTGACTGGCGGCCGGCGGCGCGGAGCCCGAAGCCCCACCGGACGAGAGACAACGCCGGATAAGGTTCGAGGAGGACGACGACGCGCCGCCGGACGCGAAACTCATATGACACTCTGAATGTGTCCTTACCGCCTGTAAGTTTCCTTTATTTTGATGTCATTACCATCATTGTTTAACTCACCGATATGCTGGAAAGAATGAGTTTTCCGGCACAACACAATCGGCTTCTGTCACCAGAAGACGAGACAAATTCAGGATGACTTTGAACCTTAACTGAAATATATGAATTAATTACCACGTATATAGTTCCAAATTTACGACACCAGCGCCCGTACGCTACAAAATCCAATAGCTTTCGACTTCTAGCGGCAGCATATCCGATGTTTTTGTATGCAAGTTCGTTGTCGGTATCGCTATTGCAAGTTAAATAATAAGAGCCCTGGAATATTAAGTCAGAAGTATAATATAATTAATTTTACGAAGCCATATTTACTAACTAAATAGTTACCCAATTTGTTTCAGAGTCAGTGTTATTATTGGGAATCCTGAAGACATTATGCAAACATTTATTATTAACTGTTAACTGTGTTGTGTACCGTAAAGTTTATAATTGTATCTTTGTCGTAATTGATATGTAAATAAAAGTAAGCAGCGATATTACTGTTTTATGTGGTATTTTGTGTAAAGAACGCGGTTGAGACAAGAGATCTAATTACTTAATGTACTTTTCTTTTAAATATTATAAACACCTTGTACATAGTTTAGTATTAAAATATCCTAATATTCATTTTTTTAATCCGTTTTATTCTTGGATCAAATGTATATATTATCCTTAATATTACCGTTACTTCCCTATTTATTGTAAAACAAAAAGAACAATGTTACAAAAAAAGTAAATTAAGTACCTAAATGTAAACTATACCAGTGTATTCATATCGATGTAAGAAATAAACTGTACATAGCAAGATAATTATGACAGGGGAGAGGAACGCTTAGAATAAAAGTATAAGATAGAACCTGAGTCTATTACCTAGTATCTACGATATACCATACATATTATCGTACCATGTGAACTATGAACTTTCTGTGTTTTAAAATCGTTATTTGCATTTAATAAAATCAATGTGGTGGAAAACTTTTATTACACCTAACTCCCGCAATAAATCAAAGAGTTTACACGTCGTACATTTGACAAATGAAAATTTAGGACTTGACATATTTTTTTTAAAACATTAAATTAGAATCATTATAATTTAATGTTTACAAAATAATGAGAACAATAAACCTATAGTAACCTATAGAATCATATCAACTACTCTTCTATTATTATTAAAGTGATTATCAAGAGCCCTAAGCTGATTAAATTATGTATAATGTTTAGTATTAAAAACTTTAGGATAAATCGGTAAAGGGACTCTCATACAATATCAACTAGCGATCACGCGATATGTGACACCTAAAATGTTAACTTTAATAGTTTTTGTTGTCGCGAAGTCGAAACTCTTTCATTTCAACAAACACATTCTAAAAAACCTTTTTAAAAACGGGTTTAGGTCTTAAGCTTATCATAACAGACGTAATGTGTCATGATTTATTTTATAGGGATAGGTAGAACCCCTTTCAGTTTGTTTTATTTTTAGAATTTACTAAGAAAGTTTCCGTTTATTATGTAGAACCAGCCATCCAGAGGGTGCGCGAGGGTGTCTTAAAATCAAGTGAGCCTCCTTCTCGTTTGACCCAGTTATGTAAGTAAATAATGTATAAAAAATAAATAAAAAAACAATAAAATGAACCTATTGCATCACTTCCTGCCTGCATGCATGCTTTCTGTGAGACTAAGCCATAGAATATCTATAACATGGCAACTCAGAATGTGATTGACATTCACACGTCAGTGTCTATTCAAAATGTCAACTATCACTTTTGAGATGTTTATTATTTTTGTACGCGCGTAAAATCGTGAAGCTTGTTGATTTCAACAGCGAGTTTAGTCATTATTAGGAATAATAGTGACATTGTGAGAATTTAGTGTTTATCAGCAGGATTTGTGATCTCGATCACAATGCCGGCTTTTCTAAAATATATAGATATGGAAAACTTCAAGTCCTATCGAGGGCATCATGTCATAGGACCTCTGAAGTCATTTACTGCTGTTGTAGGGCCTAATGGGTCAGGTAAATATTTTGTCTTACTCATTCTATTCACATCTAAAATTACTGCCTGCTATTTAATGTATTTTCTAAATCTCGCTGTGAAAAATATTGAAAGATAGATGAAAGTTTGTCTACATTGTATGCTTTATTAAATATATACCTTTGTATTCATCAACGTTCATGTTTTCATATTTTACCAACATCTTTTTTAGGTAAATCAAATTTTATGGATGCTGTTAGTTTTGTTATGGGTGAAAAGACATCACTATTGCGTGTGAAACGTTTGAGTGACCTCATTCATGGAGCTTCTATTAACAAACCAGTTTCAAGAAGGTATGGCTGTATTTAGGATAATTATAAAGTAGTATAAATAAGTAGGGAATGGGTAATTAAATTCATAAATATTAATATAATATTGAAAATTAATTTCAGTGCATCTGTGACAGCCACCTTTATATTAGAGGATATGACTGAAAAAAAATTTATGAGGTCTGTAATTGGACAATCTTCAGATCATAAGATTGATGGACAGGTAAATAACATTCATTCAACTTTTAATAGCTCAAGTAAAGGTATACATAAAAATTAAATATTATTTTCAGTCAGTGTCAATAAGTCAGTACCTGGCAGAGTTAGAAAAACTAGGCATAAATGCCAAGGCTAAGAATTTCCTAGTATTTCAAGGTGCAGTAGAAAGTATTGCTATGAAGAACCCAAAAGAAAGAACAGCACTTTTTGAAGAGATTAGTGGGTAAGTAGCTCAGAAATTTGATCACCTACTTGCCCACCGCATCTTGGCTAAAGTTGATTTAAAAAAATTCAATCTTAATTTATCACCAAATAAATATAATTTGTTAGAGGCCAACACTGCATCTTAAAACAAGGTGTGTTGTGTTAAAAGAGTTATTACTATTAAATAATTTGCAAATTAAATTTACATTATTTTGAAATGTTTTGTTAAACTCTAGATCTGGTGTTCTCAAAGAGCAGTATGAGTTATGTCGGTCTGAAGTGAACAGAGCTGATGAGGAAGCCCAATTTTCATACCAAAAAAAGAAGGGAGTGGCTGCTGAAAGAAAGGAAGCCAAATTTGAAAAAGAAGAGGCAGAGAAATATACAAGACTAAAGGAAGAATTGGTAAGAATTATCATATCATGTATTATTTACATTTTACAACAAGAGCAGACAACTTTTGCTTTGACAAACTTTGTTCTGTGCATATTTAAAACCATAGAAAAAACACCAGTTCTCTTGTCTATAATTTCACGCCTATTACATTGAAGTCATTAATTGTAAAAAATGCTCTTAAGATTTTACAACTTAGTATATAACAACAGAAACTTATTTTGTATTTTATTTAGTATTATGTAGCTACAAAAGTTTTCTCTAACATTTAAATATCTGTTTTTGTATAATAGGTTTATTTAGAGACTATGTTGATGTCTCAATATTCTATTGATATGTTACTAAAATTTAAAATTATTGCTACTAACAGAGAGCAATGGGCCGGTTCTAATTTCAATAAATATTTTTTTTAATGCATGTATTCAAACTTCACAGGTAGAAACAGAGTTCATAGAAAAAAGATGATTATATATTAAACAACTAAATTTTTTGAACAAGTGGACTGAAAACTAAAACAAGGTGCATTAATTCACAAGTTCCTTTCTTTTTAGCAACAACAAAAGATAGAGCTACAACTATTCCACCTTTACCACAATGAGAAAGAAATCCAGTCTTGTGAAGAGGACTTGCAGTACAAACAGACTGAGCTCACGAAGATCGAGAAGAAGAGACAAAAGGCAGAAGAAGCTCTTAAGGATAAGAAAAAAGCATCTGGAACAGCTCAGCGGGAACTGGCTAAGATTGAACAAGATATTAGAGAAGTGGTATGTTGTTATTAACTAAGTTGTAGCAAATTTCTGGGTAAACTGGAACATTCACCATGTGCATTTGTTTCATCAAGTCAATTTTATTTTTACTTTATTTCATCTGTTTGACTCGGGACACCACTTCAACTTTGAAGTACTCTACAACACTTTGTAAAAGTTGGTTGACAATTTTGATTTATTTTTTATTTACAAATCTTACTGAACTCAGGAAGCGGAGATTTCCAAGAAGCGTCCGACATTCATTAAAGCAAAGGAACGCGTGACTCACACGCAGAAGAAGTTGGAGAGCGCCGTTAAGACCCTGGAGCAGGCTCGCAAGGCTCACGAGGCGCATCAGGCAGACATAAGGTACCATTGCTTTACAAGTAATCGTAAAGAAAGCGTAATTGTGAATCTCCACCCTGTCCACGACTGGGCGGATTTTTAATTTGGGTGAACTGCTCGTGTGTGGTATGTGATTAACTATATGATGTATCAGTAAGCTGGAGGCGGAACTGCGCGAGATCGAGGAGCAGAAGGCCGCGTGGGAGCAGACACACGTGGGCTCCAATCCCTCGCGGGCCGACGTGCATCTCGAGGAGGCGCAGGTCCGTCTTGCCCACATTCGCCTTTTGTCGGGTTTAAACCTTTACATTCTCACCCGAACCGATGTTTATCGATGAACATAGATCCGGGAATACGAGGAGCTGAAGATGGAAGCGTCTCGAGCGGCGGCTCGCTACCTTCAGGAATTGGACTCCGTGAACAGGGAGCAGAAGTCGGATCAGGACAGACTCGACAACGAGTTGCGCCGCAAAGGAGAGTTCGAGAACAAGCATCGCCAAAAGGTTCACTTCTTAACTTCTTTCTTTTCCTGTTCAACATATAACATAAGAGAAAGGAGAAGTAACTATTCGAACTTTTATTCTTTAGGGCCACGAAAGAAACGAAGCCACGAAGCGCGTGGAGAAGCTGAACGAACACATCAAGAGTTCGGAGCAAGCCTTAGAGGAGCAGAGGAGACTTCGGGCCGAGCTTCAGGTACCTTGAGCTCTCCTCCTCAGGCAGTCTAAATGTTTGACTTGTTGTGAAAGTTTTATTATTACTTTTCTTCTTCCGAGCGACTATTAGCGGTTAGCCCTTAGGTTAAAACTCTGCTCTAACGCTCTGTCCGACCGCAGGCAGACGTGGGCTCCTGCCGAGGGAAGGCGGCCGCTCTGCAGTCGGCTCTGGAAGAAGTGGCCTCTCAGCTGGGTGACGCTCGAGTGGACAAGCACGAAGAAGCCAGAAGGAAGAAGAAGCAGGAGATCGTCGAGAGTTTCAAGAGGGAGATACCGGGGGTGGTGAGTTGGTGGTTCATTAGTTGTAATTACTCGTTTGTGACTTTCGAGTCACATTTACCTTACGTTTCGGTGCGTTAAACCTTTCAGTACGACCGCATGATCAACATGTGTCAGCCTACCCACAAGCGATACAACGTGGCAATCACCAAGGTGCTGGGGAAATACATGGAAGCCATCGTCGTGGACACGGAGAAGACGGCTCGTCGCTGCATCCAGGTGCTCAAGGAGCGGATGCTGGAGCCGGAGACCTTCCTGCCCCTCGACTACATACAGGCCAAGCCTTTGAGGGAGAGGCTGAGGTGACATATTGTTTTGAAACGAAGGGCCCGGAGAGAGCGGTGCAAAGGTTTCATTATATTTTAATTTCTCACTTCAGAGATATAAAAGAACCGAAAAACGTCAAGCTGCTGTTCGACGTGCTCCGTTTCGAGCCGGCCGCCATCCACCGAGCCGTCCTGTTCGTCACCAACAACGCCCTGGTCTGCGAGACCCCCGAGGACGCCTCCAGGGTCGCCTACGACCTGGACAGGAACAAGAATAGCAGATACGATGTGAGGGTCTTTTCAGTCTTTCGATGCGGACTCACTCGTCCATCCGAGAAACCGCGAAACGGAAATGTCGGGTTATCTAATTCGATTTACTTATTTTCCAGGCCTTAGCGTTGGACGGAACATTCTACCAAAAGTCTGGAATCATTTCCGGAGGATCGCTGGACCTGGCGAGGAAAGCCAAGCGGTGGGACGAGAAACATCTCTCGCAATTGAAGGCTAAAAAGGTACTTTCCTTTTCACTTCGAGGCAAGGAAAAGATTTGTTCGAAGTCGCTTCTCGCTATGTCAATAACATGTCGGCTATAAATTTCCTTATGAATACATTTATAGCGAGTGCGCGGCCGAATATATATAATATTAAGATTATTTTTAAACAAACAGGAGAAACTGACGGAAGAGCTGCGAGAGTCCATGAAGAAGTCACGCAAAGAGTCGGAGCTGACGACCGTCGACTCGCAGATACGGGGCCTCGAGTCCAGACTCAAATACGCGCAGTCCGACAGGGACACCACGGTCCGTGTTCGCCCTTCGCCGATCTCGGTTAATCCAGAGTGGAACTCTATTTCTTAAGAAACGTCCGATTCTTTCAGCTCAAGCAAATAAAGGCGTTGGATGCGGAATTGGAGGAGTTGGAGAGGAAGATGGACATGTTTGGGGTCAGTACTACGATTACTTCATTACTAAGTCCGAATCTGAAGATATACAATTTATAAAATTTTAATAAACCGTGTTTAGCCTCAAATAGAAGAAATAGAGCGCACGATCCGAACCCGAGACTCCAAGATCCAGGAGATCAAAGAGAACATGAACAACGTCGAAGACGTCGTGTTCCGCGCCTTCTGCAGGGACATCGGAGTCGCCAACATACGGTCAGCTCTGACGACTCTTTTGACGTTTTGGTGTCCGTAGAGCGTCTCTCTTAATTGTATCTCGTTCGATCAGGCAATACGAAGAGAGAGAGCTGCGGGCCCAGCAAGAGAGGGCCAAGAAGAGAATGGAGTTCGAAGCGCAGATCGACCGCATCGCGTCCAACCTCGAGTTCGAGAGATCCCGCGACACGCAGAGTACGTATTTATTTGCAGCAACCGTTCGGTAGTCCAGGGTGACGTCGAATGAAGGAAACGAATGCGAGCTATGTTTGTCCAGAAAACGTGACGCGTTGGGAACGAACGGTCCAAGACGGCGAGGACGAGCTGGAGGTGAACAGGCAGGCGGAGGCAAAGCAGAGGCAGGACATCGACCGGGAACTCCGGAAGGCCGAGACCCTCAAGAGCGACAGGGCGGCGGCGCGAGCCGCGCACGACGCCGTCGAGGAGGCCGTTGCTCAGGTGTTTACCAATATTGTTAAATTCTAATCTGCTTTTTTGAAAATGGATTAACTCGGAGCTTAAGAAAGTACATAACGAAATATTATTCTGCGGATCGAGTGAAGGTTCAATAATTCTAAACGTAACAACGTGTCGAAGGCTCGCAAAGACCTGTCCGGCATCGCCAAGGACATCGCGAGTGTGCAGAAGCAGACCGCCAGCATCGAGGCTCGCATCGAGAGTCGCCGCTCCGACAGGCACAACATCCTCAGGCAGTGCAAGGTGACTTCGCTCTCTTTCTCTATCTGTCACTCTCTAACGATTTTACATTCAATACCACCATTTACGTGACGTCGTCGACTTTTTATCGTCGAGTCTTGAATATTTCAGATGGACGACATAATAGTCCCCCTCCTGGAAGGCAGCTTGGACGACACGGCCGAAGGGGAATCCGAGCCTTCCTCCATGTCCACCACGCAGGCCTACGTCAGGGATTCCAGGTGCGGCTATATTAGGACCCGACGGTACTCTTTCGATACGAATTGTCGGTACGAATGGCTCGATCGGTTCGCAGGATCCGCGTGGACTACGGCAGCCTGCCGGAGTCGCTGCGAGAGCTGGAGGAGACCGACGAGATCAAGCGAAAGGCCGACAAGCTGCAGAAGGCCATCAACAACTTGCAGAACACGGTGGACAAGATCCAGGCCCCCAACATGAGGGTAACGTTCGTTATCGTACTCGTATACGCTCCGCTGTTTCATGAATTATTCGATTATCATATTTATGTGTTCAGGCAATGCAAAAGCTGAACGAGGTGCGCGAGAAGGTGAACGCCACGAACGAGGCCTTCGTCGCGGCCAGGAAACGGGCGCACAAGGCCAAGCTGGCCTTCGAGAAGGTGAGGGTCCGGCTCGCTCGTCACGTCATCGGGCGTCACTCGATCTGAATAAAACATTCTGAACGCGTGTAAACGCTTTCGAAACGTCCAATCGTTTTGCAAAAGTTTAGATAACGTGAGAACAATTTGTTCCAGGTGAAGAAAGAGCGTCACGACAAATTCATGACTTGCTTCGAGCATGTCGCCAACGAAATCGACGCCATTTATAAGGTACGCGGGCTCTCTTCGTCTCACGGGTCGTTGTAGAGTACACGTAGTTTTTGTTCTCGTCGGATAAACGCGATATTGGAATAATTGAGTCTCCGCGTTCCAGTCGCTAGCCATGAACCAGTCCGCGCAGGCCTTCCTCGGCCCCGAAAACCCCGAGGAGCCTTACCTCGACGGCATCAACTACAACTGCGTGGCTCCCGGAAAACGATTCCAGCCCATGTCCAACTTGTCCGGAGGAGAGAAAACTGTCGCCGCGCTCGCCTTGCTCTTCGCCATACACAGGTGGGCCTCCTACTCCCTCCTCTTTCCCTAAAGCGGCCGATCGAATGCGACAGAATATCATTTTAACTTTCTCATTGTGTTCGCAGTTACCAACCGGCGCCGTTCTTCCTGCTGGACGAGATCGACGCGGCCCTGGATAACACCAACATCGGCAAAGTGGCCGCCTTCATCCGAAGCAAAAAGGGTTCTCTGCAGACCATCGTCATCTCTCTCAAAGAGGAGTTCTACGGATGCGCCGACGCCCTCGTCGGCATTTGCTCCGAGGTGAGACAAGTTCATTTCGATATTTTATGCTTTGAACAGTAAGGCTATAGAGATTTGAAAAATTTGAATTTGATTTCAGCCGGCGGACTGTTTAGTGAGTGACGTCATCACGCTCAGCCTAGAGTCTCACCCGGATTAAGATCTCGAAGAATGGCAGAACTCATTTTTTTATAATTGTTGATTGCACATAAGTCTGAATATTCCACAATAAATGTTTACTATAATTTCAATTATTTTTATTACATTACTTTGAAACGGAACCTCATCGACACATAAATAAAAAATAAGCGATGGGTATACACAAAAATAGAAACACAGAATAGTATAGATCTGTTTATTTACAATAAAACTTATCATATTTGACTTTTAACATTTTTCTCAACTCAACTTTATACCGGTTTGAAATCAGACAGAATTGGCACTTTTTTTAAAAATCAATGTCTCCGGCTATGGATATGGCTTGTGGCTATGGATGCTATCAGACATTACATTTTATGTTGGGAAATAAATCATAGAAACCATTCAAAACTAAAAGTTAAATAAAGCTTATTTCTCAAATGGATGGATCATTGAATATACCATGAAATTGAGTATCATTCATACACATTTTTAAAGTTCGTTAATGTGACAAGATGTCATTTACAAAAATTGGTACATATGCAATATAATTAATTATACTTCAGTGTAAATTGTGGTGAAAGGGCACAAATTTGTCAAAACAGCCCACGAAAGCCTAAAAATTATATATACACATCGGTAAGTTTTCATTGGTCTATTTATTACAGATTTTAGCATCAATGAAAGATAAATTGTTAAGATCTTAGAGGTAATGTTTTGGTCTAGTGATGTATTTTCTAAATTATCAATTCGGGTTTTGAATATTACTCGGAGTATTTTATGGAGTCGATTTCTCTATATACTATAAAAACAAAATATATGTTGTTTTTTTTACTTCATAAAAATAAAGATAATCACTACTATGTTGTTTTTGGTCGGTTTCTTTGATTTAGTTCTCAACGTAAACATTAACTAACACATTTATAGTAGTACCGTAAACGTAAAAATATAATTGAATGGAAAGTTTTAAAAGGAAGTAAAGTCGATCAGGTTCGGCTCATCGCTCGAGCATTGGTCGACAGATTACAATAGAAATTTACTGCTTCTAGATTAAATTCATTCTATCTACGTACTTTACTATTTACATCATATTTATGACGAATTCTCATTTTACTCGCAGAAAGTGAAACTACTTACAAGAAAACAAAACTTTTTGATAACTGTTATATCGTATTTGCCGGGTTACGAGTGAATTTGTTGGACGATAACAAGGAAATCTGTGGCGCAACGGCGCGTTCACGCGGTCCGTCCGACGTAACTCATAGATACTAAATAACAATAAGGCTCTAATTCACAGCACCACAGTGGACGCTCACCTTTAGTTCCTTTAATTAATACCGAGGATTACGAAGACAAATAACATCCTCGATCAATGACGGTCACTAATTGTGATGAAAAACATTTTTATATTTTGTATCGAAAGCGCGTCGACGCGTCTGTACTCCTCACACACCAAGTTCGTTAGTCCGGCGAGTTCGGGGGTTTGGTGCTGAAGTAGGGCGCCGTGTGGGGCTGCAGGAGAGTGCTGCAGACCGAGCAGACCCGAGCCGGGGCGCCCCTCGGCCCGCTCGGGACGGAGTGGTTCACGCACGGACCGCAGAATATCCGGCCGCAGTGCATGCAGTGGATCTGCATCGACGTTCGTCCGATGTAAAAATACAATTGTTCGATTCTCCCGAAATGGAAGAAGAAATGAGAAGAAATACCTTTTTCCTACTGTTGGGCAGAGGCGCGTGGCAAGAGGGGCACTCGCCGACGTCCTCGTCGAACTGCCACCGAACCTCCGTGTCCGCTTCTCGTATGCGCTGAAGCTGCACCTGCTCCGTTAACTCGATTTCAAACAATTGAACAGTAATTTAGACCGACTCCAGAAGACCGCGGTCGGCACGACATTGAAAAGTATGAATGGAAATGACCTGCAAGGACTGCGAGAGCCGGACGAAGTCCTGTTGGACCTTCTCGCTGTTGTCCAGTTCTTGTTGCAGGACGGACACGCGATTTCTGGTCTCCGACACCTCACCTTGCAGACGTTTCTGGAAAATCATTCAATTTATTAAATATACAGGTTTTGTTTACGTTAAAGGAGATCGAAACGAATTTTGAACGACTGTTTAATCATCAGAAGGGAGAGCATCCCACCTTATCTTCTAGAAGTTTCTCAATCATATCCGTGGAGTTCCTCAGCTTGTTTGCGAGTTCATTCATCTGTTCCCGCTCAGTCCGGAGCCTGTCCAGCTCGTCTCTGACGAGAGAGTTTATAGTTAAAAAATGACTTCACTCGAAGATTGTGAAAGAAGGTTGGCCATCTAGAGCTACCTGCACCCCCTCAGCTCGGCGTCGGCGGAGGCCAGGGCGGCCTCCTGCTGATGCAGCAGGGCTCCGTGGGACAAAAGTTGGTTCCTCAGCTCTTGTTCGCTGGCGGCTCCTTCTTCACGGCCGAGCTGACAGAAAATGAGCTGCTCGCGCAGTTGAAGGCATTGCTCTTGTAATTCCTGAAATATTAATCAATGCCATTTAAGTAAAGTACACACATTCATTCAACACACTTTTTTTAAGATGATATACAAAAATTGAGTAGCATGATGTACAGACCTGAGCTGTAAGGCTAGTTCGGCTCTGTACGTCGAGACCAAACAACGTCTATGGCGAGAGAACGTTGAAGCTAATGAATGATCTACCTACTCAGTTATCAGATAAAAATAACATATTGAAGAAGTAACAAGAAGCACTATATCTATTACGGGTAGTACAAGTACACCTTTGTGTTTCTATTCATGTGCATAATGTAAAATAGAAATTTGATATTCTGTCGAGTTGAGGTCGCCGTCTCATGCCGACCACGATTGGGGCAAAGCAAACGAGTTGTATAAAATAAGAATGAAAATACACTTACTATAACGTTATCGGGCAGATCGATGACTTCGTTTTGCATCTCGACTGCCTTCTTCGCATACTGCCCTATCAACATGGCGTTGTCTCTCTCTAAGCTGAAACGAACACATTATGCACTTATTACTTCATTTCCGGACGTTTGTGACCCGAAATGAGGCACCATCCGGTCGGACCTATCTAATTTCTTCTGCAGCGTCTCCCGGTCCACCGTGAGCGTGGTGACCAGTTCCAGGGCCCTTCGAGAGGCGTCTTCGGCGGCAGCACAGCGCTCGGCGACAAGATCGTGACCCTCGCCCAAGGTCTGGCTCAGGACGTCGATCCGGGCCGAGCTGTCGGCGCGCTCAGCCTGCCAGCTGCGGACGGTCTCGTCGTGGATCGACCGGACGCCTTCCAACTCCTCCGTCGCCTGGAGAAAATCACTTTTGGTCTGACATAGACTCCACCCGTAACGAATAAAACCTTATTAAAATAACGCTTTCCTTTCAATAATAAACAAACATATTCCTTTAATTCACTATAAAAATACAAAAACTGTAAATTCGATTCCGTATTGATTTATTCCACGAGACGTAACGGACAAGAGCGCCTCACCAGTTTTAGCGCGCTCTCGGCTCGAGTAGCCCTCTCTCGAGCGGCATCGGCTCGACTCTGTTCCGCGACCAGCTGCCTCTCGTAGTTGGCACACATGTCGCACGCCGCCTGACTCTTTGCGCTTTCTGAAAATTATTCAATATACAATGGAGTAATCCGAAAAACGTTACGTCATTGTGAGCTAAATTACATATTAAATTATTATGTTACCTGGATCTGTTTTGCCATCGCCGGAACTACTTCCCGTATTCCCTGATGTCGGAGCCGATTTCTTTAACAACAATTAAATTAATTTAAAAACCGAAATTCACTTTAAAAATCTTTGACCGTTATGAACGATATATCGCCAGTCAATGTTTGTAAACAGTATATCAAATTCCTCACCATAGCCTCCTGTAGACGTGTATCCGTGTCTCTCAACTTATTCTTAAGAGCGACGATCTCCATCTCCATGGGCTGAATGATGGCTTGCAGCAGCTCCCCATCTTCCACGTTCTAGAAACATTTGATTCGTTCTATAAAAGTAAACCTACGTGGCGCGGAATACTCCTCCAATCATTACATCGAAAACGGCCAAAAAAAAAGGCACAGATTCCCAATCATCAAATAATAATAATAAGCATACCTTCTTAACTGGCTGGTCGATCTCCGTGTCGGCGCCAAGTTTACGCGCGAGGGACCGCACAAATGTAGCCGGAGCCAACGACACCTCCTGCCACATTTCACGACTTACAGACACACATATATGAGCAACATACGAACAGAATATATTTGGTCGTAAATATACTCTGGTACCAGTTCAAAAGACCTTTTTGCTTCTCTAAAGTTTGACTTCAAATATGAAATTGTGTAACGATTGCAATACCAATTCACTAGCTATTACTCTTATATGTGTTTCGTTTAATTTTCCCAAAAAATATAATGCTTTTAAACCCGAACACAATACTTTATTCCTGTTAGTTTTATAGTCCCGAGTAAGACTTAAGTGACAACGCGTATGACATTTAAATTTTCTATATTAGAGCGGTGTTCGGTGATAGTCATTTCCGGTAATTTCCGATAACATAAAGGCTCCGATACAATGGCGACATTAAACGCATCTGACTGGTCGCAATAAACCGAAAGAGGGCTTTAGGAAAAGTTGGGGTTGAAAATTTGTCAGGTTTACGGGTCACGAAGCTGGCCGTTAGTCAATATAGGCAAGCAAAACCAATTCTTATCGAATAAAATATTACGACGCTCCTAAAATATAATATTTTACTCAGTCTCAGGCTTAAACCATATCAGCATGCTATAATTTAAAAAAAATATTAATTTTTCTAACCACTTTAATAATCACCTGTTGTTGTGTGCGAAGTTGTTGTAACTGTTGTTCAAGCTCCGAGTTCTTAGCTTTGAGACGTCGGATCTCCTCTGTGCCCGAGGATGACACTTCAATTGTTTCTAAATAAAGGAATAAAAATTTAACGAGGTATTAGTGTTTAAAATAACATGAAAGATAATCAAACAAGCCTTTGTAGTTCATTTTTCACTTACATGAAAGGGAACTAGGGCATATAATTACTACACAGCTATGAAATTTAAATTTTTTTTTCAACGCTTAAATGTAATATTAAGGATATTTAGTATGTTATTCTGTCTTAAGTGCTTCACAGAAGCGAGTGCAAAAATAGAACACAAAAACAGAATGTCTTCTCCTTATTAGACTGTAAGTTGTGTTGTAGGAGAATTTTTAGTAAATAAGGTAAGTTTTAAATTACTTATTACTCAGTTAGTTATGCTAAGTTGTAATATCAAGTTGTCTTTGTCCAAACATGTATGATTTAAATAAAAATCCCTATCAGTAAGAATTTTATTCACTCACTGAATACTGCTTCCTAATATATTACAAATGGTGGCAGTCCACACACTTTATTGTAATAATTGATAATAATGTAATATGTAATAACTATACTTATTTATTAATTACAATTTCAAAAATACCTGTACCACACCAACAATTAAACAGAGGAGCAGTTCAATAATTGAAATAAATGAAGAAAACCAAAAATTGCTAATTAACAAAATTACTGATTGTACAATTGAAAGTCTATTAGGGTCCGATTTAGAATTTGATGAATTAATCAATATTTAAAATGTAGACTGTTTCTGTAGTTTCTCAATTAACAATGCTATTGTGTTGTCTGTATATTTCTTTTCTACATTAATTTGCTATTACTATATAAATCCAAGCTTTATATAGTAGTAAAAAGCATAGCTTTGATGGAGGAAAACAATTATTGGTGCAATCAGTCACAGAAAAACCTTTACCATTAGCAATTTATAGACTTACAATACATTATTAATAATAAACTTCTATACACAAATAACTTATGTTAGTATCTCATATCAGCTTCAGAAACAATCAGTAAAACCTATGAATGTCAGTAAGCTTCTATAAGTGTGTGAAAAGAATAGAAAAATCTTTACCACTAACTAACATCTGCAAGCTCTGTATCTCTGATTTTTGGTTCTCAGTAAAAGTCTGAAGTTGCTGGAGTTCAGCTCTCAGGCCTAAGACTTCAGAGTCAAGCTGTTCCTTCTCCAAACAAAGCTTCCTTAGATCATCTGAAGTAAGATGGTGATATATTAGTGTCTTCCAACACATTGTATCATGGATAACATAAAATGCAATTTAATGAACCACATAAAAATTTATAAGTCCTTAAGTAACTGAAAACAAATCAGATAATATTTTTGAGATTAAAAAATATTCTAGTAATTATTGTAAAATAAATAATATTAAATTTATAAAAGATACTAAACTTCCAGCTATAAACGAACATACCGCAACCAATATGTTATATCATAAATACATCTGCATTGCAGATACATTATTAAATGATTAAAATTTCTATACACATAGTTTTATTTTTGTACATAAGCCCAACACTTTTAAACCAATTGGTAATTTTATACACTTTTCATTCTATAAAAAACCTAACCAAGCACAGTAATAGAAAATATTGTGACTTATTACCTTTTTACATTAACAAAATATTACAGTTTTACTGGATTATATAAGAAGCTCAAGTATATATTGTAATTGTGATTGTAAAGGTATGGTGAAATACAAGAACATTAATCTCAATGATCCTATTTAATTGGGAGGTGAAACAAAACATTGAACAACTGAAGAATGTTCATACAACAACTTGTGATAAGAATATTATATGTGCTATTTAAAAATTAGGTTTATATCTTCAATAGAATTCTGAAACAGAAAATCGTTGTTCACCAACCTTCTTTTTGTAAAAACAGCTCTTTCATTTTTGCTCTCTGCATATTAAATTCTTCTTCCAAATGTCTTCTATTTTCGACCACGGTGTCCACTCCTACATTATTCACTGAAACAACAACAATTCATAACATTCTCATGAAATATTACTAATAATACAATAAGAAAACATACCTATTGGAGCGGATTCGCTAGACATATTCGCTTGGTCTTCCATGTCCATTTTTAGAACTAAAGCGCCTGCTAAAGTAATAACTCGTTGTTTTAAGTATAGTAACGTTGATTCATTATTAATACGAACGATAGAAATGCATATACTCGCAATTATTTTGCTAACATTAAGTTTTTCGGATACGGTAAAAAGTATGACAAAAACGTTTACTTTTTAACAAGTCAATTGTCACTTGTCAATGTTTATTGTTGAACGTTAGACTGAAGTTGAAAACGATAGTTTGTGTAGTAACACAGACATTTAATAAAGATACAATTTTTTATTATTAAGTTTAATTATTAGAGTCCACGTCACCATAGCTGTCAGCGTATAGTATTTTTCCAACTCTTCAATAAACCTAGCCATAATTTATTTTAGATTAATAAAAGGTTTACATAAAATTTAAATTGCGTTCTTCAGTAGAGCGAGGTTGATAAATTATAATTATCTCATTTATTTATATTATGTATTATAATAAATCGATCCGTTGTTTTAAGAGAACAATACCCCCAAATAATTTATTTTGCCCTTGGAAACCGGGCACCTTAGGAAATTTTTAAAATTAATTTTGATGAACTCTTTAAAACTGATTTAATCCGCCAAATAAAGTAGTGTAGGTGATTAGTACGTGTCGTCATGAAACAATAATTGTTCTGAAAAGAACAGTTAATTGCGTTACCGTTAGGACAACTTTTTGCCGCGCCTCGATTTTATTGTCTACGCACCCTTCGCATCTTGGTACCACATGTTTACCACTAGTGGCCAGGTAGGATAATTTTTGTATATAAATCTACAGTTTTTAAAAATTAAACACATTCCACATTCCATCTTCACCTCTTCTCAACGAATTATTAGGAAGTTTTATTTTAACCAAATAAGGACCAATCAACCTAAAGTAAAACTACCCTAAAGTGGTGACCCCGAGAAGAACACCAAGAAAATTGAAGATGACGAACACAGAAAATTCCGGTGCAGAGCGTCAAGTTTCATCACATCCGTCGAGCCAAGAAGTCTCCGGTATCTCACTGTCGCTCCGTGTGCCACCATTCTGGCGCGACCAGCCGCTCCTCTGGTTCTGCAGTTTCGAAGCAGCAACCGCCGATCTGAAACGAAGCCAGGCCCAGCTCGCCCAGATGGTCATCGCACAGCTTGAAAAGCAAGATATCCAAAACATCGCTGATCTCATTTGCTCGCCGCCGGAAGCAGATTACTACAACACCATTAAAGACCGTTTAATATCGCTATACGAAGAATCTAACAGCGCACAAACGAAGAAGCTACTGTCACAAGTTGAGCTTGGAGACCAGAAACCCAGCCAGCTGATGAGGCAAATGAAGCAGCTTAACAAGGACAAATTTCCCGAGAGCACCATCAAAATGATGTTGCTCGAGCATCTGCCGCCACACATTCGTTCCGTGCTAGCCGTCAGCGAAGCGTTTAAAATCAAAACGACGCTTGACGACCTGACCTTGCTCGCGGACAAGATGATGGAAGTCCACACGCCGTCGCAACACATCGCTGCCGTCGCAACGCCTTTCACACCTGTAGCATCGCCACCAATTCCAGAACAACCAACCATCGACACCCTCATCGGTGAAATAAGAAGGTTGTCTTTGGAAGTTGCCGAGCTACGAGTACAACCGCGCGACAACTACCGCAACAGTCGTTCTCGCCACCATTTACAATCACGCTCGCGGAACGCATCAACAAAGCGCAACGAAAACCGACGAGAGTCACAGATGGAAGATCGAAGCCGGAAAAAATCTCCAATGCCGTACTGCTATTACCATCATCGCTATGGTATGGACGCGAAGAAATGCGCACCACCATGCAGTTTCAAGCCCATAAATCAGTCGGAAAACTAAAAGTAACGCTGGCCGCGGCGGGAACCGGCGTTACCGAATCATCACACCGCCTTTTCGTTACCGACAGGGTAACGAAACTTACCTTTTTGGTCGACACAGGAGCCAATATCTCCGTGCTACCAAAGACAAAAGGCTCACGTGAAAAACCACTGCCATTTCAACTCTACGCCGCCAACAACACGGTCATTCCAACATACGGAGAGAAGTCACTCCAACTCGATCTTAACCTCCGAAGACCATACACATGGAAATTCGTCGTAGCAGATGTGTCTAAGGCAATCCTGGGAGCAGATTTCTTGCAGCACCACCACCTCATTGTCGACGTAAAAAACAGAAGACTGATCGACGGGAAAACAAAACTGGTAACAAACGCTCAACTCAGTACTGCAGACATACCTACAGTTCGTAGTATTGACATTGAGCAAAATTACCACAGCATTCTAGCAGATTTCCCAGGCACAACCAGAATCACTTCAATGAAGCTTAGTCCCAAACATTCCGTTGAACACTTCATTGAAACAAATGGACCGCCCCTTCACTGCAAGCCACGCCCCATTGCACCGCATCGTTACGAAATGGTCAGGAAGGAATTCCAAAACATGATCGATCAAGGGTTATGCAGACCAAGCAAAAGCCCTTGGGCATCACCTCTTCACGTCGTGCCAAAGAAGAATGGAGACCTACGCGTGTGTGGCGATTACCGAAGGCTCAACGCCATAACCAAGCCCGATCGGTATCCCATACCACGTATACGTGACTTCACATACCAACTCGCAGGGAAGAAAATTTTCTCCACACTCGACCTCAATCGCGCGTACCAACAACTGCCAGTCAGCGAGCAAGATGTGGAGAAAACCGCCATCATCACACCTTTTGGTCTTTTCGAGTTTCCGCGCATGTGTCCTGGTCTAAAGAACGCCGGACAGACTTTCCAACGCTTTATTCACGAAGTACTGCGCGAACTCGACTTCGTATTCCCTTTCGTTGATGATCTACTCATAGCATCAATCGACGAGGAAGAGCACCGAAAACATCTACGCATCGTATTACAGCGACTAGAAGAATACGGCATCACCATCAACCCATCAAAATGTGTTTTCGGCCAGCCAACTGTGAAATTCCTCGGTCACCAAGTCACAGCGGAAGGAATACAGCCACCCCAAGAGAAGGTACAAGCTATTACAGACTTTCCAAAACCACAAACCGTAGAAGAACTACGACGTTTTCTCGGTATGATAAACTTTTACCGTGAAAATATCAAAGATGCCGCCACCATACAAGCGCCGTTAAATACCTACCTGCACAACGTCAAAAAGCGTGACAAAACTAAGATCGACTGGACCACTGAATCAACGCAAGCTTATGAAGCATGTAAAGAGGGCATAAAAAACGCCGCTTTACTTGCTCATCCGTCTTACCAGGCGACACTTGCTATATTCAGCGACGCTAGCGACAAAACAGCTGGTGCCGCACTCAATCAATTTATCAACAAGTCATGGCAACCACTCGGCTATTTCTCGAAGAAATTCACCGACGCACATACTCGCTACAGTACCTACGATCGAGAGCTACTCGCCATCTACATGGCTGTCAAACATTTCCGCAAAATGTTCGAGGGACGAGAAATAATTATATTTACCGACCACAAGCCGCTAACTTTCGCTTACACAAAAACAAATACAAACAGCGAATCACCGAGACGCACCCGACAGCTACTTTATATCAGCGAATTTACCACTGATATACGACACGTCAGTGGATCTCAAAATGCAGCCGCAGATGCATTATCACGTGTCGAAGCAATCACCTGTCCATCGCCGATCGACTACAATCTACTTGCAGAAGCTCAAGAGCGCGATAGCGATACCATTAAAGCACTCAGTCTACAGAGCAACTTATGTTTCAAGAAAGTCAACCTGCCCGTCTCAAATATCAAATTACACTGCGAAACTTCAACCTCACAGTTACGTCCGTACCTACCAGAAGAATACCGACGTACCGCATTCAACGCAGTACATAACGTTAGCCACCCTGGAATCAAGACTACGAGAAAATTAATTACGCAACGTTACTTTTGGCCCTCAATGAACGCAGACGTCGGCAAGTGGGCAAAAGTATGCCTACAGTGTCAGCGCGCCAAAATACAACGCCACACATCAAGTCAATTATCAATTTTTTCACCAACCGAACGATTCGAACACGTTCACATCGATATCGTTGGTCCGCTACCTACCGCGGCCAGCGGTCATCGATACCTCGTGACAATGATCGACAGAGCAACAAGATGGCCCGAAGCATACCCATTATGCGAAATATCAGCTGAAGATGTCGCCAAAGCGGTATACGAAGGTTGGATTTCCCGTTTCGGTTGTCCTGTAACAATAACAACGGACCAAGGACGCCAATTTGAAAGCAGAGTATTTGCATCTCTTTCTCGCTTACTAGGAATCGAAAAAACGCGTACAACTTCATACCACGCACAGTGTAACGGTATCATCGAACGATGGCACCGTGTCCTTAAAGCCGCATTAAAAGCAAGACTACAGACCGCAAGAAGCTGGATCAACGAGCTCCCAACCGTCCTACTCGGATTACGCGCCGCTATGCGAAGTGACACCGGCGTAAGCGCCGCCCAACTTACCTACGGATGCAACATACGCTTACCCGGTGATTTGTTATCAACGACCTGCAATGACGTCATCATGGACTCTGGCTACATCGATCAGCTGCGCGACGCAATACGTAACCTGCAACCAATGCCGAGTCAACCACACAGCAACACAAAACCCATATTCGTTCACCGCGACCTGCAATCATGTGAATACGTATTCGTACGCATAGACGCCGTAAAGAAGCCATTACAAGCACCTTACGACGGACCCTATCGCGTGCTGAAACGAGACAGCAAGATATTCACGCTGCAGTTACCTAACCGTGAAATGAATATCTCTATCGACAGACTCAAACCTGCCTACACTATCGCCGAGCTAGATGTGCCTACTGATACAACAACGAGTACCTGCAACAAGCAAAACACATCAAGTGCGAGCGAACTACATGAACCATCAAATAGCCTGAAACATCAAAATGACAACAACCTGAAACAACAAGACACTGGGAACACCTCAATACCTACAAGAACAACTCGCCGAGGCCGCGTTATACGCCTGCCGGTACGCTTCGCTAGAGGGGGAATCCTGTAGGTGATTAGTACGTGTCGTCATGAAACAATAATTGTTCTGAAAAGAACAGTTAATTGCGTTACCGTTAGGACAACTTTTTGCCGCGCCTCGATTTTATTGTCTACGCACCCTTCGCATCTTGGTACCACATGTTTACCACTAGTGGCCAGGTAGGATAATTTTTGTATATAAATCTACAGTTTTTAAAAATTAAACACATTCCACATTCCATCTTCACCTCTTCTCAACGAATTATTAGGAAGTTTTATTTTAACCAAATAAGGACCAATCAACATAAACCAAAACTCCCTAAAGTAGCAATAAAAATAAAAAGATTTTTTACTTTTTTTTATTAAATAAAGTTACAAATGTAAAAAAGCCAGCTACTTTCTAGTTTCCACGATGCTTTTAATATTTTATTTTTTATAGGACGGGGCAAACGGGCAGGAAACTCATCTGATGTTAAGTGATATAGAGTTAGACACGCTCAATGCCAGAGAGTACTCGTGTGTGCATTGCCGGCCTTTTAATAATCGTGATCTTTTCTTGAAAGACTCTAGTTTTGAAAGTCGGACGTTTTAAGGAATGCGTTCCCTTTCTTCTGCAATGATTCTTTTTAGCTCCCTGATATTTTGTGGAGCACGTTGCTCTGTTACTCGTCTCTTTAGAACATCGCAGACGTGCTCAATTGGTTTGAGGTCAGGACTTGGAGCTGGCCAATCTAAACGGCGGATTCCAACTTCTAACATACGCATTCACGTCGCCAAAACGGTGCGGGCGAGAATCTTCCTTAAAATACTATGTTGATGACAATAGACAAAAAAATTACAACATGTTTTTTTTTAATTCTAGAAATATGAATGACGTTCAATATTTTTTTTATGTTACTCGGGGACAGAAAAAAGACATTTTAATTCACCTTAACTTTATTTTTTCTATTTTCCATAACAATAACACTAATAAATAAAACAATATAAGGAATGTGGTTTAAACCGGACGAACGATGATAAAATTTAAACAGAAGTAAATAAATAATTCTTATAATGTACTATAGTGACTAATGTTACAATTATTTCGTTTATTTTAAAGCGCCATCTCTCCGCCCAAAATACATTACAAGGCACAGACATATCACAGGTTTAACGTCTAAATAATTAGTTACGATAAAATATAATTACACAATAAGTAGGTTCTAAATTATTTACAACAATTCACGATGAAGATTACATTAAATGCAATGTACAGCGTAAAATTAAATCTGTGCACGTCACCGCTAGATGGCGCCAATTCGACCTAAGCTTTGGTGTCGCACGCCGACGTCGCTAGAAGCCGGGTCGAGCCTCTCGAAATCGTAAACCGGTCGGTCGGTCTTCTAAACACGGAACTTGGACTAAATTGAAATAGATGTGACCCATGAGGTGCGACGCGGAGGTATTCGTCGCTTTGAGGCATTCGAAGAGCATGTCGTCGCATTTACAGTGAGATTTGCTATACAGAGAGTTGTTGGTGAGGTTATATCGTCTCGAGAAGGCGCGCACCTTGGTCGGGCAGAGGTCGTGCGTGCGACAACACCGGTCCAAGGCTCGGTCCGCGCCCAAGTCGTGGTAGTCGGTCGCTATGTCGCCCGTGCCGCACCATTTTGTACCTGCAACCGACTGAATTATCTAACAGGAAATAAATTCCCCACTTTCATTGGCCGTGAGACTAAATGTACGAGTGTAAAGGTGTTTAAAGGCGCGTAAGATACCTGGTATGATTCCCTGTAGAAGAGAAAGTGGACTTCCGCCCAACAAGCCGGCGTGGGCGCCACCGGCCCGGAGGCGAGCCTGAGCGTCGTTCTCTTCCATCCAGATTGACTCTCTGCTATTGTCACCGGCTTCCGCTCCCTCAATCTGAAGCAATAGTGTTTGTTAATCAGTCCTCCAAATAAATAAACAGATAAAGTTAAAAATAACTTTCAACATATATATAAACTTGTGTCTTCAGATACAAGCTTAAGCTTTGTTTCTAACAAAAATCTGTCTGCTCTATAGTCATAACATCCGCATCAATAAGTTAATCCATCAGAATTTATAAACAGTTAGACAGCAAAATTAGTAAAATAAATTAATTTGCAAACTCAACAATCATTACCTAATGCATAGGGCCTCTCAGCAACGTTATAATTTATAAGTAATCATAAACGGAATCGTTCACAGAAAATTGTTCGATCATCAATTTCATGTAGGTTAGTTTATTCGACCGTGAACTTTTATCTTTCATCTTGCACAATCACGAGAAATCATAAACGTCAACCAACATATCAAGGACCCAAAAAAAATTAGGAAATATGTAAATTATTTACATAAATCTGTGTCTCAATTAAATATATAATAAGGACTTGCGTAAAATAATATTCCATTCTTCTATCTAAAATAAGAAGCACACAAGCACGTTTACTTATAATCTTTTAATGGATTGTTGATCGTAATTTTTAAAACTCCCTTACTCCCCAGTCCTAAGCATTTATACATTAAATGCCATTTTTCTATTATCTTTTCCCCATTGTCCGATCAAAGCTTCATAAAACTACTATACAATGCGATTACTATCGAGTGTCGTGGTGTCTCTACACAGAAGTGGTCGATGGTGTTAAGATAATAGTGCATTGTTCTCTTTACAACAGATATTCTTAAGAAAGTCGGGTAAGTGCAAAGTTAAATAAAAATGTTTCATTTGAGAAATATAATAAAAGTATAGTATATTGTAAGTAATAAAATAGAAATTAATTTTATCTAGTCGTGACGTTTATACCATGCACACAGCGAAATGAAAATGATGTTATGATTGGGAAATGTTATCATTATTTCAATACATTATTGTTGGTAAAACTTAATGTCTGCCTACCAAAAGACATACAATCCATAGCCATTTATTAGCCAGGTTAGGTTAGTCTATGTTATACATGTGTATTATGCACTGATATCTACTTGTTACCTGATCGTAGAGCCGTGAAGTTACCTGCTGACACTGGCCCATCAGCTTGGTCATCTGACGGAAGGTGATGCCGAGAGGACGGTTGATTCTGCTCAGCTGACGAAGCAGTCGGCTCGTATCTTCTTCATCGCTGAAAATATTCATAAAGGATTCATTAGATATTAATGATTAATGTTTCTAGAAGTTACTTTTTAGTTTATTTGTAGATAAATCCGACCAAATAAATCATTGGCTCTGCATCTGTTCCATAAACATTTGTCAATCTATTAGGCAAGTAAGTTATTATCAGCCTCCCTGACAGCCAGCCTGACACATTATTCTTGTGCAAGCCGGTTTCCTCAAGGTGTTTTCCTTCATCGTTCAAGCCAATGTTAAATGTATACATAGAAAAAAGTCCATCGGTGCACAGCCGGGCTCGAACCTAGGACCTCATGGATGAGAGTCTTACGTTGAAACCACTAAGCCAACAATGCTGCTTATTTTAATTTTTTACATCAGACCAAACCCAAACCCAAACCCGAGACTGTTTTTAACATATTACATTTATCGAGTATTGCCCAACTCAGCCATTAGCGGTGGATGTCTATTTATAAAAATAATTGTTTTATCGATTCCTTTATTGAATATGAATGCGATACGAGCTATTAATGTCGACTATTCGTGCTAGTGTTATTCGTCGGTCAAATAGAAATACATATCTATTCATTCTATACCAAGGAACTGTAGTGCAAGACTACTTTAATACAAACATTGCTACGTAATTCGGAGCTGGTATTGATCCAACTAAAAACTTTTCCTTTTCACCATTATTCATTATAATGGTAAATTAACTACATATTGTCGAACACAAAAATATATTGTATCATAAGTTAGGTTAGGTGTTTTAGGAACTTGGAAAATTGTTGACCTCGATGTCACAGTAATTGTGATGTGTGATTTTAAACAGCTTTTTACTACATAGTTAATTATCAAAGGGAAATACACGAAATACGAACACATTTCTTCGTTAGTTTCATTCATATTTTAATAAGGCAAGTTTGACCAGCGCTTACAAATTAAATTTTCTTTCGGGAACACACTAAACGACACACGGCAGCACAGTAATGCGGCCGGTATGGACAAGTTTTATCACTAAATTTAGTAATAAAATTAATTAAAGGTATTCCGATAAAGGACTATAAATGCAATGGACGTTTTGTTTTGAACATCAAGTCAGGGCACTGAATTTCTTTAAGAATTAAGACGCGTTCTGTCGGATATAACTTTAACAGTAATGTACAGAACATTATCGTTACAGTAATGTACAAGAAAAAAAATATTCAAATTTGCTCAATTCTCATTTTATATAATTCCCTTGCTTACAATTTCCTAATAGATAAAAGTTGAATGAGGCATGCAATAAATAACAGCGAATAATTGAAGGTCGAATATCGAAGGCCGCTGACATTATTGACATTATTGTTCAATTTTTAAATATATATAATAAAAATATTTGTGTCGTAGGAATTGTTATTATAATGTCGACTTGCTGATATTGTTGTTTTATTTATTATCAGTATTTAAAATTTCATTACACTGAGTAACTGTGTATCTGTAAAATTAATGGATTGGTGTATAATAATCATTATGTTAGAAGTGTTTTTATATGTATTAAGTTTATGAAATTGCATTTAGGCTATGAACAGATAATTTATATTATAATCCATATTCTTGATTTAGTTTTTTTGTTTATTAAACGATGTTGCGTAAAGTTTTTCTTTTTCATTAACTCTACTAATGCAACTATAAAAATCTCGTATACAATAATTCACTACAAAGAACAGAGCTACAGTTGACGCACTTTGTCCACCTCTTTACATCGGTATATCAAAAGAATTTCCAAGCACCCAAAAAACACAAAGACCTAAAGTGTGACAATTCAGTGTTTGTGAATTTTGAAGAAAGTCATAAATCTGGCGTTGCATAACGTTGGGTCGAAGGGTCACTGCACATCCGGGTCACATCATTATGTGGCCATCATTACACTACATCGGATGTACTTGACATACAAATGATGCGATTGGCTTTAGTCAAAATCTAAAGAGCATTTTGTCGCTTAAGAGCAGCGTTTGGCGAACGGCCAAAGAGTACAGCACAAATTAAGGACCTTTAGCATAAAGTTGATTCTGTTTACATAATTAAAAAATAAACATAACATATTAATAAGGAAAAACAAGATTACATTAACTGACACAATAGTTAAACTTTAGACAGTTCACTCAACGGATGTCAATTTTTTATTTTGATTGCAGCTACCTTATTCATATAGTATCGGGTAAAAAAATGGCAAAAATGACATATTGTTATTTATAAAAAAAACTTCTGACAAACTTTGTATTGGATAAGCGCCAAATTCTACTATATATACATAATGGGTCTTTCCACTGATAGAGAGATCGCTATTTGTATGTATGTTATCGGTCGATAGATTAATAATACATACTTAATTAAAGTTATAAAATCCGTGGAAAGCAAAATAGCTCTGATATAAATAAATTGCTTACAAAAAACGAATTGTTATCACATCGACTTTCCCCGACTTTCCATTTCAACAGATATATTGTCGTCCGGAAGTGTTACTTCCTAGCAAGGACACGTCGCAAAGTGTATTCTTTTCATTTGCCATCCATTCGTTACATTTTACTGCACAATTATAATCAAAGTATTAGTTACAAATCTTCATTAAACATTATCTTAGCTAATTAAAACTCGCTGGATATGAACATTTTAATCCAAATTAAATAACCACCCAATGGACAGTTTCTCGGTTTTTTTAATGTAACTGTGGGGGGATATCGCCGCCCATAGAGGTGCATTGCCAGAGGGCTCGCAAGTGCGTTGTAGGCCTTTTAAGAATTGGTCAGCTCGCACTTGTCTTGAAGGAGCCTAAGTCGAATTGGTTCGAAAATACATCGGTCGGCAGTTCCACATAGTAGTAGTAGGCGTTTCTTTTAAAGATGTATGGCAAAAAGACTTATTATTCCTGAACTGAAGACTTCCTGGCTATGGAGGCTGTAAGCACTTAAAGCAATAGCCGATTTTACTTTTCCTCCTGCCTCCTTTAGAATGATGTTAGCATAGTCATCCCTCTGGGGTTGCGGGGTCAAATTGAGGACGATTCAATAAACGAAAAGTTTCCTCAATGAAAGATGAATGGATCTGATCCGCATATCCACAATAGCTCGACACTCGCGACAAATGCACAACAATAGGTAATGCACGCTGAACCTAGCTCCTCTCTCGATCTAGACCGTATAATGTTCCTAGATTATGTACCGAGATATTTTACCAAACCAAACATTTTAGACTATAATTGCATTTGGAAATAGGTATCGGTTCCCTTATTTATTTGACTTCAAGTATTCCCACACTTCCAATATTTACACAATACATAAAAACCAACAAGTAATAAAATATATTATGAGCAATGATAAAATAATGCATGATTATTAAAGGTTCTTCTACTGATCACGTGTACATGTTTTTATTTTATTTTTTCATGCGATACAGTACGTACATAAACGTACATTTTCTTGCAGATACTCCGAGAAAACTAAGATTTTGATACCACTTCATAACGCAACCTACTTTAATAAATTTCCAACCCAACTCAAAGATCTACAATTTAATCAAATTTACCACGTTGGACTATGCAATTGATTGTCAATTAATAGAATATATAATGGTATCTATCGTAACCTGTTATAATAATTTTATTAAGATTTCATTGCCTTGACTTCATACATAATTTAAAGCGCTGTGTAGTAGTGATTTTATGAATGAATTTTCGACCCGACCCGACCCGAATAACGACCTCCACCAACGGGAAACCGATCTTTCCATAGCATAAAGACTTCCATTATAGGTACATGATATGTCATGCAGTCGAAGTTGGGGTTTAAGCTCCGTATGGAAAATGTGCTACCCGTCTCAAAGCAAGCAAAAGCTGTTAAGTGACTGCTTAAATATTCATAGACAATAAATGAGGTAAGCTGTAGGTTTTTATGTAATCTATGCAAACGAGAACTTTGTGGGTCGTGTTAAACAAACTGATGAAACCGCTTCTGGGCAAAATATTATTTTTACGTAATAAATAGACGTTCATGCCTTTGCCAAAAACGGCAATTAATCGCTTTGAATATATATAAATATTTAGAAATCAACTACCAAAAGGTGCTGTGTTTGCATTAAACGACCAAGTGTTTTATGAATTGAACACATGAAAATCAATTACATATCCAAACAGACACAGAAATGTGTCTGCATGGGAACATATATTTCTTTGCGTAGTTACACTAATACCAAACTGAATTAAATCCATCCAATCATTATAGGCTATAGTTTTTAGCTTAACCTTCGAAAAAGCGTACAACTTATATAATCTAAAAGGAGAAACACGAGGTTTGTAAAAAAGACAATTCATTTGTAAGGTGCTAAATGCGATAATTCAATAATACAACGAAACCATTGTAGTTCATTGGGTCAATTATTTAAGGCTGGTTTAATACGAGCGAGAAAGTCGTCGCGTTTTATACTGTTTTATGTTTTAATAAATACTTTTTGTTATAATAGATAGATATAGGAGTAAAAGATAGACTTTTCTTAGGCAAAACGAAAATAAGCATAATAAAGAAAATCCCTCTTTTTGTTATAAATTTAAATTAAACTAGCGAACTGGCAATAAACAATGTTCCTAACTTAATATTATTAATTTGTGCTCATTTTCAATTGCCATATAAGATATATAAAGTATATATCACACATTAATTGAAAGTTTGCTTAATTAGCCGTTACTAGAAAGTGGAGAAATGTGAGTGTCACTTGTAGAAATTGTTTCTCAATAGACCTAGTTAATTACCTATTTGTAACTAGACGATAGAAGATAATACAATTCTTTAGATTAATTTTTATTAATTATTTTTGCTATTATTGATTCACAATGGTTGTAAATTCTGGATGTTTTAATTTGAATATATTTTAAATAGACCATAGAGTACATAACTCTGAATAGAAACATTATCATGTTACACGAAACTTTAACGTTAGACTTTTTAAACGGTCCGCAGAAAAGTTATAGAGACTAACAAGAGAGTTCTACCAGCCCTAACTTCAAAAAGCCTCTACCTTAGTCAAAATTGACCATTTCACTACCTTCACGTAAGGTGAAAATTTTATTGATATTTTCTATTTTAGAAATGTTCTTATACTTTTTTCACTGATTCGCATATTTTAATTCTATTTACGCTAGTATCAGATCACATATATTAATGTTTGTGAAAATAATTGTTAATACACGTTAGTAAAGAGATTAGTATATGAAGAAACCTACATAATAAGTTGAATTTTAATAACTACGTATGTTTGACCATTCTTCTATGAGGCTATTAACGTTAATAATAGATTACAAATAAACAAGTTTCCACAATATTAATGCTCGTTTAGATTGCTATTGATCCTTGGGCTACATACAGTTTGGTAACCCCTCTTCTCTAGTCTCTCTGTAGATTGTTTCGAAATGTAAGACAAAGCTGTTTAAAATACGAAATTAGGCTTACTAGTAAGAACGCTAACAAGAAATGTTTCATATAATAATTTCATAAAGCAAAAATGCTACCACAAACTGGTTGAAGTACGAAATTCGTGAAGTTCATGGAACATTCACCGTTAAATTTACTAAGAGTTTATATTCCTTGTTTTATTCGAGTTCCTTGTTTGTTCAGAGAGTACCACATGGGGGTACCACACGCTTCTGCCGGACGCACAGGTTGCCCTTCGTATTCTTGGGCGTGACTCTACGCTAAAAGGCCAGCAAGGAACTCCCGAGCTCTTTGGTATTATGAGTGTCTAAGATCGGTGGTATCACTTAACATCAGATGAACTTCCTGCCCGTTTGTCCCCTGTCCTATAAGCGCGCTGCAATATATTTCTAATAAGAAATAAAGAATACATATCCTTCCGAATATAGAGAGCTTCACATAGTAGAAAATTACGACGTCAAACTTAAAATTGTGATATTAATAATACTTTGTTATTGTAGTTTTGCCTGTCAGACAAGACCGAGAACCGACGGGTTCACGTGCTGTTATTCGTTTGACGTAATTTATGTCTCGCGAGGACGATTTGCCGATTTGCTGGACGATTCATACAATGTTTTTTGTAATGTGTTTGACGTGACGTAGCTGACGTAACGTCAGGTAATTTAAACACAGAAAATCTATAAAAGAGTGAATAAGGGACTCAATTCAACTACTGAAAGCTATCTCTATATCCAAAAAAATCGTTGGCTCTGGCCACAGATTTCTGTATCAGTTTCCTGATCATTTATTTTTTGTCTAATCGTGCGTAGATCGTGAAACTTCTATGCTTGACACACGAAGTCGTTTTTTTTATTTAAGGCATTCCGGTTTCCTCACGATGTTTTCTTCGCCGTACGAGCGAGTGTTAATTGGAAGACAGAAAGTCTATTGGTGCACAACCTTACTTTACCTCGCCTTACTATATTTATTCACCACACTTTAAATGGATTATGTGCTATAGATACTAAACACATAATTAATCTTATCCGTTATTTTACACTAACAGGTGGTAATTAATAATTATATCTCTCTAATTAGCGTAATAACGTAACAATAATGATTGATTCTACATAATTTACAAATTATACAACTGTAACAAAAAAATTGGGTCAAACATCGTCTAGGTTATTTATTATTCATATAAGAACTGCAATTAAGAATAATGTACCTTACATTTGTATAAACACTAACTTGTTGTAGTAATGTCCATCTTTACACAAACAAATAGGTTTTCATTATCACCTCTTCCACCAATATAAAATAGTTGAATTATATTGTATTTTAAATTAATAGCAAAATTGTTAGCGAAAAAATTAACGGTAGTATTGCATAGTGACAATCTTGCGCATATTCCGATGCGGCAATTGTTCAATGATTGAATCAATGATCATGCCCCTCCCTCTTCTCCCTTTTGTGCCTCTTCTCTTCTACATACACAACAATTCCACGGTTTTAGAAGAACGCTTTTGAGAAATACTCATATTGTTTTATAATGCAGTTATCAGTCGCTGTCTCTCGTATGCGTCTGTGTTGTATTTAATCCAAATACGATATTAAATTTTAATATACGTAATACATGCTTTTTTACATTTAGGCGTATATATTAGTTATATTGATGACATTACAAATGAAGCTCATAACTGACATATCAGATAGTCAGCTTTGTGCTTGATTAAAATATCACATCTATTTCCGTAGCACAAAGGTGTATAAATAGACAAAGTAAATAGGCCAGTCTAAATGAAGCCTGCACCCTCCGCCCTTGACCTGTATGCAGCAATTGTAAATCCAACCGGGAGAAATATCAAAATTTTCCGGACCCTATACGCAAAGAGCGACTCGTTATTACCGAATAAAAAGTATTCATCAAGAAAATGTATAAGTAATACCACCATTACTAATGTGTGGTACATATGCATGCACTTTGCCGGTTCCAAAATATGTGTACTAATATTTTTAATTGATTTACAATTAATACAGTTTTAAAATTTTACGTATAATGTATTTTTGAACGTATTAATATGCTTTGATTTTCACATCAGTAGAAAAAGTTCGTCCATATCGCCCTTGACTTGATAAAGTTATTGTCACCGTTCCTGGCTGAAGTCCAGACTGCGGAGCCTAGAGGATAACAGACTATTAATGATACCGCAACACTACTGTACGAGGATTTACATCCTTGCGCTTTTCCGGTTATTTAGTAAATTCATAAGTAGTTTTTTTAAATATATTTACATAGTGTAATAGTCGTCACCTGCATGCAACCTGAATGCATATATATACTACAATAATTATGCATTTTTATGTAATCAAAAGAAGTTTAATTTTAAATCTTAGCAAATAGTACACGTAATGTAATATTTAGTACTATTTAGCGTCATATGTGAGGCTTTATTGGGAGGCTTTCTTTATACAGCGCTAAATTTGGCTCCAACTGATTCTCATCGATACAACTGTTAAACAGA
The DNA here is from genome assembly GCF_905147105.1 of Pieris brassicae. Lineage (NCBI taxonomy): Eukaryota > Metazoa > Arthropoda > Insecta > Lepidoptera > Pieridae > Pieris > Pieris brassicae. The sequence goes on along the minus strand of NC_059669.1, from coordinate 11,484,950 downwards.
TTACTTAACAGGTTTACAACATTTTCAGAGAGTTTTAAAACGTTAAAAACTGAAAAAAGCGAAAAAATATAATATCGCAAATTGGAGTAAGGCTTATAAAACGGCTATAAAAATGAAAATCTTTTTAAAGCTACGATGCATAACAACGTGCATAGGCAGAACTGGCAACGTGATCGGTTAACGAGTAGTGTCGCATTCTTCCATTATGCACTTCAGAGAAGCCAATATAAAGTACGTAACTACTGCACATTGCAATCACTAATGAGATTAATGTGTTCTGCCTTTTATGTCTGTATTTCCGCAAGTTTGTTGAAAAACCAATACAGCGGCCTTTCAAAGGAATAATATAAATGCTTTATGGAAAGTGCTGTTGGAGATAACTACTAGAATTTAAGACAATCAAAATAATTAAAAATTAGTTTTAGTAAAGTTATTAGTTAAGTGTGTGATGATTACCAAATCATTAGTTGAAAAAAATTAAAGTCAAGCGACGTTCTTGGACTTTCGACCATGACACGACTCTGCATAGTACTACTGAGTTTGCGAAAATTATTAATTGTATAATTTTATTTATCCAAAACAATATCAATTAATCTTCCTGCAAATGTGTTCATGTGAGACGGGTCAGTGGTCTTCCTAACAAGTTCATTGAAGATGAAACCAACAGTTTTGCCCGACAACGGCCATTTATTTGGCCGACATCCGTCAATGAACTTCGTATTGTCATTCGGAAGATTTGACAAAGGATGTTCTTATTACTTCTTACAGTTACAGGAAAGAGAGGGGAGATTTCGCCTCTCACATTTAAATGTACGTTAGTCAATTGATAGTAAAAGCAAAGGTATGACATAATAGTTCACGATCAATTGAAGCCTCTTATTATGTTTGGGTCTCTTTATTACTTGCTTCATACTTGTTACATAAAAATATGTATAACCAAAACAATGAAAAATATTTAAAATTAAAATAAATAGATTTTTTTCAACTCTTGTAAGGTGAAGGATACCACTAGGCTCATCTTGAAAGTTAGAGTGAAATGTTAAGAGGACGTCGTTGTCTTTTTTACGTTTTTATTTAGTTTTGCGTTGTACACAATCTTTTCTACAACTCCAAAAATATCTCGTTTGGTTGTTAGGAGCTCATGTTAAATTCGACATTGAAAATCCTTAAACTTAGGTCTACATACTCTGTTGATAGTATCTCTATTATCATAGGAAAATACAAAAAAATACTATAAACTTATTTCATAAAGATTACAATGTCAAGTGCACGCAATAGTAAATTGCGACAGTGAAATGATAGGTAAAATTGAAAACTGGTTGCGTGCGCAATACACTTATGTCACATTACGAGATAAATCTTGTCAATGGAAATCACAGGATATTATCTGTTTTTAAGTTATGTTTTCAAGTGATTGTTATTTTATCACGGAACATAAAAGTTAAACATATAGAAGTGTCCGCTTGCGCTTATGAACACAGTAGAAAATATGAGTAACAAATCTTGGTTTTCTTGCCGACCCTGACTTGAATGATCTATTGAGTGTGTAAGACGTTGTATCTTTACACGTATGGAATATAAAACAGATTAAGTCTCAACCTTGAATGTAATAGGCAGCTAAATAATTCAGCGCGTCCTTGCTACACGAGTTCTGACCGTCCTACACCTAAAACGTAAAACTTCTTCATTATCGATAACTCGTACAATATTCACCGCACTTGTCAGTTTATCTAGGAAATTCTTTGTTTATATCTTCATTTCTGTGAAGAGCTTTAGACAACTTTCATACTATTCAATCTACACCTTAGTACTATAGTAGTAGCATTTATTTGAATTAAAAAAAAACAATCGGTTATAAGTAAAAAACCTAGAATCGTTGAGAATATGGTTTTGATTTGAAACATCGCGTTTTATATGAATCATATCAATTATTTAATTGAATGTTCTCGTTGGAAACGGTCTGCAACATGGGGGACCTTACGAAAAGAACATCGCTCAACATATTATCGGGTAAATAATCTATCTATCTATCTACATATGGTGGTGGTGGTAACTCATATTTTTCTATTTTAAAAGAACAATATTTTATATTGGAAGGGGATTTTAGTGTTGTAGCCTATTAAAATATGCGAAGAAGGATTTTGAATCCTGAATCGTAGCAGCTTATAGATACTGTCATACTATCAGGCTTGAATGCGAAGGACAATGATACTTTCAAATAAATTCTATAACATACCATAAAAGCGAGCTTTACTTGATTTATAAAACAATTATAAAGTATGACTCACTAAGTCTCGATGAGCTCGCAGTTCAGCAGTAGCTTCTCCTCCCCCAGCTCCACCACAGCCACAGTCTGGTCGTGGAAATAAATCATACGAAGGGTGTCATTGCTCACGCGACGGCCGGAGTACGGCTTCACACCAGCTTCTTTACGATCTATGCTGTCTGATCGGGCACCCACTGTGCCAACCAATCCTGAAAACAATATGTTACACAATTGTAAAGCAAAGTTAGTTCTACTTAAGTTATAATACACAGTACTATCAAATAAAATAAGCCCTGTTCGTTCTTATTTCATGAATTACTTTATTGTATGCTCTCATTTCTAAATTATAAAAATCCACAGATAAAATTATCTATCAACAGATTCTAGCGAAAATCTAGGTTGCCAAGGATTATCCCATTATTTTAATTAACCACTTACAAAGGCATACAAAGAATTCGTTAGTGAGACCCTTTAGATTAAATTACAGCGCTGCTGCACAAGCAGAAAGCATAATACCTTGTTAAAAATGTTAAGCTTCCGCGAAACTGTTTCCGTTACACCGCTTCACTAATTATGTAATGCTCTGTACTTTTCAGACTACTTTCTGAGCTTGCCAAAATCGATAGACTCCTACAAGTGGCTTTATTAGCTGCAGTATAAATTTATCTATAGATTAAGGGGGACGATAAAAAATTGTCAAATTCATGGGAAAAGTTAAACCATTTGTTCTGTACTTTTTGGCTTGAAAAAAAATGTGGGAATGATAATAATTCTAAACTTAATACTGTAGAGTTATTATTTTGCCATAATGGGTAAATTTAACACGCAACATGATATATAAAAACGTTTTAGCAAATATTATTCATATTTCAAGAATATCTAAATAGTTTTAAAACTTCTTACATTATATTTCATGGTGTTTACAACTTTAAAACGAAAATATAAAATTAAGGATAAAATATCGTGTAATAAAGAACCCAACAACATTGACACAAATAAAAAGTTTTCAGAGGTTTTCCTATGTTATGTGAAAAACTACTTTCGTAGTAAATGTACAACTTATGAGTATGATTTTCATAATGTAACTTAACCGATATTTAAATCTTCATAAAATTTTTGTATAATGCTTATAATATTTATGTAAAATTCAATAGCCAGACCCGTCCAAACCCACCTGCTAATGACCAACTCGCTGGTAAGCTGAAAGTGAAGGGCTTCGCTGAAGCAGTTTGCGGTGATGAAACAGCAATACAACATATCACAATCACTGATAGCAAAGACTTCAAAAGCCCATCCATAGGCGCGCCGCGGTTCAAAGCGTCTCTGGCCGATCGCATCGCGGTGAGAAGCCTACGGAACGACATGCTTAGACCATGACGCGTGCGACTACTCCGGAGCCCTAATGCCGACTGACCGCCGACCGCGACTTTCTTCGTGTGACGTCACGTGGAAATTTCACTTGATACGCGATGCAATGATGCGAAATGTTGATATCGGTCTGCATACTGTTCGTGTCATGTTTGCGATGTTCCTGTGACGCAAGAATTTTTCACAACTGCTCGCGCCATTAATCTCGACAGATTTAAAGTCTGTTGTCTACGAGTATGATCATATAGGCTATGAAGGCCATAAAATCTTTAAAAAAAATGGTCTATAAACTTTTATCTATACTCTGTAGAATATGGAAAATTCGTAAAAAGGGCATTCCAATTTTAAAATGTTTGCACATATTTTTATACCCCATGAACACACATACCATTTAACAAATTACTTTATCAACTAAACTTGGATGAAGTGGGGCAAGGGGCATAGCCGTCGTTGAAAATATATTTTCCTGCAACCATGTAAGGCCTTACAATCGTCACCAAGTTGAAACTTTAGTTTTGTATAATATTTTGAAGATAATTGGATAAAGTATTTCCGAACCAATTCGACTTAGGGTCCTTCAAGAAAAGAGCGTACCAATTCTTGAAAGGCCGGCAACGCACTTGCGAGCCTTCTGGCAATGTGAGTGTCCATGGGCGGCGGTATCGCTTCACATCAGGTGAGCCTCTTGCCCGTTTGCCTGCTATTACATTAAAAAAAACATATCCTTAACTACTGAGTCGTGGAGAAAATTATTGATTATTGTTATAAAGTATAAAGTTATTTTTTTATGCCAGTATTATTTCTTTTTTATCTGCATTCCGTGAACACGATATCACAACACTAGTGATATGCTTTAATTGTTTTATTATAACGTAAATGACACGCTTTTTAACCTAACAGATTTTCAATGATTACAAAAGTTGTTACAAAAAGCTTAACGAGGCAAAGTTGAGAGCAAGTGAAAGTCGTTAATCACTAGTCATCCTTCCATTAATATCAGTTGTGTAACATCGTATGGATAATAAATTATTAATGACGTCGAATTACGGCTATTTTATAACCGACATGAGAAAGTTTTATGCTAGAATTTGTATCATTGCTATTCATATTTAGCGTTAAGCGATTCTCAACCCGATCTTATCTAGCTATTACTACAAAAGCGAATGGCTCAGTTCGTGAAGGATACTGGCTGTTTCAAGTATCTTCATAAACTTACAATAGGCGTGAAAAGGCATGTCGGGAAGCGGAAAAGCCTCTGCTGTAACCGCATCCCGCGTAGGGCAATTGTTAGTGGCGCCTCGAGAGTTTTAGTGGGTATGCACACTAGCAAGTCCCATAAAACCTCCTACGCTGCTTAGTGTAGGAGGTTATATGTATAGTCGCGCAATGGGCAATTTCCCCAAGTAAAAAAAAAAATTAATAATAAATTATTATTTTTACGTCTTCTTTTGCTGCCTTAACTAAGGCTAACAGTACTAAATGTAGAATACGATAGATAAGGGTAAATCTAGACCAAACGAATCGCTAAGTATAACTCTCGCATGTCAAAAATATAGTTGATTTAAGTCAATGAAGTTAAGAGGAGAAGAGAGTACTAGGGAGAAGCTCTATCTCCCAATTATCTATAATGTAAGAGACAAAACTTATTGGATATTAAAATATATAGATGAAGTGCGCAGTTTGTTATATAAGTATATGTAATAGGACTTTTATTGGAAATTTTACGGTAAGAAAAACATACGTAATGATAAAATATTTCTATCATAAACGAATAAAAAAAATGCAATATTGTTTTAAAATATAATTGATCCAACCATAATAGCGGTTTATAGGTACAACGTAAGAGATGCGATCGACGAGTGCAATACCCAAGAGATACACTTTCTTGTGACGTAAAACCAGCACTGGACCACCGGAATTCATCTGGAAATAACAACGATCAGAAAATCTACTTTCAGTTTAAAAAATGTCATGGGATTTTTTGCAGTGGCAATTCTGGTTATCATGTTGTTATCTGGTAGAAGGAACTCTTCTTACAAACATGTGATCCAATAAAATTATTAGTATTACAAATTAAAAAGAAAATATTTCCGCAGCGTCGTTACGCTTTCATGTCAATTCTTTTTAAGTTGAAGCAAATTATTAAACTCGATGTGTGATATAATTTCGAAAACTGTAAGACCTAATATTATTTTCCTGTGTTATATAGGAATGTGTAACACTTGTAAACATTAAAATGTACCTTGTTTTCATTTTTAGACTCTTTAGCGTTAAGACATATCAACGAGTGTGTTCCTCTAAAAGCATGGTTTGCGTCGCATTTATGAGCTGTTGATTCCACAATACTAGTTTTCATTACATCACTCCCATTTTCATTCTAAAAAACATCCTACCATATAAATCTATTTTTATAGATAATTTAAGTCAAGCCTGTTTAGTTTATGCTGAGCCAACGGCAATATGTCCGCGTGATATTCACCCGCCATTTTACTTTCCATTTACCTAATTCTTGTAATTTTTTTCTAAATTGAATGTTAAATCATAGACCCCTTCAATTATGATGAGTAGCTAGTCCAGCCATAAGTTCTGTTACAAATGAAATTTTTAATAGTTTTTTTTATGAAGTAATATAATATTATTAAAGTCTCTGTAAAAAAAAATTCAATTCGAAATGGCCAACTTTGGCTTTTATACAGGCCCTTTGTTTGGCCACGAAATTATGGATTTACGCACTGTTCCCAAGGGAAATTTTGCCACTGCGTGCTCCAAAGATTTTTTAAAAGACTCAATGTCACCGTTTCGTTTAGAGCAGACCGTGTCCTCTCAAACAGACCATAATTTGAAGTCTAAAGGTCTGGGCACGATGAGGGCCAGTCTTCAGCTCTTATAAAGCCTAGAATGTTGGTTTCAAGCCAGTCTTAGGTAAACAAAAAAGCTCGTAACTTGTGACCAGGTGCAGATTCCTGCTGGAAAGTCTACGGTATATTTTTAAAAAGTGTATTGCTGAGAGGTTTCCCAACATGATAGAATACTGTATCTTGATACACTTTGGCTTAAGTTTTCATTCCATTTTCACAAAAATTTAGTTGTGTGACTCCTTGATAATAGACGTCCCACCAAACCATCACTGACGTAGGATGTTGTACCTTTCCGACCACTTGAGCAAATTCTATAGAACTGAGAGCGTACACTTTATCATTTTGCTTAATATAGTGTTCTTCAATCGTGAAATTTTTTTCATCGATAAAGAGGATATTGATGTGCTTTTCACCTGCGTATCGCAACAGAAGGCGTTTTGATCGATTCTCCTCTCTTTAATTGTAAATATTTATTTAGAGCCTTATAAATCGACGGTAAGCAGGTCTTGTTTTATAATACGCGACAGGGTACTAGCGGAATCTTCATTGTCGCGATAAGATTGTTTGCTTCCTAATTATTAGGTTTCGACGAATTCAGGCTTAACAGCATTAACAGCCTTTGTAGTTCTAACGACACGCGTCCGCTCCGATTTTCTGGTCTTTAATCGACGAAGTGTTGTTCTATCTGTTCATAGAACGATATACGAATATACGGCTGATCCAAGCTTTTGAAGTGTCTGGAATATGACCGACGGCTCTATACCCACTTTGTGCTAGGCCATCACTGCAATCCTATTTTCTTTAGCAAAATCGAAAGAAGTTTTTAAAATAATATACGTGTTTAAAATTCAAAATACGTAATTAAATAGTTGAAAAAAAAAGTTTTTATGTAATAGTATTTATGGCCAGACTCATTATGTTGTATGTTTGTTATCACGTTGCTCGACTAGAAGTGTTAATTAATATCTTAATTAACTGTTAGTAAATACGTAGTATAGACATATATAGTAGACTATATTGAATTATTATTTGAAGCTACTCAGAGTAGTCTCGGTATTAATTACTTTAAACACCTTGTAAACAGACCATCCGTAGACCATAGTTTCTAGGTTATCCATAAAATTACTGTAATAAAGTTGCAATGGTTTAACTTCAATGTTTGGCTTAATTCTCATCAATGCTAAGAGTACGCGCTTTTTTGGATAAAAGACCACGTCTGTCACGTTGTGTACAGAACCGTCAGATAGAGGGTTGGTCGAATTCGCGATAACCGTATGGTAACTTCTATCTGTGACCGACCTGAAAGCATGAACAAAACTATTTTCAACGCCTCGGTTAAAAAAAAATTAAGTTGAAAGACCCATTACCGGTAAGTAATGATTTGGCAAGACATATCCCCCGTATTGCACCCATTACATACGTCTGCATATTTAATTTATTATTTTAAAGGCAAATATACAATACATACACCAACCGTTATAACATAGTTAACTACTACTAATAGTCTTTACCTTCAGCAAACGTAAACCATTATAGGTAGAGCATAGATTGCTAACCAAAAAGAAATAATGTTAATTTAGGTATCGAAACTTTGTGGCAATATCAGAAAAGCAATTTCCCAATAATATTAATTACTTACCCATTTCTATACATATTCGGCAACACATTAATACAAGTAGATGCAGTAAGGACCCAATTTTTGGTCAAAAGCACTCCACCACATGTTTGCGCGGTAATATTCGAGAGGGTTTCAAATATGGCAACCAAAAATGGCGTTTGTGCAGGAAAATATTCTCGTGCTATTTTAGAACGAAAATTATTCAAAGCTGAAACACCCATCGGGTAATTAAAGACTTCGGCGGAATTATTTTTATGAAATAAAGCTTGAAAAGGACTTAATTTATCAATATAATTTCGTGAAATGTATAAATCTTTGTATACGCTGTTGAATTCTTCAATTTTAAGTATTTCATTCAATAAAACTTCAGATAAACGAGAATCACAAATATCGATGGTAATATTCTCATTTAAGTTTAGGAGACTCGATTTAAAAGCAGTTTCAAAACCTAAAAACAAACATGCACCGTTATTAGTATGCTGTGGCCTGTGTGGCTGTAGCTTTGAAACTTGTTATTATAAATTATTTAAAATCCGCTGAATAAAAATAACCTAATTAGTTTTTACAAAGATATTTTGTAGAAGACTTTACGTAATGAAGTAGATTTATATAATGATAAACAATTTAACATACCCGGTACATAATCCAATAAGAAAAGGAAAATAGTGGTTGCCATTCTAATTCAACTGTGTAACTACCGAGTCGAACATTGATTTGAAAACAAAGTATAGTTTGTTTTCAAAACTTATGAGGTAGCATCGGAGATTCACTGACTTTCGTAACTACAAAGTTACTACTTCAAGCAGATTTCACTAAGGTAAATCGTTTGCAGCTCTACAAGGCTCATCCACAAAATCACTTGTACTACTGCTCACATCTTTAGGCTGGTGATCTGCGTGTCTATACAGTCTACAATGAGGAGGAACGATGGAGTGCCTAAGTCCTATTAGACATTCTCTTTAACAATGTAGCGAGCTGTGAAATTGTATCCCAGTGAAGATATTCCATAAGAGATTCAACCGTCATGTATTTAAAAAGAGTGTACTCCTCCCTCAAAGGCTGGCAACACATAAAAAAATTATCATATTTAAGGTAAACTGTCTAATGTTTGTGAATTAAAAGTAGTCATATGCAGATAAACATTTATCCTGTACCATTCACAACCAATAAATACATTGTATGTTATAATCTTTTACAATCAATAGATATTACAATACATTTCCTAATATACAATACTACAACAGAACATATTGACTAGAATTAAAATATCTATGGCATGAAATAAAACAATAATGAAAATCTTTAAAAATGCAAATAATGTGTGTAATATATGTAAGTACATATTTACAGTGAATTACTAAATAGGAACACAATGAATTGTGCCTGAGATTTAAATACTTTACTTATACTTAGAACTGATAATCAATTGTTAATATTTATTACAATTACTAACTATTTAATTATTACATTACACATAAAAACCATTTTATGTTGAAATTATGTATTTACAATTCTACTCTTCTTTTCTCAGTTTATCACCATGAGTATCTCCTGGTCATTTTGTAACTAAAGTTCAACCATCACCAGCTGTCTTCAGGAACATATCCCTTGATGAATGGGATCCCAGTGCCAACCTGCTTCTGATATTCAAGGTATTGGTTTCCAAAGAAAGACACAAGGAACATTTCCTCTGCATAAATACGCTCTTGAAAGAAAGACCAGGAAACTATGGTATAGATCATCAAGCATATTGGGTTTATGAGAATCATCTAAAAAAAACTTGATTTGTTAGCTATAGTAATAAAACATGGTCACAGATAATGTGCTAAATGATCAGCAGGATAGTTATCTTAAGCCTTTAGTGCACATAATAATAATCTTTCAACTAATATTTTTAAAAGAACTCATAAATAAAACAGAAATGCATAAAATGTAAATGTATCTAATGAAAGTTGCTTTACTTTGACACAGATGCCCTAATCTTAGATTAATGGAAACAAAGACAAAATAAGAAATCAAGTGTGAGGCAATGGAAATAATAATATAGCACTGACACTAACCTGTGTACCTAATGACCAGTAAAACCAACCCATGTAGCTAGGATGGCGGCAAAATGCATACACACCACTTGTAACAAGTTGATGATCTGCTTTCTTTACTGTCTGTACCTGAAACCCACAATACATGTCCAATTTAAATAAAACATAGCACAATTTTAAATAATTGGTTGGTCTTACTTGTTATCTATTGTGAATGCCATAAAAAAAGTTTATCCCATAGGCTATAGAAAATATAAAAGTATAGGGAGAGATAATATCAATCACCTTCTGAATAATTACTTTAATATCACTAGTATAAAAGGTACTCAACTTACATGATGATTAAAGTTAGTTTTAGCTGTAAACATAGCCATTTTCCTCCACACTTCTCCACTAATACACATAGCAACACCCAATGTTGTCAACCATTGTGCTGATTTAAGGCCTACAAATAAAATTTATACATAGAACATTTGATACAAACAACATTGAAATTCAACATAATTTTATAAATCTTACCAGGAAAGAAATAACACTCAACTGACATCTCAATCCAACTAGCGACTGCAGCAAGCCAATACTGAATACTATGATTCAAAATAAATGAATCAATAGTCAATGTTCTTGGATTTGTAAGTGCAACAGCAAAGAATTCAGAGAAATGAAACATTGAAAGTGCTATTATATACAGGCCAAATGCCCTCCATGCTGCAGTTAATGAAGTCAAATACAACCCAAATGCTAACACTGATCCTAGAAATGCTGATCTTAAGGCCACCTGAAAATCATTTAAAAAATCATATAAAAGTATACATTTTTAGATAAATATTACTTCGAAAAGCTTTATCCTATCAAAGATTCTAATAAAATAAAATCCACTAACTTCATATGGGAAGCCCTTTAATGAATACCGAAGGGTAAAATTAAGTAGGCATAAATACAATGCTGGTCCCCAGTATTTCAACGCCCACAATTCCGATGTGTAACCCAATATGTTTCCAGAAAATAGAGTAACCGTCAAAATACTAGCAGAAATGCAAAAATAACTAGACGCCACAAAAGCTGCGGAGTACTTCTGTCGATTTATCAAAACACTCATAGTGATGCCGGATCTTAAATATTTGAAATAGCACTACTCTATATAAGAAAAGTTCATCTCAGATAAATTATTTATAGTCAATATAAAACATTAAAAAGGGTTTAATTAAAGCGGTATTTATATTACTATTTTCAAAACATCCCTTGATAATTTACCACAGACTATTTACTGCAAGTTGCATCTACGTCTACAATAATGAAAATTGTGAAGTGTCAACTTAGTTGAGTGATGTGCTGTTGCTTTGTCTCACAGAAACGCGGCGTGAAGTGATTAAAGTATGAATGTGCAGTGTGTTATGGGGGCTTAATTCTGACATTGACTATTTTCATTTCCACCTAGAAACTGCGAAGCCGTTATTCTTCCTTACCAAGGCTCTGATATCCTCCCCGGCAGATACAACCTACCTCTCACACTCGTATTATAACTTGAAACATTCCTTTGTGCCGCGGGCGAAAGTTGCGTGTACGTGTATATTTGTCCTCGCTGCCTCGGGGTGAGATAAGAAAGTATGGACTTATCTATCCTCTGGCTTCGCGTCAACAGTGATGATCATTGGCGATTTAGGTAGCAGGAATGACCAAACTGACCGACTTATTGAGTACATCTAAATGGTTACAGACGACAGCACTGAGGATACTCTTTACACTGGCCATGCAAGTATTTCTCAGGCAGTTATCGATAAGTCCCGGAATATACTTGTGTTGGAAGTCGACACTCTGCTTCGTAGAGGTCTACTACGAAGCAGAGTCGAATTTGGGGTCGACCAAATTTAGTCCTATTTAACATCAGCAAAACACAAGTTTGCGCGTTTTCCGCTAAATAAAACATCCTTTTTCGTTACAGCACTCCTAAAAGCAACAGGTTTTCCGCTTTAAGGAGAGTCTCTTAGAACTCTCCTTAAAGCAACAGCGAGCATCGTGGTACTATGCGTTGACATATCGAACCAAGTTGAGGTCATTTGAAAGGAGAGGCTTAATTAGCCCCCAAAAAGCTTGAGCACACAATACTTGTGAGACCGTACTTCACTCGCAATGGGTTTAGCCATGATGCTTGAACAGTTACAGAAAGTCGAAAAGTAAATTTATATGATAATGACAGTTTGTGTCAACAAATTTAAACCCCCTGGGCCATCGCTTCCAACTGTAAAGCGCAAATTCTGGAGTACTGTTTTCACCTCTGCATGAAAGCTCCCCAATGCCTAGCCCTATTCACCTTGACAGTATTTAAAGAAGAGCGGGTCGAATTGATTGAGGTGGCGTAGGGTTTAGTGGGTATGAAAAGTAGTGAGTCCTACAGAAGCCTCTGCCTCAAAGCAGTCGCATCGCGGGAGAGCATGCTTAATGCAATTTTCATAGAAAAAAAAATTGCATGAGTGGGCGCCTCCCAACTCTGAGAAGCGAATGCGTTGGAATCACGGCTGTGTACCAATGGAAGTTTGTTGCCATGCCTTCCGAAAATACCATAAGAAAAGGGACTACGAAACAGATACAGAAATATTTAAGGCCAAGACTGTAAGGTTGTAACGCTACTAGTTTTTATAAAGATCGACAGAAATGTTCACCATAGATACACGTATAGTAGATTATACTGAGAGGCACACAAAATACGTGATGTGACCATGGCAACCCAAATGTTTTGATTTTAGTACTTTTTGTTAACGAAAAACTAAAAGTGAGAATTTGAATTTTCGTGTAATTCATTAAAAAATTATTGGTTTTTTAATTTTCACATGAAATATTTTATAATGTATAAATAATGGGTTTCAAAACAGATTTATCTCTTTAATAAAATAAAAAAAAACAAGGTTTAGTTTTTTCAAAAGACGACTGATTAAAAAAATCAGCACTACCCATTTACCAATAAACTCGCATTAAAATGTAAAAGATATTCATTAGTTTGTAATTCAAGTTAGTGCTATTAAGCTTAATTAACTGACGTAATCATCTATGACTACCTCATCGCAATTACGTACCATACGAATCGACACAAAAATTGGTCATTATACGTATTAAAGCTTCCTACACTTATCTGGGATGCTTAAGTGTATGTTAAACGATGCGCTGATGTAATCGCCACAATGAACGATCCGTGGGATGTCAAATGTGTCCGACAATCTGGCCAATATGTATCGTGTATTAAACTGAATGGGGTGCCCCTTCTACCACCGGTTGTAAGTAATGGTTTTTATATTAAAAACTACATGTAATAGTCGATTTTTTTTGTAAGTTTAATTTGTTATAAAGTCATCATAAGTATTCTAATTAATCTATATCTCTAAAGACTGAAAGATTTATATGTTTAGTTAAAAAAATTGTGAACAACATTTGTAATACTTGCTTATCCGAGTGCTTAATTGGAATCAGGTATTGAAGCTTTTGCTAGTAAGGTTCATAATATGTATGTAGATATCGCTTAAATTACATATTTTGACATTGCAGCTCTCCAAGGAATGTCGCAAAGAAATGCAGTATTATAAACTTTTAGCAATAGAGGTTGAGAAAAGAATTCAAGCACTAAAAACATTTGTACTTGAAAGTGATGACACAGAGTCTACTGAAGACAAGACAGATGCCCCTGAACTTCCTGAGTCAGAACAAGATGATATTTCAACTAGTGATAAAAAAGATTTCAATTCTAATTCAATTATCACGAAAGATCTAGAAAAAAGTACCCTACAGGTAGAATCTCCAGTCACAGAATTAGAGAGTTTATCTAAGACCCCATCAAAATTTAAAATAGACCTAAGTTTAAGCATTAATGAAAACAATGGTTTCCAAGATACAAATTCTATTGAAGTTCCAGTCAGAGACTGTGAATGTTCTAAAGAAATGGAAAATATTGATTCTAAGGTAGATTCTTCTAAAGTAGTTGAGGATAAACTTGTTTTTAGTGTCAGTGTAAAGAAAGAAGAACTAACTGAACCCCTTTCCATTCATCTTTATGAAGATGATCCTCCATCTCTTACTGCAAAAAGCTTTACAGGTTCTTTGAACAATATTCATACAGATAGTAAAGGTTGTGATAGCATTCCACTATCTCGCCAAAGATCTTACACAATTTTAACACCCAGTCCTATGCTGCTTGCTCATTTAGAAATCCAGTCTTTGAACACTGGAGTCGAAATAAATTCTATATCCATGAGTGAGTCCACATCCAACCTATATTCTCCAAATAAAAAGCGAAGAAGTTGGGACTTGGAATCTGCAAAAGTAAAGTGGTCATCTATGGCACTTGAATTAAAGCAAAAGAACATAAAGATGGCTGGTACAAACCAGAAAGATATTACTAAACAAGCTAAAAATACACCACCCTCTGCATCAACACACTTAAGAGCACGGTCTCTTGCCCTGGAAAGTACAAAACGAGTTACTAATACCTATAATCCTCCAAACCAATCAGAACCCATAACAAAACCAAAGAAAAGTCAGAGTCCAGTACGAAAAACTACTATGATGGGTAAAACTTGTAAAACCCCAGTTTTGAAAGTGAATCCTAAAGAAATAGAAAAGAAACAAACAGCACCAAAACCACTTGTATCGGAGCCAGAAGACCCTGCAACTAGAGTCAGAGAACTTTATGAAAAAATACAAAAGCAGCAGCTTGCCCAAATGGCTACTCTAGTGGAAAAACAGAAAAAAGAGCAAATGCTTTTGCAACAAGTTTTTGAAGACCAGAACAAAATGTTATATAATCAACTACAGACTATTTGCCCCAAACCTCTAAACGATGTCAAGGAAGCATGGGTTGAGAAAACAGAGAGGGGCCCTGTTAGTTTGAACCAATTAATCAATCATAGAAGCTCAGACTCTTGTGAAAGTCCTGTCCAATCCACTATTACAGATACTAATAACTATTTAAATCAGTGCGATAATGTTCTTAAAAAGTCAAGAGACATAACATCAAGTATAAAGAAAGGAAAAGTTTGTGCGGTCAATGAAAAAAGCCCACAGAAACCGACACAGAGCGTAAAAAGAAACCAGTCCCCTGTACGTAGAAATGGTACTTCAAGAAAGCTAACATACGACACGTCTTCTGATCGTGAATATGAACTAATTTTAACCGACCGTACGAACGATACGATGGCAGATTTAAATGTGACGTTTCCGTCAGACAATAGTGACGAATGTCCTTATACTCCACCGAAAATTACTAAAACTAACCACAAGAACGTTAGAACTACAGCGTTGCCTCTCGCGGATCCCTGCAAGTCCACCGACAGAGCTATTAAGAGCATGGAGGAAACTATACACAATTCCATAAAAAGTATGTGTTCCAGAAGAGCGCCAAGTGTTTGCCGGCAGACGACCCCACAAGAGGTAATACCTTATCAATAATCTTCAATATGATGGATCGTAATAATTTGGTAGTTAATATATAGCTGCAGCTACGCATAGAGCATGTAATAATTTTTAAATGTTTAAATATTAGCTAAGTTCTACATTAAATTTTAAAATACTTAACATACAATATAATAAGTTACAGAATAATGAAATGAAAGCCTTCTTAACAATTTAAAATATATCTATTTATTTCAAAGATACATCACGTTTGTAAAATGTTTTCGCTACCGATGCTGCCATTACTTTTGAACACTTCCTGTACCCTCTCTACCATATTTGTATCATGTTCTATCCTTCTCCTCTCGTTCCCGTCCTCATTTTCGATCTTTATTCCGATTAAATGCTCTCCCAAGTAATTTTTCGACCAATTTATGATCAGCGCGCAGCGGCAACAAAGATCGTGGCGTATGCCAAAGGTTTCCTCGTGCGCAGACTGATGCGCACGGAACGAGTGCAAAGCACCGTTCAGACAATCAAAGACGCGTTGCTATGCGCGCTGCAGTTGCATCAGGATCGCGAGGGTATCAGCGGGGCTGATGTTGATTTACATAGGCGCTTGATTCAGCAGGTAACTCAATACACACGTTTTACGTTTGATTTGCCTAAGTCGCTTACAAGTTCTACCTGAAATATTATATGAGCAATGTTGGCCTAGTGGCTTAAGCGTGACTCTCAATTTTGAGGTCGTGCGTTCGAATGAGGGCTGTGCACCAATACAAAGAATGTGTGGAATGAACACTCGCTCTTTCGGTGAAGGCAAACATCGTGAGAAAACCGGCCGTGTCGTAGTCCAGTACAAATAGCTGATCACTTGTCTATTAAATATATTGATCGAGGAAACGAATGCAATCTGAAGCCAAAATCCATATAGGGTTGTAGCCGCACTACATTTTATTGTTTTTTATACAATATTCTTAATTCGTAAAAATGTAGATTTTAATGTGTTTGTCTTTTCAATTTAATAAAACTTTTTCCCATCTTAGTTAAGTGTAAATAGTGCACCCCACAAATTCCCTACTTAAAATTTAGAATAGTCAGTATTCGGTAGAGCACATTATACTTAGAATTGAAGTAGTAGATAGATAAATAAATTATTTATTTATACTGAAAATATTTTTAATTAGTCCTGTCCTGGAATGATCTTCGCAAACTCTACTTCAATAAATTAATACGTTACAATTGTTTATTATAAAATTTGCAACGGTAACCACATCTACTGTTATATTAATTTTATGATTAGAAACAAGATGGAACTTTTCAGATAACAGCGGCGTGCTACTCTCTCCACGATACATTTATAACGAGCACTGCTGCTGAGCGCTGCGCTATGATTTCGGCAGACCGTGGCCGAAGACGCTCACTAGCCAACCGCCCACATATAAGGCAACATCGACCTACGTAAGCATGAACCAAGTTTATTGATTTAGGGGTCTTAAAATGTGTCTAGGATTGCCCAACCACTCTCAAATGCAGGATAGGACATTACATAAATGTTTTACTCGGGTTATCCGATTGCTCATACGAATTCTATAATCGTTAATACACAAACTGGTAACTTAGTACTAATGCTGCCTTAAATATTTATAAATTAAAAATAAAATTTATATATCATGTTAATAAGGAAAGTGAATAAGGGTTTAAATACTAATATTGTTATGGATATCGTTAGCCTTCATCTGTCATATATGGAGTTTGTAGCTAGTCCGGAGGAGTCTGTTTGTCTATGATAACTAATTAATGCTATGCATTGGAGTTTATTAGTTTTGGCACGTAACTGGGCCAATTGCGTGGTGGGAAAACATTTTCGATTGTTCTATAAGTGAGATATAAAATTTCTTAGAATTACATAGAATGAGAATTGACAATAAATAAGTTAATACATACAGGGACCTAATGTCACAAAGTCACTGCGGTGCGTTTCCCGCGCGCAGCAAGCGATCGACGAACGCATCGCTTATGACTCAATCCAATTATGGTAAACAAGTTACAGTTCTTTGTGCACGCTGTTGTCTTTTGCTATATAGTAGTTCTTTTGACGTTCTACTATTAATTCTTCATTTACGTTTATGTTATTTTTAGTCCGGTCATTTTAGACATAAAAATAGTGATCAAATAAAGAAAATTCCGACAGAGCCAAATCTTCGTAGAGACCTTAGGTTTACCACAAGGAATAAAGTGTCAAAAGTCCCCATCAGTCCCATGTGAGCTTAGGGACTTATTCGGGGTCCAAGGTAAAATTTTTAGGTTTTTTGGATTTTTCTCGAAAACAATAAGTTTTATCGAAAAAGTACCTCAGAGCAAAGTTGTAGATCTTAAAATTTTCTATAAAAATGGTCCCTATGATTTTTTCTCTAAGACCCACTATTTCCCAGATATTATGCTTGTAAGAATCACGTTCTACTGTTCATCGGCTGTTCTAGTAATACTGAATCTTTGGGAGTTACAATTTGTATAATACCCATGATATGAAGCGTATTATTACCGTCCAAAGTATTTACATTAATGTCAGCATTATCTGCAACATATTGAACAAATGTGCCAGTTTCTGGTGATAAAATGTGAGGTGGGCGACTGAAAACTGTTGCTGCTTCATACTTCATTGTTTCACTGTAAGATGCGCATAAACCAAACGATGAGAAAATTTGTATAAGCCGTTTTGAACCAAACCGCCGATGAAAAAAAACTGAAAGACCCAGCTGTAATTTAGACTTGAAGGATTTAGGCCGAACAGCAGTCATTATGCTATGACTAATATTTGTGCAAACTAACTTTAAATGATCCAAATTATGACGCTTATTTTTAAGAATGATTTGTCCCAAAAAAAAAAGATAATGATTCGGGAATATCGTTATTTATATCTTCAAACATTCTACCCGGTGGCGGGTACATAGTATTAACAAACACACAAGATTGAATATCTTCTCGAATAATTTCTGCCGCAGCTTTTAAAGTTTTCCACCGCTTTTCCTTTTCATTCAAGTTTTTGTTATCAGACCAGGCTTGACTTAAAATGTCTTGGTAATTGTCTACAAAACAAATAAATGTTAATTTTCCAGGCTTCTCTGTAATAATAATTCTACTACCATACTTTAATTTCAATCGTATTTTTATAATCCCGTTTTCTAAAGTTACATTTTGGCAAACATTCCTCAGTTCATCTAACGAAAACTGGCAGTCATCGCTACTTTCAATGAAATTGAAAATTTCCTCCATTGCAGAGTTTATAGCCTCACTTTGAGGACGGCCAATTTTACCGCCAGTATTAGGTCTCAGGAAGGATTTGTAACAACTGTCATGGTATTTAGCGTCAGCAGCAACTAAATCATACTGAAAATTAATACGCGCAAAGACAGCTTTTGACACATCATCAGAACGATCTTTAGCTAATTTTAAAATGGAATCTTTGAATGTAAGTGTAGAAACTTTATGAATTTTTCGGCGATAAATCTTCACTTTCTTCTTTTCTGCTTCTTCATCCGCTTCATCGCCACAAAATAAGCAGTGGTTTTTAAAACAAAAGCTGGATTCACTTATTCGCGCTCTAGTATGAGGTGGACTTACTTTTGAAGTACTGGCCTGTTCTTCCTCACGTTGTCTTTTTGATGCAGAGATTGAAGTTTTCCGGGTGTATGATTTTCTGCAATCCACGTGAATTGTAACGGACTTTTGGCTTCTTAAATAATCAGCAAACTCATCACTTCTCGCGACACTTGCATCGATTAAAGTTGGCATTCCACGACTGACCACAACAGTTTCATCTTCAGTCAAAAGTTTATTACAAATAAAGCAAAATTGTGACATTTTTTTTAAAATATTAATCAGCACTAACTTCAATAGTAGACGCTTGTAATAAATACGGATAGTCACTCGAACTGCTCGTTCAACACTAAAAGAAGCAGGTATACGTGAACGACACCACATGGACAAAAGAATAGGCAGATGTTTTTCAAGGCCAGATGTTATTCAAGTAGAGGGGATTCGGTAAGGGACCGGCGGTGATTTTAGAGTAAATTTTCTTAGAATTGTATAATGTATACATAAAAGAGACACGAGTAGGCATTTTTGCTTGCTTGAGTACCTAAATATGTATATACGTGGCATATGTGTGCATACTATGTAGAACGTGATTCTTACAAGCGTAATATCTGGGAAATGGTGGGTCTTAGAGAAAAAATCATAGGGACCATTTTTATAGAGAATTTTAAGATCTACAACTTTGCTCTGAGGTACTTTTTCGATAAAACTTACCGTTTTCGTGAAAAATCCAAAAAACCTAAAAATTTTACCTTGGGCCCCGAATAAGTCCCTAAGCTCACATGGGACTGATGGGGACTTTTGACACTTTATTCCTTGTGGTAAACCTAAGGTCTCTACGAAGATTTGGCTCTGTCGGAATTTTCTTTATTTCAATTGTCTAAAATGACAGGACTATTTCTTCTGTTTGTTGTTTTTTTAATTCTATGTTAGCTTATATTATTCATAAGAAAATATGGTGCTCTCTTTTAATTTAGCTTTTGATCAAGATTTTCTGCGGTGTTTGTGGTTTTCGCTTTTTTAGATTTAGATATGCATAATATCTCTAAGGAATCATAAAATTTACCCAAAAGTAATCAATTCATTAATTATTTCTCATAGCAGTTGATCAGCCTTTGGTCTTACACATAACGTCGATTTTTTTCTAAGTTATCCTTCATAGTACGAACAAGCACACAGAAGCTACGATTAACGTTCCTAGAATAGATATATTCTAGAAATTCCTTCTCATACTCACAAGTTTTTAGAAAAATATTTTGGAATCTCCGCTACGTGAAATACGCCTCCTATTTTCAAACGACTAGCGCCCTCTATAATTTTATCGAAACTTTTGTCAAACTCTTTCGACCTATCATTTTTATAGTGCACGTTATATAGATTTATATATATATATATATATAAATATATATAAACAAAGTGGTTAAGATTAGTACATATAAAGTTTCAACTTCTCTATATTAGTTTTAGCTCTCTTTTATTACTGGTTTCTTGATAAAGATATCTTATAAGTGATTTGCCTGCCCGATACACTCAGACTTTAAATAAATGAATTTACAGAGACTTTTAGCGGCGAAAAGAGCAGCGTACGCCGCTATATGCCGAGCCCGCGACGTCGCCCGTGGCGCTGACCTTGTATGCCCGCCTTTATCACGCGATGTTGGCTGTGTGATTACACCTAAAGTGATCCCTAAAATTCTAATGCGTCGTAGAAACGATAATGGTGGTAACGCCTTAATTATATAATTAAGGCGTTACCACCACAGATTATATTATAATTAACATAAAAGTATCATTTAGTGCATGGTCTATGGCAAACACATCAGACAGATTTATTACCCATGACAGAATATTTCGCGGCAAGTGTGACCCTCTATTGCAAATATTTAATTGTAGGGTAATGACTTCTACAGACAGATAGGTCACGTTTGCTGGAAAACAATTGTCCACAGATACAACACTTAAGATCATAAGCTAGGATATTGAATTAAGAAGCGTAATTGTGCTATTCAGTTTAAAGAAATTTTGCCAGATTTCAAGGGAGAGAGAATTTCAGAAATTTGTATGTTATAAAACTAGTGTGGGGGTTTTACATTTTTATTTAAACAAAACAATTACATTTAAACCGACACTTATTTATTTAAATTCACTTTAAATGTTTACACATTCTTGAGACAATAAATTATGTGTTTGCACTCTTTTAATAAGTTTAAATGTATCTAGCAAATAAATTTTTACCCGCTTCGTCTTATGTACTGGGTAACTTAAACTTTGTTAAACACTTTAATGATATATAAATTTACATTTCAGAAATAAAATTCAAATTATGAGCTAACCTTAATTTTAATTACGAATCATGTTTAATATTTAACATTGTGTATGATTGTATTTAAAATAACTAAGTAACGCGAGAATTAAACTAATTAAATTCCATTAACATTACTCGACTTCCTGATATAATTATAGTTAAAGAATCATATGGCTTTAATAATGTCTGTCATATTTTTAAAGAATGTAAATGGTAAACTTTGTTTCCAAAGGAATTGCTACAGTATTGTCCATAGTTATAAAGTACAATATAAACTGGAAAAGTACAATCAAACATTCTGATTTTTATACTTTTATAGGACAAGTGTGGAAAAACACCCCGTAGATGTATTACGAATACGTAGGGTATTTAACGCGATTGTTATCTTTCCACACTTTTCTGCTGGAGTCACTCGTGATACAGTGTGTGGACACTATACACTAAAAGATTGTATTCCATCCCGGTGGTATTGAAATTCCAGATGGCTTTAGCTGGTGGCTTTGTAGGAATGTCACGAATGATTTCTTTAGCGGGGTCTATGCGGTGGTTGTGACGGCGCTCTCTGAGCAAGTTTGCTTTTATTGCGATTAGGTATAATTTACAAATGTAGCCTTGTAGTTATTTATTTAGACGGTCGAAATTTGGACTTACTTGTATCGACGCAAAACTTTTTTGTCAAAACTTCTAGGCTTAACTTACTGGCTTCCAGGAATACAGACAAAACAAATTGATAGTACAAATCTGACATTGACGAATAAAGTCAATATTTCGCGTGACCGTTTAATGCTGTAGATCTTAACAATAGTTTTATAAGCGCATGTAACTAGTCAAATTTCAAATATCTTTTAAAAGTTATGGCACAGATGCTAAATTTTCGAAAAGGTCACTATATTTTTCATGTAACCCATTTTACAATAAATATTTGAAAAATATGAGCATTATTTTCTTTTCCTTGCTGATACAGCGTGTTGGTCATATTATTTTTTAAGACGGAGTAATTATGTAATAGGAGTGGTAAGGACAGGACAAACACTGGTTCTTACTTAATTAATAAAGTTTATTACTGTCCAAAGGGCGGATAGTTACTTGAGCTGTATTTATAAATACACAATTCTCGTCGATTTCAGGTTAAATTATAATGTGCCTTCAACGCCAGTTGATGTATATGACCTATTTATATATATATATACCTCTCATTGGAGCGATCCAAGGCGAGGTTGTTCACCCTTTTCATTAGTGGATGCGTTGCTAGTCTGAGAGAGCAATGTGCTTTCTAAATACCTTCTCGATGGGAAGAAATGCCTAGTAAATCTTGTTCGAGTTCATGCTTCATAACAATTTTGATGACTATTGATTTTGAGAGAGATATCTATGACAACTCTCACTACCAAAATAACTATCAAGTCAAATCAAAATACGCAAAGGACTGTTGCAAATAAAACAAAATGTACCTCAAATTTTATTTTTAATTTCTTCATATACAGACCCATTTGATCTCACATAATATTCCAAAAAATAAATGAAATAGCACTCAAAGTGAGCAAATAAATCGCTTTAAATACGAACGGAAGCGTGAGAAGCACTGAAATTTATCGACGTCTGTACAAACACTGAGGCACTCGTAATACCTATTAACTAACTGCCTTTAAAAATACCCTCTTTATGTGAAAATTCGTAAATGCGTCGGCGACTCCGGCCTTCGTCCGCGGGACTCTGCATTAAGGCAAAGTATATTTCACGTAGGGCACTTCGATGTCCTCGCCCTGCTCGTCGTTACAGCACAGTTCGAACACTAAGGCCTTCACGTGGGGCTCCAGCTTCTTTTTGGAGACCTTCGTGACGACCTCCGACATGGGAAGGTTCAGCCTCTCCTGGCGCTTGGCCTTCGGCATGAAGAACGAGTACAGCATGCACACTCCCTGCGACAGCATCGTGATCTCCAGCTTGTGCGTATTCTTGAAGTAGTCGATGAACTCCTGCAGCGTCACTTCGCCTTTGACCTCGAAGCGGTCCCAGAGGGTCCATTCCTTCTCGTAATACTTGTTGGTCGGGGCCGAGATCGGTTCCGAGAATCCGAAGAAGGGCAGCGCGAGATTGACGAATCCGTTCTTGAAGACGTCGAGGGAGTCGAACCCTTGGGCCAGCTTGTACAGCTCGAGGCAGACGAGTCCGGCGACCACAGAGGTGGTGGTGGCGATGGCCGGGATGATCTTTCCGGCGATCAGCTTGGAGCGATGTCTGTCGGCCGGCGGTATGCTGTAGTTGGCCGCTCGCAGGTTCGACGCGGCCACGATGAAGTCCATGTGGAAGTTGGAGTCGTCGTCCTTTTCGAAGTCCAGGGGAGTTATCTTGAGATTGCCGAGTTTCGAAGCAGGCGGAAGATCTGCCACGATGTTTTTCACTCGATCTTGGTCCATGTCGTCGTTGTTTTGCTGCAGCTGAGCGTCCGTCACTGCGATCTTGACGCCCGAGCGCGGTTTAAAGTCTGGTACCTAGAAATTTGATAACATTTAAGAACCGGTTAGTTTATCTAAATTTTTTCTATATTTACAAAATGTATCAGCTGTTAACAGGTCTGTTGAAAACACTGAATTTAAATACGGGAAGAAATATTTCAGTGACTGTGACGAAATAGCGTTACCTGTATGCTATTAGCCAGCTTTGCAATATGCTCTCTGTCCACACAAGGAGGCAATCCATAAACTTGGGCTCTCAAGTTAGCAGCTGCGATAACATAGTCCAAGTGAAGGTTGTCGTTGGGGTCGAAGGCCAGGGGAGCCGGACATCTCTTGGGACCGGACCAGAACGGTGCTCCACTGGTGGTGACCTGGTCTGGAGGAAAGTTGTAGAGGAGCTGTTTGATTTGGTTGGAATACTGAGCTTCCCAGTGTAGACGAGCCCACGTGATGCAGTCGTCGAAGTTGAGGGGTCGGTCATTTATTGCATTCTGGAAAGAGATTGAAAATAATATGATAATGATCATTCGACAAAACCCACCTAACAACTTTTGGTAAAAATATAGTTCATATATAAAATGTGTATCATAAATAAATATCACAAAGTTTAGGTATTTTATAAATTTTGTCAAAGTATACACACTTGTTAAGGTACAGCTATTACTTTAGAATTAATTTTGATTACAATAACATCCGCGTCACGTACACGTCTTATAAAAAAAAACCTATGTGATTAACATTAGTTCATACAGTCTATAACTTACTCGCACACTCTCCAAGGCATCGAGGGGCTGTGTACCAGGTAGCTTCATACTCCGCTCCAGGAAATGAGGATCCTGGAGGTACTGTGCGGCATGTTCGGCTGCTTGTCGGAATAGACCTTCAAACTCATCACGAGCCCATTGGAGCGTGTGTTCGATCGCGTTTGGGAAATTCTTCAGAGTACAGATAGGAATACTCTTCTCTGGGGGATCTTGAGACGAGCTGTACGATTCTGTTAAGAAGGGCACTACAACCTGAAATATTGAAAAATCTTTTTTATATAAACTGGTTTTAAAAGAAATAAATATTTGATAACGAAATTGCATAAAAATAACTATGGTCAAGAATTGAAAGAAGATTGGTCATGGTCTGAATAAACTCTACTTGTCTAGAAATTGTCTGTATAAATATACCTGTGTATTTCCCTTAGTACCAAGAGTTCCACTCTCTAACAAAGGTTTCCTGTAGTAGACACATCGTCTGTCCATATAAATTCTAGCATCCAGATTATCTAAAGCATTGGCAACTCCGTCCAAGGCCTCAAAGAATGCATCGTCATACACAGATTCAGTCTCAGGGCATACTCTGTTTTCTTGGGCCAACACATTCATTGATGGATTCATCTTCTTCACTGCCTGAAAATATTCAGTATTTTCTAAGATAGTACAAGACAGTTTTTATCTGTCAATTGATACAATCTAAAAGACGCATTTCAGAGAAAACATAGACCTTTATATACTCTGTGCTCATGAATTACTTAACTATAAATTATTAATACAATCAGCCCGTGATGTCTCTTATTTGTGATTAACTCGGAATCAATTCTTTTCTAAGAACTAAATCTCTGTATAACTCAAAATAGCCTTGGTTATTTGTGAGAGCCCAACCAACAATTGTGAATAAATACATATGCATGCATTCTTTACCTTCATTTAACTTTAGCATTCTTAAACATATTATTATTTGTTTCATATAAATATTATTATTAGGTTTATCAGCTGTTAATGGTGTCTGTGGCTGTAGGTGGCTGTGCAAATTGCAAATTTTCAGAGTTTAACCCTGTTTTGCCTGCATTAAAAAAAAAGGAATGTAAGTTATATTTACTTTAGCTGCAGTACTGGACTTAGGTTTCTGAACGTCGTGAGGCCTGAAAAGGAACTGTCGGTTTAAGTTTGATTTCTCAATGAGATCCATGTCGGTAAGAGTAACTTGACCACCAGCAGCGCCAACACCAATCATTGCAAAGTTCTTCAATAATTCACATCCTATAGCGCCCGCGCCTGTAAATTGGTATTAACATAAATAAATAAACAATATTTCTATTCATTTTTAAAGTAGTAAATAAAATGGGGCTGTACTGCCCTCTTTAGACAATTTTCCAATTTGCATATTATCAGATTAGCAAAGACAATATGGAAAATGTTGACAAATTAAGGTTATGTTGCTACATTACTTTTTTTATAAAAGAGGTGCAAAGATAAATACTGTGATATCCACATCAAGAATTAGAGTAATGTAATATTGTTTTATAACAAAATTACTCAAAGTAGCTTGCAAAGAGATGATTATGGAAGCTTTAGTAGTGGTTTGTTTTGTACTTAAGATAAACAGTGCTTGTAATCATCTTACAACGTCATACTGACAGAAGTTATTCAAGACGTAACAACATAGTTTATAAATATAGTTGTTTATAGTTGTATAAAAAAGTTGGTCCAAAAGTAATTCTATATGAATCATTACCAAAATAAAGTTGCACAGAGTTATTTAATTTTATTAAAGTTCATTGTCCTTCTACTTGCTATAATTCACCTTGAACCACACTCACACATCTAATATGTTAAACATACTATAGAATTATAATATAATATTTACTAAATATGTATTGGAAATAAGATGCTTGAGCTTGGAAATCAATAATTTCATTCAACAATTAATGTATAGTTAAGATAATTATATTTATTTAGACAGCACTAAATACCTACATTTCAATAAAAATGAGATGATTAGAGTATAGTCTAATAAACTACACATAATGATCAGATAAATAGATATTTTACTCACCAACAATAAAATACTTTAGTTCACCAATCCTCCTTTGGAAGTCTTTACCAAATACAGCAACTTGACCATCATACCGTGAACCAATTGGCTTACAGTTTTCCTCAGTTAGTGCAGACTTATCTTTAGGAAGGCATTCAATAGCATCTAGGTACAACCACTGGACAATGGGGTGGAATTTTCCAGAACAAGCTTTCATTACTTCTTGGGCCACAACACCTCCAATAGAAGCATTCATTGGGTTAAGATCACCAGAAGAAACCTGCAAAATAATATTCATTACCCATTAAGGGAAATTCTGTTCTATTTACAATTACATAAAATGTGTTTCACAAAATAAATTTATTCAATTGTGATCATATTTAGGTAGGAGTTTTCACTGTGTTTATTACATTAGTGTCAAAAGTTACTATATATATACTACACACCTTTGAAAATATTTCCATTAAGTCTGTATTAATTTCCATTTCACCTTCTTTAAACATTTCACCATCCTTTAGAATATTTTTGACATAATCAATAAACTTGGATGCATCGGCATCACACCAAGGTTTAGGAGTAAACCCTTCAGCTTGTTCAAACTTATGTAATGCAGCAAATGCCACATGCAGCTGTTGAGGATAGTCCATCTTAGCAAAATCAGTAATTAGATATTCTGGTTCTTTCAAAGATTCACTAAGTGGTTTAAAATGAAGTTTTTTGGGCATCTTAACTTGAGTTACAATACCACCTCTAGCATATTTTGAAAAGGTAGTTGTGTCTCCAATGCTAAATGTGTATGGGCCCATGACTTTAATTTTACGTGGTTCACAGCCATTTAACTCTGTCATTCCTTGAACCTGAAGAAAAATGATTGTATTATTTGTACTGACAACAAAACCTGTTTTTCATGCCTATAATATTTATAAAAAATCATGATTATATCTTGAATTTTGGAATAATGCCAACAGCATGCTACAATGCTTTTTTGTCTTATGGACTGACTAACTTTTTTTCACTACAAGGATTTTAGAAAGTTTTTTTTATAAAAATAACTGGTGGTCAACTCATTTGTCAAACTATGAAGAAATCCATCTCAGTATGCAGTACCAACTCTATTAAATAAACCATGATATTATGTATATTGATTATAGAATCAGGGATTACTATGAGTCATTGAGAATTGTGAAATGTGTAGATACACTTAAAATAAGATAATTAAAAATATACAAAATTTATACTATCACTTGAAGGTATAGTGAGTATAATATTAATAAAATGCAGTATTAGTTTTAATTTATATATAAGACATACCTCACTGAAGGTGACATAATCTCCATCCTCAAGACCATGGCGGGTGTCATCCAGGCAGGTAACTACAGCTTCATATTCATGAGTGATATCAGCTACCATAGCCGACACTGGATTCTCTCCCGTAACATCAAAAACGGTAAATTCTGGTCCAAAATCACAGAATACTTGAGAAAATAATCCCCTAGTATCAGCGATAATTAACGCAATATTGTTTGCGTGAGTTAAAGCAGCTACACGATCCTGCTCAGCTCGAGTTGCACCCGTAAGCACCACAACTCGAAACTTTTTCAAGAATTCTTCAGTAAGCGGCTCTGTATATGCTGTTGTTGGCACATAATGGTTTAGTTCAGCTAACTGTTCACATGATGCCACGGCCCTATTCTGTCCAATAGAGGCCTCGGAAAGATAGAACTGTGAGGACAAATCTGATACTTTGCATGTACGTTCATCGTGAAGGGTGACAGATTTGACTCCACCAAGGATCACATTTTTTGCAATCTCAACCCCTAAGCCCCCTAATCCCGAGACAAGGACATCGGAATGAGCCATGCGGCGCATTGCATCATGCCCGAGAACGTACAGCTGCCTTGAATACAAACTCTCGTCGATCTCATCTTCGACACGCGTTCCATTGTTCGCCATTGCTGATGATTTGCAACTCGCTTCTCCTTTATTTAGCTTCCGCTTTTTCGCTGGGGGGTCAACGGAATTATCGGCGACTTCAGCACTAGACATCGGGCACGAACGCGCACAATTTTGACGGAATTTTGGTTTTTGTTTTTTAGCTCAATCCAGAAAAT
The DNA here is from genome assembly GCF_905147105.1 of Pieris brassicae. NCBI lineage: Eukaryota > Metazoa > Arthropoda > Insecta > Lepidoptera > Pieridae > Pieris > Pieris brassicae. Next base: position 11,456,154 of record NC_059669.1, on the reverse strand, counting down.
ATTAAAATCTTGAAATGATAATGGTCGTCTCGCAATAAACCGCTCTTCGCTTACTCACTGCTCTGAAGATAGCAACAAGAATTAGAAACGTCAAAATTTGCCGGATGTAGGTATTTTTGCGTTATTATATTTTACTGTATCAATAAAATTAAATATATTATTAAATGCGAATATACTAATTTATTAAAAAGAATTTGATATTATAATATTAATTTACATCCTTGGAATAAATGACTGAACGGCGAACCAAATAAATTAATACACGGAGGTTTTCTTCATTTACTTTTTTATTATTTGACAGTTGCCATATATTTTAAATTATTTAAACAAAATATTTGTGGATAAGTTATTGAAGTAATACTTTTTTAAAGTAATACTAAACAAAAAGACTGCCAAAGGAAATGTCGATTTCAAAAAGATTACTTTTTGAATAAGCGTCTGCGTCATCTCGACAGACAAACGTCAACCATGACAGTCCGTCGACGACAGTTTCCATCTAAATTCATTTTTACTTTTGGAGTACGCGAATCCATAGTTCGCCTGTTGTTGGCTGTTGTTTTGTTGGCTTTTGGCTTGACGTATTTTCGTGTTATTTTTTGTTTGGCGTTCGTTTATTTTAATAATGTTATGTCGTGAGTGAAAGGAACTCCAATTAAATCGAGGTTATTATCGAAACTTTTTTTGATAAACAGAATGTACTAAGAAGCAAGTTGTGTAAAGGATCCTTGTCCTTATTTTGACTGAGTGAAATTTCTGTGATTACAATCATGGTGCAGGAGTACGTTTCTTCCGTGAGGGTTCACAAATATCCCTTCGAAATGGTTATGGCGGTAAGATTTTGTTTTCTTATTGGAATTTTGAGTAATAATATCCCATACTTGAATGTGATAAACCATCAAGGTACTGCCCTATTGTGAGTTTAGAGTCTCAAGAGTTACTCTTAACTTGTTACCAGTTTTACAAGTTTCAACATGAACAACAATTTATTCAAGTAGGTTTTAAGAGTAATATAAAAAATTATAATATGTTTTTAGACAAACATTTAAAAATATTATGTTTTATAAATGATTAATAATAAATCATATCTGAATCAGTAATTACTTTTTTTATCTGCATGCATACTACCTGATTTAAAAACTAAAAAAGGTTGAAGTATAATATATGGAATATGTTTAGTAGAGGAAGTGATAGAAAGGTCAATTGAATTATTTATAACTACTTTATAAATGGCTGTTTATGGTCATTTTTATTGAGGTGATAGGATATAAATTGTCATCAATCATTGTTTTTTTACAAGATGTGTTATGGAATGGGATGGGATATATATCTTTTGACAGTCTACCTATTAGTTTATTTTTTATTATATAAATTCGCACTATAGATTAAACATTGATATATATAGGATTGTGAAATATAGGATATTAAAAGAACTTTGACATCATGTTATAACAAAACTAATTGTTCTTGCAATATTAACGGTGCTGACATTGCATATTAAGGACTGACGCTGTAGTGGTATTTCAGTACAGAAAGTACTTAAAAAAAACTTCAGGGCCACTTTGCAGGGTGTCCAAAATGAGGACTAAGAGATATGGCAAAAGTTATGACCCCTTGTTTTTAAATGTGCTATGTAGCATTGTTAGAATACAAATGTGACTAATTTTGAATACATTAAGCTTTATTTATGACTGTGTTATATTAGTACATACAAGATACAATACGACATGAAATTTGTGTGGAAGATCCCAATTCGAAAACAGCTATATGCTGTTTTCATTTATACTCAATCTGTGCCTAAAAATCGTCTAAACAATGTTTAATTTTCTGCCGACTAAATTGATTATGATGAAGAGAAATCGTATTTATGGCCGTGAGAATCGCAATAGTCAGATTTGAAGGATATTACTTTCGAGACTGGAATTTAGCTATTGTGAATTGGCTATGATTTAATTTTATTTCATTACGTTAGAAATATATTTTAATTTATATTAGTTATTGCATAAAATAATGACATTGAACTGATGCATAATAGTAGTTTAATTTTAAATTATAGATATCGGTTTTATATTGTCGCAATGGCAGATACTACAAAAGGCTGTTCGTTTATATAAAAAAGAAACTTTCGGTTATAGAACAAAGATATAATGAAGAATGGTATTAAAAACCAACAATGTCTAATGACTTGCTAAGTGGGTCAAGCATTTTCGGCAATTTTCAGCGATTTTTGGTTCATTGGCCGCTGCTTGTAAAAACAATACGACTGTGATTAATTAGCAACCTACTTTTGAAATTAAAATACATTTTTCACGGAGTAGAAAATCCTCTAGCGAGATCAGCAAATAATGTTTTATTATCTTTGCGATAGTTAAATTACAGAACAACTAAGTTTGAAAGGAAATCTATTTTTATACGAAACCTTTACGAACGAAATAAAAATATGTTTGTGTTTCACTAACCGTGCAATTTTAATTTTACAATATTGGAAATTAAAACAATATATTGAAAAGCACACATTCAGAGCCTAATTATCGCATAATAATTTCCATCAACACGCCTGACCTGCGAAACTTCTTTTTAAGTTTTTTTTTGCAGTCCTTTATGCTTCTCTTAGTCGGTTTCTAAACCAACGTTGTCAGCGAGGGATGGGATTTCGTAATTATTGCGGGTTTAGTTGTATCTTAGGTATTATTCTATTAACAATCAGAAAATCACAACAATTTTGTTATTTTTCTATCTATTGTATTTTAACATGCTTTAAAATAATTTTATTTATGGTATATTGATAATTTTAAAACATTTGTTAATTTGCCTGGATTTGCATTATAAGGAATGCTGGCCACGTTAATAATTATTGTGGTAATGTCCTCGCGGATGGCACGTGTAGAATTATCTATATACTATACGTGTGTATTATTGATGAGTATGTATAAATCAGCAAGCGGCGCTTGCTATGTACAATCGCAAGCAAGGTGATTCACCTGCCAATAGTTCTTTTGTCTTTTGAGATTTAGTCAGATAAATACAATGTTATTAAGGACGTTTGATAATAAGGAGATATCATGTCCTTTTCAAATGTACTTTTAGGGTTGCAGTCTGTAAATGGTTATTGCTTAAGTGTCGGAATCAACCACTTAAGTGTTAGTTGTTTAAGTCACAAGGTCGTTTTCTTTTCATTTCGTTATCATAATAGCACTATTTTACATACAAATGACCATGGAGATATAATTGTCCGAGATACCAATTATGCCAAATACGAATGCATTCTTTAAAACTTTTAAATAATGAATTATCTCGTTGCCTCAATTCATTCGTAAATATTACCGATTTTTATTTCACAATCTTTATAAATTGTTTTAGTTAAAACTTATAAACTAAAAGTAAATACTACATACAGGATTAAGCAGTGTTGGCAGTGCTGTGTACCAATGGAATTTCTGTTGATATGCGCATTTAACATTCGCTTGTATGGTAAAGGAAAACATCGTGAAGAAACCGGCATGCCTTGGACCCCATGTGGGACTCGCGATTGTGCATACCCACTAAAACCCCAAAACGCCACCAACAATCGCCTTAGGTGGGATGCGTAACAGCAGAACCTTATCCGCTTCCCATCATGCGACGCGACGGTTGCTTCCGCCTCTTCATGCCCATTGTTGGTTTGTAATAATTGACACAGCAAGGATCCTTCACAGACCGGGCCATACGCTTTTACAAATAGCTAGGGATCGGGTCCAGTACTTGGAGGGATGGATTGGAAATGATCACGGAACAGATATAAAAATCCTAGGTTGCAGCGCCATTGGTATATTACATGTAGGATTATAGAGATTATTTCATGTCCTCGGTGATTTAACATTGATGCTCTGTAATGCAGCAAATTGATAGAAAGGTTATGATAGATTTCCGCGTTTTAAACCGATTTCATTGAGATCATGATCATAGATTAAGCCACGGACAAACGAGATTAGTAGGAAAACAAATTTAATAAAGTATTGTCAGAGATAGATAAAGGATGTGTGTTAAATTAGAATACTAAAATATTTGTTCATAAATTCGTGGATGATGAATTTAGTTATATTAGTACGTAGTTGGTACCAAAGTTCTGTCACTGGCACGTTATGATTTTATACAAAAAATTATTGCATTCTATTTGTGAATGTTTTAGAACAAAAAACAATCACGGTCCGTAATTTTTAACGATGACGAAGAGTAGTTGAAAGAAACGAGATGAGTAGTTGAGGACGTTAAAAGAAAACCGAATAGCTGTTTTTGCGTTGCACCGCTGTGGCCACTCTCCGAGTCCATTTTCAAGTTGCTCATAAATTTGAATATAACGCTTAGGTTTGTGTACCGTACTATTGATATGTACAGTGAAGTCTCCGAGGACAAGAAAAGAACTGGCCGGCCACGCTCCGCAAGAACACCAGCAGTAATCACAGCTATCAAGGCGCGCATAACAAAAAATCCTGTCCGAAAACAGAAGTTGACTTTGCAGATGCTTGTCAGTAGGAAAACAGTAAAAAAAGGTTTTAAATGAAGATTTGTCTTCGAGCATACATAAAAAAGAGTGGGCTTAAGAGATCGCGGGTGTTTTAAAAGCGCTACACGAAGACCCTACACCGTGATATCCTCTTTACGGACGAAAAAAATTTCGATATTGAAAAGAAGTACAATGAACAGAATTATAGAGTGTACGCTAGGAGTTCTGAAGAAGTTGGAAATAAAGTTCCGAGGGTGCAACATGGACATCACCCATCATCAGTAATGGTCTGGTTGGGAGTGTCCTATTACGGGCCAACTGAGGTTCATTTTTGCGAAAAGGGGGTCAAACCTGTGCAGAAGTGTACTAATAGACAGCTTTGCATCGGCTTGTCAAAGACCTGCCCAGCATGCTATTTGAGGGACATAACTTCGTGTTTCAGCAGGACTCTGCGCCTGCACACAATGCCAAGACCACTCAAGCCTGGTTTGAGCGTCAAAACATCGACTTAATTAGACATGAGGATTGGCCTTCCTCCAGACAGGACCTTAATCCTTTGAACTATAAAATTTGGCAGGTCTTAGACAGGAAAGTCTGTGATAAACCTGGAGTCATCTTTAAAAGCGCTTAAGGGCCTGTACTAAAAGTAAGGGAGGTCATTTCGAATAATACAAAATATATGCTATTTTTTATTCCTTAATTAATGATTAATTGATATATCACTCATTAAAAACGAATCAGTACTTTTGCTTTTATCATTCTTTCCATTTATGGTAGAACCTTGGGACCGACTACGTAATAAAATGTAATGTAAAACCTACTCGGTTGCGGAACTGAGTTCTAACTAGTAATAGCCGACAGAAATGTAGTAGCATCTCATGTTACAGAGGCTGTAGGAGCCCATACCTAAATCTCACAGATGTATCATTAGAGCGTAATATGTGTTTCAAATAACTTTTTGGAACAATGATAATAATAATGAAAGCGAAACCTCGTTTAGTATTCGACATTTGACCTTCGTATCAGTTCCTTGTTGCTAATATTGTTATCACGTCTTTGAGAATTGGCTAACACTTACCGCTAACGTGATATGTTGTAATTTAATTGTGGATAATGATTAATCATTATTATCTAAATATAATGAACAATTATTTAATAATTTCAAAAAAGGGTTTATAATCCGCTATTAGTTCTTTTCGTATGAGGTAATTGGTTAAATAAATTTATGTTTCGTTGAATTATTTTGTGTTACAATACTTTTCCGTTGACTTTTTATTGATTTGGAATTTGCTTTGTTCAAATACTATTGCTACAAAGGTCCTTTATAATAAAGTTAGTATTTAATCAACGGATAAATGCCATTTTAATATTATGACAGACACACATGTATTATCTTGTAAAAAGAGAGTCGAATCGACGCTCCATATATGTGCGACATGTTGTTAACATATACATATCTTTGTTAACAGATTTTGTTTTTTTGAACATTGACCTTTGATGTTTCTGTTATTGATCAAACCGTCATTGTCGTTTAAATCGCTTAATTATTTACTTCACCTATTTTGTGGTAAGGAAATGTTTTGAACGTAGTGTTGTTATTTTGTGCAAATATTCCTTATGCGAGTTACTTAAATTCAGCCACAGTTTTGTAGCTTTGTTTAATTTAAAAAATACGCAAGAATTTTACCAGTGGTCAGCACTTTTTTACAAAATTCTCAGTATTATAAAATGCATGTGTATACAATGATAAAGGAATTGTCATATAAGTATGTATTTTTTGTATTATGGGGATTTAAAGGAGCGCTTTATTTTTTTTTAATCAATTAAATATATCTGCAGATATCGTGTGTTAACGGAAACTCCAGCATTAAGTAGAACCTCGGATTAGATTTAATTAACGTACAGTTAACTCTAGAGGAAATTGCAACAGTCTTTACCGATGCCGTAACCGTAGGAGTGGCTAACACTATCCGATACGACCGATGTAATATTATTTTCGTACAATATGTTCGCTTCATGTTATAATTAATGTTTAAGAGATCCATGGTAAATGATATTGTCTTACAGCTTCGCACATTTAAAAGAAGAATTTAGTACTTACCTACAAGTTACCATGCATACAACGCCAGATAGTAATTTTATATTATAATAAATCGAAAAAAAGGGTGAAACGCAAACACACACACTTCTAAACTCTGCCAGATTACTAAACTTTACTAGAACTTCCAATTTCAACTTGAGTATTTCTATGAGTTCTATATAATTTATGGAAAAAACCTGCCATACATTTTGGGCTCCCAGCAATTATTCTGTGTAAGTAATTTTGATTGATCTTAAAGTCTTCCAACGTGGTTTGTGATTAATTTCTCGTTTCTTCTTAACGACAAATTTTATCGTATCGTATAATAAGCAGTTGAAACAGTGTGCTAACATTGCATTGATTATTTTTATGTTCTTACGCTGTTGAAAATTTAATTTAGGTACTAAATAACTTCACGATAGCGCAGTGTTATACAGCTGTTAGTCATGAATTATTTATTTATCTGAAAATATTCTAGCTACAAGGATGTATATTCTCTAAAAGGTTAAGAAGGAAAGTATTATGGCTTATAAATAATCGATTTATATTAATGTTGCCATTTAAAAACACATATTTAATTGTTAAATTACAAAAATGGAATATACAGTTAATATGATAGAATTAACAAAATACATTTAGTTAGGTTTAGTATTTTTTTTACTATGATAGACTATGTAATCAATACCTGAACAAACCATTCCAGCAAAACTTAGAAGTAACTCAAGAATTTGCGGATGCGGTGAAACAAATGATGTCGTAAAGAAATTGAGTCCTTACAGAAGGAGTGGATGGAAACACTAACACGACCTTCAGGAATGAAAAGCGCGATTGCAGAATACGTTTAGCATGTCACTGAAATGTATTACTTCCGGTATATATTTCAGTGATAATATATCACAGTAAATTTAGATCACGATATTATTTGTTTATATAAAAAGAGGAAACAGCCTGGCGGCTTATCTGATGTTCAGTGAGACCCAACTCTCTGTGAACGAGTGCCGGTTGTCAGTTGTACGGATGGACGTCCATTGTTTGAAATCTTAACTGAAATATCAAATAGTCATACTATTTTACAGCTCATTAACGGAATAACTTGGCCGAAACACGTCCAGTAGTCGCCGATGACGTGCAAATTTTCAGTAATGAAGTTACGTACTGATGGATCACATTTCAGTTACATTCTATGTATTTAGATACTAAAATTTAAAGAGAATTAAAAAAATTACCAAATATTTCCAACACTGTACTGTGGTTGTAACTTTTATTATATTTTTTGTTGTTTGCGACTTATTTTGCGTATTAATAGTCCTAAAAATAATGCAAGTGCTTCTAATTGTATACCAACAGTCAACACTCTACGTGTATTCTTAAGTAAATGGATGAAGAATCGTGAAATTCATAAAGAGCCCTTTGCCCTTCTCATAAATGGGGTCGAATGTCGATGTCAAATATTGTTTCGATTCGGCGTAATGACCGTGCCATGGTCATTCAATAACAACGCGATTATTCAATTTGTTGCAGGCACCGAAATGGTTTTCCTGCGGTTCAATTCACCTGGTTCAAATTGTAACCCGACATACATTCCGTATTTTTAATAAGAATTCAATTACATTACATTTTCGATCATACGAGAAACCGAAGCCGAACGAGCGAGCGAGAAAATTTATATTAGATTATATGATTCGGATATGTCTGCAAAACGGTATTGATGCTCTTATTTTTAAAAAATATGTTCAAAAATAAACTCTATGTATTGCTTATATACCCCAATAAAGAATAATAAAATAAAGTCCATTTATTTATATCTTAATAACAACAACAAAAAACCTAAATAAAAAAAGCTTTATATGCTTTTTAACATTATACATTATTCTTTATCTTGTTATCCTATAACCTAACTACCTTTAGTACCGTCGATCGGAAGTCCTTCGCGCGTAAAGGTCTCCTCCATCTTTTTCCAACTGACTGTCTATGGCTTGCTTGCTTCTATTTCTTCTATCCACCTTTTCTTGAGGCGCTCTCTTCTCTTTTTTCCCCTTACTATAGTAAATATATTTGGGCGACTAAAGATCCTGTTGACTATACAGTTTGACATATACGATACGAGCCATCGTTTTGTCTCTCGACTACAATACCTAACACCTTCAAAAGGCTCACAATAATCGATTAACATAGAGATCTATTTGGTGTAAACGGTACGTATGTTGTGATACTGGTAATTGAGAATGTCAAAGTTCAAATAGTTTAAGCTTATCGTAATTGAAAGGGAACACGCGAAACCATTCAATTAACTTTCATGTGAACCCTAATCGACCGATTAAATCTTGTAATACTCGTGAGCTGAACAATCTCTGTTATAATGTTGTTGGATTTAGATTGATACGCGCTGATCCGGCAAACTTTGTTTAAAGGTTATGACACTACTAATATCATTATTAAAACTGGGGATTTCTGGTACAATGGTAAAAAAAAATATTTTTTGTATTTTAAATGTCAAATCCTCAAAAAAAAAATCATAAAAAATTGTCAAAAGAACCCTAGTCATCCTTATCACGGGGTATTAAAATGAGTTTACGCCCTATTCTCAGACCTACCGCATATATACATTTTTTTAAATGTTCTGTTTATGATTATATTTTTTGTTTATCGATTACCTGTGTTATTAAACATATATGTATTATTGAATAGCAAATACCTCGACGTAGTTAACTCTCTAACGTTAAAAATTGCTAACAAGGAAAAAATAAATATGAAAGAAGTTAAATAATATGTATGAAGTTTTGGCTTAAATTTATCAAAAAAAATCGTCTAAAACTGCAAAAATATGAATACTATTTTTTTTTGGATATTCAATGATTATTTTATTAATTTCGTAAATATACATCAATTATATAACATAAAAACTAATTATATTATTGATATAGCCAAAGATGGAATACGAAATATATACAAAAAGGTTCAAATATCAATTAATATTAAATTTACTAAATATATTAAACAAAGTAATACCTAATTCGGCTGTGCTGTGTGATGGAGTGTACGTGGGTGTATATGTCGGTTGTGCTCATGTTAATACTTCTCTTTTTAAGTAATTAAATAGCGGGCACCTTGGGCAATATCTTCTTAAGTACTTTAAGGTCTTTATTGTTTTTTATTCATTTGCTCATGCAGTCCAATGCTACGTTCGTTTTGAATAAAATAAATATGTTAATTTTTAAAAATATCCAATGTATATATAATTAAGAATTAATGAAGTTAATTATCAAATGTTTGCGAATGGTCACAAAGAACACGGTCATCAATAAACTTCCAAACTTTCAGAAAATATAGTTTTTACTCAAACTTAAATTTCAAATACAGAAGTGTATTTTAAATAAGTATTAAAATTTGTTTGACGTAAGAATTTGCTCCTGTATGCTTGGTTGGTATGGTTCCAGGCTCATGCTATTTATAGACGCGTGGGAATTAGCGACGTCACCAGCCTAATCCACTTTGAAGGTCATTGACCTTACTGTATAGAAGCCCCGGAAAAATTAGGAAACCTCACGAACATAAGTCTTGATTATGTTTGTTAATCCAATTGAATTTATGCCCTTGACGTTGATAATAAATCCAAAATTTGTGGAATCCGTATTCTATATTTAGAAAAAAATAGTTTTATAAAAGGCAGGTCACAGACTACTGCATATTTATAATGATGATTCGATGTTTACGTGTTAAAGGAGAGAAAAGAGGGCGTATTTGTTTTTAATAAAAAATCACGTAGCGAAATCAGACGACCATCATTCTGAATCACAGACAACTTTCACTACAGCAGAGAGTGATCTAAATACGCTATTATTACTGGTCGGTAGTTAAAATGTTTAAGGCAGTGCTGTACTTGCAGTACTAGGAACGAGGTGTTTCCGATATTATATGACTTTTTCATTGCTCCGAACGAAATGATGTATTACTATGTATTTATCGTTATTGTTTCACCTTAACTATTGCTAATAAAACTGGTTTACGTAAATCCCTACCCAGGCAGAGATTATGCGGTAATACCGGACTTATGTTTTGCATAGATTGTATTTTTTACCTGTGTAATCCAGTTTTAAAGCAATTTGTTTGTATTCATTCTTGTGTACAATAAATTATGTATATATCTACTATTACTAAGTTGCAGAGTCGATACTCAGCACTAAGTATGACATGTCGGGTTAAACAAACGCTTGCCTAACCGTATGTCGTAATTACTTTGCTATATTTTCCTTGCAGCAATAATTATTAGCTATAAACAATCTGTACTAACACGTTTTCCTGCTGATAATTTCGGCTCTGACGTATTGAGGGCGTTTCAATGCCAATGAATATAATGCACTGAAGTCCTCATAATTGAGTGTGCTGTGATTGTACGATGAGCAAGGAAAACCTTTTGATAAGTAATCACGATCACGTACGCTAAAGGACGGAATAAAATTCTTCTTAAATAAATCAACATCGTATTATTATTTTTAATATAATAATGTGTTTTTTAATTAATTGATGTATTTTAAATCGTGAAATAGTAATACCTATTATTATTTGTTTATAACTAATTAAAATCTAAAATTTACTATACGTATTATTTAGGAAATTAATTATAATTCCTATAAACAGTTTAGGTGTGGTACATTATTAACTAATTAGACTTTTTACGTCACCAATATAATACAGTGAAGTTACTGGATGCACATATTTACCGTAGAAGAGAGCAAGATTAGAATATACGAAAATTCATATACACCATACTATTTGTTTATCTAGTCGGTTTCATTTGGAGTACAGCACTGTCAAGGTCGAGTAGGCGAAGCTCCCCGCATACTCACAGAATCTGGTTATTCTTGTTCGCTTTTTTAACATGTTTATGATATAAACAATATTATATTAACAGGTCTCTCGCAAATGTAGCGTTTCTTGACTTGAGAGGTACTTACACAATATAAAAATTTGGAATTAATACGAAGCTTAAATTAAATATTACAGTTCTTATAACACCTTTCATCTCTACTAAAATATTTTATGTATTTGTGAAAACAACAGGCAAACACATCACATGAAGCTTTCATTACCACACAAAATATATCTAAATGCAATTATAAAGATACAAAATTGTGTGTCGTGCGATCGAAAAGTAATGATTCTGAAAACAGTCTAAAATATTTACAGTCTTGAATCTCTACAAAATATCTACTATTATAAATGGTATAGTTCTTTCGTCCAAATATTCTTCAAGCTATACGTTTAACCTACGTATATAATATAAAGTTTATTGATTCCTCGTCTCGTGTCGTAACATCAGTTTCATTTCCGACAGTGAAGGCCGCCGACAGGGTCTTGCAAAATTCCTTTAATATGTTTCATCGAACGTTATTTTCTCAACTAATTAATAGCTGGGATTAGATTTCAAAAACAAATTAATCAATTTTATGGATATTTGCCTCATATTATGTCTGTTTGCATCATTTTACTTTAATAGGCAATTTCCCTTGGTATCTGACACACGTTGACAGGTCTATAACATGCCGGTTTCGAATAAATTTGATTTTGTTAAATGTTGTAAGTGAAAGACAAAAGCTTATAAGGCAACGCATAGGTTAAGATCTTACCGTTATTCTTTTGAATATTTGAAGTTGGATCGGTGTCAAGGTTTTATAAGATTTAGATTCGTTGAATAAAAGGTACATTTATGCGAACAATGGCAAATAAAATTCTCTTACATAACCTATATCCAGCCTTCGATAGGTACAGACGTGGAGATGAGTGTTAGTTCAATATCAGGTATTCCATATCGAATTATTCCGCTCGATCAACACCTCGATGCCGCTCGACATCACACTGATTCAATTTGTTACTGTTTGCTCCCACGACGTATTATTTATTTAGGACACTTCACATATGTATGTTCATGTATTTCATATATTAAATATGTTCCTTTGTGTCACTTTTACGTTGGATCGCCGATTTTGATTTCATAGATGGTTTTTGTAGTTCAATACAACATTATGTATTGTATATATATATATAGATTATGTCATGCATTATGTATCCTAATATTATAAAGAGATAACGTGTGTGAGGTTGTGGGGTTAATTGTAAATTGTGGTATATGGGTTGTGTGGGGGGGGGGGAACGTATTAATATATATATATATATATATATATATATAAGAAACAAATATAGGTAAATAAAAATGTGTTTATTCATTTGACAACAATATACTGTAACTATATACTGTAAAGTATTGTTATTTTAATTTTGATTGAACTAATATACTCTTTATGTAATGACGATAGAAATAAAGTGGATTAACTTGCCACGGGGCCTAACTACGTAATTTCCTCAATTTATTTCTGAAAGCATTACAATTTAATATTTCGTCGTGAAAGAGAAATCTACTGTTTTTGTCTACGGTTTCACAAAAGGACGTCTAAGATGTTTCAAGGTATAACTTAATATTAAATCGAGGACATTTCATTAAGCCTCAATTGGTTATGATGAAGGCCATTTCGGTGATGTGGAATAATTAATATTTAGCAATCAATGGAAATTATCTTTTATATTATTTAAATAATTATACAGTGTCGCGATGCATTGATTCTCGAGATTGCTTGAGTTCTTTGAGGATTATGTAAAGTTTCTTATCACAAACACAAATTACGTTACCCAAAAGATTTTTGAAATAAAAATCCCCGTAAGATACGACCTATTGGAATTAGATTAATTTGTGTTTATTCTCTCTAAAACAAGGTAAATTCTTAAGATTAATGTTCAATCTAATAGTAAATCTCAAGCGCGTCCCTTGTGAAGCATAAATCATTCAAATAAAGTAGTAGACGCGTGTTCTATTGAATAGTGCTGGGAATGAAGGGGGTGGACGACAAAAGAACGAATCAGCCATTCAATGCCGTCTTTTAGTTGAGACGCATCACCGGAAAACTATCAAACGAAGGCTGGTTGACAGCAACCGGCCATGTACAGACATGGTAGACATTTAGTGGTGAATGCTATTAAGGAAACATATTATTCGAATTAAACGATACTATGTACAGTTGCGTGTTTAAATTCTTAATAATATGTTATGTACCTTGATTGTCTTTAAAAAAAATCGTTTTTTTTTTATTTATGTTTAATTAATGTATCAAAAATTGATCTCTTGGAGTTTGAATTCAATCTTAGGAGTAAAATATCTAAAGCGATGAATGTTTGAGGTTCAACAAAGTTTCGATTTTTAATGAAGTACATTTGTTGCACAGTATGGCAAGGGCATATAGAGGCAATTAAAGCGGATATAGCCGATCGATGTTTTCTACTTTATTGACGACGCAAAAAGTTGTAGTGAAATTGATGGTTAATACCATAAATGGTATATTTTAAATGTAATATAATTACGGCCCAAATAAGGCAAAAAGAGTTTCATTTTTTGAATTCTTAATTATGTAGGAGACTTTACAACTCGACTTGAAAGTAGACCATTTGTTTTTAAGATTTGATTATAAAGTAGAAATGTTTATTATATAATTATGTATAAGGGCTAGTTGAACTAGTTCTTAGGGTAGGAGATTAAACACACCAATAATGACTTGATTGGCTATAATTCACTTCACTGACTGTACAATTTTCTATAACTCCAAACTTATACAAAGGAATTGCCCGTGCGCATGTGACACAACCTCTTTTATAATCTCCTCCCTACTCCGACTCTACCATACCACTTCAGGGAGATGTTCGAGTCAATTCGTAACTATTCTAATTAACCGAACGAGTCAAATGACAACTTGCACATACGCATTTGTAGCAAGATTCTTAAGAATATGTTTCATAATAAATGTTTAGAATTTAATTAAATAAATATTAAAAGCTAACATATGTATATATCAAATACTGAAAATACTAAAATAATGCACCTAAAACTAAAAACCTTAAAAATCTATTATTAAAAGCACTCCTTTTAATAATAGATTTTTAAGGTTAAGGCTTTAGGCAAGTTTCCAAAGATACTGGCAGCTTTCCCCCTTGGAATAGTTAGTAAATAAAAAAAAACTTTGTCCGAGGTAGAAAAAACAGGTAGGTTGGTTTGGTTTAGTTTTTTTGCTGCCAGCATCTTCGAACCTTGCCTAAAGGGACTCCTTTCAATAACATTTTAGTTATTATATTATAGAAGAAATAAGTTTTTAATTGTCACACGTCTTTAATTACAAATAATCTTTGTTTACAGGCATACGAAAGACGGTTTCCGAACTGCCCTCAGATACCAGTGGTCTTGGAGTGTGTCATCACAGATGATAGCTGGACGGCTGATGATGCGCAGCGTCACACTACCAGACGCTGTCAGCTTAACGTAGAAGCACCCTATCTTCTGAAAAAGGTAAGTGTCTAGATAGATATAACAACACGATAAAGTTATTTTCATCTTAGCTATTCTTGTCGTTGAGCGAGCACAATAATTATAAATCAATACTTCATGACTGTTACTCAAAGATAATATAACTTTCTTCTGATGAAATATTTTTTAAACGCGGCGCAGATTACTTGGTACTTCTACATAATATTAGCGTAGATCTTTTATGTCTCAAAAGGTTGACGTTTTGGCTTTTTGCAGATGATAGGTGTGGACTACGTATACTTCATTCAGAAGAATCATCTGGACCTCAAGGGTCGTGTTCTGGAGATCGAAGCCACAAATGAGACCTTCGCATCGAGGGTGTCTGTTGTCGAGAAATGTCGTTACTATGTAAGCTTTTTTTGTAAAACAACCTCATTATTATAAAGTTTTATTCGTTACTAAAAAAATGGTTAAAACGAAATATTACATATAGTAACTTATATAGTAAGGTTAACTTATAAGCAGTGTTAGCCTAGTGGCTTCAGCGTGCGACTCTCATTCCTGAGGTCGTAGGGTCGATGTGCGATGTTCCATGTGCGCATTTAACATTCGCTTGAACGATGAATAAAAACTGTAAGGACACCGGCTTGCCTTAGACCCAAAAAAGTCGACGGCGTGTGTCAGGCCATGTAGGCCAACCAGGCTTCAGAAGATAAAGTACTCATTATATGGAAATTGTATTCGTTATTTTGAGTTTGATTTAGGCTGATCACCTACTTGCCTATTAGATTGACAAATCATGAAATAGAAACAGAGATCTGAGGCATAGACCAAAAAAGGTGGTTGAGCCACAGAGTATTTTATTTTTATACGACTATTACAATAAAACCTGTGATCCTTTATGAAATCCAAAGAAAGGCGATTGTCAGTAAAATGCCGAATTATTGATTTTGATAAGAAAATGTTAATAACGTAATCTCAACTGATGCCTAAACGCTTATGTGTTGTGTATGTTAATCAATATTAGAAGATTAAACTGCTTTTAATTTATGTAGTGTGATATATTTGAACAATTGATAAGGCAATATACTTCCGTCATAAATGTATGTCAAGAACAATTGAGAAGAAACGATTATGCCGGTCGTTATTACGTGTTTACAGGCATTTTGATGGATTCATTAAGATAGTTTCATTAATTGATCCAACATTCAATTAGTTATTTCGGTAGTTTGAGTATCATTCTATCATTTACACAAGAGCATTACATGCTTTATTTTTGTGTATATACTATATACTGACAACTATGTTATCTATATCGTTATTTTGTTTCAACTGATTTTATTTATAAAAAAACCGCGTGTGTGCTTATGTTACGTTAGAAGTTATACTTCTTTGGCGTAACGATAAAAATCTCTTCATAAATTTTAGTGTACGCTTGTAGAAAAAACGACATTAACAATAGAAAAACTAGGTGTCGGTTTTTTGGGACGATGTGCGCTCGACTCTAAAATTTACTCTCATTTTTCCCTAACGCGCCTAAAGAAGTATAACTTCAAAAACCAGAGAACGTTAACACTTCATTAGGCTTATATATTAATTGTGTATTACATAAGCAAGAAAAAATATAACAGTAGGCAAGAGTTAGGAGTCTTCTTAGGTAGATAATAAACAATATTTTTTAAATAAAATTACAGGTTAAGGTATTTTATTGGTTAAATGATGCGCATGCAGTGGAATGTGGGTATATAATTTTTGGCCTTTATTTAAGTGCTGTATTACTGTCAGACGAGGTTTCAACGCCTTTGACCAAACGGTACACGAAGAAAATTCAATGACAATAGGAACACAGTCTACCTTCGCTTAAATTAGTTTTAACTTGTGAATTAAAAAGAAGAATATACCGTTTCCCAGCTATTTGACAGTGAATGCAATAATTGAATTGTTATGTATAGGTTCATCCCGAGAACACGAACTGGACCTGTTTCGAGCAGAGCGCGCTCCTCGATGTGAAGAATTTCTTCGGCCTGGAGAGCACTGTGGAGAAGATAGCCATGAAACAGTACGCCTCAAATATTGCGAAAGGTATACATAGAAGTCAGTAACAGCAGTGTTGGCCTAGTGGCAACTGCAACTGTAACCGCTGAAGTCGTAGTAGTCGTAGGTTCGATCCCCAGCTATGTGCGTATTTAACATTCGTTCAAACGGTGAAGGAAAACATCGTGAACTGTCAACAACACCCTGAAACTGTCCAGCCAAGCGGCTGAAAACTACTTGCCTATTAGATTGACAAATGGTTATAAAATAGATACAGAACTCTGAGGCCCAGACCTAAAAAGGTTATAGTGCCACTGATTTGTTTTTATTTTATTATAGATAAAGTCATGTTTATACGTCTTTGTCGTAATAATGGAATTTCAACCGCGAGAATGAAATTTATAATTTACTGCAGTGGCGGAGAGTATCTTGCCAGTACTTCTTTCCCGTTCTACGCCGTCGACTTACGAACTGGTAGTAATTGTAAATTTAGAATCAATTTAACATCTTTTGTTTTGGCGTTCATAAGTGTACTTGGTTACCTATATGAATAAAGTTATTTTGAGTTTGAGTTCAAAGTCTCTTTATTATACCGGTTATATATACCCCCAGAAATTATGAGGGCCTTAACAAAGGCCAGTTTTAGATCATCAGGTCAATTGATATTGTATTTCGTTGAAACGTCGTGTGAAGTGTAAAAAATAGTAAATAATATTATATCTAACATGGATATTTAATTGACGAACCTTAGGCAAGGAGCTAATTGAGGAGTTCATGAAAGAAGTCTACGATGATGGTGTGAAAGACCTGAAACCCTGGAAGTCATCTGACCCCTCGCTCAACCGGGAGTTGCGCCGCGTGGTGTCTCGTGGCACGGAGCCATTATCTCCACGACCCGCTGCTGAAACCAAGAAACATTCTTTACCAGGTACGTTTACGTGTTATGGACAATTTTCGTTAATTGCATTTTTATGACAAATTTTTTTTAGGTGTGCATAATATGTCATGGTCCAACAGAAGTAGACTACTTTATGATGTCGGCCATATCGAAAAACGGTTGTGTTTATTCGTAAATACCTATTATTCTTATTAAACATAAGTGTTTTAATATATAACTCAAAGTAAAAGGCTAATGCATTATTTAAGAAAACGCCTACTTATGCTGAGAATGTCCCTGAACGCCGAGCGTTATTAACATTATGATAGGTCGCTTTTATTTGCATTTTATGACCGTAAAACAAAGGTACACTTGAATTGTTTCATATTTACCCACTTCATGGGGGATTATCACTTTGACCTTTGCTTTACATATTTTAAGGCAGGACATGACAAATAAGTATCGTTACACAAATATAAACATTGAAATTAGTTTATATTTGTTAATTAATTTTTAAATGGCCTTGAGTTGTGGTTTCTAAAAGGCCGATGAAGAAATCACGGACGAATGGGCATTGTAGGGTGCCTTTGATAGGGGATCTTCGGTTAAACCTGAGCCCATTTAAATCATTTATTTGCTATTATGTTAATGTAACTGTACATTTTTTAAATATCTTTCTGATCACTGTTTACATGTCTTAATTGCTTTGTTCTGTTCCATTAGTTTTTCTAAATAACTATGTCTTTTGTTTTTTTGCACTTCTTGCTTACCTTATCTAAGTTATTTCTTCTCAACGTGATTGCCTGAAAGAGATCGCTGAAAGCGATAAGGCCGCCAGTTTCCCTGCTTTCATTTAATTATGTCAATTCTATTATATTTCTATTCGTGTAACAACTGTTCTGTACAGCACATTTGAAGGGTGAAATATTTTCCTAAGACCACATATAAGTACGTTTAATAATAATATATTTTCTATAGATTTGTCAAGATATGTCAATAAGACTATTTTATAAATTAAATCTTTTGCTAACAATTTTCGAGTTTACCTTGCCTTATCGTTGAGCAAGACGCGGCGACGCCTCTCTTACACTTTTTGAAGCCGACACCTGCTTACCATAATCACCTATAAAGAACCACCTGGGCAAGATATTTATAGTCGGAACAGATAACTTAACTCATAATTTGACTTCATTTAAATAAAACTTTACGGAAATTCAAACATAAAACATCATTCAAATATGGCCAGTAGGTTTCGAGAACAGTTGATAAGCAAACAAGCGTACATATAATATCCGTATCCCTGTGTTCCTTATAAGTTAAGAAGTTGCGCTCGTTGTTTTGGATGAAAACTTAGCCCGAAACTGTACTGTACTTAAATATTTATATCCATACAACTAGCGTGTAAGCTCCATGATTACACAATTCAAAACAATTAAATATATATAGGCCTGTAATTCATACAAAAAATATATTTATTTCTTTATTCAGTATTTCGTCTTACATCTTTGATATAACACAGTACACTATACAGGGCGTAGCTAGTCAACGCAGTGCCCTAATAACACGGTTTACTAGAAATTAGACATCCATTTAGTATATTATATAAGTATTTTGCGAGATTAACTGAATTATTAGTATAGAAAACAATTTTCAAAGCATGAAATCTTACAGGATTATCTCATATAAATGCCTTTACAACAATTTCCTGTGGCATCAGCCGGAATAAGTAAATGTTCTATATTTTGTTGTAATGTATATTTTATTATCTGAATTAATATAAGGATATTTGTTACGATGTATAAAAGTGTAACTAAGTCGCAAGGTATGGCAACAGCCACTAAAGCTGATATCCGCTGATCTGGCAATACTCACAAATAACATTTTGTGTGATTATATTTGTGCAAAGAAGCATTCCTCTGTAACTTAGATGGTCACATTCAACTTCTCCAAACTAATCTTCTGTATATGCACGAGAACTTATTTCAAAATATGCGAACAGAAGAAGACCAAAACAACAACAAAGACGCCATTAACAAATACTGATTTGTCATAATAGAAATGATATTTTCACTAAAAAGCCTCTATCAATATAGAATACAAATGCAAGCTAACGGTAATTATCTGATGAGCACTGATATAGTTGTGCAAAATTTTGATAAGATACAAGGATACAGACGGAGGCCTAGGTAGGCAACCCAACGTCCACGAAAAGCACAATCATTTTGGACGCTTTGTACCACTGCCTAAGCGGAAAGTATAAAGTAATTAGTGTGTTAATTAATCAAATTAAAACACATTTCTAAATCGTATTCATTTTATTTGAAATATATGTAATTCAAATTTATGTTCGTTGCGACATCAATTCCATCCCAAGATCTCTATTCCTATACCGTCTCATACGATATTATAATTTCCAAAGTTGTCTAGAATTGTGGTTGAACAGCACGACGATCGCTTGTGGTATTAATCGTAAGTAGAATATTGATTTTAGGACATAAGTAGATGAATGTTTATGATAATGGAAGAGAAGTAGATCAAAGTGATGAAATCGCATAAGATGCACGTACATTATCGATGGTGTCCTTTTCCCTGGAGCCTTGCTTGCAAGGTTGCAGGATTTCACGACAAGTCTAGCAATACACGCGAAATACATAAAATTCACACTTAAAATCACTTAACATTGAAGAATGGTATCTAAAGGTATATATATCATGGCGCCATAAGCAAAATTAGTCGCTTTTGCCTTTTCAAATGGTATAATTTGTATAAATACAAGAATCAGCTTCAAATAGGCGAACAGCGATGCACACAGAGACCAAGTAAGAGTGGTCATGAAGGAATATTGGTTGATTGCAATGGGAATGGTCTTGTTTCCATCAAAAACAGTATGTTTATTAAGATATATGCAATGCAATGTTCCCGTCACGATCTGATGTCCACTGATGTAGTTGTGCAGATTACGTCATTGGGGATAAGGTTCCATGTCACCAAGAACACTATAGAGGCAACGTTAGACCAAAACACGGATATCATAAGCACAATCATTTCTGAACAGCGTGTATGACTTACTGTATTGAAAATATTTTTAGGTTTGACAAGGATAATTCGGGCTTTAATTATTTCGTTTATCACTCATGTGATTTATTATTGTATACTGTATAGCTTTCTAGTGTAGCTTAAATAATGCCTAGATTAGTTAAATAGTTTCGTGATACAGTCTGCATATATCTCTTGAAATGAATTATGCATGTAACCGATGGCGGAGTGGGTCACGCGAAATGACATTATGGTAAATAGACTGTCCTGTGCGCTTGAAATAATTCAACGGGTCTAAAGCTATCCTAAACTCGTATTTCATCAAAGAACAAACGGTTTAATATTGTTATAGCTTCAATTTACATAGCGAGCTTACGTAAAAGCTTGAATTTAAAAATGGCTGAGAACTTTCATCTTAACATAGCATTCAGTAGCTATTTGAGGTTAATTTTACTTATTAATAATGGTTATTTTTGGACTATTACCCCGTTATCGTCTTCCTAGTAAAGAAATAAGTAATGGTAATATTTAGAGCCGAGATTTGGCGCGAATATGGTTATAATATATTTACAGCTCTAAGTGTAACACCTAAAACGAACCCGTAACACCGTCACTCACGACTTCTAAGATTGTTAAGTACAAAACTTAATTAACCTTTTAGATAGGAGAAAACGTGGTTTCTTAAAAACGGTCTTACTTATATGAATGTTGCTCGCGTAAGAATTATTGATCACGTTTTGTATAATTGTTCTCGTTTTTAATCTAAAGGACAAATAGCTTTTCTCCTCTCCAACCGCTTAATTTGTTTGCGCCTGTCATAACGACACTGCTGTTGTTGACGCTAATTGGATTCGTGTCAGATATCACCAACTTGACAAGTTGTTAGTGAGAAATTTAACCATTACTTTCTGTATTTACATTAAATTATTATCGGTAATGTTAATGAGCGATGAATATGGCTGAAAATGAAACCTGGTTCTGGGCCGTTCTGTTCATCTGCGCATTATTAAAAGGCCTCTAAAAGCTAACGATTAACGATTTTTTTTCCTTTAACCATTCCAAATGACCTCCGTCCCTCAATCCTCCCTTTCTTTCCCAGGTCCTTCCGGGATGCGGAGTACCTTGGGACTCGCAAAATCATCACATAGACTTTTAAGCGCTCGTAGCAAATCTCTTCCTAAAGATATGCACTCCGCCGAGAAGAAATCGAGCCAGGCCCTTAAATTTCTAGCGAAACGCAAAAGTAAACACAAGTGTTTGGATAAAACGACGTCTACCTCTAGCTTTAGTGTGAAAACGAAAGAAAGTTGCCTGAACGCCTGCGAGGAGAAAATTAGCAGGATAGCGTCCTCTACACCTAACTTGAACGAGGAAAACGCGCAAGACGTGTGCCAGTTGCCGCCTTGTTTGTGTGGGACATCTGACGTCATACCTGGCATGTCTAGGTGGGACAGTCTAGTTCTAGTTTTGTTGTTTGCAATGATTATAGCGTATATTATGTCGTCCCCTCTTTCATTCATTCTTCAGCGACAGAGCAGACAAGACTAGATAAGTGTAATATATGGTTAATTTTCTTTTTTTGTATTTTTTTTACATCTTAGTTAAGTGATAATATTGCTAAAATATGAGGCGTTGAACCTTATCTACTGTTCGTGTAACTAATACAATGGTGGCTTTGTCGTGGCCTTTATGTATATAAAACGAAAATCACTGCTAAAATATATCACAATAAAAGGAAAGATGTGCGTAGGTGGTACACGCCCACAGGTTTTGTTGTCAGTATATTATGTGCTAATTGTCTCCAAAAAACGATGAAAAAGTTACAAGTAATGATTGTAACATTTTGAACTGTGATAGCCCTATGATAACGCAATTATTATTTTTAATTTATTAATTTCTTTTTTTAAATACATTCTCAAGAGAAAGAGGAAAAATATCGATTCAAAAGTATGTCGGTACGTCAGTCACAGCAGGATAAATCTTTAAGTTGTAATCGGTTGGAGATATTTGTTCTGATTTACAGTTTATAACATTTTCTTAAGAGATCTTATTGGGAAAATTTTCCGACAATTTTTGTGCCGTACTTAAAGGATTTCTAAAGTGCCGCATTGGCCTTGACACAGCACCAAGTAGGTTTTAGGGTTGTCAACAATCTATTATCTATAAGTTCTAACAACGTATTGAACATTTTAAGTAATTGTTATTATTGAGGATTTATTGCTGACACCCAGTAATATATATATATAAACAGTATTAGTTACATAGCCTAACTTAATCTAATACATCAGATGTGCTGTGATGTTTTGGTGATCAGCGTGTCCTGTGACAAATAGTCTTATCTATTGTAAGCTCTGCTTGTCCATGTTGTGTCTCCTATTCTCTTTATCTCGTCTGCCCATCCCTGCCTTAAAGTGATTATTGTCTTTTAAAAAAAACACCTGTAAGTTTACGTCCGGAAAATATTTTATTCTATGAAATCTTAAAGAAACTGGGTTTATAAAAGCACAGTTTCTATTTATATTGCATTAACCGGCCACCGGATTTTCGAAGGCAAAACGTTATTTTATCGTAATTTTAACATTTTAATGTATAATTGTATTAAGCAACAACCCTGGAGGATGCATCTGGCAACCCTTTTGCAAATAAAGCGAACTTGAAATTAGTTCCAAGTTCAACGAGTAGTGGGCGGAATGCAGATTGTAATGGATTAAATTGAAAAAATTTGTAAAGCCATTATCTTGTTTTCAACTTATTTATGGTATTTACTCGTATAGATAGTCTGGAAACTTAAATAGAATATTGTACATACAGAAATAGTAATTATTAACATGTGAATTTATAATAATAATTTAAAAGTCTTCCTGAATCCAGGAAAGTAGTGTTTGCCTAGTGGCTTCAGCGTGCGACTCTCATTCCTGATGTCATAGGTTCAATCCCCGGCTGTGCTTCAACGGACTTTCTTTATATGTGCGCATTTAACACTCACTTGAACGGTGAAGGAATATATTGTTTACCTAAGACTCAAAAAGTCGGCGTGTGTCACGCATAGAAGTCTGATCACCTACTTACCTATGAAATTTTACCACAAATCAAGAAACAGATACAGAAATCTGAGGCACAGAACCAAAAAGGTTGTAGCGTCATTGATTTATTTCATTCAACGATTAAACTCCTCTATAGACATTACTATTCTTCATACAGGCTGCCAGTCTATTTATATTCTATTCTATCTAATAAAGAGTTTGGAGATAGAAGTCCTACATCGATTCATTACACCACAGGACACGACCAATACATAGACTACAATTTTATATATTAATATGGGACGTGAGTGTCTTTTTTCTTAAGGGTCTCAAGACAGGGTACTGAAGATACACCTGCTATTCAGGTTATAATAATAATAATATATTTAAAAGAAATGTGCAAAAATATTATGGTGGTACAATCTAAACTGCATGTTCTGCCACACTTTGAATTTTACATAGTAGTTATATATTAGGTCCTTACATATGAAATTGGCGTTTTGCATCGGAGGAACAAAAAGTCAAATATTTTTTAATACAATATATTTATATCAAATGTATGAACCATTGTTTTCTATGCACTTTTGCCATCTCATAGGTAGTTCATTGATCCCTTTACTAAAAAAGCCAGTCCGACGGGAATCAATAAAATCTGTGAAGGCGATTTGGACTGCCCCATCAGAGTTAAATTTTTTCCCTTGCAAGAAGTTGTCCAAATTTCGAAAAAAATTATAATCTGTTGGAGCAAGGTCCGGGGAGTACGGAGGATGTCTTAGACATTCCAATTGAAGCTCTTCTAATTTGGGAGCCGTCTGTTGTGCAGTGTGTGGTCTAGCGTTGTCGTGAAGTAGGAGTGGCGTGGAGCGATTGACCAGCCTAGGTTGTTTAGCCGCTAGCTTTTCCATCATGGTTTGCAATTGCTGACAATAGACATCAGCCGTAATAGTCTGGTCAGATTTGAGAAAACTGCAATGAACAATACCGGCACTAGTTCATCAAACGCTTACAAGTAACTTTTTTGGGGTTAATTTTCGCTTGGGGCAGGATTTGGCTGGCTGGCCATGATCCAACCATTGTGCTGAGCGCTTCCGATTATCGTAAAGAATCCATTTTTCATCACAGGTAATGATTCGGTTTAAAATACCTTCATTATTGTGCCGGTTTGCTTCAGTAAATGCGTGAGGTACCCACCTTTCAAGCTTTTTAATCTTCCTAATTTGCTTCAAGTGAATTAAAACAGTTTTATCACTAACACCGCAGCCTGCAGCTAACTCGGACGAGGTTTGCGATGGATCCGCTTCCACAATAGCCTTTGAATACTTTATTATCAACTTGGGTCTCAGGCCGTCCACGGGGCTTGTTCTGCAGGTCGAAATTTCCAGAACGAAAACGTTGGAACCAAAAACGAACTGTGTTTTCTTTTGCAACATGACCACCATACACATCATTCACCCTTCGAGTCGTTTCCGCAGCACTAGTGCCATGGCGGAACTCGTACTCGTAAATAATGCGATACTTTAAGTTTTCCATTTTGTAAAATGAGTGACGCAAACAGAAAAAAACAGAAGAAAAAACAAATGAATAAAGGTCATCGAAGCAAAAATACATGAGTAAATAGCTGTACAAATTTGAATTTGAAATTCCTAACCAAAGAGGAGGTATTTGAGGTCAAAGTGGCCAGTACGACAAAACGTCAATTTCATATGTAAGGACCTAATATTATATTATGAATATATAGTAAAGTTCGAAATACATAATTATACTAGTTGTAGTTATTATCTTGTTAGAAAATTAATTTATCGTAGTTCTTTTCTTTGAAAAAAAAAAATGTTTCTGTGTTTAAGTACCAAGATAAAATCTTAGTATAACTATATACTACGTGTTTAATTGCGTGATTTTCTCACATGCCATGGTTTGAACGTGTTTATCCAGCGACATTTTACAATTTCCATTTACACGTCGCCATATAGTTGATGACAACAATGCCTACATTATCCATGTGTTTGCGTAAATTAAAATTTGATTACTTTAAAATTCTGTTCAAACGTATTTCGATTTGGTAGGTATATTCAATGTGTAAGAATCGTAAATAGAAATGCGTTTTAGTTATTGTATTATAGTACCTACAAGTGTTACTTTCGTAGATTATTTTAATAGTGAAGTGCTCCAGTGCCTACGCCGGGTTACGTTATTAGGCGACATCAATCTATGTATTTGTAAACAGTTACGGCATTGGAGTTATCTGTAACGGTAGCTTATTTTGTTAAATAATTAAAAAAAATTTAGAATGGTCATTCTCATTCATGAATACTTACACGTTACAATGTATGGTTACAGACCAATACTCACTGGACAGTGAGTATATTAAGCGATATCTGGGCGAGCTGAGTCCGATCCAGGAATCCAGGCTTCTGCAGCTAAGAAAGTGGATAGCTGATCTGCAAAAGGGCAAGGTAATATGTTCCTACAAGTTTGTCAGTTACTTTATTATTCGTACATTAACCAGAAGACATTTTTAGTGAAAGAATTTTAATTAAGAAGCTAATTTCGTGATAAAAACTAAACGCAATTGCCGTGTGCGTGTTTGTGTGATGCGCCTAGTCGCTTATGATGAGTAAAAAAAGGAATGTCAGGATATATGGACACGGACACTATCGAAAAGGTGTCAATAATTGTTAACTGAATATGTATTTAATGAAAACAGAAATTTATTTCGGTATTTTTTATTTTAATAAATTCAGGTTTAAAAAAAACTACTATGCATTATTGATAAATAAAGGACGAGGAGAGACCCATAAAAACATTTCTGACTTTGAATACTGTGCTTGTTTGATTTTAGGTTCCAAGCGATACGACACTTCTTCGTTTCCTCCGCGCGAGAGATTTCAACGTGGAAAAAGCGAGAGAGATGCTCTCGCAGTCTCTCCTATGGCGAAAGAAACATCAAGTGGACAAGATCCTGTCGGAGTACGAGACTCCCGATGTCGTCAAACAGTATTTCCCTGGGGGCTGGCATCACCACGATAAAGGTTTGTTTCATTTCTGTCATAGCCAGCCTAAAATATTCAAACGGTTAAAAGTATTTCCGAACCAATTCGACTTACGTACCAATTCTTAAAAGGCCGGTAGTTCACTTGTGAGCCCCCTGGCATTAAGAGAGTCCATGGATGGATCACTTAACATCAGGTGAGCCTCCTGCCCGTAGGCCCCCTGGTCTATAAAAAAAAAGTGCATAAGTGAGCGGCTGGATTTTCATGTAGCCTTTGGTGATCTCATCACATCCTTACACATACGGCGAACATGCTGTATCTAACAATTCTCTATTCACGCTTATCATTCTATCCGGTGACCTTAAAATTGTTATAATAACAGTAGTTCTATATTATTTAATAAAAACTGAATGGGACGAATGAAATAATACAGACGGCCGACCCCTATACGTGCTTCGTCTGGGGCAGATGGATGTAAAGGGACTGCTCAAGTCAATTGGAGAGGATGGCCTTCTTAAGTTGGTATGTTGACCTTTATATTCTTTTGATACACTTGTCACTAGGTCATCATATAATCTATTATTTAAATTTATCATTTTGGAGGCAAAAAGTGCAAAGAAATAATATCGTTTCATAATTTTTTTATTTTGTTCGTAAACATCTAAAAATATTTTAAATTTGACGTATAGGGTAGTAAGTGCATTTAATTCTGTTAAAGTTATACATACTCATTCTAGTCTTTTGAGTTTAGTCTATGACTTTGACTTTTCAGACTCTTCACGTATGTGAAGAAGGCTTGAAATTACTAGAAGAAGCAACTCGATCGTCGGAGCACGCTGTCCATTCCTGGTGTCTCTTGGTAGACCTTGACGGTTTGAACATGAGGCATCTATGGAGACCAGGCGTCAGGGCTCTGCTACGAATTATCCAGATAGTGGAAGCCAACTACCCCGAGACCATGGGCAGAGTTCTCATCGTCAGAGCCCCTAGAGTCTTCCCGATATTGTGGACTATTGTGAGCACGTTCATCGGTAAGTATTTTAAATAAAAGCTAAAACAAAGGTTTTGGAACATAATAGTTCCAAAACCTTTGTTTTAGCTTTCAGCTCAGAATGCGTGTAGTGAAAGTGGTTTTACAGCTGGTAAATGTAGTTTTTATTCTAGTTACAAATGTATTATTAGCTATAACTCAGATGTGTTTAAAAGCCATTAAAGGCCGATGTCGAGTTGGTCGAGTCCAATAATTGCATATCTTTTTTTTGGATACGTTCATTGCAATTGATAAACAAAGTCTTCACAGTTAAACAGTTAATTTTAATTTTTTAGATGAAAACACCCGCAGTAAGTTCTTGTTCTACGGTGGCAAGGATTATCTACAAGCTGGAGGGTTACTCGACTATATTCCCAAAGAATACATCCCAGACTTCCTCGGGGGGCCCTGCAAGGTAAATTGCTTGAACCACAACTATTCCTTATTACATGAAGAAACAAAAATATTTCTTTACATGTTATTTTTATGTGGTTCTTACTAATGATATAAATAATGCCTTTTTTACAACAGTCGGACATAGTAGAGACATCATTGTTCGTGCCTCATCGTTTTTACAAATACGTACGACACGTGAGAACTACAACACTATCCGTAAACGTGACGTCATGTATTGTCAATTGTCAGAATTCGTTAAATTCAGTACATTGGGATCTAGACATGGAGTGCGATTGAACTTCATTTAATATGTTTTATAATAAAGACCTATTCCATTTCCTATATAACCTTTTCTCGATGTAGTCCTCCTTTTCTTTATTATCATAACTATAAACATTGAACATACATATAGTATATGTTTTAATAAAATAAAAAAAATATTTTTAATTAATGTTTTTATCCCAATGTGCGGTGTAACGTTATATGACTATCGTTAATGTAATTTGAAGAATTGTAGTGCTCAGTATAAATATTAGCACAAAAACGTAAAAGGCACTTTGCTGCTTCTAACTGTTAACACTAAAACCACTTAATTTGTAGCACAATAACACGAAATATTAACGTACTATACAATATTTCAAGGCATACAGCAATATCACTATTTACGTATATGATTTATGTGTAATCGATATTAAACGTGTATAAAAAGATACCTTAAAAAGTTTCGACTAATATTTTAACTGTCAAAAATATTTTGGTGTTATAGAGTTTCGTCCACGAGGGCGGGCTGGTACCGAAGAGTTTGTACGCGAGCGGCGCCTTCACTGAAAGAGATGGGGATCCTCTCTCCGAAGATAGTATATATAGATCTGTCAGCCTGGCCAAAGGACAGGTAAAAATTAAACGACTATAAAACAAATTTTATTGTTAGAGGACATTCGGACTTGGACGCGACGGACGTGTCATAGATCATCTGTTGATTTGTTTTCTTAATAGCCCTTCGTGTCAACTTATTATCTTTCGCGTTTCGCTTGGCTCGCTCATAATTATGATTAAGTGTATCACTCATTAGAAGAACCATGTCAGAAAAGAGTCAGGTCCTAATATATATTTTGAAGACGGAGAATAATTGTGAACGTCTCTTTGGCAGGTTCACGAAGTGATAGTGGTGAATCGTGACCCTCAGAGTGTGCTGACGTGGGACTTTGACGTGCTCCGTCACGATATCTCTTTCACCGTATTTCGGACTGACTGCGAACTGGAGCAGCCGGACCAGACCGATCACGCTGCTGGTAAATATGGTTTTTGCTCGATTTGACATTTATGTTGGAGTCGAATATTAGATTACCTAGAGTGAACCTGTCGTGACTCTGTCATAGCGTAAGCGAAGAGTCTTTTACTTTTATTCATGGCGGGTTCGATCTCGAGATGTTTTGGAAATCAGAAAAAACATTAATGTCATTTGGAAAACACGATAGTATTATAATATAAATATTTCAGCAATTTGCGTGGGTGGGACGGCCTTAGAGGAGGGTAAATCTTTGTTGGAGGCGCAAGGGTGGCGCGAGGGTGAGCAATACCATCGCGTGGAACCCGCCCTCGTTTGCCACGACGGGGAGAGCATACAGGTAAAAGAATTTAATCACTATTTCCAATTTCCAAGGCAGATTTTCTTTAAATGAAGAGTGGAAAATTCTGAAACTGATTCTGCTATAACGATTTGCATTTTTGACATTTTTTCTTTTATAACCTCTATCTAATTATATATATCTACGATTTCTTATCACCAATGTGGTATTTCACAACATTTTAAAAACAAACAAACTACAGAACCTACAAGTTGTTATTTTAATATTAGGTAATAATATTATTGGCTGTAACAATTCATAATTTCAAGAAAGCAAAACGCTTTCCTAGTCGAGACGGCGTCGCACCAGTCCCTTCGACATGGCTGTAAATAGACTTCAATATGTTTACGTGTTAATTATCATTCTTATACAAATATATATTTGTTATATTTCGACGAAATTACATTTCTAGAAAGAAAGTTAGACAGGTTGAGACAAATTATTTACAGGGACGCTACCGTTAGTGTCACGGGACTGATATTTAAAAATCAATATTTTTAAATATTAATACAGTTTTTTAAAGCCACTTTATGAATTACTGTCATTGTCACTTTGTTTTACAAACGGTGACGTATAAGTAAGACATATATGGTCCACTTTATTACTGAAATGCACCAAGTGGAGCTAAGCATTTACCTCATTAACATTTGCCGGCATCAGGGCTCTCACGTGATGTCCGAAAGCGGCAGTTATCTGCTGCAGTGGCGCTGTGAGCTGCTCGACACTTCCTCTCGTGCAGCCCAGCTCATGTACTTCCACGAGATCCTTGCCAGCCATCACTACAAGTGAGTTCCCATACTTTCTACTTGTCAAAATTTGATTATTACTAACTAAAAAAAATTAATTAATAATAATAATGATTTATTCTCTTTTTTTTAATTAGTCGGTTATGAAAATCCTTCATTAGCATATTTCTTAACATAGTTTAGTATTACGGCTGTCCCATACTTGAGGCTCTGTGTCCTGTCGAGACAATATAATAAAACACACAAGTACTGCAAACTGTATTTACTTTTTTAAATTTTAGTAAAAGAACCTAGCCCATTGCCGGGGCAATTCACATACAAATTGTATTATCCTTAGATACTCCATAATTAATGAACAAAAATGTAATTATTATTATTCTTATGACTGACGAATAGTTTCGAGCGTCATCATCACTAGCCAGCCGGCATCTGGGACACCTGAAATTAGATAACAGGTTGACATAACGATATATTCCAGAGGTTCAATGTCGAGCCTCCAATCGGCCACGAGCGGATTCTCCTGCTTGAGCAACAAGTCGGGTAGCTCCTGCCCGTCGCGGTGATGCGAGTTGCCCGCGCCGCCGCGCTAGAGCGGAATGCGGAGCGGAGAGCGGATCACTATTTCGTCCTATGCGAAGTGAAGAATGCTATCTTTTGAGATTTTTTTAAATTTTAGCTAATTTTGTCATTTGCGTGACTCTGTTCTGACAATGAAATGTGGGAATAATATGTTTTATAAATTACAAAAATTAATATAGAAAAGCCGATGCAGAAAAGTCGAGTGAGAAACGGAAGTTGTGTCTTTGTGTCGGAATTATTAATAACAAAGTAAATTAATAGAATTATAGTTAATATTAGATTTAATAAAATCGTTACCCAAATTACGCGAATTAAATTTGTAGAGATTTAAAAGTAAATATTGGTTTGAAAATGTATAAACTGATTGATATTTACTTAGTTAAATAGTGAAGCCGCGGAGTCGGGCTGATATTCTTTTGCAATTGCAGTGATTTTTCACGCCCAACGTGTAACTTAAAAATGTGGAATTGAAAACCGTTATCGTTTAGATAAAGTAATATTTATGACCCAACTCAGCCGTCTCATCGCAACGTGAACCGTAATACCTTAAAATAGAGTATATTTTCGATCAATTAAGCGTTTAGAATATGTAGCCAATAAGAATCTTAATTATCGTACGCATGTGTCAACTTGTAAAGTATTTTTTTATCGAATATTTTGTTGTTTTAGGTCATTTTTTGTAATTTTATCGTATTCATTTGTAAGACGTTAGTTGAATTGACGTTTTCACTACTTTGGCCCATCCTCGTATGAAAGTATTTCGCCCTACTAAACAAAATTCAATATATTTTCATAACGAGATTCTTCATAATACAAACATTATTTCCGTTTAACACAAGTAATCATCCGTCTCTTTCATCACACTGTAAGCACAAGTTGACAGAAAGAGACGTAAGAGTACTTTGAGTAGATGAGGAGAATCAGACGGTACATTGTCTATGGCGTATTTAAAGCAATGATTAGTAAAACGAATAAAGAAAGTATCTTAAGCATTCATTTTATAATTTAAAGAAGAGGTGGTTCCTTTTTTCTATAGCCATAAGGATTTCCTATTAATGACTCGGTCAATTGTATGTTACGTGTGATGACGGGCAAAGTGAACGTAGAAAAAAATATTCTAGGTAACTTGTCTGTTATAGTTTAAAGAGTTCCTGTTCGTGTTTCGAAACAATAATTGTTTCACCGGTAAAGAACCTAAAGCTTTTTCTACTTTTACTGTGCACCGTAACGTAAGAGTTGTAACTCAAATTGAGGTTGTAGTGCGGCCGATATGGATTATATGCCAATATTTTTTCAAAATAAATCAGAGATGTATATGAATTAGATAATGGAATAATAAATCCAAATAAAATTATCGTCTCATAAAGACATTAGATTCTAAATGGATATTCGTCCACAAAAAAATGTTCAAAAAATGACTATAGATATTTAGATCGATATAAATAATCAATAGACTTTAAACGATTAGACCATTTAAGACACTGAAAAGAGATGAAGGCTCGTTCTCATCCAGATCAGGCGTTTGTATACTGGTATACAGATATTACATTAATAATTGTTCAGGAAATATACAAAATTATTCTTTTTTAGAACAAAATTTCCGATATTTTTCTCGTTCATGGTATGGTATATATTCGTACGATGTATTCGTATCTTCGTTTTTGAGTGTATGATTTCCATGCAAAATTTCTTAGTATTCTTGGAGGACATCTTGACAAAATGTTTCCTCTATTATATTCCTCCAGGATTAGGTCTTCGTATGTGTTTAACTACTCTGCCCTAATTCTACTATATGTCAAAATAGATGAAATGAATACGCCAATCTTCATATGCCTAAGTATAGTAAGTGTAGGATAATTAACTAAATAGATTTCCATATCAAAAAATGCAAATGGCCGCAATTAATTTATGTAAATATATTAGTATTTTTCATAAACATGATATATATTTTATGTTTGTGGCAGAACAAATAAATGCTAGTTTTATGAACAGGACTGTTGTGACGTAAGTATACGTTTTGGAAGATGAGCCGTAACGATTCTGTTCTGTTCAACTTTAGAAATAAATAGTAAACCCTAAAAAAAATGTCTTATACACTGATTTAGCTAAAGTACTGATCCGTTGTTGTTTGCTTTTTGACATACCAAAACAAAATACGAAATTTTATATATTCAGAAACTATATAAGATAAGCATACATACAATTGAAGGCCTAGCTGTCAACATAATAAAGAGAGGATTGCTGCGCATGGAATTGTTTCTACAAATTAATTGTATGTATGTTGCTATTAGCAAAATTATTTTAAACTCTTTACCAATTTGTGTCAACTTTGCAGGCTGGTTGTGATGGGAGATCATATAAAATAAGATAAATTTCTCAGAGTAATTTGAATCAAAGATCCAGTCCACAAACTCAATAGAAATTGGTACGCGAGGTACTGGACTGGTTACAGTACTGGAGAGCCTGCCCCGTTTACGGGAAGAAAGCAAGATACTTTAATTTCGACATATACTTTAGTTAAAACAGTGTTTTCACATAAAAAATAGGCTACAAAACAGGAATTGCTAGTTTTTTGTAATATATTATATTGATTAAGGTTTTTTAAGTTACTTTAAATACCGTTTTATATGTGTTATTCAGCTTAATTGAGTTTTTTTTATTGTGTGCAATTCTGCGTACCCAGAGCTACTCTATGAAATTGTTATATTAGGAAATATTATATCATAGTAGAATTTATTGACTATTAAAATTAAAATTTTCATCGTTTTTCTTTATTTACCTCAATATATAATCCACAATCTAACCACTACCTTAACGGCCGGTAAGGCATTTGCATGCCTTCTGGTCTTACAAGTGTCCATGTGCAGGGACAGGCACTTAATTCTACGTAACACGCCTGCACGTTTGTCTTCAGCCAAATATGTGGTACAACTTGTTCGCTTCCTGTTTAGAACAACGCTAGTCAAAGTATACCGAAGAATATCAACCAGTAGAACATGCTGGTTTTAGAAGAGGCTTCTCAACCATAGACCATATTTATACTTTAGACATGATTATAAAAAATATAACGACCAAAACTGCCTACACCTAGGTTACGTGGATAACGCCAAAGCTTTCGATACCATATCTCACAAAAGCATGTAGCAAGCTCTTGCTGAATGTAATAGTGCTTTTGAAGTTATAGAACTCATACAAATTATCAAAACGAAAGACGTGTGAAATAAGAGCAGAAATAAAAGTATGCAGAGGCGTAAGACAAGGCGATCCTTTGTCATTTTTATTTGTATTTTATTTTGCGCAACTACAAGACATGCTTAACGAATTGGTTTGTGCAAGTAAAAGCATGGGCCTAGAAATGAACACAATTATGACTCAGCAAACAGCAAAGAATGACCAGTTTTTGTCAACCCCACATCTCTTAAATATGCCCCGAACTACATAGATATACCTAGATAAACAAATATCGTTAAATTACCGACAAGTGAAACCAACAGACGAGTAAACCTAGCATAGAACAAATTTTGGACATTAAAAGAAGTTCTGATATCCGACCTTAGTATAAAAAAACAGTCATAAAAGAACACATGCATACTTCCAGATCTAGGTCTGCCATATGGATGGCAAACGTGCATTTTTAACAAGGCGCTAATAAAGAAGATTGTAGTATGCCAAAGGGCTATGGATGGCGCTTGATTCTTCAATTGAAACTTAGAGACAAAGCTAAAAAACGGTATTATACAAAGCCGTACAAACATAAAAGAAGTCGTAACGCATACAGAAGAGTTAAAGTGGAAATGGGCCGGTCACATTTCCCGCATTTGTGATATCAGATGGATCAAGAAGGCCCTTACAATTGCAATGAGCCAGTGGGAAGAAGAAAGAAAGGACGCCCGG
The DNA here is from genome assembly GCF_905147105.1 of Pieris brassicae. NCBI lineage: Eukaryota > Metazoa > Arthropoda > Insecta > Lepidoptera > Pieridae > Pieris > Pieris brassicae. The sequence goes on along the minus strand of NC_059669.1, from coordinate 11,421,017 downwards.
ATTATAAAATGGTCGCGAGGAATAGAGACAAGTGGAAGAATTTCGAGGAGGCCTTCACTCCGTCGAGTACTAGTGTAAAACATGGCATGGACTTAGTGTAGTACTCGAATAAAGACAATTTTTATTTTATTTATCCCTCAAGAGTACGTATAATAGACAGACACTTTAAATGTCAAAAAGGTATTAGATTTTGAAACGGCAGTCAATGTCCGCTTTGAGACTTTGTAAAGTAGGTAATATCCTTAGGTGCCTACAATCAGTTTGGACTTATGTAATTGGTAATATAAAAAGGCACAAAAACGATTATGTTTCCATTGCAATATTCGTATAAATTCAAATGTCCAAGGCGTAAAATTGTTAGCTTATCAGAACTATAAAGATTTGAGAAACAGTTTCGCAATAAACGTTTGCCAATCAAAACTTATAGGTGGGCTGTAAAGCCTTATCTGCTGACGGTTGGCTACGGTTCTTTACTTCGCAAACACAATCCGTGGTTGTAAATCTATTGTAATTTTCAATTTTATATCCCCATTTATTATAAATACTTTATTGCTATCGACATTTTGTTGCTATATGCGTCTCGCGACGTATGCAAATTACAAATATTCTTATAATTTTGTAGCGCGCTTTTATTGAGCGTTTTAGATTAATATGAATTTCCTATATACGTTTTTCTATCCTTTTTTACAACTTTATTTAGTTATCTTTATGTTTAACTTTTACAAAGACTATGTCTGGTTTTTTATTGACTTTGGCTTCTAATCCACAATGGATTTGGGTACGATTAAAAAGTTTAATATCTTAGGCATGATGTGCATACTTTAGTTATACTGTTTTAGATTATTACCAATTCTTTAATGGTATATGTATATTATATTTGGTAAATATAATATAGCGTGGTGTTTATTTCATATATTTCAGGTTGTTAGGCCTGTAACGTGTCCTAGTTTAAAGCGCTAGAAGCAGTCGAGGCTTCTTACGATAACACAATCAATGCCACGGTAGCTTTACGACTCATTCGAGAAACACTCTAATGATTAATTAACTTTCAACGGGGTTGGAAAATTCCGAAAGTATATAGAGGACACCCACTATTGCTATTTTTAGACAGGAAGAATGTTGAAGTTCTTATGCCTGGAAGTTTTTGCTTGGCATCAAGAGAAAAGATATATACTTGTACGAAAAACTACTAAACAGATTAAAAAGGTTCTATTACGCATACGAACATACAGTGTTCGTTAACGGTTATTTTATTATCAAATTGTATTTTTTATTAATTTGGGAAAAATATAATATAGCCTTCTTTTATTGTAATATTAAGGTATTGCTATTCTGTTTTATGCAAATTTATACCCGATTCCTAAATGCGTCTGGCGATCCGGATGACGCCCGAATACATCTTCCCGGGAGAGGTGGTGTGAATTATGTTACCGGCTTAAAATGCATGCGGCACCTGAAGATTCTCAGTATTGAAACTCAGCTACTGTTGAAACTAACATCTACAAATCGATTCGTCATTCCCATCTCATCGGAACGTGGAATGTGCGCGGTCTTAATCAATCAGGCAAACTGAGAATTCTAGAAAACGAAATGCACGGAAAGAATATTCACCTGCTAGGGCTAAGCGAATCATACTGGAAAGGACTGGGTCGTTTTACAACAGACCTAGGAAGTACAGTATATTTTTTGGAGTGGCCTTTATTGTGCCGCGATCGCTGAACAAGTGGGTTGCAGGATTAAAGGCAGTTTGCGGTCGTATAAACAATTTGAATGAACACCATACCTTGCAAGCTAAATATCGTGCAGGTATATGCCCCCACATCACTATCTACTGAAGAAGAAGTAGAGAACTTTTACGAAACGTTGAGTAAGACAATGAAAGAATGTCTTCGTCGTGTTGCGGGCAGATTTGGGATCGGAGAACGTAATGATCGAGGCGAGCGTTTTGTGTGTCAGCTCCTTGTGGCAACTGTCCAAGTGCGTTTTAAGAGAATATGTAAATCTAAGCAGGTTCCAAATATGCAACGTCTAAACCCCGATGGTTTCAGACAAGGTATTGCGCACAGGATGGGTGAGTTTCAAAGTGAAGAGAGAGAAAGTAACAGCAAATGGGAGTGGAAAATCTGAAAAGGGCGATCGAGGTAACAGCTAGAGAAAACATGCTAATGAAACCCTTAGAGAGAAGGGAACTAGAGGAAAATGGTATTCGCTCGACCGAAGATCAGCAACGGTACGCAAATTTGAGCCGTCTGGTACAACATTACTGTTGGAAAGGCTATGATCACCACATAAACGAAGTGCGTCTCGAAATCGAACAGAACTCATTGAAATATGAATCCAGATATCTTTTTAAAAAAGTAAAGCAGCAGGAGTAACTCATGGGCAACAGAAGAGCCTGATAGTCTGTCCTCTAAAATTGAGCAAGCTATCAAAGCTCTCAAATGCATTAAACCACCAATGCAATGCAATATATATCTTATTTCGGCCATAAAATACGCAGAGGCGATGAGAATTTGCAGAAACTGATCATGGTAACACAGAAGGTAAAACTGTACACTATCATAAGAGAGGTGCTGGACAGAAACCGCTAGTCCGCTCTAGTTGCTTTGTTGCTGACCACGATGCTACCGATTAAAGAGAGGAATACCTGATACCAGCAGAGAAGAGTTCTAAAAACTAATGATTATATAGCTGTCGCCTTCGAATAGGTAACACATACAAAATGAACGCCTCCCTCAATGGTCGGCAACGCACCTACTAAAACTAGGTGTCCATGGGCTGCGATGACTGCCCTTTTTGCCTGTAGGCTCGTTTGCGATTATTTAAATAAAAAAATACTGTATATACAGAATTCGCATGATTACTGACCTATTAACTAAATGTTAATTAGAGCTAATTTGACCCTGTATAGACCACTGCATGCCTTTGAAAGAACTTTAAATCTCTAAAATTTACAAACGAAAAGGATCGCTACAGATAGGTAGTGACTCTTTGCTATAACCTTCGGCACCGCTGGGGATATTAACGTATTTTCTTTACCTAATAACCCCAAAATAATTCAGCCATAGCTGCTACTATGTCACTGCACAATTGTTATCACTTGCAGTATCAAATGTAGCAGGTTGACACTCTTCCTTCTTACAATCTAACGTGCAAATATATTTTTGGTACACCATAATGTGCACGTGTTTAAAAATGTGCATGGCGTCGATTCATGAGACAAAACGACACGAGCCGGGGCGAACAAACTAGTTAATCTCACAGTTTGTCCAGCCGCTCGGGTCGACGGCCTCACAACATCATTCTTGCTGCCTCGTTCTTCTAGCTTCGACCAAACTGCTTTTCTTCTTTCTTTACGTCCTTGAATCTACTTAAACTATACGAGGAAAATAAATAGACTCACCTAAACCCTCACCTTGATGTTCAATCGAATTCGTTAATTTCTCTTTTTATGCTAAGAATTAATGACTGCTAATATGAGAAGTAAGACGAAATTCTCTGTTGCTTTTATTGGCAGTTATCATAAGTCTAAAAATTTGTTCTATTGTTTATTGGTTGTAATAAGTTTTTCGTCTATTTCTTGCTATACTTTATCCTGCTTACTCGAAATTTTAAAGATAACAAATTAATATATTCATTATTCCATTTAAAGACTTGTAAGCACAAAAAATATCGCGCGTTGGCTGCGTGCGCGCACCCAATTCGAACTAGCTTGAAAAACTAATAGTGTTTGCACAAGTGTTTTCAGAAACAATTGTAAAGGACTTTTCTACTATTACTTTTATAATGCTACAGAAAAACTACAAAATCCTAATATTTGAAAAATGTCTTTTAAACAAATAAGTGATTTTATATCATAGACAAATACTTAAAGTGTTTTTTATTAACAATTAATTAAAACTCCTCCTATATCAAAAATGATTTCAAATTTCTGGGACCCCATTACTATAGCTTACGCTCCTCCGAAAGCTATAGCCTTAAAATCTCATCTCATATCTCTTGGCGAATCCTTAAAGGTCTCTGCAGTTAGGCTATGGAATTCGCTTCCCGTCCCTATTCGCTTAGCTCCTTCTCTATCTTCCATTAAATTATTTCTGTACAAACATTACCTGTCCACATCGTATCCCTAACTTTCGGACTAACGACTAACTGACGTGAGACTGATCTTAAATTATTGTGATTCATGTGCACTTTTTATTTTTCATGTATCCTTTTTTAGTTTAGCTCGTTTTTTGTTCCGGTTTAGTTTTATCTTATAACTATATGTATTTTTGCACTTCTTGCCTACCTTATCGGATTTAATACATTTTTTTATCACAGTGGTTGCCTGGAAGAGATCGCTCGAAAGCGATAAGGCCGCCAGTTACCCTCCTTTTCATTTAATTATGTTCAATTTCTATATTGTAATGCAACGAAGAGGTAATAAATAAATAAGACTTTACATTTATTGGCTTTCCCCACTTGAGCTTAACGAATTAATTTAGCTTATCTCTCGTCATAGATTATGTAATCTTATGTTTTATTAAGATTTTTTTTATTGGTAATGCATTAAAGTCAAAAGAAATTCTTGGCGCTTTAACCTTTTTAGGTTCGGCTTCAGATTTCTGAATTTGTTTCATGATTATTTGTCTAATAGGCAGGTATGTGAGCTTCCTGTGACCATGTTTCCGTCACACTTCTAGCGAATGTTAAATGCGCACATATGCAGAAAATCCATTGGTACACAGCCGTAGATGGAACTTAGGACCTCAAGGATGAGAGTCGCAAGCTGAAGCCACTGATTATAATATTAACAATGCCTACCCTATACAAATTTCTCTTTGACTACAACACTCACAGGGTTAGGAGAATGGAGCTTTTCCCTAGCCTTTTCTACATAGACATACATACTATATTTGATAATTTTTTGTCGGAAAAGGAACCAGGACTGAAGAAAGAATGTTTATATATATATAAATAGTTGAAACTATAACTAGGAAGGTACTATTTAAAATAACCAATATGAATATGAACGACAACATGTACAGTATTAATACAAGTGTGGTTCTAAGTTACGACCCACATAGAACCTGCGTTTCTTTATCAATGTTGATAAACTGTGCAGTCGGATAAGCAGACTGAGCGTGAAATCGCTGTGAGCCTTTATAATTAGTACAGGTTTTTATTCCGATGTATGATTACTTTTTAAGTTGCAAGGTTCGAGATTAGGTCTTTCGAAGAGTGTCGACGAGAGTGAAGACTGTCTTAGGCTATGTGTTATCTCCGAAACTGAAAGATTCATTTATATTCGTATAAAACGGTATTAAAAAAGAAAGATTTTTTTCAAAGTTATTAGGACAAATTGGTTATCTGTGTCAAACGAAACGCCTGTTAATTTTTATATGCAATGACATCCACATACGTAATTTCATGAAGTATTTCAACCTTAATGGCTATAATTGGGCATATTTAAAGGCTCGATTTAGCTATTTATATTGTAGTCACTACGCAATTACTTGCATATTTATCTATAGGATTGAATATTTACTATTTAATGGTATTAAATAAGATACTGCGATAAACAGTATGTAAATATGTTTTAGCTAGATTATAAATAATTTTGAAAGAGTTACTACTCTTTACGTTACTACATACTATACCGTGAGTCTTAACTCTTAAGTAAAACTATATCAAATTTTATATAAGATTGTAAAGGTATAATACGTTTTACTTAAATAGTTTGTCATTATACACACAGTTAAACGATTATCGAATAAACTGAACATAACTCGAAATATTTAAACCTCATTTTGCGTAAACAAAACGCATGATACATGTATGATAGTATAATTATATTATCTTGGGTCAAAAAAGTCAAAATAGATACCTGTAGGTCGGCATCTGACCAAGCGTTATCCGTTCTACACTAAATACCTACAAACGGGAATACTGGACGGCAAGGTGGACGCCACTGAACTATATCTATCCTCCTCTAGTCCATTCATTTTCTTCATGTCAGCTCTGCTAACTGTGATTTGGTCTCTGTCCCACCCGTCAGTTATGAGTATACTGTACTAGTGAACTATTCAGTATTCAGTTTTCTGCTATGCACAATCGTGGTGTTATTCGATGCGGTTATGTTAATTACGATTTAGTTGAAAGAGTTTTATTACTTATTTGTTATGATAATTAAAAGATAAAGTGAAGATGAGTTCGTGTGATGCGTTAGTGAAGTGCCGGCTGTGGTGCGATGCATTAGCTGCTATTCCGATAAACTTTGAAAGTTAAATAGTTTTCAATGTTTTACTGCGTGCTTTTCGTGCAATAGAAGCTGCTAACATGGGGAACTTTCGATGTTGTTATAAGGCAAGTTATTTTTACAATACCGAGAAATACTTTATAAAAATTATTTACGAAAGAATAAGGAACAAGTATTGAGAACTCTATAGTTGCATATGAATTTTCCCGACCAAGAAACACTCCCACGTATTATTTTTGCATAAATAATAATTATTAATTATAATTAATAAGTCAATTACCTCATTTAATATAAAACGTTATTCACGTAAATTATGATTTCACTTACTAAATTATGTTTACCTTTTGAATGACAATTTATTTTGATATAATTGTTTTCCTTATTCGCGGCTGCATTCTCAGAAACAAGTTTACGTCATAAACACAAGTATTGTCTAAATATTTCATCAATATGAAAGTGTCACAAACCGATAGAAAGTCGAAGACTTCAAAGTCTATAGAAAGAACTGGCGAAGACCCAGAATCCGTGTATTTGTGTTTTCATCTTGACACTAGTTATTTATTACTTTTATCATACGATACTGTGGTCTCGAATGCCGATGTCTGATAGTCACAAACGACTTACTATGTTGTCTTTTGTTATATAGCATCACAATAAATATAAAAATTTTATACCTACTAAGGAATATTATTTTATTATCTTTTCTTCAATAAAATCAAAATTTTATGATATAGTAATGATAAAATTTAAATAAAATATATGGTTTATATTTTATTGCTATGCATGATAAATAAATAATGTATATTTCATATATATTTATGGCTAAACTGCCCTTCAATTCTGTTCTGCTTTTGTCATAAGAGACAATGCCTTTTATTTCATTTTATAAATTAAATTGATCGCTTAATAGAACAAATCATGACAGTTCATATATGGCAAATAATTATAAGACCGTATCGAAGTTGCCAAAAAAGTTGACAGACTAAAATGCTCATCACGCAGTTGAATGACCTTTAAAAAAGTAATTGATGAGCGCCAAGAAAAAATTCCTATCGTGCTATATATATACATATATATATATAGCACTATCGTTAAAGAGCCTTAAAAAAGTATGAGTGGTGTCTCAATACCAAAAAATAAGTAAAACCTTATTATGCGGCCTTAAGACGTATTCACAAACTCAGAACGGAAGTACTAACATTACGAGATCTCAATGTTCTGTTCAGAGGATGTCTTTAATTCCAGTTCGTTTATTCTTGCGATCTCTGCCTATTACACTATTGCTGCATTGCTATAAAAAGGTTTTCTCTCTCAAAGACTCTAGGTAACGTCAATGATACGTACTGTTCTATTGAAGCCTGGTAGCTTGAAGGTAGGTAGAGTTTTTTATTCAAAAACGTACCTAAAGTTCCATTGTTACTCTGAAAAAAACATGAATATGACAAAAAACAATTTATTGATTTTTATATATATAAGGAAAGATGTACATCACTTTAACACTCAGTTTATGTGGCACGTGTTATATAGATACAATTGTTTTATAGTCTTTATACATCTGTAGAAAATCAAAACGGTAATACAACGTATGTGCAATGAAGAGGGGCAGAGTGCACGCGACCGGTCACTTTAAACGAGTTAATTTAATTGTGATGAACACTACAGTCCACTTAACAAAAGGACAGTAACGAAATTATACACAACAATAATAATGTAATTTTATCTGATTAATCATGTTTTTTATTGCTCGGTGTAATTCCAAAAAGAGTATTTTCGAAACAACGACGTCGCGGTTACTATAATGTGACATAAATCAATTAAGTCTCTACTCTATTACCCTTAACTCAAGGGTGGATGACAAGATTATTAAAGGTTTATGTGAGGGAGTTCGTAGACCATAAGTTTTGACAACAATTCTAAATAACTTAATTTTTCTTATTTTTATGACATTATGATAATTAAAATATGACATCACACATGAATCTGAATGTAGTATGTAATCACTTTCTTTGCAAATAATCGATTTATTAAGTAATATTAAATAGTTATTTTAAATTAATATCCTTATTAAGTACAGCTTCAGTTTACATAAAATATAATTATATATAAATACGGAAATCGCATATTAACATTGCCGGAACGTGCTCAAAATAGATTAGCTATGTTATAAATAGCATCAGCGAACAATGGCTCGAATGACAAAGTGTATGATTTCATTCCAAGCTATGTACATACACACATCTTATAATTACACACAATAATTAAACTAAAATAAAATGAAGGTTTCCGTTGCTCAATTGGTCACGTAGTTGTCGTGTCGAAGCAGGTATACCTAAAGGTAGATTTATGGGAAATCTGTGTGTGCTGTGGGTAGCGGTAGTCACAGGCAGGCATCTGAAAATTAAAAAAAAATGTAAGGAAGACAGATGAAATATATCTTGTATAGGGGAAAAGGCGTACTGAATTTCTTAAAGTAAACCCAGGTACCAACTAACCTAGAGGTTTTGTTACAAAATACTTAATAAATATGTACCTAATGAATGCAATGTTTACTTCGTCTGCCTTTTACGTAAATACGATTACAGAATTTACTCGTAACATTTCACAAAGCACGTACAATCAGCATAACATCCCCGTATACTTCTTACTTAAACTCTTCAACACTTAAATTTTTTTTTTTTTTTTTAATAATTTTATGGCCTGGTCAACACTTAAATCTAAGATATCATAGAGAATATTGCAGAACATTATTGTACAGTAAATAACTGACAACGTTAATGTTATGTTAAGGCTTTTGCCATAGGTCAACTTTTAGATCTGAATAAAGATATTTATATTATCTATAGCTCACCCTTTTTATTCATTGCTTAAACTTTGCCGTTATTACTTAGTGTTTGCACGAAAGATTTGCAACTATCTCCTTCTGCTTGTGTATTTCATTATCTCGCAAGCACACACAGTGTTTAAAAAATATAGATAATATGTTAAGTAATTACAAATTTAGTAGTACACTTTTATTATATTTACAAAAACTTTCCAACGCTCAACACATTTATAACATTGTCACATAAAAAATACAAGATTATAAGTGACAAGCACTTATAGGCTAACAACACATACAAAAAGAAAAAAGAACTACAAAGAAATTGACTCCATTTCTATTCCATCCGTCTTCATTACTAAAGTGAAAATATTGGTTCAATCAGTGTTATTCATCTACAGTGAATAATCTGTAACAAAACTTTAATATTGGGTGAACCCACTGCAGTCTTAACATATCAATTTATGTTTATGGCTATGGCTTTAAAATTAATATGCTATGGCACGATCGCTATTTTAATATAAGTTCTTTGGCTTGCGACTTGCGAATTTCAATCCCTGAAATAATGTCGTTCACTCAAGTCCTGGTAAGTTTTTATTTGGTGTAAAATCTTAAATAATTAATTGTTGTTTCGAAAATATAAAGCCTTCTCATTTTTGACTCTACTCAATGAGAAAATAGCCACAGTAACTTAACGATAAATATTTTTAAAGTCTATACAATCCCTTTAGGTAAGTTTAGAGCATACACTAGTTACGCACAAACAACTGTAAAATGTAAATTGATGAGGTTTGTGTTGTGTAATCTGTGTCACAGATTGTTTACATATTTTATATCGCATCAGGTATAGATAACCTTTTTCATGATCTGAAAGCAACAGCACAACGACTTCAGGTTCGTTGAAACTTAGTACTCTCGCGATTTGTTATTATTAATAAAATAATACAAGGTTTCCAAGTGCAGTGCTTTAATTAAAATACAATAAATAATAATTTGTTGTCGGTCGTCATATACATCCACATTTCCTAAGCATCGAATCGAACCTGCGAGTTGTTAATCCTACTTTTTAAATTAAACTACAAATATTCACAGTTTTTTTCCTTTAATGGAATAAAAATGAATATCACTAAAGGAACTTCTAAAAACCACATCTTTTTTCTTTTATTACCTGCACGACAAAGTGGTCAATTACAAGACTCAATTAATAAGTCGCTAAGCGTTAAAGTAAAAATAGAAGAAAAAGTCTATGTGAAAACCGGTTGCGTACCTCTGACTTGCTAATGTGAGCGGCAGAATAGATATTTAGGCCGTTGCCCGATGTAAAAATAACTTAATCGACAGATATCGAGTGTTAAATGCAAAATTATGTTCTTAAATCAATACAGATGTGTGAGGAGACGTGCTAACTATACTTACTACTTGTATGTTTAGTATTTGGCAGATTAGTTTTCACCAGCGTTCAGTACTTCGCACGCCTGGATATTCTATTCAATAAAATAAAAGCTTTTTTTTAAATATGTAGTTAGAGATATTGATGTCTCTATAACAGTAGAACATCACTTGTTCTCTAATGTTAGTAGTATCTGCTGCGTACGGTATACTTGTATTTTATTGGTAATTTTTTCAAGTCTTATGTTTTCATATGGATCCTTAACTTTTTTCAAAATTAATTATCTATAATCATTTTTTATGTAATGGTAAAATATTTTTTTAAACCGAATCAAACAATCAAATCGTTATAAAATTATTGTGTCTTGATTATTATAAAAATCTATGTTAAGTTAAATCATTTCAATTGGAAGAAAAAAAAGCTACAGTAAAATGAAGCCTAAAACATTGAAGTTTAGGCCTACCTATGTGCTTTAATATTGGACCAACCTGGTGGTTTTCTTGAAAAATAATAATAAATAATTACTTATTATTATTACTCTGTAGTTAAATTACACATTCAAAAGACTTTATGTTTGTGAGTTATAAAATTGTAAATTGCAAACCTTTAACCAATATTTTTTTATTACTGACTCTTTGGCCTCATTAATCGAGCGGATGACGAATCCGCCAGGTTATTGCCTGTTTCGGTCTTAGGTTCTTTTGTATGTGAACATATAAATTGTTTGTAATTTCTCTCCTTGTAGGATTGAATTTAAAAAAAAAGAACTCGTTTAGCTAAAAGTACACTTTGTGTGTGCTTCAAGCATATATATCTCTTACTTAGAATGAATAGCATATATATTATATATTTTAATATATAATGTGTGTTTTCCAACATATTAAAAAAACTACACTAATAATATGGTTTAGTCAATCGTTAGTATAATCAAAAGATTGATAAGTCACACCCAAAAAGTAACTCGCATTTGCGTTAAAAGGGCAGATTGATAAAGACCAATAAATGTAAATGATAAGCACCAATATGCAATTTACGAGTTTTAGTGCATTTTGAAACAAAACTAAATTAGTGCATAGTTATTCCTGCTATTTCAAAATATGACAAATGTTCTAAGTTAAATACAGTATCGTATTGAATAAAGTACATCTGCAACATATATTGTTTAATCGTCTCGTCTATTATGAACAAGTAGGTGGTCCTATGTGGGTACACAGCTAAATTGGCCCCATACTGTTTGGCTTTGACCATTTACGTGATATATGAGTATTTGCCTTCACTCGTAAAATGGCTAGCCCATTTTTATAGCGCAAAGGACAGTACGTAATACGAAAGTGGAGGGGCGTCTTATTAGCATCATGAACTTGTTGGGCTGTCCGTACGTGTTAAGCAGTTTCAAGGGAGCAGGTTCATTTTTAACCAATACATAACCATGCTCCTTCACGAACTTTGTCGTTGGTGTTCCTCCTCCTCATCTGGGTTCATATCATCAGAAATAAACATAAAACTGAAATACAGAGCAGTGACCTCTTACAGGACATAAACATTGTCGTCCCTTACTAATTTCCAAGCTTTAAGCTAACTTTTCCAAATTCCATCTGCAAAAACCAACCTAGGAATTCAGGCACCTCTCCTTTGAATAACTTATCCGGAATTATATTCGGCAGTGAGCTGATCAATTTTAAAGAAAGCATTGTTAAGTACACGTACCTAATCCGCTGTTTTGCTGGTTAATTATTTCTGCTTAACAAGCAAAACAAAGTTATTGTATTCTTATTTTACCTTGTATATATGTATGTTAATTGAATTTTTTTTATACATATACCGTAGATTTAGTATTATGTATGGTAAACTTAAATAAATAAAAATTAAAATTAAATTTTACAAATGTGTAGAATAGTGCGCGTATATAAAAAATATTGATTAAATTACGGGATACCATAGAGGAAGGTTCACATTTCGTCTATTTATTACATTTTGTTCATAGGCAAGTAAAACACAAGCCTTTTTATCCTTCCATATTTCACTAAGAATCGAGTCCAAAACCTCCAAGTAAAAGGACGACCTTTTGATCATTGCTTTTGATGGGCACGAGCCCATCAACCAAAATACAATATAGTGTAAAATTGTAGTACGTTGTTTTTTATATGATCGTAGAATGTCACTGATACTGATACAATATTTAAAAATTAATAATGAACACCCATAAACTAATTGTTGAGTCACTAAGTATTGTTATCAAACCTATTACGTAAAGATGTTCCATATCACTTGATTTGGTTAATTTATTTTCTATTTATTTCATTCAAACGAACGATTTATGTATTTGTGTGATTTTCCAATATATTAGAAATTGGCATGAATGGATGGGTCCATTGTTAATAGAAAATCATTTGTTTTTTTTTGTGCTGTCAATATGAGTAATTTTACTCTTAGTACTTTTCTTTGTACAAGCAGTAATATAAATTATCTGTGTAATGGTGAATATTACGTATGTTGCACAGATTATACCGCATCTGCAAACTTAGTACCATGTACTTAAATACATGTTAACTTTTATTTTTAACTTTAGATAGTTAAGAACTAGCTGCTTACAACTCCCTAAAAAGACTCTTGAACGTTGATATCGACAACAGAACTCTATCGAATAACAAATTCTTCGATTGATGATGATGATATTAATTATAACATAATTATTGTTATAATTAATACAGTCTCTAAATATGTATATTAAATTCAGTTCATCTTTGACTAGCAAATGCAATCACGGTAATATGATGTAAAAAGCGTCTGTTTGAGCAGTTTGCTCTCCGTTATCAGGGCACGAACGAAGGCCATGCTATAAATAGACGATCTATTTACTTAACTTTGTGAAGTATGTACTTTGAGAATTGTGTAATTGATATACTATTTTAAGACAATAAATTTTCGTACACGATTTCATGAAATCATTAGACACCTACCAGGTCCTGTCAATAGTTTTCAAATGGTGGATGGTTAATATTAATGTTGTATTGTGTATTTGTCAATGTCGATATGTTTTTAATATATATTTAATGCACCCCACTGGTTCACATTTCGATCACTTGCAAAACGCCCGGCAGTTGAACAGTGGAATCTGAAATATTTCCATTTCCAAGTATCGTATATTTAAGTACACACACAGTTACAGTGTTACTTACAGTTAAGTAGGTTGTTAATGCTTGTGAGCTATTAGCTGATAATTACGTGATTAACGTCCGGGAGCGTGACTTACTGTAGTTTCACACGATCGCGATTACATACAACCAAACTAGTTATCATAAACTTATATATGATAAACTTGAATGTGCGAAAATTGAATTCAAAAAGTAACCCGACTAATAAAGTAGGTAGGTATTATTAAAATATGCTTTAAATAAACTTAATATTGTTGTTTGCGCTAAATCGCTGTCAGTCAAAGAAGGATGACAAGTGACATAATTATTTAAGGATACATGGCTTGGAGTGGGACACACCAGCGTTGATGATAAGTTTAGCTAGCTAGTTTTCATCTGATCGATTATTGGATTCCTTTTTTTTAGAAGGAATGGATCCTAGATATACTCGTAGCTTCCGGATATCCAGGCCCACACAATTATATAAAATATGGATATGCTCTTAGCCTGGATTTAATTCGTAATCATGATTTTTTTTTACTGAAAGGCAACTAAAACGTTTCTAAACATACAATGTTTAACGTTTCTAATACAGCTGGCTTGTTGCATTAACTATAGATACCTTGAGTTATCGCGATTTTTTTATTGAATTCAAGAATAAACGTTTAACTGAAAATTGCTGTCATATTCATATATTTAAATAATATTTATTTCGTGTTCGCGTATAAATTATAACAATTTGTAAGCTACGCTACGCTACTTGTCATTTATATATCTAGAGTTTTAATTGCCTAATATCACTTGAAAAACATGTATTTTAAGAACATCATTTAGAGTTTATTCTTTCAGTGGAAAATCACAACAAAAACTTCGTATTTAAATTAAAACGACTAACACATACATAGACAAAGAAAACTAACGTCATTTCCACAGACTAACAAACAAAACTAAATGAAACATCTGTAAGAACAAAATAGATAATTAATAATTTAATTTAAGAAAAACATTTTTTTACACATATTAACGTTTAGGCAGATTAATGTAATATGTGAATGCCTTTTTTAATCTATAGTCATAAGTGTAATTATTGATACGATAATTTTACAGATAAAATTTAGTCGCTAAACATCGAACGATATGATAAAACCCATAAATTTAGTATTGAGGGCAGCTGATCGATGTTGATGTCATATCATTTTGAACGATAGCGCGATAACAAACATCTTGCATATGGCTTTATTGCTTTTTTATTGACGTCATTTACTGTTTGGTTATATGTACCTACATATAACTTAAACAAGATATTAGCCTAGTGGTTAAGACTTCAATCAACCTTAAAGCCGTTCAAATCCCGATTGTGCATCAAGGCCTATGTATTTTTGAACGCTGTAACAAATGCTCTTACAGTGAAGTAAACTAAAACAATTCGACTTAGGGTCTTTCAAGAAAAAAGCGTAACAATTCTTGAAAGGCCGGCAACGCACTTGCGAGCCTTCTGGCAATGCGAGTGTCCATGGGCGGCACCATAACATCAGGTGAGCCTCCTGCCCGTTTACCTCCTATTACGTAAAAAAAAGAGTCTCAGACACGGAAAGCTTGAAAAATAATCTATGAAACAGAAATTTGAGGTGGAGCCCTTATAAATTTAACTAAATTGACGTGAATGGAGACTACATATACAAACCTATGTGATATGGCACGCCTTTGCCTTACACTGTTATTACTAAGACTACATAAGATTATCGTTTCCTTTCCTTTATAAAAAGAGCCGAAACTGCGAGATAATCCACTGTTGTCACGGACTTGTCTGAGCGCTGGACGCCAATTATTCAATTTGTTCATTTCCTTTTTTAACTCCTCGCATTGCGCAGGTAAAATGGAACTGCCGGACATGCGTCTTGTACAAGGTCATTGTTAGCTAAAAAGTTAAATATGTGACGGCTTCGTGGTTCAAAAAAAAGAAAAACGTCTTGCATTTGTTACACCCTCTCTTGCGAGGGGGGTGTTTTGTATGCTCTAATACAGGATGGTACGGGGGCGATCTATTTAGCCCTTGATGGGGAAGCCAGCAGATTTATGTGGTTCTAGATCAAACTTGAATCATTTTAATACTGCAGCATTAAACGGAAGCATTTGTTTAAAAGTTTTCACAAAATCATAGTTCAATTATTCTTATTGGTAAGATTGTAGTATGAAGGTCAATATAAAAAAAAACTTTTTTGAAGGTCTAAATTTATATTTGAAGAACTGGCAAGAAACATTGCGAGATTCTTTTTAAGCGCAAATCATTATTATAAAGAGTAGTGACAGCCCAGTCGTTAAGCTTGCGACTATCTGTGCGTAATACATGTTGATTTTGCTTGATTTATATAAACAAGTTTTGAGGAATAATGTTTTTTTATTATCTTATAGTTGGTGTTGTGGGTGGCAATTGCGTATCTGATGGCCTTCCCTCCTCTCACAGAGACAAGGATGGAAGAAAGTATGGAGGTATCATATTTTATTATGGTTTTATAATGGCAGCCTTATTTGAATATATACTACTTCTTACCATAAAACTTGATTTATTTCTATATTCAAATTGTGAAAGTATACTTAAGTACAATAAGATATGTAGTATCATTTTGACCTAAAGCTTTGTATCACCAGCCCCACCCAACATCAACGGAAAAGCCGGAAACGGAGGCACCACGCATCGAGCTGAAAATGGGCAAATGCTTCCACATGTCCCGGGAGCATTGCCCCACGGAACAGCGGTGCAAACGAGTGGACCCTGTGTCAGTCTTCTGTTGTGACGTAGACAGCTTCCGACTAAGAGAGGCTCTTGCTATCACAAGTATGACCACACCAATACAAGTATAACAAATGCATTAAATCAATTGAATACTGTTAATATGTTACTAAAGTAGTATTCGTAGTAGAATTTTTTCTTCCAGAATCGAATGAAATGTTTAAATAAGATACGTGTTTCAATTACAGAATAATAAAAAAGTTTAAAAAAAGAAAAAGTTACAAAGTAACAGTATCTATGTCCAGACTAGTTATTTTTTGAAGGGGAAAAATATGTGATAAGCCTTTAGGTACCAAATATAAAAAATTTAAAGTTTACAGTTAACCAGCTTCGTAGCAGGCATTGCCAATATAATTAAATGAACTAACAATTTTACCTGAGAGAACGATATATCTGCAAAAGGCAACAATATGGAAGTATAACAAAAACAATTTCGAAATACAATGCCAGCAAGTAACATGTGAAGTATGCACTCTGCATAATTCAATGCAAACTTAATCGATTTCACGCATTACTAATGTACGAGCGATCGTATCTTTTACTCGTGTGATCACACAATATATATCTAACAAACTATATATCTAACTAGCTAGTGCCATATAACATATACGTCATACTATTTTAAGACGTTATAAAGTTTAAAATAAAATAAATGAGTTGCGCTACTACCTTTTTTTAGGGCCGGGCTACAGATTTCTGTATCTGTTTCATATCAATCTAGTAAGCAAGTAGGGGATCAGCCTCCGGTGCCTGACGCCGTCGACTTTTAGACTCCGGTTTCCTCACGATGTTTTCCTTCACCGTTGGAGCGAATGTTAAATGCGCACATAGAAAGAAAGTCCATTAGAGCACAGCCTCCGACTTCAGGAATGAGAGTCACTAGGCCAACACTGCTCTGTTAAATAAAAATTGATATAATAATTCAATTGATGAATATTCACGAATAAGGAGCTTGGCAGCAAACGTATTGCTAACTAAACAATGCGCCAAAAATTAAAGTGAATATATTACAGATTTTATACAGAATATTCAACGAAACTTGTCAGATATACGGCAAACTAAATTAATTAAAAATTAATTACAATTTACATTTAGTCCAATAAATGTCTTATAAACCTAATGACTAATGATAATGAAAAAAATAGAGTATTTACAATATTCAGGTGGGTTTTACTTAGTAATAATTATAATTGAATAATTAAACAGAAAACTAAAACAAATTAAATAGTTTGGTTCCTGTGGCAGTGTACCTTAAATTCTGGCATTTTCTCTGAATAAAGTAGGTATGTTGTTTAATATATATTTGTATGTTCAAGTCGTAAAGCCGCCAAATTCTAGTCGTGGGCATTACATACGTCTTCGTAGAGTTTGCCTTGATTGACATTCATACGGACAAATAAAATATGCCATTACATGAAACTAATACAAATATTTTTTTAACTAAGATCACTATGACAACGTGATGTAGTATACTTTACACCATTCGATTGCTAAGGGAACTATTCGAAAATTTATTAAAATTATTTGGAATTTGTTTTTTTTACTTTTCATTATGTTTTCAAATATCTTCCTAATACAAAAAAGGTTGAACACTGGTCAGACTGATGCTTGTTTTGTTTACGTTAAACTATAAACGACAAAAAAGTATACCTTATCAAACTTTACATTGTTACAAAATTGAAAATTCAACGGTTAAATTCAAAGTTCATATTTAAGAAAGTTCTCCGGCATCTTAATATAATCGGACATTTCAAACCACGGACTGCCATGTTATTTTAAACAATATTGAGCATTAATTTACTTTAAAAACACTTGATAGCCGATTCTGAGTACAATTTTATCGTCATTGGCATGTACCAAGTACCAACAGGCTCACTAAGATCCATTATCTCACAAAGATCAACATGTATTCGTGTCATCGCGTGGGTCGAGCTATAAATAACTGCTTAATTATTACAACCAATAAATTTACATTTTATTTGAATTTAAATAGTTCTGTTATTAACTCCAAGGGTAGAATAGTAAAACGATCTAGAAACGATAATCACCTCGATTAAGGTGATTTAATTAATTATTTAGACTATTTGATTATTCATCTTGGGTTCGTTATCTTTAAACTGAATTTATTATACTTTTTTTAATTATTAGTTATGACAAAATGACTGCCAACTTTTTATTGAAGTGTGAATTTAAATTTAATGATTGGTACTCGCCGCTGACCGTTTTATCATCGTAGCGCATAGTGGGACAATATCAAGCCCTTTTCTAAATATATCGATCCAAGGTAGATGCAATAATTTACACATAAATTGATTTTTTAACTGTCTACTTTAAAATACAACAGATGATAATCTATTGTTTTTAGTTTTTTTTATGTAAATAATGTTTATTGTTTTAGTGACCCAGAACACGACAAATCTGCACGTGCTGAACGCGACGATAAAGGAGCTGGATGTGTCACAATCCACATTTAGAAGACTCACTTCGATGTCACTCACTGACGGAAATATCGGCAAAATAGTTGGTAACACAGTTTTGTCATTTTAAAATGTTCATAAATATATAAACAAATATGTAGTCATTTTCACGTATAATTTTTATTAAACGGTAAGTAGGTGATCAAAAGTTTGTGCCTTCTAACCTGATACAAGATGTTTTTCATCGGGAAACGAAGTTAGGACCTTAGGAGTTTCGAGTCCAGCGCTTTGAAATCAAGCTCAGTTGTGCTAGAAAGAGGAGCAAAGCTATGAAGCAATCTTTTAAAAAGACCTTTGTCCTATAAATTTATAATCTCTCTTAATACAATAATACCTCGTGTAAAATTATTTTGTTCATGCCAAAGTTAAGGATCTTTCTCAAGAAGAAAAGAAAAATAATGGTAGTAAGTATTTTGCTTTTGAAATAGTGAAACAAAAACATAGTTTTTGTGTTTATATGTTTTGTTTTGACCCGACCTAGATTATTTAAAATGGTATTTATTTGTGCTTTTTACTTGATTACATATCAATGGTACTTATAAAAAAACCATAAACGCACATACAGTAACATAATTTTGATTTTAGTAAGCTAAAAATTTTAACTTAGTATTCGTACTACTACTCGACCAACTATACTATAATTGCTGGTTTGTTATCAGGTCAATTCCCTAAGTACTCCTC
This sequence comes from Pieris brassicae, assembly GCF_905147105.1. Classification (NCBI taxonomy): domain Eukaryota; kingdom Metazoa; phylum Arthropoda; class Insecta; order Lepidoptera; family Pieridae; genus Pieris; species Pieris brassicae. Next base: position 11,401,488 of record NC_059669.1, on the reverse strand, counting down.
GATTGCATGCCTGAATATCTCCAACAATAACCTGAGCAGCATCACGCCGCAGCCACCAGGCCAGCGACCTTTCGCCTATCTTTTCACACTGTCCATACTCGACGCTTCCGCTAACAATCTGACAGAGTTCCCGTTGAGCCTCGTACAGAGTAATAGGAAGATACATGTCGACCTCTCGGGTATGTATTACATTATATACAAACACTACACTACACTTAACATTTAAGTTATGAATTACTATTTAATATTGTTTCTATTTCCTCTAGAACAGAAATCTTTACCTTATCGTGTTTAATACATTAAAAGCGGCACCAACTAAAATACGTTATATATTATATTATTTTGTGTAATTATACTATTTGAAAATATTTAAGAGTATATTTATTCATCCAAGTAGCTGTATCGGGCAGCAAATCGAACCTAATAAAAAAGTAAAGTTTCTGAGGTTGTCGGTTATAAGCTCGAGATCTACTAAAACAATTTGGAAAATTAATAATTTTACCAATGGAATTCCAAGTTATTTGTGAGTGTCAAGGAGGAGAAACGGTCGAACGAAAACTTTTCTCATGAACGCTGCCTTTACGATGCGAGATATATAATTGAGTTCTATTGAAAAGTTGGTGAGAATTGTCTCTATGCATGAGCTTATATGAAAGTCAGCAACAGCATATGGCTAGCTTTCATATTGTATAAAAGCAATTACTCTGTGTATTAAGCGGCTGTCTGTCTGTTTGCGCTATTCTCAAAATTTACGGGATAATGTTGCCCCTGCGAAGCCGCAGAAGCGGGACGCTAGTATTATATAAATATAGTTTAGTAAATAGTATTATGTTTTACATGAAGCGAAGATTTAATATCCTCGTAAATATATAAACTACTTTTCCTCAGGCAACAACTACCTGCCGTGCAAGCACTTCCAGAAGACAATGGAGGCTAACAACGGCTCTCTTCTACAGTTCCTTAACCACGAGAACACGTACTGTGCCCTCGACCTACAATTCAACTGGTTCCAGAACGTGCAGATCGTTCAGATTGATCACTTGCAAGTTCAGAAAGATGTATGTTCATTCTATTGAATATGTGTACGGAGTCAAGTTTAGATATTATTTATGTCTTTAAAAAGAAGTAGGCGATTAGCCTTCTGTGTTTTATGTTATGGTTCAATTGATGGTTGGTTATGTGATGTTTCATAGATTATCGTGTAACTGTTTAAATTAAAGACCCAATCAAGAACTAATCATATTTACATAGATTCTATAGTTTGTGTTAAACATTATAATTTACATTCTTTATTTTAAAAAATGTGTTGTTTTCTAATTGTGTTTTTTAAATTTCTACGAGGACTTTTTATTCTAATAATGTTTGCAATTCCAGTTAAACAAGAGCTGCCAAGACATAAAGCCAGCAAACATAAACTGCACGTGCACGACATCGCTTGAGCTGGTGGTCCACCGTGAGGCCACTTACGTAGTGGCTGTGGACTGCTCCCAGCGCGGTCTCACGCAGCTGCCCACCGGTCTACCCAATAACACTGTTAAGCTGAATGTTTCTTACAACAAGGTGGGTGAACGATAAAAATAATTAACGCATTTTAAAGGGCATCAAAGATTTTATTTTATTTACACTTCGTTACACTACAATATAAAAAAAATAACATAATAAAATCAAAAGGAGCGATGCCTCTTCCAGGCAACCTCTGTGAGTAAAGAAAAAAAATGTATTAAATTACATAAGATAGGCAAGTAGTGCAAAAATACATGTTATACACATTTATTAAGACAAAACTAAACAGGAACAACAAAAAAACAAACTAAACTAAAAAGATGATACATTAAAAATGGAAAGTAAAAAGACACAAATCACGATAATTTAAGATAAGTCTCACGTCAGTTAGTAGTTAGTAAGAAAGTTAGGGATATGATGTGGACAGGTAATGTTTGTACAGAAGAAATTTAAAGGAAGATAGAGAAGGAGCTAAGCGAATAGGGACGGGAAGTGAATTCCATAGCCTAACTGCAGAGACCTTAAAGGAAGCGCCAAGAAAGGAGGAGTTATGAGATGGGATTTCAAGGTTTTCGGAAGAGCGTAAGCTATAGTTATGGGTTAGCAAAAATTAAATCATTTTTGAGATAGGAAGGAGTTTTAGGGTTGAACAGGATGGAATATAGGAGATGGAGAACATGAGCATCACGTCGCTGACGTATCGGCAACCTTTTTTCTTAATTTTAGCTAGCTTTAAACACCTAACTTATTTTGGTACTATCTTTTCAACTATTGTATTATAACACTCATTCACTCACAAGCACCCACCCACACACTCACTCCTGCGAATTAGAAACAGTTGAAAAGACAAAAAAATAAAAATAAAAGATTTCAATTAATTGTATATCTGATATATATGTATATTTAAGGAATTTAGTATGAAGTTTGTTATGCTGGGAATACACAGGTATTTTTTTACTTAAACGGTTCTTACTTTTTTACTTAAACCCAAATCTTTCACAATCGTTGTGAAATGAATAAACAAACACATTTTATTTATTTCTGTGTATTCTGAATATTGTTACTAGGGAGACAGTAACTTACATCAAAATTTATTCATTATAACACAATGTACAATTATGAACGTCAAAAACAGAAATGTATATGAAATGCTTCTAATTTTACATTTACCTACTGCCAGTTCTCAAATCAAGAGCGGACTTTTAAGATAACCTTACACTCACACACATTATTTGCAGCTGAAAGGTACCTTAGTAGTATTATTTTAGGATAACACAGATGTAATAGTGATATATAATTTTATGTACTATATATCTGGGATTAATACACCCATTATTGTTACGTTTAGTCGAAGATTTAATGCCGTGTAGGCGAAGCCAATTTAGGTTCTATATTCACTATCCCGCATACCGAATAAAGCTACAGAAATGTATTTTGTAACATGAATTAATTTCAGATAACGTCTCTCCAAGAGATAGCGGACGACACATCCTACGATCACTTGCAATGGTTGATAGCAGACCACAACGACATTGGCAGCATTGTGGAGCTCGAGGGATCCAAATTCATCGACAACTTCAGGCTCTTCTCCATCACTCATAACACACTCAGATCTGTGAGTTGTAATATTCTCGCTTTCGTTTCATTGTTAATTTGTAAGGGAAGTAAGTGAGAAACCTTTTTTGTCGTAATAACTATCACTTTGCCGGAAGCCAATGCAAAAACCATCGGGTTGTACGACATAATATATCACTATGAGTCGGAGGTACTATTACTTATGAAGTAATTGATCAAACAAGCATTCCGAACTAAAAAGAAAAGAAAAATTGCTAATAGTTGCTTACAAATACAACAAATACAATATGCAACTCATACATAGCATGAGACGTTTTAAAAATATGTTTTCGAATTGTTATAATGAATTAATAATATTTCAGATTCACCCTTACGTGCTTTCGAATCGCCTGGAGACAGCCGGCGCCACCATGCTCATCGCTGAAAACCACATTCACTGCGACTGCAACACCGAGAAAGTTGTCAAGGTATATAATTATAGTGTTCTAATGCTAGCCTTCAGATTGCTTTTCATATCGAGGGATTATAGTCACTCTTTCTTTTTTTTGCACTTTTTTGCTCTTTAGTGAGAGATAATTCTGGTGGATGTGTTTTGTATTTATTTGTCGCGTTTACGTTTCAGCCCTGGCTTCTCGAACATAACACGGCGTTACTGGACTACAAAGACCTCTGGTGCGACAACAACATGGGTCCGGTCGTGGATTTGAAAGAGTTTCAGGTCTGCCACACTCCGCGTGATTGGACGGACTACATCTACTACATCATAGGGCTAGAGGCCCTGGTGTTAGCGCTTCTGATTAGCAAGGTCTCTTACGACTACTGGGTGTTTAAGACCGCGGGATACTTGCCGTGGCCAGCCAACAAAATGCCAAGGTTGCCGTGCGATTGGCTTTGCGAATGAGACTTTCAGTGACGCCAAAACTAGTCTGAGATTTGTGTCCGTGGTTTAATAATATTAGATCCCGTCTACTTTCGGTCAGTATAGCTCGATTCGTAAAATTCTTTTTGTAGTGAATTAATAATCTTGTATACAACACACAGATAGTTAGGAAAAAATCAATCGTCAGTCAGGCACACACACAAAACTATTTTTGTAGTAATATTTCTCTTGCTATGCAAAACGTATCGCAGCTGCTTGGTTATATTTTCCCGGAAATATTTCCTTAACTGTGGTGAAACCCTTTGAATGAGTGTGATCGTTTCACGAGTCTAATAACAATTGTGGACTATATGCATTTGAAAACTCATTTCTCAAGCTAATTTAGAAGAAACATTAATAGAAGTGTCTTAAAAATAGTTATTTTAATATATTAAAAATCAGCAAAAAAAATACAACGAATGTAGTACATTTTAAACCAAACATTTTTCGAATTTTTTGAAGAATTTTGACTTTATTGAAACGCGCTTTTGGATTACCTTGCCATATTCGATATATATTCGGAGAATCTCGATTGTTTTTAAATCTAACAAAATATGTTTTTTGAATTATTTTTGAACTAAAGATTATATAATGATGTTTTTTGTTTAAAATTTCTTCTTTGTGCGAGGCACATTACACGTATTATAGAAGTTATCTCAATCATAATATTTTATAGTACATGTTAGTTGACTGTAATCAGTTTTTTAAGGAAACCAATAAACATAGATAATAGATCAATCCAATGGCATAGTCTACACTCTATTTATGTAAAAGCTTTCACTGAGATAGTGGATGTGGTAAATTTTAATTGTGCTTTATGAGGCTAGATTATATTTGTACATTTTCCATCCATAAATAGCACTTTAACAAGTATTTGTATTACACACTAAGTCAACGAAGTACTATTAGAAACTGGCAATATTTTAACTGTCAAAACGAATTTACAGCCAATATACAATAACAATAGATATTTTGATTTTTCTGTGCCATTTGGCTTTTTGTTATATTTTGTACATATAGATGTAAAATATTAGCATAATATTTTATTTTTATTAGCTTTTATGTATATATTAGACGTGAAGACTGTATATTTTGTACTTTTGTTTTAAATAAATCTTGTTTACGTTTACTTTACTTTTTCCTAGTTTAACTTTTATTTTTGCTTGTACAATGTGCTTTTACAATCTCTGCGAGACATCGTACCCTGAGACGTGCCAAGTTATTCCAGCCGCTAAAGACATATAGAACTTCTCGACCTAGGCCACTAAGGCCTTCGGGCACCACAGTCAGTGTCTACTGGTCGAGAATCCTCTAACAACGAGGTCAAATAGACGGAGCGGGAAGCGGGGAATGAACGACTACTCCGTTCATTTTCTGCCTAGTTGTCGCTCCATCCAACGAGGTTGTGCCTCCTTTTGCGAGCGGGGAGTCGAGCCACCAATACTGGTGGTATTGGTTAGACCTTCGTAGCATCAAGACGTTTTTGTGAACTTCACTATGTCAGATTCTTCTAGTGAAGATGATTATATTAATATGGTCAATAAAATCTTACAATTGTAAGATCAAGATTTTGGATAGAAGAGTTATTACGAATGTACAACAATTTGCAAGACGACTCGGTTCAAAATTAGGACTCCGCTTTACTCGCTTGCTCCGCTCTGCTTTACTCTTTTGCGGTGGAAGTAATTGTATGAAATATAATAAAACTCCACTTTCGTACGGAGTCCAAGGGAAACTCGTTGAACACGCTAACCTCGTATATGACTCTTTCAACTCGCTCACTTCGCTTCGCTCGTCTCCGCTTTGGTGAAAGCACATGAAAATCATCGTTACGAGTATATCGTTCGTTGCCCTCGCAGTGGAAGGTGGGCATTAAAGGACCTTCAAAGTTATAACTAACTAGTTTTATATCAATTATGAAGTTATGCAAACATATTTATGTTTACTTATTTGGTGGGAAAGCCAACGCCTTAGTTTAGTATACCAATCTCATAGTTCAGTTAGAAGTATTAAGCCCGGACGTAAGAAATGGAATGCCGTAATGGTGCAAGGGACAGAGTAATTAATCTTACTGAGATCAAGGATACATTATGCTGTCATTAAAAATCACATACTAATGAAGTTTCTGATTCATTAATAACTTCTTTATAAGTCAGAGTTTTGGGTCAATCGAGGTGGTAACCCGACAAGGTTTTCTCTCACAATTTCCGAACATAAAAATAAAGTTCTTTTAGTACTAAGGGCTGCACGCTTAACGGCTAGGCTAACTGCACCACATGTAGTCAATATAAACAGAACAGTAATAAAAATCAAAAGACATTGACTAAATTTTAATTCAAAGCGTCCGTTACAAAGACGACTTCATACATATAAAAATAACATTACTAAGTACATCACATCAGTTTGCGCTATAACTATGACTAGACAAATAATAGAGATATAGTCTTACATTAAATAGGAGAAATGTTTATAAAATATACAAAATTGTACTCGGTTTTGCTTCAACTTATAGAATGAACAAGACATTGTAAATTAAATAAACGCTTTATTATAAAACGTAGACTAAACATAGAAGCGCTTCTATTACCATGATTACATTAATTTAGTCCACGTTTTATAATAAATTTCGCATCGGAATGGTCAGAAAAATACAAAATTGTACACTGACGTGATAGTTATCAACTGAGTGTAGTTTCAATAAAGACACTGACTGTGGATCACACTTTTTTCGTGTTATTTTTTTTTTCACTGTTTATATAGAATTAAGATAAATAACAGTGATGTTAACTGAAAAACATAATCATCAGGTACCAAAGGAAAATGAAACGTTTAAAACCATCAAATCACAATAAACAACTTTAGATTTACATGTCAGCGTAATCATTCAACAAACAGTCTATAAATTACAGAGAGACTTAACTATACTAACACACATTAAGTACCTACATATAATATTAGGCTTCAAAACCAACAATTGATAAACAATTTTTTTAACTACCCTCACATCCGCGTTTAAGTTATTCCAGATCAGGCGAATCCGTCCATCACATTCCGCCTCGTTCGTCAAGGTTTCAACCGACAGGTGCGTAGACAAAACGTAGTCGTTTGAAAGAGAGAATCTTACCTATTATACAAACTACGATTGGCCTGAGATAAAATCTCCAAATTATATCAACTAAATATAAAATTACAAATAAAACTAACATCAGTCTGATTTAAGCCTTAAGTTATTAAAAATATAATAAAAATTAGAAATTAGCCCGCGCTGATTGTTCAAACGTATTACGTAACGTAACGTAACGTTACATAAAATACACTAGAGATGCGCAGAGCACTTCATTCACTACGCCCGACTCGTTCAAATTCTTATTTTGCTATATAATTCTGTCGAAATATTTAATTTAACACAAATTTGAGAAAGAGAAGAGAAGAGCACTAGGTTCCTGTACTCGACGCATCTGTAATACGTACTAAGGTCCCAACTCCTACTAACTTACACAATTACGGACTTATTCTAAACAGCTTATATACAATGCATTAACTACGCCGGACTCGATAGTTTCGTCGAGTGTTCGTATACGTTCGTTCAATTTGACATTTGACGCGTTCGCTTCTTCCACGAGACGAGCTCAATGGAATAAATGCCTCCGGGGCTAAAAGCTGCTTTTCTTCAAAAGTGTATGTGCGTTTTGTTGTAGTTATATTAAGAGTTTAAACCGAAGCAAAAATATGCTTTTAATTGAGATTAGAAACATTTTCTTTGGCTTATGGTGTTAACTAAAATTATTTCTGTGAAGCTCCCACCATTTTGGGTCTGGGCCTCAGATTCCTGATCATTTATCAATCATAAAAATGTCCATTGGAGCACAGCCGGGGATCGAACTAACGATCTGAGGGGTGAGAGTCGCGCGTGGCCGACACTGCTCATGGTGTTAACTTATTATTTTTAATTTAATTAACAGATGAATAAGACTCTAATCGCTTATTGTTTATCGATAATTAATTACCTTAATATACGAATGGAATTAATGGCCGATTAAAAGGATCTAGAGGGGTGACTTTAGACTTCCGAGTGCATATATGATAAACATATTGAAATGTTTAACTTAATTAACGACTATGAGTTTGGCTTTCACTATTACGGATATTATTTTTTTTTTTAAATATTGTATTGGGCTTTAAGAAAGTTAAAATTAATGATCATAATTAGGGTTTAAAATAGAGTTGCCAGCTCATTGATTCACCAGAATATAACCAAAATATGAGACACGAGTGACTCTTATTTTTCCTCGCTTCAGGCAAATGCAACAAAAGGTGTACTCATTGCGAAAAACTCTTGTTTTAAGATGTCCACTTTAGTTTATAAAGCATAAACAAATCTTTAAAATTCCATGAATAACGCTATTATATCTCTTCTCCCTTCTTTCTTCTTCTTTATAGTTGCAATAGAGTAGAATTATTTAAAAAATACTTGATTAGAAAAGACTTGAAAAGAATGCCGACCTGGCAACTCTAGTTTTAACTAAATGGTTTCCGAAACTGATGATGATTTTTCGTAAGACGGTCCCGCAGCCAGGATCTATATGATGAACTCCTGGCTGACGGGAGAATGCAGCTAGCTGAGAGCGCTGTAAGCGGGCGGGGGCGGGGAAGGCTGGTCCCTTCCCGGCAGGAGAACGGCGATGTGGTAAGGCGGCGGCGCCTCGGGGGAGCAGGAGCCCCCGGCGCTTCCTTCCGAGTTCTGCAGCAGGGTCGCTAGGGATATGTCTTCCGAGGGCTCAGAGGGTGCCTGAAAGAGATTCGTCGTTTTTCTCAGACAATATTCTTAAAGATGTCTATAAGCGTATCCCTTTATAAATAGAAATATATAAATACACATAATAACACTCTTACGAGTTTCGACTCTTTGAGTCTCATGTGTTTGTGGTGTGATGAGAAGAGACAGAGGTTAAAACAGGGCAATTAGACTAATTTCGGTTTTCATGAATATGAAAGTTTAGAGATTTGTCAAACCGGAAATAACAAGCAAAAAGAAATCAGAATGATTAAATTTCATTTTTTCTCACCTAAAATTTTTTGCTCAAGCGCTATTAAATTTCATTAATAAGTACTTTCGTTTTACGCATTCTTACGTATTCAGTGTTTACGTTTCCTTATTATATTAATTGAGGTTATTGTTTGAGATTAGTGTTTTGGTACTTATTTAAGTTACAAATTTATAAAGATGAATCATTATATGTAACCAGATTATGCATAACAAAAATTATGCTATATACGTCATTAAAAAATATTCGAATATAGGTTTCTTGCATCGGCTATCTATGGCGCGTCGGTGTTTAGATTTGTTTATGACGTTTTACGTGCAATTTTAAATCGTTTGTTTGTTATAAATTTACAGTTTATATGTCACTGGCCTTAGTATATATATATGTGTGTTAATGATTTAATTATGTTCGACGTCCTGGTGGATAGAAAAACTGTGCACAGTTTGTGTTTCCACCACATCAACTTCCTTTATATTAAGAACACTTATACAATAAATAAATAGATGTTAGATTAACCAGATCAGTTTTACAGCATAAATAAATTAGATAGACTAGTGTCTCACCATCCGTTCCCTAGTGCCCGTGGTGGAGACGCGATCCGGCGGAAAGGCCGGAGGCACGGGAGCTCTGGGCCGACAGAGGGACAGCGCGCATCCCGCCCCGCACACGCACGCCATCGCCGCACACATCACGCCTGCCTCGCTGCTGCCCGCTTCGTGAATCATCTAACATAAAGACTCCAACTTCAATCGCCCAGAAATTACCACACGTAAACACTTATGGTCAAGATTACCTTAGACCAAAATTAGACGGCATTTAGTCGCTAAAGACTCCTTAACAAAAATGATAACAACCACTTTGGAGGTTTCCCAAATTCGTACTTATTCTGCAATACTAGAAATGAAACATTACCCGAGCGTGACGACAACTAACAGTAAGACAAACCAACTTTGCTCACCTGTCGATCGAAGTAGTATTTCGCTCCTGCTATAAAAATAGTGGCCAAAGCGAGAGACACCAGTATGCCAAACTTCAGATGTGGGGCCATCATGGGCGTGTGCTGCAGTCCTAGGGCCGCGGTACGGAGCAGGGTGTCCGGGGTGACGCTGCGGGCCGCCGCCAGACTGGCAATTGTGGGCTGAGGGGGCTCCACAGGAATTTCAACATACATCGATTCTTCTGTTCGCCTGGATGCGTGCACTTGAGGTATCGGTGGAGGGCTGAAGGAAATGTAAAACGGACTTAACATTTATTTTGGAAAATGATGTCTCAACACTGCCAGTGTTTGATTCTATGACCTAGTTTTAAACTTGTTCATGTGTTGAGCCATGTGTACTGCATACAATTATCAGATAGCGTATAAAAGATTATTAAATTGAGAAGCGTAATAAAACCATCAAACTGATATAAGCTGTTGTTCTAAAGTCTGTACTTTGTTAATGTACAAATGTGTAGTGACTCCGATCAGGTTTTAGTTTGAAGTGACAGAAATTGTTAAGCCCGTTAGAAATTCTATTTACAAAAATGTTACACATGCATATATATGCAGTTCAGTCACGTACCCATACTGAGTGGCGCGTGGTACTCGCGGTCGCCTGGGAGCGCAGTCGACGGGCACAAAGCGGTGCACGGGCGCCGCCATGCCCTTGCGCCCTCCCGGCGCACTTACGCCAACACGCCCGCGTGATCGGCCCAATCCGCCTGAAAATTTATGAGTGTATTTAAGGAAAAAATCTAAGAATTTATTGATCGCGCAAAGCTTATTATTCTGTTGTTAAGAAGAATAAACAGCAAAAATGTTCAGGCACATAGTCTTTAATAAAATGTACTAGTTGAAGAGTATTAGGTAAGATCAACTGTGTCTCCCGTATGACAAAATTATAATATTATAATTAAAGATATGATTCAGTACTAAATGCAAATTTACAGTTCCATATGCTAAGACCAATACATTATTCCCCATAAACTAGTCTTAAGTATCTCATCAGTTATAAATCTTATATCACCTATACAACAACTGCTGTGTTCTGTGTAATATTGAATTGGTTGTTATTTAGAAAATTATGATTATTAGGTGATAATATTGTCTTCTAACCTAGTATTAATAGCATCAGAAAGTGTTTTACTAGGTACACCACCAGTCATTATATATAATTCATTAAGTACACAATTGAATGAATTATCAATTATTCTATTATGTATATATATTAAATTCAATTCAAAAGGCATAGGTTTCAGCTTAGTGACAACTTTGGTTAAGTAAAGTACAGTGCATTATAGATATGAAGGATTTTATATGATTTTCAAATTTTAAGAAACCAATAACTTTAAAAAAATGTGTAAAGATAATACCTGCAGACAAAGATGATGGCACCCTATGACGACCACTATAACACTGGCTTTGTCGTTTATCTATCCAAAAATGCATTTGGAAGCTATTGTTCAAGACTACACCCAAAATAATATATACTTTGCTTTGCTCCACTACTTAACAAACAATTCTCATTATTATCAGTACATCTATAACTTCTAACTATGCAAATTAATAAAGCATTACAACATACTTCAATATGTATGTATGTATGAGTAATTTTAAGTTTAATTTATAAAATAATATACAGAACACTAATTATTTCACTTTTAAATTTTTCACGAACACCTTGTTTAAAATTTAATAAAATATTGTATAATTTAAGTAAATCACCGTAAATAACACCTCAATAATGTATTAGCCGAAATTAGAAATTAATATTAAAATAAAAACTAGCATTTTGTACTATGACTGCCATTATTAGTGCATGGGGCAGGGTGGGGGCGGCTGTTAGAGTTTCAGTGTTGCTTTAAGCCGAAAGGTTCGGGTCTAAGGCCGGGGGTGAGATTGAGTTATGAAAACCGGAAATGTTGCACTCCAAAATAATACATCTTATTTTTTTAAAGCATTATGGGAAAGTAAGTGATTACAAGAATCATTTATGTTAAATTGAAATATAGCTATTGAGACAGATATTACGATAAATACAATTATTATGAGAAAAATAACAGACAATCTAGGTATTTAAATCAAGTCAGCTAGATACTTCCGGAAAATTCACCAGATTTGTTCAAAAACAGAAACCAAATACTTATTATTATTATTTTTTTGTTTAAATATTTAATAACGACTATTTTTAGACTTTTATCAAAAGCATTTTTTTCATTTTGTTTAATTATCATTTTTCCACAATCAACAACTTATCATTTTAATAGAAAGTATAACCTAAGGACTTAAGATGCACTAAACAGTATCTTGTTTTTGAACGATAACGGATGTAGGTTATATAAATACAATGCCTCACGTTAGAGACAGTAAGATGTGAGCTGTGCCTTGTACGAGTGGGTGTTTGGTTTTGACAATTAACATAATTTTTATTTCTTAGTAAATTTTTAGTTTCTCTTTTGCTTCAGTGCTTTGTAGTTTGTAATTTGTGTCTCAATGTTATTTTATTAAACTATACACAGCAGCCAACTTAAATATTAAAGGCGAGGTGGCGGTTCAATTAAAATATTTATTGTAATTATATTTTTTTTCCCAAGTTGTTAGTTACTGTTGTGCGAGTTACAATGCTTGTCTCACAGTTTAATTCACGATCTTGGCACAAAGACAGTCGTCAAGCGAAGCCCTACTGCCAGTGCTGGAATAAGAAATCACCAGTATCGTGGACTCAGTTAGGTGCTTGTGTATGTGGCGAGGAAAATGATGGTATGGGTCTTTATTGTTTAACTTATTTTGAAGATCGCATGTATATTATTTATTTAAAGTACATATAATTTATATTATAAAAATGACCAATTAGTAAACAACTCATACATGTTAAATTGTAATTTAAAGAATGTACAAAATTTGTTATGTGATTTTTCACAAACAAATACTTTATGAATAATTTTATTTGCTTAGTGAGTGAATGGAAATGGGAACAGCCAACAGAAACTGGAACTAGTTGGGTTGTGTTAAGTGAGGATAAGAAGCAGGTGACATTCCATCCCTTCTACAGTTCCGGCACTGCTGCAGCTAAGGGTGATACACCTTTGTTACTTAACCAGCACTATTACTGGGAAATCAAAATACTGACTGACACATATGGCACAGATATTGTAAGTATGTTGGGTTTTTGTTGTTGTTGGAGAGTGCCAATTTATTATTAAGTTAATCACATCAATTTGAATCAACTTTATGCTTATTTTGATCGTTGTTATCATTAACTGATATTTTATTAAAATAGATGATAATATTATTAATATTATCATGAATTAAGGCACATATTTTTGTACTGAACAAAATAACTTCATTTGTCTAATTCTAACAAAACCTGGCTACAAAATAAAATTGTTTCATGGAATTTGAACCTCCAATGTCTTAACAACCTCCAATGACCTTTACTAAAATTCTTTGCATTTAATTATATTAGAAAGTTTTAATATTTGTGTAAGGAACAAATGCTATTAATTAAATTATAATCCTTATTTTGTAACTATGGATTGAATAAGAAACCATAGCTTGTCATAGAGGTATATTATCCATATAAATTGATGATGCATTTCTTATTTACATTTTGTTGAGGTTAACAAGTTGTTTATCAGGTTATTCCACTATTATATGCAACTATTTTATATTACATAAATTTTCTTTGCTTTAAAATTATTTATTTGTTGTGTGTTAACTAGAACTCATTGATAGTATTGTTAAAATTTTTTAATGTATTATAATATTTATCATTATTTTTTTAAATAAAACAATAGACATATAGAATTTTTTTATAGAAGTGACAAACTTTTCAGATTTGAGAATTTAAGATATAAAAAATATATTTTTCATTATTTTGTCCATAGATGGTTGGAGTAGGTACAAATAAAGTCAACCCAACGAATGTTCAATTTGAATTCACATCTCTATTGGGACAAGATTCAGAGTCGTATGGTCTATCATATACGGGAGCTATTAGACATAATGCAATGATCTCTAAGGATTCAGTTGGATTCTGTAAAGGCAGTATTGTTGGAGTTCGAGTTGATATGTGGAGAGGAACTTTAGAATTTTATTTAAATAGGAAAGCACAGGGTATGTTATTTTAGTCATTATTACTTTAAGTTAAGAAGACATTAAACAAACCCATATACTTCTTTCTTGGTTCATCTTTGTTGGTCTACAATTTTATTTAAATCTAGCATGAGACAATTGAAAAGTCATAAATATTGCTGCAGCAATTGCTCTTGAGATATAAGTTTGATAGATGAGTTTGTTTGAACACTTATAATTGTTTGTTGTATTTGTTATAAAATTTGTTTTATATGTTAAGATATAGAGAACTATAAAAATAGAATCTGTGTTGGTCTAGCTTTCTCTCAATCATAAATTCTAATTTCAAGAAGTTTTCTAATAATCTTGAATATAATTTCAAAACGAAATGGAAAAGAAAACAACTTCATACATATATACTATATTACATTATGTGTTTGTGTTGTCTGCGGTTTCGCCGCATTTGTGGTTTATTGTTAATAAACTTGACCCATTAGACTTCCTTTCGATATATGGTTGTTAATCTTATTGACGTTATAAATAATATTTTTGGTTGGTTAACAAAAAAGCGAGCCATATTGTGTATATATTTCTAAAATGATTTTGACTCCAATTTTTTTGGTTACGGTCTAGGCGATCGGATAGATAACGCCGTAAATTTATTTTTAAATGAGGAATTTCATTTCACTAAAACAACGCAATTTACGCGCAAAATACACTAATTATGGCACATAAAATTCTTGCACCATCCTTGTCTGGCTTCTAGAAGGTTCCGATCTTCCTTGTCTCTCGTGAATTATGTCCCTGTCTCATATCTAAAAAGTTCACTCTGGAACATTCCTTTATCAAAGGGGTATAACCACTTCTGAAAAGGCCTGAAAACGGCTTTCCTGAAAACTGTTACAGTCGACGACACGACACAAATTACAATTCTCTGAAATGTGATAGGGCCTTTCCTGAAACAGTCATAAATCATATTTCAGCTTGCTGAAAACATTGCTAACATGTATAAAAAACGAGAAACATTTCAGACATGGTTAGTTTGTAAGTGCTGTACTATATAATAATATTTTTTTCGATAATATATTTTTGTATTTACATCAGTACATTTAAAATACATTAACATTTCCCACAAATAATTCCCGTAAAGCCGCCATAAATTATTCTAAAGCCTGTCAGCGGATGCAGTAGGTAATTTAACCAAAGACAAAAAAAGGAGGTGGTTAGTTTTACCAGTGACGTCGTTGGATTTGGAATTTTCTATTTGGGCAAGAATTAAGCACATAATAGCCTATATACTCAAGTATTTAAAGTCCGTTACATTTTACTTAATTACTTTTGTTGATAAGATAAGAGACGAACTTCGACCTTGTATTAACCAAAGTTCAAATCTAACTACCATGCAGTTTCACACTATCAGTAATCCTTGTTCTTGCACCAGAATTCTATACCTGTTTGGATATAGATGTATGGGATTCTGTACCTTAAACAGTCGGTCGGTTTTGAGACGTTGGTTTCATCGCGAGCATAACTGTATGTTCAAGTTCCGCACATAAATATGCATCGATATACTACACCCTTGAAATTAATAGGCTTTAATAGAGATTTCATAGAATATAAATATTGTATATAGATAAAATAATTAAGGAGATTAACGCACTTAATCATAAACATCTAGCAAAACTACCTATAGGAGTAACTATGTATTGATATGAATAGGTCCACCTATTACAGCTATCAGAAACTGTAGTTTTCGAAATGAAATGAAAATAGATTTTAAAAGGATCTGTTTTTTATTTTAATCGATTGATTATTGTTTAAGCCGATGCACATGAACGTGATAGTGTATCTTTTTAAAATATAAAAACAAATATTAACTGCAATTTATTATTTGTATATAAGTAGAAAAACTAGCATTACGTTTACTAACACTTTATTTACATCACAATATCACAACACAACACAAAAGTAAAATTATATAAATAAAGACAAAGAATATATGTGGGCTGCTAAAAGTAGTTTCTTTCAGACAACACAATAGTTAATATTAATTTAGCGTCATATTCCATTGCGTTTAGTGTTTAAGTAAATATTGAGAAATCAACTTGTACGTAGTTGGTTCTCAAGTTCTGTCACTAGCACATTATTTTTGAATTACGAACAAGATTTTATTAAAAAAATTATTGCCTTCTTTTTTGAATGTTTTACTACTGTTTTAAAACAAAAAACAATCACTTTCCATAATTTGGAAGATGGACATTGAAAGAAAACCGAATATCTGTTATTGTGTTGCACCACTGTTGTCATTCGCCGAGTTCCATTTTCAAGTTGCTCAAAAATTTGAATATAACGCTTAGGTTTGTGTACCGTACTATTGATAGGTACAATGAAGTCTCTAGTGTTGAGGACAAGAAAAGAACTGGCCGGCCACGCTCCGCAAGAACACCAGCAATAATCAAAGCTATCAAGGCCCGGAAAACAAGAAATCCTGTCCGAATACAGAAGTTAATGGCTTTACAGATGGAAATGGGAATGGATGTCAGTGGGAAAACAGTAAAAAAGGTTTAAATGAAGATTTTGGTCTACGAGCATACAAAAAAAAGATTGGGCACTTACTTAATGCTCGTCTATAAGCAATAAGTCTTAAGAGATCGCGGGTGTTTTAAAAGCGCTACACGAAGACCCGACACCTTGATATCCTCTTTACGGACGAAAAAAATTTCGATAATGAAGAGAATTATAGAGCGTACGCTTGGAGTTCTGAAGAAGCTGGAAATAAAATTCCGAGTCTGGTTGGGAGTGTCATATTACGGGCCAACTGAGGTCCATTTTGCGAAAAGGGGGTCACAACCTGTGCAAAAGTGTATCAAGAGACGGTTTTGGATCGACTTGTCAAAACCTGCCCAACACGCTATTTGCGGGCCATCACTTCGTGTTCCAGCAGAACTCTGCACCTGCACACAAAGCCAAGACCACTCAAGCCTGGTTTGAAATTTGGCAGGTCTTAGAGAGGAAGGTCTGTGATAAACCCCATAATAATTTGGAGAGTCTGAAGTCATCTTTAAAAGCGCATAAGGGCCTGTATTAAAAATAGGGGAGGTCATTTCGAATAATTGTATGCTATTTCTATTCCTTAATTTATGATAAATTGATATATCACTCATTAAAAACGAATCAGTACTTTTGCTTTTATTATTATTTCTATGTGTGACAGACTACGTAGAAGTTAGAAGCGAAATAAAAATTCATAATTATTTTCGAACAACATAGGTCCTAAATATAACTACTTAGTATATTCAATAATTTAATTAGCTTCTTTGTATATAGATCATAAAATCTTCCACTCTTAACATGTGATCTCAATAAAGATAAGAATACATGATTAGTAATTTTGTTTACTTTTGTTAAGTTCCTTATTGACATTATATTTAACAATCAATAATAAAGTCATAGATATCTTTAATGTGAAGCTTACTGGAACCGAGCATGCATGCAAAACATTAATATTTTAAAATCCCGCCACAACGCTTCCTTATAAAATGGCGATGCACCATTGTGATTGATATTTGATGAAAGACACAGATTTATAATTAAGTTAAAACATTGCATAGTTTTATTGAAAAAGGGCAATCTTCTATCTCGATCTTGTCTCATTTTATGGAGAAATTTATTCCTTATCGGTAGAGTCATTATGTACAATACAATAAGAGTATTGACATCTTTATGATTCTTTAATATTTGCAAATTATTGCAGGCTACATAAAAATAAATAACATAACCATTGTGTAATGATTTTATCATTTTCCCCATCATTTATGCAATATATGTAATTTATTAAACATTATGCAATCGTTAATTGAGGTAAATCTTTATATGTAGCTGTATTTTGTCACGTATACCATATTTCCGTATTCATTCTAAGTTACTCGTCCAATGTTTTTTTAGATTGTTTGATCAAAAATAACACGACTCATAAGTTTATAATTCAACCGGATTTCTATTTTGTATTTTAATTTTTTAAAGAATACAAGGGCTCATGTAAATAATACGCTCGCAATTTAAATGCATTATTATATTGTGTTACGCCTTATCTCAAATTGAAACCTTAACCTAGATAAGACTTAGACAATAGTTTGAAGTCCGGTTGGCGTTGAAATTCTTGTATCAAAAAACACGTAAAAACAAAATTTGAAACTTAAAAAATACACTGTTAAGCTCTGTAAAAATTACGACTTTCTCGGTCGATCATAGTATAAAAACAATTCAACATAAACGAAGGAATTTTTATTTATACTAGTTGACCCGACGAACTTTGTACCGTCTAAAAGTCAATGACTGTTGTGTTACTGATTAGATGGACTTAATTTATGATTTATCAAAATATTACAAAGTAAATATTAAGTTCAATTGTTTATTAATTTATTTTTCCAATGTTTAAATAGTTATTCCGGACGGAGACATATAAATCAAAAGCGATGTAAATCGGTCCATTTACAAGTTATTAGTGTTAGTATGAACGATTTAGTTCATATGATTATTGTATAGATATTCTAAATCTTCTAGAATCAGTTACACTAACAAAGGTTGACGAGGCAAATTATTGTTAAAATACTTTAACAGAAAAGACTTCGAGATATGTTAACCATTTTTTTTATTAATTCATGTTTAAAAATTATATCTGTTAAAGAAGTGTTACTTAAACGTTACGTAAGACAAACAGTTAAACACTTTAATTTATGTTAACATGATTATTTTTTCAGGAATTTCATTTTACAATCTACGCCGTCACCAAGCACTATATCCAATAATCTGTTCCACCGCTGCACAATCGTCCATGCGCTTGATATATGCAGCGTCATGGCGCGCTTCATTGCTCGTAGACTCGGCTAAGATTCTCGCCTCATCGATAAAACGGGAAACGATACCACCTGGATTACGATATATGGTCGGATCACAGTTCTGGTTGACTCTGCCTACGGGTGATGGTGAGTTTTTTTAATGTAACAGGTGGCAAACGAGCAGGAGGTTCACGGGATGCTGAGAGATGCCGTCGCCCATGGACACATTGCCAGAAGGCTCGCAATCATATTGCCGGTCGTTTAAGAACTGATACGCTCTCTTCTGGAAGGACCCTAAGTCGAATTGGTTTGGAAACACTTCATTGAGAAGCTGGTTCCACATAGAAACGCTCAGTTGTGCCGTTGCCGGCATCGTTATGCCGTCGAGGTGATACGGATGGTATTTTGTATGCTGCCTCGACGTCCGAACATACGACATCGCTACATATATAAATATTACATAGTAGAATATTATTAAGTCTCGTTGCTTTAACACGTGTTGGAAAATTAAATCATGAGATAATATAAAATGTACACTCGCGCATATATTATCTCAGTTAATAGCCAATCTATATAATAGAAATTATATGCCATGGACGTATAAGTCTAAAGATTTATTTAAATTTATTAAGGAAGTTTGTCATATGCGTTATCCTGTTTTTGTACACTTTTTAATCGCAATTAGCTTACGAGAATAATGACCATTTAATAGTATACTATAAAGTAAAGTTACAACAGACGCAAGAAATATACAAATTTTAAAATGAAAGGCAATGCACTCTTAATAAACTCTTAAAATATTATAAAATTTCCGAAGCGATAAGTAAGGTTGTTCCTATTGACACCAGACATAATATTTGATATCGGATAAAGTATACGGCAGACAATTTAATGGGCCCAAAGTTCTTGGAGGGCTCGTGTACAAATATAATATTTGAAGTTTAATAAACTTGACATTAAAAGTGGTTGTCTTGATTTATAGTTTCTGGTAATCATTTTACAAAGAAATATTACACTTACAGTGTTTAAAACTTGGTTTAATAACAGTAGTCTTATGGCACAGTGCTGACAGAAATGTTATAAACTCTATTACATAAATATGTATTAATTACTTATATATACATATAAATATTAGCCTTATACAGCTAAAGACAGTTGAAAACTAATAAAATAATACAGTATTAAGGCGGGGCCCCGTCCGACCTTACTACGACCGAAAATACTAAAGATATTTTGACCACTGAACTTGCTAGAGGTTATTTTAATTATTCGGTTTCTAAGTGTTTTATTTACAAGATTTTAAACTAAAACAATTATAGATGAATGCGCGCCGTACTGGTTTTATAAAATTAGTAATAGCAACTAATAGTGGTTTAGTAATTATAATTATAAATATTGTTCTTAGTTAAAGTCAAGATGGCGTTAAAGTTCTTTAAAGTTTGTAAAAAAAGTAATGAATTCTCTCTTTTCACGTGATTTATTTTTCTCCGTTTATTTGTCTTGGCAAAGCGAGACGCATTCTAATCAAATTTATTGTTTACTATTATTTATTCTTTACTGTTAGGTCTAGTAATCGCCGCGGGCCTCTTTCCAAAATGAATTAATGAATTAATTTTAGGCCTTTTTCTTATTGCAATAAATATGTTTTCTTAACAGGTTCTGATGTAAGTGATGATGAAGAGCAGTCAAGTTCCGTTGAGAAGGGACAAGTCAAGTGGGAGCCAAATGTGGTAAGTTTTAAATAAGTCAGTTTCTGGGGTTGAACTAATTTTGAAAAAAAAAATTAATTTAATTTATTTGTGAATTTAATAAATAATTTTTATTAAATTAATTTTGAATGTATAGTCTCGTTTCTGAATGTTCATCTAAGGCACGTCTATCAATAATTCGGGGCGTTCACTTTAATGCAAAAAGACTTTAACACTTTCTTACAAACACACAAAATAGTGATAACAGTGAGATAAGGGTTTATATATATATAATATACCCAGTTAAGGGTAAATGTACTGAGTCAATCGTAATAACCTTTTTAATTAAAAATTAAATCTTATTGCACCACGTTTTGTATAGGAGTACTACTCTACTATTGAAGACTTTTTGGCTTAATTGTTTTTTCAATGAGAGCTTTTAATTTTTCATATACATTTCATAGTCATTTATGCTAGGCATGTATGTCGTCGTCGTCTGGACTCATTACCGCGTAAATAACCAAGCCATCTTCATGCGGGTTAGTCCGTATCTAAGCCGTAACTTTAAACGGAAGAAAATATTTATATTTAAAAAATTCGTCATGAAATCGTGTGCTTAAAGATTTGTGGATTCTGTATTTTCTTCAGGAAGGGAATTGTAGTGCAGCCGAAGAGAAATACTAAATAATTGTTTTAGCTCGCTTCATCCATTTTCATGACATTCAGCTGGGATAGTTTTAACTTGTCCCTTCTCTAGAACCACCTGGACTTGTTCAGATATATACAACAAGGCCTGCTAACCTGACTTCATCATCATAAGGTTGCCTTGTACATCATAGTTCCTTGTTCTAATTTACCCATTCTACGTGGGCAAACCACCTAAGCATTCCCTTTCGTATCCTCGTCAGTACGGCTTCTTTTAACCCACACTACTCACGTACCTCACTATTACTTATCTGTAACTGGATTATATTATAACAACCATTAGTCCAACAAGTTATTCTCAACGAATAGTAACAAAACACATCAATAATGGAATTTTTAAAGAACATATCGATTTGTTTCTCAGACCCTGTCATCCGGCATGAAAAGGCATCATTGGCAGACAGAACCACTCAAAGCTATTGCGCTACGAACCAGCAATTGACGATACATTGTTAAAAATAGATTGCTTTAAACAAACGCAAGCAATACATTTTATATAGAGACATCGTATTATTTATATATAACTAACGTGAATATGAGCTATTTACCACATATTTGACAGTAAAACTTTTGAAAATACATGAAAAAGTTTAGATGACTGTATTTATTTACTTTTCGATATCTGATCAGTCTGTAAATTGGATGTAATTATTTAGATCAATGTAACAGTAACAAATATATATTTTAATATAAAGACGAAACCTTGGGAGGTTTTAGTAATGTAAGGAAGACTAATGCACGAATACACAAGCTCCAAGGGGCATCCAAATGTAACAGTTAAAAGACTTTAAAGACGCTGCTTAGTTGTATAGTAATACAGATTTCTGATTGACTCAATTTGTGATTTCACCTAACAACAAAACATTCGATGTAACTATATCCATATCCGGTGTTAAGTTATTGTAATCGATGTTGTTACAGCTTACTAGATAAATATACTGTTTTATGAGGTAATTACGAATGAATTTTGTGTGTTCGGACATATTACGTAAACTAGTTTTAAGGAATAAAGTCTGTGATATAAGTATGGTTTTATTTCGTGAACGCCCTGATAGAAGGTTCAAATATATGATGATTACTTTCTCGCATTACGTAGATTCATTAGCGTAACGTATACTTCAATACGATAATTTAGAATAAGTTAGATCACTTTAGTCCGTCTGTATTTATGCTGTTTAAACGACATAGGGATGGGATTTTTACTTTGTTTCGACGTTTGTCAAATATAGTCAGTTACTTATAACTAATTGTTCTTAAGTGAAATAATACATTTTTAAATAAAATATTTACATATTTATTTCATTAATTGTTACGTTACTTTCAGTTGGACGAAATTTTGCCGAGTCCTTATGTGAACGGTTTTTACGTAGACAATGTGGAGAGAAATTACCGAGTTGTCGTTTGGGAATGAAGACATGAAATTTGGTGCCAATATTTTGATCGACAGATCATCAGGGCCATCGTTAACTGTTTTATTTAGATTTATTGATCAAGATATTTTATTTATTTGTCTTTTATGTATTCATTAGAATAATTTGGTTTCCTAAGTTAAAGTCCTATTTACGCCTCATTTTAGCCCTCGAAGTCCCCATTTAACACTTGACTGGAAGGCTATAGACAACACGAAAAATTGTGTATTTTCTATATTTTAAGCTCAAATAAACTTCAAGCATTTTTACCATAGTAAGTACGACAACGAAAACAAGTAAATTATTCTAAAATATCATTTATAAACGGAGTTGTCCTTAGGTATCCAAAATTTGACCAGGAATTATCTATAGATAAATACACGAATATGGTAAGGTTTTTTATTTGTCTTTACGTAATTAGCACCTAACACGTTTAAATAAATCTTTCTCCCGAATTCAATTCGATAATTAATTAATTTTAGGTAACACAATGTACACTTAAAAAAAAATATAAAAATTTCTGTTTTTGACGTTGACCTTCTAATTTTAGATTTACTGCCAGTTCTCAAATCAAGAGCGTAGAACGGAAGAGAAGATCTGGCAATAAACCGCCACTCTTTTTAATCGCCAAGTTTTTGTTTTACACAACATTTCTAAGGAGCTGCAACCATTACATCATGTTCCACATGACATCTTAAGTAATTAATAATAATAAAATAAATTGAATACAGCGCAAGATTTGTCCTCTATCAGCAGGAGGCATGGTAAAATAAGAGCACGCACTTACATTTACCCGCAAATACGTAATCAAAATAACTAATATCGCCGCATACACGAATTGAAGTACGACCAGTCACCACAAGTAACATTAGGAATGTTTAAATATTCATTTGTATTATAAAAGGCCTTAGCAAGCAACTTTATTTTAACGTACGATTTAAATTTATTTATTGACAACATTTGTATATCACTAGGGATTTTGTTGAAAAAACGTATACAATTGCCTTGGAAAGAATAACTCGTTCGCAGCCTTGTAGTTGGTGCGCTAATTTTGTCTTTATTACGAGTAGGTACTATAATTATGGAAACTACTTTTATTTTTAAAGATATCTATATTTTTCCGCACATACAAAATATTCTCATAAATGTATTGCCAAAGTCAAAATATGTAATTCTTTAAACTTCATTCGGACCGACTCCCGTAGGGATAGACCGCAGATCGCTCTTATAGCTTTGCACTACAAGTATGGATTTAACGTCAACTTTATTACCCCACAAAATAACACCATATGACATGATACTATGAAAATAGCTCAAATAAACAAGCTTTGCTGTATTCTCATCCGTAAGATCGCATATCTTTTACACTGCGAACTGTGACAGGTGCAATGCTTGCAAGTTTTCCATGCCGATGGGAAGTCGCCTATTCCCAAGCATTCTGTAAGACTTTGAAATCGCACACCAAGACCAGCGCCGAAGGTACCTGCCTGCCATTAGTGTTAAGTGCCTTCCAAACTGATACAATAAGTATTCGTGATTCTTAGAAATGAAGCTTGTATTTGATTGTAGTCATTTTACATTTTAAGATGCGACTGTCAGTGTCAATCGTCAAGTCGAATGCTGCAAATGGTTGAAGTTTTCTCTGCTGTCAAAATACTCTAATGTCAGCGCTAATTGACAGCTAACGAAATCCGAATTCCAATCTTAAAGGAAGTTGTTTTGTTAAAAAGTTGTCGTGGTTCAAGATTTAGAGTTATATCAAGTAGATTCAAATTGTCTAAATCAACTTCGTGCTATTTGTAAAAACGGAAAAGCTGTATAACAAAACATGGCAACTGTGGTAAGTCTCATTCTGTATTAATTTCACTTATTAACTACATGAGTATTATATTATACAATGCCTTTACTAATTATCAAAATACAAATACTAATTAACTTAGTTGAGAGATTTATCTATCTATCGCCGAAGTGCGGATGATGTCACTTATATTCATAGTTTAAGGGCGCGGTTTTCCCTTGACCGCTACCAAAGGGAAGTTCCTGATTCGTCACTGAAAATTAGACCGTTAATACTTGCTGTCGTCATTGCATTCTTAATATGCTTAATCTTAAGTGATGGTCAAGGTATCCAATTGGTGTGTCCCAATTGACCTCATAAGTACCCAATAATTTAAATGTAGTTAATTACTCCCTTTTTTTGGTAAAGATTTGATTACACTTGCAGTTATGGTCATAAAATATACTTTATATAAAGACCTATAATATGAAAGTTTAATTGCACTCCTCACTTTTATTACACATAATTATAGTTAACATTACGTTTTTTGTTAACTTTGAAAAGCATGAACCAACTGTTGTGGGAGTTGCTCACTTCAATGCAGCTGAAGATGCAGCGGCTTTACGAGGAGCCATGAAAGGATTTGGTACAGATGAAGATGCAATCATAGAAATTCTTACATCCAGATCAAATGCCCAGCGGCAGGCCATCTCACAAGCTTTTACTCTTGAGTATGGGAGGGTAAGGCATTACATTGTATTATTCTTATATTACAACAGTGAAGTGTCTATGTACATAAATGTTAAATATTTAAATGACAAATTCTTCTCTCTCATGAACAATGCTTAAGAACTTATTTACCATATGCAGGACATCATTGAAGACCTCAAGTCAGAACTTGGTGGTCATTTTGAAGATGTTATAGTTGCTTTGATGCTGCCACCAGCTGAGTACCTTTGCAAAGAGTTGCACCATTGCATGGAAGGCATGGGAACTGATGAAAAAGTACTGGTAGAAATCCTATGTACTCGAACTAAGAAAGAGATTGCTGAGATTGTTGAAGCATATGAAAGATGTAAGTAATCAATCATTTAATTACTATAAACACAGCTGAAATAAATATTAAATATTGTTGTTTTACTTGTTAAACACTAATATTACGCTTTCAAAAAGTTCATAAGTTAGTTTGTTTGAATTGGCCCAACTGGTGTATGTTTATTATATTGAGTATGATGGGTTTACCAAATGTTTAGCTAAGCCCAAGCTACACATGGGGTTTGGGATGTCAATCATAAGACCATAAAATGCCTTATTTAATAATATTTTAGGGCCCTCCCTTATTAATATCATATATTATTTCTAGTATACAATCGGCCATTAGCAGAACATATGTGTTCAGAAACATCTGGAGATTTTCGTAGACTTCTAACTCTGATTGTTACTGTAAGTTACAATTTACATTCTTATTTTACATATCCAATTCTTTTCTAAAATGTATTATGAAGTAATGCTTAGTGTTTTATACAATAATTAATTTGCTTGTTTTTATAGATGTTATTAGTTCATACATAAATTAACTGTGCTAACCATAATTAAAACAAGTAATAAAAGGCTTGAGCCACTGTTTTCTATTAATTGTGTTAACCTTGATAATACAACGCTTGCGTTATCATCTGAATAAACATATATTTTACTTCATGTTTTATGTATGGATTTTGTGTATTTATTGAATTTAAAAAATACATAAGAAGTTGCCTATCTTTCTGTCGCTTTTGCTTTACCTATGTTCCCTCGGACTAGTATTATTCAATTTATATATATCTTACAAGCAGAATATTTCATTGTTTTGTTATGTTTGTTAAAATAACATATATTATTAGAGTCAATGTCGTTTGATAGTGTATGTTTAAAAAAAAAACATCACAAACAACAAGCCTGTACTAGTCTTCTAAATTGTAGAAAGGAATTTATTATACCTATTTAAATTATTTGGGATCATTCCTAAAGACCTGACAGAAACTTGTTTTAAATACGTTTATAAGAGAACTTGTATAGATATAAATAAAATTTGATGATGCTACTCCGAGGCAAAGGACCAGACAACGTATTGAATTAGGCAAAAAAACAGGGCGCTCGTGATGAAGAAGCCGGAGTCGATCAGGCTAGAGCAGCCGAGGCAGCTCAGCAGCTTTACGACGCGGGAGAGGCCAAGTGGGGAACTGATGAGGAGATATTCAACAAGGTAAGGATTCGTCTGGAGTAATTGTTGCATCCCGTTACAAAAAATGTATTTCCTGTATTTAATGTATAGGGTATACATTACCCTTATTTGAAAACTGACTATAAATGTAATAATATTGATAAGAGTACATTTGTACTGCTGTTTGTACATCTAATACGAAGGATACGCTTATTATTTTATTGTTATTTTAATTTTATGATACATTTTAAATATTATAATTGCATAAATATAAAAGATGCTGTATCTGTAAACTCTAAGCCAGAGATTCCGAATCCTACACGTCTTATAAATAAATAAATATAGCCTTTATTGACAATCTTGTGAGTTACATTTTATCTTATTTCTACATAGTTATTAACGAAATTTAGTTAAAGTAAATGTATATATTATATTATTATTTCCCATTAGACACCGGTTTTTTGATCGTTTTGCTTTTCTGCATAGGCCTCCCCAAGTGTTCCCCACACGTCTTACGAAAATATTAAAAATGGATAAAAAATCACTTCGCATATTAAATAAAAATAATAATTATGTAATTTAATACATTTTTTTTCTTTTGTGGTTGG
Organism: Pieris brassicae; assembly: GCF_905147105.1. Lineage (NCBI taxonomy): Eukaryota > Metazoa > Arthropoda > Insecta > Lepidoptera > Pieridae > Pieris > Pieris brassicae. The sequence continues at coordinate 11,374,168 of NC_059669.1, read as the reverse complement.
CTGGAAGAGATCGCTCGAAAGCGATAAGGCCGCCAGTTGCCCTCCTGTGGATTTAATTATGTTCAAGTTTTTTTATATTGTAATGTAACGAAGTGTTAATAAATAAATAAATAAAATGATTATTTACTTTTATTTTAATAAAAATAACAATTTGTATTTATTTACTGTTACAGATTCTAGCACACGAGAGTTTTGGCCAACTGCGCGCTATTTTTGAGGAGTACAAGAACATCGCGGGTCGTACGATTGAGCAGGCAATCAAGGCCGAGATCGCTGGAGAATTATCTGAGGCACTCAGTGCAATCGGTTTGTCTTTTATTACACACTCGGTCTTACAATTTGATCGTTCATAGCCTACCAGCAGCCTCACCTCATAATTTGAAGTTATTTTAGGTTAGGGTAGCAGCATAAGCGTATATTTAAAGACCTACTTCATCATCATCAATGGCCTCTTGAAGTATATTTCGCCTTCTCAAACTTCTGCGTCTGCGTCTTGAGTCCAACTTCGAACCCCTATTGTTTCGAGGTCCTTGACAACGCTTCGTTTCCCGTGGTTTCTGATTATCATGATTTCATGGCATTATTGCCTTGTACATAACTGTATGTGTTTAAAAATGGTCTGAGATTAAAGGAACTAGTATTAAAAAAAGTTAGAAATAATAGATAAGAAAGTTAGATGATCACTGAATTTCAGTGGAATGCGTGGAAAACCAAGCGGCCTGGTTCGCTCAGCGGCTTCGGGATGCCATGCAAGGTCTCGGCACTGACGATAGGACCCTTATCAGGATCGTCGTCTCCCGGTCCGAGCGAGACCTCGCCGCTATCAAGCGGGAGTACGAGGTCTTGTATGACAAGACTCTCGGCAGCGAAGTCAGGGTATGTCTTGTGAGAGTGTAGTATTTGAAGCATCGCATGAACAGATGTAAGTTGTTGGTCTGGCAAGGTTCTCTTCAGAATTTCGGAGGGTCTTTTCACTAATCAGACAGCCGTCTGTTGTTATATCTACAGTATATGTTCCAAGCTATCATTTCTTAAATATATGATATTATAGTAAACAGAAATGTTACAAAAAATACAAGTTAAAATAAATAGAATTACTACACTTAATTATAATTTTTGCTCAACAATAAGCGGAAATAGCGGATTAGGTATCAGTTAGCACTTAACTTATTTTGAATCAGTTTATTCACGAAGAAACACTGATAACCAGTTCTCTGCGTCATCTACGCTTTTTAACATTTGTATGAAATCTCCTAAATCAGTTTTGAGGTAGAAGAGACCCTCCGATTTCTGAAGAATCTGAAGATGTGCGATCTCTTAAAATGTAAAGTAATTCTCGCTAAGTGCACATTTTAAGAGGACATGGTTTACCACAAGACATACCCTGATAAGTAGATGTATTTAAGAACTTTTCTTATTTAGGAGTCGGCTCCCTTCAGGGTATGTCTTGTTTCAGTGGAATGTGTGGAGAACTCGGCGGCTTGGTTCGCAAAGAGACTGCGCAGTTCCATGCAAGGGGGCGGGACCGAAGATAAGGCCTTGATAAGGATTATCGTGAACCGATCCGAGATCGATCTCGCGGCTGTCAAGAGGGAGTATGAAAGTCTGTATGACAAGACTCTGCAGAGTGACGTTGCGGTTAGTTTCCTGCATGTCTTGCTGAGCGGAATGGAGTTTTTCTCACAAATTGATTACGACATTTATTACTTAATAACTAGTTTTCAAAGTCGTCCTAAGGGAAAGCACCGTAATTATGCTGACATTCCTTAATTATGATTCATCCGATACTTGCCTGTGAGATGTAGTAGATTATTTAATAAAAACTCAATTTGGTGAACAAATGTACATATAATCCTTATTTACTTTACTCTTGATACTGAGTTCTTGCGTTCCTTTCATAGTTGTGAACTTATCAATATATTTACATTTATTGAAATACTTGTTTCAACGACACCGGCATTTTCTGGCCGTATTAGAATTCCTTAGTAAGGAATAAAGACACAAACATATAATGATTGTTGTATAATTTTGTCTAATAATTAAATTTGTGTTCTAAAAACTCCATTCCCAAAACAAACTGTACCGTTATTGATTACATGTATCTAACACTATCTATTAAAGCACATTATAATTCTAAGCTTTAGATGTTGTGTTTTAATTATAGTGTGTTTTAATAAATATTTTCTTCTTGGATTGCATCATATTGGAAAAGGAGGTAATATTATTTTTATTATTACTAAATGTTAACTTAAATTTGTTACTAAAAAAACGTTAATTTTAATTATAAAAAGATCCGGTTAAAATCGTAGTATTCCTTTAAAAGCCGGCAACACCCTCGCGAACCATTTGCCCCGTTGTATAAAATAAATTCATAAATTACTAACGCTGTCGCATTTCTTTGCATGTCCACGCCTGTTTATCGACACAACGCCTCTTATGCACTCGATTGAAATTAACGCCCTCTGTTGGACGAAAATCGAAAACTATTTTGTTTTTGCGACGCGGCAGCAGGGAGAGACTTCTGGCGACTACAGGAAGGCTCTCATCGCTCTACTTGGACCCGCCTAAGTTAAATTTAAGAATTGAGATAGTGTAAGGAATTGTATTGCACTAAAAGTGTTTTTGGCTGCTATTCACTTTATATAAAAGTTTTCTCGAATATCTTTTTCTAGATTGTTATACGTGTAAGTTTTTTTTATAATAAAAATATTTAATTTTTCCTACTTAGGGTAGAGAAACAAAACATTTTCCTAAGTTTATGGCCTTAATGATGCAAAAATGCTTTGAATGTTGAATAAGTCCAGAGATATATGAAGTGTTAAAAGACATTTATTTATACGAAATCATTCCACCGTTTCAATTGATTGTACTCAGTATTTAGATAGCTTTTGTTTATTATTCATAATATTTATTAAATACTATTTTGAACCACTGTTTTTTATTTGATACTATTGTTATTAATTTATTACAAAAATCTGTAACGGCAAATTGATGTAGAAAATGACAGAGACACGACGTGCCGTCTCCTACTTCTACAGAAAAGGGACATTCTGCCTAGCAGAGATAATCTTTAAGCAGATCAATATGATTCTGAAATAGAACAGCTCCATCATTGCGACCCCAACTTATTAGTCAATTACGAAGGCCACTGCCGCAAAACACGTTTTAGTTAAGAGTTACGAACTCTCTTCAGAAGTTGGTTGGTTAACAAGGAGATCTTCGCTAGTTCGGAAAAGAAAATGCCATTAAGGTGACGTTGATGAAATTTTAAATTCATACGGCTCGTACGGTCTTCAGAACTCTCACCGTAGTACACTTTATAGAAAACGCAAAGACGCTATGTCTCTGCGTAGAGAGAGATAATCAAGCCGAACAGTAATACATTGGAAATTGACAATTCGACAAGCCCTTCGCTGAATTTGTTCAACAGGGTGAAGCTGATATTTAGGAGTAAAGGGCCCAGAAGTGTGAGCAGTATTCCATATGAGGTCGTACTTGATCCTTGTAGAGCTGCATACGTACCTTACTGCTTAGCCCTAACCAATACACCCAGATTTTAATTCATCCGACCCAGGCTTGAGTTTGCTTTCTAGCGTCAACTTTCAAAGGTATTTCCAAAACTTATTAGGTCACATCTCAATTTCAGACCAATTTCAGATGGAGACATAGGGGTCTACAACAGCTGCTCATTGGCTTAATGCTCATTTTTCGCCAAACACTGGCATTCTTTTGGACCCTGAATCACTTTGCATTGCCGTCAGCTGTCGCTTAGCAGTGTTTATATGTAGTCCTTATAAGTATCCTTGTGGCTTTGAAGTACCTTGGCCACCATGGCCTCCATTGCCAAAAGAGTCGTATTTCTCGCCACGCCCGCGTATCATACGCCGCTGTAATGAAATCCATTTTTAATGGCCAGCTCTTGAGGGCCACCAGCTGTTTAGCGATTATCAGTACGGCTTTCTTCGTGATCGTTCAGTTTCGCGGTCATTTAAAGATAAAGGCTAAATTAGCCTCCAAAAAGCTTGGTGTGCTCAGCAAGGCGACGGTACTTCACTCCGGGCCACCGCTTGCAACTTTAAAAAACGCAAATTCGGCCCCACATGAAATACTGTTCTCACCTCTGGGAAGGAGCTCCCCAGTACCGCCTCCTTCCATTTGACCGTTTTCAACGAAGAGCGGTTCGAATCGTCGATGAGCAATCCCTCTCCGAGCGGCTTGATCCTTTGGAATTGCGTAGAGAGAGGAGTTGTTCGGATTAATACCTGCTCAGTTTCATTATCGGACGTCGAGGCAGATTACGAACCACCAGTATCACCTCGACGTCCGCCGTTCCACGACTGAGAGTTTGTCAAGGCAACGTTTGCCGCGCGCCGCCGCTATGTGGAACCAGCTGCCCACTGAAGTAGCAGTCATTAGTCCTCAAGTAGACAATCTAACTATACTAATCTCGAAAGGAATACTCACCAGCTCAACGACCACGACGAAAGCCATATTGACAATAGTTAAGTAACTTATGGTATGGATACACCAGAAGCTGGCTGCTGATAATGCTTTTCATTCTTTAGAGAACAAGGAGGCTATGAGTATTGGACGACAGTTGGACGGGTCAGAGATCCGACTTTTTCAGGCATTGGGTGTATTGAAGCGATCTTCTATCAGTTTGGGATGGTACCGAGCGAGTAAAGGCGCCGGAATTATAGGACTGGAGCAAACTCAGAAGCACAAGTCCCAGAGGAGACATTTTCAAGAAACCATTTTCCGTTGTTGTCACCTTTACGAAATGGTTGGTGGCCCTTGGTCTTGATCATCCAACGTCAAATAGACCCCGAAGAGACATCCTAAAGATCTATAATCATATGGAACTTTTAGGTTGGTAACAGAGTGTAAAAAGGCGTAGCTACCTTCTGCCTTTTTCTCTTAAATGGTGTATTGAGGTTAAAATGAAAAAACAATTTTTATTTGTGAATCTTATTTATTCACTATATATTATAACAGCCATTCAAATGTTCACACGGACACGTCAATCTTACTATGTGAGCAGCAAATATAACATCTATATATAAATATATATATTAATCTACACAGTTTACATTCCAACGATAGAAGCAGAGCCGCCAATATATTTAAATTAATCAATTTTCTTTTTGTTGGCCATATTGCGATTACTAGTTACTCACGATGTTTATTAATATGTAACAATAACTTACAAATAAGCAGTGCCAACATACAGAAAGTAAGAAAATAGATAATCTAAACCATGATTTACATTTCAGATTACAATTGATTGCTACACAAAACGTCAAGTCTTAATAGATGTACAAAAAACATTTTTGTGGACGAAAAATGAATTAAAGATCAAGAGATAATTCAAAATTAAGTAAAAAAAACACGCTCAGTGTTGCCCTCTAACGTGAGCGTCAACAAATGTCCTGCAAACGTCTAATCTAAACGAAATAAAAAAGTGACAAAATATGTGCGGTTTTTCTTTCAATATGGTGTGGTGTTTATCCTGCATTTAATATTTATATATTAAATGAACAAAGTCCATAACAATATTGAGATTAATATGTATCGAAGAAATAGATGCTAATTCTGATGTACACAGACTAAAAAAAGCTATCAAATGTTTGTTTCTGCTTCACAAGATATCTAGTTTTACACATTATAGATATTAGTTTACCACAGATATAACATGCATTCTTTTGAGCTGGATAATAGTTATTATATTGAAAAACAATGAAGAAAATTAGCAAATAATAATGCTGATAAAGACATCGCAGTGACAGTATACATTTGCAATTACCATATACAAAAATAAATCTTTTATGCATTTATACAATTTTGAATAGCACTTTAAGTACTTAAGAAAAGCCTCATAACATTAATTGCACATTCATATTGCTAGAAAGCGATTACAGCTAATTTATACATTTTTTAAACAAAAACTCAGAGGAACTAACTCGAATCAAACAAATTATATACAAAAACGTAGAAGATTCGTTCACATTTTGACTTAACGCATTTTTCGTCTTAGTCAGGACTTCGTGGTTAAGTAAAACAATGGATCTCAATATTTGGATGATATGTTCTTTGTAAAGATTAGAACTGTTTAAAACTGAATTTAACAATGTCGAATTTATAACAATAGGTACAGGGCAGGTAGGGCTGGATGTTTCCAAACCAGGACACTTTTTGGGTCACAAACCCAGTAGAGTGAGAGGATACAAAATAAGCACCAAGGATAAAAAAAAGTAGAGATAGTTAGATGTATCACCATTGGTACGAGTATGTGGTTAAATCGTTAACACACAAACACTGCGGGTTCAATCCCGGGCAAAGAACCGGTTCACAATATCAATATAAAAGCAAAACTCAGATAAAAAAGTAATAGGGAAATCAATGAAATATTCTCTATAAAAGAAATTAACTAACTTATTAATTAATAAACTAGAAGTTTCTTCTACTCGAAGCCTCAGAAAATGGCAGTAAAAATCACCAATACTTACATCCTACTAATTTTGTTACCAAGCATTAATTGTTAATATGTAATATACATTCGCTTTCTCGTTCCACATTAACTATACTTGCTCCAGCTTTGCATTTGCGACACTTGCAAATTACATTCAAATATGTGGAGTGCTTTAACATATCGCGGTCAAACAGAAATAGTTTATAATAATTTATAGTTCAGTTAAAACAAGAACAATTGCCCATAAATAGCGCACAAATTCCGTTTTCGTAAACACGAATAAACACAAACCCGTTTAAGACGCTTCGTAATTTCAAAAGTTCTCAAGGTGGACGACAACCCTTTGAGTTACAAGATGGAAGCAAAGCCGTGCAAATTTTAGCATTTGTGATATTCAGCGTGTGCTGAAGAACTTCTCTTGCAGCTCTTCGAGAGGAATCACTTTCTCGTCACCTATCGCGGGCTGCTGTTCGGCTTTAGATTGTTCACGGAGATCTGGAAAATAAATATATCTGTATAAACAATAACGTTTGCGGTAAATCGGTGTCAGTCAAAGAAGGATGACAACTGATGACAATGTAGGAAATGGTAGGTGGTCTGCCCACGTAATGGCGTCACGATACCTAGATGGAATTAAACGCTGTCACATGCGCACTGACATTGGCTCGACTTTATACCATTATTAAAGGATCCAATGCTTGGAATAATACACCACCGTCGATGGTAAGTGCTAGTATTGACTGAAGAACTGAAGAATGGCCTACTGGTTCGAATCAGTAGCTATGACTTTCCGTGCTCGTAAACACGGAAAAAATGTCAAGCACGCAAACGACTTGTTATTTACCAGTATGCTACGTCATATTCGATTCGACGAACCCCGTGATCGTGAAGCTTATTTGGTCTCCGTATGTCCTCATAAGGTACTGAGTATTGTAATGAAACGAGGCTCTTCAGGACACGACTATTTAATATAAGTGTTGATATTAATCATGTAGACACAGTACATCTCTTTTAATAAAATAAAAATAGCAAATGTTACAATAACAAGGTGGAATAATTTCTATGACGTTTCATTACTAACTCGAGAACGTAATTTAATCGTATTAATTTGATTCCATAAACTAGATTAAATATCCTTAACAAGTTTAAACTAAAAGTAAAAATCAGTAAAATAAAATAACTTAAAAATGTTTAAGACGCAAATCTCACGACGGGTTTTTAAGTCGTCCGAATCTTGAGACTTCTGAGCCATTGTTTACTAAAGTCGTTTCCTTTTTTGGTGCATCTAGGTCTTTGGAGTATATTGCATGCGTTGGTTTTAAACGATCTATGTGCTAACTTGAAATGGACCTATATATAAGGTTGAGTGACCTTATCAACACACACAAACACATGTGTACAAGTCTTTAATACTGGAAAAACAAATATTTTTCCGTGATCTGCTCTTTAGCATTGAAGAAATATTGGTAATTTTCCTACGTAGTTTTCGAACCATTGTTGTCGGAGCTTTCTAGCTTAACCGGCTCAAAAAAAATCAAAAAATTATACCACGCAGGCGCAAGTGACGTATAAAATGTCCTTTTTAATTATGAATTGTATTCTTTAAACTTATTAACAGGAATAATAATCTAAATACCGTGCCAGTGCTGGAGTAGCCCGTTGTAGTGATGTGCGCGGTCGTGCCTCTTCAGCTGCGTGAAAACGTGCACGAGGCCGCGGTAGTCGTACTCCAGCCCCGAGTAGCGCTCGCCGAAAAGCTTCAGGCCTGAGGAGGATTGTCTTTAGTATCTATAGTCCACGCATATTAAACTGAGTCATCGGGCAATAAACGTCACTGACAGTGGAAATGTGCACGCAACGACTCCTGATTGGTCGTTACGAGTACTTACTAATATTAATCGAGCGCAGATACAATTTCTCAGCGGCCGTGTGTTGGTTCATGTGGTAATTGTAGAGCGAAGCGAGGTGTCCTACACTCAATCCCACTTCGTAATCTTCTGCTCCTAGTAATTCCTCTTTTATCGCTATCGCTTTGAGGTGCATCGTCTCAGCATCCTGAAATATAACTTTGACTTTTAATGTTAAATATATATATTATAATAAGGTAGCTAACACCTTATATACAATTACCCCCCCCCCCGCATCAACGTTTACTGTAAACTCCCCCCCAAACCCTTTTCTTTTACGTGACAAATCAAATAACTATTTTTTTTTAATGTGTGAGAGAAGCTTTATGCGGCCGTTCTGAAGGGTAAAAAACGTAACGAATGTAACGCATGTTCTAACCTCCCTTCTCAGCCCTGTAACGCATCGTAACGTTTTACAAATACGCAAATTAGTTACGTAATACTTGAACGCTACTATTTCATAAAAACATGCCATGCCTATAGAAATATTATTTCCATATTTGTATGTATATCATATGGGACTATATATTAGATAATTTATTATGTATATACACAGTTGAATTATGTTTAGTCTGTGACAGAATATACAGTTTATATTTATTATTAAGTTATATTATTTAATAAATGTGATTTCTTAAAGCGAATTAATTAATTATTACACCAACCTGAAACTTTAGCATAGACTGATACAGTCGTCCGAGGTTTCCATAGTGTTTGGCTGTCTGAACGTTTTTTTCACCAAACGCCATCATCGACAATTCTAACGCTGCTTTGTGTAACGCTTCCGACTCCTCCAGTAGGCTCGGTTCTGTAATATAACATATGTTTATTATTACTTTATTGTAACCAAACAAATATATATACCTATCTATCTAACATAGTAAATATCTCAGAGAATAGTTAAGTAACATAAACATATGACTGTCACTGCCATGACGTTAATTATCTCAATCAAGCAGAACATAATTACTATTAAACCAACAAATAATAGTTTAATTGTGGAAATACGCGTTTTAATCAAGTTAAGCTTCTTCATTCAACTAAAACAATCATGAATTGTAATTCAGGAAAAATATGGTCACCATCACATAAATCAATAATTGTTTGTATTATTTTGAATAAGAAATAAATAAAATAAAAACCGTGTAGGATTACCTCTCATATCCTGCCCTGCTGGTGTATCCAACGCTATTTCCTCTAATATGAGAGCCTTGACACGCTTCGCTGAGGCCAACAACAAGTGGTCTGGTGGTACTAAATTCTGCAATAGTTTATTACTAATTAATTATAGATTTTAAAAAAGTTATATATAAGCATAGCATGCATGGTAAAAATGAAATTGGAATATATTTAAAAAAAATCAATGCCGCTACATTCGTCCTTTACGAGTCTTAACCTCATACCCATATTCTAGATAAACAATCTACTTAAATCTAGTTTTAAGAGAGCTAATAAAAATCCTATTTAGAATAATGTTAGTACAGGTTTTCGTATTAACCGTACCTCAATAATTCTAATGGCCCTTTCGGCGTGGTCCCGTGCCTTATAAAACCGTCCCGATGAGTACTCGAGGACGTACAACGCGTACGCTAAGTCCTCCTGAGCTGTGGCTACGTGCAGGCTGCTGCGACCGAACACCCTTCGAAGGGTCGATAGAGCTTCCTGTAAGTAAAAGATTTATCAATTTAATTTAAAACATGCATTAACACTCCATTGACAGTAGATTGAAAATAAATCATTATACTTCTTTTAGATTGGTAATTATCAGTCAGGTGTCAAAACTGACGTTTTATTTTTAGAGTGTTTGTTAGTCTGTGGAAAAAGACACAAGTTGACTTGTCACTTGAAATTTTAAAAGAAGCATTTTTTGTTAGAAGTTTTTCCGATTTTATTCGAGATTTTGAAGACCTTTTATGAAAGAACAAACTCTAAATGTTCTTTCTATAAATATTTCAGGTAAGTAGTTGAATAATTATCAATTACTTAACTTAACTTGTTTAAACATATATTTAGTTTTGGTTAATTATTAGTCTATAATTATTTAACCCACACATTGGACAAATAGTTCATAATATATGCATTTACAAAAAAATTAAACCAGTTTTACACTGTTGTGACTAAATTAAATTATCGGTGAAAAACATGTTTACTAATTTTTTTATAAAATTTCTTTGCTTTCATCTAAAGTACCTCGTAAACCTGCACACTATGAGTGATAGAGTCTATATTGAGCAGATAGAAGCCATAATCCAATAAGGCCGCCGCATATCTCGGATGCTGTGGTCCAAAGACGAGTCTAGCGAGAGCGACAGCCTGTCTCACGAGCAAACCGGCTGAGCTGAACCGTCTCTTCACCACACAGGCCGTTCCACACGCACGGAGGACTTCTATTGTTATCCTGGAAACGTTTTTATATCTAAATTACACAATCATATTAGGTCCTAACACATGAAATTGGCGTTTTGTTGTACTGGCCACTTTGATCTCAAATACCTCCTCTTTGGTTAGGAATTTCAAATTCAAATTTGTACAGCTATTTACTCATGTATTTGTGCTTCGATGATCGTCATTCATTTGTTTTTTTTCTGTTTGCGTCACTCATTGTACAAAATGGAAAACTTAAAGTATCGCATTATTTACGAGTACGAGTTCCGCCGTGGCACTAGTGCTGCGGAAACGACTCGAATGGTGAATGATGTGTATGGCGATCATGTTGCAAAAGAAAACACAGTTCGTTTTTGGTTCCAACGTTTTCGTTCTGGAAATTTCGACCTGCAGAACAAGCCCCGTGGACGGCCTGAGACCCAAGTTGATAATGAAGTAATGAAGGCTATTGTGGAAGCGGATCCATCGCAAACCACGCCCGAGTTAGCTGCAGGCTGCGGTGTTAGTGAAAAAAATGTTTTAATTCACTTAAAGCAAATTGGGAAGATTAAAAAGCTTGAAAGGTGGGTACCTCACGAATTGACTGAAGCAAACCGGAAAACGCGCGTCGACTGCTGCGTTACATGACTGCACCGGCACAATAATGAAAGTATTTTAAACCGAATCATTACCTGTGATGAAAAATGTATTCTTTACGATAATCGGAAGCGCTCAGCGCAATGGTTGGATCCTGGCCAGCCAGCCTAATCCTGCCCCAAGCGAAAATTAACCCCAGAAAAGTTACTTGTAAGCGTTTGGTGGACTTGTGCCGGTATTGTTCATTGCAGTTTTTTCAAATCTGGCCAGACTATTACGGCTAATGTCTATTGTCTGCAATTGCAAACCATGATGGAAAAGCTAGCGGCTAAACAACTTAGGCTGGTCAATCGCTCCACGCCACTGCTACTTCACGACAACGCTAGACCACACACTGCACAACAGACGGCTACCAAATTAGAAGAGCTTCAATTGGAATATCTAAGACATCCTCCGTACTCCCCAGACCTTGCTCCAACAGATTACCATTTTTTTCGAAATTTGGACAAATTCTTGCAAGGGAAAAATTTTACTCTGATGGGGCAGTCCGAATCGCCTTCACAAATTTTATTGATTCCCGTCCGACTGGTTTTTTAGTAAAGGGATCAATGAACTACCTATGAGATGGCAAAAGTGCATAGAAAACAATGGTTCATACTTAGATTAATTAAATATATTATATTTTAAAATATTCGACTTTTTGTTCCTCCCATACAAAACGCCAATTTCATATGTAAGGACCTAATATTATGGAATACATAATCACATGTCAGGAATTAAGCCACTAGTGAACGAATTTTAAAATCGGTTAAGTAATTTTAGAGATTCCTTCATACGAACAAACTTATTCTATTACTACTATTTTCGACAACCCAACAATTATTTTGAGTTAGACCACACGTAAGGCTCAAGGTTGATTATATATATTTATTTATTTATTCATTTAGGAAACAAAACAGATACTTCCCTAGAAGTATAAAATAAAAAAATTAACATAAAATTAACACATCCACAATATATCCACAAAAAGTTTCACTGATAAAATGTATAATATATATATATATATATATTTAGTGAAAATTTGTATATGTAAAATGTATACTTGGGTGGCGTTTCCGGCGTGAGAAGCGACAATGCCCTCATGCCCCACGCATATGCGGCACTGTAGTCGCATCGCACGAAGAAGAGGGCGCTGATCTCCTTGCAAAGGCGCGCGAGCAACGCCGACATGCCCCATACGCGTTCACCGCCCGAACAACATTCTTCATCGGTGTACTCTAGCCTGTAAATATTTAGAAGCCGAAGTCGAATATCAAATGGCAATTATTGACGATGTGTTAAAATAGGTATTATAAGAGTGCTGCTTACACTCTAACAAACACTGGTGGGTGGGGGACTAATATTTGAACAATTTGTTAGAGATATATCTTGTTTAAAAATACGTCAATTTCCATAAGGAATTTATGATTATAAAAATTACCTTAGGTTTACCACCATAAAAATTAATAAGAGGATTTTAAAGTGGGTGGCTATTGACATGAGATGTCGCCACTAGTACCTGACCAGATTCGTTAAATACTTAATAAAATCTAGATGTTCTATATTATATAGGGTAATATATAACATTAGGGTTGGAGAATCTTTTTAACTTTAGTAAAAAAAGGTGCAATAAGACTAAATTATTTTTTATTCACAAATTTGATTGATAACTTTTTTATATTACTCACCTATCATTATCGACGCCATCCGTCTGTAGGGCCTTGCAACAGGTTTCGGAAATGGCAATTGGACCTTCTGGGAGCTGTGCTGTGGTGTCTTCCGGCAAACCGAGGAGTTTGAGCGCCAATTTGTAAGTCTCGGCCGCAGCCGGGAAACAGCAGTATACTGATTGTGTATTTAATAACCTGCAAATGTGTTTATAGAATACAATGTTATGGATGAAATCCGATCTGTGTCTACATACATACATAATATAAAGCCGAATAAATTGTTTGTTTAGTTGAAGGGATCGATTGTTTTTTCTTTTTCTTTTGGATAGTTTCTTTATAGAGACTGTAGGATATATAACATTTCTATTTGACGACTGCTTGCAAGAAGTGGTACTTATAATAATAATTGGTCTTAATCATTTTCGCCTCCTATTTACCCGACTAAATAAAGTAATGAGCTAGAGAAAATTATATTTTCGTATATCGTAATAGCATTTATTGCTGTTTTAAAATTTCCAAAAATATGCAGTCGTCTTTATCTTGTCTGTTGAATCTCTAAACTTCCACTAAATTCAAAATAAGATTTTCAACGTATTACTTACCTATGGCAACACTCGAGTGTAAGTCGTTTATAATGTGTGGTCTGTGGTTGGGTGAGACAAATGTCCCTACAGCGAACTAACACGCGTTGCGCGTCCGCGTACCAGCCGGCTTCATTAAGGAATCCACCTGAAAATTAAATCAGATTTAACATTTATTTCAGAACATCATTGAACTGTTTGTTGTTGTTTGAACAACACAAGTTGTATTGCTGGTGGATGGAAATTTAATAAACGGAATTCACGCGATCTTCGCTTTAATTATAAGATACTATGTTTCAAAAGGCTAGGCTCTTAGCCTAATTCACGCACCTTAAAATAATATAACACGCATATTTTTTTAATAATTCAATCATTTGAATTTTGTCTTTATATGCAAATAGGTATGGTATTTAACCTTCCGAACTTGCCATGAGCAGTCGATTTTTGTATCTCGGTAGATCTCTCATCGCGTTTCTCTTCACCACAGCAGTAAAAACCCATTGGTAAAAGCCCTCGGGTCTCGTGCTGCCGATCAATACTCCAATCCAGCTCTTTCTAATGAGTAAATCACTAAACTAAAAAAATAAACCTACCTAATCTTAATCCTAAATGTATGAGTGAATTTCTCGCACGTGAGCTCTGTTCACAACGCGCTAGGTACGCGCTCGACAATTCTGCCGATAGCTTGGATCCATGCTCAATCACCGCCTGAAAAACAAAATCGAAATAAATCCTCAAGAGCCCCAAACAATATATAATAATACATAGGAATATATAAAAAAGGTATAGAACCTTATGGCTAAATAAAAACCTATTCTAAACCCTGTAAATGGAAATCTGCGGCTAAGGGGAAAATGTATTCCATTCTTATACATAACGGAGTAATTATGCTGAAGCCCTGCCATTCAAGATAAATACACCCACGCTATTAATAGTCTACCTCAGGAGTTAAAAATTACTTTGAAATATAGTTGCATTTAAATACCAGCAACAAAGTTGTGGTTATATCAGGAACATTATATGTGCTTGGCAAGTTCCTGTCTACGCCTAGACTAACGAAACGATTTCATTTAAATATCATATTTGCTTCATTGTTTTTTTGGTATTAATTTAAAAAAAAATTGTTCCGTATTCTTCTGTGATTAAACGAAGACTCTGCCTTAAAACAGAGAAATATATATTTTTTTGATTTTTGGTATCTGAACCCTATTTGATGATTCAATATATTGACAAATCTCTTTTATAACACAATCACACATGAATCCTTTCATAGGTTGAAATAATACTTATTATCGGTAAAAAAAACTACAATGTACGATATAAAAGCAACAATTCAAAAACGATGATGTATATTGCGCAATTGCGGACAATGTTGCAGGTGAAATGATGCGTTTATCGTTACAAATAAGATAATTCTACAATGTCCAATGCTAGTATGTAAAACGGCAGTGGTAAGAGATGTTATACAAGAAAATTATACAAGATATGGCAAACATTCTTGTTTTAATATTATAAGTATATACTTATTGTATGATGGGTGGTAAATGTGATTTACAAGTGAGCAAGAGAGTTACGCCGCTTAAAAGCATTAACTTTGTACATCTCCATCAATTTTAATTTGTTTGTTTTTAATTCGAACAACAAAAGCACTCACCTTGTGAAAAGTAACAATTTTTGTCAGGAAAAACTAATAAAGTTACACTGTGTGTTTATAAACTGCCAGATACATTGTAAACCAGTGACGCCCACAAACTATGTAATTTAGTATTCTGATAAATACCGTAGTCTCGTGTTAGTTACATAAGGAAGAAAAATATATTATTTATTCTACCCATACAATTTTAAAGTAAGCTTTAACGTTGGCCTTGTACAAAAATGCGATATAATTCTTATTTATTATTAGATACAAAATAATTCAATGTAAGAATTGCAGTTGTCTAAAAATATGTGTAATAATAAATTATTTTTTTGCGTGCAAACTAACTGTTGCGGTCTCTGGAAGAATGAACAGCGCTGTGGAACACGTCTGCTCCACAGCATAATGCTGAGCCAGGGCCTGTTACTACACAACGCATTACGAACTTGAAATGGTCCTTATTATTATTTTTTTTTCTTCATATTTATGTTATTTTTATTTTTGGATTATTATTGTTATTTTGTGTGTTTCGTTAGTAATAAATGTTGTCTGTCTGTTAATAATAAAAGCCCGTCTCATTTCCAATAATTTCAAAATAAAATACAATATACTACTCTGATTTCTACTATAATATTTTTTTCTTGTTATCCTATATCCTACTTTCGATACCGTCGATCGGAACCTCTCCACGGGTATAGACCTCCTCCAGCTTTTTCCAACTGACTTACGAGCACTTTACAATGTATATTATTTATTTAAAATTGCTGTTGAATGAAAATCCCACAATCACAACTTGTTTACCAGTTGATGCCAATTGGCTTGATACAACATTGTCAGTAATGTAAACGCAGTTCAGTATTTCAGCCGAGCAGAAACTAGCTTATGTCTTTGGTTCACTACAGGGAATCTCCAAAAACACATTCAACAAGTATTGAGCGACAGGTGCAATGAACTACGAACGCAAAGGAAATATCCCTGGACATAGCATAATAAAAGATACGATGTAATTTTTAAAATGAAATAAGTTCAGTTTTGTATCGCGCAGACCGGACGTAGAAACCGCTATTTAGGCTAGTTTAAGCTAAATCTCCTGTATCATGAACATACCCAACATTCACCACCATCCTTTGATTTTTTACTGTCGTGAATATTTGAACTTTTTTATATATATTGTTTATTGTTCTTAATTATTTTTGTTGTATATAATTTATATTAGTAGTAGAATCAGGAAAAACGTGTGCCATACTGATACAAATACCTTAGTTGACACTAGTCGTACAATGTATGTACAATTTATTCGTAATTAAAAATACACAGTTGTAAACAGAATGATCTAATTAACTGTCGGCCGACGAAAGGTCAAAGTTGATTGAACATTAGTCTACTACAATAACATTTACTTTTTACAGTGTTTATTGTGTTCATTTTGCTAAGATTTTTCTTATAGTTTACCTACCATTTCATGAACATATAGAAATATAGACTGAGAAAATAAAACCGTTATATAACGGTAACCAAATATATAATTGGTTTTAGTTAAACTGATTGGTTGATATATTAAATTTGTCGGTTATAAATAAAATTATATGTTACAACTGTGAAACTTCAAAGACGTTACAAGTCCTAACGAAAAAATATATAATTTTTAAAATTTTACAACATTTAACAACAATTTTCTATTGAATGAGGGCGGTGTTCAGCAGCCAGATTTTTTAAAACGTGAAAGGCGCATATTTAATTTATTGCAAAGGCAGTCTGTATATTGCGTCTAGCGAAGTCAGTGCTCACTGTCTAACCGACAAAAACATCCATTCTTCTTTTTAAAAGGGAAGAGTTCTTTGTGCTTTTAATAACCCATTAGTACACGTGTAACACCATCTATGTGTACAGTAATACCTTCCCGTTGCTGAAATATTGCCCTAAATACTTCTTGCTGCAATATCGTCGTCAGTGCTCAGTGATAGATGCAATGCTGCCCACATACCTTGCCGGCATAATGTAAATGTGGCATAAGAACTTAATATAATTACGCTATCAACATACTCCCGCGCATCCAATTTCATGTTTATAGGGCTAACGGAAGTCTTATCTAGGAACAGACTGTTAAGTACTTAGAAAAATCGAGTTGCCGTAATAATTTTTACCGTTATACATTATACTGTGGTCGTGGTGTTATTATCTAACAAATCTAGATTCTAGACGTGAACATAGATAACAGTTAGACTAACGGTTGTAAAGATTAGTTCCTTTCGTCTCCGATACGAATTTAATAATATATATTTTGTTATACATTTACCACATAGCCTAGCGGTTAAGCATGCGATTCTCAACCTTAAGCTTGTTCGTTCCCCGTGCACCAAGGGATTGACATTTCTATGTGTCATTAAAACATGGTCGTGCCGTGAGGCAAAACATATTTTATTTAAAGAAGGCGGTAAGTAACGTACGGGAGTGGACCCCGCCATCACATCCGCCGAGGAGCTTTTTAGATTAGCGCAAGATAACTTGGCAATTTAGCAATCAAGTGGTACCAGGTGTATTTATTTTAAAAAGTTAACATACAGATACATCACAAATACGACAAACTAACGGACAACGAGATGTATAATATGGAACCTATATTTAAGTAACAGAGGATATTATTATGACTTTATATTAATCACTCACGTATTACAAAATAATAAATTAATTGCTATTAACGTTACGAAATGCTAATAAATGCTGAAGAGAGCGCCTCTAGCTCTGCTATTATTTGGGTAAAAGCCACGGTTATAAAGAAAGCCTGAGTGAGCTTATTGTACAGGCATGGCTCGTACATAAATATTACACTATATATGTAGTAATATATATCTTATGTACAGGGGTTAAGACCTGAAAGTGACGCGTGTCAAGCGCAGACGGCGAAAACAATAGCATCGATTTGAAAGGCCCATAGTTTGACATAATAAAAGAAGTCTTTTGGTTGACATAAATAGAGTAAAACTAGAAAAAATAAAAGACATGACAAAGTTTAGAAATGTTGTTACTCCTAGTGTATGGAAATGGAAATGAACATTACGAGAGAAGACCAAGATAAAAGCGACGGAATGCCTTCCTCGCTATGACAAAAGACGTAGAAGTAGAGCAGCTGGCCCTATGTGGCCACGTAAAGCTAGACACCGAGAAGGCAGGTCTTAGAGAAGGCCTATGTGTGTAAAACAGAAATAAACCGACTTACCGATTACATATTAGTACATCACATTAATTGCATGTGCAAGTATTTTATAGCAATAAAGCAAATTATTATTATTGGTTGTTGTCGTATAGACTGAAATATACAGTCTACGAGCAATGAGTACATTTCTTTAACATATAGATATGAGAGCAGTACATATTGTAGACCCTAGTATCAAGATAAATGTATAAAAAATCTGTTTTTAAGGCTTTATGGAAACCACACACTCGTATTGTTATACGAGTTTGTGGATTCAAGTTTAAAAATAAACTCATTTTAATTATATATATTTAATAACTTGAAATGATTAATACAAAAACGAGATTTAAAATTCGTAATTAGGATTGAATATAACAACAGTTCTGGATAAGATCTCAAAGCAGACTGACTACTAGTGTCTTTTGTTAACATAGCTTTTACACATTAAGAAAAACACTTTTTGAACGGATTGAAGTTATGTATTATAATTAAAAACTAACAATTATTTACATAATTTTTATTTTTTTTCCGACGTTTCGCATGCTTTTCAGCGTGCGTTTAAGAAAAGAGCTGACCAATTCTTCACCTTTTAGCGTTGTCACCGTGACCACGCACGCTGAAAAGCACGCGAAACGTCGGAAAAAATTTAAAATTTAAATGAATGTCTTTGGTATTGTTTTAGCATTAGGGCTTACATCTTATGGGTATAACAGTATCATCATTTTCGACTCCTATTCCTTCGTTGTGGATGAAACTCGAATGCTTTTCAGTAACCAAGCAGGCAATGTATAAACACGGTACATTTTAAATTTCATTCAATTTGAACAGATAGTCTAAGAAGTAATATGATCACTATGAGTTGTCGTTAGGTTACCGAATTACGTATTAACTGTAGACAGAAGATCTGTAAGGAAAGACTGAATAAATAAACCGACTTGATAGTACAAGTATCTCACAATTTTTTACGATAGAAGAACTTTTTTGTCGTTTCTTTATGTCATAGGAGGCAAACGGGCAGGCGGCTCACCTGTTGTTAAGTAATACCGCCGCCAATGGACACATTGCGAGATGGCTCGCAAGTGTGTTGCCGGCCTTTTAAGAATTGGTCAGCTCTTTTCTTAAAGTACCCTAAGTTCGAATTGATTTGGAAATACATCAGTGGACAAAAACTGCATTAAGAAACGCTCAGTTGTGGAACGACGAACTTAACGTGATACGAATGGTATTTTGTATTTTGCCTTGACGTCCGATTATGAAACTGAGCTGCAGGTATTAGACCGAACAACTCCTCTGAACACTCTCCATTATAAATGCGGTAGAAGATGCAGAGTGACCCCACATCTCTACGCAACGCCAAAGCATCAAGCCGCACGGAAAGTGATTGGTCGCTGTTTTAACAAGTTATGTTTTTGATTTTAACGGCACGTATATTACTGAATAATTTGCATCATACTATCATAATATCTTGTATATAAGTACCATACTAACTTATAATAGACATTAATCAGTGCTAATCACACGTGCAGAGCTGCCAACTAATTATCTGTTATCATTCTGAGATTTGTACACACATGTTACTTCCATTAAATATTATGCAGTATTCCTGTGCTTTTCACTATAAATTGTTTTATAATATTATAATTAAACCTTAAATTAAGATATATATGTAAAGAAAACTACTCTGCATTATGCTGTATAGTTTTGATTTATTTGGCGATTCGCCACTAATGTCTGTCCACTCAATGTCAATGAGTGATATCTAATAAGAGGATCTATCTTTTTTTTTGGTGTTTGCGTTTTTCACAGAAACGCAATTTCGTATTTCCTTATTTACCCTATAAATAGTATTATATATATAATAAATATCAATATCTAAAAAAATGTGTAAAAATTTATTGCAAAAACATCATACATGCCGATTTTCACGAGTATTTTGATAAGAAAAATATATATTTCCAGCTGACTATGTTAATAAATACGTGGAAAACAAGTGATTATCCGACCTAAGACAACAAATGTCGTATTAACATTGAGTCGACATGTGACGCAAGCGCACGCTTACATAATGGTTACGATTCAAAGACATGAAAATGACTTCCACTGCCTAGATTCTAGTATAAAAATGTTGTTTCAAGAAATAGTTGAATATTAATCAAATGTTATTAGAATCAGGGCACTAGTCAACTTTGCCGTTAATATAGTTTGATTTTGGACAAACGCAATGATATATTGCGTGTTGAGCTACAAATGATTGCCACCACTGTGGCGCTCCGAATGACAAGGCAGAGCATACCGTGGCTCTCTCACTTTACCAGGTATGGTTGGTGGACTCAGTCTCCGCACTCGCACTATTAGGTCCGTTGTACGTAAAGTCCTGACTAACTAAGCCAGCCAAACTCCTTCCAGAAGCACAGAAGTCTCCTGGGAAATTTTCAGGCTTTACGGAGCGACCCCCCCTCATGGGTATTATATTAGCTATGCTAGGAAGTGAGGAGGCCTGGAGTGCAATGATATAACGTGGTCTGCTGTATGCTAACATTACGGCGCCTTGACAAAGACAGTGCAAGTTTCGAAAAGTATTAGTTTTCCTAAAACAAATATTTTTCGATTTAAATATTTAGTTTTCTTAATTTAAATTTGAGGCATCAGGACATACATACAATAATTAAAAACGACCGCCAACCGCCAATGATGACCCCTTAATGAACCCTCCGGCGACTATATATAAACTAAGGACAACTAAAGTACATTTCTTTAATGAATAAAATTTAGCCTAGATATACTCTGGTAGTTTTTTTTAAGACATAAACATCCTTTTTTTCATTAAGTATGTAGTTCAAAGATATATAAATATTAGGTCCTTACATATGAAATTGGCGTATTTCGTACTGGCCACGTTAATCACGATGTTCTCCTCTTTGGTAAGTAATTCCAAATTCAAATTTGTACAGCTATTTACTCATGTATTTGTGCTTCGATGACCGTCATTCATTTGTTTTTTTCTTCTGTTTTTTTCTGTTTGCGTCACTCATTTTACAAAATGGAAAACTTAAAGTATCGCATTATTTACGAGTACGAGTTCCGCCGTGGCACTAGTGCTGCGGAAACGACTCGAATGGTGAATGATGTGTATGGCGATCATGTTGCAAAAGAAAACACAGTTCGTTTTTGGTTCCAACGTTTTCGTTCTGGAAATTTCGACCTGCAGAACAAGCCCCGTGGACGGCCTGAGACCCAAGTTGATAATGAAGTATTGAAGGCTATTGTGGAAGCGGATCCGTCGCAAACCACGTCCGAGTTAGCTGCAGGCTGCGGTTAGTGATAAAACTGTTTTAATTCACTTGAAGTAAATTCGGAAGATTAAAAAGCTTGAAAGGTGGGTACCTCACGAATTGACTGAAGCAAACCGGCAAACGCGCGTCGACTGCGGCGTTACATTACTGAACCGGCACAATAATGAAGGTATTTTAAACCGAATCATTACCTGTGATGAAAAATGGATTCTTTACGATAATCGGAAGCGCTCAGCGCAATGGTTGGATCCTGGCCAGCCACCCAAATCCTGCCCCAAGCGAAAATTAACCCCAAAAGAGTTACTTGTAAGCGTTTGGTGGACTAGTGCCGGTATTGTTCATTGCAGTTTTCTCAAATCTGGCCAGACTATTACGGCTGATGTCTATTGTCAGCAATTGCAAACCATGATGGAAAAGCTAGCGGCTAAACAACCTAGGTTGGTCAATCGCTCCACGCCAC
The DNA here is from genome assembly GCF_905147105.1 of Pieris brassicae. Lineage (NCBI taxonomy): Eukaryota > Metazoa > Arthropoda > Insecta > Lepidoptera > Pieridae > Pieris > Pieris brassicae. Next base: position 11,351,959 of record NC_059669.1, on the reverse strand, counting down.
TGCTACTTCACGACAACGCTAGACCACACACTGCACAACAGACGGCTACCAAATTAGAAGAGCTTCAATTGGAATGTCTAAGACATCCTCCGTACTCCCCGGACCTTGCTCCAACAGATTACCATTTTTTTCAAAATTTGGACAACTTCTTGCAACAAGGGAAAAAATTTAACTCTGATGGGGCAGTCCAAATCGCCTTCGCAGATTTTATTGATTCCCGTCTGACTGGTTTTTTTTAGTAAAGGGATCAATGAACTACCTATGAGATGGCAAAAGTGCATAGAAAACAATGGTTCATACTTTGATTAATTAAATATATTATACTGTTACGAGCTAGGGGATCGGATAGAAAATGCCGTAGATTTATTCAAGGGTTTATTTCTTGAAAAATCAAAGAGGAATTTATGTGCACAAATTAATCGCAGAAATGCACTTATAACACACACAAAAACAGTCACTAATTACTTCACTTATGCACACTTCACACAGTACTTTATCACTTGTAATCACTTTATCGCTTCGGTGTTTCTCTTTTGTTATCGCATTCAAAACTAAAGTGACTAGTCGCGTTTCGGCTCGCTTATATATCCCTGGGAATAATTCTAAACAATATTCGAGAACTTTCTAGGCGGGCTTGCTACTGAGTAGCGATTGCACAATTCTAGAACGTCCGCACTCTTTGTCTCTTTCGCACGATGCTCTGTCCTTGTCGTATGCGTTCTAGAGTGCTTCGAGAATGTTCTGATCTTCTCTCTCTATCTCGTATCATTTCTTCCTTGTCTCACACCTAGAAAGTTTGGTCAAGAATATTCCTTCATCAAAGGGGTATACCTAGGCCTGAAAACGCCTGAAAACTGCACCACTCTACTACACATGTTCTGAAACCGACTGAAAAAAGGTTTCAGCTTCCTGAAAACTAACATTAGTAACATTATGGAAATTACAATTTTCTAATATGTGATTGACTCTCTCCTGAAACGGTCAGAAAACATATTACAGCTTGCTGAAAAGTTCTCTTAAGTAGTGGAAAAATCTAGAAACATTGCAGTCGACCCGTCTTCGTAACAATATTTAAAAATATTCGACTTCTTGTTCCTCCCATACAAAACGCCAATTTCATATGTAAGGACCTAATAATATATTTACAAAACTGTAGCCCGAAAAATATTTTGTAGTGATAGTTTTAACTTATATATATTTAATTTATACCTGAAAACACTGGAGCAATCTTAATTGAGCGCCCGAGAATCGCAAAAGTCTCTCAAATATCTCCAGCTCGGACAGCTCCGCGCCCAAGATGCAGAGCCTTTTCTCTTCCAGCATCTGTAACAATACATTAAATATATAACTCATCTACATACCATCTGCTTATTGTAATTAATTACTATCATATTAGTACAGCGGGTTGATTAAATCTTTAAATACTATTTGGAAAAAAAACGTTTTTTTAAAGTGTACGAGTGACCACGTCATCTGCCTGAAGCGCGTAAAACACACGCTGACAACCGCAATAGAGTCACATGACAAACAATATTCGTTCCCAATTACATTGTTTATTTACCAAAAAATTGCATCTGATTTTGATTATTATATAATCTGAATTAAATATTCACTTAAATCAAGGAATTTTTGTGTGATAGTGTCGTGGTCGAAATGCGCCTTTCACCAAATCAAATTTGCGCCGTCGCACTCGCCACACAGAAGGATCAAGATCACAATCAATGAAGCTCAAGGTCAATCTTTAGAATTGTGTGGTTTAGATTTAGATGCGGATTGCTTTTCACATGGACAACTGTATGTTGCGTGTTTCCGAGTCGGCAAATCAGATAGTCTTTATATATATACAAATATTCTATATCCACAAGTATTGCAAAATTAAACTTATATGAAATGTATTCTTTGTTTTGTTTCTCATTTCTCAACGATTCAATCCCAATGTGCCACAGGGAAGCGTGGAAGGGTACAGCTAGTATATATATATATATACTAAACTAACCTAACAAATAGATACATATACACTGACGGTATATGACGGTACTATGACGAAAACGGACGGTACTGTGACCAAACGTCATCTTGCTATATTTAGGGTAGGGAATACGAGCGCCACGAGGCTAGCATGCGAAAGGCATAAGTCTTCTTAAATAGTGGTACATCTAGGTGAAATAGACTAAAAACAAAAATATAGTCCCATTATTTCAATTTTATGGCAAGACAAACCTCTGGAATAGCAAAATGATTTTTTAATAATAGCAATGTAATTCTAGCAAAATTACTACGCTGAAACGTTATATGAATTTGCAGTTAACTCTGTCTCAAACAATAAATTTCATCAAGGTTTAATCTACTATAAAAACACTGTATAAAGACAAAATTTGGTATAACCAAGTCTAAAAAACATCGCTTAGCCAAAGTGTAAGTATGTATGTGTATGTGTAAGTAATTACCTAAAAATAATAGTTTTAATATGATGAATTGCATCACGTCTAAGAAATGTATAGTTGTATGCAAATGAACAATGCATCCGATGGCCCACATCGATTGCAGTGGCATTGAGTGTGTTGACACCTGACTATGGCCCTGAGCGCGCCCGCTCTTGATCTCTCCAATAGGCAAGCATTTTACCCATTTTTTAATACTTTACCACTCTCGTTTATTTTTAACAAAAACTTAGCGAAAAATGATTGACAAGGTTATTATTATTATTGTCCGTTCTACGTCCTTGATTTGAGTAGTGGCAGGTAAATTTAGAAGTAATAATTATTTTAAACGTTTATATAAATATATTTGGTTTAAAAATCCTTCTTCTTAAATCCTTCTTCTTAAAGTCTTCTACAGGTATATGTTTTTTTATCTATACTTATGTTATACAGCTGAATAGCTTGTTTGGTTGAATACGCTAAGGTCAGAAACAACTGGTGGTCTATCATGAACTCTCATTGCGAGCCTATTGACAACCTACAAGGGAGATGCATCGCTTATTCATACCATGACTTCTATAAAAGGAGCCCGTTCTTGTTTCCACGTGACCTTAGAGGGAATCCTATTTCGTTCTATTAATTTATATAAAAATTCCTACTTATAAAAAGTTATTTTTGTTCAAAGTTTTTGTATCGAAATATCCAAATAATAGTTTAGAACATATAAAGTTCATAATGTACAAACATAAGATGTACTATGTCTAATATAGTAAAAAATGTAATATTTTATTTCTGATATTTAGGTATTTTGAATTTAGAAAGTGTAATTATAAATAACTTATTTAAAAAACGACGAAGATGAGAAACAAGACGACAATCGCCATCTACCGACTTCGAAGATGAAGATTTCTGTGTACCTACAAATAATTGCACAAACTATGTTCAATAATATTGAATTCATTAATTAGGCATGTATAACAAAAACGTAGTTCCCCAATATATTATATTTTATTTTAAACCAGCTCCCGCCCGCGTTGGTTTCGTGTATTAATTTTAGTAGTAATAAGTAGTATTAAAATATATACATAATTAATTATACACCTGTAGGTGAAAAGTACAAAAATAGCCGCTGCCCCGTTCTTCTGTTGACAATAAATAATAATGCTATGTCACTAGTATTTATTATAATGTAAACTTTTCCTCATGAGGTTTATGATTTGTATTATTCACTTGTGTTTTGTTTCTTTAAATCATCACAGGTACTATTTAAAAAAAATATTTTAATAATAAGCCATTTGAAAATATTCGAATAACTTAGTCTTAGACTAGTCTTTATTTAGTTAGAATGACGCCATCAAGATAGAAAAAATGTCTTCAGGCAATTTGCAATTGGGTATAAACAAATATTCATATGTTTCATTGGGGTTCTTGTTCGCCCACGTCTCTCAATATAGCGAGTTAGTAACGTCAAGTTTAAGCTGTGTAGAAAAGACAATTATTTATATTATATGATAATGCATTAAATAATGTTAACGTATAAATTATATTTGTATTATTAAAAGGAATTTATTTTTATATTGAAGTTACTTATGATTTCCGAGTTCTATGTTATTTTGTTATATCTTTCTCTAAGGATTTTTTTAGTCAAAAAATCACTTCAATATAGGTATTTATTTTTGGAAAACAATATTGTGAACAATACTTATCCCCTCATATTTATAATTTAACAATTTGTATAACTCTAATTATAAAACTAAATAACTTTTAGATTTTATTTAGACAGAAGCGTATGTCAAAGCAAGTTTGACAGTTCAATTTCAAAATTTACATAGAAACCACAAACAAAATTATCGTTCTTTCGTTCGGTCTTGCGATTCCAATACGTTTAAGTTTAGGTCATGATACGAAAAAATGGTATTGAATTTAGGAACCTAAACTCATCAGCATCTCAACTGAATTGTTTTAAGAAAGCTCATGATAGCCCCTGGTTCTTTGTGAAAACATTTTTATAATGGATATTTACTAATCGGCGTGCCTGTTCTTCTTGACGGCGTGCCTGTTCTTCCTGACGGCATGCCTGTTCTTCTTGCCGGCGTGTCTGTTCTTCAATCATTTGGCGTGTCTGTTCTTCCTGACGGCGTGCCTGTTCTTCCTGACGACGTGCCTGTTCTTCCATCATTTGTCGTGTCTGTTCCTCTTGACGGCGTGCCTGTGCTTCCATCATTTGCTGCAGAGCAAGGAGGATGTTGCCATCGTTACTTTCACCCATCCCGCGGTTCGCATCGAAACTTTGTCGCCGGGCGGCATCGCGTGCTGATTGCGCCCTTGTCTGCACTCCCTCCGCAGCTGAAGACTCTGCCACAAACTCCTCCTGATTCTCCCTTGGAGTAATTGGCATGCTTCTATCCCACTTCTGACACCAAAATGTTACGAGCTAGGGGATCGGATAGAAAATGCCGTAGATTTATTCAAGGGTTTATTTCTTGAAAAATCAAAGAGGAATTTATGTGCACAAATTAATCGCAGAAATGCACTTATGACACACACAAAAACAGTCACTAATTACTTCACTTATGCACACTTCACACAGTACTTTATCACTTGTAATCACTTTATCGCTTCGGTGTTTCTCTTTTGTTATCGCATTCAAAACTAAAGTGACTAGTCGCGTTTCGGCTCGCTTATATATCCCTGGGAATAATTCTAAACAATATTCGAGAACTTTCTAGGCGGGCTTGCTACTGAGTAGCGATTGCACAATTCTAGAACGTCCGCACTCTTTGTCTCTTTCGCACGTTACTCCGTCCTTGTCGTACGGCGTTCTAGAGTGCTCGTCTAGTTTCGAGAAAGTTCTGATCTTCTCTCTCTCTCTCTCGTATCATTTCGTCCTTGTCTCACACCTAGAAAGTTTGGTCTAGAATATTCCTTCATCAAAGGGGTATACCTAGGCCTGAAAACGCCTGAAAACGGGTCTCCTGAAAACTGCACCACTCTACTACACATGTTCTGAAACCGACTGAAAAAAGGTTTCAGCTTCCTGAAAACTAGGGTAACATTATGGAAATTACAATTTTCTAATATGTGATTGACCCTCTCCTGAAACGGTCAGAAATCATATTACAGCCTGCTGAAAAGTTCTCTAACTAGTGGAAAAATCTATAAACATTGCAGTCGACCCGTCTTCGTAACAATATGATTCTAATATTCCTTCCATTTTTCTATCTGATGAAACGCAAACGTTACGTCATAATTATGACGAATGTAGTTGAATAGGTTTAAGACGTACAAATGTGAGAAAAATGTTTTTTCCTGTTCGTACACTCATGATCAATACACGGGTAAGATTTTCCTTTAAATATTCACCTACCATGTACCGTGGACAGGCTATGTAGTCCCACGTACCCCTGAACACAGGCTCTTAGGCTATATATTACTTTGGGATTTGAATGGTACCGAGGTGATTAGTGGAGGAAGAAGACTACTACCGGAAGTCGAAGCTAGGATGGGAGAGTATGGCAGTTTTGTTATTTAATTGTTGTAATTTATAACAATTTTCGTAATAACTTTTTGGTGGTTCAATGTTCAATGGTGTGTATGTTGATAAGATTATGGTTATTTTTTCTTTCAATAGACGACGCTGGAGATTTGCTTTGATTTTTAGGGGGCGACTCAGTACTACTTCTTTTCCTTTTTCCACCGTCAAGGTCTTTTACTATAAGATTATCTCCCCTAAGAAATGCAATCCTCCCATTCCTTCTTTCTTCTTGTTATTTCGATGAAAATTGCTTTCTTGTATGAACCATATTTTGTATTGAATAAAATATTATTATTATTTTACAATCATTTTTATCTTTTAACAATATGATAGTATCTCAAGTGTCCTCAAGTAACATTACACGAAACGACCAACATGTTGTTAACGTACGTACTGAACTTCACCCTAAAAATAGTGTCGCCATTATTTACCAAAAACAGTAAAAGAGAATAATAGCTGGTAAAAACAAATATTTATTTTTAAAAAAATCTAATTGTTTAGTTCAATTAGGCCTTTAAAAAGGCACATTTGAAAGTCAAATCGACAAGTTACAAATATTACCGCTAATCCGTAGTCTCCACCCTCGGGGCCAGTCGGAACTCATCTGTTGTGCTAGTTACAAGTTTGTTTTTTCGACACTCGCTATTTTTAATCACTTTTCTGTGCAGTTTGGTGCTGTTGAGTTTAATGCAAACCCAAAAAAATCCATGGAACCTTCAGGCATGGGTAATTCATAACTACACTATTATAACCACTTTTTCATTAATGAAATTTTGAAAACAGTCATGACCATTTTTGAGTCAAAAAATTTCTATTAAAATAATTTTGTCGAGTTCGTTTGAGTATCACTTAAATGGAGTTAGGCTATATTTTTTATTTGAGGATGTTCTATGAACCTTCTACTTGTATTATTATGAAAAAAACCTTCCGCCACTTTCCTCCGTATTTTATTGGCATATCAATTCAATGAGGTTATAAGAATAAAAAGTAATAAAAACAATTGTTATCTTTTGTTGGCAGGTCCCACTGTTGAGTCCTCGATGACTGTATCAAGAGAGGATATGTTTAGCATAATAAAATAGTGTAAAGTGAAAAATATAACCAAAAAAATAAATTTTCATTATTGATTTTGGATTTTCCCGAGGAAAATCTAACAGAAATAGTTAAAAGTCCTTTAGACACCAATACAAATGTATGTTATGGGGCTTTGGTCATAGAAAATGCTCTCCTTCCAATTGGACAATTGTCAGAGGAGGCTGCAAAATCTCGAAATAAAAATTTCCGTTTATATAGCCAAAACTTTTCCAGGAAATTTTCGAGAAAGGTCTGCCTCCAAGACTTGATTAATCGTCTAATTCTGACTTCAGATGTCTTTCTGAGCTGCAGCAGCAGAGTTATGATAAGGAGTAACAGGAAGCAGTTCTTTTCAGAAGCTCTAACATTTTTCAAACCAGACAAGGGTTCTGCAAGTACGATTACGAGTACAGAAGAAAATGGACACAGCGAAGTGATGAGGCTGATGATTATTAGTACCTAATAGGTACTTATTAGTTAGGATATAATAATTATATTTTTAATGGAAAAAAATAATATACTATAGTTTTTTTTGCATTTTTATCAATATATCCTTTTAAAACAGTTACAATATTTTGAAAACATTGGTTTGATAATTATATGTGAAGATGATGTACCTAGAACAAAAAAACTACTATACTAAAATAATATAGGCGCATAAAAAACACTTTTTTATTAAAAAAAATATTAACATACAGTCAAACAATCCACTAATTCTTGAGGGTCGTCATTGCGAACATTTGTTCAACATTATCATAAACGTGAATTTACTATTAATTATTCGTTGACAGAACTTCGCAAACACTAATCGAATGATTAATTTACTACCGGAAAAGCAAATATTCCTCAATAAGCCTTATCGTTAATACTAATATGAATTATTTTAGCGTGGAGAACTTGGCAAGGACAACACGATCGCCATATTTTAAAAGTGTTTTGATCTCTTTTGATATAGCACACGTGAGTTCATGTTCAGTATGCTTAGTCGGCTTTGGATAAATAAACATCGCGTGATGTTTTTCCCATATTTGTTGGTGAAATCGTGTGTTATAAGATGTTTTTCTATGATAATTAAAATATAATAACAGCTATTGATATCAAACATTATAATGAGCACTGTTTGTCTAGTGGTTATGCCCGTGATTCTCAATCCTGAAATCTATCAAATCTCGGTTGTGTAGCAGGTTTTTTAGTGTGCAATTTAAACACTGGCTCGTACGGTCAACAAGAATATCCCGAGGAAACCAGATACCTTACCTAAAAATCGACAGCGCGAGTCACGCACAGAAGACCGATCACCTACTTGCCTATTAATAATGATCAAGAAATAGATACAGAAATTCGAGGCCAAGAACATTGGTTGGAGTGCCACCAGAAGTCGCCAAACTGAGAAACTACTGGACCGATGTCAAAACTTTTTTCACCAGTATAATGCTACATAACTCCTAACATAAAAATATTAATAAAAAAATGTCCAGTTGCGCGAATCCGGAATTAAGCAGCTTTTTATAAATAGAGAACGTTAAAACGTTTATAAATGAAGCATAAATAAATTAAAATCCCTGACTTGTTCGCCGATAGGTCAACGTACTTTCTCAGTTACTATATTTTTTAGAGTAACAAATGGTCCATGACTCATTCATTCCATTATTATTATATAATCTACTTAAAAGTAGAAACGCAAAGCAACTCATGACAATACTAAATTCAATGATGTAATTATTTATATACACGGTAAAAAGCTATGTTTATACTAAAGTGTACTTTCACACACAAGTTGATGCCATTGCCACTCTTTTAACAAATGATACTAAATCTCTCACACAATTATCCACAGAACCGTATCACGTTTTCCTTCACTACATAAATCTTTTATAAATATCAAGTGAAAACCTGACAGTTTATTACTACAACATTAAGTAGTAAACAGATATATAACAGTCGTTGGAGCTACACCGCTGCAGATTTTAGAACATCCTGGCAAACGAATATGAGTATCAGACAAGTTTTAGAATAGGGCTCACCTCATCACAATACCATACTAATATTTAATAACTTATGTAACTTATCAACAAGCGGCGTTACAGTTCAGCTTTGATTTAAGAAATTTGACCCTTTATGTCTGGCCTATCACTTCTGTATGGTTCGTCAAAGTTATTTAAAGAGCCTCGTAATATTATTTGTGAGTAGATGAATAATTATACTTTAATTGATTGAAATAATCCCATTTGAGGCAGACATATCTAGGAATTCATCCGATACCGATATATCAGTATCGGCGATATTTAATTGCCGATACAAAAATACTTTTCAAATTTCGCGCTTTAAAAAAGTAATGTACACGCATGTTGATTTAAGTAGTTGCAAACGAGGCACGGACTATCTATGCCCGGGGAATCCCCGCGGTTTATCCCTTGTGTTGTCTCTCTCACCCTTTGTCCTCGCGTATACCATTTGGCGCGTATAATATTTTCCATTACAAATTAAATAAAATACCCTAATTACCAAAATCGTGTCAATGTCGATTTTAATTATTAACAGTTTATTTTAATTAAATTATTACTTTTAATTCCTCATTATAATAACTTAACCTTTAATCTTATTCAAAGTTTGTAACCGTTCATATTTTTTAAATAAAAATTAAAAACTTTAACCAAACTTGATAAATTCCACATTAATTTAATTAATTCAATAAGCGTTGGTATCGGTATCGAATCGGCAAAAAGTCGTATGCAAGCATCCCTAATGTCTGCCTTGTGTGTCTTCCGATCGAATAAACTATAGTTAATTTATATGGTCGACAAGATACTCGTACACATATTACTATAAAACAATTCACGTGATTACCATAAACTTACACGATTAAAATCATTAACACGTGCTTAAACAATTTATTTCTATGTAGCTAAGGTACTCAGATATAAACGGCCCTTTCAAAACGTAAACCAAGGTTTGAACTTCTTTAAAACATTCTAGAATGACAACGTTAAACACAATGATTGATTGCAGCGTTAGAAATATTCCTGCTATGACGTGATTCAATTGTTATTACTACATATCCTTCGACTTGCATTACATTATTCTATTAAGTTTTTTTATTAGTAACATTTCAATTAATACTTATCGCAATTGCTACAAATTTATAGGTCGCGTAGCAATCACATGTTAAATATAAAACTCGGACGTGAGACAGTACCAGTAACGTAAAGGGCACATTAGTAATAAACTACTCAATAACCGACAGAGAACAGAAATGTAAAATTGAAAGCTTGGCATGCGCCATCAACTCGGAAGTCATAACTTAGCTAACGAAAGGTAATTCGTCGAAGAACATTCTTCGGTATTCGTGTTAATGGCTACCGTAAAGGCCTGACGCGTCAGTTGCATAAGGTACTAGATCGTGTAGCCCACTGCCATGTTTTTGCTATGTAGGACGTTTCGAGTCGATTGACATTTAAAGCTGTATTAATTATAATCTCTAATGCCATTGTAAAAAGTGTTAATGATCAGTAAAGTACTGAAGTACGGATTTTATTTATCAATGTTATTGTTTAAACAAAAATGTTTTGCTAACAAGCTAATAGAAAAGATAAAAGAACACGGCAAGATAAAGAGATAGTATTCACCTACTAGAAGTACGCGCGCACGATCTTTACCGATTCAAGTTAGGCTAGATCAAAATTTCGCGATTGTTTAGTTTGCCGAATAGGTTTCAGCGTGGTGGAGAGCTTTGGTATTTTATATCCCTGAATAAACATTAACACCAAGCGTTTGTTCAATATTTTCTACATTGTTTCCACTCAGAGAGAAACCCAACGTTTAGCCCACAATCCCCAATGTCTAAATACGGCTAGATTTATTAGAAATGTATTCCCACGTATGTGTGTTAGCCGTTTCTCGGTCTAGGCGTGAGCATCTAGCTCGGGGCCTGCTAACCCGCTGCCCTGACTTACTTGAGTAGACATTTTTTGCGCTTGCGACACTTATCGCCTTATTGATGTACGTTTAAACATTTATGGAAATTTCCACTTCATTAAACAGCAATATTATTAGGTGAAACTCAATGCTGTATACAAAATACCTACATAAGATTGCAAGTTATCATAGCTTAATTTTACAAATATGGCGATGTTTAAGTGATGAGAAAATAGCTACCCTTTAGGTAGGTGTGGTTTATCACATAAGCATAACCTAGTGTTACCTTGCACCACCTGAGGTGCAGACAAAAAAACGACATATTTTCCATATATCTCACAATATTTATGAAGACTTCTTTTAGTAAACTGTGAAAGCAACCCACAGCGTGAGGTCTGCGCTATTTGACGTTAAGTGTATCAATAATCCAAGATAGAGCTGATCGAAGTATTACTTATATGCACAACTTGTGCATCTGTTTATATACTTTAATAAAAGGAGATTGTTAGAACAAATGACATAATAGATTAAAGACCCGACAATGACAGACTATAAATTAATGTTACCATAAGACATGAAATATGTTTTTCATAAGGTTAATTTCCGTAGCCTTTCAAGTAACGTAATGTAACTACAATATTTTATACCGTAAATATTGTATTTCTATGTTTTTATTATTGCAATATTACATTAATAATTATTGTTATGTATAGTTATATAAATTACTCGCATGTGGTCGGCAGCTGATATTGAAGTAATAAACTAAACAATAGTACCAATCGAAATTATTTATGAATACCTAAAGAACACTACCACCAACGAAATATAATAATGTCTAAATTACTTCATTTAGTTGAAGTTATTGCATTTATGTATCTATGCACTATTCACTTATGTAATTACTATTCCTAATCGATTGCAATAGTTCTTAACAAACACTACGATTGTAGGCAACACACAGTTATTCACGTATTATTATACAAACAATTATACATTTAATACATGATTGTGCAGACAATTAATGCCTAATGAGAACAAAATATAATAATAATAAAAAATACAATTGTAATGAGTATATAATTAAAACTTAAACGCACAGATTTATATTTTAAAATATATATACTATAACAACCATACATATCATCGCCTCGTCCATTATCTCGTAAAACAATAAATAATTAAGTTCTAACATGAATATGACGCGGAAGTGTGCACGCGAGCACTTGCATATAAATTGGGACGAGAAACTGACGCAACGCTTATCAGTACGGGCCATTGTACCATTTGCGGATCTAGGATGAAAACATAGAATAAAAACAAGTCCAGTACTGCGCCAGAAATTAAAATAGGAACGAAATTCAGAGCATAAAGCTATAACAAAAAAACTACACCTACAATGGACAGTATTTAATTAATATTAACAACGCGATTAATTCGGGGTATCTGTTATTATTCTACCCACGTTACACTTAAGATTATTTCTTGTGTGGTTTTCCGTCAAATTCTTGCCAAGAGCCAAGATTTATTGTTAAGCCAAGGTGAGGAATATCAAATGGAAGGCTTCTATCGATAGCGATAAGTTCGCGTTTATGTAAGCGAACGAAAGTGAAAACAGTATGTTAAAGCGGCGGTTGTGTACTTTCTTTTAATTAATATTGAGCAACAATAAAGGTTATATCATAAAGGCAGTTTTAATGAATAAAATTCTGTTATTATTCTTCAAGTTTTTAGGTTACACGTCCCGCAAAAACTGTACGAGCAATATAACTAAAAATAACTTTAATAAAAACTTTTTACTTTGATAAAAACGACGAGCTCAGCCGAAAATAATACAAAATAATATTTTCAAAAATACAAACATCAAATGATTTACATGTTAATGAGCAAAAGGTTGAAGAGGACGATTTTAATTTTACCTAAATGATTTTTATATATAAGTCCAACAATATGAATAATAAAATTATGGATCGCAGCTACACCTTAACGCGTGAATGCTGGTGAAATTCACCTTGAAAAGCGAAAGGGGCCGCGTCACTGATGCCAACCAGTTTATCGAAATCTGAAGAAAGTGTGTTTGTATTAGATCGTTATAATGGATTAGCTTTCAAACTTTCCGAATTGCGTTTGCAATGTTTGTAAACAACGTACTGGAATTCAAGTAATCTAGACATGCATAAAAGAGGTTCTATAGCTAATAACAAAATTTTTATAGAGATACAATGATTGAAAAAAATAACATATAAGCGTTTATATTAATTTCCTCGCGTTTCAAAATCACTCATTCTTGAGAAGCTCTTGCCACGCTTTTATACTGCACGTAAGACCAAAATCAGCCACATCCCTCTCTTTTGGCATAGTTTATATATCTTATGACATTATTAAGCTAAGCGGTCATTACACTCTTATTAAAATATACAGTTACGATCTGACCATTGAACTCGTAAATACGACACATGACATACTTTGCAATTGCACAAAAAGCTGTGACTGTAATATTTACGAATACTGTTCGTACTTTCTAATCTCAACGGAAAAATACCTACTGCAGGCTTTTTCCTCTCACCAATAAAAACTTTATTGCGGTGCAACTGGATTTACTATATATTTTTTGGTAAACCTTCTCTGTCCTTTAGGGAATATAGACAAAAAGGTAGCTTGCTTAAATAAAAATATACGTTATTATTGTGAAACAAAAATTAAATAATTCAACGGAATAACTTTTGAAAATTACCGACAGTTATAAAGTTTTTGCCGAGTCTAAAGGTAAAGGTTTTCTGATTCGCTAATGTAAAATAAATTACTTAGTTATTACGTACATTAAATATCACCTCATTAGATTTATCCAAACCTAGTTGTTTATCAGCATGCTTAATCTGAATAGCGGTGAGTAGATAATACACTTTTATTTTAAAAAAAAACAAAACTATTCGAATTTACGTATTGTTCGAGCTACGTTCGTACGGTCATTAAAAATATTTAATACATGTTTAACAGAATTTTACGACACAAAATAATAAGTTCTAGTTTCTTTGGTTGAATGTAGGTGAGTTTTTTAAGTCGGGTTAAGGGTCACCGCTTTGTGTACTCCGATTAAAAAAGGAAACTATGCTACCAGTGGCCTTGCATGTAATTATTATACCCTACATAATACTTTCCTGAACTACCTTCATATTTTATACGAAGTATTCAAAAAGCAAAACATATCCTTTATCCCTATATATCTAACATACCAAGTCGTGGGTTTGCGACTAATATTAATATATAATTTTCAGCAATGTAATCTTATACTGCTAGCCGACGAGTTGCTTTCGCATCACGTCTTACCATTTAATCACTCAACAAAGACGGTAATTAATGTCTTAATGTAACGGTCAGAAAATATGAATTTTCATTTCATATTATGAAAAGAACGGTATACGTTCAAGGCTTAGGGATTTTAGGCAAAAAAATCATTTTTTCAGACGCACTAATTACTGTACAGTGTAAATATTTACTCTTTACAGTAATTAGCGGTTTTACAACTGATACTTAAACGGTTTCCTCAGAATCTCTTTTCACCCTCCAAGAATGTGATAGTAGTGAACATTAAAAAAATACCCAATTATAGAACATGTCATCACGTGCTGTTTCGTATTCCCTAACTTGGTACCAACTATGCTCGAAATAATATTCGTATTATAAATCTGTATAATAAGGGTAGTACAAAATATTCTGGCTCATCCGTTTTGGCTATACTTTTTAATTTAAATTTTTAAATATTATACTTTAAAAAATGCTGTGGACTATCAATAAAGACTAAAATAAAAATAAACAAACACTGGCTTATGAACAGTAAAGGTTCTACGTATTTTATGCATAATGTTTTGTCAATTTATTTAAGTAGTAAAGTGACACAGGAGCAATAAGGAAAGAACATTCCGTCTATTCTACACTAGGTATTTCATGAATATAGTGAATCTTCAATTCAAGATAATTTGAATAATAAAAATGTATATGACGAGATCAACGGGCCATGTTTATGTGATATAAATTCCGTAGTTCTAACTAAATTGGTTGGTTCCTTACCGTTAGCGCCAAGTCTCGCCATTCGGTACCGCTAGCGATTTGCATTTTTAGGTGAAGGCAAACTACAATGTTTTGTAATTATAACATTTGTGTTATTTGGTACAAACTGCACTTCTGTTCTGAAATCTAGGGATAATGCTATTCTATGTCATTACCATATCTATACTATATATATATATATATTATAGAGACGAAGAATTATAATTTTATGAGTGTATCGAATAAACTCACACATTATCACAGAGTAACATGCTATACTAAAAACAATCAATTCAAAACCAATACATAAATTAACTTATTTATAATAATAATCAGTAATTAAAATAAGTTGTAATTAGTAGTTCACGTTATTATAATTTAAACAAATATACAATTGGAAACCATTACAAAACGTATCAATACCTATCGGCTATCTCGTTTTTTAATGCGAGTCAAAAATAAATATTGTCGTAAAAATGTACGAAGCTTCAAAAACCAATATCAGTTTAACGTAATGTTGTCAATATAAATGTAAATTTATATGTGAACTAGTTAACCACCCACGTTCCTTAAAGACGTCGAACAGAGGTTACTGAACATAAATCTCCTTCCGGGTTATATTAAAATTGCCAGTCCAAAAACGTAAATATAAATAGGTTTATAGCTTAGTATAAAAAATATTTAGGCAGCCTTCTTCGAAGAAAGAGTATAAAATAAAATGTGTATCCTTAGACAAGTCTCATTTCCGAATGTCACCCATAAATTCTCCAACTAAGGCCTTTTAAACTACGCTGTTAGGTTTCCGCTTTTAACCCTTTGACTCACTATTCTGATGAAGGATGCTAGAGCAACATTTAGAAATTTATTACAGAACTTAATTCCAATAAATAATAAATAATAATCCTATACAGACAAGTATTTTTGATCAACACACTTTCACTATCTTTGAATATCAAAAGTACAAAAGAACTTTCACAAATCAAAAGATGTTTCCGTAATGTTTGTATGCATGTTACATCTTCATTGCATTGTCACTACTGAATGATAATTAACTAGCCTTTCTTGGGCTGAAAGCCATAGGTTCATATGTGGTACATAGCCTTAAACTTGCTAATAATCGCTTTTTTTTTCAGAACAAGAATGCCACCAACACTTTAAACAGTAATTGATAGGAATATAGTTTTACCTTTACACATTGTTATATAATGCTTATTTTAAATATGAACTAGATACAGCATACAAAAATATAGTATTTGGAGAAGACCTTTGTCAAAAGATTACTACTGCCTTAGCTCGAACACAGTAGTACAAAGAAACAATTAGGTACTTGAGAAATTAATATTTTGTTGATTACTTGATATAAATACCAGGATGAAATAGGTTATATACAGTTTTATCAATTGCACTTATCTTTTGTCATTCAAAAATGACAGCAAGACTATTGTCATGATAACTTCCATTGTTACTTAATTTATTGTAATAGAGATCAGATTGATTACACATGCTTTGGTTAGGTTTGGTTATTATTAAACAAAATATTGTGTATTTATCTTTTAAATTTCAAAATCAAAATCGGATTATAAGAGTTATTGACCTTACTCGTACCTATAGCTTATAATAATAACATTAATATTGGTAGTTTAGGCTTAGAAATATATAAACATATAAAAGCTACAAATGCTAATACAGTAGTAGTAGTATTGAATGTAGTAAGTATCACATTATTGATACTACTAGCAGATTGATTTATTGATAAATTTGATAAGACTCAAAAAATGGTCCAGTTGAATGTTTGCATCATAACAGTTGTATATTCCTAAACGTGAATTATAGAGTTTATCAAATACAAACATTATATACTAAATATCCTATTACAATGT
The DNA here is from genome assembly GCF_905147105.1 of Pieris brassicae. Classification (NCBI taxonomy): domain Eukaryota; kingdom Metazoa; phylum Arthropoda; class Insecta; order Lepidoptera; family Pieridae; genus Pieris; species Pieris brassicae. Next base: position 11,335,091 of record NC_059669.1, on the reverse strand, counting down.
AGACTTTTTTTAATTAAATTTAAATGGTATTATAACCTGCCCCAACATGAAACATTGTAGTCTACACAGGTTATGTAAATAAGACTTATTAATTACCTTGGCAACCACTAACACATAGTTATGTTAATATGTAATAAACTACATAAAAAATATATCCTACCATTTTAACAACAAAGTAATCCATTTGTTACAGCTAAATAGATGAACCAGTTACGTAACATTTTGGCCAGAATGCTCACAAATATTCAAATATAAGTTTAGAAAAGAAATCCTTTGCATTAAAGTAACTTAGGATAAAATTTGAGAATTAGATATATATAAACAAAAAAATATTTATATATGTGATCTATACTTAACATTTAGGTTATCTGTTATAGAAACCAAATATATTCATGTGTAGTATGATAGAATTATAATTACTATAAATAAATTGTACTAATTAAACAAGTGTGATTTTTTATAAGGGATTTTTTTCAAACTAATAGGGCTATATTTTATGTTTCATTTCTGCAATAGATCTTTTCATATTCACCAAAGTAAATTAAATATTTAAAAAAAAAAGATCAATGTCTATCATTTAAATCGGGCACCAAAGGGACTGTCCAAAACTATACAAACAACAACATATATAACAAATTATATTGTACTATAAATAGGGAAAAACCCCAATATTTATATAGAAACTGGAAAATAACTTGAAATGAATAACAAAATTATGGTAATAAAGACATGGTTTCGATTCAAAACGGTTTTTAATGTACACCACTTGTTTCAATAATGCCATCACTTACATTGTGAGTAAATTACAACCGATTCTCTTTGTTCAATCCATCAAGATTCAGATATACAAGTTCGTCAGCCACTGACTACAATGTTATTTAATGGTGTTATTATTGAATCAGCTGTACATACTACTATTCTAATACACAATATATAAAACAAGTTTTTTTATAGAATATCAATCTTATAGATTAACTGATTGTGTATTATCTCATAACTATTATTGGGTAATATCACATAGTTATTCTAGACTCTTTATAAAATTACAGTCAAGGTCTTTTTTTATATTTTAAAAATTATCAAAATATGTATGTCTATTGAACCTACTGTAAACAGGTGAATGTGGCTTCCATTTTTAGAAAAGATTAAAGACTTGTTATTAACGTTATTATTTGTAACAATTGTGTTTCATCACTTACATTATAAGTATTGTAAGCAGTGAAAGTGATTTAACAGTTACAAAAATCAATCAGTGCTCACTGAAAAGTCTGAGGAATCCACCAGTCACCAATACAATGTATGACTATGACCGTGAATACAATACTTAGAGACAACCACTATTTTTCATACGTCGTTTCAATTTGCCCAATAATTTTATTAAGCAAAATAATATAATTTCGGATGCAATCATTAAATTAATATTAAATGTGCAATGAGGGTAAATTTTCTCACCCTAAAGTACACATCCATGAGGATGCTATCTGGCAGCGATCGCAAATCATTTTTCTCGCACTTTGATTTTTGCAAATAGTTCACTAAACTAGTCAAACACAAATCATATAAATTGTTGGGTGTTTTTTTCACGCGCACGTCAGCCATCTTGGCAGGACAAAGCAGAACTCGTTTGCGTCTCATATTGCTACGCCTTAGCTTCACGTTCAAGTTTCCAGTTTTGACATTTCGGGGCGACTTGCAACTATATTCACATTACATTTTGCTTTATTGATAAAGTTCTATTGGTCGATTACATTTTGCACTGAACAGGTATTGGTACATTTAGCAAGACGACTTTTCAGATTTTTTATTATATATTGGGAATTGCACGGACCTGTCAGAAGTAAAAATGAAAGAGAGATAATGATTTTTACTTATTTTTTGTAACAGCTGATTGCGTTCATTTAAAAACATTGTTCTGAAATAGTTGTATAAATTATTGATGAAAAATTATTTGCAATGTTTTAACTTTATAGGTTCTTCTTAAAATCTAAAACTTTTATCGTCAGTTTATAATTCGTAAATTTCAGAACTTCAGTAAATTTACTAGCGAATCATAGATTTGAATGAGCATAAGATTAACACATATATAATCAAAGATTTATAAGGAAGAATGTCCTGGATGAAAAATGTAGTTGTAATATACGTAAATAAAAATTTTAATTGTACTTTTAAATCATAAAATCTTCAAGCTGAATAGAAAAAAAAATATTATTAAGTATGTATTCATTTTTATTTTTTAGAAAAAATCAAATACCTTATTGAATTTTTTTATTGTGAACTAACATAATAACTAATTGAACAACATGTAATACAACTAAACTAAATATCCTTTAAAGCCGTATACAGCAAATTAAATGCTCATATCCATTTGAACAAATTTTTGTGGAACTTAAATACTAATGAAATTAAATTTTTTTGCCACTATATATTTAAACACAAAAAGGCATAAACTCTATTTGTTGATACATATTAATATTAATTTAGGAGCAAGTTGAAATAAACAATATCTTACTACTATTCATAAAAATAAAACATATCAAATTAAAGTTCCACATATATTATGTTGTCTATGACTAAACTAGATTATTTCCCAATGGTAAACTTGGAAATTCCCTCCAAAAGGTTGATGTATGCAGTGTGCTCATATGCAGTACTAAAATCTGATATTTTTTGAACAAATTCATTGCCAATTCCTTTTTCCTCCAGCAGATTCATTAATAGATCATAAAGATACTGTAACAAAAATATGATCAAATTATTATCACAATACATAAAAAACAAAAAGCTTAATTTTTGTAGGAGTAGAACACTTTCCAATGGAAAAGAAAAAATATTCTGTTGAAAGATGTTGTCAAAGCTAAAAAAAAAACAAACATGAAGAAAAATGTTGCACTTCAATGAATAATTCAAACATTAACATTATGAATTAAACTTCAAATCTATGCATGTTATTTCCCCCACAATTGGCACCTGAGGTCCGTAAGTAACGGAAACAAGTATGGCGATGTGGGGTTTAAATATTTCGTCAATGTGATTTGATCCTAGGCCAAGTGATATCCATGGTAAATCCACAGGCAATACACCAAACTAAGGTTACTAGATTAAGTAAAAATTGGGTATGGTATCTTCAATGGTAATGGTAGCGCAAGGAGGGGTATCATAGGATATGAGGTTGAAGTAGTTCTAAATTAACTTTTTTTTATGTTGACAATCCTGTCATGTCATTATAATCAACATTAATGTTGATATTAAAGTATTTAACATTGGTGAATAAATTAAATGACATGTTTATTTGGCAATAAAATTAATCTAAAAAATAATATTACTACTATTTGATGCAATACTTTAATAGCACCTAAATAATTGTGAAAATATACAGAATTACAGACCCCATCCAGCACATCGCCGGCAACAGCATACACTTTGTCTGACCACTCTCCTTTGTAAAGAGTTACCTCATCAATGCCAAATATGTCATCTGAAATAAAAATAAAAATTGGATTTACATATAATTTTTTTTTTAAATTTTGTTGACATAGCTTTTACACATTTAAAGAAAACACTTTTTTACCGTATTAGCGTGCTTTACAGCGTGCGTGGTCACGGTGAGGAACGTCGGGAGAAATTTAAAATTATGTTTACATATTTTAATAATACATTTTTTTTTCTTTACTCAGAGAGATCGCTCGAAAGAAATAAGGCTGCCAGTTGCCCTCCTTTTGATTTAATTAGGTTAAAGAAATTATATTATAATGTAACGAAGTGTTAATAAATAAATATAAGTTTATAATAATTCAATCCGGTAAAAATGTGTTTTCTTTAAATCCTAAAATTTCTTTAAAAAATGTAGTATAACTATATCATATATCTTACCAGAATACAATAGGCAAGATTTTAAATTTTTACAATTTGAATGACAAAAAAAAAGTTCTAGTTTAACTAAAAGAGTTTACATAGTATATCACCTTCTTAAGAAATTTATAGATGTGAAGTCTTTTATTGAATTGTAACCCATTTCAAATAACCAGAAGCCTTAGGACCAACTTTTCAATAGTTTGTAAAGATACTAGGATGTATGTAACATCAGATTTTAAGAGCTTAAACTTGAAGCTTTTCTATATTTTTTTTTGTTTACTGCAATAACTATCAATACACTGGATTTTAAGTGTTATTCACTGTATAGTCTTTGTTCTTTTAGTCTTAAAACATTCTTTGTAATATATGTAAAAAATAATAAACATACTGTATTCTTCAGCATTTGTGGTTGGTGGCTCTTGTAAGAAGGAGCAAGTGAACCCTAAAGTGGTTTCTCCTCTAACAAGGTCAACTTCAAATTGGGGCTTGGATCTCATTTCAGCAAACTCCTGCTTCTCTTGCTGTACATCATCACCAAAATCCTCAGAATCAACTGTATGATTCACATTGAATGTGATTTTAACACTGTAAAAGTTTATGGGGCAATGAGAATTTTCCACTTACAATTATTATGTAAAGGCAGCAGAAATATCAACAGATACCTAATAAGTTGTTGCACTGCATTATGCATATTTACCACAAAAAAGACATGATTTATTTACTTGTGTCAACTGCTTATCAAATTTATAGGTTGTTTAATAGTATTTTATCCAGTATGGCTCATTCTAATGACTGATGCTGTAATAAATTGTTTTCCATGTTTTTTTTTAAAATTCTTAAAGATAAGTTCCTCATGATAAGTTAACAATAGGATATGCTTACATTTCATCTTTTAGCTCCTTAGTAAGCACAACTTCTGCTCCATCTCCCTTCACACTAAACCCTTCTACTTCAGAAGGTAGAGTCTTGAGCTTCTGTGCTTTACGCTCAGCAACTATCTCTTCAGTAAGAAACTCCACAAGCTCACGCTCACCTGAACAAATAATTATTTGTATATTGACAAGAGGAGGGGGGGGGAATATTTTAATTTCAATTTTAATTAAATAAATATACATGATGACTTTATAAGGGTATAGAGTAGGAAATCTTGTCGTCTATTTTTAACATCCACATAATTACATTTTTATGTGTTACTACTTGTTTGTGAATCTGATCTTAGTAGATTTTATATTACAAAAAAATCCTTTTAATAAAACAATGTATTTAGGTATATTTTGTGCAAACGGAAGATTTAAATTAATTACTAATAGTTGTAAAATATATCATATGAAATAAATTTATTGTATAATACTTTAATGCAGAAATAAGAAACAAGCTCTTGTTCTGGATGCAAGTATTATTTTATATTCCTTAAAAAGTATAAGATTTACTTATTAAAAGTAAACTGTTAACAACTTTTAAGGGTTATTATGTGAAACAATACAATAGTATTTTATGCTATAAAACAGAAACAATACAAATTTTGCTGCTCATTCAAAAAGTTCTATAAGAGTAATATCTAACCACTAAAATGATCTTCTATTTTAATTATTACATACAGTCAGAACTTATCACTATTATTTTTACATCTAGGATAGTTAAATATATATCTAAACAAACTGATTTCGAAAGAACTAAGATGGGATATAAGGACTGAAGGAAGCACAGGAACTCACCTAGGGGTTTGGATTTAGCAGTTTGGTCTTGTTGATCTGTTAAAAAGATTTCTAATTAGAAATCTTAAAGAAAAATATATTTTGGTAGATTTGGAAGGGAATTATAACATAAACGTTGAAATTTTATAGATTATAATTCAATACTAAATGAAAATTATGCACTTTGAAAATTTCGCTCAGTGTGGTGCAATCATAACCTATAAATGTTAAATTACCTTTCGTATGAAGAGCCTTTAGACCGCATCCACAACCACATGTGTTCGAGTGATGTAGCAGGTTTGAGGAAGCTGATGTACTGTCCAGTCGTTTAGAACAACTCATGTGCCATATTCCTCTAGTGAAGTCACGTTTCACAGGAGCTTGGGTTCTGCTTACTACTGCACCAGCTACGCTGCTATTTTTCACGCAGTTATGTAGAATTCGGTGTGCCGTTCTTACTAAGCCACTCATTTTGCTTAAGTTAAGTATTTAAGTTTATCGTGAAAGGAAAGTTGGAAATAGGAATGAAAATAATTTAGACCGGCTTCCTGCTGCCCTCCTTTGTAACTTTTTTTTTTATTTTAAATTGCCAGACTTCAGACACATGACACATGATGTTGGGATTGACAATTGCCTTAAAGCAGAAAACTGTCAACCCACGGCCATCGTTCAGACATTATGAATGTCATATTCACATGTGCATTGTGCTGTAATTAGTAAGCTGCTGTATGTTTGTAAAGTCTTGCAATTCAAATAATTATTTATATTTTGTAATATCAAAATCATTCAATAAAAGTGGTGTTATTGAATCTAAATATACGTATAATGGGTAAAAAGCGAAAGTTCAGTGCCCCAGAATCCACTTCTAAGTCTTCAATTGAAGTAATCGTAGAAGATGTAACAACACATCCAATGTGTCTTCATGGACCAACGTTGTTGTTTTCTACTGAAAAAGGAAAGTACTTTGGTTGTGCATCATGCAGAGATAAAAAAGATTGTACATTACATATTGACGAAGATGATTGGAAAAAGGAAGGTGTTAGAAAACGAAATGAAAAATATTATAACCTCATACCAAAACTGGATAAAAATACAGCTTGGAAGAACTTTAACGAGGTAATAGGTTATACACTTTTAATTATCCTTGGAAGTTGAGCAATATATTTTTTTTTAACTTTTCTTAAGCACCAATTGATTTAGACATTTACTGATATTAATACCATTTGATTTTATTTTCGAATTTTTAAAAGAGAGGTTAAAAATTTAATGAGGTATACACTATATTTACATACATTCCCCTATGACAGCCCTAAAATGAAAGCTTATTTTAAGCCATTATTTTTATAAAATTGACATGTTGATAGTTATGTAAAGAAATGTGATGATAAAATTTACAGGTTAAAACGAGGCATGCTTCTGACCGTGCTTATTGCAACACCTGTAAAGAACTATTCAACATATCTCAAACGAAGAAGCATCGTGGTGACCACAGAGTTACAACTCCACTTACTGAGGAACAGCTGCGAAATCCTTCTACATGGTTGCCTACTCTTGAAAATGATTACCGTGAAGCACAATATCTTTTTGCGAAAAAAGCTGTTACTACTGTATTAGGAATACTAAAAAACAATCAAATAAGGTGATTTTACTTTACACAATTTTAGTATACTGGCTTAAAATTGTTATGCAGTTGTAGCCTAGAGGTTACAGTTAACTAATGTTTCTCAATCCTTAATTTTTAGAATTGGAAACCCATAGTTCTATGCAGAACAGACCATACAACCAATATTTATTATGCAAAACAACTTCAAAAAGAGAAAATGTATTGAATTATTATATGTATTGTGTGAATATTTCTAGGAACATCTTATGTATAGGTACTCCATCAATTCATGAAGCAGCCCAAACACATCCAGAATTTGATTCAATCCTCTTAGATTTTGATACCCGCCACCATCAATTTAATCCACCAAATAAATTCTTGTGGTATAACATGTTTAATAACTACTTATTTGATGGGAATAATGATGAAAAAGTGTTAAAGAAGTTTTTGAAGGCATCAAAGTAAGTTATTGCAATCATTTTTACATTTTATCTCAGCATAAAAACAATTTCAAAATTGGAACTGGTAATTTTTATTGACTGTTATGTTAATGAATATTATAATTTGAATAATAATAGTGCTTGAGAATGTGTTGCACCAGCTTCTTTATGCACATGCTAAACATATAAATTTTCGACATATGGTCACTTGAACACTTTATATGTCTCGATTCTTAATTTATTTTATTTTTAGGGACACAGGCTTATGTATAGTAATGGACCCTCCATTTGGAGGAAGAGTAGAACCTCTAGTTCACACTATTAAAGAATTATCTGCAACATACAATAAATTGTGTGAAACAGAAGGTATTTTGCCAGTTATCTGGGCATTTCCGTATTTCTCCGAGCCATATATAAGAAATATAAGCCCAGATATTAAAATGCATGATTATCAGGTAACTTATATTTTGATTATTCTGATATTGACAAATAATATGTAAAAATAAGTTATTGAAAAAAAAACTCAATACTTTATATATTGTATAAGGTTACCTTTTCTTACCACAGGTTGAATATCAAAATCATAAGAAATTTCAAAATAGCAAAGGTGGTCGAAAACAAGGCTCACCTGTTCGATTCTATACAAACTTACCATTTGCAACAATTGATTTATCAAATGACAGTAACTATAAATATTGTAATAAGTGCAAATACTGGGTTGGGAAATCTAATGTGCACTGTAATAAGTGTAAAGAGTGTGCAAGTAAGGATGGAACAACTTATGAACACTGTAACCTGTGCAATCGGTGTGTGAAGTCAACATATGAACATTGTAACACCTGCAATCGATGCAGTCAAGTTGGACATAAATGTGGCATACTTGTGGAGTCACAGGTGAGATACATTTGTAGAGGCTTAGGTTCAGTTCTAACAACAATAGCTGTTTACTGCTGCAAAATCTGCAAGGTTGCAGAGCTATTAATTGATTTGGACTTTAGCTTTTAAGAAATAATTCTTACTGCTAGTTGACATTATTGTGCAATAATATTTTTTAAATGAAAATTATTATTTTTAAAGTAGTGATTCACAAAGTAACTTTTGGTATCAGAGACAAGAGAATGCAGCCTTCAACATTCTTGCACTGCATGTATAGGCTATATGGAGCTTGAGGCTAAGCTTTGGGCCATTTTAGATAAATAAAATAATAAAAAAATGCCTGCATATTTGTATGATCACATTTTTTCTTAAAACTGCTAGTCTGATTTTAGTAGAGTTTTCCTATACAAGGTAGTCTAATGCCTACCGAGATGCATTTAGAAATTTAGTTTAATATTTGTTATCTAAAGAAGATTATGGAGTTTATTAAATTTAGGTGATTATTTTCATTCTTGACTTACAGTCTTGTTACAAGTGCCATGAAAAGGGCCACAGGCAGTTGGAATGTCCACGAAAGGAAACAGAGAAGAAAAAACTGAAATCTAAGTAAATGTTACATTAAATAATTACACTTCAAAATCTTATACAACACTTTTTATTCATATTTACAATAATTGATTATTAAAAGTTATCAAAGGAATCAATGTTTTCTCTTTTTAAGTACAATATTAAAGAAAAATTAAGAAAAGGATTGATAAAAAAAATTGAATTCATAAAGTCAATCAGATATACTATTTACAATCACGATTTAAATAATCATACCACAAAACAAATTTTAAACAACTAGATACATCCCTACCAACTGATCCTACGAGCGCATTCTACAGTCCACTGAAAAAATAATGTTCGTTAGTAATAATAATAAAAAGTTAATTTTCGTAACATACCCAATGTAACAACTCACAGAGTCAGTTTAATAATAATATTATGTCTAATAATGTAGAACATTGGCATTTTTTAATATACATACTTGACATTCAGTTTATTGAGCACATCCTGTGTGGAAGCATATCGCTGATGTACTAATTGAGATTGGTCTTGCCATGCGACGCGCACTTTGCTCCATCTTTTCATGTTTGTAGAGAGCAATTCATCTTTAGTCGGAAGAGGATGTTCCTGGAAATAAGAGATTTGCACATTCAAATTTGACAGATAGTCCGCTGAGCAAAATCTTTGCTTAATGCACTGACGTATAAAAAAGCAATGTCGGCATACTACAATGTTTTTTAGTACAGACATTCTATGTCAACTTCCTTAATTAATGTTAATCAATAGCTATAGGAATGTTGCAAAAAAAATTCTATTGGAAATAACAAGTATTAATTTAATACATAAATATAAAAAAATTTGCCTGCAAAACGTTCAGGCCAGATATCAATACAAGCATGCACTCTTTCCATGGGAAAATTCTTCACTGCCAATCGTATGGATTGGTTCGGGACTCCAAATTATCATGGCGTTTAGAGCAAACCATACTCTCTAAAACTGACCATAAATCATAATCAAGCGGATTAAGACGGGACTAGACGACGACCCGTCTTCAGCTCTGATGTAGTCCGAAACGTTGGTTTTCGACCATGACCCGGCGACGAGTCTTGTTGGAAGGACCATTCTTGGTTATTGAAGATGGTGTTGTTAAGGGGCTTTACCTTCACAAGAATGGTATTTTGATAGACATGTGCCAATGTTTTGATACCTTTTTCATAAAAGTATAGCTCAGTCTACCTCAGTTCATAGCTACCCCACCAAAACATCACTGAAGTCGGATAGTGCCGATGTTGCACTCGACTCTCGACTCGTCGACTAATTGGATAGCTTCCTAAGAGCTTTGAGCATAAATACGGTCATATTGTTTATTAAAATGTTGCTCAATTGTAAAAAGTCTCATCCATAAACAAAAATTTTCTGTGACCTCGAGAGGTTCGTTGTACACAAACGTTATACCAAGCGTATGGAGTTTTAAAAATTGCATCTGGCTCCATACCTACTTTGTATTATGCAATCACAGTGATTTGGTTCTCTTTATCACCACACTCTATTTAAATATAGCAAAGTATTTTACAATGTATTGGCGCCAAAACCCAATGAACAATGATATAAAAATGACTAAATGATTCTAAATTCAAATGTAATATTTTGTTAATTTTTTTTACGGGATTTATGGCCAGACTAAGTATATAGAATTCCTTCTCTTTTCGTAGAGATGTGGAGTCTCTTTGCATGCTTCTACTGCATTTACCATAGAGCGTGATCAGAGGAGTAGTTCTGATTAATAAATGCAGCTGAGTTTCATCATTGGATGGACTCGGACGTTGAGACAGAATACGAAATACCACCCATATTACCACAACGTCCGCCGTTCCACAACTGAGCGCTATTTAAAGCAGTTTTTTCCGCGCACCACCATGTCCAACCAAATAGTGTCCAGTTATCATGAACCAATTGGACTCAGGGTTCTTCAAGAAAGTGTGGGACTGTCCATGGGTGGCAGTATTACTTAATTTATCAGATGAGCCTCCTTTTCTATAAAAAGCAAACAATCATGTCTTTAAATAATAGTATAGATAAATAGTAATATTGCAATTACTCACATAATTCAAATAAATATTGTCCTTGTTCACGGACACCTGTTCAGGAATAAGATTTGGAACACGGGAGATGACTGGACCTTCAGGATCTGGTAACTCAAGAACTGAATCATTTTCTTCTTTCATACTTTCACCCATATTTAAAATACTGTAATTGAAACCCGTTTTCATAAATAGTGTAGTGAGTCAGCAGTGGAAGAAGACTTGGACTGTCAAAATCACTAGTAATCAATACATATATAGTCTGTATTCTTTATTACCACTGTCACATTGATATAAAAGAGAATTAACAATCTTCTATTCTTGTATCGCTTCTGAATCATACTGTGTGCTTTTCTTTATATTATGGAAAGAAAGCAATGGATATGCTAGTTTTAGCTGAAGGTGCTAAGAAGTAAGATAGGTTTATTTTGGTTTACATAGGTCTTTAGCAAGAATTTAATTTGCCACAAGGAGGTGCTTGCCCTCACAATGACAATCTATATTTTTGTTCCCCATCATTAAGAAGATATTATGTGTTATTATTCAATCAGTAGGCTATGTATATTGTAAATTGGCTGTAATTGTTTTATACAATATTATGAATCTTAATATAGCATACATATAATTTGAAAGTTACCTAATCTTTCTATAATCAGATTTTGGTTGATTTATTATCCATGCCCTGCATATTGGATACAAGGGTGTCTCATCAGAGAACTGAGAGAGATCTACACTTCTATCAAATAGTTTGAGGACATATGACTGGCGTTGTGGGGCTCTATATAGCCTGTCCTCTTCATCTGATGATGATTCACTACTAGTTGACTTCCTAAAATTTTAATTTTTTAAAATAAAAGTAAAAGAATATTAGTGACCAATCGATTTGGTAACTTACTTGTCCTTTTTGACATAGTCTGAAGAGTTATCAGAGTCTATCCCAGCTGATGGTTCTAAGATCTCCATCAATGCACCTTTAAGTCTACCACGGGCAGTTGTAACTTCTTGATCTACTGTTAATAGATTTTAAACTATTGTATAAAAAGCCCTATATCGCTCGTATGTCTTACGAGCAAATTTTTGTGAAATCCTTTTTTGCTTTCTTGTTAATAATGAAAATATATTTAATGTTTGGAAGGAAAATATTTAAACATCGACAATAATAATAAAAAGTCCTTTTTTAATCTTAATGTCAATCTACTATCCTCAAATATTAGGTATTCTAATACAAATTATGGGTTTCTTTGGTACCTTTAGGATCATCTATCTCTTTCTTCGGGGTTCTTTTACTTTTCAAAGGAGTAAATCTTCGTCGCCTGGGCATTGTGACTATTTCTATTTAACAAAATGTTAGACACTGTGCAGCTTACGAAATTTAAAATATGAACACAAAATCTTAAGACAAGTGTTGCCGTTTGTCAACTCAATTACAATAGTGAAAAATGTTGAAGCATCCAAAAATGCGCTCAGAATCAGATTTGATTTCCGTTTATTATAGACTGAGACAACATGCGTTGTTTGGATTCTATCTACGACTTGCATTAAACAAAAACAAACGTTTAAAAAAAAATTAAAGCAGCAGCAAAAAATATAAAAATTTGCATTTTTTTCTAAATGCTATTGAAATAAACTAAGAACATATACAGGTGTACATCAGGGAATAACGCTTGATAAAAGTACTACAGGCAGTGGCACGTAAGTCTAGCGCTGGCCGATACGTGGAGGGGATTGCTGCGCATGTGTACTGTCGCGCACGCAATACATTATATGCCACTTTGATTAATGATTACCTAAATAACGATATTAAGTTGAACGAAATGTGAAGGATAGCTGCTGCGCATGATTACTGTCGCGCATGTAAGTAATATTACCCATCTATAAGATATAATGAGACAGTAAAAAAGTGCCTGTACATAGAACGTATTTCCAAAAAAGACCTAAGATATTTTAACAAGTTTATGGGATGTAGAAAAATAAAAACATTATCTTTTAATTTGTAATCTTTTATTAATCTGAATCAGAGAACGGTATCACGCCTTCAATGGTCTCGCGACAAGGCCTTTTGCTAACTGAGAGCCCGGGCTCAGGACTGCTTCGTTCGTCGGCACTAGCGTCATCTTCAATGCTATCCTCGGAATTATCTCCATCGACATGAATAATGAATTGTTCTGTTACCAAATCCACGACATGATCACTCTTTGCATATTGCTCTTCTATATCCTTCATCTTTTTACACAACTTTTGCCAATCCCATGTACCCATTAGTAAAACCTTTTCTTGTATTAGGTCTATACATTTACTGACACTCCATTTTATATTTTTGCTGCCTACATATTGTTTAGTATCCGACCATGTCATTTCAATCGGATTTAGGTCGGGGTGGTATGGTGGTAGTCTCAGTACCTGATGACCTCGTTCAGCTAGGATTCGATCAATCGAAAATGTTTTAAATTTATCTTTGTTGATCTTTATTAAATTGTATAACTGAGGTTTCAAATGTGTTTCCTCGTACTGTATACCTTTTTCAGTGAGCCAGGCCTGCATGTCAGCTTTTTTAGAATTAGAGGTTGGTGCGCGATCCCACTGCTTATTATGATAGGACGCGTTGTCGACTACCACGACGGAACTGGGTTGTAGGTTGGGCATTAATTGGGTTAGGAGCCATTTTTCGTAGTTTTCAAAATTCATATTGTCGTGGTAGTCGCCTGATTTGGTACCAGCTTTAAAAGGCAGCAACGCATTAGGTATAAACCCAGTATCAGACCCTGCGTGGACAATGACAACTCGCTGTCCTTTCGAAATAGGTTTCTTAAGCCCCTTAGTAGTACCATCGGTCCAGGCTTTTGAAGAAGAGTGCGATGAATCTACGTAAGATTCGTCTGTATATACAATAGGCTTTCCCTCTTGGCGATATTGCTTTATTTTCCTTAAATTTTCGATACGTTGCAAACGTATATTAGAAGTCTCAATCAGCACTTTCCGGTTGTTTTCGGTGTTTTTCCACCAAAATCCCAAACTCTTAACTATTCGCCGAAGACTTCGTTCTGAACCTTTGAAATTTATGTCATCTTCTAGCTCCTTTTTAAGCTTTCCGATGGTAGGAAGTTCATTATTTGTCTTGTGAAAGTTATGAATGGTTCTCTTTATTACTCCTTGGTTGAAGTTATCGATATTTGTGACCGGTTTTGTTCTGGAACGTTTTTTGCCAGGTGTTCTGAACACTGTGATCAAATCAGAACTTTTGGCTTGATTGGAGATGTTTCTTACCCTTGCAATTGACGTTTTTGTTGACTCTGCTGTCCTTTTTTGGATTTTACCTAATTCGCTGATTATACTATTAAATTTTATGTTTCCTGCCATAATGATTTTGGCAGTTTGTTTTATCTGGCTCAAATTTACAATGTTGCTGTCCGAATGACTGAACAAAGTATTTGTAGCTTCGTCAATCTCACTTTGGATTTGTTTCAAAGAATCAATTAATTCGTTATATTCTCTTTTTAAAAAACAATTCACGTCATAAACCATTTTCCTGGCTTGTCTTTTCAAAACAGTATTTGTTCTAGGCATATTCACTTTAAAGTCACAAACAAACTTAAAAACAAATAACAAACAACAAAACACTAACAAATTTAAGCGTAACAACAGTAACAATAATATTAATGACGCGACTGTACACGGGATGTGCGCGTGGCGTCGTATCGGTGCGGGGGACGGAATGCGACTGGAGAGCCAATCGACGCTACGCGCGCCCGCTCTTCATTCCGCTAGCCCCCCTCAGGTACCTTATTTTTTACTTCTGCGCAATAACGGTCAGCGCTAGAGTTTCGTGCCGCTACTTGTACAACCGGGTCGTTTCGGCCACTGTTGCTACTTGACACAGTAGAAATTTTGAGTTGGCAATACTCAGAAACCTAATATTTTTTTTTATATAATATCTCAAATTATCGTCCTTAGACAAGTTGCCTTAACAGTAGTATATGTAGAAAGTCGAAATCTAAATTTATAATAACATTATAATTAAGCCCCCAGACTTTAAAGTTTTTCTATTTGAAATTTATTCACTATTTACATTTTCATATTCGGAACTTGGCAGCAGTGGTTCTCTCGGGTAAGTTATAGACGTACTATAGTTGAGAGAACTATGTACATTAGAACAAGAACTGTAAAAATGTCTGTGGTGGTAGCCGTGCCTGTAGCCTGTGGAGTAATGTACTGAGTGTTCTGTTCCTGAGACCACTAATTTGCCTCTTGATGGCTGTTTATATTTTTAAATTACTTATTTCTTATTATAGCTACAAATTAAAGGTACATTAAATCGGTGAAGTAAGTGGAGTCTTGAACGGTCATCTTAAGAAAACTCAAATCTGTTTATTCTGTGTATGCGGTCCAATGGCAACTACATCATATGAGCATGATGCAGCTGGTAAGTGCACTAATGTTTACTCTGCCTTGAAATAAACGTAAAAAATCATCCGTCCAACTGATCTTAGTATATGTTGAAAGTTTTTTAAGTACACAGAATTAATAGCACCGAAATACCAAAATTATATTGTACAGTGTAAAAATGACCTGAGTTGAGTAATTTCCCTTGTCCTAAATACTTATAGAAGCTTTGATAAATAGAATTATAAAATTTATACATACTTACTTTCAAAATAAAATAAATACTTTTAGGTGGAAAATTTATACCAGCAACACAGAGACCAGATGGTACCTGGAGAAAGCCAAGAAGAGTAAAAGATGGATATATACCACAAGAAGAAATACCATTATATGAAAGTAAAGGAAAACAATTTAAAGCAAAACAAAACACAGGATTGCCTCCTGAATTGGCAGTAGAAATAAGAAAACCTAAAAAAGGCAGTGGAATTATACAACCAATACCTGGAATGGTTGTCAATATTGAAAAAAAGAAGAAGAAGAAAAAGTCAGGTAATGAGTTTTAATAGCTGTCATAAATTACAATTAACAAACGGTTTCTATTTAGAATTTAAGATTGTTACAGAATACTCCTACTTAAATTCCATTTAAATATTATAATTTCAGATAAATAATTTTTTACCATTTACATAATAAGCCTCAATGATGAGGACCTAGTTTATTAGCTTGAGAGTTAATTAGTACCTTGTAAACTTACCCAGTGAGTGTTAATGGGCTAAGCCTTGTGCTTGTTGACTATCCTAGTGTAAAAAAAGCTGCAAGTAAAAAAGCAAGCTTGTAAGCTGGTTCTAGCTGTGTATCATTATCACTGTTAGTGAACTAGTAAAGAGTATGTTTTACCATTCAGGAAAAAGCAAGTGGAAAGTTATGTTGTCATCAACTAGATTGACTGCTAGATTTTAAACTCCCTGACCAGCCACCTTCATGTCTTACCCTTTTGTGTGAGGAAAAACTTATTTATGTTCTTTAATTCCTTTAGGTGTCAATGAAGTTGCTGATAAATTATCAAAAGTTGAAATAATTGAACCAACATTTAATGAAGCAGTTCAACAACCTAGCATAATATCAGCTTCAGATCCAAATAAGAAATTAAAAAATTTACGGAAAAAGCTTAGAGATATTGAAACACTTGAAGAAAAAATAAGTATTGGATCTCTAAATCCAGACAAAGATCAAAAGGACAAAATTTCAAAAAAGAATGAAATTATAAAAGCAATAGAAGAATTAGAAAAGTGTAGTTGTTAAGATGGCCAGAGTCAATATAATGTTTAAATCAGTAAAATTATATCATAAAAGACGAAAAGTGCATTTTTTATTACAATTAATATTTTGCACTGGTAAAATAAATAAAATTATTTTCTAACCTTAAGATCTATTATTATAATTTTATTTAAGTACTGTTATGGATAACTACAAATTAATAATAAAAACATTTCTTAACAAAAAAAGCTCTTTATAAAAAATATCCAAAACAATGATTACATTTTAATTAAAGCAGTTTTTAATATTATCTCTTACATATATACACATATAGGTGCAAAATGGTAAGGTCATTTAACAAACATATTGTTTATTTTAACAATCTTCAGAAATTTACTTGTAGGGTGAATATCATTTTTGATGAATCCTCTAATATTTTACTGAGCAAATATCTGTAACAATATTTATATATATATATAAATCATCTATATGACAAAATCAAAACTTCTTATATGTTTATTAGTGTGAAAGCTACTGTAGTCATAATCGAAATTTAGGCCAAAACTAAAAATGCTAAAATAAAACAAGTCAATATAATAAGTTGTTAGTAAAAAAAATCGAACTATATACGTAAGTCAAGTATTTGTATAATAACGAACACTGATCTCTGAACAAAAAATCTGTTTTAACAACAAAACAAACAATCGCTGTCTTGAAGTATTTACATTTTTATTTATATCGGTACTTACATATCATTGACTTTAAATAAACTCGTTTCGTGCCCTTTGTCTAGCATAGTTGCCCAAACATGCTAGAATTCCGATTACAGCAATGCCTAATCCCAATATAGTAGCTAGAAAGTCACCAAAATCGTATCCTTGCGAAGCTTCAACATTACTTATAGTTAAAAAAGAAAATATTACAATTATTAATTGAAAATACATTTTACTTAATACTTAGTAAAAAAATAGCGTCAGAATTAGTAACTTCCAGACCACGGTTAGCAATTTGTAAATTGTATTTTGGAATAAATTTTATTTAATTATTTAATTCTTGTTTGGTCACCACAGATTAACAAGCGTTGTTATGCGTTGGCATAAACATAACCACAGAATGCTAATAATAATTCTTACATTTACAGGTATTCTGCAGTCTGTGCTTTTCGGAATATATACTCTTTGGCCTTCAGGATATAATATAAATTATAAATTAAATGTAGCTAGCTTCTGGCT
The DNA here is from genome assembly GCF_905147105.1 of Pieris brassicae. NCBI lineage: Eukaryota > Metazoa > Arthropoda > Insecta > Lepidoptera > Pieridae > Pieris > Pieris brassicae. The sequence goes on along the minus strand of NC_059669.1, from coordinate 11,317,127 downwards.
ATTTAATATTGCTTAATGCTTATTGATTCAGCGGGTTATATTGTGTCATTTTTTTCGTAGCTTAAATCTAGTTTTTCTAATTATAAACGCTGCTTACTTTATTGTAAGATGTTTCCTTGTAAATGGTATTTGTAATTATTTAAGTCCATATTAAATATAAACCTAGTATTTATGACTATATACAGGAACATAATATAACCGTAAAATGAGTGGTAGCGGCAAAGGTTTAGGCTTCGCCGGATTTACTATGCCTAAGCGCAATCCATCAACTGTTTCTTTGCATGCTGTTCCGCCCCCCACGGCATCTATGAACAATGTTCCACCACCATCATCGGGGCTTTCAAAGCAAGGCTACTCGACTATGAATGCAATCACTCAAAATGCTATGACAGGAAATTGGGGTACCCTGGGAAAGAAACGCGCAAAAACAGAGGATGAGTAAGTGGCATTTCAACAATTCATTCTAAGAAAAGTAGTTGGTATATGGACTATAAGGTATCCTTGGGTGAATCATTAGTATATTAGAAGTGCTATTATAAGTTGTTTCTTGGTGTTAACAATATATATGTGAACCCTAATTTACATATGTTTGTTAATACAGATATTTTGATGATGATGATGAACCCCCAACACCTGCTCTAGCTTATATCCCAGCTCCAGGAAGTCCTACCAATGATATGGCTAAAGAGGTATGTTTTTGTAAATAGATGTAGTTTGTTGTTAATCTTGATAATTTAAACTAACAAAAAAATTGATTTAACAATTAACAATTTTTAAAACTGATTTGGGTTTGACTAATAAGATCTATATATGCAGTGTAACTACCTTTTTGTTTATTTTAGAATAATGATGAAGTAGATCCATTGGATGCCTACATGGCAGGCTTAGAACAACAAGCAGCTAAGGATTTAATGACCAGTAAAGAGAATGAGGCAACAGGCAAGGGGGATATTGCAAGAGGAACAAGGGGAGATATTGATGATATGGATGATGAAGAAAGCTATTACAAGTAATTTCCTTGGTTAAATACATTTCATCATAGTCATTCTTATAAGAAGTGAATGCTACTTTCTATTATTCAATTATGGGCCGCGGTGTTTGTCTTCTGGTCCCCTAACCTTCAAATACCTCTGTATTTTAAGACCTGTGGGATGGTTTCTTCTTTAAGTGCTCAGCTAGATAATTACTGTCAGCAGTGTTCATGATGATAACAAGATGTAATATTACTTTTTGTATGGCAAAGGACACCTTTATGTCTAAACTGGCATGTCTTTAATCTAAAAATTGACATGTATCAAGCAGAGAATGCTGATCTTTCCTGAACACTAAGCTATTACTCATAACTAATATTTATAATTATTTTAGATATATGGAAGACAATCCGCTAACAGCACTCGATGATGGTTCAGATGTTGAAATTGAATATGACGAAGATGGTAACCCTATTCCACCTCCAAAGAAGAAGTTTATAGATCCTCTTCCACCAATAGACCACTCTGAAATTCGGTATGAGACATTTGAAAAGAATTTCTATACACCACATGAAGATATTGAAAAATTGACAGATGAACAGGTTGAGGAATTGAAAAATAATTTAGGTGTTAAGGTAAGAAACATGAAACAGACATTAAATTAACCTCCACAGGGAGAATCAGGAGCGGTAACTATAACTCCCGTTCAACAAAATTTCTGAATATTATATTGGTTGAGCTCAGAGTTGCAACATAGCTCTAAGTATGTGAAATCTATATGTTTTTTTGACATGGGAATGCCCAGCATTCAAGATGTGTTTGCTGACAATAAGGAATTATATTTGATTGATTGATTGCTCGGTGATTATACTGCTCCCGTTATTCATAAAGAATGTATAATATAAAAATCACAAATTAGTAAAAACTGCCAACCCACCAACAACCAAACAACAACAACAACCAAAATCAAAAAACCATATACTTTGTATATGATTCAAAAAAGTTTACGTTTAAAAGATAGGAAGTACATAAATTATATTCAATTCTCAGTGACGCACTGTATGAATTAGCATCTGGGATTTATTTTATTGCACACTGACTGAATTTACAAGGGTTGCATTATTCATAACTTGTTACAAAAAGGTAGATGATAATCATGTTTTTATATTGTATTAAGTCATTGTAAGAATAGTAAATAGATCTTTTTTGTTACAGATTTCAGGGCCTGAGCCGCCGAGACCAGTGAGCAGTTTTGCTCATTTGGGATTCGATGAGCAACTTATGAAAGCCATTCGCCGCTCAGAATATTCTCAGCCCACTCCAATACAAGCTGCTGGAGTACCAGCTGCACTTGCCGGTCGAGATCTTATAGGTAAAATTATGTTTTATTTGTCAAATTCAATTAGTTTTTGACCTAGGCCAGATTTACATGGAATTATTTTCTAGGTATTGCGCGTACTGGTTCAGGAAAAACTGCAGCGTTTCTTTGGCCGTTATTGGTACATATTATGGACCAGAAAGAGTTGGCACCTGGGGATGGGCCAATTGGGCTTATATTGGCACCCACTCGAGAGTTGGCTCAACAGGTTGTCTTTTATAATTTTCTATAATTAAACCGCTCTATGGTTACTTTACAGTAACCAGCATGTCCAAGGCTCAATGCAATATTATTTCTGGTCAAAGATAGCTAACTGTTGATTGCCTTTTATCATTAAAAAATTAGACTAAAATAAACGTTGAGAGGTCTTCTAGCTTCAATTATCCTGTAAAACATTGGCCTATACTTAAATTAGGTACGTACATATTTAATATATTGGCAGCCCTAACAACCTTTATCCAAATACTTTTAGTTTAAGGTTCTGTCCAATGGACTAAAATATTAAATAATTAATCTGTTGTTTTATTATTACTTATTCAAACATCTTGATAAATTATGAGTTTTGAGAAAAGAAAAGATGATTATTTTGTACTATGCAATAAAAGGGACAATGTGTCGATAAATTGTAATGTGTATAAATTTCAGATTTATATGGAGGCGAAACGATTTGGAAAAGTATACAACATACGATGTGTATGTTGTTATGGTGGTGGATCGAAATGGGAACAAACCAAAGCTTTAGAAGGTGAGATTTTGGCATTTTTAATTAATTCTTTATTTCTTGATAATTATAATATTTTTAAGAAGTTTTGTTTGTTTTTATATATTAGACGTTGTATTTTTCCTTAGATGTTCTCAATCAATGCTCCTTTCTATGTGCGCATTAAACACGATAAAGGCTCTTAAACTATACTAAAAGCAGTGTTGGCCTAGTGTCTTCAGCGTGTGACTCTCATCCCTGAGGTCGTAGGTTCGATCCCCGGCTGTGCACCAATGGACTTTCTTGCTAAGTGCGCATTTAACATTCGCTCGAACGGTGAAGGAAAACATTATGAGGAAACCGGCTTTCCTTAGACTCAAAACGTCGACGGCCTTGCCTTGCCTATTAGATAAACAAATGATCATGAAACAGATACAGAAATCTCAGACCTAAAAAGGTCGTAGCGCCATTGGTTTATTTTATTTTTTATGTTTGAAATATCTATATTTGTGTATGCAAATATATGTTTTTTATGTATATTTTCTAAAATTAGATTAAAACGTTATAACTAGTCTTGTCTTGTCAATTACATTGTCGATTATTTTTCCTCAATAGAATGCAACGAGGGCAATGATATATATTTTTCATGAATTTTGTGGTTTGTATTGTAGGTGGAGCAGAAATAATTGTAGGTACGCCAGGGCGAGTTATCGATTTAGTTAAATGTAAAGCAACGGACTTGGGTCGAGTTACATATCTGGTGCTCGATGAAGCTGACAGAATGTTTGATATGGGATTCGGTAAGAATAATAATGTTTATTATAACCATAGTTTAGTATAGATATTCACTCAAATTAAATAACAATGTATGGGTTGTGTATTTATTTGTATGTAACTTATTGTTGTAATCTCTATGCCGTCTTTCCACTTATAGTCTCCGTCAGTCTCATATTGTATGTACCTATCTACTGTCATGTAATCAATATTGTATCAAGAAGAACAATAAATTCCTTTTTTATCCCTACTGGGAAAGGCAAAGGACTTTAGTCCATACAACTAGATCTTGTTCTTGGTAATACAATAAATTACTTTCTTAAGGACAATTAAGTTTAAGTCTGAACATGCTCTTACATCTCTTTATATACTAAGGATCTAAATAGATGGTCATAATTCTAATCAGTTTCTTTCTGATAATTCTTACGGTATACTAAAATAAATATAACTGTATATAGAAACTATACCCTTGAAATCTCATAACTCTTGCTTTCTTGGCAAATCCTTTATGGTCTCCTCAGTGAGGCTATGGAATTCACTTCTTGTTCCTATCCGCTGTTTCACCATTAGCTGTCCACGTCGTATCCCGAACTTCGTACTAACTGATCTGATATTATCGTGGTTCATGAGTACCTTTTTTTATTATCGTCCTTTTCACTATTTACATATTACATAGATTTGTACTTCTTGCTTACTCATGTTTTCTCACAGTAGTGTCCTGGCAGATATCGCTCTAAAGCCGCCAGCTGTCCTCCTTATTATTTTATTATTTCAATAGTACTGTATTTCTGTATACTTGAAACGAAGTGTAAAAAATAATAATAAATAAAATAATAAATATTTAGAGCCACAAGTTCGTTCGATATGCAACCACGTGCGGCCAGAGAGGCAGGCCTTACTGTTCTCCGCGACGTTCCCACGGCGAGTTGAGAAGTTGGCCCGGGACGCGTTACACGACCCCGTTCGGGTGCAACACGGCGCCGCGGGCGAAGCCTGCCATCTCGTCACTCAACACGTCCGGTGAGTCTTTATTTCGTTTGAATATTTTAGTCTACAATTCATGTCAAATTAATTACCTTAGTTCAAAGTCAAAGTTAAAAATCATTTATTCTGTCTATTTATTTAAGCTATGTCTGTCTTTCGTACTTTTTGGTCTAAAAAAATCCTGGATCTAGAGGGAACATATGACTTTTATTTATATTGAAAAATAAATCGTAAAGGAGTTCAAACTTGTCACCTTAGACGATCGCCAGCTTTAAACTAACTATGAAATGTCCTTAAAAGTCAACATGATAAGCAAAAATTCCACAAAATCTAATCCAGCATTTATGTAATATAAATTATTATATTTTTTAGTTTATTATAATAATTAGTTTTATTCTTCTCTTTCAGCATATTCAATAGGCCGGAGGAGAAATGGCCTTGGTTATTGCAAAATCTTGTGGAATTTTTATCAGCTGGCAGTGTTTTGATATTTGTCACGAAAAAGGTGAGCAAATATTTATAACTAATTCGTATAAGTTAAGACACAAAAAGGGGGATTTTATGATTATTACCAATTTTCTTATAAATAATTTAGTACAATTATGAAGTTTTGATATAATATTTACGCAATGCTTTTGTAATATCAAGATACTTATACATACTTGTATTTAACTTAACACCGAACGCAAATTAAAGATGTAGATCAGACAAAAATATCGCCTCGAATAAATATTCTCGCTTCGTATAGAAAATCGCTAAATGTAGTAAGGAATATAACCCTATCTAAATATAGTGTAAAATTATTGCTTTCTTGTATTTATAAAAGATATTTAAGATGACCTTGTATAAAAAAATACGAATATTAAATCTAAATAAATTCTGAATGTTCTATAACAGTTAGATGCAGAACAGACAGCGGCAAATCTTGGCGTGCAACAATATGATGCGTTATTGCTGCACGGAGACATGGACCAAGCGGATAGGAATAAGGTCATCACGGCGTTTAAACGCCAAGAGCAAAATATTCTAGTCGCCACCGATGTTGCTGGTGAGAACTTTTGATAGTTTCTTGTACCCACAAGCTAAACGTTAGGAGACAATCTTTCGGACTCACCTATGACCGATATAATTCTAAGGTTCTTAAATCCAAAGCAGAAAAAATACATTTCAATGCGCATACCTCCAATCCAATACGTCAAAAGAGTACAGAGACACGTCCATAACCTATTTTAACGCTGGTGCACAGATGATATTTCTGTTCTCGAGGTGTGAAGGTCTTTGATTAATAATTTCAGCTCGTGGTTTGGACATCCCACACATTCGTACAGTGATAAATTACACAGTAGCGAGGGATATAGACACGCACACTCACCGAGTGGGACGAACTGGACGTGCGGGTGTACGCGGAGACGCGTACACTCTACTCGCGAAGCAGACCGATAAAGAGTTTGCTGGACATTTGTTGAGGAATTTGGAAGGAGCACAGCAGGTTTGTTCAGTAATTGTTTAAATATATTTTTGTCTTGCCTTAATTATGGCTTACGGGAATTCTCACAGAAGCATTAACATTTTGTGATATGCAGGAAGTTCCAGAAGAGTTAACACAATTAGCGATGCAGTCAGCGTGGTTCAGAAAATCCCGATTCAAGAAGGGAAAGGGAAAGAATTTAAACATAGGTGGCTGTGGATTGGGGTATGTATTAAATTTTTATAACACTGCAATTTTGTATGGTTGGTTTTTAACTGACCTCAAGGTTGAGGAGGTTTTCTACACGTTTATTGGTAGTAGAGTTTAATATCATCGTTCAATTACAAATAAATTGGTATTGTAGTTAATATTGTCAACGATTACTTTTTGATTTTTATACGTGACAATATGTTAGTCAAGTGGTAATAAAACGCGAAAAATAAGTAATAAACTAATAACAATATATTTGTAGGTACAAGGAAAGGCCTGGACTGCCAAATATCAGCGAGGAGCCCGTAGTGAGCGTCCCAACCGGCGGCCCGGCCACAGATCGCCTTGCTTCGCTCAAACAGGCCTTCCGATCGCAGTATAATAAAGTAAGTTTTTCTATAATACACACATAAGAAACACAGGGCTTAAAAAAATAATATTGTTACCTATATCATGTAGAATTTGTAACTAAACCTTTTTAATATTTCAATTCATTAAAAAAATGATGTACTAAATGCTGTGGGTTATTGACAAACGCCTCATAATAGATATCTGAAAACTAAATGAGTCTTGTTCTTAATAATAACTATGTACTTGTAACTATGTATTGGTTCGGTATTTATATATCGTATCGTATATACAACTATTATTATATACCGATTATGTTTAATTTTTGTTTCCCAATATTGATGATAAAACGCCTTGTTTACAGTTCACAGCATCAACAGACCACTCGTGGGAGCAAACGCGGCCCGTGCTCCAACCCGGGGTGAATGCCCCTGCCGCACAAGAAGAGAAGAGAGTGAGAAAGGGTGGGAAGAAGAGCCGCTGGGAATGATGTATATAATGAAATAAATAATGTGAATAATCGATATTTTATTCGTTGTTTTATTTACCTGTATTCGATAATTAATTTATTCTGTATATAAGCGAAATAATTAATTTTTAATGGCGTGGTTAACGCACATGCCGTATAATTCGGGGGTCTTACGTTCAATTCCTGGGGCATCCACTTATTAAATGGTAAATGATACACCCAACGGAACGGAACTTAACATTGCTTTTATATACTAATCTTTAATTAACTGATTTATTTTCATTAAAAAAACCTAGCCACTCACTGCATGGATCGGTGATTAACGGTTTTGAGGGAAAATCTAGAGGTCTACATACAATAATCATTATTTCGGGTTGATACGCTGTGCCTTAAATTTATCAATTAAAGGATCAATGACCGAGAAATTTGTTAGTCTCATGCTCGAAATTATAAGCCTTCAACGATTTATTTATTAACAAAATTAGATTTTTTATAAATGATTTTCGTTTACATATTCAAAGGCATGATAGATTCGCTTTATCGGCGTCTAATCGCAGTAAAACTTGTGTAAAACAATCCAACTAGTGGCGTGTGGTACCGCAGTTTGCCGAATAAATTAAAACTTCCGCGCGATTAGGCCTTGTTTAACACTTCACGTAGCCATTAAAACTTGTGGAAATTGATCGAATAGGCTCGGAAAGGTACGTTACTGGAAAAAAACTATAATGACTCTTTGGTCCAAGCTCTATACTTTATTTATTTGTAGAACGGAAAAAAGTCCAAAGTCCAATAATAAGTCCTAAAATTTATATATAACAATTGATGATTACAATGAATTCATCAAGTACTTATTACCTCTAAGCGATGTCTTCTGGATCCGGTAATTAATTTAAATTCATGTAAATAAAGCCACCTATACAAGAGACAGGGGCAACAAATATGTGGACTGACTTATAGATAATGTTCAAACTGCAATCGAATCCTTTTTGTGTCTATCTCCTACTGAGGTCGTTAAACTCGGTGATTTCAATGATGTCCATCATTCCGAGTGGTTGAACTCTCGTACGATCGACTATTCGGGAAGAGGCGTGATGAGCGAGAGCTGACCATTAGCCTTCGCTATTAGATCTAATGCTGACTTCTCACCGAAACTCCTACGAGATTACGGTGGATGCTCTATTTGGGTCCTCCGACCACTGCCTGGTACGTACCGTAGTGCCAAGTTAAGTGTCGATCCCGCCCGCAGCTCTCAACATGCAATCGTGTCTGGCATTACAAATCAGCTAATTGGGATGACTTACGTCATTTTTTTGTAGCATACCCACGGTCACAGGCCTGCTTCAGTCCCGATACCGCTGAGTCTATCGCCGATGTGGTACAAGAATTGGCACCCTTTATCTTGTATTCTGTTGATCCTACTCGTGGTAAATCTCGGCCATGGTTTGATCATAAGCTAGACCTGGCAACGGTTATAAAGGATCTCGCGAATTTAACGCGGATAACTGAAACGTTAAACGAGAAATTTTGAGTACAAAATCGATATATATTAGCAGAGATGGTCAGAAGCTCACAAAAATGCATTCTGGAACCCAAACCTTTTGGTCATTAGCGAGAGCAAATCAGGGAAACTTTAGCCAGCCTAGCATTACATCTAGCATACTTGCAAAGGGTGGACGACTCAATGGCTCACTTGGCAAAAGAGAAAGTCCTTTGCGTCTAACTCCACTCTCGATAACTCAGGACCCTATCACCTACTATTCTACATTCCAGGTTTTCAATGCCAGAATTTTGATTCGAACAACTTGGTGTGTGGAAGGCCTCCTTTGATACTAACAAGTGGAGTGGCACTGACGGTCTACCCTCGATCGTACTTAAGACATGTGCTTCTGAGTTGACTCCGGTACACGGCTTTTTCGACTATCGTACTACTCGATCATAGTTCCAAGTTTATAGAGGACTGTCCATACCTTTCTAGCTACAGACCTATCGCAAACGTTTCTTTATTATCTAAGATAATTGAGTCGCTATCGTCGCTTTTGCGATATCTGCAGGAGATTCTGCCAGCTAATTAGCGATCCTCAGTATGGGTTTTGACGAGGTCCTTCTTGCTTATCTGACCCACGGTGAACTGATACTGTAGAAAGTATTGGTTAGCATTGGCCCTAGCGGCTTGGATATAATCAAAGCCTTTCATAGAATGTGCCACGGGGCACTTCTACCAAAACTACCGTTACATGGTTTGCCAGATAGATTATGTCGATGGCGGGCTAATTTCCTTGTAGGATGTAGCATTAGAGGCCTAGTTGATGGAATGTGCTCCATCCTAGAACCGGCAATGCATGCGTTCCGCAATCACTCGCCCACACTGTCGTGGGTTGCGATGAGTGCCCTTTTTAGCGTATCCTATAAAAAAGAGTCACTTTTGGGCACGTTTAAATGATAATTTTTTAGTATGTTAGTTCCCTTCAAAACCAACTTGAAACCGAAATTAAAATTAAAGCTGGTAACTCATGGTGAGTAAGAAGTATGAAGAATGATAAAAAAATGATACAGTGTTTGACCTATAAATTAATGAATTGCATTGCATTTGCATTTGTTTTCTAATCTCTCTAAGAATATACATATCTAATAAGTGAACAAAACCGAATGCATTTCTCGTTTTAATCTGTGATTCACAACTCTGAACCTAAACGAATTAGTCAAATGTGGTAATTAGTAAACTTAATATTGAACAAACTCTATTAAAACAACTTCTACCGCTCATCAGCACTTTCGTGACTATGTTTAGGCAATCAGCAGTTTTAACTTACAAAGTATTTGTTATTTGCTTTTAATAAATATTTACATTAGATGTATTTTGCAAATTTATTAAGATCTGTATCTTCTTAATTTATTGCTTAGCAGCTGCGTCAACTCTCTCAACCCTAAGGTCGTTTCGACTTCGAGTCCTGGCTGTGTAGTATCGAATTTCTTTGTGTAACGCTCGATCGTATGGAAAGCCTTACAATTTGAACATAAATTTGAATGAATGAATTTAATGAATTTCGATTGATCGCTGACGATTTCGATTTCCAGCCAAATTAATTGCTTAGACTTGGTAAGGACTACAGTCCTATTTGGCTAAGCCGCATAAAAACAGTCATATACGTGAACACATGCCTATTTCATTGTTTACAAGTGCTTTAATTCAACTACGTTAACTTGTCTCTAATATAAGGTGTCCTTATATTGAATAATAGGAATTTTTATTATTGTGAACTATTTCTTTTTGTAAGATAAGATATGAACCATACTAGATTGTACACACCTTATATTCTAGTAGGTTCCACTAATGACTTACAAATTATATTACTTAGATAACGAATTACAAGACCAAAGTAAGTATAGGGGCTAGTCGCTAGAATAAACATTAAGTTTCAGGACATAAAACTCATTTAGTACATTATACTATAAATCGAGAAACTGTGTATTTGTTATGAAATTATATTAAAATACAACATAAAAGTTATTTTTTATTGCTTTCATCGTTTTAATGCCTTCCCACATTAGAGATTTCTAAATCACTTAAAATTAACGAATAATAAAACACTACAAATATTAAAGTTCTTTAATAAAATTGCTTAAAATGTTTTGTAGTACAAATTAATGGACCTAAACAACTTCCGCTCCATCGCGCGCCAAGAGCTACGCTCAAAGCAAATGCTCAGTGCACGTGTTGTGTCTGTGGCAAAAAGGCGGGAATTGGAAAACATTTTTCCTCTGTGCTTTTGTTTTTCAAATGACTCCATTAATACTGTTTACAGTTTGTGTTAATACGGTACGGTTATTTTTCTTTATTTACAAAAAAAATACAATGACGTATTTGGGACTTTATGACTTATTGAGTAATTTAAGTAATTTTAATTGACAACCATCTCTCTTTTTAGGTTTTCGAACCTAAGACGAGCATCAATAGTATAACTAATAGAAGCTACGAGCATTAGTTAATAAAGTATGATGTCTTATCAATATTTATTACCGGAAGTTATGTACTCTTTAATCTATTTACGTACATTTTTAAGTTTAATTAAAATTCATATAAAAGTACTTTGTCGCCGTTTAGTGCCGATAAAAAACAGGATTAATTCAAATACTAATTATTTTACATTAAATTATTTAACCATTCTTACTTAATAACACGAAACAGGACAGTGACATTTAATTAAGTCGTTTTAATCATCCATTGTCTTCTAAATGTTCGATACTCTTGTTAATTATTGTCTCTGTTAAGATTTATCTTGATAATAACAAACATCAAGTGGATATAACTTACCAAGGTCTACTTTTTGCTGCGTAGTTAAAACAGCATAATATATTTTATTTACTCGGTTATATTATTTTTAAAGTAAAACAATTTAAAACTGTACAGACACTCCTTTTTTATCAGCTATTTGCCTATTAATATGAGTTTTTTACTTGCCTTACACGTTTTTCAAGTTTTGTATATGTTTTTTAAATCAGACTACCTATTTACCAACTTGTAATAAGATCTAAGATCTTAGAGTTGAGAATTTCACGGTGAAGCCTTAGGATCAAGAATGCAGTAAGCCCTGCTGCTTGTTTTAAAATGCATCTCTAAATTTTTTAAAAAATTACAGGCTATGTTGTTCAGGGATAGCGAAGGATTCTAATGTTGAAAGAATTTTTTGGACCAGTCGGACCAGTAAGCCAAAACAAACAAACAAAACATTTTCTCATTTACTTTTTTATATCACCATGCATTTATACCGATGGAGCAGGCAGAAACCACGGATCTCCACATTGACCATGCATGATCGTCGGTTATGGATACTTTGACCTTGTCCCTTGTACCACTGGATTTGGTCCAGGTATATACAACAAAGCCTACCTACTGATCTTCGTATACGCCATATTAATTTATGTTATGCACGAGTGATAGTCACGTTATCGTTACAGTAACAATGATTCGCAGTGTCCTTGTAATAAACCGATATTTAAAAGTAAAAATGACATGTTATTTGTGAGCGTATTGTTGTTGGAAGGTCGAGGCAGTCGGCTGTGACGCACCTAATCGGTTAAAACATTTTTACTTGCCTGTGTTATGTTAAATTACACTTTATGTGGGCGTTAGCCTAGTGGTTCAGTCCGTGGCTCTCGAACTTAGGGGTTTGAAAATAATATATGAATTTATATGCTATGTAGTAGAAAATTTTGATACTCCCCCAAGTCATAAGGGTTATTCTAAAATTTTATTTCATCAAAAATACATATAAGCCCTAATTTAAGCGATAAAAGATTTACGTTGTCTCGTCTAAAAGACAGATTTCTTTCTTTTCACATTATTCACTCTTCGTATATTATGTAGTAAGTTCTGTGTATGTGTGGTATATAAATTTTATACTTCTATGAAGTATGTTATTAACCTTATTACAAGTTGGTAAATAGGTAGTCTGATTTAAAAAAACATATACAAAACTTGAAAAACGTGTAAGGCAAGTAAAAAACTCATATTAATAGGCAAATAGCTGATAAAAAAGGAGTGTATGTACAGTTTTAAATTGTTTTACTTTAAAAATAATATAACCGAGTAAATAAAATATATTATGCTGTTTTAACAACGCAGCAAAAAGTAGACCTTGGTAAGTTATTGGTCCGACTGGTCCAAAAAATTCTTTCAACATTAGAATCCTTCGCTATCCCTGAACAACATAGCCTGTAATTTTTTGAAAAAATTTAGAGATGCATTTTAAAACAAGCAGCAGGGCTTACTGCATTCTTGATCCTAAGGCTTCACCGTGAAATTCTCAACTCTAAGATCTTAGGTTTGAACCCTAGCTTTATACTAATGGGCTTTCTGTCTATTTGCTTATTTAACACTCCCTCGTACGGCGAAGGAAATGTCGTGAGGAAAGCGGCACCCAAAATCGACTGCACGTGTCAGGCACAGATTTTTTTGGAAAAATAAACATCACGAAACAGATACTATACTTCAGGCCAAGACCAAAATTAATGGGGCGACAGGTTTTTTGACTCAGCAATACGTAGGCAAGACATGATAAAAGCGAGACAAATTTTTTGTCGGGTCTTTTATCTAACCATACCTATCTCCAGACAAAGCGACTTAAGTACCGGCTTATCTCTGTCTTCTTTGCACCCCGAAATATGATACAAAATATTTCTCTTTAAGAAAATGCGGGACTACGGAATAGGAGAATATAAATATATTCCAGTGACACAATATATTTCTTTCAAGAGATTTGTATCTTCGCTACATAATTTCAATCTTTTAAAATAAATATTTAGTATATCAACACGATAAATCATCATAAATATATCTGAAGATCCTGTTTCCGATTCACGACGTAATGAAATGAACAAAAAAAAATGTGTTTTTTATTACTTAACACACTTAAAACGTCGTAATTGGATTTTACGATTCCACTACAAAATGAATGTCAAATACTGTTTTGACCACTCATCACAACGGCCCCACGGTCACCTGCGCATGGCGGAGCTAGCATAATGTCCTTTCCGCCGGAAATAGAACAATTACCGTTTTGATTCCGATTCATATTGTCCGAATCATGGTAATGGAGCTAAATTACTTGGATATTTATTCATGTATGTATTGTTAATATATTTGAAACTAGATGACATTCGGCAGTTATGTTTCGTTGGTTTTTACTTTTTTTAATATTTTTAATCAATATTTTTATATACGGAATATTAAACTGTTTTTATAAGTAATCATAACAATCAATTCTACAGTATTTACAATTTACTTGTGTAAGTGATACCGTCGCACATGGACACTCACATTGCCAGAAGGTTCGGAAGTGCGGCTAACATTTTTAACAACACTGGAGCAATCAGTCGAGATTATACTCAATTTTATGAACATAGGAAGCATGTTTTGTACCAAATACTTCTGCTAGTTAGTGAACAATTCTACAATATTTAAAATATAATTACAATATAACTACCGGCTGTATTACATAGAAAATCCATGAAAAAAATAACATAGACTCACTAATCTAGGAATAATATGTACTGTCACGATACTATTTAATTTTGCGGGCCTTTTAAATGATATATTAACTATTCTCAGAAGTTCTTTTTTATTTTTATTATTATTATTACAAAAGAGTGGCGGAGAGTTTATTGCCAATTCTTCTCGTCCGTTATACGCCCTTGATTTGAGAACTGGCAGTAAATGTAAAATTAGAAGCATTTAATATATATTTCTTTATTGACGTTCGTAAGTGTACTTTGTGTTACCTAAATGCCTTTGTATCTGAATTATTAAACGAGATAGATAGGTCAGGGTTTCTAAAATTGTATAACGAATGATATATTTACCATTATTGATAATTATATTTATGGTTAGTTAATATTGAAATAGTTGATATATACTTATTGTATTTAATAATTAGAATATAAATAACACTTCTCTTGTAAGTCTTACGATTGCCCTCAATATTTCCCGCGAAGACGCTGGCCAATCGTAGAAACCGTTTGGTGTGTGAAGACTGTGATACTTTGTATTTTATACAACAATATCCGGTGAATTTTAAAATAAATACCAATTTGTTATTAATCAGGTAATTTAATAAATAAATGATTTGTATTATTAATATCTTAAATGATTAGTAGCTAAAATAGATAAAATTATCTATATTTAATGTGGTTTTGTTAATAATAGTTCTATTGACAAGACCATTGGTTGATTTTTCTCAAATAGTGACGCGGGCAAATGTCGGCGTTATCTCGTTCCGTCGGTAGGTCCGAGGTTGGGTGGGTGTTATATTTTGGAGAACGATTAGAGATTGTCATGATTTTTTTAAAGTTTAAATTAGTGTGCATATATAGAGTACTTATTTAGATATCCTGCATATCTGGAAGAAGTTTAACAGATAGATATAAAAATAACTATCCGCAAAGTCTTATGGTGCTACGTAATATTTGATGGGAATGGCTATATAGACTACCTTCTACTTCGATTTTGTTCGATTTGGAGATATTGGCCATGGGGTCTAATGATTAGGCGTAGATAATTTACACTTGAGGTAGCCTAAAATACTTACAGTAAACATTTTATTACACAGGTACAGGATACAATTTATCTTTGAGAATCGCGTCACACATTTTTTACGAGAGTAATTACTAAGAGGTATTCCTAATCACTATAATTATAATTCAATGAGATAAAATTTTTTTGGTTTGTTCATACAATGTAATTTACTGCAATAAACAACTTAACTTTAACATAAAATTGACTTAATTATTTTCATAGATATCGTCGCGAAACAGTTTTTTATTATTGCTTCAGTGAGCATTGTTGGCCTAGCGGATTCAGCGCGCTACTCTCATACTTGAGGTTGTATGTTCCATCACTGGCTGTGCACCAATGGACTTGCTTTCTCTGTGCGTATTTAACATTTGCTTGAACCGTGAAGGAATACATCGTGAGGAAACGGTTTTCCTCAGACCTAAAAAAAATATGGCGTGCGTCATACACACGAGGCGAACAAACGGTCATGAATTAGATGCAGAAATCTGAGGCCCAGATCTAAAAAGGTTGTAGTGTTACTGATAAAAATTGATTTGTATTTTACTTTACTAATATATATTATAAGTAAATTACTTATATAACAGCAGCGCAACTGCATTATAATTTGTTTACTCAAAAATATTTATTGACATTGATAAGGAATTATTTTACATCCATATAATAGTAAATTATGACTGTTATTTTATTCAACATCAAACGTTAAAAGGACTAATTAATTTTTTTAATAATTCACATCTTATAAGTAACCATTTCATTTATTATATTGTAATGTTATTTGATTTCGGGTTTATTAAAGACACTAATTAGAAGAAAATTATTTTTGCATGCTATTATTAAAGGGCGTATAGATAGCCCCTATTTGCTGTCGTTTATTTCTCTAAGAATCCCTCCACCGTATGCGACAAGATAAACATAATTGTTCTATGTGCCTTGTACGAAGACTAGCTAGGTTGTTTAAAGGTTTCGCTAACAAAACGCTAATTATGAGGATATTTATATTTTCCACTGAACTTTAGAGAATGTAAGGAAGGTTGACTTTGTTTAGCAGTAACAATTTTCTTTATAATTTTATATATTAATTGTGGTTTGTTCAAGGCTTTCTTTTTATCTATTAATGTACTTATGTTTTGCGTTCATATGTATTGTTTATCAATGTAATCTGTTTAGCTTTATATATTATGTAACTGTTTTGTTTCATATGGATATGTCTTAGCTGTAAGATTAAAAGCAAGTGAAGATTAAAAAGTAAAGGTGACTATTTCAGAAATGGGGTCCAGCGCTTCAGCTATAAGTGAAACTCCAGATGGGGACTTACGCTTGCCAGCATCCGGACTACGGTTTAGTACTCATCATCTCAGATCTCTCAACGCATATATTGAAACATTATATGAAGAGGATCAGAAAAGTAAAGATTTCGTTCTTTATGGGATTGCACTAATATATAAAATTGTCATTTATAAAATGTTTGTGTGAATTTAAAAAAAAATGTTTCACGTACAATTGTAATTGTAACCAAGAACTAGAAAACCAGATTTGGCTACCGACAAAATTATATCTGTTTCGAGTAGGCAAATAAGGCTCCCTGTTCGTAATAAAAGACATACGTAGGTTATTTATATGTTCGAATACCACAGACCGAATGTCAGTGTCAACGGAGATGATGGTGGAAGCTCTCGTTCAAAAACTTGTGGATGGAGCTGGGCAGAGGGACCCTCGGTTTCGTTGTAGTCATCTGATAGCCTTGCACCGAGGGAAGAAGGTAATATTATTTCTTTAAAGACTTTTGACGAGATTTTGGAGGAACATACAACCTTGTGGTGCAATTCTAAATAAACATAGTGCTTTTGCATTGGCACATCAAACAATTTTCAATTTTTCATAAAAGCTGTTGGCTACCAAATAAACAATAATTCATTCATATTCATCATAAACTTTAAACGCCTATAAAAGTTATAAAACACCTGTACAAGATCGTAGAAGGGACGAGAATAACTGCCACTCTTTGTAATCGCCTGGATTTTAAGATGGAGTTTAGCCTCACTAATAAACGTTGAAAGTATTTTTACATACTATACAGATGCGGTCTAGATCCCTAGAATACCTGGTCACCATCGATTCATTACCACCTCTTAACACGGATGATGACTGCAGTCTCCAAGAAAGCCCAGTGGGTTATGGGAAGGTACGCTTGTCTGGCCGAGAGGCAGATAAATGGGGAGAGTTTCTAACCTCGGCAGGTTATTTATGTAGGTAAGTAAATTTTTCAGTTCATATTTATCTATTTATAGTAAAAAGGCATGTATTATTCCAAATAATAATTAACTAACCACGTTAGTGATCGGCTATCGCTCGTTTCGTTCGAAATCGAACCAACAATGTGAATATATATTCCCCGTTTTATGCTTTATGTTATGTCATGATAGCATAGACATACTTAACATACATATATCTTTATCGAATTATCTAAATAGTCGCATAAGTTTAGTTGTTGCTTGTAGTTGCCAAGTAGTTGCTTGTTTTTAGTACATCTTTGATTCATAGATTTAAAAACAGTTACCCAACGGATAAATATTTCCGAACCTTCGACTTAGGCTCAAGAAAAGAGCCTGGTATTGAGAGTGGTATCACTATGGTGGTGGCAGTATCATTTAACAGGTGAGCCTTTTGTCCGTTTGCGTTCTATGAAAAAAAACTTGTATGTTACGCGCAATTGTATTGAAATATTTTTATTAAATTGGCCGTATTAAGATATATACAATTAATTAAAAAAAACTAAACTGTAAAGGGATAAAATTGTGGAGAGATGGGTGCAATTGATAGCACGTTGCGCGCAGTCACGCGGAGGTGGCGCTTCAAGAGTCCTCTGCGCACGCGCGCATCAACATGCATTACCGTATTCCTACTGCTATCTCGAAAGTAAGTGTCTGAAGATGAATCTGTAAAGTGATATTACATGGAACATATAAAATACATTTTAGAAAGAAAACGATGTAAATAAAAATGTCATAGAAGGTTTCTTTATGAAACAAACGCAATTCAACTTTTCATGGCTTTTAAAGGCTACATAGCTCTTCTATCCTATCATATTTTATTGAAGTACACTACTTCACATAGTAACATAAAGTGAAGGTGTAACTAATATTGTTTTTTTTTTATATTTAAAGTTGAGTATAAAAAAACAAACCCGTGGCGCTACAACCTTGTTAGGTCTGGGCTTTAGTTTTCTATATGCGTTTCATGATCATTTGTCAATCTAATGTGCAAGTAAGTGATCAACCTCACGTGCCTGACATACGCTGTCACCTTTTTGTGTCTCAGGCAAGCCGGTTTCCTCAAAATGTTTTCCTTCACCGTTCGAGCGAATGTTAAATGCGCACATAGACACAGAAGTCTGTTGGTACACTGCCGGGGTGCGAACCTATGACCTCAAGGGTGAGAGTCGCACGCTGTAGCCACTAGGCCAACACTGCTCTTATTTGTAATATCAAAAATAGAGGTATATAAAAATAACTTTATTCATATAGGTAACCAAGTTCACTTATGAACGTCAACAGAAAATATGTTAAATTGATTCTAAATTTACATTTACTACCAGTTCGCAAGTCAAGGGCGTAGAGTCCCTATAACACGTTGAGAAATAATTTAACAAGTAACATCAAGTTAAATAATCTCATTATAAATGACCTAAATATATCCAATATATATAATTTTTTCAATGTCTTATTAAGAACATTAAATTATTTAAAATCGGTGTCAAATGTATGGGTCCAAATACTCGCCTACGCTAATAACACTCTATTGTTCCCATTTCTCGTATTATTCATAACTTTCAATTGGTATGTGCTATTCGGCGTCCATCAAAGCGCAATATAATCGAGCCGCGTAATAATTGGAAATTTACATAAATTCACCAAGTTTCCTAACTTTGGAAATTCGGGCGTGATGTGTTTCGGTGAAGTTGCTCCGACTTTAAATGGATTATACATCACCTCATGCCACAGAGCGATAAGACCAGTAAGATTATTTACTGGAGAAAGGCACTATTTTTGTCTAATATTTCGAATTTTTTAAATACATATCTCTTCACTGAGTCATGGCACATTACGATTTAGCCTAACTTAAGACTCATAAGTAATTTCAGTCTAACCTAATTTACTAATAAGGATATTTAAACTCGTATAAGAAAGTATCCAGTATAACTTCTTACAGTCTCTATTAAGAGGATGACACTCTGTTCTTGTGATCTATGTTTTCACTTACCACTAACACTAGCACTTAAGCCTTATACTGATGACGACTTATAAAGCCATTTAAAGGTGGTTGTTAGATGTAAGAAAGATCTTCTGTTTATAAAAAATCCGTTGAGGTGTTGCATTAAACCCATCAAATTTTTCATTAACCATAAACAATAGAAGCTTAAATGGTCCGATTCAAGTTAAAAACGCAGAAAATATCATTATTTTTAAGAACAATTAATTTATGTTAGAAAAGGAAACAACAAACACATCACAAATACAAGGTATGTGGTGTATAAAATAGATTTACAAATACTTTACAGTATAAATAACAGAATACAATAAACAGAAATATACTAATAATAATAGTTAGCAGTATTGGCAAAGGTTTAAAAGTGCGACTCAATCCTGGGGTCCTAGGTTTGATCCCCGTCTATGAACCAATGGACTTTCTGTCTATGTGCGGATTTAACACTCGCTTGTACGGTGAAGGTAAACATCGTGAGGAATTGGCATCCCTTAGACTCAAAAAGTCGACGGTGTGACGATTTATCACGGAATAGATGCAAAATCTGAGGTTCAGTCCTAAAAGGTTTTAGTGAAATTGTTATACTAATCATTATAGTTGTTAAATTTGGAAATTAATGTTGTTTGCACTATATTATAATGATTTGCCCCATATTGCGTTCGGTCGTGTTCGACACGTGTGTTTGTATCTGTGTAGATAATTATGTTAAGACACTCGTGCGTATAAAATCTCTTGCGCTGATCTGCAAGTATGAAGTGCAACAATCGTTGCAGAATCGGTTTAGCAAATTTTGCACATTCAAAATAAATTACAAGAAAGTCAACAAACATTCAAAATTATGTTATTCTCGCTGGATAAGCCCACTTTGTCACAAAGTTGGCCTGAATCCGAAACCAACTTCACGTCAAAATTTAACTGCATACGCTGCACCGTGATAATGCGAGTGACAAGTTGGCAACTAGTTCCTCGTATGGAGGATTAAGGAAGGAATAAACAACTCTATTGTAAGCAAAACATATCGAAAAATCGAAATATTCTTATCTAAAATATATTTATAAAATGCTATTATAGTGGACATTTTTGCATATAATACAAATTTGTCTTTATTTATTGTAAAAAATATTGTAAGTTATTAGTGAAGAGTATACCACGAACACAATTTTGTTTTGTCTAATAAGGGTGTAATGTAAAAGTAATTATGTAACATTAAACCGACGGTAAATTATACATGACCTCGCCAGAAATAACTGTATACATATGTGTGCCCATACCTCACATCTCATATCTAAAGCTCTAAAGAGCTTAGTGTATGGTAACCGATTCATAAATCTTGAACTTTCCATAAGTTGAGATATAACCCGATTAAAAGTATTAGTACCTAAGAAATAATATTCGGTTTGGAAAGCATTAGATTTTTTTAAGGGGTAGAAATTTACAATATGCAAATTCTTATAATAAAAAACACCTATCAGCATCACACCAGAGCTCAACAGAGCGCCGATTGGCGATAGTGGAAGGTCCGGCCTGGGTTATGCTCCGTGTCGGGGCGGGAGAGGCGGAGGCGAAGTTAATGCTGGGCGCAAGGGTGGGCGGATGCAGCCCTCACGCGTATACCAGTACTGTGCCCATCACACATCCGTTGGCCTTGCTTCATTATACCGCTGCTAAAGGGGTCAGTATTGGTAAATAGAATTACAGATTCGTTTACAGATAGCTGGCTCCTGCAACTGGCTTTAACTATATCAGATTATAACGAACTCATAAATATAATCAAAACTGTAGCATAGCTGTAGCTGTGGAATCGGCTCCCAATGGAGGACTTTACTGGGAGATATGACCGCTTTTTAATTAAATTAAAAAGAAAGCTTACTCCTCCTTAAAAGGTCGACAGAGTAGACGCTGAACCGTGGATTCGTTTATAAAGAATTGATATAAAAGAAAGTAATTATTGGTACTGGTAAACTAAGCAGTTATTTTTTGCTTCATTACTCGTTGCTGCAATTATAAAGTAATATTTTATATTTAAATAAATATTCAACATTGCAGGGTTACTACGCAGTAACAGTAGGTCCACCATCATCAATGGTCTGTGCTGAACGATCTTCTACCTGGCAATTGTGGCACCCGGCACTGGAAGCCACATTGGACTCGCATTGTGCAGAGTATTCTCATGTAGGAAAAGTGGCTGGTGCCTTGAATGTGTTGGTTGACAAGATGAGAGAAGGATGCTATGAGGTAAACATGCAAAGAAATTGATGGCATTTCTTGGTCTCTCTGACTTTATACTAATACAAGAAGTTTGAATTGTCGTGATTTTGGTAACTTTGAACGTTTATTTAATGGATAAAAATCTGAACAAACTTAGTACATATAAAGTTTAGAATTTGACGTAAAGCCTCTATAAAATTTGGCATAAAACTAATATCATGGCTGTGGATCAAATAAATTCCTTCAAATTTATTTAAGTTGATAAAATTTATGTATTTTTTTACTATTAACATCGTGAAATTTTCGAAGCAAACATTTGTTTGATGCGGGATGAGATAGTGGTCGTTACGAAGTCGAATTGAAGCGATAAATCTCCGGGAATTGCCAACCTTTCTTGTAAGGCGTACAAAATCTTAGTGTGAAGTTTTTCTTTGTATCCTCCGTAACAAAAAGGCAGATTGATAACTGTAATCACGTTAACTATATTATGTCTTTTATACAACACATAAAGTAATAAATTACCAAAATATTTATCGACATAAATTGTAAAAAAAACACGAAACAAACAAGATTTCCGATTTTCCGAGCTATTTAACTTTCACAATCGGCTCGGAAAGTGTGACTCGAATAATTAATAAATCATGTATTAGCAAAGAAACTCAGATTGATAAAAACCGCACATCCATTTTAAAAGGGTCTTCCAAAAATATAAATTTTATCATAATGTCATAATAAGAACATTTAAGATATTTAAAATTGTTGTCCAAACTTATAATCTAAAAACTCTGGTACATTATAAAGGGACAGTCGTCAAACGTATTCGATTTACCCTTAGCTCCTCTTAACACGAACTTTACCGTTATTTATATAAAAA
The DNA here is from genome assembly GCF_905147105.1 of Pieris brassicae. Taxonomy (NCBI): domain Eukaryota; kingdom Metazoa; phylum Arthropoda; class Insecta; order Lepidoptera; family Pieridae; genus Pieris; species Pieris brassicae. Next base: position 11,294,409 of record NC_059669.1, on the reverse strand, counting down.
CAAACATATTACAGTAGGGTAAGTGTAAGTTTTGTTTGAGTACACATCTTAGTTAAATATTTGAACCATCTTATTCTTTCCAAATTCCTTATACATGTCAGTCCCGTATGAACGAACGTATTGGATTTGTCATACTCCGCCGTCAATAAACTAAGCGCAAAGTCTTTGAAACTTATTCACTTTGCTCGTTAACTTCTCGATATAATTTGTCGAGCGATTTATCATCAAATATTATTTAAAATACATATTTAAATGAAAAATGTGAAACTCCCTAGTATATATATACAAAATATATATATATATATATATATATATATATATATATATATATATATATATATTTTGTATCAGAAGGTAATAATTGTTAACTGTGGGGTATGTTTGAATATGTATTCCGTTTTTGGCTTTTGTGTTTAATGTTATAGATATTGTATAATAAGTAGCTGTGCACAATCAAATATATAAATAGTAAAGCATCTATGCTACTGTAGTCGTAAATAATAAATATTATTATTTAGAAATTGTTAAGCATAATTGGATAGGTTTATGGCAATAGTGTGATATATACAGGGTTCTCTCCAACTGCTAAGTCGCTATGCAGCGAGTTGCGCTTTCCGGCGTCGCCTCTATCGATGTTCCACCTATAAAAGCATCACTGCAAGGGCCTGCCTGACTTCCCACGTCTCCTATCACCTTTTACTAATCTTAGATGAGTAAGTATATTAAAATGATGATATTAATTATAAATAAATATTATATTTATGTGACCTTTCCTCTTGTGACCAAGTAATGCTACAGACAGGGAGAGCTTTATAATGAATCCTAACGTTAGAAGACATAGATGTAAATAGATGAATATGGCCCATCTCCTCCTATGTAGTGTGTACTGCACCGGAACATGCCGTTGAAGTCCCGCTGGATTGAGAGAGCGACCCCGGAGCCTCCGTAACGGGACTTTGTAGAAATTACTCGAGTTCTTTTTAGTGGGTATTGCTCACCCTGTCTTTGAATAGCAGAGATGTTGGAGTGGGCCGAGTCCCAGATACCACTGCAACTTTCGGGAACAGGGGTTGCGCAAATTAATGTTCCACTTCGGATATAAAAAATGGTGTCACCGTAAAAATAATCTAAATTATAATTATTAATTCTTAACATCTGGCTTTTATAAGCAAAATACTTGACATTATTTGTAATTACCTGCTATTTATCTCTCTGATAAATGAGCTACAAAACCTCCGTTGTTATATAAAATGACAGGGTTCAATTGCTGACTAAATAATAATTGTTTTGGGTTGAATTTCCAATACATTTTAAGCTCTTCGTAGAAAATATGGTGATTCGTGAATGCTATATCACTGTTGGTATATATTTTATAATAAAACAATTCATATCCAGCCTACTTCAGCTATGTTCAGGCGGTGGTGTCACCGGTTTCGTATACCCTGTAGAGAAAGGTTGTCTCGTCAGAAGAGCGGCGAGAGACATCAACTGGACTGCTGATATCACTGCTCTGTCTCGATGTCTTCAATATTTGCATAGAATTACTGGTTAGTTTATTATAAAAGATAACAACTGAGGGTTGTAACGCACCATAACGGCCTGGTGTTTTTGATTCTTCGGGGTTTTCAATTTATTAGTTTAATAATAATAATTAAGTGTACTAAAAACGAAGTAATTTTGAAACTAGAATTGATTATGATGTGTGATATTGTTACTAATATATTTGATATTGTCTAATAACCTCTTAATAAATAACTGTGTGTATTATTTAAGGTAGAATTATTGTGAACCCCTTAAGGGCCACGCGAAAGCGCTTTATATAATAAAAATATACCAAAGACACATAAACTTCTCGAAATACTTTTAGGAGACGAAGAAATTCCTAAATCTCCCTCTGAAACATTGGAAACAGCGATTTTTAGTAAATGGGAGAGACTCTCACATGAAGTAAGATGCACTGGACCTGGGAGTTATACGAAGAGACAATTACGATATTTAAATAGAGTCACATCAGAATTAGTGCGATGCAAGCGTTCTATTGCATATGTAAGAAATCTTTAATCATTTTTATATAGATATAGATAGATTAGCAATTAGTATTTTGTGGTAGGTAAACAAAATTTCTTCTATAAGCTAAAACTTCGTGTATCTATAATTGCGTTTATCTTCTATTTACTATTAAACTAATTCGAGTAAAGACTGAAGTCGTATTAGTTACATTACTTATAACTAAAGAAAACCAATTTAGTTGATAATTGGCGGGGAGGTAGCTCAGAACATTTGAAAATATTACAATTACAAGTTTTGAAGTTGATCGGTTGATGTGTTTTATTTCGAGTTTCTATTAGTTTATCGAACCAATATTATCATTAATAATGCCACGACCAAGACAAAGCCTTAATGCAATAAATGGGTGGACCGATTTTTATGAGTGTTTCAGTGATTTCAGATTCGAGATTAGATTATTTACAATTAGATGTTTTTGTTTGTTCTTTTTTTTTAATTTTAAGTTCTGTGTACAGGACAACTTCTGTCGGGTCCGCTAGTAAATAATAAAATCGCTTTTCTATCTGTCAAAGATCTTTGTGTCTGTATTTATGTTTTCATGAAAAGAGACTAGTATTTTTTCCTTTAATGAATAAGTTATGGACTTGGTTGTAGGAAAGTCATAGTACATTTCGAGCCAACCTCATTCAAGTTACGGCAATGAATTTGAAGTCTGTCGAAGATTTGATTCACATAATGGCGATAATATTGGACCAAGCGCGTGATGTGTATTTGAATAATGTTAAAAGTAGAACAGTTGGAGAGTTTGAAAGGGAATTGACGGCTTATAGGTAAGTTTAAGGCTTTTTTGAAGTTATACTTCTTTTGGTGCTTTACGGAAAAATGATGAGAATAAATTTTTACGATGCGCGCGCACACCGTCACAAAAAAACCAACACCCTGAAGCTAGCATAGTCAACATTAAAAAAAAAGTACATTTCTTTAATTATGTAGAATTTACTTGTGATATTTAAATAAACTTTATTTAACAATAATGCGTTATAATAAAACTTTCAATGTATTAAATACCTTTTTCTATTGTTAGTGTCGTTTTTTCTAACGTAGAATAAGGCGAAAGATAAAGTTGTTAAGAAGATTTTTATCTTGTTACGATACAAAGAAGTATAACTTACAACACGTGTATATAAATAAGTACATTCACATGTTTTTATTTATTTAGTGAAGTATTTGTTAGTCGAGTTTTTTTGAATTTGTGTCCAATTATAAGATTTTTTAAGACAGATGATGAAGCAGTTTTATCATGAATTCAATGACTACTCAATAATTTTTAGATTTTAAACTTGATAAAAATAATATTTGATTTATTCTTATTTTTTTATTAATTATATAATTGAAATAATAAATTTTGACAGCATCAAAACGTATTAACAAAATTACGGTTATAGCAAATACAAAAATAAATTAATGTGTTTAAAACTTTTAGCATTGTACTTTATATCAATATGAGATTTTTTAAATAAAATAATACAATTCTACATAGTCATTAAATGAAATTATTTCCAAAAAGTTGACTAAAATATGTAAATTGCTAATATTTTGCCCCATATTGCGATAGGTCAAAAAAGTGGAATAAATTGAAAGACTACTACGATGCATCATCAGCGTGTTTAATAGACGCTGTGAGACGAGACAAGGACGTGAGAGAGGAAGACCTCACTGAAGACACGAGTCTCATGAATACTGTATTACACTGGCTTTATAAGGGTATGTAACTGTTAGATTTGCAACATTTTAGGATTTTTTTGAGATTATGAAGACGTAACAAACTCAAACTTCACCACACACCTCACCATATTGTACGAAAAAAGCTTACCAATGATTAAATGGCCGGCAACGCACTCGCACGCCCTCTGGCATTCAGTAGCCATGCGCGGCGGTATCATTTAACATCAGGTGAGCCTCCGTTTGCCCCCTGTTCTAAGTTATTTTCTTAATAAAGATCATTTTTTTAGCACACCTCTTATATGGATATTTTACAAAATAGAGATATTCCTTAAATTATTAGATGTCATGTAACAAGACTCCCCATGTGTGCGTGGACTAGTAGTGTCTTGCTTTTAGGGTACATGTATCGTACGCTATTTCTCACGCCTTTAATGTACATACATATTGTACTTTTTTTACTCGATAAAGCTAGCCTTTGCGACGACTTTACCCGCTATGAAACCATTTATCACTTTCAGGTTACCTACTTATACTGATGGTGACGAAAGTCCATAAAAACTCCTTCCTTCCTTAAATCAAAATTTATTAAAACCGGTTTCGGCGTGAAAGTGTATCATCATCTGATTGGTCGAGCATTTATAATATTAAGATGAGTACAACTTGGTCCATTAGCTGAAATTACACCAACGAATTTCAGGTGCAAAAGAAGATAAAAAATACCTTGGCCCAGTTTTAAAACCATTTCTAGATGATTTATTCGTGTCATCATTAGAAAACTCATGGTTTTCGGAGGATTATATATCGAAAAATTGTGATTTGGAAATTGACGGATTGAGGGAATACTGTATGGGGGTTCATGAAGGGGTCATAGAACCGCAAAAGGGACTGATCGAAGTGGCAAAGAAGCAAACTTGGGCTAAAGCAATCGTGGATTTTGTTGATAGGCACCGCCTTGTTGGTAAGTTGATAATTATTTTTAGTATTACGCCAAACGAACTGGGCCCTTAGTATCTTTGTACCGCTCGATTTAAAGGTTGCGGATATTGACAAAACTGTATAGGAATAGCATACAGAAACGTCGGCATCGCTGTAGCTATTGGAAGTATCATAGTAAGGGCCTCTTCTGAATTCGTTTTGTTAGAGATGAGACAAGTGTACGGTCTAATATATTCTATTAATATTAGTATTCATTTCTACGTTAGCGTATTCCAATGAATTAATAACTTCTTGCTAAACTTCTCTAAAGAAGTTTCAAGAATTTATTGTATTAATGTTATAAGCTTTTCACACGACCGTCACTGCCTATTTAAAGAATTCATAAATACGAGTTTTTCCTAAAGGGGTAAGTAGACATGACATACCTTCGTCCACTTTCATGATATTCACCAGCATGCGCGTTGGTTATAGATACTTTTAACTTGTACCTTCCCTGAACCACCTGGATTGTAGGGGGAGTGTAGGTCCAGGTATGTACAACAAAGATGTAGACACGACTTCATCATAAACGGTTGCCTTGTATATCCTACTAGTTACCCGCTTCTAATGCCTTCGTTCTAAACGGCCAAGCTAAGCTAACGGCTAAGCATTCCCCTTTGTATCCTTGTCATTCTCCGTAAGTCGACGTCCTCTTTTAATCCACACCTGTCACGTATTCCTATCACGCAATGTTTACACCACACAAACTTTTTACGCTCTCATTTCCACGACATTTATTCTACTTCCAATCTTGTTCTTCCACACCCAACATTAACTCCCGTGTGTTAACGTCGGGATAAGCACTCCTCAATGTACGGCCAGTCGACTCTCGGCATTGATTTTGCGGCATAGAATTGTCTTTCTATATCATTGTCATACATAGAGTAAATAATATTAACACAAAAAAATCTTCATAATTTCAGATCTTGTGTATTCTACTCTTTTCCTCGCTGTACAATCACTTTGTTTTGCGGACGTCGATAGCAATTTATTCATATGAATATAGGACTCTAAATTACTTTTACATAATTCATAAAAATTATCCCAAAAGGGCAAACAGGATCGGGGTTTAACAGAAACCAGCCGTTTCTGAACTCTCACAATACTTTTGTACCTGAGCCGTACTTTAATGAAATGGCCCCAAAATTTTGGTGAAATGTTAATGCCGGTAACATTGAAATGTATTTAATGGAAGTAAAATTAAATATTCTATTATTTATTATGTGGTTGCTTGTTCCACGTATTTGGATCGGTGGAATTTTGGTACCATATTTGCATTATGCATTAACGTAAGAAGTCTTTAAAAATAGTTTAAACCCTATAGTAATATGTAAAGATAATATCAATAGGAAATTTAATATTGACTGCATGTTAACACGTTTTTAATGTTTTTTCAAATAAATATTGTCTAATATTTTTAAAGTATAAATATATACATACTATATCGATCTATCATCTTCTTCTCAGTAGTTATATTTTATTATGATAATAAATATATTAAACTAACTATTCAATATTAGATAAGTCTTAGTGTAATGTATATAAGTGCAAGTGGACACACGAACATAGTGTCAAATCTTTATAGAACATTAAGACTGTTAATGAACGTTACCTTAGATTAAACTATTTATTAGTATTGTGGAATATAATATTACTTATTAGCCATAATTATTGTATAGGCTAGATTGTAATTCATGTTAAGTCGCACTCTCTTTATTGTAGGAAAAAAAATTAAAGCAAGAGAAATATTTGGTTTGCGAAATGTAATATACAATATAGTATATATATTTTCAAGGCTCTTCAAAGCAAGCACATCTAGTTTAAATTGTATCAAACCAAAGGGCGCTTAAAGGCAACTTTCCGATACTTTGCGAAGTTCCTTAAAGTAAAACTCGATATAAATAACTATATTCTGTATAATTATACTATATAATTATATTCTGAACTTTGCTTCTAGTAAATTGCTAGTAAATTTTACTCGACATTAAATGTTTTTAAGACGTGCTATATACTTGAAAATCGATAATTGACTCTGTGATTGTATACATACCCGATACATTTTTAACACCGCCCAACCATAATTTCAGCAAACATATTCAGCCAAACTGAAAAGATTGTATAAGTCAAACAATTCACAAAACGCATAAAAATTATGCTAGTTTATTTTGACATGAGGTTCGAAAAACTAACTTATAACAACTCTCAGCCACACGCACACACATACTCACACATTCACGCATACTTAAGTTCGTACACGACATTTGTTAAATTAGATGTAACTTTATGACTACATTTTGTTTAAAAAAATGTTTGAAACATGCACACTGTACTGTAATATTTGTAATCTAGTTAATCACAAGACAAGGGATCGCTTGTTGGACTAGCGTTGATAAATTTTGTCACAACCATATTTCTGTCCAGAATTTAAAATAAAATAAAATATTATTTTATTAAAACAAGGAAATCTTTTAATTAATTATTATACTTATTTTGACACGATTAGACTCATTTTAAACTGTTTGCTTTGATTGTTGTATGTTCACATTTGTCCTAGATTTGTAAGGCAATATAGCCAGCAGTATTCTCTTCATTATTTGTAAAAGGAATTAAAAGTATTAAGTGTTCCGAAGTAGGATTTTTCCAGACAAAAGCTACCAAATATTTGGCCTTTCTTTCTTCACGTTTGTGTTGTCATTTGTTTGACAATCGTCTATCTTTGGCCGTCCCTCGGGAAATCAAAAGTTAAACGTAAGGGTCATCCAGTTGTCTATCTTTAAGTTTAGGAAAGTGAACTGTTTCGAATTCAAAATAGGAGATTATTGTATCTGAAGAAATATCATTAGGTCCGTAGAAATGTAGTAAACACATATTTGCTGGGGAGACTTATCATTTTAAGTGGTGTTCATTTACGTATATCGACGTAGTGAACTGAACTTTCTATAAAACATTTATGGATTTTTTCTCCCACTCTGGAGTATGAGATATTGGTGTAGTAGTAGTAGCAAGCTTAGAGGGAACATCGAAACTTATTTTTTTAACATAGAATATATACGAGTACAGCCTTAAAGTAATTTTTGGATTATTCAATGTAACAGCGTGCAAACTTCCTCCACTGCTTAAAATCTGGCCAACTAGTAAGTGTTACGATCAATATCTATAGTTTTGCAATTCTTTTTTTTGGATTATCTGAACGAGCTTGGGTTTGAGCCATCAGGCAGTTCAATACACTATTTTTATTAATATTTTATATGTTTATCCTATTATGGTTTTATGTTATGAAAACATCAACTATAATGTAAGCACTAAATAGATGAAAATTGACATATGAAGATGAGCTTTCAGAATACTTAAGTGGTTTCAATGTAAATGCAAATTAGATAGCTCTAAATGTAGTGTTAGTGAAGGTTCATGTTATAACTAATAGTTTTATTTGACAATCGTTAAAGACTTCATAGTACAAACATAGTCCCGTTCCAAACAACGTTCATTTAGACGCATGCTAGAGTTTCACCTTTTCGTTGTTGACATCCACAAGTGCACGATTTGGATTTTTTTAAAATGTAATAGCAGGTAAACGGGCAGGAGGCTCACCTGATGTGAAGCGATACCGCCGCCCATGGACACTCACATTGCCAGAAGGCTCGCGTGCGTTGCCGGCCTTTCAAGAATTGGTACGCTCTTTTCTTGAAGGACCCTAAGTCGAATTGGTTCGGAAATACTTCGGTGGGCAGCTGGTTCCACATAGTGGTGGTGCGCGGCAAAAACTGCCTTAGAAAACGCTCAGTTGTGGAACGACGGACGTCGAGGTGATACGGATGGTATTTTGTATTTTGCCTTTACGTCCGAAAATGAAACTCAGCTGCGGGTATAAGACCGAACAACTCTTCTGAACACTCCCCATGGTAAATGCGGTAGAAGATGCAGAGAAACCCAACATCTCTACGCAACGCCAAGGGATCAAGCATCACGGAAAGTGATTGGTCGTCGACGATTCGAACCGCTCTTCGTTGAATACGGTCAAGTGGAAGGAGCTGGTACTGGGGAGCTCCCGCCCAGAGGCGAGAACAGTATTCCATGTGGGGCCGAATTTGCGCTTTATATAGTTGCAAGCGGTGGCCCGGAGTGAAGTACCGTCTCGCCTTGCTGAGCACACCAAGCTTTTTGGAGGCTAATTTAGCCTTCCCTTCCAAATGACTGCGAAACTGGACGCTATTCGATATGTCAACGCCAAATATTCCGATGTTAGCTGAGGATTTAAGGAGAGTGCCTTCAAAGAGGGGAGTAGCGACAAAGGGAGATTTTTTAGCGGAAAACGCGCAGACTTGTGTCTTCTTGGGGTTAAATTGGACTAGATTTAGTCTACCCCAGTCCGAGACTCCACGTAAAAGAGTTTCGACTTCGATTTGGATCGTCGTTTCTTTTAAAATCAGGAAGGAGGAACCTCTTGCCCCATTCTATGGACAGTCTATTATGACTTCATTTAAGTGGCGATTAAATATCCTGGTCAGTTGTGCTCTCGAAGAGGCCAAATCTCACTTAGCATCAGGTGGGGTTGTGGCAAAAAGTCTGGCAAAGAGTTCTATATAAAAAACAAATAATGGCTATAAAGCTTTTTGCATTTGTCAAAATCACTGTAAATTTATTTTTAATATACAATAATCTAGCGAAGGTATCCTCGCTCCAGAGAGATTTATTCATCTATTACCATTTAAAAAAAGAAATTGATATTCGTTTCAGATTTCCGGTTAATATTTCCAACCGGCGATGGTCTAGCGGTATCATATCCTCTTAAGCTATCTTCTAGAAGAGACCAAGCCAGAACTTTGACGCTGAATAGACGGAATAAGGCTGAAGCTAAACTGAAATTAGCAAAACGATGTGTTGTTAACGCATTTAATGATGTCCTTGTTGGGAAACGGTAAGTGGACTTTTATAATATCAAATATGTAATAAATATAGAAACTCGAGGCAGAATGGAAAGCTACACTGTAAAGCGAAGCTTTTTTATTAAGTTTCTGTCACGAACTACCACTATGTAGATCCAGCTGTCCACTGAAGTATTTCTGAAACTATTCGACTTAGGGTCCTCAAGAAAAGAGTGTACCAATTCTTAGCCCTCTGGAATTGAATATAGTAGCTTATTAGGGGGAGGATTTGTAACATTTACTTATATTTATTACAGTTTATGTCCTGCTACAATCTTGTCTTGAAGTTTGGAAAAAATGTCTTTTTTTAGAGAACTACTTTCACAAATTCTAAAACGATGTATGTTAAACTATAGTAGAATTATACAGCGGGTTGTCCCAAAAAGTCCCCACAAAAAATCTTATTCAGATTAACTTTTCTCTCATTTAATTTGAATTTCTTGTACTAACAATTTTCCACATCACAGTCGACCATCAGGGAATAAGTAAAACGAGAAATTCCATTCGGCCATTGCCAGTTTTAATTTGCTTCCAAAATCCGGTCAAGGCTTTCAGACAAGCTGTGTTTATTTAAACTCGCTACATGTTTAAAAGACATTTAATTACATGTATAAGTACTAAAACTATAATTTTCATTTCATTTCATTTATTTTCAACAAAACACACACACAGAAACACATAAAATAACAATAATCAATAAGAAAAAGAAAAAAATAATAATAATAGAGAGATAACAATTTTTTTTAGAGAAAGGTTTAATTATGTAATGCGTGTGTGCTGTGGTTGTAATTGGCCCTAACTCAGCATTTTCAAAATAAACCACAAATCATTTCTCTGAAAATATAAAAATATTCTTTTATTTATCACGACTTTACAATATTTAAACAATTGTTGTTTAACGACGACAATTATTCTTACAACTCATATAAAAATACAAAGAAACAACATTTGAAGTTCACTAATATCGCCTCCTCACTATATCCTTTAATTTATCTCTCCACAAGGTATTTTAACACCAAAAAAATGCTCAAAATAATCTGAACGTCATCCAGCATTCCATCGGGCGTCACCCCGATGTGTCGCCGAACTTATAAAATCGCGAAATAAGTTCGGTGTCGGTTTTAGTATGGAGATGTTTAAATAAAACTCTGGTTTGAGGCTGGGTAACAACTGACTTTAATGGTTAAAATATGAGCTTATATCTAACACAAAATTAATTAATTACCGCTAACAAAGACAAACTTGGCTCATCTAAGAGTTCATAAATCTAAATGACACTTATACAACAAAAATTAAAGGGCTCATATTGGCTTCAAGTGTGCGATGATTGTTTATATTTGTTTACGCTTCTAATTTTTAACTTTAATATTACTTAAGTAATGCTATAAAAAACTCCCTTCGCCGCTACTCTATTCTTGAAGACACTCGCACTAAAGCACAGCTAGCGTCACAATTCTGGGCGTTGACATATCCAATGACGTTCAGTTTCGCGGTTATTTGCAACTCTATAAAGCGCAAATTTGGCCCCACATCGAGTACTTTTATCAACTCAATATATATATGTACACACACATTAATTTTAACTTATTTATTACGGTTTCTAAAGTAAGTAATTAAAATCGTTTATTTGCAAAGAAAATTGTACATTCATATTGATTAATTATAAACTGCACAATCACCGCCATATTAAAATAGGCATGCAAATGTCATATTAATTATTATAATGTCATAATAATAAGAACAGTTAAGTTATTAATAATTGTTGTCAAACTTAAGGTCTAAATACTTGGCCGCGCTATAAAGGCACCTTGCCTTTAAACATTTAATCACCATCCCCTTGAAAGCAATACACGGCAGTGATCTAAATTTTGATAGCCATATCTGTAGTTTGATAGCCATGGCGAAACAATTTTTTAAATACATCGTGCTACGTGCTGACACCCACAGCTGAGTTGGATCCGTCATCTTTGGCAATCTTTAAATGTTTTGAATAATTTTGGATACTATTATACAAGTGCTTCTAGAATGTATGAACTTGGTACCGTCTTAATACCGTGTTCATAGAAAATCGTTTACAGCTAGTTATTTTTTCACATCCCCCAAGTTCTCTCTCCGACAATATCATTATTGATTTCTGTTAGAAAGCGCAGAAATAATAATGGTAAAAAGCTTCCATAGAAGAATCAAAAATCTCTTTCTATCGGTTTTTCCAAATTCGTTACGTACGTACATAAATACAAGTTATAATTACTTGTTGTTACTTCTATATCACTATTGGGAAATATAGTAGGTATTATTAGTACTTCACGCATATTATGGATAAAAGAACAAAACACATACGATAATGTGTATATTGACAATTCACGGCACAAAAAGAAATCAACTTTAGACGTATAAATAGAAATCTTTCAAACCAAACGTAATAATCGTTATCAAAGGGAGCTAAGTGAGAAATATCGGAGGAATCCTTTTAGTGTGAATGGAACGTGATGGAGCCTTTCCCAATGGTTACTGTATTTTATTAGAATTCGGGGCAGACTGAAAGTTACGGTACAAGTTTATCGTTGACCTTGCACAGATTTTCGGTTCATTTCTAAACTAAACGTAACATAAATCTAGATTTCCTATGTTAACATATGTACGTAGCTCACGTATTATCTCGTATATTTTTAAAATGGCTACCTTAAAATAATTTTCCAAATTATTACTTGTAATCTATCACAATTATTATCATTACGATACTAATAAGAGTTTTTAAACTTGGCATTTATATAAGCCCCCATCTCCAATTAGTTGAATTAAGTTCAACCGCTCTTCGCTATTAATATAATGTTTAGTAGTTAGATGATGCTTTTCTTCATACTCCAATGAAAAGAGTTAGTTTTAAAAAGTGTGGCTGGTTTCCTCACTATGTTTCCCATCACTATTCGAGCAAATTTTACATGCAGACATAGACAAAGAAGTGTGTTGGTACACTGCCGGGGTTCGAACCTAACGAGTAACTCGAACCTCAGGGGTGAGAGTGCCACGCTCAAGCCACTAAGCTAAACTACTTTTTGAGGTTTCATTTAGACACATAAAGAACTTTTTTTTACAGATTTAACAATAAACAGAACCACCATGGTAGTACCGACGAAATTTTAATTTGCGCGAAAAACGGTAGCTTTTGGAGAACTACCAAACCAGATATTATTCCATCAGCGTCGAGGACTTTGGAGGTACCAAAAGTCAGGCGTAGACGTCCAGCCACTATGTATGGGTTTCCAGAAATATCTATCACCAACCAAGCGGATACAAAGACGATGCGACGAAAATACCATACATTGAAGAGCTTGGTATACTCAGACCAGGTAGACGTTAAGGAGATGCGGAGAAGACCGAGATCTGCCGGGTCTTCTATGAAAAATAAGGAGCCATTGAGTAGACCAAGTCTTTTGGAGACTCTTGATTTTATTAATAGCGTAAAGGATGCACTTTGCGGTAAGCATCGGGGATGCTACATATGATACAAAGTATTTTTTTTCTATAGTGAATAGGTATTCTAATTGAATATTTTTTTATTTATAGTCTTAATTGTGTTAATTAAATTTAATATAGTAGAGAATTTCGCAGATCTCTGCTCAAAATTGGTCTCTTGAATGAAAATATCATTTAAAAATTTTACCTCTGTTTTTAACATTTTTTTTCTATGCCCATTAACATAGTATAACATTTTTCACAAATTATGTATGTTTTTGTGTATAAATAAATGTAGTTTTCTTTAGATTATAATAATTAGCGTAGGCAGGGTTTTTAATGAATTAGACTAGTTAAAAACTAGTAACTTTGTCAAGGGGTATCAGAGATGTATATCCCAGTCACGTGTATGTCTGTCTGTGACACTTGACTACTAAAGTCTTTTCATTATTTCTTTTAATAAAATCCAATTTTAGTTAGTCAAGGTAAGAGATAGTTTAAATTACATGAATTCAAAATAGCCCATATTGCCCATAATTTAAAAGAAAGATATATAGATTCGAACGTATATGAAAACGTGTATTTAGTTATAAAAGTAGTGATGGTTTGTAGAAGAGTCAGGCGTCTCTGATGTAGAAGATAGCGGCTGGAGCGTAGAAGATGAATGGGTTCTCACTCAAGTCACTCCACTAAACATAATAACAACAAGCGAAACGGGAAAATTACATCTTTTGCTGTCTGACATTATACTTTGTGCTTTACGAAGAGGATGTTTTACGGTGAGTAACATTCGCGTAACACACTGTACACATATTTACGTACATACGTACGTATTCACAATGATCAGTCCCGCACGTTCTTGAGTGTCGCGTTTAATCTCGTTCCAAGTTCAGACTTCTACATGCATCTAATTAGTCGACTTTTATGGCCGAGCGAAATTAGCTGTCTGGTGCTGAACATGATGCTTTTAACCCAGAGACCATTAAAATCAGTGTGCACCAATACATTATCCTTTTCATGTGTGAAACTACACCTTACACTACAAAACAAATTTAGATCATAGTGTTTTATAGAATTATTGCTAAAATGCCAGAATGTGCTAAAAAGTTCAATGAAACATTTTGCTAAAACGGGAAAATTATTTCCCATGGAGGGCTTCCCTCAATTTCCTTAAACGTGCTATTTTCATCTCAGGAACTAGGCTCTCTAATTGAAATATTTTTCTTCTTCTAATATTTTATTTAATTAATTGAAGACGGTTATAGGCACAGCTAGTGTCGAATAAAACAGATCCCGAAATCTGTTGCCATGGTTAAAAGTCAAATAAAGGGTTGTCTTTGAACAGATGTTGCAAGAGCTGTGTTTGTTTCTTGGTGAGTCAAGCGAAGGAGCGTTATTCTCGCTCCATCGACTCTCGCGAGCTGCTCGAGCCAGGAGTAGCGAGCGTGTTAATAGGTAAGGAATGTCTTAAGCCAAATCATTTAATACATTTTTGATATTACACACATAAAATAACGTAATTTAAAATGTAAATAAAAGGCCATATTGTTAAAAACCATGTCCGATGCTAGTATGTTTGTGTTTTAATCTCTGTATTCCTTGGTTATGTATGTAATTTTTATATACATATTTAATGTATTATATTTAGGTAATTTATAAAACTGATAATAAACACAATGTAATCACCTCGATGGCTGTTCTATTTATAACTAGGAGGCCCCGCCAACTTTTCGCCTTAATACGATTTTTTACATATTTACTTTTTGGTAGCTACATACCAACATATGGAAAATTTTGATGTGTTACCCTATAGACACACATAATTTTTTAATGTTTTTGAAATTTTTCACAGAGTTCAACTTAAACAGTTTATCTATCACAATTGACGCACGCGATGTCCTTTGTTATACATTCTTACCACCCTGAAGTGAAGAACAAAACAACAATCTCTTATTTTTCGACAATGAGTGCAAACCAAAATCCTTCAACTGAACTTTCTAACACGACGAACTGTCAAATTATAATTTTTGGATGCTATGTGGGTTTTACAAAAAACTACTCGAATTGGTCCAGCAGTCTTCAAGTTTAGCGACATATTTTGCCATTCATTGTCATTTATATAAATAATATATTTATTTGTAATACCTATATAGCTTTCATGTAGAATCACATATGTTTAATTTTAGTACCTGGAAGCTGCCCGAAGCACAGTTGCCCATAATAACACAGCAGTACAAAGTACGATCACCAGATTATTTCTCTGGAGATGAAACACAACCACCCCCTATACCTAAGCGATCTACATCTAACGAAGTAAGTTTAAGTAAAATATAAAAACAAATTTTACTGAGGTGATATAATTCTTTTGTATTACTCAGAAATATTTAATCTTTATTTATTTATGCCACTGAAGTTTTGTTTTCTTAATATTATATTAATTATCCGCGGATTAGCGTTTTATTGGCGTATTTAATATTTTTTTTATGAAAACATTCCACTCGTAGCAATTACGTGCACTTTTATTATACAATCTGCGCATTTTTCTTCTTTTCATTGTTCTAATATCAGACTAAAATGTAATATCATGTACCGTAAATATTAAAGGGTCTCGTCATATATTTGTTTCATAAATCATGTTCCTAATAGATAATTAGTCTTGAAACACGTGGTCGGTTTTAGGTCTAAAGTATGTCTGTTTTCTCACCAAGAAAGTATTCTAGTATGTTGTGTGGGTGTGTTTGTGATGTGTGTGTTATATCTTTGGACACAGCCAGTCTTGAAACACACCTACAACCTCTGGGTTTTAGTTGCGTACATAAAACTAGGGGCTTTAGACTGAGATATATGAAAATAAAAAAAAATATCCTTTTTACAGATAATCAAACAGTACGACTGTTCACCTAGAATGGAAATGAAACCATCCACGGGCATAATTAATCCAATATATGACATAAAAATACCAAAAGATAAATTTGTGAAACGAACAAAATCGTTAAGTAGGACCCCCAGCACCAAGAGTGATAATTTTACTTTACGGAAAAACAAAACAAATGATGTACACAATGCTATAGAGGGGATCGAAATGAAAAAACATTTCCTACAACGATATAATAGCAACGGGACTATTGGTTCATATAGAATTAGAAGAAACAATATTGAATAGGTGTTTACAATATTGCTTACACGTAAATACTGATTGCCTAACCTTGACTAAATAACTAAAGAAAATTTGTTAAACCTTTGCCCAAGATAACATGTTCCGTAGATTTTTCTTGTTTCTTGCATGTATATAGTAGAGTCGTTCTCCTCAATATCGATTCTCCTGCGAACGCTTAACGTTGGTGTAACACATTTTCTTTTATATAAGAAGCTAACAAGGTTCTATAATGAACAAAAACTAACTAGATTTAGTGCATAGTGTGAGGATTTTTGATAAATAAATAAAAATATTTTATTTTATTTTATTATTACTTCATGGGTTTCGCGATTTTTGTAATTTATTTATATATAAATGCGAATTTATTTCAAGCGCTTTTTAGGATTTTCTCGCTGACTCCGATTGCTTAATAAATTCACGTCTATATTATTTGTTCGCTTTTAAAGAAGTCATTGCTAAGTGCCTATCTCGAACCTAATCCGCTGTTTTACTGGTATTTTTTTGGGAACAAACAGTTTGTGGTATGTAATGTGGTAAACTTTAATAAAAAAAATCCTATCTTATATTTATGAAAAATCTTATAAAATGAAATTATGAAAATAAGTTTAGCAGTTTAAACACGAATACAGACACTTGCGCATTATTAGTTGAGATTTGCGACTGTATTGTTAAGCAATTTGCCAATACGAGGCAAGGTTACCGGCGCGCGGCGTCACATTGTAACGTACAGTTGAATTTCTTGGTAAGCGGTTAAATAATGGTTATTGATGATATATTACTGTGTACACTGTCTACCTACGTATGGTTACTTTTCTTCATACATTACGTTTGTTCCTCTTATTTGTAAACACTAAACAAAGACGAACAATTAATAATATTAAAATTCTTCTTAAATTGCTTTAAAAAATTGTCGATGTCTCTTTTCTAAGTATTAAGAATAATAAATTAAAAAAACAGTGACTTTTAGTCTTCGATTTCTGTACTTCTTCCACTGATGGGTTTTGTTTGGCAACTGGGTCTAATCATACAGGTTTACTCACAAATGTCTTTCGTATGAATCAGTGCGAATGAGCCCTTAAAATGTTATCGATGCACAGCCGCGATTCGGTGACCTCAAGGTTGAGAGTCATTTAACCACTAAGCTAACAGAGGATAGCTAAGTTTAAGATCATCTTCTTATATGATACATTAAAGTATACTTAGAAACTTGTATTCGCTCAATCATGTATAGGTGAAAACTTTGTAAGTAACTTTAGGAATTAATTTAGTTGGATCGTGTTGATGGATCAACTCTCTATGTTACTGTTTTTTAAAGAAAAAAAATTACAGCACGGCTTGGATTGAAAACCATTATTTTATAATTGTGTTTTTTTGAGTGTGTGTCCAGAAATGTCAGTAAAATTAATTTGTATGTATAATATATTCAATGGTCACCATAATGGCGACTGTCTTTGGTACATGTCAAATTATTTTTAAGAAATATAAAAAAAAATATTGGTCATGTATTGAATTTAATTCCAAGTTAATTCCGTTGTAAAAATAAAATACGTAGCATATTTCAGAGACTTTTATTTTTCTCTTACCATTGAATCTCTATTAGTGAAAGCGAAAATATTATAACATTGCCATATGGGTACTATATCGTAAGGATATACATATTCACACTTCGGAATCGATGCAGAAGCAGCTTTCGCCAGATAGCGCATGAATGGACTGGCTCGTATTATTATTTAAGTGGTATTCGAGATTTTAAACTTAAACATATTATGATTGTTCCATTGAGTACATTCTAGATGTAAAAATATGATATAACTGTTGAGTAAACGAGTTTGGATCGATTGACTACCGTATTTTCTTATTTATTAAGATAAATTTCACTCAGCTCTTGCCTATGCTATTGACACCGGGTAAAGGAAAAATCTTTTCAATAAATTTCTATGCAAATGTAAATCCTGAAAATCTTTAGAAGATATTATGAAATTTTACTTATCTAAGGTAATAATTTATAATGAAAGGGTAAGAAACTATTGCATTATTTTAATCCAAATCATTGTTTCTTTAAATGAATGCCAAACAAATTTATTACCCTATTTTGCCCACAAAATTTGTACACTATTCGTCTTTTAAAATTCGAACGTGCTTAGACAACAAATTGAGATTATCTGCACTATTCGACTATACTCTTCCCTTTTCCTCACGGACGTATAAAATGTATTTCTCTCTTTCTCAAATTTCCTTTACGCGCCTGCGCGCTACTGTTTTTCCCAAAAGATCAGTCGAAGCTGCGTAGGTACTTTTTGAAACCAATTCGCATCACCACAGATTCAAAATATTTGGATTTAGAGCTCGTATGTTGTTCTATAAATAGAGTTTTAGTATATTGCTAGCACCTTCCATTCACTAAATCAGAGGTGACAAGTGAATAAACATTTTTATTAAGCCAACCGACGATAGTTATCTAATTTAGAATAATAGTTACGCAAGAGGGGAGGATCACTCTACGAAGCTCCGAGTTACAGACGTCCGAGAGTCAGCCTCCGGAGCCCACGGTATAGCCCGGTTTTGTCACGTTCTTGTGAGAATATAATATTACCTTTAATCGTAAAATTCAAATATTTATTAAAAATGTTTTATTTATTAGCTTGTGTTAATTCTTTTTTTAAATATTTGTTATTTTCAAACAATATCGGTATTTCGATCCGTGAGTGATTTGAATAATCCGTGGTTAGAACAATCTTTATGGAGGATTTTTCGATAATTAATATATCCAAGGTAAATCTTTTTTTAGTGTTTAATTACTTATTATCATTAGTAATATTATGTTTAATGTGTGTTTTAAAAATATTTATTACATTTCACATTAGGGATTTTTTTACTTGTTATTCACTAATATAAATATACTTTATATTAGTAATTTATATAAATGATATGTTAAACTAAAATTTGTTTATATTTATAAAAAAAAAAATTGAAAAACAGGAATAAAATACAAATTCCATTTTTATTGCTGTAGGTAGACATAAATATATATAGGTGTAGTTACATATATACACATATAAACGCTACTATACAGACATATTTCAGAATATATTTTATTTATAATTGAATTACTTAGAAATTATAATTTAATAACTATTATCGCTACAAAACTCAAAACTCTTAATTACTTAATTCAATAAGTCTTGACCAAAATATAATTTTGGTGGTCTGCAATACTTTAGAAGGGCAAACAACAAATATAAATATTGTTCCTTGATACATTTTTAATGCTTTTATCACCTCGGTGTACGTTCTTCAAGTGCTGAACGTTAGCTTTTGTCACGTACCACCATTATGTGGAAGCTTTCCACCGGAGTATTTCCCAATTTTAAATCCAATTTTGTGCCAATTCCTAAAAGACCGGCAAAATAATGTAATAATGGTAATTTTAACGTAACTCTTCCAGTCTTTAAAAAAAAAGTTAAACCTCAATTTTTTAATTATTTATCACAATTAACGTGGGAATTAAAAAAAATATTATTTAGGTGTTTGAGGATTCTTAGACCGCATCTTTCACCACAAAGTCGAAATGGACTATACTATTTATCAATTACTTTTTTACCTAATGACTATTTACTACCTGCCTAACCATAATATTATGTACTTATGTGTAAGGTACTTAGTAAATATTTATTCATAACTTTGTGGTAACAAAGAACTGAATCAACCTAATAGAATCCCGTAGCAGTCACGCTACGAAATCTCTACGAACCGTAGCTGTAGCATTAATAATTCAATGTCTTCCCTACCCAATGATTTTCCTCTTGGGTGATTTACCTTTAATAACAACGGAGCATGGACTGGATTGATAATTATTTTATGCAAATGTCTGTTCCAACGGTTTCTCGAAGTTGGATTTAATAAATATGCGATGTCTAAACAACAGATAAGATGATAGGCGTTCTTACATTGTTGTAGGTATTCAATCTTCGACTTAGACGAAGTGATGATACGAAATGATTGGTCTGGGTTCAATTTCCGGCGAAATGACGATTAATTCGGGTAAAACTAGCTGACGCCTTGGATTAAATCATTAACGAAACATGTCTACCCCTAACCTCATTGCAGGGCTTTACATAACTTGTGCCCTGTTGAAATAATAAAAGAAATTGCCAACATTAAGTAAACGTCAAAGGCCGGCAACTAAAAATGGGTGCCCATGGGCTGCGATGGCGGCCCTTTATCGGCATCCCGTAAGCTTGTTTGCCCCCTATTGTATAAAAAAATAAATGAATATTACAGTTACATAGTCCTTACATGCGTAAGTTTAATTACGTGTAAATAACTGGTTTTTCAAACAATGGTAATGGTCTCCAGCGAATAAACATGTGCCGTGGCGTGTACCTGCTTGAATTCTTAATAAGAGAGGGTCGCAAAATAATTCGTTGACGCGTTCAAAGAGTGAACAGTTGCTGGGGGAAATGTGCCAATGACCCTAGGCTAGACTTTGATGCTAACGACAATTTTTTCTGACCCCGACTAAGATTTTAAGCTGACTAAGGATATACATACACTTCTTTAGACAATATGAAAATATTTTTTAAATACAGGACAGGTTTAAGCTAATCCTTCCAGGTCGAAAAGTTGACAAGCGATTCGAATCTTCGACGGATTATTACCTGCAGCTGAGTTTCATCATATATCGTATATTCTGTATTTACAATTCCACCTCGAAGTCCGTCGTTGCACAACTTAGCGGTTTTTTAGGCACTTTTTGCACCACCATTATGTGGAACCATCTGTTAACCGTAGTATTTCCGAACCAATTGGACTTAGAGTCCTTCTAGATAAGAGCGCACCAATTACCAAAAGGCCGGCAATGCACTTTCGAGCATTCTGGAACGTGAGTGTCTATATCAATATCGTAATTGAAAGAGTAAAATAAATTTATTATTAAATATACATTTCATTAACGGATTTATTATGTTATTAAGATAATTTAACATTTAAATAGCATTTTATAGCACATGATCTCTCAGTAGACTTAATAAAAGCTAAAACAGTTTAGTTTTTATTCTAAGTAAGGGCCTGCCACGTCAAGTTGCTAAGTGATTAAACATTTGGATATGGATTAAATGTTACCATAATAACGCAATTGATCGCCGTAAAGTTGGTGATTTTGATAGTCACTAATTAAGAGTTTTAAAGGATCTGAAAAGTCTATTAAATAGAATCGGAGAACATCAATAACTTATACCGGGGAGTCTTATTAATTTTGCTTCTGATATACCATATATAAGAAGCAAAATACCTACCTGTTACAGTATAGGTACATAATTTATTTCTATTTCTCTATTGGATATTTGTCTCTGGAAACAGAAGTAAATTGCTATTGACACCAAACTTTTATTAAATAATATTTGTTTATCTATTTCTTTTAGTAGTTTTAGTAACAATTATTCTTATTTTGTTACAACAAATCTTCTTTTTTAAAAACCCAGACACAGCACATAACACACACTTAAAATGTACCTTATCCCTTTTTTTCTTAGTATATTTTTTTAGTTATTTTTCTTTTTTTTTAAATTATTTTGTGTGTGTTAGTAATAAATGTAATGTCTATGTGTAAACTACATAGAGGTAAATAAATCAGTTTAATTAGGTCCAATAGCCTCTAAGAAAGTCATTAAAATAAAAAAAAAAAACAAAAAAAACTACTGCTTGTAAACTACGCACGTTTACAAGTTTATAATTAGTTTCGTTTACAGAAACAACGAGCGTGCTAATTAATGACAAGTGCAACATTCAGTAAAATGGTGCTCGTATAACTTAAAAGTTTTGACGCTGCTTACTTCTTTCTTCTTCATACACTTCTTGTAACGTTGAAAAAAATATATGATAACCCTTTTTTATTTTTAGATAAACAGTTAACCTAAGAGTATTTAAACGAATCTCTATTCACAATGTCCATACTGTATAGTATATAGTATAAAACATAGTGCTATTGTATTTATGTTTAATATACCTTGAACCAAATGCTCGCCATTACGGTAGAATCGTGTCAACTGCCCCATAACGATCGCAATATCTAGGTTCCTGAGGGTTATATGCCTTTATCAATAATAACATATATAATTTAATATACTACAGTAATTCTGATGTTAATATAAAAATGAAGAAATAAAATCTAATTATATATAAATAGAATAAAGTATCAAGTGAATTAGGCTATCATAATCAATAGTTATTTGATAAATACACAATTTTAATAATAACTTAAAATTAAGAAGTAATTTAAAACTAACGTTATTTACTAAGAAAGATATTTAACATCAGACAGTGTCGAATAACACTTCTTACGTATTTATTAAACGAAAGACACTCTATTCTCGTGTACTATTTTTTAATACACTTACCACTGTTTAGCACTTAAAACTGACGTGCACTCACGCCAATTCACTTATTCACTAGGCTCGTAGTGTCAAGAAGTTGAATATCCTGGATATTCATGTGTTGGGGGAGTCTTTCTTCGTGGGCTCCAGCTTTGATTATTGCGGTCACCACAATAAGCCCCTCTACATTAAGATCCATAGAGGTCGTCATTGCGAATGTTTCTTAAGCATTTTATTTTTGAATCGTTGGATTATTTGAATGTTGTACTGACTGAGTTGGCAAGTATAAGTCCATTAAGGCATCGGGACTTGTTTATATATTAATAATTTATTTTGTACTGATACTGGTTGTTTAAGAGCAACCAGTACAATTTCGTGTAACGGAGAAAAACCGATAAATAAAAATCAACCAATATATATAACGAGATCATGTCTTTACAGAGGTTTAGGTTGTTATATGCTAACACTCTTAAGAGGATTGAGTACATATAGTAATTAAAAAGTTCGCCTTTAAGGATCCAAAAATGAACGGGCCTAAATATAAAAACAAGAAAAAAATTAAAAGTTTTATTTTTCAAAAATATCAACACTAATACTAAGCCTAAGACTAGTTACTATTTATCTTATCTTTAAACGTCTCTCAAAATCTTCTCTTCAATTTGAGAAATAGTTTCAGGGGTCAATACTTCCATCGACCAGCAAACGTCATGGCCAATGTCTTCGATGGTTTCTCTCCAAAAGCGAAATTTTTTCGCCAAATTTCTCTGTACTGTTGTACGGCGAGGACTCCTTGTACACGCCATCTAATCGTTTTATATTTAAACCGGAGATAAGACTTCTGTACACAAACTCAATGACGCTTCGATTATCTTCTTTCAACATGTTGAAAATACACAAAACGCTTATTGTTTGCTAAACTGTGACAAAGCTTTTTATGTACACGACAAACATACAGTCCGATACAACAAGAGCGTGTATCAACATTTCGCGTAGAAATCTGGCCAGTTCATTCTCGCTCCACCTACGTATTTTAAAAACCTTTTATGTCAAAAGTAAATATAATGCATAAACAATCATTATTGATTGTTTAATGACCAAATTAAACCAAGTACATAATTAAAGAAATAATGAAGGCGGTACATAAGCTTTGTATGTGCTACATAGAAACTTAATTGAACAAAACACATTAAAAATATACTCAAAAAGGTATGAAGTGGTTTCGGTGAATGCTGCGAAAACAAACCAAACGCTCAGTAATTAAACTACTGACAGTGGTTAATGGCAATCACGACAGAAACGGAAAACGATCAATTGACACTCAATTCACTTCCGGTAATAGCCGCTTAGGTTAGGTTTGTTAGTTTAGTTTAAATGTACACTACCTTTTACTTGATAAATGTTGTTTTAATAAAGTGCTGTCTAATAAAAAGCTTAAAGTTGGTTTTTCATAATCCATTTCCTTTTCGCCTCTTTACCACCAGACATACAATTCCATCCTTGTTTGCTAAAAAATAAAACACCTTTCGTCTGTTTTGGCGAATCTATACATCATGTAGATGTTAAATATAATAATATCCAAAATAATCAACCATCCAATATTATAATCTAATAATCAACGCTCGACAATAATGACAAAGTATTATTTCCTCGCTGACCGGATAGCGCTGACAGCGCTCTTGAATCAATAAAAGGGATTTTTGCAGTGCTATAGCGATCAGTAAACATTTGTCTTGACGCTGTTTGCGCTTTTCAACGTCGATTTTGCGAACGCTTTGACAAAGAGGTTTATTAATGAAGCATGCGTATACAACAGTATTATCAATTAATTATTCAAATTAAAACTTTGAATCCAAATCGAAAATTAGATTCATTCTGGACACGAAAAACTGTATATTAAATAAAGATATTGACAGTCTAAACTGTAAAAAATACGCCGGTCATATAAATGCTTAGTAAGTAAGTTGTAAGTTGTATAATAGTTTGTTTTATGGATTAAATTATTGAAAGAAAACTTTATTCAAACTAAAATAAAAGTAAAAGAAAATCAGGAGTTAGCTGAGATCCGGAAACAGCTTTGAGTTTACTCAGAGCTTTCTAAAAGCAAGAGCTGTATAAATTATGTCAGAGACACAGAAGTATAAATATGTTTGAATAAACTGAAAAGCTAGATTTTTCTATATATTATGAGGGTTAAAAAGAGAAATAAAATTAGAAAAAAATTCTTCTATGTAATATGTAGTCCCGTTACTGTTGAAAAATTAATTTAAAAGGAACTTCCATAACTTTAGACCATTTTTCTACTTAATTTTGGAACTATATACTTTATTTGTAATACGTTTTTTGTTCCCAGGTTTCCTTGACATTCTCAATGGCTTAAAGATGAAGACTATGCAATCATATTGACCACAAAATGACTAACGTCAAGTTAAAACTTCTCTTCTATCTTTTGAACTCTCTATTATCAGTTGATTTAGTGCACTCTCGGCCTTTCTCTGCTAATGTCACTGACTTTATTAACAACAACAGCACCTTTACGATACCAGTCGACTCTAACTCTGATACTCTTATTGTTGCCAATGGAGAAGACCCAGCAGATGAGACACCTGAAGAGACAAATAAAAGCTCCAATATACAAATGGAGGCAATTGTCAACGCGGAACAGGATAGGGATGAAGCTCTCTCGGAAAAAGTGATAAAAGATCAAGTAAGCATTTTAGAAATGACAAAAAATGAGGCAGAGGCATTCGAAAAACAATTAAACACGTCAAGTCCTCTACTGGAGTCAATGATCGATTCGGAATCCGATAGAGAAGAAACTTTAACGGACATTTTATTCAGGCCTGAATCGGAATTCGTTGAGGGTCCCAGATTCGAATTCTTGATCGCCCGACTCAATGAGACTGATGTTAATAAGACTGCTGTGTTCAGTGATAACAACTTAGATAAAAATGATAAGAACTCTAGTGATGTGCTCAAAAAGGTTGACTATGTAGAGTTAGTCGAAGTAGAGAAGCCGAAGATTAGTGAAAATAAGAGTGCTTATAGCTTTGGTAATATCACAGGACATGATGTGGACAACGACCTTGCGCCAGACACGAGTGAGTACTTATTGTTACAGCGACTTGAAATACTGAAACTAACTAACTACTGAAAAAACTGATTATGAAATATATAATATAATCACAATGAACAAAGTGCTCATATTATTTAGCTCAAACAAATGCAATGCACCAGTTTTAAGGAAAACTCTTTTCATAACGTTTTTCCGAGTCGTATTTACGAAAATATTTACTTTTCCTATTTCCGTCTGACCCGGTATAATTTAGCTGAGTCGGGAGTAATTATAGGACCTATTTTTATTCGAAGCCCGTTCGTTTCGCTCGAACCATCTCATTGACACTTCAATTTAATGGAAATTGCACATTATGTGGGATAAATTATCCGTGGTAGATTCTCATTAGATCCTAGCTGGGAGAAATAATTACAGATAATTACAGGGTTGTTATTAAAGCGTCTGGTCTTCAATAAAATTGAACGCATTATTCTTGAGATGGGTTGAAATGTTAATAAAATTTGAAATGTAACTTTGCTGTTTTCCAGCGATCCTTAATAATTAGTGAAAATATGGATTTTATCTTTGCCGGATATGTATATATATACGCAATATAAAAGTATAGAAAACTATACTCAATATATATGAAATAATATACAAATATATTATTTCATACATACTGAGTATAGTTTTCTATACTTTTACGTGTGGATATTTATTTAATTACAATGATATATCACAAACCTGTCCAAATCTGGTCTGGTACCCTGGCATGTGACCTGTCGCAGTTCTGTCAATGTTCTCAGGTTACTCCGATGTGCAGACTTTATTCATGGCTTGCTTCGGAACATTGTTGCCGCTACTGGCTGCACTCTTCATTACATTACTAGTACGGTAAGCAAAAAAAAGGTAATATAAATATATGAAAATAGTATTCTGTGCCAATCACTGTGTAGTTTTTATAAGAATGAAATCATTATTCACTTGGCGAGTACCTCCATAACAAGTACGTTTTGTGACAAGATACCAGGGAATATTTTATGTGAGGGATGTTTGGGGACTACGATTTAGCGACGTGATTTATGACGAGTTATGAGCATGTCCCTTGAGACTAATATCCCTAGGAGGCTAGGAGCATTTATAGCATAGATATAGGGCAAACTGATCCCGGAATCCGATTGAACTAGAAACGTATCTCGCTATCTACTAACACACTTTAAAGTCATAATTATTTTTAGCAGATTATAATGCGTCACAAATAGATTTTTTTTTATTCTACAGTTTTATAGGTAAGTAATGAAAAATAATTAACTCAATCTAGTTTTTTTTAATTTGTTACATTAATTACAATTATATTACAAATAATTAACAGTTTGACATTTGACAACGGCATCTAAAAATCTCCATAGGTCTATCTTCCCCGACTTCTCTTTTCAAGACTAGGGTCCTCTCTGTTACCCTCTTTGTACATTTTTCCCTTTCTTCTTTTACCGCGTCTCCCATCCATTGCCAACTTTAAATAGATATCTAAATGATGTTATTAGTTATTAAATTCCAGTATCAAATATAATAGGAATCACAATCTCTTCTGTTTTTATATAATAGTGGGGCAAACGAGCCTACGGGACGCCCAAAAGGCACATTGATCGCAGTCCATTTTCAGTGGGTGCGTTGCCGGCCTTTGACGGAGGAATACACTCTAACTTTGAATAGTAGGATATCGTATCTCTCAGGGAAAACCCCTACCGGGGACTCCACTCCACATTTCCGCATAATTATAGTTATTTCCTTCTATAACTAGCAGTTCCGTTGCTGTTGAAAAGAAAATATTCTCTTCTTAACTGATTTACTGGTTCGTGACGCTTAAAGCACTATTACAGGGTTCGCTAAAAATATTTAATTGAAAAGTTACATAAATTATAAGTAAATTATTGATTTTAACATCTGCTTACTTATTTAGTACTTAAGTTACGTAAATGTGTTTGAATAATCCTGTGACCCCAAAATCCTTATTTGGTTGGATTTTCTTTGATTATTTCCTAACGAAAGTTTGTACATTCAAGTACATTCTTCTATGCCGGACACACGCCACACAACATCGCAGTATGAACAACCATTTGGACAGATTGAAAGGAAATTTCATTGTGTAGAGGGATACAAATGCACGGCCTCTGTTTACACGATAGGATCGAATGTGTATCGCTTAAAAATGTAGGTCATCTTAACAAACGTAGCACTACGTTGTACTACTTGTTAAGTAAACACTACATAATGGTACTTTTACTACATCTATGTCAAATATTACATTGATAATAATGTTTTTATAACTTCAATGAAGTAGACAGGGTTGCCGCTAATAAACTCTTTGTATGCTACAGAAGGTATTAGCAACTTCGTAGTTCACCGTTACTTTGTTAACATTTACATATAAGGGCGTAAATTATATATATAATAGCGTGAGCAGTGTTGGCCTAGTGGCATCAGCGTGCGACTCTCATCCCTGAGGTCGTAGGTATGATCCTCGGCTGTGCACCAATAGACTTTCTTTCATTTCATTTAACATTCGCTCGACTGGTGAAGGAAAACATCGTGAGGACACCGGCATGACCGGCGTCAGACACAGAAGGATGATCACCTACTTGCCTATTAGATTAACAAATGATCATAAAACAGATACAGAAATCTCTGAGCCAGACCGAAAAACGTTGTAGCGCCATTGATTCATTTTTATTTTTTATATGATAGCGTGATCGTCATCTAGTTTTACATACTTAATGTGTGGCTTATCTAATTTTCTATTTATAGAACAGGAGGCTCACCTGATGTTAAGTAATACCGCCGCCCACGGACACTCAATACCAGAGGGCTTTTAAGAATTGGTACGCTATCTTCTCGAAGGACCCTAAGTTGAATTGATTCGTAAATACTACAGCTGGTTCCACATAGTGGTAGTGCACGGCAAAAACTGATTTTAAAAAACGCTCAGTTGTGAAACAATCCGTCGAGGTGATACGGATGGATTCTCGTATTCTGTCTCGACGCCGATGATGAAACTCAGCTGCAGGTATTAATCCACTAATTTTAGTACACTTTTTTGGCAAAGGCCTCCTTCAAAACCCGCCATTTCAATAATAAATATCATTAATAAAAGATGTTGTAATGTTTGGGATATAATTGTATAGAATTATATAATATTTAGATAATATAGATGCCATCCAAACAAATGCGGGTTTCATACCTATCACTTTCCCGATAAATAGAAAGGCCGATACAGAAATCATGTGTAATCGGCAAGCTTTCTATTAACAGTTTGCGTTGCCATTCCGTGGCAACCCTAGCAGCCAAGCGGCATATTATACAATGAAACTTGACTCTGCGTTATTTTCCCAACATTAAAACGTTGAATTGTCGGGAAATAAATGGAAAAATACGAGAGTTTTCAGCTCATGTCGTTATTGGAGCGGCGTAGTTCAAATCGTTATATTTTAAGCGGAGTTTGGAGGCCAACGCTTAACTAGTTTCGCTATTATTTTAGTTTATTTACGTTCGTGTTTTTTTTTTATATTATGGCAATTGTTTTAACTTTATGCCAGTTTCTAGTAAAAGGTTGGGAAACTACACGCGTGATACATTTGTGGTTTGTTTGGCGTTAATAATTTCGTTAAATTAAATAAATAAAAGTTAAAACGTTGTTACAAGATATAAACAAATAATGAATATGTTCTTAATCATATAACATTGACACACTAGTAGTTTTTTTTTATTTTACGTCCGAATCTATTAAAATTGTTGATGTCACGTTGCTTAGGTATATATATAAATAATCGTAAAATAGTAATATTTACCTCCCAAAATACCTCTCACTATTCGTAAATTATGCATTTTGTTAGAAATAATAAGTCGAATATATGTATTCTTGAAGATTCTAGCCTCAAGGACAGAGGCAGACATCAAAGGAATCTAATATAATTCAATTTCCAGGGTTACATTCATTTACTTTGACATCAAATTGAATCCCTTACACAAACATACACTGTATTATTACTAAAACTTGTATTGAGTATAAAATAAAACCTAGAACATAAATTCAATGTTATTTTGAAGAGGGAGTTGTTTTAAACAATTTTTTTATTGAAATATTAATTTGATTAAGACTTTGAAAAGGTAGTGTTGGTCTAGTGGCTTCAGCGTGAGACTCTTATCCCTGTGGTCGTAGGTTCGATCCCCAGCTGTGTGAATGAGACAGACGCATATGTGCGCATTTAACATTTGCTCGAACGGTGAAGGAAAACATCGCGAGGAAACGGTCTTGCATAAGACCCAAAAAGTTGTTTGCGTGTGTCAGGAGGCTAATCACATACTTGCCTATTAGATTGTCAATCATGAAACAGATACAGACATTTGAGACCCAGAACCTTAAAAGGTTGTAGCGCCACTGATTTATCTTATTTTACTTACGCATTGTAATCCGATAAAAGTTTTACGACGTTTATTCTCGTTTATAGCATAAAGCACAGTATTCAATACATTAAATTTGAGATTGTTGCAACACAATGTTGTATAATTAGTACCTACTACTGTTATATATAAAATACTTATAGAAATTACTTTTATATAAAATGGTCTCTAAATATGGAAGTCTATTTAAGAACGGAATTGAATTGAGCAAAATTCCCAATGATTTAAATTGTTAATAGTTAACTTATAGTTACTGTGTTAGTCTAAAGTTACCGTGTGAGTCTTTGAAAACTTGGAATATTTAAAACAGACTATAAAACTCAACAAGTGATTGTAAAACCACTCGTTATGAACCCTTGGCACAATATTTAGACAATGTCGTTAAGCGTGTAAAGTTAATCTCATTCGATGGCATCTGGCACTCAGCCAAGTCTCACTGAGCGAATGATCCGATCATTTCTGGTGTACAGATGAATTTACAGCCGGGTCGTTTGATCTATGATATTGCAAAATGCAAAAATATCAGGAAACAGATAAACTAATGATTTACCTATATGCAAAAGTTTTGTTAAAATGACGCAAAAGTAGAGCATCTTGCATTTTTAAATCTGTCAGATATTAATTTGGCTGTACCTCCTGGGCAGGCCTCGTAAATTATTTTCTTTACTTTCGACACCCTTCGTGAACCACGCTCTCCTATAATATCAATAGTGAACAGTTTGATTTTAGGCAAAATTATACCTATTTTGGATTTATTAGTATATCTGCATGAAGTATTTCCGAACCAATTCAATTAAGGGCCCTTCAAGAAAAGAGTGTACCAATTCTTTAGAGGCCGGCCATACAGAAGCGAGAGTGTCCATGGGCGGCGCTATCACTTAACATCAGGTGATTTATTAAAAAAACAACAAACTGATTACGCGCTCGCCTAAATTAATTTATTATTGTAATGGTTCCCTCTAATGGGAAACGACAACATTTATTCTTGGAAATTAAATTTTCAGATGTATGTGCAGGCGGTGGTGTGCGAAGAAGCCAGTGCCGTCTTCAGCTTCTGTGACGAGCAGCAAACCAGACAGCAATGAACAGGTAAATAGATTTTGTGTTTTGCCGATTTTATGACGGAATATTCGCGTCAATTTGAAACAAAAATGAATGTTAGACCTGTCATAAAATGATAGGTGAAGGAGTAAGAAATGTACTATACATTTGCTAAGCATATGCTTAGTAACTCTTTTGTAATAATAATGTTATTAATTTTTTTTTGTTTAAATGAAAATGCATATGCAACTAAAACGGTATATCTTTTGCTACTTTAAATTTTTTAACAATAAACTAAACTTTTAAACTTGGTATCAACTTAATAAGTATATAGAAGAGACCTTTGCTTTTAATAACCACCATTTGAGAGCTAGGTAGATCCAATACGTTATTACTGTATGTATTTAACGTTAAAGAATTTATAAATTGTATGGCCAATATAATTAACCAATATCACTGTGCCATGATTGGCAACATGACGATCCAACCTCCAATACAAATTTCGATGAATCAAACAAATTTAAAAATTACTTATTTAATTATAGCTTACAGCATACATATTATAAAACAAAACGCCTATACAATACATAAAGCCAAAACAGATTACATAGATGAACAATATAAATGTAACAGAAAACATGTAAGTACATTAATGGACAAAAATATATTTAATAATTAATAAAAAAATTAAACTTTAAAAATTTGAATCACCAAATAATACTTAATAATTCCAATTACTTCTCTAACAAAATCAGAGTCTTCCCGCCTCTTTTTCCTTCTTCACATCTTCTTTGGTGAAGTGGAAAATATCAATATCTTTATAGTTGACATCACAGTTAGATAGTTTTTTTTTACAACTTGACAAGAACGAAATGAAAAACTACTAAAGAACTACATTAAGACTTGGTACACAATGAAATGCAAAGTAGTAGCGAAAAGTAATTTCTTCAAAAGTTACATACATGAATATTGTGCACGAAAATCTAATAACACAATTTCTGAATGTATTCATTAAAGTAAGTCCTACACGTCCCACTTTGAATTAATATTTAGGTATCGCACCTTGTCCCCTGACATTAATAAATCTAAGTGTCATGTTCAGCCCCTGCGAATAAGTAATAATAACGAGAACACTCGTGTTTGTTTTCGTAAAACTTTATTTAATTTCTAAAAGGATTTTCTGCTAGGAAATGCTGCGCCTGTAATTCATGTATAGGTCGCATTGCTCATTATTTTTTGATAGGCGTGAAATATTGTAAAGTTCAATATGGAGTTCTAAAATTGTTTCCATAAATTGTAGTTCTTTTTATACATTACAATAATGAACATATATTTCTTAGTTGAAGAATGTGATAAGCAACCTTAAATATGTTATGAAATGTTTAATTATATCAACCACTAATATAATTTAACCATTTTATAGTTTAACTGTCACCGTAAGTAACAATTTATTAGTTAAGTACACTTAAATAAAGAAAAGTAGTGCGCCTGATATAAAATTTATGTACGTTCAATATTATATTATATTCGATATTTATAGAAATACATCAAGTTAGTTGTACCCATTTAGCTAAAGTACTCCATATGCTCTTTCTGTCAAATTATGTTTACTATGTGAATAAAAGAAACAGCTACAGTACTCTACTAGTCACGATAATTTATAATTTTTATTTACGTTCAGTGATATAATCCTCTATTGGTCATAAACCGAAACTGAAACTCGTGATGAATATACCCTTTTCTTTTTCATGTGTGTTTAATATATTGCCTCTTTCACTGTTTACATCTGTTTTAATTGCGTTGCTTTATTCCATTAGTTTTGTCTAAAAGTCTTCCATTAATTCTATGTTTTATGTAGTTTTGCACTTCTTGCGCTCTTGTCTAATTTATTTTCTAACAGTGGTTACCTGGAAGAGACCGCGCGAAGATTATAAGGCCAGTTGCTCTTCGTTTTATTTAATTATTTGTATTATACTGTATCACTGCATCAAAGTGTAAATAAACAAAATGGAAGAAACTGTTCGAATACAACACGCACACGGATAAAAAGCATATCCTTATTAACCAGACTAACATCGTTCTTTAACATTAAAGATAAAAATAGAATATTGAAGCGAGTTAACAATATATTGTATATACCAATATCGTAAAATAAAAATGTGAATTTCCAAGGCAAATAGAATTCTGAAATGCACTTAAAATTGCGAATTCAAGAGAAGAAAGTTAAATGCCGTGAAATTGAAGGCAGCGTTTTCCAAGAGATTTTAAAAGCTTGCTTCAGTCTCTAATCGCGTTTGTAGAGTCTTACCGATTGGAATGGATACCCAAGCTTTCACCAACTTTTTCTCAATCTTTTAATCCGTTAACGTAGCTGGGAGTTTCAAAGTTTTTAAATATTTCATTACAAATATACTGAGAAATAAATGTCATCTGTTAGGATATACAAGCGAACGCCTCAGTTTGCCACAATATTTAAGTAAGTAAGCTGTTGGACCAAATTGTTACTTGCTTGTGGTGACATATAGCAATTTTTCGCCATGTTGAATCGAACCCAGGACTACGTATGGTTTGACCAACAAAACCAAATGAAAATGCATTTTTTTAAATGAAGTAATGTAATTTTGTTAAAATTTATAACTGCATATTTATTAAAGACTGCAAAAAATAAAAAATATTCTATTTGAAATGGCCACCTTTGGCTTTTACACAGGCCTTTTATCTCTGACATGGAGAATACACTGTAATTAAAAAGTTGAAAAAAAATGTGTGCGTGTACACGTAAGAAGTCAAACTTAAGAAGATACACACGTAAGAAGTCAAACTTCTTTATTACCTTAATTTTCGAAAATGCGACTTACTACTTACTATATGCAACTTTACAGAAGTTGGTTAAATAAAATTAATTGTAATAGAATTATTACTATCATTGTTATCGTTATTATATATTATTCTTATAAATGGCTTCGAATCTCTTCGAATCAACCGTGATAGGGACAAGAAACAGATGGCGTGTAACCGAAAAATGTTCTCGTAACCGAAAAATGTGACGGATTTTTTCCGTCGCCGATAAAGAAGTTTCACTTCAAAAAAAGGAAAAGTTTTTATGTAACAGTATTTATGGACAGACTAGATATAGTTAGTATATAAAAAATACATTGTTTTTAATTTCAATAACGTCGACCAATGGTGGTCCACGTGACAGATAACCGGAAAATCCTGGGGTTGTCTCCCAGGTGCAGAATGGCTGGGCCTCTGATTTCTGTATCTGTTTCACGGTCATTGTTTATCTAATAGTCAAGTCGGTGATCAGCCTCCTGTGCTTGACACACACCGTCTACAGCAAGCCAGTTTCCTCGCGATGTTTTCCTTCACTGTTTGAGAATGTTAAATGCGCACATAGTAAGGAAGTCCATTGGTGAACAGTCGGGGTTCGAACCTGCGACCTCAAGGATGAGAATCGTTCGCTGAAGCCACTGCTGCATTGACGCATAATACTTATGTTAATACCAGCGTTATTTCCAAGAAAAATTATAAAGCGGTTTTTCAAACATAAAGTTTCTGTACTATTTAAACAAAAGCACAACTTTGTACAGATTTTATCAAAATTGATGCCCTTCATGATGTCCGCAACTAAAGATCAAATTGATAAAGCAATTGCAATACCTAATACCAAGAAACCGTCATTACTTGGCCGAAACTGCATTTTTGTAAGCTCTTTAGACAATATCTATCTCACTTTTACTGTGTGTGCGAGAGGGACGCATAAATGCGCTTGACCTATGCGCCTGCGACCGATTTTGGCGGTTCTTTGTGTGTGAGCGTTAACCTACGTACGGTGGGCGAAACAGTTTGATACTTATTGCCGGTATTTTTACGTCCTCACGAAAGGTATTACGTTTTTATTAAATATAATCCAGTTCAATTACACTATTTTAAACCTGTGGTAAGATAGTGGCTACGTACTAGTATGTAATATGTACTCGAAGTCGTAGGATTACAGTGTATTTTCCTTTGGAAAACTTGTAATTGAGAATTGGCAGCAAATGTAAATTTAAAAGCATTAATTGTCGTTTGTCCCTACATAAATAAATTATATAATGAATTTTAAATAAAGTTACTATATTATAAGCAGAAATTAGATTGACGGTGATCCACGGTAGCGTAGATTTATATTACAATTATAAAATACATTTTTATCTGACAAAGCATAACAGAAGTCCTGCCAAGAGTCAAGTCTTCACAAAACCTTGGTATTTTCCCCGACCAAATGTTGTTATCACGTTAGCAAATTAACCGCAAACTACACTAATACACTGAGACGTCTTTCTAATATCCATCCTTTTCGCACTAAAACTATAGTAGCGCTATCTCTACTGTTTCCTATTCTCGATTATGCAGACTCATGCACCTCTGATACGATTGAAGAGCTGCTTGACAAGAACGATCACCTGCAGAAATTCTGCATATGTTTTATATTTGGTCTTAGGAAATGTGTGTTATGTGTCTAAAAGGCGTAGGGTACGTATTCGAGTCAGAGGTGACGCTCAACTACAACTTTTATACTCAATTGCTATCAATCTCAAAACTCCCTCTTAAAAATGTATTCAAATCCTTAAAACTATGTCTAATAAATGCTTTTTGTAAAGTCCATCTCACACCTCATCCTTCTTAGGCAATTCGGAATTAAGTCGTGGAATAGGCTGCCCGACTCCATACGATTGGCTACCTTCCTATCGTGTTTTAAAACTCTTCTGCATAAATTCTTCACCATATCCTATCCTTTAAAGAAAACACTTTTTTAACGGATTGAAGCTATGTATTATTATAAACTTATAATTATTTTACATAATTTTGAATTTTCCCCGACGTTTTGCGTGCTTTACAGCGGGCGTGGTCATGGTGACTGAAGACAAAAGGTGTTGAATGTCGGTGTCCTCTATTTTCGCGGATTGTTTGTCTTGAGATTTTAATTTGGATCCCAGGTGTTTGATAATTTTAGGCCGTCTTCTCTATTGAAATTGGGGTGTATTTTGGTGTCAATGGCTTCGCGTACCACTCTTGGGAAAAAAGTGTTTTCTTTAAATGTGTAAAATTTATGTAAATAAAAGACAATGCTGCTCAATCGGGACTTTTCTAATTCTGGTATTATTATTCTTTTGTATTGCATCGCATATCATGAATCTGTGAGATCAGCTTTTAAGATATTTTATTTAAAAATATATTTATTATTTTAGAATAAAATTGGTGATTCTATAATTTTTCTTAAAAGATTTTGCATTTCTTGAACTTTACCCATCTTATTTCATTTTTTTCCCTTAATATGGTTGCCGATTGGAAGAGATCGATTGTTAGCGATACGGCCGCCCGTTGCATCCATTATATTTTTATGTATTATGTTTTTCTATAAATGTAACGAATTGTTAATATGTAAATTAATTGAAACGCAGAACTTAAGTCTAAATTTTAAATTGAGTTGACTTGAGTGAGTTGACATTAACGTAGTTATACTAAAACTGCAAAGTTTTAATTAACGTTCGCCCGAGGGTAGATCAATAAATGTCACTTTATTTGTGTAATTAGGTCGGGTTGACGATAGATTATTATTTTATATATAATTTTATTTGTTCTATTTGGGATCTATTCATTGAATTGATAATAATTTTTGATTGCAGTCCTATTTAAATTAAGTAATTTTAATTAGTCTGTTCCAATTTTGGTGAATACAAGAAAATATTTAACATTTAATTTTTTACAAAAAGTTCAAAACAAAATACAAAAAACAATTTTGAAAGAAAAATCAGACGAAATCTCGAGACAGTAACGTCGTCATTAACAATTTCCTTCATCTTAAGAAATATGTGTCTAAAGCTCAGTGAAAACTAAGGCTTCACGTATAACGATATGATATAAAAAAATACTCCAAAATAAATCAATGAAGATGAACGTAGAAAGTTAAACACATTGACAAATTATTAATTAAATTAATCTAAACTTACCCAGGCCAACCAAGAAATTATGCAATTGGATTTCCAGCTTTCTATGTGCATCAAGATCGTGGTTGACGGAGCATGTTTTGACGTCAAACCCGTGAATGCCCGTATATGAACCAAGTGTCCTATACCGCTCTCCCATTCAGCTCCTTCCACTTGACCGTATTCAACGAAGAGCGAGTCACTTTCCGTGCTGCAAGGCATCGGCCTTGGCGTTGCGTAGAGATGTGGGGCCAGAGCATCTTCTATCGTATTTACCATGGAGCGTATTCAGACGAGTTGTTTGGATTAATTAAACCTGCAGCAGAATTTCATCATCAGTCGTCGTGACAGAATCTCTATCCATATCTATCAATCTATATCTCGGAACCAGCACCTACAGAAGTATTTCTGAGACAATTCGGTTTAGGGTCCTTCAAAAAAAGCATACTATTTTTCAAAAGCCTTGCAACACAATTACGAGCCTTCTGGCATTGTCCATGGCAGTATCATTTAACATCAGATGAGCCTGCCTGTTGCACGCAGATTATTTAATTATTTATTAGCAAATATTTATTCAGGCTAATTCATCTGCGCAGAACCTGGACTGCAATGATTTCCAAAATTTCCCAAGCTGTTACGTATCACGTTTAATAATGTAACATTAAATTACATATATGAGTATTTATAGTATAAACTTAATCGCCAATAATTATGGGCTAATGAGCAACGACAACATATAATAAATAATCTTATATCGCAAACTTATTATCAGGACTGTACTCCCGAAATCTATATGTACAGTGTTCCTATCCTCTAGTACTTACGAATAATGACCGGCTTCACACACACTAACATCATATACAATGCATACGTACAACATTTTTATACATTAGTGCATTAATATACGTCAGAATGGTGTCAGTGCAACTTTAATCACAAAACATTTTTTCACTACTAATGTTCCTTTGTTTGTGCGCCATCGACACTTACAGCTACGGTAAAAATATCGTGAGGAAAAGGTAAAGGCCTCCTCCAGTATCAATTAAATTTAAAAAATTAAACAACGTTATAAGGAATTAATTATTATTATCACTCACCACTTTTCACTCTCATAACTTTTTCTTATAATTAAATATCAAAGAGTAGCGAGATGATTGCTTTTAAACGCTCCTTTCATTTAGCAATAAAATATTTGAGCCTCTTGCTTCTGAGGAAAATATATACAAAAATTATGAGGGTAATCCTCCTTTTAAAATTATTCTGATTCTTTGATAAACAAGTATCACTCCTTGAAAATATTCATTCGATTAATTTATTTAAGTTATCATTTTATTGATAATTTATA
This sequence comes from Pieris brassicae, assembly GCF_905147105.1. Lineage (NCBI taxonomy): Eukaryota > Metazoa > Arthropoda > Insecta > Lepidoptera > Pieridae > Pieris > Pieris brassicae. The sequence continues at coordinate 11,255,925 of NC_059669.1, read as the reverse complement.
AATCTTTTCAAAACAAGAGACATATTGCGAAATACTATCCGTATCACCGATGTCCGTCGTTCCACAACTGAGCATTTATTAAGGCAGTTTTACAATTAAATTAAAAAAAACTCACTAAAAATTAATAATTGACACAGCTAATAGTTTTAACGTTATTAATCAAATATCATGAAAGTGCACAATATTCAGTCGAGCGTGCTGTAGCCCAAGTTATTGCCAAAATTTCCCTTCGTTAGCGGCGCGGGCGCAGTCGATGCGCTGTGTGCGTACAAGCCGGTTTGGAAAGTGCTTTAGGTACTTATACATTTAGGGTGCTGCTATTTATGGATAGGGTTTAAGTTGCGACACGATATCAATTATACTTTGCACACGAAACTTGAATCTAAAGAATAACAAGAGTCAAACAAACCAATTCTTGTAGAAGTATGTAGTTTTTTTTCTTAACACTACGTTAAATTTACACATTTTAAAGCTGTATTTTTTATTGTATCCATCTTTGCGACACTGGAATATATTACGTATAAAACATATCAGTGGCGCTACAAACCTTTTTAAGTCTGGGCCTCTAATTTCTGCATCCGTTACATGATCACTTGTCAATCTAATAGGAAAGTGGTCAGCCTCATGTGTCTAACACACGTCCTCGACTTTTGGGCCTAAGGCAAGATTCCTCACGATGTTTTCATTCACCGTTCGACCGAATGTTTAATGTGCACATAGAAAGAAAGAACCTACGATCTCAGGGATGGGAGTCGGACATTGAAGCCACTAGGCCAAAACTGCTCGTATATATTACTTATAATATATATATATATAAATCTTTTATGAGTTTAAAAGAAAATGTGATGAAATCTTTCAATTTTGTAATGAAAGACAAAATGGGCAACTTTTTATGTATTGCATATATAGCGAATTCCTAATTAGGTTATTTCATTGTAAATATCAAGTAGAGAATATAGACAATATTGTTAACTGAGTTATCATCAAAAAAGATATTACATAGGATTATAGCAAATACTGAGAATGATGTATCGTTTCTAATCCCTCGAATAAGCGAAATGGTTAAAAAATCATATATTTTTTCTTTGATTTTGTCCTAATACCATTAAACAAAAGTCTCGAAGGCAATATAATAAAATGCAAATTTTCGTATATAATTTTAAATGAAACTGAATTAATAAGATTTTTAATTACTTGGGTTTTAATCAAAACTTATGTTATACTTATAACCCTTCCCTAACATACACGAATTTTAATTAAAGACGCGAATATCAGACAAACTTTTCCATCAACTTGAAACAAAAGACGTTAGATACAAAGCTTCTAAGTTATTTATTATTAGCCTTGTTCTTATTTATGTTTAGTAATATTTATTCTGTATATATTGATCCGCGATGAGAAAACTTTCTTATTATAATAATCACAACCAACAATTTGTTTATTTTTATACAAAAGTATTATACTATTACAAAATAAACTTACAACTTTGATAAACTAGTACATTGTTTTGATTAGCAGTGGCTTTGTTAATTTATTACTGTTGAATCAATTATAACTTCGCTGGGAATCAAACCCAAGAGTTTACGGAATGCGTTCCGTTTAAGGAATAAATCAAATTTTATATACAACCGTATACCTTCATTCAATCCCCTATAACTTAAAAACAATAGAAGGCCGTAATAATACGTACTCACGTCTTCATATAATGAGCAAAATGTCAAACGTAATGAAAATCTTTTAGCATCGAAAAGGTTCCGAATTACACTTCTATTGAGAACAAATTCTATATGCGATGTTACTCATTAGTGCTTTGTTCTGAGCTCTTTTAAACTTTCTGTTTTTCAAAAAACCTCCCTATTACAACGAGTTAAAGCTCAAACATTAATATAGTATAAGGCTGCAAAGGGAATTCCGCAGACGTGAGTTTTCACTAATTAATGGTTTTTTTATGGAAGGACCTGTAAGCCGATTTGCAGTATAAAGTTGCCGTTTTGTTTTCCAGTGTCCATCTTCAGCTTACTTGTACATGGGTGAGAGAGCAATTGAAATCCATTAACTGTTTTTAAAAGTTTTAAACTGTTGCAAAAGCCTTGAGTTGTTAGTACTGACATCTTCTTCTTCTTGAGTCGCACTCTTTATTTCTGAAAATCGCGTTAGTGGCGCCGCATAACTTCCTTCACTCTCTCCTGTCTTTAGAAAGCCTCTGTGCCTAGGTTATCATCTACCATCCTATCGTCTTAACAATGTAAGACATGTAAAGGCTTTTACTTGATCGATCCAGAGTAGGGGCTCGTCCTCGAGGTTAGGTACCCTCCACTCTGCCAATCACGATGAGTTTTTCTAGACTTTCTGGATCTCAATATGCGTTGGTTACAAAGTGTAGATTTTTTATTTGTAACCGTCTTTGTATGGACACGTTTGTTTTCTTAGCGGTCCAAGGAATCCGTAGCATTCGTCTCCAACGTCACATTTTCACAGTACTAATATTGTAGTTGCTTTTATTTTATGCTCACAAACATCACACATGTTTGTTTATACGGAGAAAATCTAACAAGTATAAAATATGTACCTATGATATAATTACCTGAAAATAACATGAGTAGGTACTTATGAATGCGATCGCAAGCATAGAAGCAAGAAAAAGCAATAGCCCTGCAATGATATTGCTTTTTCTATTTACCAATCTATTTCGCTAGAAAGTTCTACGAACCGCTACGCGTATTTCTAGGTGATTTGTCTAAGAGGTAGAGGCGTGGTGCGTAATAGTTCCCACATGGTTCTTTTAGAAAAGTGTATAATTTTTGTTTATTAGATTTAAAATGTTTACCATAGCGTTGGCTTTTGAAATAATTAATTTAGAATTTAAAAAATAATAATAATATAGTGATTTACGCATGACGGTCATATATTTTTTCTTCACACTGCTGCCATTTGAATTCCCTTAAACCGCAGCATCTTTGTTCGCAGCAAGTAACGGTAGGTCTGGTTTCAATGCAACGTGTGACTTGAACACTGCAGACGGATGTGTATTTAGGAGATCTCTCTAAAAATGTCTGTAATACGTCATTTACTAAGATGGTTCAGTATTTATTAGTAATTTATAATCGAGAATCTTTATTTATAACATCCGTATAACGTAGTGAAAAATATCAAGGCTCTGGTATGCTGGTAAAGTTTAGGTTTAGCCTAGTATATTTTCTTTATATAGACAAACGGTCAGGGGCTCATATTATGTTAAATGATACCATTGACGAATCGAACCACTCTTCGTTGAATACGGTACAATGTCTTCAAATCAAAATATTAATTGTTCTTTTGGGAAGTTAATTTACATCCCTTATGATTTCCATTTATCTGCTCCGCTTATGGTAGCAAGGGAGAAATAAATTAAAGCAAAAACTACGTAAATTGTTTATATATAAAAAAAATACAACAAGTGCTACATCTATCGTCATCCTTATTCCGCGAAGTGGCGGCACTTTCTCTTCCACCTCTAACCAAAAATCGGGTAACATGCATAAAGAAACGATTAAATGCAACTTTACGATGTGACTTAGCTGATATAAGATACTTTCTACGATAAGATACGCAAAGCCCCAAAGTGGAGATTATCACGCATGAGTTACTATCGTAGCATAATCGTGTTTTGTCGCGTGCATTTCCTGTTTCCGTTAGCGGATAATTCCGAAAAGAGTTTAGTACTTCTTGAGTGTAGAAAAGTGAGATTTTAAATATCGTCGGTGGTCAGTAGGTCGAGATACTTGTAATAATGTAGTCGTGTAGTTGTTGCGAAGATTGTAATTGGACATATTTTGTAATTTAAAACATTAAGCGTCATATTATTATGTATGCCAATCTTAAAATATAGCCAACAAGCGCCAATACTTAATGTGTTAGTTAATTGGTGCATAATTAAATAAATAAAATCACCTCCGCGTGTTTAAACAATTTCTCAAAATAAAAAGTTCTGTCATTGTTAATATAGTGTGAACAAACTAAACCAAAACGAATATATACTTTCAATATTATATAGTTAAATACACAAAGGAATTAAAATTTTTGCCACTAACAAACATTAATATGACAATATGTAACTCAAACTTTACAATTTAATTATACAAACTATTGCTAAGAAAATTTCCGTGTCCTCATTAGTTTGGCAACAAATAGCAGCTTTCACCACTAACGCGCGCTTTCCAGTGATTTGGCATAATTCACTCTGATTGCTTGTCATTACCAAACAATTCTGAACATTATTCACTTGGCGTGGCTTGCGTAAGTGACCTAAAGGTGCAGTCACAACTCTTTATTCTATACAGCTCATCCAATATCTTCACGTTTCGTTATTAAATGTATCTTATTAACCAAAATAAAATGCATGAAAGCGAACTCAAAAATGTATCGTCATTTAAATTAAATTGTTTGAATGCTTTAAACCTCATTTATTGCATGTACGTGCATAGTATTACCTCAACATTTCAAATTACCTTGACGGCTGGAAGTTTTCCGCTCTGCTATAATCTTTCGCGAACGCCCCTCTGAAATGGGTGTCCATGGGCTGCAATGCATGCCCGGTCGGGATCGTTTGCCTTTGCCTTGCTTTCGATGAAATCATAAAACAAATGTTTTAAATTTTTATTGTGAGGTCGAAATTAAACATATTACATCTCTATCTCAAGTCAAGTCTATCTCATCATATCTTCTCATTTTATTTGTAAATAAATATTTGGTTAATTTAAATAGTATAAAATCAAAGTTGGAGTAAGAAACAAAAGCAAAAGAAAGTCATTCTTCCGGGTGCTGATGCGCGATAACCCAAGGGCTGAGGTATTTGGCTACGGACAGCATGATAGATTATTCCAGTTTATGGCATTGTATTTTTTGTTTGTCTTAAAAACATAAACATTCTATATACATTCAGAACCTTTGCAATTATTTTACAATTCTGTAAACATTAAGAAAGTAGTAACATATTTTTGTAACTATTAAACTTTAACGAGCTATAACTCTTTTATGACTTGGCTTGAATCATCTTTGTACCATTTGTCATTTCTTTGTTTTAAATAACTGTTTAATTATGATTTTAATTGAATATATGGCTATCGAAAAATGCATTTAAAATATTGATTTTACTAAGTGACATTTTTCAATTCTATATTAAGTAAATAAAACATAAAAAGGCGTCAAATGTTTAAAAATTGGGTCAATTATAAAAAAAATACACGATGGGAATATTTTAGGTTTGGTTCTGATATTTAGTACATGTAGAATATATATCAACATTTGTTACGCATCGTTAATTTTTCTAAAGATTATTATTGTTCTTTCGAAAGGAAATAAATATAATAATATAAAATAGACGCGAATAAATATAATAATATAGAATAATATAAGATAGCAACCCTGACTGGGCCGCTATACATTGCCTAAGCCTTTATTGAAAAAGTCTTCGTCCTAATTTATATTCAGACTCTACCGAGAGCTGGAGGACTAAACCCGTTTCCAGTTACTCGAATATATCTTAATCAAATCGGTACTGTACAGTACATCGATTTTAAATTTTAAATTGTGAATCGTATACAATAATAATGTCTTCACTTTTGCACTCGTTATTTTTGAATTAGTATTTTTTTAATATTTTCGTATACGTCAGGGGATCGGACTAATAAATATAAATGTAATACCTGTATAGAAGTATTAAAGTGATACAATTTCAATAGTACCATCATTATTACTGTATTATTATTTTAGGAAATTAATTTACAAGCTGTGGTTCACAGACTAAGCAAATGACCAATAAAAATAGGTCATATTTTTGGCTCTACTATACAAACCAAATTTTCTCAAACCGCCATAACCAAATTTCCGCACAATTATTTCTAAAAAAAAAATACAATTTTGTGAATGTTTTGATGATAGCTATAA